>NW_027441813.1:0-1239495 GCF_048569485.1 Anomaloglossus baeobatrachus | reverse complement strand
TGAGAGAGAGCGCGCGCGCGAGAGAGAGAGCGAGAGAGAGAGCGAGAGAGAGAGAGAGAGCGAGAGAGAGAGCGAGAGAGAGAGCGAGAGAGAGAGAGCGAGAGAGAGAGAGCGAGAGAGAGAGAGCGAGAGAGAGAGAGAGAGCGCGCGCGCGAGAGAGAGCGAGAGAGAGAGAGAGAGAGCGGAGAGAGCGAGAGAGCGAGAGAGAGAGAGAGAGAGAGAGAGAGAGAGAGAGAGAGAGAGAGAGCGAGAGGAGAGAGAGCGCGAGAGAGAGAGCGCGAGAGAGAGAGAGAGCGCGAGAGAGAGAGCGCGAGAGAGAGAGAGAGCGCGAGAGAGAGAGCGCGAGAGAGAGAGCGCGAGAGAGAGAGCGCGAGGAGAGAGAGAGAGCGCGAGAGAGAGAGAGAGAGCGCGAGAGAGAGAGAGAGAGCGCGAGAGAGAGAGAGAGCGCGAGAGAGAGAGAGAGAGAGAGAGAGAGAGAGAGCGAGAGAGAGAGAGAGCGAGAGCGAGAGCGAGAGCGAGAGCGAGAGAGACCAGAATCATATATATGATTCTGGGCATGCTCAGTCCGAAAGCAGGATCCTGTCTATCAGCATGCAGCGTTCACCTGCGTTTGCGTGTGTTATAGTCAGGATCCAGCAATTTGCAGTATTTGGACGGAGCTCAAAAACGCTACATGTTGCGTTTTTGAAACATGTTAAAATAACGCAAAAGGACGGATCCTGCGTCTAACGGACGCAAACGCACGCAAACGCAGGTGGACGCGAGTCCATTGAAAATGCATTGACATGAAAACGGATTTGCACAGGATCCGTACCTCCGTTAAAAAAAACGTTTTCGACGGATGTTAAAAAGACGTAGTGTGAAACCAGCCTAAACCAAGGAGATCTCCTGGGTTCATCGCCGTGGAGAGGCTGGATAGGCGCAATCTGGTCAAGAGCCTCCTTGGCATCCATATTACAGGCTGATGCTAGAGACTCTGCCGAAGTATGGACAAACGAATCCGGTAATTCCCCAAGCGCCATCTGAAAGTCCTTCGGATCCATCAAGCGTCTGGGGCGGAACCACTTAACTGGTTCCGCCTCCCTGAAAGGAAGGATTGGCATCTGAAAGTCAAGCCGTAGCAGAAAATGATCCGACCGTGACAAGGGCGAAGTATCTAAGCCCCTTACATCGAGATCATCTCTCAATTGCCCCTAAAAGAATATCATATCGGGGGTGTGTGTCCCCCTGTGAGTTGGACCCTGTATTACTTGATTCAGGTCCATGGTTGTCATGGAAGCCATGAACTCCCGTGCCAGCCCAGAGGATTCACCGAGCGACGGTAAATTAAAGTCCCCCAGCACCATCAATCTGGGGAACTCAACCGCCAACCAGCTATCTCCTCGACTAGCACTGGTAGAGCTGTTGCCACGCAGCTGGGAGGCAGGTATGCAAGCAACAAGCCTACCTGAATCCCTAGGTCCAACTTCACACGGAGGAACTCACACCCCCGAAACTCGGGGGCAGAGAGTCTGCGTAGGCCAAGGGACTTCCGGGCAATAATAGCCACTCCTCCTGCTCTTCCCTGGGGTCGCGGTTGATGCCACACCTCAAACTTGGCCGGGCAAATTTCCGAGAGAGGAACCCCTCCCTCGGGTTCCAGCCAGGTCTCGGTGATACAGTCCAGGTCGGCCCCCCTCATCTAAAAGAAGATCATGAACAAGGTGGGGCTTTATTTTTAACCGATCTGGCATTAAACATTAAAAACCTGAGCCCAGGGTCTGGAATTCGTCTATCTCCAGAAAACCAATAAGTTGAGCCAGAATGTTTCTGGGGAGCCGAACAAGGGACCACTATCATGCAGCGGCCCCTTGTTCCCCGAGAGAAGTCCATCCCCCGGCTCCCACCATATCTGCCCCTACCTAATACGACCGAAATATTTTAGCCCTAAACCACCATAGGATCATCCTCCCTTCCCCCGCCATTTCCTCCCTGGACAAGCCTGCCAATTCCCACTCTTCATTGATACATCTATCATACTCAGGCAAATTATTCCCACACCTATCATAATAATCAAAAAGCATTATCTCCCCCCACAAAAAATACTTAAAAATTAAAACAAGATTAATTAATTAGGTATAAAAAATAAAAATTGTATATTATATGAGGTATCTTTGGCGGAATCCGGCAGCCTATATCTCACTGTATGAACTCTCGCCCCCTCAAACAGCAATACGAATAGCCCGAAGCAGGAGGCTGTTTATCTGTGGCCAAGCCTGTGTACTGAGCTCCAGCTCAGTGATGCCAGTGGGAAGAAGGAGAAGCCCCAGGTCCAAGTCCTGGCAGCAGTCCCCTCGGGAGCTTCCACAACTACACCCCCTCTGCACCCCCCCACCCCCAGTCAAGACACCCAGCAATAAACGGGGGTGTCCTGTGTTACTGCCTCCAATATCGTTCACATGGGGATTATGAATCCTGAGATCCTGGGTAGCGGACCTGGTGGGTACAGAGCTCTCATGGGGGGAAAACCCTCCGTCGAGCACATGCAGCAGATCAAGGGGACCAACAGATGTTCGGAGCACAGGACTCCAAGCTGGCAAGCGTCCAAAGCAGCGTCCAATGAAGCAGACCACTGCGGCGGACCCGGTGGGCAAACAGACAGGCAGGCAGCACGCTGAACACTCCACGCTCCCCCGGGCACAGGGCCGCACACTCACCACCCGCCATGTCCCAGGGCGCCCCTCTGTCCGGTCGGAGGTCCACTATGCAGGTTGGCAACTACACCTCCGGTAGTACTGGGAAGCTTCCTGAGAGCAGACTAGAAATGCTAAGGGCATGCCAACTTGACTTCCAGGGAACCAAGATGGCGACAGGTTCTCACTTGTCTAACCTCAGTCACTATGACTTTTAGTCAGTTCTTTCTTGCTGCTCAGGAACATTAGATGGAGCAGTACAGGTGGCTGGACTTGCCAGCAGCAGCCGGTGATGCCCGGTGGGTAGATAGCTGGATGCAGGAGTCTCCCCGGCAGTCTTTCAGTGCAGCAGGTCTCACAGATGCTCACTGCAGGCAGCGGCGTTCTTCAGTGGGGCCCGTTCATGCCGGGTCTCAGGACGCCTCTGCTGGTTCAGTTGGGTCCGTTCACGCCGGGTCTCAGGACATCTCTGCTGGTTCAGTGGGGCTCGTGGCATGTCGCATCTGACATGCCATCTATCCATCTATCTATCCTAGCTTTTAGGTTATGTGCCCACAATCAGGATATGCAGCGGTTTGGGCGCAGAGTGTTTTGACTGCGATGTTGTGCAGTACAAGTGCAGTGGCGGGATGTTTAGGAATCTCATGCCCATTGTGCTTCTTTTCTCTGCAGCATAAACTAACTAGCGGTGTGGCTTCCTGAGCCGCAGGATGTCAGTTTATGCTGTGGAGATGAGAGTGTTCTTTGCAGGGAGAGTAAAGTCCGCAGTGGCCTGAACCCGGATCGTAGGCACGGGCAGCTGCATTCTCGTGTGGACAACACTGGCATCTGCGCAGAAGGGCTGACACTGCAGCCTAGATGAACTGTCACCGAATTGTGGGGACACAGCCTAAAGGGGGTGTTACACGCAGCGATATCGCTGGTGAAAGCACCCGCCCCCGTTGTTTGTGCGTCATGGGCAAATCGCTGCCTGTGGCACAAAACATCATTAGGAGCCATCACACGGACTTACCTGCCTAGCGGCGTCGCTGTTGCCAGCGAACTGCCTCCTTTCTAAGGGGGCGGTTCGTGCCGCGTCACAGCGGCGTCACTAAGCGGCCGCCCAATAGAAGCGGAGGGGTGGAGATGAGTGGGACGTAACATCCCGCCCACCTCTTTCCTTCCGTATTGCCGGCGGCCGCAGGTAAGCTGCAGATCGTCGTTCCTGAGGTGTCACACATAGCGATGTGTGCTGCCTCGGGAACGACGAACAACCTGCGTGCTCAACAATCAACGATTTTTTAAAAAGGAACGACGTGTCAACGAAGGACGATAAGGTAAGTATTTTCCATCGTTAACGGTCGTTCCTTGCTTTCACACGCAACGACCTCACTAACGATGCCAGATGTGCATCACGGAATCCGTGACCCTGGTGATATATCGTTAGATACGTCGGTCTTATAAGTGAGAAATTTGGCACTACAACAATATTTTTGTGAACTACCTGCTCAACATAACCCTGAATAAAATCCTTGAGTGGTGTAGTGCCAAAATGGGGTCACTTGTGGGAGGTTTCTGCTGTATAGGTACCTTAGGAGCCCTGCAAATGCGGTATGGTGCCCGCAATTTATTTCAACGTTTCCAAAATTCACATGGTGCTCCTTCCGTTCTGAGCCCTCCCGTTTGTCCAAACAGAGGTTTTTGGCCACATGTGGGGTATCACTGAGCTCATAAAAATTTGTATAACAAACTGTGGTGTCCACATATTGGTGTTGCCTCTTAAAAAAGTGAGAAATGTGGTGCTAAAGCAACATTTTTGTTAAAAAAATGAAAATTTCAATATGATGACCTAAGGTTATCAAATTCTGTGAAGTAATTGTGGATTCAAAATGCTCACCATAACCCTGGATAAAATCCTTGAGGGGTTTAGTTTTCAGAATGGGGTCACATATGGGGGAGCTCTAATGTTTAGGTATCTCGGCGGCTCTCCAAACACGACATGGCTTTCGCTAATGATACCAGCTAATTTTACAGTCAAATGGCGTTTCGACCCTTTCGAGCCCTACCGTACGCCCAAACAGTTGATTTCCACCACATATCAGGTATCTGCGTACTCATGAGAAATTGTACAATAAATTGTATGATGCATTTTTTCCTGTTACCCTTGTGAATGAGGCTATGTGCGGACTTGTGCGTATTGCATGCAGTTACGCTGCGATCTGCACCGCAGCGTAACTGCATGCGTCCTGCGTCCCCAGCATAATCTATGAAGATTATGCATGAGACGTGCGCACGTTGCGTATTAGAACGCAGCGCTTCAGCTGCTGCCCGAAGCGCGCGTTCTAAGAAGTGACATGTCACTTCTTTCGTGCGCTCTGCCTGCACCCCCCGCTCTGTCTATGGGAGGGGCTGCAATCAGAGCGCATGAAATCGGCTTTTTTTTTCATTACGGACTCTTTCTGCAGCGATTTGAAGCGCACGTGTGCTGTTCAAATCGCTGCAGAAATTTCTACAGGAACAGAACGCAACGTGCGCACATAGCCTAAAAGCTGCCTGGTTGAAGTAACAATTTTGTGGTAAAAATTTATTTTTTTATTTTCTCGGCTCAACACTATAAAATTCTGTGAAGCCTCCGGGGGTTCAAAGTGCTCACCAAACATCTAGAGAAATTCCTCCATTGGTCTAGCTTCCAAAATGGGGTCACTTGTGGGGGTTTCTGCTGTTTAGGTACCTTAGTGGCCCTACAAATGCTACATGGCGCCCGCAATATATTTCAGCCAAATTTCCTTTCCAAAATTCAAATATTGCTCCTTCTGTTTCAGCTCCTCCCATTTGTCCAAATAGAGGTTTCTGACCACATGTGGGGTATCACCGCGCTCATAAGAAAGTGGGGAACAAACCGTGGGGTCCACTTTTTGGCGTTACCTCTCGAAACTGTCAAAGTGATACTGGTCAGAATGGCAAAAAAATGGCCGAGTCATGAAGTACAAAACTGGCTCCGTCCTTAAGGGGTTAAACTGAATGTAAATGAGGCGGTCAGGAATAGTGGGAAACTGGTCCTGAACTGGTTAAAGGTGAAAATAGTTGAGAAATGAAGGGGTTAATGATAATGCTGACCCCAAAATAACAGAGACCCTGCACCTACCTCCACCTGCAGAGCCGCACACTAGATATATAATACCCTGCACCTACCTCCACCTGCAGAGCCGCACACTAGATATATAATACCCTGCACCTACCTCCACCTGCAGAGCCGCACACTAGATATATAATACCCTGCACCTACCTCCACCTGCAGAGCCGCACACTAGATATATAATACCCTGCACCTACCTCCACCTGCAGAGCCGCACACTAGATATATAATACCCTGCACCTACCTCCACCTGCAGAGCCGCACACTAGATATATGGCTGCTCTGTGCTTCCAGGACCTGTGATGATGTCACATGGAGGGGAGGAGTCAGGGGTCACATGATCAGCTCCTCAGTGTATGCAGGACTCTGCTGTGCTGGGTGTCATGGTGCCGGATGAGGGGAAGTTTATGTGTGGGGTCAGGAGGGGTTTACAGTGTGGATGTAGCAGAGCCGTGTGTGTACGAGGTGTACGGAGCAGAGCCGTGTGTGTACGAGGTGTACGGAGCGGAGCCGTGTGTGTACGAGGTGTATGGAGCGGAGCCGCGTGTGTACGATGTGTACGGAGCGGAGCCATGTGTGTATGAGGTGTACAGAGTGGAGCCGTGTGTGTACGAGGTGTACGGAGCGGAGCCGTGTGTGTACGAGGTGTACGGAGCGGAGCCGTGTGTGTACGAGGTGTACGGAGCAGAGCCGTGTGTGTACGAGGTGTACGGAGCGGAGTCGTGTGTGTACGAGGTGTACGGAGCAGAGCCGTGTGTGTACGAGGTGTACGGAGCGGAGTCGTGTGTGTACGAGGTGTACGGAGCAGAGCCGTGTGTGTACGAGGTGTATGGAGCGGAGCCGCGTGTGTACGATGTGTACGGAGCGGAGCCGCGTGTGTACGATGTGTACGGAGCGGAGCCATGTGTGTATAAGGTGTACAGAGTGGAGCCGTGTGTGTACGAGGTGTACGGAGCGGAGCCGTGTGTGTACGAGGTGTACGGAGCGGAGCCGTGTGTGTACGAGGTGTACGGAGCGGAGCCGTGTGTGTACGAGGTGTACGGAGCGGAGCCGTGTGTGTACGAGGTGTACGGAGCGGAGCCGTGTGTGTACGAGGTGTACGGAGCGGAGCCGTGTGTGTACGAGGTGTACGGAGCGGAGCCGTGTGTGTACGAGGTGTACAGAGCGGAGCCGTGTGTGTACGAGGTGTACGGAGCGGAGCCGTGTGTGTACGAGGTGTACGGAGCGGAGCCGTGTGTGTACGAGGTGTATAGAGCAAAGATGTGTGTATATGAGGTGTACGGAGCGGAGCCGTGTGTGTACGAGGTGTATAGAGCAGAGCCGAGTGTGTAAGACGTGTATTGAGTTGGGCTGTGTGTGTACGATGTGTACTGAGTGGAGCTGCGTGTTTATGATGTGTAGTGAGTGGGGCTGTGAGTGTATGACATGTAGTGAGTGGAGCCGTGTGTGTACGAGGTGTACGGAGCAGAGCCATGTGTGTATGACGTGTAGTGAGTGGAGCTGCGTGTTTATGACGTGTAGTGAGTGGGGCTGTGAGTGTGCAGTGACCCAGAGTAGACACTACTAGAATGTCCCCTGATGGCCGTGTGTTTCTCTATAATGCTGCGCATTATCTGTGCCTTCTGAAGCCTTGCTCTGAGAGTTGTAGCATCTACACTGACCTCTGCTGGCCGTTCTCAAAACTACCTTTGCCTTATATGGTAAAAGGAAGTGACGCAGCAGTGAGGACATTTCCGGGTCCTTTTCTGACAGGAAAAATAGAGAAAGATGTCTGTGTCTGAGGACTCAGGAGGTGAGGACTGAGTATTGGGGGGAGAGGTGTATGACGCTGGAGGTGGTGGGGCTACTTCCAGTCACTTCTATCCTCTATTTACAGTGTTTGGTAAGAAGGAAACTCTCTGTGGAAAGGAAAATCCAGGCTGCCATTTATCCTAAATCAAGGAAGGCCCCGAACATAGCGAGATCCAGAAAGCCACAAACTGCTCAAAGCCAAGACGGTTATAGAGGCCAAGATGCTACCTACTCCCATGAGGAGCTTGCACCCAGCTCCACCTGTTTTATGTACATCTTTTTATATTAATTAATCCATTTTTACGGGCCTTGGAGTGGAGCCACTTTCTCTTCTTCTGTGGATAATCCTTTGGACATTTTATTTCTCATCTGAGTGTGCTCCTCCTGGCTCGTTTTGTTACAAGGACGGGAGCAGCTTTCCTTCAGCCACGAAACAGAAGGTAAACCCTGGTGGTGCAGGATCAATTTAATTTTTATATTTGAAGCCCACTAGAGGTCACTAGCATCCGCAGAAGGATACAATAGAATGGTCGATCAAGCGGTAATTCAGTACCGGGAAGTCACGTAGGTACAGAGGGATAAGTGGAGCTGGAGTCAAGTGAGAGCCGAGGGTCGGAAAGCCAGGAAGTATCGTCAGGAGCCGGAGGGGAGCAGAGCCGTAGTCAGATTGCAAACCGGGGTCGTAAACCGAGAGGACAAGGAAGTATAGAGGGAGTGGAGACGGGATAACAAAGCAGAGAACGGGTTAGGGAGACAGAGCGGTAAGACAAGACGGGAAGGATGGAGGTCAGGGAAAGGAGTAGTAGGTAGCGGGTAGCATCAGAACAGACTCACAGGAACCAGAAGCACTCACTGCAGAGCAGGAACTATTCACTGGAGGCGTACCAAGGAAAACAGTTCCAAAATAAGGCAGCGTGACCCCCGGAATGAGGCACGACAGAATAGGGTCCTCCCATTGGACCTAACCCTGGAGAATGTAGACAGCAGGAAACCAAACACCTACAATGGCTCTCCACAAGCAAAGTCAGACAAGAATCATGACAGTAATATTTCTGATTTTATTGAACTCTTCAAGCACCAAGTACAGGAAAGTGTCCAAAAAAATGACCCTGGCTTTCAAGGGGTTAACAGCTCAATTTTGGAAAAAGATGTATTAATGTCTTGTCCTGTATCATATACAAATTAAAATAACCATAAAGACTCCTATAAAGGGGGTCAGCTATGAAGCTGACCCTGTCCTTTGGAAACAAGTAACTAAAGAGAATCCTCTACCAGATGTAAGGCCAATCTCAGCGTAAATGCACAAGAATGCAGAAAAGGACAGATTTATGACCGATAGAGATAAGAGCAGCAGTGGAACGGAAAAATAGCAAATAAATTCAAATCCTTTGTATCGCCTTACAGAAAATATGAATTGAGGTTTTATGAACTGCATTGTTAAAAAGAAAAGTCATATTTTCAAATTTGTGATAAAACGGAGAATGCAAAGAATTGTTTTGCATCATTGGGTGATGGCCAGGGTCTCACCAAATGGATATTGGCCAAAGAGATGAAAATATCTATGCAATGTTTCCTATTTTTGAACAGATAAAATCATGAGAGGAAAGATGACAGTAATATCTTCCGCCTAGAACCTCCAGTGGCAAAGATATTGTAAAAGTTGGGAATCTCATAATTTTCTAAAGTGTGCTTTACACGCTGCGACATCGCTAGCGATAACTAGCGATGTCGTACGCGATAGCACCTGCCCCCATTGTTCGTGCAACATGTGGTGATCGCTGCCGTAGCGAACATTATCTCTATGGCAGCGTCATACGCACATACCTGCTTCGTGACGTTGCTGGAGACACCGAACAAGCTCTCCTTTAAGGGGGAGGGGCGTTCGGCGTCACTGTGATGTCACACGGCAGCCGTCCAATAGCAGAGGAGGGGCGGAGATGAGCGGCCGTAACCTTCCGCCCACCTACTTCCTAACTCATTGCCGGTGGACGCAGGTAAGGAGATGTTCCTCGTTCCTGCGGTGTCACACATAGCGATGTGTGATGCCGCAGGAAAGAGGAACAACCAGCGGCATGCAACAGCAACATTTGGAAAAGGAGCGACGTGTCAACGATCAACGATTTTTTCCGTCTTTTTGATCGTTGATCGTCGCTCCTAGCTGTCACACGCTGCGATGTCGCTAACGGCGCCGGATGTTCGTCACAACCACCGTGACCCCGACGATATATCGTTAGCGATGTCGCAGCGTGTAACGCACCCTTAAGACTTAGACACATTCTGTAGTTATCTGAAGTCCAGCCGTGTTATGTGTCACCAGAGGGGAAGTATGTGGGTGTAACTTGTGTTAATAAAATGCTAATGCCAAATATGATCCTCATTCAATGAACGCAACATTGCTGTATAGGATTGTTCCACGTTCCATTGGCGTCCTTCCCTCTATAAATCAGAATCTATGTTTGTGATCTAGGTTCATTTATTTTCTCTCGTTATTCCCTTTTATTTTATGTAATTGTATATGCTGTAATGTTTTGTTCCCCTTTGTAATATCTTTTGTGTATTTTTATAAACACAGCCTACTTTTCAGATGAAATATATAAAATTTAATAGCTTATGGATTTGGGATGTTGTTTATGGAGTAAGAGGAACAAAGCTACTTGTAATGTGTGTCCAATTAACCTGCATAAGCAAAGACCCTGATTCCAGCAATGTGTCACTTACTTGGCTGCTTGCTGAAGTTTTGAAAATCAGTTTTCTTTGTTTAAAATCTACCAGTTCTTGAACTACTGCTCTGTGTATAACCCTCCCACACCACTGATTGCCAGCTGTGTACAATGAGCATAGACAGAAAGCTGCTAATCAGGGTGGAGTTATACAAAGCCTATGGAGATAGAGGATACATAGCAGCAGGTTTACTAGTTCTCTAGTGATAATCCCCTAGTGATAAAACAGTGAATTTATCAAAACTACAGCAAGCAGCCCAGTAAATCAGAGTCCCTCTCTGTCAGAGGTGTGTCACGGGTGACAGACAGTAATGTGGTATCTGGCAATAGAAGGTTACAGCGTTTGGCTGTGCAAAATGTTCCCTGATTTTCTATTTTTCCAGCTGTTAGTATTCTGTGTACTAGGTATCTCCTCTGCTGGGTTTTCATCCTTTTACTTTAGGACACTGGGGAGCTCCTCTTTCGTTCAGTTGATAATCATCTGTATTTCCTCTTGGGTTAAAATATTCTCATTTTTCCTGGCCTTGTGATGGAGATATTCAGTTCCTTCACAAGCTCTGGATGCAACCAGGTGGCTTGCACACACCAGTAGGATCGTTGTTGCTCTTTACTGAACTTCTTACTGAGTCGTCTAGCAGTACGTTGTTTGTTGTTTCCCTTGTTTGTTATTCGTGTGTGTCCTTTAGTACTTAGTGAGGTTGATGAAGAGCTCATCCCATCCGTTCCCTATTTAGGGCTCAGTTCAGGGTCAGCCTAGGGTCAGGTATCTGGCTCGGCGCATAGGTGTGGAATCTATATAGGGTGGTGAGGGAACTCAGGGCCCAGCGGTAGGCTTGGTCAGGGCTCTCATATCCCCTTACCCTAGGCACAGGGTTTCCCTTCCCTTTCGCCGTTCGCTTGGTACCTAGAGTGACACTGTCTACATTATTCTGATTTTTAATTAAGTGACCGAATCCCATTGAATTCACAAAACCCCAGCATAGGTATCATAAATGTTACTTCCTCTCCACCAAGAGATAGACCCCTTTCAGTTCTGGCTTCTTTTACACCCATAATCTAAACTGGAATAAACCTTTGTGGGCAGAGACGAGTGAACCTAAATAGTAAAGTTCAGTGTTTGTACCAAATACAGACTTTATACAAAAAAATCAGTGTTAGAGTTCGGAGTTTTGGTGCTTTATGTTTCCTAACCGCTCGATCTATCAGTGCTTGGCCAGGTGTGAGCTGCTTGTAGTGTTTGAATTGCTTTCACGGGGAGGTAAAAACATTGTTATAAGATGTATTGTGTACAAGGAAAAAACCCCGCCATCCGTCCCCCAGTAATAAATGACTGGATGCATGTGGGCGGAGACCCGAACTACCCAATCAGTGACTTCCAACAGCGTTTAGGACCAGTCCGGTTTCCGAACTGAACTTTATCTAAAGTCCAACTGAGAAAGCTGAACCCAAACTTCAACAGGTCTGTGCATCTCTATTTGTGGGTAGCCCTACAAAAAAATAATCCATTGGATATCAGACAGATAAAATCCTTTAGTTTTTTAATTACAATAATTATCCTTTGTAAAGGGCTCGTTCTTATAACATAAAGGGCTCAATTTATGCGCGGGCCACTACTGATTCATGAAATGGTGCATGCCTCTTCATGAATTTGGAGCGTTTGACGAGTGGCATGTGCCTCCTAGTGCAATGCAAGAAATATTACTCCCATCAGGGACTGGAGTGAGATTTCTGTATGAAGGAAAAAGCTCTGCTACAACCATGTAATATGTTGGTGCTCAGAATTTTTTTTACATTAATACCAATATTTCTGGCACGCACAGGAAAAAGATGTCAATATGGTTTTGAAGAATATTTTATTTTCATAATCTGCAAAAGGAGTCAACCAAAATGCCAATGTTTCGGCTCACATTTGAGCCTTTTTCAAGACATGTATATGTGTCGCTCCCATGTCAGCAGACGGGCTGCTCGGATCTGGGTGCTCGGTGGCTCGAGGGTCTCCGGACCCGGGGCTCGTGCGGCCAATCAAATGAAGGGGGATATTTACAGGGGGTAGTTAAAGAGTTTGTGACAGCACCCGTGGTATGTGGTAATTCGTAGTACCACCGCTGCAGTTGGGAGTACCCGGGGGTGATGAAAGGGGGAAGCCAAGTGTTAGTACCCTCCACGGGTAGGGGGAATGCCCCAGGACTCGGTGATGGTGTTGGGGAGCGCCGTGGGGAGAAAAGGGGGTCACAGTCGTACTCAGTCCAAAAAGCTGACACCGACAACTGGATAAACCAAAGTTCTGGACACTGCTGCCACTGAGGGCAGCTAGTTTGGGTTCCATCCCCGATGCTGCTGTCTGGTGTTCTGTGACCTTCCTCCTGGCACTTAGTTCTCTGCTCGGTTGGCCCCGGTAGCATAAAACTAGTCGGGTCCCGCTCCCAAGTATGGCTAACTGAGGGAGCTTGCTCTCAGGGTTCACGCTTGAGATTTTCTGGACCGTATTAATGGAAAGTCCTATCCCCCTCGTTGTGCTAGTACCCAGATTCTGGAGCAGGTGGAGAGCGGATCTTGAAGGCTTCGTTCTTGTCGGGGAAATTGTCAGGTTGCCTGAAGCTACTCCCTGACCTAGGGTCCACGTACCCAGTCGTTCCCTGAGCCCAGCCCGGTGATGGTACAAGGCCGCCAGCTGTCCTCCTCGACATTTCCGTGCCCCTTGTCATGATCCCCTGCGACCAGGAGTCCAGCTCATACTAGGCCCAGACCACCGTCTGTCACCTAGTTACTACCAAGGAGCCCAGCTCCTGACCTCCTATCTCCTTCACCTCTAACGCAACACTGACCTACTCCTGACACTCTTGACCTCCCCTTACCAACCCCCCAAGAGGGCGACCCTATTCCACTCAGGCCGTCCACTGGTGTGTCTGGTGGGTGTGGTGCAGAGTGTACCTAGGACTTTAATTGACTGATGTTGGCAACACCATACAGTTGGGGACCCATAACCAAGGAGGAGATGGATATTGCACAGAAGGGCAGATTTCACAATACCCTGTGACGCCCTGATAATCCAGGGGCGTCACATATATCTAATAACCAAAGTAAATATAAAGACAAAGTCAGTCAAAGGAAAAAAATAAAAAATATATTAAACGAAAACAAAAGGTTGTACAGATATGTGCATGGGTTACATAGTGCACTTTAACCATAAACATATTGAATATAATAATTGACGATATGTCATACAGGAATCCATAAGGAAGAAGAATTAAATTATGACATAGAATATATTTTACATCATATGGATGACTAGCATACAGTCTTAATGGCAAATGGAAATTGAGGAACGAGATATATAAGCACGAAATAGTAATACCAAGAACATGGGTCATGTATCTCAATGAGGAAAAGGCTAGTTGCATAAAATTTGGTAATATATGAGTAACGCAGCATGAGGCACCCATACCATAAGGCAGGTAAGCGCAAGTATAGGTGCTCGGCAGAATAGGCTTAAGCGGGCTTTACACGCTACGATATCGTTAATGATTTATCGTCGGGGTCACGTTGTTTGTGACCCACATCCGGCGTTATTAACGATATCGCAGTGTGTGAAACGTACGAGCGACCTTTAACGATCGCAAAAGAGGTCAAAATCGTTTGCCGTGGAGAGGTCGTCCTGAAACAAAAAATCGTTATCTGCTTTTTAGTGATGTGGTTCGTCGCTTCTGCGGCATCACACATCGCTGTGTGTGACACCGCAGGAACGACAATCATCACCTTACCTCCATTCACCGGAAAAGGAGGAAGGAAGAAGGTGGGCGGCATGTTCCGGCCGCTCATCTCCTCCCCTCCTTTTCTATTGGGCGGCGGTTCAGTGACGCTGAATGAACCGCCCCCTTAGAAAGGAGGCGGGTCGCTGGCCAGAGCGACGTCGCTGACCAGGTATGTGCGTGTGACGCTGCCGTAGCGATAATGTTCGCTATGGTAGCAATCACACAATATCGCACGTACGACGGGGGCGGGTGCTAACGCACTCGACATCGCTATCCGATGCTAGCGATGTCGCAGCGTGTAAAGCCCACTTTAGACTAGCAAATACCTAGGGAAGATAGAGATGACATGAGTATATAGCAGATTATAAAATCAACAGTATGAAAGGGTAGAAACATACCAGAGGATGGGGGGAGGCAGAGGTGAGTCATAGGAGACCAGGGTAAGTAGGTGATAGTACCTGAAAAAGTAATGGTATATTTGTAAAGCTTAATCGTACAGTCTACACAAGTGAAAGGGGGAGAGCGGTGAGATGGAAAGTTACCTGGAATGAAAGCATGCTGGGTGCAGAAGGAACTATGTCCGGTGAACTGGCTGTCTGGTGGCAAGGTGGTGAATGGATGGCACCAGAAACTTTTATAGAAGTCAGGAGGAGGTAGTGTTTCCCGGGTGACTGATGTGCGCGAAAGCGTAGACAGGAGGAGATAGGGAAGGTAGAGAGTGCGCATGCGCGGAGATACGCCGGGACATACGCAAAAGGTGTAAGGACGGCGTAAATATGAGGAAATGGAGTAAAGAATGAAAGTAAGAGCCTGATAGGTACGCGCATGCGTGAATCAGCGTGAAACTGTGTGAATGGAGTGTAAGAGCAGCATGTGTGTAGGAGAAAGATGTGATTGGTTTTGGAAGGCAGTAGAGAGTGCTTGAGAGTATTAGAACGGTCCTGTGGTGGGTGGATGGAGATGCCCAGGTACAAAAGCATGGTAGTATAAATTGCATATAAATAGGAATAACACTATGGATGAATAGAATATCATCACGTGATCCATATACATATCAAGACAAGTTACACAAAAACTTTGTATTCCCTGTTTAGACAAAGTGGTTCCAGGGGCTGTAGTGTGTGAATTCAAAAGGATTCACGTAGTCGTAGTCTCTGGATCCTGTTACCACCTCTGCGAGGTACAGGGATATGTTCCAGAACCTGGAACTTAAGCTGTGAAATAGACTGACCATTAGAAATGAAGTGTGCTGGAATGGGTAGTAATGTTTGGTTGCAATGGATTGTAGACTTGTGCTTGCTAATGCGATCTTGGATATGTTGGGATGTTTCACCCACATATCCGAGACCGCACGCGCATTTAATAAAGTAGATCACATAAGATGAGTCGCAGGTGAAGAAACCACGGATCAGGATTCCCTTATCAGTCCTAGGATGGAACACAAGATCTCCTTTCAATACGTTAGAGCATTGGACACAACCTAGACAGGCAAAAGTGCCATTGCGGCTTGTGGTGAGAGTAGTCTGCCGTAGAAAAAGTCTAGAGGGCCCAATGTCAGCCCGAATAAGGATATCTTTGAGATTGCGGTCACGTTTATGACAAAATAATAGTTGTGTTTGAAATTCAGGAATGTGAGGGTAGGAATTGGTTAGGAGGGGCCAGTGGTCCAATATGGTGTTACGTATCAATGTTGAGAAGGGGTGATACGTGTTCACAAAGGCCACCCTTTTTGTTTCCTTGTTTGTTCGAGTAGAGTGAGCTGTCGATGGTTTGGCAATATTGGGTGGGTAACCTCTTGCCAAAAAACGTTCGTTCATCTCTGTATGTGTGCTTTGTCGTGTATGATGTTCCGATACGATCCTCTCAACACGAACCTGTCGAGATTTAGGTAGAGATTTCTTTACATGCATGGGATGGCTGCTTTTAAAGTGTAAGAGACTATTCTTGTCTGTGGATTTGGTGTAAAGGTCGGTGATAAGGTGATGAACCTCATCTATAATGACCATCGTATCCAGAAAATTAATACGTCTGGAATCATGATGTAAGGTAAATGTAATCCGTGCTGGGGTGTTGTTTAGATGAGCAAAGAATTGTGTAAAGTCATCTAGGCAGCCATCCCAAATACAGAACACGTCATCAATGAAGCGCTTCCAGGTTTTGGCATGTGACATGAAGAGGGGGTAAGGATAGATGTATAGGTCTTCAAAATGGGCCATAAAGATATTTGCATAAAGTGGTGCAACGTTACTACCCATAGCGGTCCCTTTCTTCTGAAGGTAGAAGTCATCCTCAAATAAGAAGAAGTTTTTGGTTATTAAACCTGCTCATCTTGCTGATCTAAACAACACCTACTGTATAATATTACTAATTCGTGCTTATATATCTCGTTGCTCAATTTCCATTTGCCATTAAGACTGTCTGCTAGTCATCCATATGATGTAAAATATATTCTATGTCATAATTTAATTCTTCTTCCTTATGGATTCCTGTATGACATATCGTCAATTATTATATTCAATATGTTCATGGTTAAATTGCACTATGTAACCTGTGCACATATCTGTACATAATTTTGTTTTGTTTTATATAATTTTATTTTTTCCTTTGACTGACATTGCCTTTATATTTATTTTTGTTATTAGATATACATGCCTTGAAAAAGGCTCAAATGTGAGCCGAAACGTTGGCATTTTGGTTGACTCCTTATGCAGAATATGAAAATAAAATATTCTTAGAAACCATATTGACATCTTTTTCCTGTGCATGCCAGAAATATTAGTATTAATGGAGTGAGATTTCTGGCATATGGAACACCACAGCTCGTCATGAATTTAAGGAGTTGAGGTGTCACGCCCCCGTCCCACCCAAACCCTGCCAATATTAGAGTGAAAATGGCAAGAGCCCCCAAAATTTGGCACAATTATGAATTGATCCAAATTTTTGTGACTTTTCAAAGCTTTTGTGACATTTTTTTGGCATAAAAGCTTCGATAAATTGGGACCAGAATGTCTTAACAACTTATAGTTTCATAGTTTTTAAGGTTGAAGGGAGACTCTAAAGCCCACTTTACACGTTGCAATTAGTTGTACAATCGCATTTGCGATGTGACACGCCCAGGTTGCATACGGGATCTATGAGATTTCACGTTGGTCGTTCATTTGCTGTCACACGAGCGTTAGTAGTCTATGTTAAATTGGTCAATTTTGTGTGCGATCCTTTAGATCATGTGTTCCGTGACGTATGCATTGGGCACCTTTTTTTTTTTTTTTTTTATTGACTTGCCAAGCGTGTGTAATGTGTAGGGATGCGTTTTTACTATGTCATCTGCCATTCAGCTCTGCTACATGGCCGCTAACAGCAGACACAGACAGCCATGAAGCAGAGCTGAATGGCAGATGACAGCAGACACAGACAGAGCCGCACTGTCAGAATGAACTCGGGTGAACTTCACCCGACTTCACGGTCATGCTGCGGCTCTGTCTGTGCCGCGTCCTGATTAGCGGTCACCAGTGAAGGACTCACCGGTGACCGCTAATCTCCTAAATTCCTAAAGTTAGCAGCCCTCTCTCATACTCACCAATCCCCGATCTCCGGCGCTGCACGGCATTCACACTGCTCCGGCGGCTTTTACTGTTTTGAAAAAGCCGGCCGCCCATTAAACAATTTCGTATTCCCTGCTTTCCCCGCCCACCGGCGCCTATGATTGGTTACAGTGAGACACGCCCCCACGCTGAGTGACAGCTGTCACACTGCACCCAATCACAGCAGCCGGTGGGCGTGTCTATACTGTGTATTGAAATAAATAATTAAATAATTAAAAAAAACGGCGTGCGGTCCCCCCCAATTTTAAAACCAGCCAGATAAAGCCATACGGCTGAAGGATGGTATTCTCAGGCGTCTATGAGACACCTTCCATGATTAATCTGTAAGTGACAGTAAAAAAACACACACACATGAAAAAATCCTTTATTAGAAATAAAAAACACAAACACATTCCCTCATTACCAATTTACCCCCCACAAACCCTCCATGTCCGGCGTACTCCACAGTCCTCCAGCGTCGCGTCCAGCTCTGCTGCATGGAGGTGACAGGAGCAGCAGAAGACACCGCCGCTCCGGTCACCTCCACGCAGGTAATGAAGACAGCCGCGCGATCAGCTGCTGTCACTGCGGTTACCCGCGGCCACCGCTGGATCCAGCGGTGGCCGCGGGTAACCTCAGTGACAGATCAGCTGATCGCGCGGCTGTCTTCATTACCTGCGTGGAGGTGACCGGAGCGGTCAAGTTCAGTAATGTCTTTCTTCAGCACCGGCGCCCAAAATTGCACACAATACTCCAAGTGTGGTTTGACGAGTGATTTGTACAGAGGGAGAATGATGTTTTCATCTCGTGCCCCCAGACCTCTTCTAATGCCTGACACTGGGCACTCCAATTTAGATTCTTATTCACTAAGATGCCTAAGTCTTTTTCCATGTCTGATTTCCCCAGCAGTTTCCCATTTAGTAAGTAATCGTAGCATCTGTTTCTCCTTCCCATGTGCATAACCTTACACTTATCTGTGTTAAACCTCATTTGCCATTTTTCAGCCCAATTCTCCAATTTACTCAAATCCATCTGTAGTTGCAAACTGTCCTCCTTTGTGTTAACTACCTTACATAGTTTTGTATCATCTGCAAATACTGATATTTTACTCTGTAAACCATCCACCAGATCATTAATAAATATATTAAATAGTAGGGGGCCCAATACAGACCCCTGTGGCACCCCACTAGTAACCCTGGCCCAATCTGAGTATGCACCATTAATAACCACTCTTTGTTTTCTACCACTAAGCCAGCTACCTACCCATCTACACACATTTTCCCCGAGCCCAAGCTTTCTCATTTTACTTAGCAGTCTTTTATGTGGGACAGTGTCAAATGCTTTACCGAAGTCGAGATAAATGACATCCAATGATTCTCCTCGGTCCATGTGAGAGCTTACATCCTCATAGAAGCTGATCAGGTTAGTTTGACAGGAGCGATCCTTCATAAATCCATGTTGATATGGAGTTAAACAGTTATTAACATTGAGACATTCCATAATAGTATCCCTTAAAAACCCTTCAAACATTTTACCCACAACAGATGTTAAGCTTACCGGCCTATAGTTTCCAGGTTCCCTTTTGCACCCTTTTTTGAATATTGGTACCATATTTGCTAGCCGCCAATCCAGTGGAACAGACCCAGTTTCTATAGAGTCTTTAAATAAAAGGAATAGAGGCCTGTCTATCACATTACTTAACTCCCTTAATACCCGAGGGTGAATGCCATCAGGGCCTGGTGATTTGTCAATTTTAATGTTACTAAGTCGGTTCTGCACTTCTTCCTGGGTTAGGCAGGTCATACTTAATGGGGCATTTACATGATCACTCTGCATTTCCCCTGGCATATGCTTTTCCTGTGTGAACACAGTTGAGAAAAAAGTATTTAAAACATTTGCTTTTCCCACATCGCTTTCTATGATTTTACCCTCATTATTCTTTAAAGGGCCAACACCATCAATTTTAATCTTTTTTCTGTTTATATAATTAAAGAATAGTTTGGGATTTGTTTTGCTTTCCTTAGCAATGAGTCTCTCAGTTTCTACTTTTGCTAAATATATTTGTTTTTTTACACATTTTATTTTTTTCTCTATATATTTTTAATGCTTCCTCGCTGCCTTCTTGTTTTAGCTTTTTAAATGCCTTTTTCTTATTATTCATTGCCCCTTTTACATCCTTATTTAGCCACATTGGTTTTCTCCTGTTCCTAGCCCTCTTATTTCTGTATGGTATGGCTAGCTCGCAGTGGGTGTTTAATACCGATTTAAAAATGTTCCACTTATTTTCTGTGCTCCCATTTTTGAGGACATTGTCCCAATCAATTTGGCGAAGGTCTTCTCTAAGCTGATCAAACTTTGCTTTCCTGAAATTCAGCGTTTTTGTAACCCCCCTCCAAGGCACCTTACTGAAGAACAAGTGGAATTGTATTATATTGTGGTCACTATTCCCTAGGTGCCCATCCACTCGTACGTCTGTTATTCTATCTGGCCTGTTGCTTAAAATTAAGTCCAGAAGGGCTGCCCCTCTAGTTGGGCCCGGCACAACTTCCACATATCCAGGACGCAGAATGCGATTCACTTCTCCCCTATCACGGCTGAGGGTAGAAGCTATACCATCCGTATAGTACAATACAAAGGGAAGGGAAAAAGAATGCCCTATCACTAGGGAAAGAGGGAAGTGGTGACCCCTGACAATACAGCTCACCCTCACCAACCCTATATAGGTTCTGCACTTGTCGCCGAGCAGCAATACCTCACCCTAGGCAAACCCTGATCTGGGACTAAGTAAGAATGGCAGGTATGAGTTCTTCGTCAACACCACTAATGCTAAGGGAGACAAAAGGAAACAATACAGGGGAGACATAAATGCTACCACCTGAGCCCAGGTACATAGCAAAATTCAAACACTTATCTTAGGAGCAGCTACCACAAACGTCTCTGGAACAACAAGAGGAGACAACCGCTGCAAACAGCAGCCAAAATCAACTATAAACCTCACCCAAGGCACCCCAGGGTGAGGTTTATAAAGGAAGTCAGAGGCTGGCAACTGAGAGGAAAAACTGACAGTTTCCCAGAGTTATAGAGTCCGCTGCTGCAGAAACAAAGAACTGTCAGTTAACAACACATTCTGCAAATCTCTGGGATTTTTCAAAACTTCTGCCACTGGATTGTCAGCCGGCCGTGACACCTCTGTGACATCCCCTCACTATTTTTGTGCTAAATGTCTACAGATCTGCCTCAACCCCAGAGGTTCTGAGGCAAAATCATCACATCTAAACAATAGAGAAAGACAGGGAAGAATAATATACTGTATATTGTACAAGCATTTATTAACAAAACAAGTTTTGAAATGCAATTATATACAGTGTGATATACTTAAGAGTTCCTATCTCCAATCTGGGGCTGCACTTTTTAGTAAATAAAGCAGTGGGCAACCTGAGATTACTGAATTATCTAAATATAATCCAGTATCAAAACATTTCACAAATGTTCCTAAATGCTCTTGAAATACCCAACTTACTAGCAAATTGGAGCTCGAATTTCCATTTTGTGGGATCTTAGTGTGCAGCGTGGGATCCCACAAATCTCTGCAGCTGCTCTAAGCACAAGTAATTGCTCTCTCAACTAATCTAGCTTTGTCACATACTGTTTAAAGGGGTGGTTCACCCATTTTTTTTTTGTTCTACTTACCTTTCTAGGCGTTTTCTCCATTGTCTTCTGTTTCCAGTTCTGGCACTGAGCGGCGCTATCCTGCACGCTCAGTGCCTGTCACATGACCCCCTGGAGCTGTGGCCGCCAGCATCCTCTGACGTCCCGGCATTTCCGGGCTCTCAAACAAGACGGGTACGTCAGATGAGGCTGGCACCACTCAGATTGAGTGACAGGGCTGTGGGCGGTAACTACTGCACATCACAGCCCAGTATCGAGGGGAGGAGCTGGAGGACGTCACTGTGGAGCCGGCAAAGCGTCCTGCAGATGGTGAGGCACGGGGCGCCAGTGTGCAGTACAGGGGGGGGGGTTCTTCAGCTGAATCCCCCCCTGCACGTAAGTATGTGATCACACTCTCCACCCGCCCGCTCTGCTGCGATGTCAGGAGAGCGGCCGGTGTCGGGCAGTGTGAACATCTGCTCCTCCCAGCAGCAAGACACTGACAGGCATGTCACCACTGTGCTCTGCCATCTGTTCTGCTGCATGGGACCAACTGTCTGCACTCTGTCACCTGCACCACAAGTCACAGAGTGGAGACAGTTGGTGACAGAGCACCTCTGCCCCCCCCCGTTCTTTCCCCACTCTCTTCTCTCCCCCCACTCTTCTCCCCCTCCCCTCTTCCCCCTCTTCTCTGCCCCCCTCTTATCCCTCTCTCCTCTCTTTTCCCTCCCTCTCTTCCCCCCCCTCGCTCTCTTTTCTTCCCCACCGTGCTCTCTTTTCCTCCCCCCCCGCACTCTTTCCCTCCTACCTCGCTCTCTTTTCCTCCCCCACTCGCTCTCTTTTCCTCCCCCGCGCGCTCCCTTTTCCTCCCCCCCGCGCGCTCTCTTTTCCTCCCCCCCGCGCGCTCTCTTTTCCTCCCCCCTGCGCGCTCTCTTTTCCTCCCCCACCGCGCTCTCTTTTCCTCCCCCACCGCGCTCTCTTTTCCTCCCCCCCGCGCTCTCTTTTCCTCCCAGTACAGAAATCTCTCCATCGTGGAGGGGTGAGATGGAGTACTAAACATGTCTGTGTATTTACTTTGAATAAAGTATTTTTCTCTGTGTGGTCTTTTTTTTTTTTTTTTTTAAACCCTTTATTGGGGATTCTTAATGGCCAGGTCAAACTTGGCCTGACATTAAGAATCTCGGGCTTTATACCAGCTGGTAAAACATAGCTGGTATTAACCCCTTATTACCCAGCGTGCCACCTGCCACCAGGGCCACTGGAAGAGTTGGATACAGCGCAAGAAGATGGCGCTTCTATGAAAGCGCCATTTTCTGGGGCGGCTGTGGACTGCAATTCGCAGCGGGGGGCCCAGAAAGTTTGGGCACCCTTCACTGCGGATTCCAATCCCCAGCTGCCTAGTTGTACCTGGCTGGACTCAAAAATTCGGCGAAGCCCATGTCATTTTTTTTTTTTAATTATTTCATAAAATTCATGAAATTAAAAAAAAAAAAAAGGGCTTCTCTATATTTTTGGTTTCCAGCTGGGTACAAATAGGCAGCTGGGGGTTGGGGGCAGCCCGTAGCTGCCTGCTGTACCTGGCTAGCATACAAAAATATGGCAAAGCCCACGTCATTTTTTTAAAAACGTTTTCAGGCAAAAACCTTTATAAAAAAAAAATGCTTCCCTGGATTTCTATTGCCAGTGAAAGTAACACCAAGCAGCGGTGGTTAGCAGCCAGTAGCTGCTTGGGTTACCCTTAGCAATAGAAAATGCAACGGGAGCCCACAAACAATGTGATTTTTTTTTTTATTTTTTATTTTTAATGAATTTAAAAAAAAAAAAAAAATCGACATGGGCTTCGCCCATCGAGCACCAGAGCATTTTACTGCTCAATTTATCCCAAGTAATCAGATGACTCCAGTGTCGGCCGATTACTTGTTCTGTGTCCCCCTGCATCCATTGCAGCGTGTACGGGCTGTGAGGTCAGCGGAGTTCACTCCAGCACTGGAGTCAGCTGATCTGAACTCAGCTGAACTCCAGCCTGCACACGCTGCGATGGATGCCGGGGGACATAGAACAAGTAAGGTCTAAGCCACATGGCGAGAAAAACAGTGCGAGTGGAGTGCGATAAAACATCGCATTCCACTCGGACCAATATTAGCCTGTGTGTCAGCACACATGAGCGATTATTTTCTCCACCCTAATTGGACCGAGAAAACAATCGCAGCATGCTACAACTGTAATGCAAGACTCTCTCTTTTACCCATTCAAGTGTATGTGGTGAGAGAAAAATCGCACTGCACTTGCGGTACATCGGTGGATTACGTAGGAGAGAGGGAGAGAAATCCCTCCCACCCCTCCTCAGTGCTGGCCCACCCCTCGAGTGCTGGACCGCCCCCCCGCAGCTGAGGTCTGCTCGCACAGTCGGACCTCAGTCACAGGGACACACGCATGACACTCAGCTCTGCTGTACTGAGCGTGAGCCGAGTGTAATGCGAGGGGATCGCAGTAATCCCCGTGTGGCCCCAGCCTGATCGGCCGACACTTGAGTCAGCTGATCTGAACTCAGCTGAACTCCTGTACACACAGCCCGCACACGGTCACATGTGACCGGCAGCAGGCAGCGACTGCTGTTAAGGCTACATTCACATGACCGTTCCATTTTTGCGGGCCACAAAAAAACGGTCCTTTTTTTCATGGATGCATCCTAGTGGCATCCGTGTGACATCTGCGTGCCTTCCGTTTTTTGCGGTCCGCAGCAAGAAAGATAAATAGATGAGTAGATATAGAGATGAATAGATAGATATAGAGACAGAGGGATAGAGGGATGAATGAATGAATGGATAGATAGATAGATAAGAAATACATATATAATGTCTTACCCCCTGCATATTCTAAGCTGGCACCCTTTTGTGACTTTCATGTGGCACTAAGGGGTGCTTAGCCTTGTTTTTAGCCAAAAAATAAATAAATAATAAAAAAAAATGACATGCGGTCCCCCTATCTTTTGTAGCCAGCTAGGGTAAAGCAAACGGCTGCA
This sequence comes from Anomaloglossus baeobatrachus, assembly GCF_048569485.1. Taxonomy (NCBI): domain Eukaryota; kingdom Metazoa; phylum Chordata; class Amphibia; order Anura; family Aromobatidae; genus Anomaloglossus; species Anomaloglossus baeobatrachus. The sequence continues at coordinate 1,215,194 of NW_027441813.1, read as the reverse complement.
GCCTGCAAACCACAGCTGGCAGCTTCACCTTGGCTGGTAATCCAAAACAAAGGGCACCCCACGCTGTTGTTATTTTAAATTAAATAAATAATTTAAAACAAAAAACACGGGGTCCCCCAAAATTGGATCACCAGCCAAGGTAAAGCGGACACATACACACACTGTATATACGCGCACACATACACACACACTGTATATACGCGCACACATACACACACACTGTATATACGCGCACACACACTATCTTCCTCTGGCTGTGCAGAGCTGCTGCTGTCTCTGTGATTTCTCTCAGTGCACATCCACTGGGAAGAGGCAGGGAGGAGGGTGTGGGTGGAGAGCAGAGTGGGTGTATTAGACACAATGGGTGTGTTAGATAAGCTAGACACCGCCCTAGAGCCACAAAGAATTCTGGGACTTGTAGGAACTGAACACAGGAAGTCAGAGGAGAGATTACCCCATCAGAGCTGGAGCCAGCAATGAGCATGTGCTGCTAGTGCACAATAAAAGGTAATTTTGCTGAAAAAACATAATAGATGTGTTGAGAGGCACATATTAGCAAGATGTCACAGAAAAAAAAAAAAAATCAGTTTTGGTAACGGGACAACTTCTTTAAGGTTTTACTGAACTGCTTAAGAAGGATGCCGCAGAGCTGGGGTCGTAGAGTTTACTCTTCCACTGTGAATGATCACTGACAGTTGTGGGATCTAACAACCTGGAAGTTCCTTTTGGAGACATTAGGGACAGTTCCAAAAGTTTTAGTACTGGATTATATTAAAAAAAAAAACACTAATCTGCGGCTCTTCACTGTTTTAGGAAATAATAAAGGCAGCCACAGATTTGTTATAAGCACTATTTAAAGGGAAAGTCATCAAACACATAGAAACTGGGGGATATTACCCTCATAAAGTGTCAGCAGCAAATCCCCCCATAACAGTGCGTCATGACCAGATTCTTATGGTCTGAAAAATACGATAAGTTTAAAAAGAGAGAAAATGGTTCTTTCCCTCACCAATTCTTACTTGAGCACTTGTAGCTGATTTTTAAATAAAACCAGTTGAATTCTAGTACATCATGATGGCTTCTCCCATGTGACTCATCTGACAACAAGACCTGATTAATGATAAAAAAACATTTGGCAAATTCTGCAAGCAAGAATGGCTGCTCTGATCTGTTGGTTTTCTGATGTCGGCAAGACTTGATTTGCCAGTTGAACATTTCAATTATTCACAACATGAAAAAGGTTCCTTCCCTGTGCGGCTTCTTCACATGTTTAACAAGATCTGATTTCTGAGAATTACATTTTCTACAATCAGAACATAAAAATGGTTTATTTTGTGTGATCTTTTTGATGGTAAACAAGACCTGATTTCCTAGTAAAACATTTACCACATTCTGGGCATGAAAACGGCTTCTCCCCGTTGTGATTTATCTGATGTCTAACAAGGTGTGATTTGTGAATAAAACATTCCCCACACTCTGAACATGAAAATGGCTTCTCCCCTGTGTGATTTTTCTGATGTCTAACAAGGTCTGCTTTCCGAATAAAACATTCCCCACACTCTGAACATGAAAATGGCTTCTCCCCTGTGTGAATTTTCTGATGTCTAACAAGGTCTGCTTTCCGAATAAAACATTTCCCACACTCTGAACATGAAAATGGCTTCTCCCCTGTGTGAGTTCTTTGATGCCAAACAAGATCAGATTTCCAAATAAAACCTTTCCCACACTCTGAACATGAAAATGGCTTCTCCCCTGTGTGAATTTTCTGATGTGTAACAAGGTTTATTTTCTGAATAAAACCTTTCCCACATTCTGAACACGAAAATGGCTTCTCCCCTGTGTGAATTTTCTGATGTCTAACAAGGTGTGATTTCCGAATAAAACATTCCCCACACTCTGAACATGAAAATGGCTTCTCCCCTGCGTGATTTTTCTGATGTCTAACAAGGTCTGATTTCTGAATAAAACATTCCCCACACTCTGAACATGAAAATGGCTTCTCCCCTGTGTGAATTTTCTGATGTTTAACAAGGTCTGATTTCCGAATAAAACATTTCTTACACTCTGAACATGAAAATGGTTTCTCCCTTGTAGGAGCCGTTTCATGTTCCACATCCCTTCTGTAACTTTTATTTTGCTTACAATTCTGTGATAAATGGGAATTTTGGACTTGTTTGAAAAGATCTGATGATAGAGTTTTCCATGAAAGGACTGAAGGTATATCTGGGACAACAGCATGCTCCTCATATGTATAATGTGTAATACTTTCATCATCTGTTTTAAATTCTGAAGATATTAGACGTCCATCTGAACTCCTGATACAGTTATCGGCTATAAATAAAACACAATATTATTATTTTTTAATTATATAATTTTGAAAGTAGATTTATATTTTTAAACCATAACATCAGAAATTAAATTAGGAAACAAATTATTCTGAATCTGTTTTCCAATTTTGAGATCTAAGAATTACATCTTCGTTAATTCTGATCTCCCATTCCTAGCACCAGTTCTCTGGAATGTGCTACAGTAAATAATCTGATTGATTGTCGCAATGTGACTGTAGGATAATGAGTAATGAGGGACAGGGGGCTACTATACTTTCCGTCATGCTAGGAGACTTTAGGCTATCCCTAACCTCTGGATTACCCCTGAACGTGGAAGAAAGGGGCAGGAGTATGATGTAAATACAGATTAAGACAGATGGGAAAACCAAAATTCAGACACACTGCAAACTCCCAGAAATAAACAGTGAGATACTAAGGAGAAAAGCAAGAGAAGGAAGGCAGAAACAAAAAGACAACAAGGGTTAACACCACAACTGCTCACAGCAATAATGCACAACAACCACTAGTTTGTATCACAACACCTCACCAGACCTGTATAGGTAAACTATAGCTGGCATTAATGGAATTATCCAGCCAGCATATACAGAAGGGAAGCGAATGATACTGGCTCCCCTACAGCATGTAAACAAAGACACTAACAAGGAGCCCAGCAGAGAATAACTCTTGCTAGTCTTACTAAGTATGTGGTTCGATGCCTGCGTCTCCCTGCGCTGATCACAGATAACAGAGAAGTTAGCAAGCAAGAGTGCCAGAATGTGTAATTTCCACAGATCCTGATGCTGCCATGACAGTTGGCGATGCCTGCAAGCATCTCGTTGTGACATTGATCCACAACATAGACAATTTCAAAAAGGTTTTTTTTCGAAGATGAAAATATAATAGAGACAGAAGCCAAATATTTAATGGGCTTGTTCGGGACTGTAAGATTGATGGCCAATCCTTAGGCTTTGGAACCAAGCAGGTAGCATGGTCTTGCTGTCTGTGCAGGTATACATTAGCGCTCCAATTCATCAAGACCGGAGATGTACACTGAAAAATGACATCAGGGACTGGCGTGAGATTTCTGGCATAGGGAACGCCACAGTTTGTTATGAAGTAGAGAAGCGGTGACATCCCACCCGTCTTCTGGCCAAGCACTGTCCATTTTTGCGAAGCTGGTTAAAATTGGCGTGAAACCTCTAAAAGTCACACAATTTATTTTTATTTACATTTATTTTTTATTGACTGTAGAATGGCTATGACTTATAAATGTTTGGAATCAGTGGTACAAAACTATGTGGAGGAAATAGAGAATCATGGCTGTAAAGCCCCTGTCACACACAGATAAATCTGCGGCAGATCTGTGGTTGCAGTGAAATTGTGGACAATCAGTGCCAGGTCTGTGGCCGTGTAAAAATTGAACAATATGGCCATAATTTCACTGCAACCACAGATCTGCCAAAGATTTATCTCTATGTGTGACGGGGCCTTAAGGCACTAGAGTGTAAATAAGTGCTGAGAAAACAGTGCAATGTAAAAACAACAGCGGTCATCGTAATCAAAGTAAACAAGAGACTATAAAAATATAGCTCTGCAGTGCAGCCAGGCCAACCATCTGTCTTTATAAAATCCTTCTCCAGTCTTCTTTCGAAGCTTATTGAGTAATTCAGGGGGGGCAAAAAATGGGTTTTCAGGTTCCATCTGGTACCAACCATCAGTGGTGTATTTACTAGTGTCAAGACCAACATATTCCAAAAGCTCAAAAGGACCCATTTGGTAACGGACTTCCAATTTCATTGCAACATCCATGTCTTCCTTAGATGCATGACCTCGTTCATGAAGATGCACGAATTCCATTAGGTGTGGTACCAGAAGATGGTTAATAATGAACCCTGGAGTGTCCTTACATGACACAGGCGTCTTTCCTAGTGTTTAACTGAAGTCCATGAGAGAGTCAGAAGTCGTTTGGCTAGTCATTGGTGTTTTAATGACCTCCACCAGCTTCATCATTGGTACTGGATTAAAGAAATGCAGCCCTACGAACTGATCCTGCCTAGTTGTGGAGTTGGCTATGTCAATAAGAATGTGTTGCTGGCAAATATGGTGTGTTCTGATGCAAATTTGTCCAGTGTCTTGATTAGTGCATTTTTCCACTTCCAAGTTTTCTATTATGGCTTCCACCACCAGATCACTGCTGTGCACCACGGCCGCTGGGTCTGTGCTTGTGCTGAAGTTTGGGAGGGTTTTGCTGATGAATTGTGCAGCAGCCTCAGGCTTGTCCGCAAACATCTTCTTAGTGACCCTTTTCAAGCTGTCTACAATACTTTTTGCAGACTTTTTCAAGATGTCATCAGTCTGGTCCACTAAAACAACAGTGTGTCTGGTTGCTGCAGCTACCTGCGCTATCCCAGCACCTATCAGACCTCCTCCGATCACAGTCACGTGCTTGATAGTCAGATTATTCGCAGTGGCGAAGGCCATGGCGAGGCCATGTCTGCTTGTACTGCTGGGAGCTGAAGGACATACGAGTGATGTCAGCACAGCGCGCCATGATGATTTAGTCGCATAATCTTTTTTCACAACTCTGTGTTGCACAAAAAATTGATTGATAAGTGATTTCTGTCAGAATTCTGGCATTATTGCTTTGAAGAATCAGGGTCTAGGTGTCAAATCTCCTTCTGTAGGGGTCTCCATTCCTTCCAGGGTAGTTTGCCAGTAGTTCACATTCTCTAAAGCAATAATTTTATTAGATATTTTATGGTAGTTTAAAAATGTGGTATTTCAGTGTGCGGCTGTAGTCTTTTTTTCTATTATCTAGCTATATACACACACACACACACACACACACACACCAGCCTGTCTCCTCTTCAGCTTTAGACTCCTGCAATTAAGAGACCTTTGGTCACATGACGTGATGTCAAAAAGGTTCTTAAGCAGTCCTAATCGGCATATAAACACTGGGGCCGCTAGGAAAATGGGGGCCCTGTGAAATTGCCCAGTTTTCTCTCCCTTTTCCCTAATGCCAGTCCTGCATGCCAGCCTGTCTTCTGTTCAATTATTTTAGACTCCTGCAATTAAGAGACCTTTGGTTACATCATGTCACATGACTTCATCAGAGGTCCTTAAACAATCAACTTCTGAATACAACTGATGGTGACCGTAAAGGCCACTTTACACACAGATAAATCTGCGGCATATCTGTGGTTGCAGTGAAATTGTGGACAATCAGTGCCAGATTTGTGGCTGTGTACAAATGGAACAATATGTCCATGATTTCACTGCAACCACAGATCTGCCAAAGATTTATCTGTATGTGTAAAGTGGCCTTAAGAGACTGGGGTTCCTAAGAAATTGCACAGTTTGATTCCTCCCAATGCTGGCCCTGACTGTAACGAGGGCATATTTTTAGGGAAACAGAGTATTCATGAACCCTCTGCAGGTCTTTAAGTTGCCTTCATAACGACATAGAGAAGGGACTAGAAACAAACAGCAGAAGAAGCAGAAGCAAAGAAAATACAACTGAAAAAAACCAGAGCAGAAAGCCTAAAAATGTAAACACAAAATTAGTGCAGAAAGTACATGAGTAGATATCTCTTACAGGATAGAGCTGGAGGAATCACATCCTGAGGAACATCGGGGTCTTCTTGTTTACAGTCCTCTGGGAGAAGAGGACGGGGACATCTCTCTGGTGTTGTCCTCTTACTGGATAGACCTGGAGGAGACACATACAGGGGCTGAATTCATTCCTTACATACAGATAATTATAAGCCGTGTGTATTTAGTCCTGTCTATTACCTGGTGATGTGAGGGGCTGGGGATCCTCCATCATGGCGTCCTTGTACAGATCTTTGTGTCCTTCTAAATACTGCCACTCCTCCATGGAGAAATAGACGGTGACGTCCTGACACCTTATAGGAACCTGACACATACAATGATACCGTCACCCCCGATCCCTTCATAGCGTTACTGTATAATGTCCCAGCAGTGTCACCTCTCCAGTCAGCAGCTCAATCATCTTGTAGGTGAGTTCTAGGATCTTCTGGTCATTGATGTCCTCATGTATCGTGGGGTGAGGTGGAGGCCCCGTGATTGGGCTCAGGGGTCTTCCCCATCCCTCAGACACAGGGGCCTGACAGCGCTCACTAGAGGTCTTCTTCACTACTGTGTAATCCTGGTTATGGAGAGACACAGTAATAAATCTCACTCCAGACATTTCCAGAGTCCTCACCTCTCCAGTTCTGTCCATCTGTTATTCCCATAGATAAGAATGATGTAATGTGACGTCATCAGAATCTCTCACCTCTCCAGTAAGCCGGAAGAGGATCTCTAGGGTGAGGTGTAATATCCTCTCCGCCATCTTGTCCCTGTCCATATCCATCCTTCACGGGGCAATCAGGAGAATTCTCTTCTATAGAAGATCTCCACTGAGAGGATCCGATATTGTAGGGACCTGAATGGGGAGAAAAAAGGGGCCGAGGAGCGAGGGCAGAAAGGGGCCGGGGACTGAGGGCAGAAAGGGGCCAAGGACCGAGGGCAGAAAGGGGCCAAGGACCGAGGGCAGAAAGGGGCCGGGGACCGAGGGCAGAAAGGAGCCGAGGGCAGAAAGGAGCCGAGGACCGAGGGCAGACGGATTTCCTCACTTCCGGCCTCTCATAGTTGGGGCGTTTGTATCTATCAGAGGAAAAGGAACAAAAACCTCATTATTCATAGAAATCAGCGAGAGAAAAACATCAATAAAGTCTCAAAGCTGAAGGGGTTAATGCCGCCTGCCCCAGTAATGAGGAATCTCCACACACCTCCACCTGCAGAGCCGCACACTAGATATATAATACCCTGCACCTACCTCCACCTGCAGAGCCGCACACTAGATATATAATACCCTGCACCTACCTCCACCTGCAGAGCCGCACACTAGATATATAATACCCTGCACCTACCTCCACCTGCAGAGCCGCACACTAGATATATAATACCCTGCACCTACCTCCACCTGCAGAGCCGCACACTAGATATATATTACCCTGCACCTACCTCCACCTGCAGAGCCGCACACTAGATATATATTACCCTGCACCTACCTCCACCTGCAGAGCCGCACACTAGATATATAATACCCTGCACCTACCTCCACCTGCAGAGCCGCACACTAGATATATAATACCCTGCACCTACCTCCACCTGCAGAGCCGCACACTAGATATATAATAACCTGCACCTACCTCCACCTGCAGAGCCGCACACTAGATATATAATACCCTGCACCTACCTCCACCTGCAGAGCCGCACACTAGATATATAATACCCTGCACCTACCTCCTCCTGCAGAGCCGCACACTAGATATATAATACCCTGCACCTACCTCCACCTGCAGAGCCGCACACTAGATATATAATACCCTGCACCTACCTCCACCTGCAGAGCCGCACACTAGATATATAATACCCTGCACCTACCTCCACCTGCAGAGCCGCACACTAGATATATAATACCCTGCACCTACCTCCACCTGCAGAGCCGCACACTAGATATATAATACCCTGCACCTACCTCCACCTGCAGAGCCGCACACTAGATATATAATACCCTGCACCTACCTCCACCTGCAGAGCCGCACACTAGATATATAATACCCTGCACCTACCTCCACCTGCAGAGCCGCACACTAGATATATAATACCCTGCACCTACCTCCTCCTGCAGAGCCGCACACTAGATATATAATACCCTGCACCTACCTCCACCTGCAGAGCCGCACACTAGATATATAATACCCTGCACCTACCTCCACCTGCAGAGCCGCACACTAGATATATAATACCCTGCACCTACCTCCACCTGCAGAGCCGCACACTAGAGATATGGCTGCTCTGTGCTTACAGGACCTGTGATGATGTCACATGGAGGGGAGGAGTCAGGGTCACATGATCAGCTCCTCAGTGTATGCAGGACTCTGCTGTGCTGGTTGTCATGGTGCTGGATGAGGGGAAGTTTATGTGTGGGGTCAGGAGGGGTTTACAGTGTGGATGTAGCAGAGCCGTGTGTGTACGATGTGTACGGAGCGGAGCCATGTGTGTACGGAGCGGAGCCATGTGTGTACGAGGTGTACGGAGCAGAGCCGTGCGTGTACGAGGTGTACGGAGCGGAGCCGTGCGTGTACGAGGTGTACGGAGCGGAGCCGTGTGTGTACGAGGTGTACAGAGCAGAGCCGTGTGTGTACGAGGTGTACGGAGCGGAGCCGTGTGTGTACGAGGTGTACGGAGCAGAGCCGTGTGTGTACGAGGTGTACGGAGCGGAGCCGTGTGTGTACGAGGTGTACGGAGCAGAGCCGTGTGTGTACGAGGTGTACGGAGCAGAGCCGTGGGTGTACGAGGTGTACGGAGCAGAGCCGTGTGTGTACGAGGTGTACGGAGCAGAGCCGTGTGTGTACGAGGTGTGCGGAGCAGAGCCGAGTGTGTACGAGGTGTGCGGAGCAGAGCCGAGTGTGTACGAGGTGTGCGGAGCAGAGCCGAGTGTGTACGAGGTGTACGGAGCGGAGCCGTGTGTGTACGAGGTGTACGGAGCGGAGCCGTGTGTGTACGAGGTGTGCGGAGCGGAGCCGTGTGTATGAGGTGTGCGGAGCAGAGCCGAGTGTGTACGAGGTGTGCGGAGCGGAGCCGTGTGTATGAGGTGTGCGGAGCAGAGCCGAGTGTGTACGAGGTGTGCGGAGCAGAGCCGAGTGTGTACGAGGTGTACGGAGCAGAGCCGCATGTGTACGAGGTGTACGGAGCGGAGCCGCGTGTGTACGAGGTGTACAGAGCAGAGTCGTGTGTGTACGAGGTGTACGGAGCAGAGTCGTGTGTGTACGAGGTGTACAGAGCAGAGTCGTGTGTGTACGAGGTGTACGGAGCGGAGTCGTGTGTGTACGAGGTGTACGGAGCGGAGCCGCGTGTGTACGAGGTGTACGGAGCGGAGCCGCGTGTGTACGAGGTGTACGGAGCAGAGCCGCGTGTGTACGAGGTGTACAGAGCAGAGTCGTGTGTGTACGAGGTGTACGGAGCAGAGTCGTGTGTGTACGAGGTGTGCGGAGCGGAGTCGTGTAGGGACTTTCCCAAAAAAGATCGTAACTGCGCCATTGAGAACCATGGTCTTGGATTCTGTGAAGGGCTCACAAAGTGAGGTAATGGAGGCTGTAGGGAGACAGGAGACTGAAAGCCGTGGACGGACATGGAGCAGATATCCTGGAAAACCTGGGACGAGTAGCAGAGGCACTACCAGTCACAGGCATACAGCAGAAGTCCTGAAGACTGCAGACAGGCTGCAGAGGTACTGACACCCACAGGCAGACAGGTAACTGAGGTATTGGAAGCTGCAGACGTCCTGGAGACCTCAGACAGGTGCAGACATACTGGAAGCCACAGGCAGATTGGTAGCTGAGGTGCTGGAGGCCACAGATAGTCTGGAGATGTTCTGGAGACTGCAGACAGGTCGCTCTGCACAGACTAATAGTCCTAATACCAGGACACGGGTGTGTATCTTGGTAGTCTTATATAGGCCAGTTAAGCTCAGCACATGGAGCGTGTCCGGCTACTTACAAAGCCCAACATGGAGCACAGGAAAGTTTAGCAGATCGGGGGAAGGGAGCAGATTTTGAAGGATTCTCTTTCTCTGAACAGAAGGCCATTGTAATGCTAAACTAATTGGAGGAGGATCGTAATTTGGAAGAATTGGTCGGGGATCATGATGTAAAATCTAAGGTCTCAAACCCTCATTATTATCCAGTAACATCTCGTATACCATCATTAGACATGATTCAGAATTTGGTAGAAAAGGACCTATTGGCTCTGCACCGTTATGTTTCCTGCAATAACAGTAAGGCTAAGGACACACGGCGAGTAAAACGGAGAGTGGAATGTGATAAAAAAATCGCTTTCCACTCGGACCAATGTTACTCTATGGAGCAGCTCCCATGAGCAATTTTTTTCTCAGCCCTAATCGGACCGAAAAAACAATTGCAGCATTCTGTGGTTGGAATCTGATTCGTTTTCACTCGCACCCATAAAAGTTTATGGGTGTGAGAGAAACATCGCATTGCACTCGCTTCACAACGGAGTGCAGTGCGATATACACATCAGCTGACAAGGGAAAAGATAGGGAGATAAGTCCCTCCCTCTCCTCCGCAGCGCCTGTCCCTCTTCCCCGCAGCTGTGCTGCGATCGCAGGATAGCATCACAGTGGCATCACACTCAGCTTACACTCCAGCAGAGCGGGAGCCAAGTGTCATGCAATGCAATCGCATTAATGCTCATGTGACCCCAGCCTTAAAAGTTATATAATTTAACCAAAAATTAGTATAATGCCATTCGTGAACTAAAAAATAACAACTGCATCTGACCAGACCTGCAAACCACAAGGAGTGAGGGTTACCATCGTGATTTTCATGTATATAGTTAATCAAGCGGTTGGAGCCTTTTTTCGTGGTGATGGAATTATAGTGTTGTTTGAACCGTATACATATAATGGTCTAATAGTCTGTTAAAAATATATATCTTAAATATATTTTTCTTTAAATACGTATTAAGACGCATGAGTAATAGACTTCAAAAAATGTAAAAATAAATGTATTTTATATTGAGTAGAAATGATTGACAAAAATAGAACAATTCATTAGTTCAGTTACAGAAATGAAAAATAGTATTCTTCGTTAGCTTACGTGAGGAGTTCAATAATAGTCCATTTCTTTACTAAATCAGTAGAAGTCTTATTCTTCATTCATCTTTCCCTGGATCCTGAATGGGTAAGGGAATGCTGGAGACATGTCATCATGTGTTGCTTCATCTTGGATGGGTGGATGGTTTAGGGCTCAGCAGCTTCGACATGGGTCCTTCTGCAGGGACGATTCCCCTCTGCCTCCAGACCCTTCCCCTCCGAGAAGTGTCATGTTATATATGCAGCAGTTCAAATCCATATAGGGAGATTCTGCTGTACACATGATGTAAGCCTCCAATATAGACAGGACTGTCAGCATATATACTCAATATGTCCTAATATTATATATTAATATAAGTTTAGCTAGCTGTATTAATAATATTTAATGTTTTTTTTTAATTAATTGTGACGGGATCCTTCTCCCATATCACACAATCAACAGAGCGAGAGATGGCTGTACAATCCAAAGAGCATTTATGCCAAGCAAATCAAATGGTCCATAACATAATCCACAAAACAGAGGGTAAAATTGTCCAGTAATGGCATAAATGTCCAGGGAATCAGTCACAATCCTCCAGCATTCCGTTTCCAGGCAAATGGGGGTTTCTCACAGTCTCTCTGGCATGCTGGCTGTGACGGGGGTGTACAACAGAGCAAAGGATGGACGAGGCCGAGGGACGATCCAACAGGTTTATTAACAGGAATGCAAGAACAGCACACGATAAGTCAACGTAAAACAGATTCGGGGGCCCTTCCCGACAATCCTCGGACCGGATTACAAAGCAATCGTCCTTACAGTAGTCCAAAGAGTTCCACACAATCCCACGGGCCGCCACACAGGCCTAGCTCCGTCCGTGTCCACAGCCACACAGGCTGGAGCTCCTGCTCCCTTCAAGTTTCAGCTCACTCTGCCTGAATCTCCCAGGTAAGCAGAGTTTACACTAGTTGGACTCTAGGCCCACCTCCCCCTACTCCCAGGGATGGAAGTGCCTCAAGAGGATATAACCTTGCATTTTAGGGGGGTGATTACCTACAACAATAGAAATGTACACAGAAGTAGTTCAAATAAGACAATGAACCCAGCTTGAAATAGGAATCTGTACAGCATATACAGTGAGAGGGTAAATTACATCTTCACAATCCCTCCCCCTCCCAACTTGTGTACGTACTAGGGACCTCTACAGGTCACTGGTTAAGTACACACAGGCAGAGCGTTACTTACATGTGGCTTCATGCAGCCACGAATTGGCATCGTAGCTCTCCCACATCATTGCCCAGGAGAACAGCTGCAGGCAGACCACCCATCACCCCAAACACACATCGCCTGACCCCAAAACCAAAGCTCAGATCCACAGTGGCTGTGGGAATAGTCCTCCATTGTCCACCAGCCAGTTCAATGACAATCCCAGGTCCTCTATGGATTGCCTCAGGCCGAACCACTCGGGGATCAGCCAGTGTGAGGAAAGCACCCGAGTCACAAAATCCAACAAGTCTCTGTCCATCCAGCACAACCTCCTGCAAGTGCTTACCTCGATGAGCAGAAGTCGTCATAACTGCAGGTCGCACCCCGTAAACTCCTGGTGGTGCAACATGGGCTGAGTCACTAGGCCAGTCCTCACATAGCGGTGCCACATCTTCCTCCATGGCGCTGGGCTGTAAATAATTAACAATCCGATTGGGCGCAGGATCAGTCCTCATTTGAACAGCTGGGCAGGAGACTTGCCGATGCCCTGGCTGTCCACATTGATAGCATCTGAGCTGGGTCTCCCTCCATCCAAGGCGTCCTCTTGGGTAAGGGGTAGGGGAACTTGGAGGCCGGCTCCCACCTGAAGGTGCTGTAGGGGTTTGAGGATGATTCCTCCATGGCCTGGCTGGGCATGAGGCCTGCAAATGCCCGGGATGCCTACAAACATAACACCTGCGCTCTGTTACTTCCTCTCCCCGGCGTATTCCAGAAAGTGCAGTAGAAGCAACTGGAGGCACATTAACACGGGTATCAACATGTGGTGGCTTAGAGGAACGGGGAACAATGGGGACAGAATAACTGGGGGCATCCGGTGTTGTGGAGCTGTTAGGCGTCTCTCCATCCTCCAACAGAACCCTCCACTGAGGCTTGATGGTGAGCACCTCATCAGCTAGAGCAGCAGCTTCCTCCACTGTCGCTGGTTTTCTCTCACGCACCCATTCCCGGATCTCAGCGGGGCACTTGAAGTAAAACTGCTCTTTTAGGAGGACCTGGAGGACGGTCTCCAAGGTTAAGGCCTCCTCTGCCTCCAACCAACGATGCCACAGATGTTTGAGTTTGTGGGCATACATCTTGAAGGACACTTCCTCATCACATGCTAGAGTATGGAACTGAGTCCTGTAAGTGTCTGGCGTTACAGCATAATGTTCTAGAATAGTCTGTTTAATATCCGCATACTCACAGTTCCACCGATGGTCCATAGCTCTATAGGCTGCAGCAGCTCCACCCTCTAAGAGCCCAACCAGATGCCGGACGCGCTCCCTTTCTGGGACTTCCATTAATCGACACTGATGCTCAAAGTCCTGGAAGAAGCCCTCAATGTCACCAGCAGCCTCATTAAACTGCTTGAAGTCTTTGCGGGACACTCTGGGAAGTTCCCTCATGATGGGTGCTGGGGTTACAGTCTGTCTGGAACCTCTCGCGGCTTCCACAGCGAGCTGCTTATCCAGCAATGCCATCTCCTCCATCCTGCGCTCCTTCTCTTCAGCTCCACGCATGGCCTCCCTCTTATCTTCTATGGTGGCCTCATCTCCAAGCAGTGCCATCTTTTCCTTGTACCACACAACCCATTGACTTTTTTGGGTATTCACCTCCGGCTCCCGTCTTTGCTCCCCTTGCTGTGGAAATTGTTCCTCGGTGCCATCTTGCAGGCAAGCGTGTTCCAATGCCTCAATTAGTTGCTCCTTAGAGAGTCCTTTGTAGCCGACACCTAATTCACGGGCCTTTGTTTGTAGACTCGCCACAGTCCAGTTCCTGTATCCTGAGGTTCTGGTTTCAGACGTCGATTGGCTGTTGTCCTCCAGTCTCTTCTGCTCTGATCCCGCCGCTGCCAACCAGTTTGTGACGGGGGTGTACAACAGAGCAAAGGATGGACGAGGCCGAGGGACGATCCAACAGGTTTATTAACAGGAATGCAAGAACAGCACACGATAAGTCAACGTAAAACAGATTCGGGGGCCCTTCCCGACAATCCTCGGACCGGATTACAAAGCAATCGTCCTTACAGTAGTCCAAAGAGTTCCACACAATCCCACGGGCCGCCACACAGGCCTAGCTCCGTCCGTGTCCACAGCCACACAGGCTGGAGCTCCTGCTCCCTTCAAGTTTCAGCTCACTCTGCCTGAATCTCCCAGGTAAGCAGAGTTTACACTAGTTGGACTCTAGGCCCACCTCCCCCTACTCCCAGGGATGGAAGTGCCTCAAGAGGATATAACCTTGCATTTTAGGGGGGTGATTACCTACAACAATAGAAATGTACACAGAAGTAGTTCAAATAAGACAATGAACCCAGCTTGAAATAGGAATCTGTACAGCATATACAGTGAGAGGGTAAATTACATCTTCACACTGGCCGCAGCCTCAGCTTTTCCCTGCCAGAGGATCAATCTTCTTCCTTCTAGTTCTCAAACAGACTGACTGAATCTCCCTGGTAAACAAAGAGGTTACAGTAGGTGGACTCTAGGCCCACCTTCACCCACACCCAGGGACGGAAGTTCCTCAAGAGGCTGTAACCTTGCACTTACTTACAAAACAATACAATGTACACACAAGCAGTACAAATAATGGACAATGAACCAAGCTTAAAATAGGAATCTGTACAGCAAGATACACTTCCCCCCATATCCCACCATCACAACCTCTCCCTTCTTCTGAATAAGTGAGTATGCCATGAGGTCTACACATATCTCTGGCCATCTCACTTAAGTCCATGTTGCTCAGCTGTGGATAGTATATGGTTCTACTTGCTGGGACAGTCCATCAGCATTCTGGTGTTGGCTTCCACGCTTGTATTGGATGGAGAAGCTGTAGGTAGTCCCTTGTACAGCGATAGGGTTGGAAGGACAAGCTTCCCTTTTTGTCCTCCTTTACTCCAACTGTGTTTCCTGCACCCACAAATCGGCATTGTAGATCTCCCACATCATTTCCTAGGAGAATATCTGCAGGCAGGCTGCTCATCACCCCAACCACACATTGCTTGACTCCAAAGCCAAAGTCCAGATTCACAGTCGCCTTTGGGATATTCCTCCTTTGTCCTCCAGCCAATTCAATAACAATCCCTGGTCCATGATGTATCACCTCTGGCCGAGCCACTCGGGGATCAACTATTGTGAGAAATGCCCTGGAGTCACAAAATCCAATGACTCTCTGTCCATCCAGCACAACCTCCTGTAAGTGCTTACTTTGATGGTAGTTCGGCTGTAGAGAATGAACAGGTCAATTTGGTGCAAGGTCATTACTTAAACGACCAGCAGGGCAAGTGTTTTGCAAATGCCCAGGTTGCCCACATCGATAACATCTCCTCTGCGTCGTACTCCTTCCAATGTGCATTCTGGAGAAGGCAGTAGGAGAACCTGGTGACAAAGGCCGGAGACCATACACTCCAACAGCGGCATCTATGGTGCAGGCGTCAGTGGTACACTCCGGTGGAGGTGGTAGTAACTCTTCCTCAGGAAATATGGAGTGCACAAAATGTACCGGACGAGATGTAGGTGTGTGGGGGTCCCTCCGAATCCTTGTGGGACAATTGGATTGCAGCTGCCTAGGTTGCCCGCACCCATAACATCTCCTCTCTGTAATTTCCTCAGGGCGTGGTCAGAACTGTTGGGGCCCAGAATCGTGAGCCGTGGTTGTCATTGGCCTGCAGCTGCGTGGAGGGGCAGATATAATTGGAGAGGGCCGAGGAGCAGGAGAAGGCTGTGGCTTATTGTCCAGAAGCCCCCTCTATAGTGGTCAGATAGTAAGGGCCTCATCAGTCAGGGCTCCAGCTCTATCCAAGGGGCACGGCTTGCGCTCTCTGACCCATTCCCATAATTCTGAGGGACACTTGTAAAGAAATTGTTCTATAAGAAATACCTGCATAACGTCTTCCACAGTGAAAGTATCTTCCGCTTCCAGCCATCTTCGACATTCCTGGGACATCTTATGGGCATACATCCTAAACGATCCCCACGTGGTGCATGGGAGGTCTTGGAACTGTGCCCTATGTGAGTCTGGGGTGATGGCATGGAAATCCAGGATAGTCCGTTTTACAATGTTATAATCCCGGTTCCGCTGTGAGTCAATGGTGCGATAAGCCTCTGCCAGGCTTCCATTCAGGAGTCCCACTAACAAACGCCTCCAGCCAGAGTGGGGAACCTCCATCATGACACACTGCTGCTCAAAGTCCTTGAAGAACCCTTCCACATCTCCAGAAGCCTCATCAAATGGCTTGAAGTCCGCCCGGGTGATCAGTACAGGCTCCCGGATCGCTGAGTTTACACTCCAACTCACATTACTCCCTTTGTCAGACTCCATTCTTTCTTGTCTCCGCTGTGCTCGGCGAGCAGCCTGCTCCGTATATTCCTGAGATACACCGGGGCCAAGAGCTGCCATTTTTTCTTCAAACCGCACCACCCACTGACTTTTTGGAGCAGGGTTCCCCGTCCCCAATGTTTGTCCGTCAGACATCTGGGAGGAGGTGGACTGGCTCGCATCAACCAGTAGATCAATTAAGGCCTCTTTACTCAGTCCCTGGTAGCTCAGGCCCAGATCTCTGGCTATCTCCTGTAGACTGGATACGGTCCAGTCTCTGTACTCACTCTGTGGGTGGATCTCCATTGGGCTGTGCTCTGTTGATCCCACCACTGCCACCTGTTGTCACGGGGTTCTTCTCCTATATCACACATTCAACAGAGCGAGAGATGGCTGTACAATACAAAAAGCATTTATTCCAAGCAAATCAAATGGTCCATAACATAATCCACAAAACAGAGGGTAAAATTGTCCATTAATGGCATAAATGTCCAGGGAATCAGTCACAATCCTCCAGCAGTCCTTTTCCAGGCAAATGGGGGTTTCTCACAGTCTCTCTGGCATGCTGGCCGCAGCCTCAGCTTTTTCCTGCCAGAGGTTCAATCTTCCTTCTAGTTCTCAAACAGACTGACTGAATCTCCCTGGTAAGCAAAGAGGTTACAGTAGGTGGACTCTAGGCCCACCTTCACCCACACCCAGGGACGGAAGTTCCTCAAGAGGCTGTAACCTTGCACTTACTTACAAACAATACAATGTACACACAAGCAGTACAAATAATGGACAATGAACCAAGCTTAAAATAGGAATCTGTACAGCAAGATACACTTCCCCCATATCCCACCATCACACTCAATATGTCCTATTATAATGGGTATGATAGCTAGATGTATTAATAATATTTAATGTTTTTACAGTACACGTCGCGCACACACGGCTCCGCTCCGTACACCTCGTACACACACGGCTCTGCTCCGTACACCTCATACACACACGGCTCTGCTCCGTACACCTCGTACACACACGGCTCCGCTCCGTACACCTCGTACACACACGGCTCTGATCTGTACACCTCGTACACACACGGCTCCGCTCCGTACACCTCGTACACACACGGCTCCGCTCCATACACCTCGTACACACACGGCTCCGCTCCGTACTCCTCGTACACACACACGGCTCCGCTCCGTACACCTCATACACATACGGCTCCGCTCCGTACACCTCGTACACACACGGCTCCGCTCCGTACAGCTTGTACACACACGGCTCCGCTCCGTACACCTCGTACACACACGGCTCCGCTCCGTACACCTCGTACACACACGGCTCTGATCCGTACACCTCGTACACACACGGCTCTGCTCCGTACACCTCGTACACACACGGCTCCGCTCCGTACACCTCGTACACACACGGCTCCGTTCCGTACACCTCGTCCACACGGCTCCGCTCCGTACACCTCGTACACACACGGCTCCGCTCCGTACACCTCGTACACACACGGCTCCGTTCCGTACACCTGGTCCACACGGCTCCGCTCCGTACACCTCGTACACACACAGCTCCGCTCCGTACACCTCGTACACACACGGCTCTGCTCCGTACACCTCGTACACACACGGCTCCGCTCCGTACACCTCGTACACACACGGCTCTGCTCCGTACACCTCGTACACACGTGGCTCCACTCCGTACACCTCGTGCACACACGGCTCTGCTCCGTACACCTCGTACACACACGGCTCCACTCCGTACACCTCGTACACACACGGCTCCGCTCCGTGCACCTCGTACACACACGGCTCCGCTCCGTACACCTCGTACACACACGGCTCCGCTCCGTACACCTCGTACACACACGGCTCTGCTACATCCACACTGTAAACCCCTCCTGACCCCACACATAAACTTCCCCTCATCCAGCACCATGACAACCAGCACAGCAGAGTCCTGCATACACTGAGGAGCTGATCATGTGACCCCTGACTCCTCCCCTCCATGTGACATCATCACAGGTCCTGGAAGCACAGAGCAGCCATATATCTAGTGTGCGGCTCTGCAGGAGGAGGTAGGTGCAGGGTCTCTATTATTTTGGGGTCATCATCATTATCATTAACCCCTTCATGTCCAGTTCCAGACCAGTTTACTCCGGTTCTTGATCAGGCACATGTTCATATTAGAAAGGGAGGAGCCAGCACTGCTTGATCAGACATGTCAGATGGGAGATAAATCCCCTCCCCCGGTCCTCCCCACCCATCTGGCCAAAGTGCCCCCCACACACCCTCCCCATACTGATAATCTAAGATGGTGGCTGCACGCTGCATTCATCCTCCTCCTCTGATTTCTGTCACATGTGACATGTCAGATGTGACAGAAATGTCCTTCCCAGGTCCAGCTAAGTCACCCCCTGTCACTCCCCGGTCCTCCCCCGGTCTCCTGATACCAGCTGCTGCTCCTTCCTCGCGATCCCTACTCATCTTCTGAAAAATATCGGCTGCATACGCAGAGCGGTTCTATCCCCAGGGCTTGATGCCAGGTGACATTACACAGCTGGTATCAACCCCATTTATTACCCTGTTTGCCACCGCACCAGGGCAACGAGATGAGCCAGAGTGAAGTGCCAGGATTGGTACATCTAATGGATGCGCCACTGCTGGGACGGCTGCAGTCTGCTATTTTTAGGCTGGGAAGGGCCAAATAACCATGACCCTTCCCACCCTGAGAATACCAGACGCCAACTGTCAGCTTCACCTTGGCTGGTGATCCAATTTGGGGGGAACCCATTTTTTTTAATTATTATTTCTCATAATTTAGAAAAAAAAACAGCGTGGGGTGCCCTCTGTTTTGGATTACCAGCCAAGGTGAAGCTGCCAACTGTGATCTGCAGGCTTCAGCTATCTGCTTTACCCTAGCTGGCTATCAAAAATGGGGAGAACCCACATAGGTTTATTTAATTATTTATTTTTTGGCTAAATATAAGGTAAACACCCTTCACTGCCACATGAAAGTCACTAAAGGGTGCCAGCTTAGATTATGCTGGGGGGTGGGACATTAGATATGTGTTTGTCCATCCATCCATCCATCCTAGCTTTTTAGGCTGTGTCCACGATCAGTGTTTTCAGCGTTTTGGACACAGTCTTTTCGCTGCGTCCAAAATGCTGCGCTGTGCAGTACAAGCGCAATGGAAGGATTTTTGGAAATCTCCTGCCCACTTTGCTTGTTTTTTTCCTAAGCATAAACTGACCTGCAGCGCGGCTTCCTGAGCCTCAGCATGTCAATTTATGCTGTGGAGACGAGAGTTTCGTCCAAAGAGAAAATAGAGCTAAAGTCCTCAGCAGCCTGAACCTGGATCGTGGGCCCGGGCAGCTGCGTTCTCCAGTGGACAATACTCACATCTCTGCACGAAAGCTGACATTGCGTCTAGACACAGTGTCACCTGGTTGTGGGCACATAGCCTAAAAGTGAGAAATTTGGCACTACAGCAACATTTTTGTGAAGTACCTGTGGGTTCAAAATGCTCACTATACCCCCAAATGAAATCCTTGAGGGTCTAGTTTTAAAAATGGGGTCACTTGTGGGGGTTTCTGCTTTATAGGTAATTTAGGGGTCCTGAAAATGCGACATGGTGCTCGCAATTTTTTTCAATTTTTCCAAAATTCACATGGTGCTCCTTCTGTTATGAGCCCTCTCGTTTGTCCAAACAGAGGTTTTTAGCCACATGTGGGGTATCACTGCGCTCATAAGAAATTGGATTACAAACTGTGGCGTCCACATTTTGCTGTTGCCGCTTGAAAAAGTGAGAAATTTGGTGCTAAAGCAACAGTTTTGTGAAAAAAATGAAGAAAATTTTCAACATGACGACCTAAGTTTATTAAATTCTATAAAGTACCTGTGGGTTCAAAATGCTCACTATACCCCTCGATAAAGTCCTTGAGGGGGTCTACTTTCCAAAATGTGATCACTTTTGATGGAGCTCCACTGTTTAGGCACCTCAGGAGCTCTCCAAATGCGACATGTCATTCGCTAATGAATCCAGCCAATTTTACAGTCAAATGGCGCTCCTTCCCTTCCGAGCCCTGCCGTGCACCCAAACATTTGATTTCCAGCACCTATGAGGTATCTGTGTACTCAGGAAAAGCTGCACAATTAATTGTATGGTGCATTTTTTCCTGTTACCCTTGTGAATAAAGAGCTTTGATGTCACTTTGATGCCCATTTTGTGTTAGTTTGATACTTTTTTTTGCTGCTTTTAAGTGTATTCACATCAGGGCTCCGCACTGTATTGTATTTTATTATTGTGATTTTTTTATGTTTGTTGTTAAACCTGTAAAAAAAAACAAAACAATAAAAACTGAAAAAAAAAATAAACCAACTTCAGCCTCGAATAAGAAACTGGATGATTAAGAAACCAACTTCAGCATTGTGTCTGATGTCGAGCAATACAAGTTTGAAAATAAGGGAAATGTCTGTTATTACCACATATATACCCTGCCCCCACACTGACTGACAGCCGCTGAGCATTGGAACCTGCTGTCAGTCAGTGTCGAGAGCGCGGTATACTGAGCAGTGACTAAAACCGCATCGGTGCCACCCCTATGACTGAAAGCTGGACGCCGTCTCAATATATGTCTATGATCACATTTACATATTTCATAGCTATTTAGTAACACTTCTTATTTTGTATATATGGCTGTTTTTTACCTGGTTGGGGCTAATAACAGAGATTTGGATTGACAGTGGTATTCTCCTATATGTCACACATTTGGAAGGGGGCGGGGGGGGGGGGGGTCAAATCAGTATTTATTTTCATCTTCCTTCCCTTGTAACTGGGGCTGATATAATGACTCAGCGGTGACCATATCCTCTGTATATGGGGGAGGAAGCACCATCTGCTCTTTCTACCCTGTTTCCTCGAAAATAAGACGTACCCTGAAAATAAGCCCTAGTAGGATTTTTGGGGGCTTTTTTTGAGTATACATAAAATATAAGCCCTCATCCAAAAATACACCTTGTAAAAAAATAATTGCACTCACCAGACCCCAAACAATTACAGTTGGCAAGTACCGATGGTGCATAGCCTCTCACACAGAGATCTGTGTCACTGTCAGGTCCCTCACCATTCATTACACCAATGTATACAGTGACAGAGAA
Organism: Anomaloglossus baeobatrachus; assembly: GCF_048569485.1. Classification (NCBI taxonomy): domain Eukaryota; kingdom Metazoa; phylum Chordata; class Amphibia; order Anura; family Aromobatidae; genus Anomaloglossus; species Anomaloglossus baeobatrachus. The sequence goes on along the minus strand of NW_027441813.1, from coordinate 1,193,494 downwards.
GACAGAGGCAGTAATAAACCGTCTGTGCCTTATGTAAAGATGGTTGGATTTCATCTCTGTTGCTACATGATTGTGTGTAGCTGCGCTGCTCTTTTATTTTTCCACCCACATTGCCGTATAAAGGATAGTTGTTTTTTTTTTAAATGACTCATAGGTTTTAATTTTACCATAAAATCTACTGGAAATTAAGTAAAAATTCCAAGTGCGGTGAAATGGTGAAAAAAATTTTTTTTTCATCATTCTTTTTACTCCGTTCACGATGTGCTGAAAGTGAGCGGTCAGCGTGATTCTCCAGGTCAGTGTGATTACGGCAATATCAGACATTTCTTATCTCAGTGGTGACTAGAGATGAGCGGACCCGTGGACGTTCGGCTTCTGCTGGTCCAGCTGAACATTTGCAAAGTTCAGTTCTGGACTTGACCTGCACTTTATTTGAAGTCACTGATTGGCAGTTCCGGTCTCCGCCCACATGCAGCCATAAACCGATCACTAACAGGGGTCTTTTCAGTTTTATTTCTTGGTGCACAATACATCTGATAACACGAGAGCGGTTTCCATACGTGAAGCCCCGAACTCCAAACCTGAACTTTGCTATCTTGGAGAAGTCTGAGTTTGTACCGAAAACCGAACTCCAGGTTCACTCATCTCTAGGAGTAAATAAAAATCAGAGTTTTCTAAAAAAAAAAAAAAAAAAAAGAAAATCAGCTTGTGTCTCCATTTTCCGACATCGGAGTTGAGTGACGACTTGTTTTTTGCTTGATGAGCCGACGTTTTCATTGATACCATTTTAGGTGCAACTTCATTTCATGTTGAAATTTTTTCTACTGCCCAAATGATGATAATAATAATAACAATAATAATTTTATTCATTTAATTTTAATTTTTTATTCATATAAATTTATTCATTCATATAGCGCTATTAAGCGCTTTACATACATTGGAAATAATATCGTCCCTTCATTATTATCTCGATTAATGTTACATATCGGCTCATCTCCTTCCCATTCAGGTCCTTATAATATCGGATCCTCTCAGTGGTTTTATTCTATAGAAGAGAATTCTCCTGATTGCCCCGTGAAGGATGGATATGGACAGGGACAAGATGGCGGAGAGGATATTCCACCTCACCCTAGAGATCCTCTTCCGGCTTACTGGAGAGGTGAGAGATTCTGATGACGTCACATTACATCATTCTTATCTATGCGAATAACAGATGGACAGAACTGGAGAGGTGAGGACTCTGGAAATGTCTGGAGTGAGATTTATTACTGTGTCTCTCCATAACCAGGATTACACAGTAGTGAAGAAGACCTCTAGTGAGCGCTGTCAGGCCCCTGTGTCTGAGGGATGGGGAAGACCCCTGAGCCCAATCACGGGGCCTCCACCTCACCCCCCGATACAGGAGGACATCAATGACCAGAAGATCCTAGAACTCACCTACAAGATGATTGAGCTGCTGACTGGAGAGGTGACACTGCTGGGAATGCTGGGACATTATACAGTAACGCTATGAAGGGATCGGGGGATGACGGTATCATTGTATGTGTCAGGTTCCTATAAGGTCTCAGGACGTCACCGTCTATTTCTCCATGGAGGAGTGGGAGTATTTAGAAGGACACAAAGATCTGTACAAGGACGTCATGATGGAGGATCCCCAGCCCCTCACATCACCAGGTAATAGACAGGACTAAATACACACGGCCTATAATTATCTGTATGTAAGGAATGAATTCAGTCCCTGTATGTGTCTCCTCCAGTTCTATCCAGTAAGAGGACAACACCAGAGAGATGTCCCTGTCATCTTCTCCCACAGGACTGTAAACAAGAAGATCCCGATGTTCCTCAGGATCATCAGGTAGATGGAGAGAAGGGGCCATGAAATCTCCCTATGATGTGTAGACGGCTGTGAAGGTCTTGTGCTCAGTCTTGTTTTATCCTCCAGTATTATATGTGTTATGCTTGTGTAATGAGAGCGGTGGAGATGGCAGGATTAGGAGATATAAGAGCTTTGATTCCTTTTAGTTCTCGTTCAGTTTAAGGGGTACTTCTCACATAGCGAGATCGCTGCTGAGTCACGGTTTTTGTGACGCACCAGTGACCTCATTAGCGATCTCGCTGTGTGTGACACTGAGCAGCGATCTGGCCCGTGCTGTGAGATCGCTGCTCATTACACACAGTGCTGGTTCATTTTTTAGACGTTGCTTTCCCGCTGTGAGGCACACATCGCTGTGCGCAAGAGAGCAACGATCTGAATGTGTAGGGAGCAGGGAGCCGGCGTCTGGCAGCCTGCGGTAAGCTGTAACCAAGGTAAATATCGGGTAACCAAGGGAAGCCCTTTCTTGGTTACCTGATATTTACCTTCGTTACTAGCGTCCGCCGCTCTCAGGCTGCCAGTGCCGGCTCCCTGCTCTCTGCACACGTAGCTGGAGTACAGATCGGGTAAATAAGCACAGCGGTTTGCTTATTAACCCGATGTGTACTCTGGCTAGGAGTGCAGGGAGCCAGCGCTAAGCAGTGTGCGCTGGTAACAGAGGTAAATATCGGGTAACCAAGCGCTTGGTTACCCGATATTTACCTTAGTTACCAAGCGCAGCATCGTTTCCACGCGTCGCTGCTGGCTGGGGGCTGGTCACTGGTCGCTGGTGAGATCTGCCTGATTGACAGCTCACCAGCGACCATGTAGCGATGCACCAGCGATCCTGACCAGGTCATATCGCTGGTTGGATCGCTGGAGCATCACTAAAGTGTGACAGTACCCTAAAAGATAACACTAGCGCTCACGGAAAAAGATGAAAGGGGACTGTATCAACTCTATCAACTCTGAAACAAATGAGGTTTATTGAGAAGATAGCTAGTCTCACAATTTTGAAAGCTGCAAGCAGTGGACAGGGTCCGTGTGAACCTGTCAGGGTAAAAATACAAAACGGGATTATGTATATGACTGCTGCGCTAATAAAGGAAACACAGTGAGAAGGGAATTGAATAAAATATGTATAAATATATAAATACTAAAAATATTTTGGATACCTGCAGTTTTGGAGGTTAATTGAGTGATCTTTAAGGAGGTAATGTAGAGCCAAAGTAGTAGGCAGAGTTTCACTAGTATGGCAAAAACAAAAAGATTTAAAATGAGTATGAAACAAAAAAGTGGGGGGGGAGAGGGGGAGGGGGTAATGGATTACAGTGGGGTCATAGATATAAACTTGGCTTTTTGGGTTCCCAGATGGAGATAGGGTTTGTAGTTCCCTAGATAGTGGACTCTGAAAGGGCAACAAGGGTGTATGGCTGAATCTTGCCTAAAGGTACCATCACACATAACGAGATCGCTAGCGAGATCGCAGCTGAGTCACGGTTTCTGTGACGCATCCCGTTAGCGATCTCGTTATGTGTGACACCTACCAGCGATCAGGCCCCTGCTGTGAGATCTCTAGTCGTTGCAGAATGGTCCAGGCCATTTTCTTCAAAGGCGATGTCCTGCTGGGAAGCACACATCGCTGTGTTTTACACTGTGTGACAGGGTCACAGTGACTGCTGAGATCGTTATACAGGTCACTACTGCGACCTGTATTGTTCCTGCATCGCTGGTAAGGTCTGACTGTGTGACATCTCACCAGCGACCTCCCAGCGACTTACCAGCGATCCCTATCAGGTCGCATCGTTTTCGGGATCGCTGGTGTTAGGTTGACCTAACGGTCACAGCTGTTGCCAGCGATGTCCGAATGCAGAGAGGGTACCGGTGAGTGTGACCCCCCCCCCCTCTGCTACTCCGTCTCAATGAAAACAAGCGGACGCCGTTATACACATAAGACTAGAGATGTGCGGCTCCGAATAGAAAGTGTATTGGTATTGTTTACATTACAAAGTTATACAAAGTTGATTAGGGCGTAACTATGCAACATACATATTCATTAATCTACATTCATTAAGGCGTGGATTGCATATTCCCAGCAAGAGAAATTAATATAATGACTTATACTCCCATAACAAGATGTTTTTCAGTCGTCTCTAAGTCAAAACATTCTGCGTCCTTGAGGTTGGTCTCACAGTTTATTACGCAAATAAGTCTGGTTTGGTCTTGCCAGGGAGAAAGAATTTCTATTATTTTCTAAGTCAGTGAAAAAGGTTAACTCTTTCTTCACAATCCCCCCTATTGGCGTGATTGATGGACAGGGGGCCATCGAGAAGCTGTGGACTATAGAGAGAGCAGGCTAGCCTCCAGATACTTTCTGAGCCGCGGGTTGCTCAGGGAGTGTCGTCTCACATCCGTCACCCAGGACTGCCTGCATGCCTCTCGATAGGAGTCTCATCATGATACGCCAAGGTGATTTCTAGAGGAAAGAGTAGAGAAGAGAAAAAAGGCATATTAGTGATTTCATACAGGTGCTGAATAATCATTGTATCTACATTGTTTCAAGCAGCGGGAAAACAAAGCCATTAGCAACTTGAACACTACATAAGCAACTAGTAAACAGAGTAACACTTGGAACACTGATAGTCTGTTGTAACAGCCTCCCCATTGAAACACTTCGTTTATTGGGACTGGTATGGCTAAGTATGGCATGGAAGAGGCTGTCACAGGTGCGTGTGTACATATCCAGCAGTCTGTGATCTCAAGTTTTTCAGCTAACACTTCATGATGGGTCTCAAATGAATTCTGCCGTGGTGTAGAAGGCCCCAAAAAGGGAGTACACATAGAAATACTTATCAGCAGTATTAGGCCTTCTTGCAGTGGCTGGCATGGACCCATGTCGATCTCCCCTCAAGTTTGACGGAGGTTGGAGTGGTCAGCTGGATAGTCAAAGGCCCTTCGAATTGTGGCTCAAGGGTCTTTCTCACATGCTTCTTTAGGTAGACCCGGTCACCAGGCTTTAGAGAGTGGGTTCCTGGAATGGCATCAGGATCAGGTAGAGAAGAGTAGACCCTTTGGTGGGTTTCAGTTAGTCTCTTCTGCAGGGAAACAACATAAGACGTTAGGCTATCACATTGCAGGTGTAACTCCTGTGGGAAGTAGCATCCTAATCTGGGTGCACTACCAAAGAGTATTTCAAAGGGTGAGAGCCTGTGCTTTCCCTGCGGGGTAGTCCTTATAGAGTAAAGAGCTATGGGGAGACATTCTGTCCATGGTCTACCAGTCTCCTCCACTGCCTTGGCTAGTTTGAGCTTTAGAGTTCCATTTAACCTTTCCACTTTCCCTGATGACTGTGGGTGGTAAGGAGTGTGTCCAGTGAAATGAGTACCTCGGTCTGACTCTATGACTTCAGGGAGTCCAAACCGAGGCACCAGCTCACAGGCCAATTTTTTTGCTGTAATTCGGGCCGTGGCTGAGCTTACAGGATAGGCCTCTGGCCATCCTGAGAAGAGGTCTACACAGACAAGTACAAACTCGTAGATGCCATGTTTTGGCAACTGTATATAGTCTATTTGTACTCTTTGAAATGGGGCAAACGTCTTTGGCATGTGTCTTTGCGGGGTTTTAGTTAGCTGGCCTGGATTATGTTGTTGACAGATGTGACAAGCTTTTATTCTCTGGGAGGCGTATTGTCTGAAGCCGGGGGCTATCCAATATGGTTGCATCTGGTTCATGATTGAGTTTGTGCTACTGTGTGTGGGATAGTGGAGTACTTGGAAAATGGCAGGGAACCAACTGCGTGGCAGGACGTGAAGTCCGTTTAGGCGCCAAATCCCCTCCACTTTTTCTGCCCCCTTGGCCCACCATCCGGCCTTTTCTTCTTCAGAGGCGTTTTGTTGTGTCTCAAAGAGGTTCTGCATTTCTTCCTCCGTCGTTGACACTGTTTCCGTCTCCTTCAAAGGGAGTAAGGCTGCTTGTTTTGCTGTTTGATCGGCCAAGCGATTTCCCCCTTGCCTCGGGTGTTTGAGCCTTGGTGTGGGCAGCAACCTTTATGATTGCTAGCTGTTTTGGTATCAAGGCTACTTCCATTAGTTTCTTCACTGAGGCTCCATGCCTGATGGGATTTCCTGTTGCTATGAGGAATCCTCTTGTCTGCCAGATAGTGCCAAAATCGTGCACAATGCCGTGTGCATAGGCTGAGTCCGTGTAGATGTTCGCCGTTCGTTCTTCCAGAAACTCAATTGCCCAGATGAGAGCAAGAAGTTCTGCTTCTTGAGCAGATATGCGTGGAGGTAGCGGTTGTTTGGCTAAGACTGCATATAGAGTCACTGCTGCAAATCCGTCGTGGAACTTGCCTGCTTCATCAGCGTATCTGCTACCATCCACAAAAAGTTCAAAGTCTGGATTTGTAAGCGGTGTTGCCTGTATATTGTGCAGGGGCTTTGCCTCATGTTCAATGAGTTCCTGACAATCATGATCAAATGGTGCGCTGGTACGTTTGTCACTCTCTTCTGTCCTCTCTTCTGTCCCCCCCTCTAAACTTGTAAAGATCAGCAGATCAGCAAGGTTTAGACTTGTAACTCGAGCAAATGAGATGTTTGGGGGTAGCAACAGCGTGCACTGGAGTCTGACTTGTCTTGCCATGGAGAGGTATTTCAACTGCACTTGATTGAGAACAGCATAGATGTAATGGCTGGTAAGGATGGTAGTCGGGAAATCGAGTGAGATTTCAGATGCTTTCTTCAGTATGTTTGAAACTGCTGTAACAGCACGGACACAGGTTGGTGCTGCTTTTGTGACGTTGTCAAGTTGAGAGGAGTAGCACCCGATTATGTGATGTTTGTCCGTCTTCTGGGTGAGTACTCCTACGGCAAATCCTTGAAGGTCTGCTACAAACAGATTAAAGGTGAGATCATAGTTTGGTAGTGCCAGAGCAGGTGCATCAATCACTAGTTCCTTGAGCTTTTGAAAGTTTTGTCGAGCTTCTTCTGTAAGGGAGAAAGGAACATTCTTTGTGCAATCATACAGCGGTTGCATGAGTAGTGACGCATTGGGAATCCACCGTCTGCATTTATCTCTACTTGCTTTGCATCCTACTTCTGCCAGAAATGTAAGCCTTCCTCTTCACTAGGGCAGCACAGTAGTAAATCATCCACGTACTGGTAGATGTACTGCGAGAGGTAGCGGGAGGGGGGATTGTCTCAGCTGCGGTGGCGTAATTCCAGGCTTGACTGAAACTTTTACTGTGGGCACGGGTAGTGTGCCGAGGTCAGTTTTTGATGTGGACCAGAGTTTTGCAGGAACTTGTAGAAGTATTGGGTCCGTGTTTACTTCATGTGTAACTTCAGATTCTGGTTGATCTTCTATCATCTGGAGGGTGCACAGGACTTCTTCTGGGATATCTTCTGGAATTTGCAGGATAGCAGATCCATCTTCATTGTAGACAATCTGAGCTTGTAGTCTTGATAGTAGATCTGCTCCCACTAGGGCATCTCCACCCAGGGGGGACACTAAGAATTTAGACACGAACATGTGTGGTCCCAGTTTCACCTTCAGTGGATGTGTTATTGGGATTATCTGGGCTTGTCCATCAAATCCGGATACTACAGTAGCTTCAGATGAGATGGATCCTTCAGGCACTAGGTTCCTGGGGTTCAGGAGCGTGAGGCTCCTGAGTCCACCAAAGCTCTTATTTCCTTGTTGCCAATGTGAAGGGGGACGTGTATAAATGGGCCTCTGGCATCCCTATCCCGTGCTGCCGCAAGTCAGGCAGTCTTCTCCTCCTGACTGTCGGGTTGGTTTTGAGTGTCCCTCTTCTTCTTTCTACAGTCTCTGATCACATGTCCTCTGACTCCCACAATAGTAGCAGGTCGGTGCCTTCCTTCTTGTACCTTCTGGCTGACCGTCCACTGCTGCTATGACAACTTTCTTGTTGCTCCTTTTATCCTTTGCGTCGGTTTCTAAGCCACTTGCTTTGTTGACTAGAAGATCTATGTCTTCCATGTTTCTCCATTCTGGGCAGCACGCTTTCAATCTTTCTGCCAGAGGTGCATGTATTCCATCCATGAAGGATCTTACCATCAGGCGACATATTGCACCCGCTTGTAAGTCCAGCCCTTCATCTGCGAATGACTGCATCAATCTGTAGTAAAATGAGCTGACATTCTCCACAGGACCTTGATGCACTGGTCCCATTGTGCCCTTAGTTCTTTGCTCCTGGGCGCAGAAGAGATTGAGTCTTATCATGAAATCTTGGCCCGATTCCACATTACGGGTATTGTCCGGAACATGTCCTGTCAGGTGGGCAGTGAGTTTGGCATACAGTTCGGGAGACATTTTAACTCTACACAAACCTTCCATGTCCAACCAAGTGCTTCTGTAGGAGACCTGTATTTGGTTCAGGTAACGTGAAAAACTGACTGGGTTTCTAGTCGGGTCTGGAGCATTTTGCAGGAAAGCCATCTGCTCGGCTGGAGTCCAGGGTACGTAGTCATCATACGTACGAGGAACTGCATCTCTGGGAGCATCTGGGTTTTGTGGATTAACAGGTGGTCTTATCAGGACTCTTCTTTCCACTACGGGATAGAGAGGCACTGGTGCTGTGGCTTGTAGCTTGTGCTGTGGGGCTCCACAGGCTAGGCATGTTTCACTCCAGTCCGGATTTTGTTGGCCACAGTTTGTGCAGGTCCATCCCGGGAATCCTGTTATTTTTGGAGCTGTTCCAGGAGTAGCTGACAGGTACTGAGGAAGCTGCTGTTGATCCTTATTAGCCTTCTTCCCAGCTTCTTCCCATGTGTCTGATTCTTCATGGTATATCCAACCTTGATCGTGGGCTGTTTTTGCCATGTCAGAAAGAGTTCTGACTAGTTTAGTCCATGATTTATCTGCTATTACTCCTGCTCTAGTAGCTCTTATTGTGTCCCATTTGTTGGGGTCCAATTGATCCTTCCCCTTCAATCCAAATGTCTTAAAAACTTCCTTGGACTGACTGGCTGTTCTTTTGCCATGATAACACGTAATGAGATGTTGCAGGGTGCATCCAGCTCTTCTGTCTTTTGATATTCCTTGCCCCATTCTTCTTCTTCTATCTTCTTCAGCTTTTAGACCCTTGAACGTCCTTTGGACTAAACCTACCTATCCTGGAGATACTCAGAGACTAACTCCTTTTGTATTCCTACCTAAGGTGAGGTCTAGAACCACCTTTCCTGGAAGTACCCAAAGACTGATTCTTGATCTGTATTCCTACTGAAAGGTGGTGTCCTAACTTCAGAGGGGGCTGAGAATGTTGAATGGTGCTGGGTTACCCTTCTTGTACCAGAGATACACTCTATATCCGATAGCAATGGCAAACAGGGCTATTCCCACTAACACTAGGGCAGTGAATATCACATCCATTGGACAGAGCAGGTACACTATTCCCTTTCAACACTCACTGATCTATGACAACCAACAAGGACAACAGCACAGAAGTAAAGCGCAGGAGAGCAGACACGCGACACACGGAGAGGCAGAGAAACACAGAGAAACAAACAAACAACCAAACAAGGCACAGAAAACATCAGCTGGCAAGGCTCTCTCAGAGTTCAATAGAAACCCACCAATAACCCAGTATCTACTCACAGTGTACCTCTTGCGCGTTGAGGAGAGGGGAGATCAGATGTGGGGAGCATAAAGAGAAGAATAAGGTTCAACTCTTACCTGGCCAGGTGTTTCTGGTCCCCACGTCTGGTCCACCCCTCCTCTGAATGGCAAGATAGTCCACTGCGTCCTGGGATTAGAAACACGGGTCCCTGCTTTTCGGGCGCCAGATAATGTTAGGTTGACCTAACGGTCACAGCTGTTGCCAGCGATGTCCGAATGCAGAGAGGGTACCGGTGACCCCCCCCCCCCCCTGCTACTCCGTCTCAATGAAAACAAGCGGACGCCGTTATACACATAAGACTAGAGATGTGCGGCTCCGAATAGAAAGTGTATTGGTATTGTTTACATTACAAAGTTATACAAAGTTGATTAGGGCGTAACTATGCAACATACATATGCATTAAGGCGTGGATTGCATATTCCCAGCAAGAGAAATTAATATAATGACTTATACTCCCATAACAAGATGTTTTTCAGTCGTCTCTAAGTCAAAACATTCTGCGTCCTTGAGGTTGGTCTCACAGTTTATTACGCAAATAAGTCTGGTTTGGTCTTGCCAGGGAGAAAGAATTTCTATTATTTTCTAAGTCAGTGAAAAAGGTTAACTCTTTCCTCACACTGGTAAGTCGTTGTGTGTGACTGGGCCTTAAGGGAATAAAATCAGTGAATGGGGGAGGTTAAGATTAGGTAATACTGTTACAAGATAGGATAGTACAGTGATCCTAATGCCTGGCATATAGGGGCTGTCTGATTGGGGTGTCCAAATATGTAATGCCCAGATTGGATTAGATGTGGTGTCCAAAGGAGGATTAACAGGCTGTAAATATACAAAGGTAGTCTGACTAGTTCCAGATTTAACAAAATGACTAAAGATCTGCCTGGTGCAGGAGAAGCCGGTATAGTCACTTGCCTTGCAGTGGTGGTCAGCGGTGTAAAGGCTGGATACACAGGAACAGATTTTCCTTAGAAGTGTGCTTAGAGACACCGTGGATCTGATGGGAGCAGTGGGCGCTCTAATATGGGTGGTGAAACACGGTACAGAGAGAGTTCCGGACGGAAAACTACTTCCTCCAGTGACCGCGTACAAGGGAGAGCTGGGTGACGTCACTCGCTGAGGGCTACAGAAGCCGGTAAGGGGCAAAACAGGAGCACTTTTTTGTTTCTTACTCATTTTAAATCTTTTTGTTTTTGCCATACTAGTGAAACTCTGCATACTACTTTGGATCTACATTACCTCCTTAAAGTTCTCGTTCACACTAATGTACTTTCAGTGCTGTCCATAAAATAACACAACGTCTCGCCCTCAGACCATTGTTATTGGATGTGGCGGTGCAGATGGGGATTTTTCTTTCTCAATGACTGAATCTGCGTGTGAGAATAATCCCAGCATCCCACGCCTTCCGTAAATCAGAGGAGACTCGTCCATTCAGGTCTGTGTCTGCACAAACCATCAGATTCCCACCAGCTCCACCATACAGCACACATTGTATTACGGATACATTGCAGTTCTGTAATGTAGGAAGCTGTAAATGGTCTTGTAAATTATTTTTTTAAATTAAATGGTTTTATGAAAGTTTTACAAGTTACAACCAAATAAACATTGGAGGTTACCCAGCCGCTACCCAGCCTCTACCCCCCTCCCAACCCTCCCCTCCCCAACAAACATTAAACAGTCTTGTAGAAAGGAGAGATAATGTTAAATCTGCAGCTCCACACATTCCTAGACAAAAGTTCTTAAGTACCATTATTACATTTATCAATTAATCCAATTAGACTTTTGTTTTTCTTTGAGCTTTTGCTTTGTTTGGCATTGTACACATTTGAATGTCATTTTTGATGAAGACTCTAACCTGTTCCCATGCTCTCTGTTCTCCCCAAACCTCCGTCATCATTATAGATAAGTTCTGCAGAAATTTCTCCACCTTTGCCCCTTGTTATCAATTTAGAGTAAGCCCAATCTAAACCTAATCAGTTCCCTCGAAGCCAACCCTGACCTGTCTATCCATCGTGCCCATATTTTTTCAAATTTGATGACGCCATTTCTTTTCCGGTATATACTTTTCTCCACATTTATCACCCAATTAACTTTTTTGACATATTCAGATATTGTAGGACTGTGGTCCGAGATCCAGTGATGAGCGATTAGTTTCCTGGCAATATATAATAGTCTAGATACGGCCACTTTGCCCTCCTCCTTCAAAGGTAAATCCTCCATGTATCCCAGAATACATACAAAGGGAGTTAAGCTCGTCTCTATCGTATATACTCTATCGATTATTTCTGTCACCTCTCTCCAGTAATGGTCAATATCAGGACACGACCACATCATATGTAATAGATCTCCGGAACATATTTTGCATCGCGGGCAGAAGGGGTCAGTTCTGACTCCGATATCAAACAGGAATCTAGGAGTGCGATATACTTGGTGAATAACGTACAGGTGTGACAGTCTGTATGCCTCCCCCAATGATAGACTAGGAATTCTTTCTAAAATTTCTACCCACTGGTTGTCCTGAATAGGTCCTATAGCTCGTTCCCATTTTTCTTTTGCGTTTACTGGAAAGTTCCGGTGGACCAAATATAATAGATCCCAATATAAACGAGAGATCACTCCCGCTGAGCCTCTAGAGGTTGCTATGCGTTGCATGACTTTGTTCTGCTCCAATGCTCTGTCCGTAATAGAGATTTCTGCCTGATAGGCATGTCTCAGTTGCAAGTACTTATAAAACTCCGAATTCTGGATCCCAAACTCCGCTTGCAACTGAGGGAAGCCTCTGAGTTGCCCCCCCCTCCACAATATGGGTGAATCTATTTATCCCTCTCAAAGCCCAGCTCCCAAACCCCTCTAAATGATGATGCAAGTTAGGTAACCATGGAGTTTTCCATATAGAGGTGTATTGTGAAATTCCCTGAATGTCTTGTAGTTTTTTAGTTTTATCCCAAAGTTTTTGGATTAGTAGTAGGGTTTGGCAACTATTAGCAGCAGCTCCGAAGCCTCCTGCCTCAAGAACCTCGTATAGACTAGTGGAGTGAAAATATTGTTGTAGAATCATATACTGTGCCCCCCCCTCCAGGGTCCTCCCATCCCCTAATGTGCTGAAGCTGAGCCACCAAATAGTAAACCCATGGATTGGGTACCGCCAGACCTCCACTACTTTTATCCCTCTGCAGGGTCTCGAGCCTAATGCGCGGCATCTTTCAGCTCCAGATCAATTCCCGGAATAATGCATTTACCTTATGGAAAAATATTTGTGGGATCCATTGTGGAGAGTTGTGTAGCTTGTATAATAGTTGGGGCATCCAGATCATTTTGATCAAGTTAGTGCGGCCAACTGCTGAGAAGGGCAGGCGAGACCAGACTTCCTTCTTATCCTTAAATTTCGACAGAATAGGGGTTAGGTTGAGATTCTCATAATCCTCAACACGAGTGGTGACTATTATCCTCAAATATTTAAACTGGGCAACAACCTGGAGGCCCGAGTGTACGTAGTTAAGTGAGTTTGTGGTTCCATCCACCGGAAGTAATACAGACTTTTCCCAGTTGATTGATAGACCTGAGTACTTCCCAAATTCTTGTATAACCCCCATTGCTCTTGGCAGTGATGATGTTGCATTGGCCAGAAAAAGGAGTGTATCATCTGCGTACAACGCTATTTTTTCCTCCTGACCACCCCTCCTGAACCCTGTTATGTCTGGATTGGATCTAACCATTGCCGCCATAGGCTCAACGGCCAGAGCAAATAGTAAGGGCGATAGCGGGCATCCCTGGCGGGTGCCGCTACCTAGGTGGAAAGGAGAAGTAAGGCATCCATTAACTTTGATCCTAGCAGTAGGGTTATTATATAGAAGTCTTACCCAGAAAATAAAGTCGCTCCCCAGTCCAAATCTGTCAAGTACTGCCCAGAGAAACTCCCACTCAATAGAGTCGAAAGCCTTAGTGGCGTCTAGGGAGCAAATTACTCTATCCCCTGAGTTATCAACTGGCAATTGTAAGTTGAGTTGTAACCGTCGTATATTCACTGCCGTTGATCTGGAAGGCGTGAACCCCGACTGGTCCGAATGGATTACTGAAAGTATAACCTTATTAAGTCTGGAAGCTAGTACTTTAGCTATTATTTTGATATCTGTAGGTAACAGAGAGATACCGTGTTTCCCCGAAAGTAAGACAGTGTCTTACATTCTTTTTACCCCCAAAAGTCCCACTATGTCTTACTTTCGGGATATGTCTTATATTGGAAAAAAATCCCACAGCAATCGCAGCAAGTCTCCATGCAATGTACCGTATGGGGACTTGCCGCGATTGCTGCACATGAGGGCACTGAGGCTGCGTGTTTTTGTATGTTGTCCGTGGTCCTGATGGACCACGGACAACATTACTGCAACATTTCTCGGTGGCCGAGCGTTCGGCTGAGCGCTCGGCCGCCGGCATGTCAGGGCGCTCGGCTGGGTGCCCGACCGCCGGCATCTGACTGCTCTCAGCTTGGCACTTGGCCGCCGGCATGTCAGGGTGCTCGGCCGCCGGCATGTCAGGGCGCTCGGCTGATTGCTCGGCCGCCGGCATGTCAGGGCGCTCAGCTGGGCGCTCGGCCGCCGGCATGTCAGGGCGCTCGGCTGGGTGCCCGACCGCCGGCATTTCAGGGCGCTCGGCTGAACGCTCGGCCGCCGGCATGTCAGGGCGCTCAGCTGAGCGCTTGGCCGCCGGCATGTCAGGGCGCTCGGCTGGGCGCCCGACCGCCGGCATGTGACGGCTCTCAGCTGGGCGCTCGGCCGCCGGCATGTCAGGGCGCTCAGCTGGGCGCTCGGCCGCCAGCATGTCAGGGCGCTCAGCTGGGCTCTCGGCCGCCGTGCATGTCAGGGCGCTCAGCTGAGCGCTCGGCCGCCGGCATGTCAGGGCGCTCAGCTGAGCGCTCGGCCACCGGCATGTCAGGGCGCTCAGCTGAGCGCTCGGCCGCCGGCATGTGAGAGCGCTCGGCCGCTGGCTATTGGGAGCGATCAGCTGATCGTTCACAATAGTCGGCTGCCGGTACTGTAAAGAAGAAAAAAAAATAAATAAATAAATAACGCTTTCCGTTTACTATGTCTTACTTTCGGGGTACGTCTTACATTAGCCGACCCCCCCAAAACCCCCACGACGTCTTACTATTGGGGGTGTCTTACTATCGGGGAAACATGGTAGGTCTATAAGAGTCAGGGATGAGGGGATCCTTGCCAGGTTTAGGTATGACAACTATCACTGCTTCTCGCATCGACTGGGGCAAGGAGCCATTTTTGGCTGCTTGCTGGAAGGTCGACAGCAGCTGGGGGAGCAGGATGTCTCCAAACTTTTTGTAAATCTCTGTGGGGATCCCATCTGAACCCGGTGACTTATTATTGGGCATGGAGGATACCGCTAAATGCAACTCTTCCAGTGTGAGTGGACTGTTTAGGTATACCCTGTCCTCATCTGAAAGTGAGGGCAAGGGGATGTCTTTCAGGTAAGAAGCTATCTGTTCCCTATCATATTGCAATTTAGTACTGTAAAGTTGTTCGTAGAATTCAGAGAAGGTAGCCAAAATTTGGTCAGGTTGATTGACTATGGTCCCGGTTTTGTCCCTTAGCGCCCCCACAAATGTGTTCTCCCTTTGTGCTTTAGCAATCACCGCTAATAAATGACCCGCTTTTTCGCCCTCTTCAAAGAATCTCTGTTGTGAAAAAAGTCTTTTGTTAGTGGCCCGTTCCTTAATGTGAGAGTCATATGCTTCTTGTGCCCCCTACATTCTAGTAAGTCCCGTGTATCCCCTGACAGAATGTACTTCTGTTCTGTCGTCTGGACCCGTTCTTTAAGAAAAATTTTAGATCTACTGACCCCCTGTATCAGTGACCCCCTCAGACAGGCCTTCATGGCATCCCAAACAGTGTTAAGCGACACCTCCCCAGTACAGTTGTCCTGAAAATAGTATTCAAGGGCTAGTTCAACTGGGCCCACATCTAATCTGTAGCCAAAAAGGATTGAAGGACCACAAGCTGCGGGTACGATCAAGCCCGGGTAAAATATTAAGTCGTGTCAACAGTGGGGAATGGTCTGATAAACCTCTAGGAATGTATTCTGTGTTTTCCACCATTGGCAGTATACCCTCCGAGCCCAAGATCAGGTCTATCCTGGACAGACTGTTGTGTGTTTTGGAATAGCACGAGAATCTCTTGATTCCAGGGTTTCTGATTCACCACAGATCTGAAAGTGCCAGTTCAGCCACCGTGTCCCCAAATTTGGAGTTAGGATAGTGTTCTAAGTGAGTACCCGCATTGTGTTTGTCCCAATATGGGTGAATGATGTTGTTGAAATCCCCCGTGCACACCACCTGAACATTGGGGGTCTTGCTAATCATTTCCGCAATTTTGTTCATAACAGTATTATTATATGGAGGCGGTATATAAGCCATACCTCCCAACTTTTCAAGAAAGGGAAGAGGGACAAAGCATGCGGCGCGCCGCGGCAAATTTTGACCAAGCCCCTAGCCACACCCCTAGCCACACCCATTTGGAAGTAAGGGTCATTCAGCAGATGCCCCGGACTGTTCGTTCATATTTATAGCAGTCAGAATTTTTTTATATTTCTGTGTCACTATATGACATGTTGCTTATTTGTGCCTATCAATCTGTGTTCACACGTTGCATAAATTCTATTTCTTTTTGTTTCTGTCTGCACCAAACTACACAATAACAATCTTCTCTGTTTTTTCCATTTTTGCTGCATTTTTTCTGCCTTTTCTCCATTATTTAATGCGTTTTTGGTTCAGATGTGAATCTGCGTTTTTAAGTGTTTTTATTGTACAGAGAAGCTTTTTCCTGCATTTTTTTAAGCTCCACATAGAAACCTCCAGAGGAAACCCCATGGAATCACATCCACTTTACTTGGACAATTAAACACAGCAGAATAAATGTGCAAAGAAACAGCAGAAAAAAATGCAGCATTTACACTACATGTGAATATGGACTAATTGTCCAAGCAAAGTGGATGAGACGTCCTGAAATCTCCGCCCCTGGTGCGTGGAAAGACGCCGCTGAACGGTGCGGATTTGGTGTTTCTTTCTTTATAAGCTTCAGGATTCACATCAGCAACAAACATGTATCAAATAAGAGGACAATGCATAAAAAATACCGCAAACACGCAATAATCAGAGAACATTGTTATTGCACTCGTGGCGCGGACACCTGCAGAAAAAATGCAGCATTTACGCTATGTGTGAACACGGCCTCAGTGATCCATTTTTATTACATTTTTTATGGGTTTTAATAAAGAAAAATAATAAATTGCGCCTTTTTTTCCCCGCCATTTACAGATCCCCATAAATAATCTGATCGCTGTGTTGTTCAGGTCATTACGATTACAGGGACACCAAATATGTCCATGTTATTTGCTGATTTGTGATGTTTATTATTTTATAAAAAAGTGCTATAAAATTACATTATTCTATTTTTTTTATTATTTTTAGTAACTTTATTAGAAGAAAAAAAAATCCTCTTTTCCTCTCCCTCTAGAATATAGGACATAGAGATGCTGCTCTGTACAATGGAGCTGTGTCCTGTGTAATCTGCTGTGTAAGAGGCTGCATTGTAGGTTCATTTATGTGAAATCCTCCTTCTGACATCATCAATCCTAGTGGCTCAACAGCTAGAGCAGCTAGGAAAGCTAGGAGGTTGCTGGACACAAGTTTTGAACGTTGCTGGTTTGAATCCAAGGTGGTGAAGATTAAAAAAAAATAAAATTGTATTTGTATTTTTTTCCTCATTTCTTTATAGTAGTTTTATGGGAACAAATGAATCTGACTCTTTCACCAACATTGAGCTACAGTATTTATCTATTTATCTCTATCCCTCTATCTATCTATCTATGATTCTATCTCTCTATCTATCTATCTATGATTCTATCTATCTATGATTCTAGCTATCTATGATTCTATCCCTCTATCTATCTATGATTCTATCTCTATCTATCTATTATCTGTCGTGTACCTATATATCCCTCTATCATCCATCCCTCTATCATCCATCCATCCCACTATCATCCATCCCTCCCTCTATCCCTCCCTCTATCCCTCCATTCATCCATCCATCCCTCCCTCTATCCCTCCATTCATCCCTCCATTCATCCCTCTATTATCCATCCATCATCCATCCATCCCTCCCTCTATCCCTCCATTCATCCCTCTATCATCCATCCATCCCTCCATCCCTCCCTCTATCCCTCCATTCATCCCTCTATCATCCCTCCATCCCTCCCTCTATCCCTCCATTCATCCCTCTATCATCCATGCATCCATCCCTCCCTCTATCCCTCCATTCATTCATCCCTCCATTCATCCCTCTATCCCTCCATTCATCCCTCCATTCATCCCTCCTTCTATCCCTCCATTCATCCCTCCATTCATCCCTCTATCATCCATCCATCCCTCCCTCTAGCCCTCCATTCATCCCTCTATCATCCATCCATCCCTCCCTCTATCCCTCCTTTCATCCCTCTATCCCTCCGTTCATCCCTCCTTCTATCCCTCCATTCATCCCTCTATCATCCATCCATCCCTCCCTCTATCCCTCTATCCCTCCATTCATCCCTCTATCATCCCTCCATCCCTCCCTCTATCCCTCCATTCATCCCTCTATCATCCATGCATCCATCCCTCCCTCTATCCCTCCATTCATCCCTCCATTCATCCCTCTATCCCTCCATTCATCCCTCCATTCATCCCTCCTTCTATCCCTCCATTCATCCCTCCATTCATCCCTCTATCATCCATCCATCCCTCCCTCTATCCCTCCATTCATCCCTCTATCATCCATCCATCCCTCCCTCTATCCCTCCATTCATCCCTCTATCATCCCTCCATCCCTCCCTCTATCCCTCCATTCATCCCTCTATCATCCATGCATCCATCCCTCCCTCTATCCCTCCATTCATCCCTCCATTCATCCCTCTATCATCCATCCCTCCCTCTATCCCTCCATTCATCCCTCTATCATCCATCCTTCCCTCTATCTCTCCATTCATCTCTCCATTCATCCCTCCATTCATCCCTCCCTCTATCCCTCCTTTCATCCCTCTATCCCTCCATTCATCCCTCCTTCTATCCCTCCATTTATCCCTCCATTCATCCCTCTATCATCCATCCATCCCTCCCTCTATCCCTCCATTCATCCCTCTATCATCCATCCATCCCTGCCTCTATCCCTCCATCCATCCCTGCCTCTATCCCTCCATCCATCCCTCCCTCTATCCCTCCATTCATCCCTCTATCATCCATCCATCCCTGCCTCCATCCCTCCCTCTATCCCTCCATTCATCCCTCTATCATCCATCCATCCCTCCCTCTATCCCTCCATTCATCCCTCTATCATCCATGCATCCATCCCTCCCTCTATCCCTCCATTCATCCCTCTATCATCCATGCATCCATCCCTCCCTCTATCCCTCCATTCATCCCTCTATCATCCATCCATCCCTCCCTCTATCCCTCCATTCATCCCTCTATCATCCATGCATCCATCCTCCCTCTATCCCTCCATTCATCCCTCCATTCATCCCTCTATCCCTCCATTCATCCCTCCATTCATCCCTCCTTCTATCCCTCCATTCATCCCTCTATCATCCATCCATCCCTCCCTCTATCCCTCCATTCATCCATCCCTCCATCCATCTTTGCAGCTGAATAACCTGCTTCTGGTGTCTCACCTGCAGTATATAGGTCAAGATAACAAAATCTTCCTATTGCTTTCAATAGAGGCAGTAGCTCAGTGGTTAGAGCTGCTGCCTTTGAAACAATGAACTCACAGCTCCACGAGTTCGAGTCCCGGCCGCCCCGAAAATCCAGAGCCGATGATAATTTAATTTAATTTATTCACTCCACTGAGGGGAGGAGCCGGGACATCAGCTGTGAGCCGCGGGAGTGCGGGACAGCCCTGATAAATCGTGCAAGTCCCGCAGAATCCGGGACGGTTGGGAGGTATGTATAAGCTGTTATCAGAAGGAGCTCCTTGTTAAATATTTTACAGTGCACGCAAATGAATCTACCTTCCTGATCTACTGTGGATGAAATGATCTCAAATGGGATTGCTCTGTGGACTAAGATACTGACACCTCTGGAATGAGCTGTGTAGGTTGAGTGGAAACAATGGCCCACCCATGAGCGATTCATGATGATTGCTGGAAAGTGGGATTTGACCTGTTCCATTACTGCTACCCTTTTTGTGGGGTCCCCCAAGCCACGGACATTCCAAGAAAGAATGTTAATCCTACTCGCCATCCTGGTGGTATGCGTATGTAGTGGAAGTAGTCACACCCAGCAAAGAGTTCCAACCCTCCTCCACCTTCCTGAACCACATGAGAACCATTAGCAGACATAAATATAAAAGCATCAATAAAGCTGCAGAAACATTCCCCCCCCCTCAACCCCCTCCCATCTAACAGTTTTCCCACAACATAAATGTTGAAACTGAGGCACCAGTCCATCCTGAAGCCGATAACAAGAGAGACAAAATTTCCGCTTCCCAAAATGGTTTAAGGCAAGAAAAAAAAAAAGCCTGAGAACAATGAAAAATGCAGGGAAGTGAGAAAAACAAAAACAGTCTCTGGAAGTGAAAAAGGGAAAGAAAAAGGAAACCCAAACTCCTCTTCCAGGGAGTTCTGCTGGAACCAATCAATGGGTATCATAATAATTTTATCCACTGGGACAATCCTATGTAATCGTAGCAGACAGTCGAGTATTCATCACCCATAAAGTCCTTAAAGGGTTACATATCAACGTTGTGGACTTTGCCTGAGCCGTTGCTCATTCATATCGAGCCATCTGAGAGCATCTTTAGGATTTTCAAAAAAGAATGTCTGTTGCAGTGCAGCCACCCTGAGCCTCGCTGGGTACAGCATGGAGTACGAGACTTGTGCATTTCTCAGCTACCCTGAGCCTCGCTGGGTACAGCATGGAGTACGAGACTTGTGCATTTCTCAGGCGTCGTTTCACATCTGTGAATTGAGCTCTTCTTTTTGAAATTTAAACTGAATAATCAGGCAAGAAGGATATTTTGTGGCCGTCCACAGTTATGGAGCCTTTGTTTCTAGCCACTCTTAGGATCGCATCCCGGTCTCTATAATGTAGTAGTTTCACCAGGACAGGTCTTGGAGGAGCTCCCGGAGGCAGGGGTCTGGTGGGCACTCTGTGGGCTCTCTCCACAGCATACAGGGGGGATAGGACCTCTGTGCCAAATACTTTTTGCAGCCATCTCTCAAAGAATTCTGACGGATTTGTGCCCTCCGTTTTTTCTGGAACCCCTATCAGCCACACATTGTTTCTCCTCAATCTATTTTCTAAATCATCTGTCTTGTTAAGTAGAAATTACAGTTCCTGATCATGCCTGTGGGAGTCACGGGTAACCTGGGACATTTTGTCCTCTAAGTCACTGATTCTCCCCTCTGACGCAGTCATGCGGTCATTCACTTTTTGGAGGCTCTGTTTCACACCTGATAACTCCTCCATGATTTGGCCCATCTGGAAGCTGAGGGATGTCATCGTGGAGCCATTTTGAGCTATAGCTGCAAGCACGTCTTTCAGAGTGGGCTCAGCACCCTGCAAAGTTGTGTCAGGCTCATGTGGACATTTATTATGCATGGATGCAGGGAGCTCCAGCTTGTCCTGCAAGCCTTGCTGTAATAATGAGTCTGCACTATTTCCTCCTTCCTCCTCCACTGCATTGTGAGGGCTGTGCTGCGTGGAGCTCCCCAGTTTAACTCTTTCATCCCTGTGCACCGTGGGAGCCCTGCATTCTGTGCCCCTGGCATACTCGGATAGTTTTTCAGCTGCATGAGTTGCTGCAGCTCTAGCTGCTTTGGAGGCTGGTGTCTGTGTCCCACTACCATTTTGTGCAGTACCTTCCATTCCTGTTGCCGCCTCCTTCTGCCTCCTGCTCGTCCCCCCAGCCATGTAACCTCCGTCCAAGCTGTGCAGTAAGTTCAGGGTGATCTCTGGTTGCTGCACGGATGATTTTTGTCCTCGCCACGGCCCAGTGGAAGTCAGGATAATCGGCAGTTCCAGGAGCTCTCTTCTTAGCTGCTTCTCACATCTCTGGCCAGGCCACACCCCCTTGCATCCCCCCTTTTTACCACTTGTTATTTGGGAATGCAGTTTCTTTTTCCTTTGTCTGTTGTTTTCCTTTTGTGTCATTATCATAAAGGAGGACTAGTGTTCCTCCTGCCCTGCTCACTAGACACGGTTGTTGGTTAGGTAAGACACGTGATTGTTGCACGACGTGAAAGAACCTGTCTTGGGACATCGGGGAGCTCAGGGTTGCTCAGAGTAAGTGACAGGGTTTATCCTTCCTGTTCTTCTCTAGAGGCAGTGGTTCCCACCCCATCGTTCTCATGATACACAGCCTGTTGGTGGAACACATTGGTAACTGGTGCCTACTGTCAGCAAAGTCCAATTACAGAGGCTCTGGTGATGACTGGGTAGGCACTTAATCATGCCCCTCTGGGTAAGCCTGGTTCAGGGCGCAGTGAGGCTACACCCTTCTCCTCAACCTATTAGCATGACAGGTCTACATGTAATTCTTCAAATGACATGATTCAGAAGAAACCCTCAAAGGCTCCATTCACTGTAATGAGTCAGCAGAGTTAGTCTAGACTTCTCATGGCAGTGCGTCAATCATCCCTATCTAGTGAACGGTTATCTCCAGTAATTGTATTATTACAGCGGATTCTTTATGATGTTACATCGTCATCTTCTCCCCATTCAGGTCCCTACAATATTGGATCCTCTCAGTGGAGATCTTCTATATAAGAGAATTCTCCTGATTGACCCATCAAGGATGGATATGGACAGGGACAAGATGGCGGAGAGGATATTACAGCTCACCCTAGAGATCCTCTTCCGGCTTACTGGAGAGGTGAGAGATTCTGATGACGTCACATTACATCATTCTTATCTATGGGAATAACAGATGGACAGAACTGGAGAGGTGAGGACTCTGGAAATGTCTGGAGTGAGATTTATTACTGTGTCTCTCCATAACCAGGATTACACAGTAGTGAAGAAGACCTCTAGTGAGCGCTGTCAGGCCCCTGTGTCTGAGGGATGGGGAAGACCCCTGAGCCCAATCACGGGGCCTCACCCCCCGATACATGAGGACATCAATGACCAGAAGATCCTAGAACTCACCTACAAGATGATTGAGCTGCTGACTGGAGAGGTGACACTGCTGGGAATGCTGGGACATTATACAGTAACGCTATGAAGGGATCGGGGGTGACGGTATCATTGTATGTGTCAGGTTCGTATTAGGTGTCAGGATGTCACCGTCTATTTCTCCATGGAGGAGTGGGAGTATTTAGAAGGACACAAAGATCTGTACAAGGACGTCATGATGGAGGTTCCCCAGCCCCTCACATCACCAGGTAATAGACAGGACTAAATACACACGGCCTATAATTATCTGTATGTAAGGAATGAATTCAGTCCCTGTATGTGTCTCCTCCAGGTCTATCCAGTAAGAGGACAACACCAGAGAGATGTCCCCGTCCTCTTCTCCCACAGGACTGTAAACAAGAAGATCCCGATGTTCCTAAGGATGTGTTTCCTCCAGCTCTATCCAGTAAGAGATATCTACTCATGTACTTTCTGCACTAATTTTGTGTTTACATTTTTAGGTTTTCTGCTGTGGGTTTTTCAGCTGTATTTTCTTTGCTTCTGCTTCTTCTGCTGTTTGTTTCTAGTGTCTTCTCTATGTCATTATGAAGGCAACTCAAAGACCTGCAGAGTGTTCATGAATACCCTGTTTCCCTGAAAATAAGACCTACACCAAAAATAAGCCCTAACATGATTTTATGGGATTTTTCGAGAATGCTTGAAATATAAGCCCTACTCCAAGAATAAGCCCTAGTTACAGTCAGGAGTTGGGAGGAATCAAATTGCTCAATTTCTGAGGAACCCCACTCTCTTATGGACTCCATCAGTTGTATTCTAAGGTTGATTGTTTAAGTAACTTTGATGATTTCAAAGTCATGTGACATGATGTAACCAAAGGTCTCTTAATTGCAGGAGTCTAAATGAACTGAACAGGACACAGCTGGCATGCCGGACTGGTATTAGGGGAAAGGGAGAGCAAACTGGACAATTTCACAGGGCCCCCATAATCCTAGTGGCCCCAGTGTTTATATGCCAATTATAGGACTGCTTAGGCTACTTTCACACCTCCGGGTTTTGCAATGCGGCACAATCCGGCACTTTGCAGGAAAACCGCAACCGTTTTTTTTTTGCTGCCGGTTGCGTTTTTCCTGCATAGACTTTAATTAGTGCCGCATTGTGCCGCATGGGCTTGCGTTCGGTCCGGTTTTTGCCGCATGCGGCAGATTTAGCCGATGCGGCGGCCGGATTGAACGTTCCCTGCAACGTTTTTTGCTCCGGCAAAAAAAAAACGCATCGCGCCGCATCCGGCCGATGCGGCGCTTTTCCCAATGCATCCCTATGGATGCCGGATGCGGCACGATGCGGCAAAAACCGCATCCGGCCGCCGCATGCGGTTTTTGCCACTGCGCATGCTCAGTAGCATGCCGCAAGCGGCAAAATCCGGACCGGCCGCATGTAAAAAACTTATGCAAAGGATGCGGTGTTTTCACCGCATCCGTTGCATAGGCTTCACAGCCGGATTGAGCCGCACGGCTCAAACCGGATGTGTGAAAGTAGCCTTAAGGACCTTTTTTACATCACATCATGTGACCAAAGGCTGGTGTGTGTGTGTGTGTGTGTGTGTGTGTTCACGCCAATTTTAACCAGCTTTGCCAAAATGGGCAGAACTTGGCCAGAACAAGGGTGTGATGCCACCTCTTCTCTAATTCTTAACAAACTGCAATGTTCCCTATGCGAGAAATCTCACTCCAGTCCCTGACGTCATTTTTCAGTGCACATCACCGGTCTTGATGAATTTGAACCCTTATGCTTATCTGTACAGGCTGCAAGACCCTGCTACCTGCTTTGGTTACAAAGCCTAATGCGGGCTTTACACGAGACGATATATCATGCGATATGTCGTCGGGGTCACGGTTTTCGTGACGCACATCCGGCATAGCGCACTACGTCGTCTTGTGTGACACTTCCGAGCGCCGCAGTATCGCTCACAAATCGTGAGTCGTGTACTCGTCGTTAACTTTCATAATATCGTTTATTTTCATGGGTGCAGGTTGTTCATCGTTTCTGTGGCATCACACGTTGCTCCGTGTGACACCACGGGAACGATGAACACAGCTTACCTGCGTCCCACGGCACCCGCCGGCTTAATGGAAGGAAGGAGGTGGGCGGGATGTTTACATCCCGCTCATCTCCACCCCTCCGCTTCTATTAGCCGGCTGCCGTGTGACGTCGCTATGACGCCGAACGTTCCTCCCACTTCAGGAAGTGGACGTTCGTCGACCACAGCGAGGTCATCCGGAAGGTAAGTGCGTGTGACGGGGTTAAACGAGTTTGTGCGCCACGGGCAGCGATTTTTCCCGTTACGCAAAAACGACGGGGGCGGGTACGATCGCTCGTGCTATCGCATGATAGTTCGACTCGTGTAAAGCAGGCTTTAGGATAGGCCATCAGCATTACAGTCTCAGACAAACCAGTTGAGTTTTCAACATCTGTCTTTATTTTATTTTCATCTTCGAAAAAAACCTCTTTGAAATTGTCTATGTTGTGGATCAATGTTTCAAGGAGATGTTTGCAGGTTTTGCCAACTGTCATGGCAGCGTCAGGATCTGTTGAAATAATAGACTCTGGTACTTTGCATGTTAATTTCTCTACTGTCTGTGAGCAGCGCAGGGAGACGCAGGCATCAAACCACAGGCTTGGGCAGGCTAGTAAGAGTTATTCTCTGCTGGGCTGCTTGTTAATGTCTGTGATCACATGCTGTAGAGGAGAAAGTATTGTTTGCTCCCGTTCTGTATATGCTGGCAGGACTATTTCATTAATGCCAGCTATAGTTTACCTATACTGACCTGGTGAGGTTTTGTGATCCAGATTTATGGGTGTTTTGTGCATTATTACTGTGAGCTGTTGTTGTGTTAACCCTTGTTGTCATTATTGTTGCTGCCTTCCTGCTCTTGCTTTTCTCCTTAGCCTCTCACTGTTTATTTTTGTGAATTTGCAATGATTCCCATCTGTCTTAGGCCCCCTTCACACGTCCGTGAAACACGTGCGTGTTTGTTCCGTTTCCGTATATACCGGAGACACGGACAAACATGCACCAATGTTAATCTATGATTGTGGTCGCACGTGCGTTATTTCATTATGTCCGTGTGTGCGTGTCCGTGATCCGTATGTGTTTCCGTTTTGCACGGGTGCATGTCCGTTATCTGCACGGAGCACGCACACGTGGACACAATGAAAGTCTATGGGTATGTGCAGACACGTTAGTAAACACGTATGCATCTACCTATAGTCCGTGTCCGTTTGGTGTTTTTTTTTCTAGCGATGTCGGCCATTCTTTCTATTTTTGTCTATGTCGGTCGATCTCCCTGAGTCCGTCGGTCGGTCTCTCTGTCTGTCTGTCGGTCTCTCTGTCTGTCTGTCGGTCTCTCTCTCTGTCTGTCTGTCCCTCTCTCACAGTCTGTCGGTGAGTTTCCCCATACTTACCATTCCCCGATCCCCGGCGCGGCGCTGCACGGCGTTCACACTGCTCCGGCGGCTTTTACTATTTTGAAAAAGCCGGCCGCTCATTAAACAATCTCGTATTCCCTGCTTTCCCCGCCCACCGGCGCCTATGATTGGTTGCAGTGAGACACGCCCCCACGCTGAGTGACAGGTGTCTCACTGCACCCAATCACAGCAGCCGGTGGCCGTGTCTATACTGTGCATTGAAATAAATAAATATATAATTAAAAAAACCGGCGTGCGGTCCCCCCCAATTTTAATGCCAGCCAGATAAAGCCATACGGCTGAAGGCTGGTATTCTCAGGATGGGGAGCCCCACGTTATGGGGAGCCCCCCAGCCTAACAATATCAGTCAGCAGCCGCCCAGAATTGCCGCATACATTAGATGCGACAGTTCTGGGACTGTACCCGGCTCTTCCCGATTTGCCCTGGTGCTTTGGCAAATCGGGGTAATAAGGAGTTAATGGCAGCCCATAGCTGCCACTAAATCCTAGATTAATCATGTCAGGTGTCTCCCCGAGATTCCTTTCATGATTAATCTGTAAGTTACAGTAAATAAACACACACACACCTGAAAAAATCCTTTATTAGAAATAAAAAAAACACTAACAAATTCCCTCATCACCACTTTAATAAGCCAGAAAAAGCCCTCCATGTCCGGCATAATCCAGGATGGTCCAGCGTCGCTTCCAGCTCTGCTGCATGAAGGTGACAGAAGCTGCAGCAGACACCGCCGCTCCTGTCAGCTCCACGCAGCAACTGAGGTGAGTAGCGCAATCGGCTCAGCTGTCACTGAGGTTACCCGCTGTCACTGGATCCAGCGGTGGCCGCGGGTAACCTCAGTGACAGCACAGCTGATCGCGCAGCTGTCTTCATTTGCCGCGTGGAGCTGACAGGAGCGGCGGTGTCTTCTGCTGCTCCGGTCACCTTCATGCAGCAGAGCTGGAAGCGACGCTGGACCATCCTGGATTACGCCGGACATGGAGGGCTTTTTCGGGCTGATTAAATTGGTGAACCAGGGTATATGTTTGTGTTTTTTATTTCTAATAAATGATTTTTTCTGGTGTGTGTTTATTTACTGTAACTTACAGATTAATCATGAAAGGAATCTCGTGGAGATGCCTGACATGATTAATCTAGGATTTAGTGGCAGCTATGGGCTGCCATTAACTTTTTATTACCCCGATTTGCCAAAGCACCAGGGCAAAATCAGGAAGAGCCGGGTACAGTCCCAGAACTGTCGCATCTAATGTATGCGGCAATTCTGGGCGGCTGCTGACTGATATTGTTAGGGTGGGGGGCTCCCCATAACGTGGTGCTCCCCATACTGAGAATACCAGCCTTCAGCCGTATGGCTTTATCTGGCTGGCATTAAAATTGGGGGGACCGCACGCCGTTTTTTTTAATTATTTATTTATTTCAATGCACAGTATAGACACGGCCACCGACTGCTGTGATTGGCTGCAGTGAGACATCTGTTACTCAGCGTGGGGGCGTGTCTCACTGCAACCAATCATAGGCGCCGGTGGGCGGGGAAAGCAGGGAATACGAGATTGTTTAATGAGCGGCCGTCTTTTTCAAAATAGTAAAAGCCGCCGCAGCAGTGTGAATGCCGTGAAGCGCTGCGCCGGTGATCGGGGATCGGTGAGTATGAGAGAGGGGGGGAAACTTCAGTCACTCGGGGGATTAGCGGTCACCGGTGAATCCTTCACAGGTGACCGCTAATCAGTACTTGACACAGACAGAGACGCGGTATGAGGATGAAGTTGGGTGAAGTTCACCCGAGTTCATTCTCATCTCGCAACTCTGTCTGCTGTCAGCCGACATTTATAAACGACATTGTGCATCACACACACGGACATTCCTCGTACACATACATGTTCATTCCACACGCACACACGGACATTCTACACACAAACACGGCTAGCATACGCAATTCACACAGATGCCACACGGACCATAAAAACGGACACAAAAACGGGACACGGACCCGAAAAACGACCCGTAACACACGTGCGTGTTTTTCACGGACGTGTGAAGGGGGCCTTAATCTGTATTTCCATCATAATCCTGCCCCTTCCTTCCCTTGGGGATTACAGATTAGATCTAGTCAGTAGACTAGTAATGCACGAGACTCCGGCATCTCCATCTTCAGGGGTAATCCAGAGGTTAGGAATAGCTTGGGGTCCCCTAGTGTGAGGGACAGTATAGGAGCCCCCTATCCCTCATTATCCTGCAGTCACATTGTGACAATCAATCAGATTATTTACTGTAGCACATTCCAGAGAACTGGTGCTAGGAATGGGAGAGCCGAATTAACAAAGATGTAACTCTTAAGGCTGCTTTACACACAATGATATCGCTAGTGATCTCGTTAGCGACGTGACACTCCCAGATCGTTGCTACGATTTGCCGAGATCGCTCATAAGTCATTTTGTAGCGGTCACTCGTACCCATCTCACAAACAACGCTACATCGTTCAGCGAGATATTGTTTGATCAAGGCGGTCATGTGGATGTTGTTCGTCGTTGGCAGGGTGTCAAACGTAGCAATATGTCTGCTGCGTTTCAAACGCCGAACAGTATTTTGAAACTGAACGTCGTGTCAACGATCAACGATTTTCGCTATTTTTCAGATCGTTCAGAGTCGTACGTAGGTGTCACACGCAACGACGTCGTTAACGACGACGGAAGTGCGTCACGAAAACTGTGATCCCGACGACATATTGTCAGATAAATCGTAGCATGTAAAGGGGCCTTTAGATCTCGATATTGGACAACAGATTCAGAATAATTTTTTCCCTAATTTAATTTCTGATGTTATGGTTTAAAAAAATTAAATGTACTTTAAAGATATCATTAAAAATTAATAACTTGGTGTTTATTTTTAGCAGATGACTGTATTGGGAGTTCAGATGGATCTCTAATATCTTCAGAATTTATAACAGATGATGAAAGTATCCCACATGATACATATGAAGAGCATGTTGTTGTCCCAGATATACCTTCAGTCCTTCCTAGGAAATCTCTATCATCTGATCTTTTCAAACAAGTCCAAAATTCCGATTTATCACAGAATTGTAAGCAAAATAAAAGTTACAGAAGGGATATTGAATACGAAACTGCTCCTACAAGGGAGAAACCATTTTCATGTTCAAAATGTGGGAAATGTTTTACCAGGAAATCAAATCTTAATATCCATGAAAAAACTCACACAGGGGAGAAGACCTTTTCATGTTCAGAGTGTGGGAAATGTTTTATTTGGAAATCAAATTTTGTTGTGCATCAAAGATCTCACACAGGTGAGAAGCCATTTTCATGTTCAGAGTGTGGGAAATGTTTTACCAGGAAATCACATCTTGTTGACCATCAAAAATATCACACTGGGAAGAAGGCATTTTCATGTCAAGAATGTGGGAAATGTTTTATTCAGAAATCATACTTTGTTAGACATCAGAAACTTCACACAGGGGAGAAACCATTTTCATGTTCAGAATGTGGTAAATGTTTTACTCAGAAATCATCTCTTGTTGTGCATCAAAGATCTCACACTGGGGAGAAGCCATTTTCATGTTCAGAATGTGGGAAATGTTTTATTGAGAAATCAGTTCTTGTTGTGCATCAAAGATCTCACACAGGGGTGAAGCCATTTTCATGTTCAGAATGTGGGAAATGTTTTATTCAGAAATCAGATCTTGTTGTGCATCAAAGATCTCACACAGGGGAGAAGCCATTTTCATGTTCAAAATGTGGGCAATGTTTTACTAGTAAATCACATTTTCTTAAACATCATAAAATTCACACAGGGGAGAAGCCATTTTCATGTTCAGAATGCGGGAAATGTTTTATTGAGAAATCAGCTCTTGTTGTGCATCAAAGATGTCACACAGGGGAGAAGCCGTTTTCATGTTCAGAATGTGGGAAATATTTTATTCGGAAAGAAAATCTTGTTAGGCATCAAAGATCTCACACAGGAGAGAAGCCGTTTTCATGTTCAGAATGTGGGAAATGTTTTATTCGTAAAGCACATCTTGTTAGGCATCAAAGATCTCACACAGGAGAGAAGCCGTTTTCATGTTCAGAATGTGGGCAATGTTTTACTAGTAAATCAGGTCTTGTTAAACATGTGAAGATGCTGCACAGGGAAAGGAACCTTTTTCATGTTGTGAATAATTGAAATGTTTAACTGGTAAATCAAGTTTTGCCAACCATCAGAAAACCAACAGAGCGGAGCAGCCATTCTTGCTTTCAGAATTTGCCAAATGGTTTTAAGACTAATCAGATCCTGTTGTCCGATGAGTCACACAGGAGAAGCGATCATGATGTACTATAATTCAAAGGGTTTTATAAAAAGATTGGCTACAATTGCTCAAGTAAGAATTTGTGAGGAAAAGAACCATTTTATTTCTTTTTAAACCTATTGTATTTTTTGGACCATAAGACACACCTAGGTTTTGAAGGAGAAATATAGGGAAAAAGATTGACACAAAAAATGTGGTCATGAAGCACTGTTATGGGGGGATCTGCTGCTGACACTGTTACTGGGATAAAATCCCCCAATTCTGTACTGATGTCACCCATTCTGGGCCCCTTCCAGGTACTGTTGATGTGTCTCTCATCCTCGTGTATATTGTATATCTATCCTGGTATATATGTTGCCCATCTTTATCCCATCCTGGTATATATGATCCCCATCCTGGTATATATGGTTCTTGTCCTAGTATATATGTCCCCATTCTTGTATATACAGTTAGGTCCAGAAATATTTGGACAGTGAAGTTTTGTTATTTTAGCTGTTTACAAAAACATGTTCAGAAATACAATTATATATATATAATATGGGCTGAAAGTGCACACTCCCAGCTGCAATATGAGAGTTTTCACATCCAAATCGGAGAAAGGGTTTAGGAATCATAGCTGTGTAATGCATAGCCTCCTCTTTTTAAAGGGACCAAAAGTAATTGGACAAGGGACTCTAAGGGCTGCAATTAACTCTGAAGGCGTCTCCCTCGTTAACCTGTAATCAATGAAATAGTTAAAAGGTCTGGGGTTGATTTACAGGTGTGTGGTTTTGCATTTGGAAGCTGTTGCTGTGACCAGACAACATGCGGTCTAAGGAACTCTCAATTGAGGTGAAGCAGAACATCCTGAGGCTGAAAAAA
This sequence comes from Anomaloglossus baeobatrachus, assembly GCF_048569485.1. Lineage (NCBI taxonomy): Eukaryota > Metazoa > Chordata > Amphibia > Anura > Aromobatidae > Anomaloglossus > Anomaloglossus baeobatrachus. The sequence continues at coordinate 1,162,194 of NW_027441813.1, read as the reverse complement.
AAGAAAAAATCCATCAGAGAGATAGCAGACATGCTTGGAGTAGCAAAATCAACAGTCGGGTACATTCTGAGAAAAAAGGAATTGACTGGTGAGCTTGGGAACTCAAAAAGGCCTGGGCGTCCACGGATGACAACAGTGGTGGATGATCGCCGCATACTTTCTTTGGTGAAGAAGAACCTGTTCACAACATCAACTGAAGTCCAGAACACTCTCAGTGAAGTAGGTGTATCTGTCTCTAAGTCAACAGTAAAGAGAAGACTCCATGAAAGTAAATACAAAGGGTTCACATCTAGATGCAAACCATTCATCAATTCCAAAAATAGACAGGCCAGAGTTAAATTTGCTGAAAAACACCTCATGAAGCCAGCTCAGTTCTGGAAAAGTATTCTATGGACAGATGAGACAAAGATCAACCTGTACCAGAATGATGGGAAGAAAAAAGTTTGGAGAAGAAAGGGAACGGCACATGATCCAAGGCACACCACATCCTCTGTAAAACATGGTGGAGGCAACGTGATGGCATGGGCATGCATGGCTTTCAATGGCACTGGGTCACTTGTGTTTATTGATGACATAACAGCAGACAAGAGTAGCCGGATGAATTCTGAAGTGTACCGGGATATACTTTCAGCCCAGATTCAGCCAAATGCCGCAAAGTTGATCGGACGGCGCTTCATAGTACAGATGGACAATGATCCCAAGCATACAGCCAAAGCTACCCAGGAGTTCATGAGTGCAAAAAAAGTGGAGCATTCTGCAATGGCCAAGTCAATCACCAGATCTTAACCCAATTGAGCATGCATTTCACTTGCTCAAATCCAGACTTAAGACGGAAAGACCCACAAACAAGCAAGACCTGAAGGCTGCGGCTGTAAAGGCCTGGCAAAGCATTAAGAAGGAGGAAACCCAGCGTTTGGTGATGTCCATGGGTTCCAGACTTAAGGCAGTGATTGCCTTCAAAGGATTCGCAACAAAATATTGAAAATAAAAATATTTTGTTTGGGTTTGGTTTATTTGTCCAATTACTTTTGACCTCCTAAAATGTGGAGTGTTTGTAAAGAAATGTATACAATTCCTACAATTTCTATCAGATATTTTTGTTCAAACCTTCAAATTAAACGTTACAATCTGCACTTGAATTCTGTTGTAGAGGTTTCATTTCAAATCCAATGTGGTGGCATGCAGAGCCCAACTCGCGAAAATTGTGTCACTGTCCAAATATTTCTGGACCTAACTGTATAGCCCTCATCTTGGGCCCATTCTGGTATATATTTCCCCATCACACTGCATACATAAGAAAAGAAATGATTATACTCCCCATCCCTCTGCTCTTCCGGTGCACGGTGTTCTCTTCTGATGCTAGCAAGTGACTTCAGCATGTAAGCGGCGCAGCGCATGACATTACTGCCAGTAAGTGCCCTCAGTTACATGCAGACGTAAGTGTTACAGAATAGTCAGCCATAATGTGCTGAGCAGTCATGTTGTATCTAACAGCCATCTTGGGAAGACTTGAGCAAACTAACTTTGCAGCTAATGAGATGCACTGGCTAGAGTTCTCCCCCCAGAGAGGAGATAGAGATGACATCAGTGTAATTAGGAAGTATAAGAAAAGGCCCAAAAAAGGTTAAATTGAATAGAAGAATACAATTGCGTCAGTTGATAGATGGTGATGTGTCGTCATGAATAGCAGGTGTATTGAATTGATAAAGAAATTAAGTTGTCAGTAGAGTTGTCAGTGTGTGAAGAGTTATGTGAAGTAGAGGCGCCTTCAGGGATCAGAAATGTCAGCAATGATGACATGGCTGAACTAGTGAAAAGTATCATGGAGGCCCATAGGAATCCAATACGTTTATACCGCAATGCTCGTAAATAATGTCATGATGTATCATTATATTCTTTGTTCTCCAACGTATACGCCTTTCTCTGCAGTATGAGCTTTCCTTTGTCTAATATGTATAAGAGCCCCACACGCCTTTCGGGGGACACTTCTTCTTCTTCATCTGTTGCTAATTCTGCTGTTCTGCCAGACGCCTGCGTGTGTCATCCTGCCGTATAACCTGTCTTATCTGCTCTGTTGCTATCTCGGAATAAACTTCAGTCTTTGCTTGGAACGGATTGTCTACAACATCTTCTTAGCTCTCAAGGTCTACGGACATTTTCTTTCGGTAAGCTGCCAGAATATTCACTGCTCCCCACAGCCGGGATTATGGGTTTGGAGAGCAGTGAATATTCAATGTCTAATAGTAGACACACGTGATCGCCCAGTCATAGCAGTAAGTGGACGGCTTAGTAATCATGTGTACCCGATATTAAAGAGAATGAATATTCGTTGCTCCCCATGCTAATAATACCGCCTACTTCTTGGTTGGGGCTGGCTTCATTGCCTAGAGGTGGGCGGGATTATGGCGTGGGGAGCAGTGAATATTCATTTTCTTTTTTAGCTGGCACACTGTTAGCCTTTTTGAGAGCCTTTAGGAACATTTGTGAAAGGTTTTGATACTGGATTATATTTAGATAATTCACTAATCTCAGGTTTCCCACTGCTTTATTTACTAAAAAGCGCAGCCCAGATTGGAGATAGGAACTCTGAAGTATATCACATTGTATATAATTGCATTTCAAATCTTGTTTTGTTAATAAATGCTTGTAAATATATATTCTTCATGCCTAGCTTTCTCTATTGTCTAGATGTGATGATTTTGCCTCAGAACCTCTGGAGTTGATGCAGAGCTGTAGACATTTTACACAATAATATTGAGGGGAGAATTGAATCACACTGCATCCTAGATATGTGGAAGTTGTTAAGACGCTCTGTTCCCAAATTATCAAAGCTTTTATGCCAAAAAAACTCACAAAAATTTGGAAAGTTGTGCCAAGATTTGGCATTTTCACTCTAAAATTGGCAAAGCTTGGGTGGGACGGGGGCATGATACCACAGCTCCTTTAATTCATGACGAGCTGTGGTGTTCCCTATGCCAGAAATCTCACTCCAGTGTCTGATGGGAGTAATATTTCTAGCATGGCACAAGGAGGCACATGCCACTCGTCAAAAGCTCCAGATTCATGAGGAGGCATTTACCTCTTCATGAATCAGGAGTGGTCCCCGCATAAATGGGGCTTTTTATGTTATAAAACTGATTCCTTTACAAAGGATAATTGTTGTAATAAAAAAAACTAAAGGATTTTATCTGTCTGATATCCAAGAGGTTACTTTTTTGTGGGGCTACCCACACATAGAGATATACAAACCCGTTGAAGTTCGGGTTTTTCAGTCGGACTTTAAATAAAGTTCAGTTCGGGAAGCGGACTGGTTCTGAACCCCATTGGAAGTCACTGATTGGGCAGTTCGGGTCTCCGCCCACATGCATCCAGCCATAAACAGAGCATTTATTACCAGGGGAGGGAGGGTTTTTTCCTTGTACACAATACATCCTATAAGGCCTTGTGCGCACTAGGTGTTTTTGCTGCGTTTTTAGCGGCGTTTTTACCGCGCTTTTGCGCTGAAAACGCAGTGACATTGCTTCCCCAGCAATGTCTATGAGTTTTCATTTTTGCTGTCCGCACACAGCGTTTTTTTGTAGCTGCGTTTTTGTGGTGACCACAAAAATGCAGCATGTCAATTATTTCTGCGTTTTTCACTGCGTTTTTCACCCATTGAGTTCAATGAGATGTTCAAAAACGCAAAGAGAAACGCATATAGCTATCTATGACTAAAAACGCAGCTATAAACGCAAGGGGTGGGTAGTAAAGTGACGTGTACAGGAAGAGGATTCCTTCTGATGGTAAACACAGAAGCATGAATCCTCCCGGTACCGTCACTGCCGCTTCCACCTCCATCCTGTGCATGTCAGCTCCCGTGCGGCGTCATGGCTGGGCGGGAGGTGGAGGCAGCGGCAAAAACAAAAGTGAACAGTAGAAAAAATGTCATACTCCCCTGTCTGCAGGGTCCCAGTGCCATGTCCGCTCCCAGCTCCTGTCCCGGTACTTCTGCTTCGGCTGTGTGCTCTCAGGCACGTACGAAGCCTGCAGGACCTGGCAAAGGATCACCTGATGCAGTCACCTGACGCATCAGCTGATCGTAATTCTCGCGGTGTCGCCGGCTTTTTAGCGCCCGGCCGGCTTAACTTATCAGCTGATCCTGCCGTCAGGAGACTTCATCAGCTGATTACCGGCAGCTCCTGCAGCGATGGGACAGGATCAGACTCTCATCCAATCACTCCAGGAGCTGCCGGTAATCAGCACGGACGTGACTCAGTATTTTTTTTTTCTTTTTTCTACTGATGCATCAGCTGATTGTATAACCGGCTTTTATACAATCAGCTGCTGTGTCATGTGCTTCACATCCTTGATCCTGACACATCATCTGATCACTTTGCCTTCCAGCAAACCGATCAGATGATATTGGATCCGGATTGGAAGGCGCGGGACCCTTGACCCAGGATTACTGCGGAGGGGGGTTCTTTATTTCAATAAAGATGGAGTCACTAATTGTGTTGTTTTATTTCTAATAAAAATATTTTTCTGTGTGTTGTGTTTTTTATTTATCTTTACTAGAAATTCATGGTGGCCATGTCTAATATTGGCGTGACACCATGAATTTCGGGCTTAGGGCCAGCTGATAATATACAGCTAGCCCTAACCCCATTATTACCCAGCGATCCACCATCACCAGGGCAGCTGGAAGAGTTGGATACAGCGCCAGAAGATGGCGCTTCTATGAAAGCGCCATTTTCTGGGGCGGCTGCGGACTGCAATTCGCAGCGGGGGTGCCCAGAAAGCAAGGGCACCCTGCACTGTGGATTCCAATCCCCAGCTGCCTAGTTGTACCTGGCTGGACTCAAAAATTGGGCGAAGCCAACGTAATTTTTTTTTAATTATTTCATGAAATTCATGAAATAAAAAAAGGGCTTCCCTATATTTTTGGTTCCCAGCCGGGTACAAATAGGCAGCTGGGGGTTGGGGGGCAGCCCGTACCTGCCTGCTGTACCTGGCTAGCATATAAAAATATAGCGAAGCCTATGTCATTTTTTTTTAATTATTTCATGAAATTGATGAAATAAAAAAAAAAAAAGGGCTTCCCTATATTTTTGGTTCCCAGCCGGGTACAAATAGGCAGCTGGGGGTTGGGGGCAGCCCGTCCCTGTCCGCTGTATCTAGCATAGCTAGCATACAAAAATATAGCGAAGCTTATGTTTTGGTTTTTTTGGGCAAAAAACTCCTGCATACAGTCCTGGATGGAGGATGCTGAGCCTTGTAGTTCTGCAGCTGCTGCCTGCTCTCCTACATACACTAGTTCTGCAGCTGTCTGCTCTCCTGCATACAATGAAGAACATATTGAAGAAGGAAATGACATCAAAACTTTTTTTTTTCATCAACAATCTTTAATGGCATTTGTTCACTGAAAAAAAACGCACCAAAACGCGGTAAAAACGCATGCGTTTTTTTTGCCGCAAGTGCGTTTTTTACGACAAAAACGCACATAAAAACGCAGCGTGAAAAAAACGCCTAGTGCACACATACCAAACGATGTTTTTTTCCTCCCCGTGAAAGCCATTCACACACTGCAAGCAGCTCGCACTGGGCCGAGCACTGAGTGTATCCGAGCACAGCGATGCTAGATCGAGTGGTTAGGATACATAAATCACCTGAACTCTGAACTTTAACACTGATTCTTTGCATTAAGTCTGTATTTGGTACAAACCTCGAACTTTACTATTCAGGTTCCCTCATCTCTGCCCACAAACCTTTATTACAGTTTATAATATGGGTATAGAAGAGACCAGAACTGAAAGGGGTCTATCTCTTGGTGGAGAGGAAGTAACATTTATGATACCTATGCTGGGGTTTTGTGAATTTTATGGGATTCGGTCACTAAGTGTTTATCCTTAACCCCTTCACGACCATGGACGGATATATCCGTCATGGATCGTGTCCCGGTAAGCCCCGCCCCCTGCCGCGGGCAGGCGGCGTGGATCGGCACACATATCAGCTGTTTTCAACAGCTGACATGTGTGCCTACATGTTCCGAGTGGAATCGCATTCCACCCGGAACATTAACCCCTTAGATCTCGCTGCCAAAGTCTGGCAGCGAGATCTATATGCGCGCGGCCATCTTTTTTACTTACCGCCACCCCCTCCGGACGTCACGTGAGTGATCACGTGACGTTCGGTGGTTGCCATCGTAGCACAGGGTCATGTGATGACGCCTGGTGCTACGAAGTTTCACTTTCATTCTTCCTCGGCACGGAGCAGAGGAAGAAAGAAAGTGACTATTTCTGCTGTTTACAGCGGTCTAGCTGTGATCAGCAGATAGCGATCAGCAATCGGATTGCTGATCGCTATAGCCCCCTAGAGGGACTAGTAAAATAAAATAAAAAAAGTAAAAAAAAAGTTTTAAAAAATTAAAAAAAAAAACAAAAAACCTAAAAGTTCAAATCACCCCCCTTTCCCCCCATTGAAAATTAAAGGGTTAAAAAATAAATAAATATACACATATTTGGTATCGCTGCGTTCAGAAATGCCCGATCTATCAAAATATAAAATCAATTAATCTGATTGGTAAACGGCGTAGTGGCAAAAAAATTCCAAACGCCAAAATTACGTTTTTTGGTCGCCGCAAGTTTTACGCAAAATGTAATAACAGGCGATCAAAACGTAGCATCTGCGCAAAAATGCTACCATTAGAAACATCAGCTCGAGACGCAAAAAATAAGCCATCACTGAGCCAAAGATCCCAAAAAATAAGAACGCTACGTGTTTCGGAAAATGGCGCAAAACGTGCGCCACTTTTATTGGACAAACTTGTGATTTTTTTTTAACCCCTTAGATACAAGTAAACCTATACATGTTTGGTGTCTACAAACTCGCACCGACCTCAGGTATCATACCCACACATCAGTTTTACCATATAGTGAACACCATGAATAAAACATCCCAAAAACTATTGTGCCATCACACTTTTTTTGCAATTTTTCCACACTTGGAATTTTTTTGCTGCTTTCCAGTACACCATATGGTAAAACTTATGGTTTCATTTAAAAGTACAACTTGTCCTGCAAAAAACAAGCCCTCATATGGCAAGATTGACGGAAAAATAAAAAAGTTACGGCTCTCGGAAGAAGGGGAGCAAAAAACAAAAACGCAAAAACGGAAAGTGCCCCGGGGCTGAAGGGGTTAATTAAAAATGAGAATAATATAAAGACAGTGTGACATTAGGTACGGGGAAGTACCAAGTGAATGGCGAAAGGGAAACCCTGTGCGTAGCAAAGGGCAAGATGGTGACTTCTGACTAAATCTATCACTGGGCCCTCGGTCCCCTCACAGCCTTAGATAGGTTCCACATCTATGAGCCGAGCCGGATACCTAACCCTAGGCTGACCCTGGTCTGGACCCTAGGTTGGATGAGCTCTTCGTCAACCCCACTAGGCACTAAAGAACACACAGGAATAACAAACAAGGGGAAACAATATACAACTTATCTCTAGATAACTCAGTAAGAAGTTCAGTAAAGAGCAGCAACAATCCTACTGATGCGTGCAAGCCACCTGCTTGCATCCAGAGCTTGCGAAGGAACTGAATATCACCAGCACAAATTCAGGGAAAATGTACTTAAACCCAAGGGGATATACAGATGATTAACAGCAGAAGGGAAGGGGAGCTCTGCTGGGTCCTACAGGGAAAAGGATGAAAACCCAGCAGAGTAGCTACCTAGTACACTGAATACTGACAGCAGCAATAATAGAAAATCAGGGACCATTTTGCACAGCCAGACGCTGTGATTTTCTATTGCCGGACACCACAGGACTGTCTGTCACCCGTGACAGACAGGGACTCCTCTGATTCCAATGATGTGTCATTTACTGAGCTGCTTGCTGTTTTGATAAAATTACAGTATTATTATTAGGGGATTATCACTAGAGAACTAGTAAACCAGCAGCCATGTATCCTCCATCTCCATCAGCTCTGTATAACCCCACCTCACCCCTGATTGGCAGCTTTCTGTCTATGCTTATTGTACACAGCAGCTAATCAGTGATGTGGGTGGGGTTATACACAGAGAAGCATTTTGAGAAATGGTAGATCTTAAGCAGATAAAATTGATTTTTATCAAAACTTCAGCAAGCAGCCAAGTAAGTGACACATCGCTGGAATCAGTGTCTCTGCTTATACAGGTCAGTTGGACACACGTTACAGGTAACTTTGTTCCTCCTAATCTATAAACCACATCCTGAAACCATACGCTATGAAATGTTATATATGTAATCTGAAAAGTAGGTAATATTTATAAAAATGTACAAAAGATGTTACAAATGGAAACAAAACAATACAGCATATACAATTACATAAAATAAAACAGAAAATTAGGGAACCTGGGTCACAGAAATGGCTTCAGATTTCTGGAAGGAAGGACTCCACTTGAACGTACAGTACAGACCAAAAGTTTGGACACACCTTCTCATTCAAAGAGTTTTCTTTATTTCCATGACTCTGAAAATTGTACATTCACATTGAAGGCATCAAAACTATGAATTAACACATGTGGAATGAAATACTTAAAAAAGTGTGAAACAACTGAAAATATGTCTTATATTCTAGGTTCTTCAAAGTAGCCACCTTTTGCTTTAATTACTACTTTGCATACATGTAACAATGTTAAAAAAGGAAGACCCTGATGATGAGGAGAGGGGACACCTCCTGCAACTCACCTGAGGCTGTACGCTATGCTCCCTGACATCTCTATACGGGTCCTTCCTCCCATTGTCATCATGTGACTAGGCCTTCGCTCACCCTGATCTCACCTTGGCTAGTGAGAAGGATGGCAAAAGCAATAGTATCACCACTGCAATAATACAACACAAGGTAAAGGATACAGAGGGAAAATAGACACAAAAAGTAAAAACACGTCAAGCTCTTCCAATGCAGCTAAACATCACAGCTGCAATAGTCACAACTCCTCAGCTTCTTCCAGAGACAGGTTCCTTCCACTTTTAATAACGACGAGGCGTGATCACAAAATAGATGCACCGGAGATTAAGGCTACAAAGGACAGCCAGATTAGAAAAAGTACCTAACCCCTACAGCACTAAAAGAAAGTAAATTCACTCAAATCAAGTTGTAAACCTACGAACAATAAGGTGCTGTGATCTTCTGATCCCAGACTCACCAGAGGTCTCCCCAGAGCGGGACACACTCATGACACATTATCCATAAATTCACTCATACTCAAGTTCATTTTTTTTTGTTCCTTATTGGAGATATTTTCATATCCTTCTTATTGGTTCTCCTTCCTCCTCTTGATTTTCTGAATTCCGGAATTCTCTGAATGATGTAATAGAATAACCATTTTCTCTTTGTTACTCACTTAAATTCTCAGGATTACAGTCTGAAGATTCCAGATCTGTAGATTTTTGCAGCGTCCGTGCAATAGTTATTGTGAGGGATTTTCTTTGAGATTTACTTCTTTGAATTGGAGAGGATTTTTTCTTTTTCTTATATATACAATGAGAATAAGACATCAAACAGTGTCTATAAACCATCAGAAGGTGTTTGCCCAACATTGCGCTATGAGCCAAATGTCTATCATGGTGCAGAGAAAGGCGGCAATCGATCTCCCCCTAGAAGTGGACTCCTGGGACAAACGGGGGACACATTTGGAGCGGGAAAAATGTGTGATCAGTGTTGGACAGAAATAAAATCCATTTTAGTATAGGTTATTACTTATGTTGTGCTCTGATCTGGAAGAACAGGAATTGTGAGCACTTTGGGAATGTCACAGAATGGATTGATAAAGGTATAACTAGATTGTCCCCATTATTTAGAGGAATGTGATATGTGCATTGTGTAATGTTCAGCAGAGATTTGGGTAACAGAAGAATGACTTTCACTATCTGCAATTATTATTTTACTCAATAAAGGATGAAAATAAATTATATTCACTGATAAAGGGGAGAATAGATCAATAGAAAATAATCAATAGATGTAAGGGGAAGAAAAATAAAGAGTTATCACAATTTTATGGATCATTGTTGGATATTTGGCTGACAACATACACTTGTTACACGCCTGTCCCGTGTCTGGGATCTGTGCCCTTCCCCCCGCTCTGCTAAACTTTCTTCTGCTCCACGTTGGGCTTTGCATGTAGCCTTTTAGTTTGTGTGTGCACAGCGACCTGTCTGCAGTCTCCAGCACATCTCCAGACTATCTGTGGCCTCCAGCACCTCAGCTACCAATCTGCCTGTGGCTTCCAGTATGTCTGCACCTGTCTGAGGTCTCCAGAACATCTCCAGACTATCTGTGGCCTCCAGCACCTCAGCTACCAATCTGCCTGTGGCTTCCAGTATGTCTGCACCTGTCTGAGGTCTTCAGGACGTCTGCGGCATCCAATACCTCAGTTACCTGTCTGCCTGTGGGTGTCAGTACCTCTGCAGCCTGTCTGCAGTCTTCAGGACTTCTGCTGTATGCCTGTGGCAGCTTTTACCTCTGCTGCTCGTCTCTGGTTTTCCTGGATATCTGCTAAATGTCTGTCAACGGCTTCCACAATGTCAGCTGTCTACCTACAGCTTCCATTACCTCTTACATGCGAATTTCTTAAGGGAGAGCCGCCAATAGCTTTGTTACATAACTTCTAGCCTGTAGGTAGTAAAACACCGGGAATGTGACAGTAGGATATTTAGCCTGAAGCTCCTCTATTGAGTACATGCGATGTTCCTCTAGATGGATCAAGTGTCTGACAGACGTTTGGGTATGTGCGCACTAGGCGTTTTTTTCACGCTGCGTTTTTATGTGCGTTTTTGTCTTAAAAAACGCACTTGCGGCAAAAAAACGCATGCGTTTTTACCGCGTTTTGGTGCGTTTTTTTTCAGTGAACAAATGCCATTAAAGATTGTTGATGAAAAAAAAAAGTTTTGATGTCATTTCCTTCTTTAATATGTTCTTCATTGTATGCAGGAGAGCAGACAGCTGCAGAACTAGTGTATGTAGGAGAGCAGACAGCAGCTGCAGAACTACAAGGCTCAGCATCCTCCATCCAGGACTGTATGCAGGAGTTTTTTGCCCAAAAAAAAACAAAACATAAGCTTCGCTATATTTTTGCATGCTAGCCAGACACAGCGGACAGAGACAGGCTGCCCCCAACCCCCAGCTGCCTATTTGTACCCGGCTGGGAACCAAAAATATAGGGAAGCCCTTTTTTTTTTTTTATTTCATGAATTTCATGAAATAATTAAAAAAAAAATGACATAGGCTTCGCTATATTTTTATATGCTAGCCAGGTACAGCAGGCAGGTACGGGCTGCCCCCCAACCCCCAGCTGCCTATTTGTACCCGGCTGGGAACCAAAAATATAGGGAAGCCCTTTTTTTATTTCATGAATTTCATGAAATAATTAAAAAAAAATGACGTTGGCTTCGCCCAATTTTTGAGTCCAGCCAGGTACAACTAGGCAGCTGGGGATTGGAATCCACAGTGCAGGGTGCCCTTGCTTTCTGGGCACCCCCGCTGCGAATTGCAGTCCGCAGCCGCCCCAGAAAATGGCGCTTTCATAGAAGCGCCATCTTCTGGCGCTGTATCCAACTCTTCCAGCTGCCCTGGTGACGGTGGCTCGCTGGGTAATAATGGGGTTAGGGCTAGCTGTATATTATCAGCTGGCCCTAAGCCCGAAATTCATGGTGTCACGCCAATATTAGACATGGCCACCATGAATTTCTAGTAAAGATAAATAAAAAACACAACACACAGAAAAATATTTTTATTAGAAATAAAACAACACAATTAGTGACTCCATCTTTATTGAAATAAAGAACCCCCTCCGCAGTAATCCTGGGTCAAGGGTCCCGCGCCTTCCAATCCGGATCCAATATCATCTGATCGGTTTGCTGGAAGGCAAAGTGATCAGATGATGTGTCAGGATCAAGGATGTGAATCACATGACACAGCAGCTGATTGTATAAAAGCCGGTTATACAATCAGCTGATGCATCAGTAGAAAAAAGAAAAAAAAATACTGAGTCACGTCCGTGCTGATTACCGGCAGCTCCTGGAGCGATCGGATGAGAGTCTGATCCTGTCCCATCGCTGCAGGAGCTGCCGGTAATCAGCTGATGAAGTCTCCTGATGGCAGGATCAGCTGATAAGTTAAGCCGGCCGGGCGCTAAAAAGCCGGCGACACCGCGAGAATTACGATCAGCTGATGCGTCAGGTGACTGCATCAGGTGATCCTTTGCCAGGTCCTGCAGGCTTCGTACGTGCCTGAGAGCACACAGCCGAAGCAGAAGTACCGGGACAGGAGCTGGGAGCGGACATGGCACCGGGACCCTGCAGACAGGTGAGTATGACATTTTTTCTACTGTTCACTTTGTTTTTGCCGCTGCCTCCACCTCCCGCCCAGCCATGACGCCGCACGGGAGCTGACATGCACAGGATGGAGGTGGAAGCGGCGGTGACGGTACCGGGAGGATTCATGCTTCTGTGTTTACCATCAGAAGGAATCCTCTTCCTGTACACGTCACTTTACTACCCACCCCTTGCGTTTATAGCTGCGTTTTTAGTCATAGAAACGCAGCTATATGCGTTTCTCTTTGCGTTTTTGAACATCTCATTGAACTCAATGGGTGAAAAACGCAGTGAAAAACGCAGAAATAATTGACATGCTGCATTTTTGTGGTCACCACAAAAACGCAGCTACAAAAAAACGCTGTGTGCGGACAGCAAAAATTAAAACTCATAGACATTGCTGGGGAAGCAATGTCACTGCGTTTTCAGCGCAAAAGCGCGGTAAAAACGCCGCTAAAAACGCAGCAAAAACACCTAGTGCGCACAAGGCCTTATAGGATGTATTGTGTACAAGGAAAAAACCCTCCCTCCCCTGGTAATAAATGCTCTGTTTATGGCTGGATGCATGTGGGCGGAGACCCGAACTGCCCAATCAGTGACTTCCAACGGGGTTCAGAACCAGTCCGGTTCCCGAACTGAACTTTATTTAAAGTCCGACTGAAAAACCCGAACTTCAACGGGTCCGTATATCTCTATGTGTGGGTAGCCCCACAAAAAAGTAACCTCTTAGATATCAGACAGATAAAATCCTTTAGTTTTTTTTATTACAACAATTATCCTTTGTAAAGGAATCAGTTTTATAACATAAAAAGCCCCATTTATGCGGGGACCACTCCTGATTCATGAAGTGGTGCATGCCTCCTCATGAATCTGGAGCTTTTGACGAGTGGCATGTGTCTCCTTGTGCCATGCTAGAAATATTACTCCCATCAGACACTGGAGTGATATTTCTGGCATAGGGAACAACAAGGAGCTGTGGTATCACGCCCCCGTCCCACCCAAGCTTTGCCAATTTTAGAGTGAAAATGCCAAATCTTGGCACAACTTTCCAAATTTTTGTGACAGTTTTTTTGGCATAAAAGCTTTGATAATTTGGGAACAGAGCATCTTAACAACTTCCACATATCTAGGATGCGGTGTGATTCAATTCTCCCCTCAATATTATTGTGTAAAATGTCTACAGCTCTGCATCAACTCCAGAGGTTCTGAGGCAAAATCATCACATCTAGACAATAGAGAAAGCTAGGCAGGAAGAATATATATTTACAAGCATTTATTAACAAAACAAGATTTGAAATGCAATTATATACAATGTGATATACTTCAGAGTTCCTATCTCCAATCTGGGCTGCGCTTTTTAGTAAATAAAGCAGTGGGCAACCTGAGATTAGTGAATTATATAAATATAATCCAGTATCAAAACCTTTCACAAATGTTCCTAAAGGCTCTCAAAAAGGCTAACAGTGTGCCAGCTAAAAAAGAAAATGAATATTCACTGCTCCCCATGCCATAATCCCGCCCACCTCTAGGCAATGAAGCCAGCCCCAACCAAGAAGTAGGCGGTATTATTAGCATGGGGAGCAACGAATATTCATTCTCTTTAATATCGGGTACACATGATTACTAAGCCGTCCACTTACTGCTATGACTGGGCGATCACGTGTGTCTACTATTAGACATTGAATATTCACTGCTCTCCAAACCCATAATCCCGGCTGTGGGGAGCAGTGAATATTCTGGCAGCTTACCGAAAGAAAATGTCCGTAGACCTTGAGAGCTAAGAAGACGTTGTAGACAATCCGTTCCAAGCAAAGACTGAAGTTTATTCCGAGATAGCAACAGAGCAGATAAGACAGGTTATGCGGCAGGATGACACACGCAGGTGTCTGGCAGAACAGCAGAATTAGCAACAGATGAAGAAGAAGAAGTGTCCCCCGAAAGGCGTGTGGGGCTCTTATACATATTAGACAAAGGAAAGCTCATACTGCAGAGAAAGGCGTATACGTTGGAGAACAAAGAATATAATGATACATCATGACATTATTTACGAGCATTGCGGTATAAACGTATTGGATTCCTATGGGCCTCCATGATACTTTTCACTAGTTCAGCCATGTCATCATTGCTGACATTTCTGATCCCTGAAGGCGCCTCTACTTCACATAACTCTTCACACACTGACAACTCTACTGACAACTTAATTTCTTTATCAATTCAATATACCTGCTATTCATGACGACACATCACCATCTATCAACTGACGCAATTATATTCTTCTATTCGATTTAACCTTTTTTGGACCTTTTCTTATACTTCCTAATTACACTGATGTCATCTCTATCTCCTCTCTGGGGGGAGAACTCTAGCCAGTGCATCTCATTAGCTGCAAAGTTAGTTTGCTCAAGTCTTCCCAAGATAGCTGTTAGATACAACATGGCTGCTCAGCACATTATGGCTGACTATTCTCTAACACTTACGTCTGCGTGTAACTGAGGGCACATGGCAGTAATGTCATGCGCTTCTCCGCTTACATGGTGAAGTCACTTGCCAGCATCAGAAGAGAACACCGTGCACCGGGAGAGCAGAGGGATGGGGAGTATAATCATTTCTTTTCTTATGTATGCAGTGTGATGGGGAAATATATACCAGAATGGGCCCAAGATGAGGGCTATACAGTTACGTCCAGAAATATTTGGACAGTGACACAATTTTCGCGAGTTGGGCTCTGCATGCCACCACATTGGATTTGAAATGAAACCTCTACAACAGAATTCAAGTGCAGATTGTAACGTTTAATTTGAAGGTTTGAACAAAAATATCTGATAGAAATTGTAGGAATTGTACACATTTCTTTACAAACACTCCACATTTTAGGAGGTCAAAAGTAATTGGACAAATAAACCAAACCCAAACAAAATATTTTTATTTTCAATATTTTGTTGTGAATCCTTTGAAGGCAATCACTGCCTTAAGTCTGGAACCCATGGACATCACCAAACGCTGGGTTTCCTCCTTCTTAATGCTTTGCCAGGCCTTTACAGCCGCAGCCTTCAGGTCTTGCTTGTTTGTGGGTCTTTCCGTCTTAAGTCTGGATTTGAGCAAGTGAAATGCATGCTCAATTGGGTTAAGATCTGGTGATTGACTTGGCCATTGCAGAATGCTCCACTTTTTTTGCACTCATGAACTCCTGGGTAGCTTTGGCTGTATGCTTGGGATCATTGTCCATCTGTACTATGAAGCGCCGTCCGATCAACTTTGCGGCATTTGGCTGAATCTGGGCTGAAAGTATATCCCGGTACACTTCAGAATTCATCCGGCTACTCTTGTCTGCTGTTATGTCATCAATAAACACAAGTGACCCAGTGCCATTGAAAGCCATGCATGCCCATGCCATCACGTTGCCTCCACCATGTTTTACAGAGGATGTGGTGTGCCTTGGATCATGTGACGTTCCCTTTCTTCTCCAAACTTTTTTCTTCCCATCATTCTGGTACAGGTTGATCTTTGTCTCATCTGTCCATAGAATACTTTTCCAGAACTGAGCTGGCTTCATGAGGTGTTTTTCAGCAAATTTAACTCTGGCCTGTCTATTTTTGGAATTGATGAATGGTTTGCATCTAGATGTGAACCCTTTGTATTTACTTTCATGGAGTTTTCTCTTTACTGTTGACTTAGAGACAGATACACCTACTTCACTGAGAGTGTTCTGGACTTCAGTTGATGTTGTGAACGGGTTCTTCTTCACCAAAGAAAGTATGCGGCGATCATCCACCACTGTTATCATCCGTGGACGCCCAGGCCTTTTTGAGTTCCCAAGCTCACCAGTCAATTCCTTTTTTCTCAGAATGTACCCGACTGTTGATTTTGCTACTCCAAGCATGTCTGCTATCTCTCTGATGGATTTTTTCTTTTTTTTCAGCCTCAGGATGTTCTGCTTCACCTCAATTGAGAGTTCCTTAGACCGCATGTTGTCTGGTCACAGCAACAGCTTCCAAATGCAAAACCACACACCTGTAAATCAACCCCAGACCTTTTAACTATTTCATTGATTACAGGTTAACGAGGGAGACGCCTTCAGAGTTAATTGCAGCCCTTAGAGTCCCTTGTCCAATTACTTTTGGTCCCTTTAAAAAGAGGAGGCTATGCATTACACAGCTATGATTCCTAAACCATTTCTCCGATTTGGATGTGAAAACTCTCATATTGCAGCTGGGGGTGTGCACTTTCAGCCCATATTATATATATAATTGTATTTCTGAACATGTTTTTGTAAACAGCTAAAATAACAAAACTTCACTGTCCAAATATTTCTGGACCTAACTGTATATACAAGAATGGGGACATATATACTAGGACAAGAACCATATATACCAGGATGGGGATCATATATACCAGGATGGAATAAAGATGGGCAACATATATACCAGGATAGATATACAATATACACGAGGATGAGAGACACATCAACAGTACCTGGAAGGGGCCCAGAATGGGTGACATCAGTACAGAATCGGGGGATTTTGTCCCAGTAACAGTGTCAGCAGCAGATCCCCCCATAACAGTGCTTCATGACCACATTTTTTGTGTCAATCTTTTTCCCTATATTTCTCCTTCAAAACCTAGGTGTGTCTTATGGTCCAAAAAATACAATAGGTTTAAAAAGAAATAAAATGGTTCTTTTCCTCACAAATTCTTACTTGAGCAATTGTAGCCAATCTTTTTATAAAACCCTTTGAATTATAGTACATCATGATCGCTTCTCCTGTGTGACTCATCGGACAACAGGATCTGATTAGTCTTAAAACCATTTGGCAAATTCTGAAAGCAAGAATGGCTGCTCCGCTCTGTTGGTTTTCTGATGGTTGGCAAAACTTGATTTACCAGTTAAACATTTCAATTATTCACAACATGAAAAAGGTTCCTTTCCCTGTGCAGCATCTTCACATGTTTAACAAGACCTGATTTACTAGTAAAACATTGCCCACATTCTGAACATGAAAACGGCTTCTCTCCTGTGTGAGATCTTTGATGCCTAACAAGATGTGCTTTACGAATAAAACATTTCCCACATTCTGAACATGAAAACGGCTTCTCTCCTGTGTGAGATCTTTGATGCCTAACAAGATTTTCTTTCCGAATAAAATATTTCCCACATTCTGAACATGAAAACGGCTTCTCCCCTGTGTGACATCTTTGATGCACAACAAGAGCTGATTTCTCAATAAAACATTTCCCGCATTCTGAACATGAAAATGGCTTCTCCCCTGTGTGAATTTTATGATGTTTAAGAAAATGTGATTTACTAGTAAAACATTGCCCACATTTTGAACATGAAAATGGCTTCTCCCCTGTGTGAGATCTTTGATGCACAACAAGATCTGATTTCTGAATAAAACATTTCCCACATTCTGAACATGAAAATGGCTTCACCCCTGTGTGAGATCTTTGATGCACAACAAGAACTGATTTCTCAATAAAACATTTCCCACATTCTGAACATGAAAATGGCTTCTCCCCAGTGTGAGATCTTTGATGCACAACAAGAGATGATTTCTGAGTAAAACATTTACCACATTCTGAACATGAAAATGGTTTCTCCCCTGTGTGAAGTTTCTGATGTCTAACAAAGTATGATTTCTGAATAAAACATTTCCCACATTCTTGACATGAAAATGCCTTCTTCCCAGTGTGATATTTTTGATGGTCAACAAGATGTGATTTCCTGGTAAAACATTTCCCACACTCTGAACATGAAAATGGCTTCTCACCTGTGTGAGATCTTTGATGCACAACAAAATTTGATTTCCAAATAAAACATTTCCCACACTCTGAACATGAAAAGGTCTTCTCCCCTGTGTGAGTTTTTTCATGGATATTAAGATTTGATTTCCTGGTAAAACATTTCCCACATTTTGAACATGAAAATGGTTTCTCCCTTGTAGGAGCAGTTTCGTATTCAATATCCCTTCTGTAACTTTTATTTTGCTTACAATTCTGTGATAAATCGGAATTTTGGACTTGTTTGAAAAGATCAGATGATAGAGATTTCCTAGGAAGGACTGAAGGTATATCTGGGACAACAACATGCTCTTCATATGTATCATGTGGGATACTTTCATCATCTGTTATAAATTCTGAAGATATTAGAGATCCATCTGAACTCCCAATACAGTCATCTGCTAAAAATAAACACCAAGTTATTAATTTTTAATGATATCTTGAAAGTACATTTAATTTTTTTAAACCATAACATCAGAAATTAAATTAGGGAAAAAATTATTCTGAATCTGTTGTCCAATATCGAGATCTAAAGGCCCCTTTACATACTACGATTTATCTGACAATATGTCGTCGGGATCACAGTTTTCGTGACGCACTTCCGTCGTCGTTAACGACGTCGTTGCGTGTGACACCTACGTACGACTCTGAACGATCTGAAAAATAGCGAAAATCGTTGATCGTTGACACGACGTTCAGTTTCAAAATACTGTTCGGCGTTTGAAACGCAGCAGACATATTGCTACGTTTGACACCCTGCCAACGACGAACAACATCCACATGACCGCCTTGATCAAACAATATCTCGCTGAACGATGTATCGTTGTTTGTGAGATGGGTACGAGTGACCGCTACAAAATGACTTATGAGCAATCTCGGCAAATCGTAGCAACGATCTGGGAGTGTCACGTCGCTAACGAGATCACTAGCGATATCATTGTGTGTAAAGCAGCCTTAAGAGTTACATCTTTGTTAATTCGGCTCTCCCATTCCTAGCACCAGTTCTCTGGAATGTGCTACAGTAAATAATCTGATTGATTGTCACAATGTGACTGCAGGATAATGAGGGATAGGGGGCTCCTATACTGTCCCTCACACTAGGGGACCCCAAGCTATTCCTAACCTCTGGATTACCCCTGAAGATGGAGATGCCGGAGTCTCGTGCATTACTAGTCTACTGACTAGATCTAATCTGTAATCCCCAAGGGAAGGAAGGGGCAGGATTATGATGGAAATACAGATTAAGGCCCCCTTCACACGTCCGTGAAAAACACGCACGTGTGTTACGGGTCGTTTTTCGGGTCCGTGTCCCGTTTTTGTGTCCGTTTTTATGGTCCGTGTGGCATCTGTGTGAATTGCGTATGCTAGCCGTGTTTGTGTGTAGAATGTCCGTGTGCGCGTGTGGAATGAACATGTATGTGTACGAGGAATGTCCGTGTGTGTGATGCACAATGTCGTTTATAAATGTCGGCTGACAGCAGACAGAGTTGCGAGATGAGAATGAACTCGGGTGAACTTCACCCAACTTCATCCTCATACCGCGTCTCTGTCTGTGTCAAGTACTGATTAGCGGTCACCTGTGAAGGATTCACCGGTGACCGCTAATCCCCCGAGTGACTGAAGTTTCCCCCCCTCTCTCATACTCACCGATCCCCGATCACCGGCGCAGCGCTTCACGGCATTCACACTGCTGCGGCGGCTTTTACTATTTTGAAAAAGCCGGCCGCTCATTAAACAATCTCGTATTCCCTGCTTTCCCCGCCCACCGGCGCCTATGATTGGTTGCAGTGAGACACGCCCCCACGCTGAGTAACAGATGTCTCACTGCAGCCAATCACAGCAGTCGGTGGCCGTGTCTATACTGTGCATTGAAATAAATAAATAATTAAAAAAAACGGCGTGCGGTCCCCCCAATTTTAATGCCAGCCAGATAAAGCCATACGGCTGAAGGCTGGTATTCTCAGGATGGGGAGCACCACGTTATGGGGAGCCCCCCACCCTAACAATATCAGTCATCAGCCGCCCAGAATTGCCGCATACATTAGATGCGACAGTTCTGGGACTGTACCCGGCTCTTCCTGATTTGCCCTGGTGCTTTGGCAAATCGGGGTAATAAAAAGTTAATGGCAGCCCATAGCTGCCACTAAATCCTAGATTAATCATGTCAGGCGTCTCCACGAGATTCCTTTCATGATTAATCTGTAAGTTACAGTAAATAAACACACACCAGAAAAAATCATTTATTAGAAATAAAAAACACAAACATATACCCTGGTTCACCAATTTAATCAGCCCGAAAAAGCCCTCCATGTCCGGCGTAATCCAGGATGGTCCAGCGTCGCTTCCAGCTCTGCTGCATGAAGGTGACCGGAGCAGCAGAAGACACCGCCGCTCCTGTCAGCTCCACGCGGCAAATGAAGACAGCTGCGCGATCAGCTGTGCTGTCACTGAGGTTACCCGCGGCCACCGCTGGATCCAGTGACAGCGGGTAACCTCAGTGACAGCTGAGCTGATCGCGCTACTCACCTCAGTTGCTGCGTGGAGCTGACAGGAGCGGCGGTGTCTGCTGCAGCTTCTGTCACCTTCATGCAGCAGAGCTGGAAGCGACGCTGGACCATCCTGGATTATGCCGGACATGGAGGGCTTTTTCTGGCTTATTAAAGTGGTGATGAGGGAATTTGTTAGTGTTTTTTTTATTTCTAATAAAGGATTTTTTCAGGTGTGTGTGTGTGTTTATTTACTGTAACTTACAGATTAATCATGAAAGGAATCTCGGGGAGACACCTGACATGATTAATCTAGGATTTAGTGGCAGCTATGGGCTGCCATTAACTCCTTATTACCCCGATTTGCCAAAGCACCAGGGCAAATCGGGAAGAGCCGGGTACAGTCCCAGAACTGTCGCATCTAATGTATGCGGCAATTCTGGGCGGCTGCTGACTGATATTGTTAGGCTGGGGGGCTCCCCATAACGTGGGGCTCCCCATCCTGAGAATACCAGCCTTCAGCCGTATGGCTTTATCTGGCTGGCATTAAAATTGGGGGGGACCGCACGCCGTTTTTTTTAATTATATATTTATTTATTTCAATGCACAGTATAGACACGGCCACCGGCTGCTGTGATTGGGTGCAGTGAGACACCTGTCACTCAGCGTGGGGGCGTGTCTCACTGCAACCAATCATAGGCGCCGGTGGGCGGGGAAAGCAGGGAATACGAGATTGTTTAATGAGCGGCCGGCTTTTTCAAAATAGTAAAAGCCGCCGGAGCAGTGTGAACGCCGTGCACCGCCGCGCCGGGGATCGGGGAACGGTAAGTATGAGAGAGGGGGGAAACTCACCAACAGACTGTGAGAGAGGGACAGACAGACAGAGAGAGAGACCGACAGACAGACAGAGAGACCGACCGACGGACTCAGGGAGATCGACCGACATAGACAGAAATAGAAAGAATGGCCGACATCGCTAGAAAAAAAAACACCAAACGGACACATACCCATAGACTTTCATTGTGTCCACGTGTGCGTGCTCCGTGCAGATAACGGACATGCACCCGTGCAAAACGGAAACACATACGGATCACGGACACGCACACACGGACATAATGAAATAACGCACGTGTGACCACAATCATAGATTAACATTGGTGCATGTTTGTCCGTGTCTCTGGTATATACGGAAACGGAACAAACACGCACGTGTTTCACGGACGTGTGAAGGGGGCCTAAGACAGACGGGAATCATTGCAAATTCACAAAAATAAACAGTGAGAGGCTAAGGAGAAAAGCAAGAGCAGGAAGGCAGCAACAATAATGACAACAAGGGTTAACACAACAACAGCTCACAGTAATAATGCACAAAACACCCATAAATCTGGATCACAAAACCTCACCAGGTCAGTATAGGTAAACTATAGCTGGCATTAATGAAATAGTCCTGCCAGCATATACAGAACGGGAGCAAACAATACTTTCTCCTCTACAGCATGTGATCACAGACATTAACAAGCAACCCAGAAGAGAATAACTCTTACTAGCCTGCCCAAGCCTGTGGTTTGATGCCTGCGTCTCCCTGCGCTGCTCACAGACAGTAGAGAAATTAACATGCAAAGTAACAGAGTCTATTATTTCAACAGATCCTGACGCTGCCATGACAGTTGGCAAAACCTGCAAACATCTCCTTGAAACATTGATCCACAACATAGACAATTTCAAAGAGGTTTTTTTCGAAGATGAAAATAAAATAAAGACAGATGTTGAAAACTCAACTGGTTTGTCTGAGACTGTAATGCTGATGGCCTATCCTAAAGCCTGCTTTACACGAGTCAAACTATCATGCGATAGCACGAGCGATCGTACCCGCCCCCGTCGTTTTTGCGTAACGGGAAAAATCGCTGCCCGTGGCGCACAAACTCGTTTAACCCCGTCACACGCACTTACCTTCCGGATGACCTCGCTGTGGTCGACGAACGTCCACTTCCTGAAGTGGGAGGAACGTTCGGCGTCATAGCGACGTCACACGGCAGCCGGCTAATAGAAGCGGAGGGGTGGAGATGAGCGGGATGTAAACATCCCGCCCACCTCCTTCCTTCCATTAAGCCGGCGGGTGCCGTGGGACGCAGGTAAGCTGTGTTCATCGTTCCCGTGGTATCACACGGAGCAACGTGTGATGCCACAGAAACGATGAACAACCTGCACCCATGAAAATAAACGATATTATGAAAGTTAACGACGAGTACACGACTCACGATTTGTGAGCGATACTGCGGCGCTCGGAAGTGTCACACAAGACGACGTAGTGCGCTATGCCGGATGTGCGTCACGAAAACCGTGACCCCGACGACATATCGCATGATATATCGTCTCGTGTAAAGCCCGCATTAGGCTTTGTAACCAAAGCAGGTAGCAGGGTCTTGCAGCCTGTACAGATAAGCATAAGGGTTCAAATTCATCAAGACCGGTGATGTGCACTGAAAAATGACATCAGGGACTGGAGTGAGATTTCTCGCATAGGAAACATTGCAGTTTGTTATGAATTAGAGAAGAGGTGGCATCACACCCTTGTTCTGGCCAAGTTCTGCCCATTTTGGCAAAGCTGGTTAAAATTGGCGTGAACACACACACACACACACACACACACACACACCAGCCTTTGGTCACATGATGTGATGTAAAAAAGGTCCTTAAGGCTACTTTCACACATCCGGTTTGAGCCGTGCGGCTCAATCCGGCTGTGAAGCCTATGCAACGGATGCGGTGAAAACACCGCATCCTTTGCATAAGTTTTTTACATGCGGCCGGTCCGGTTTTTGCCGCTTGCGGCATGCTACTGAGCATGCGCAGTGGCAAAAACCGCATGCGGCGGCTGGATGCGGTTTTTGCCGCATCGTGCCGCATCCGGCATCCATAGGGATGCATTGGGAAAAGCGCCGCATCGGCCGGATGCGGCGCGATGCGTTTTTTTTTTTTGCCGGAGCAAAAAACGTTGCAGGGAACGTTCCATCCGGCCGCCGCATCGGCTAAATCTGCCGCATGCGGCAAAAACCGGACCGAACGCAAGCCCATGCGGCACAATGCGGCACTAATTAAAGTCTATGCAGGAAAAACGCAACCGGCAGCAAAAAAAAAACGGTTGCGGTTTTCCTGCAAAGTGCCGGATTGTGCCGCATTGCAAAACCCGGAGGTGTGAAAGTAGCCTAAGCAGTCCTATAATTGGCATATAAACACTGGGGCCACTAGGATTATGGGGGCCCTGTGAAATTGTCCAGTTTGCTCTCCCTTTCCCCTAATACCAGTCCGGCATGCCAGCCTGTGTCCTGTTCAGTTCATTTAGACTCCTGCAATTAAGAGACCTTTGGTTACATCATGTCACATGACTTTGAAATCATCAAAGTTACTTAAACAATCAACCTTAGAATACAACTGATGGAGTCCATAAGAGAGTGGGGTTCCTCAGAAATTGAGCAATTTGATTCCTCCCAACTCCTGACTGTAACTAGGGCTTATTCTTGGAGTAGGGCTTATATTTCAAGCATTCTCGAAAAATCCCATAAAATCATGTTAGGGCTTATTTTTGGTGTAGGTCTTATTTTCAGGGAAACAGGGTATTCATGAACACTCTGCAGGTCTTTGAGTTGCCTTCATAATGACATAGAGAAGACACTAGAAACAAACAGCAGAAGAAGCAGAAGCAAAGAAAATACAGCTGAAAAAAAAATCCAGAGCAGAAAACCTAAAAATGTAAACACAAACTTAGTGCAGAAAGTACATGAGTAGATATCTCTTACAGGCTAGAGCTGGAGGAAACACATCCTGAGGAACATCGGGATCTTCTTGTTTACAGTCCTGTGGGAGAAGAGGACGGGGACATCTCTCTGGTGTTGTCCTCTTACTGGATAGACCTGGAGGAGACACATACACGGACTGAATTAATTCCTTACATACAGATAATTATAGGCCGTGTGTATTTAGTCCTGTCTATTACCTGGTGATGTGAGGGGCTGGGGAACCTCCATCATGACGTCCTTGTACAGATCTTTGTGTCCTTCTAAATACTCCCACTCCTCCATGGAGAAATAGACGGTGACATCCTGACACCTAATACGAACCTGACACATACAATGATACCGTCACCCCCGATCCCTTCATAGCGTTACTGTATAATGTCCCAGCATTCCCAGCAGTGTCACCTCTCCAGTCAGCAGCTCAATCATCTTGTAGGTGAGTTCTAGGATCTTCTGGTCATTGATGTCCTCATGTATCGGGGGGTGAGGCCCCGTGATTGGGCTCAGGGGTCTTCCCCATCCCTCAGACATAGGGGCCTGACAGCGCTCACTAGAGGTCTTCTTCACTACTGTGTAATCCTGGTTATGGAGAGACACAGTAATAAATCTCACTCCAGACATTTCCAGAGTCCTCACCTCTCCAGTTCTGTCCATCTGTTATTCCCATAGATAAGAATGATGTAATGTGACGTCATCAGAATCTCTCACCTCTCCAGTAAGCCGGAAGAGGATCTCTAGGGTGAGGTGTAATATCCTCTCCGCCATCTTGTCCCTGTCCATATCCATCCTTGATGGGTCAATCAGGAGAATTCTCTTATATAGAAGATCTCCACTGAGAGGATCCAATATTGTAGGGACCTGAATGGGGAGAAGATGACAATGTAACATCATACAGAATCCGCTGTAATAATACAATTACTGGAGATAACCGTTCACTAGATATAAAATATAGGTCAGGTAAAGAGAAAACCGGTTTAAATGCCGCGCTAAAAACCACTGATGTTGTAGATGAAAAAGATTTCCTTTATTTCATAATTCAATATGAATTATGAAATAAAGGAAATCTTTTTCATCTACAACATCAGTGGTTTTTAGCGCGGCATTTAAACCGGTTTTCTCTTTACCTGACCTATATTTTATATACTGCATTCCGGGGCCGCTGCTAAACCACAAAAAGGCACTCACATGCGATCATAAGGAGTTGTGACTTTCACAACCCTACCAGGTGAGTGTACCTCTTTCTGTCTCTCTACCCTCATACCGGGTAAGACCCTATTGCGCTTTTTCCCCCTACAGCTCTACACGTTCACTAGATAGGGATGATTGACGCACTGCCATGAGAAGTCTAGACTAACTCTGCTGACTCATTACAGTGAATGGAGCCTTTGAGGGTTTCTTCTGAATCATGTCATTTGAAGAATTACATGTAGACCTGTCATGCTAATAGGTTGAGGAGAAGGGTGTAGCCTCACTGCGCCCTGAACCAGGCTTACCCAGAGGGGCATGATTAAGTGCCTACCCAGTCATCACCAGAGCCTCTGTAATTGGACTTTGCTGACAGTAGGCACCAGTTACCAATGTGTTCCACCAACAGGCTGCGTATCATGAGAAAGATGGGGTGGGAACCACTGCCTCTAGAGAAGAACAGGAAGGATAAACCCTGTCACTTACTCTGAGCAACCCTGAGCTCCCCGATGTCCCAAGACAGGTTCTTTCACGTCGTGCAACAATCACGTGTCTTACCTAACCAACAACCGTGTCTAGTGAGCAGGGCAGGAGGAACACTAGTCCTCCTTTATGATAATGACACAAAAGGAAAACAACAGACAAAGGAAAAAGAAACTGCATTCCCAAATAACAAGTGGTAAAAAGGGGGGATGCAAGGGGGTGTGGCCTGGCCAGAGATGTGAGAAGCAGCTAAGAAGAGAGCTCCTGGAACTGCCGATTATCCTGACTTCCACTGGGCCGTGGCGAGGACAAAAATCATCCGTGCAGCAACCAGAGATCACCCTGAACTTACTGCACAGCTTGGACGGAGGTTACATGGCTGGGGGGACGAGCAGGAGGCAGAAGGAGGCGGCAACAGGAATGGAAGGTACTGCACAAAATGGTAGTGGGACACAGACACCAGCCTCCAAAGCAGCTAGAGCTGCAGCAACTCATGCAGCTGAAAAACTATCCGAGTATGCCAGGGGCACAGAATGCAGGGCTCCCACGGTGCACAGGGATGAAAGAGTTAAACTGGGGAGCTCCACGCAGCACAGCCCTCACAATGCAGTGGAGGAGGAAGGAGGAAATAGTGCAGACTCATTATTACAGCAAGGCTTGCAGGACAAGCTGGAGCTCCCTGCATCCATGCATAATAAATGTCCACATGAGCCTGACACAACTTTGCAGGGTGCTGAGCCCACTCTGAAAGACGTGCTTGCAGCTATAGCTCAAAATGGCTCCACGATGACATCCCTCAGCTTCCAGATGGGCCAAATCATGGAGGAGTTATCAGGTGTGAAACAGAGCCTCCAAAAAGTGAATGACCACATGACTGCGTCAGAGGGGAGAATCAGTGACTTAGAGGACAAAATGTCCCAGGTTACCCGTGACTCCCACAGGCATGATCAGGAACTGTCATTTCTACTTAACAAGACAGATGATTTAGAAAATAAATTGAGGAGAAACAATGTGTGGCTGATAGGGGTTCCAGAAAAAACGGAGGGCACAAATCCGTCAGAATTCTTTGAGAGATGGCTGCAAAAAGTATTTGGCACAGAGGTCCTATCCCCCCTGTATGCTGTGGAGAGAGCCCACAGAGTGCCCACCAGACCCCTGCCTCCGGGAGCTCCTCCAAGACCTGTCCTGGTGAAACTACTACATTATAGAGACCGGGATGTGATCCTAAGAGTGGCTAGAAACAAAGGCTCCATAACTGTGGACGGCCACAAAATATCCTTCTTGCCTGATTATTCAGTTTAAATTTCAAAAAGAAGAGCTCAATTCACAGATGTGAAACGACGCCTGAGAAATGCACAAGTCTCGTACTCCATGCTGTACCCAGCGAGGCTCAGGGTAGCTGAGAAATGCACAAGTCTCGTACTCCATGCTGTACCCAGCGAGGCTCAGGGTGGCTGCACTGCAACAGACATTCTTTTTTGAAAATCCTAAAGATGCTCTCAGATGGCTCGATATGAATGAGCAACGGCTCAGGCAAAGTCCACGACGTTGATATGTAACCCTTTAAGGACTTTATGGGTGATGAATACTCGACTGTCTGCTACGATTACATAGGATTGTCCCAGTGGATAAAATTATTATGATACCCATTGATTGGTTCCAGCAGAACTCCCTGGAAGAGGAGTTTGGGTTTCCTTTTTCTTTCCCTTTTTCACTTCCAGAGACGGTTTTTGTTTTTCTCACTTCCCTGCATTTTTCATTGTTCTCAGGCTTTTTTTTTTTTCTTGCCTTAAACCATTTTGGGAAGCGGAAATTTTGTCTCTCTTGTTATCGGCTTCAGGATGGACTGGTGCCTCAGTTTCAACATTTATGTTGTGGGACAACTGTTAGATGGGAGGGGGTTGAGGGGGGGGAATGTTTCTGCAGCTTTATTGATGCTTTTATATTTATGTCTGCTAATGGTTCTCATGTGGTTCAGGAAGGTGGAGGAGGGTTGGAACTCTTTGCTGGGTGTGACTACTTCCACTACATACGCATACCACCAGGACGGCGAGTAGGATTAACATTCTTTCTTGGAATGTCCGTGGCTTGGGGGACCCCACAAAAAGGGTAGCAGTAATGGAACAGGTCAAATCCCACTTTCCAGCAATCATCATGAATCGCTCATGGGTGGGCCATTGTTTCCACTCAACCTACACAGCTCATTCCAGAGGTGTCAGTATCTTAGTCCACAGAGCAATCCCATTTGAGATCATTTCATCCACAGTAGATCAGGAAGGTAGATTCATTTGCGTGCACTGTAAAATATTTAACAAGGAGCTCCTTCTGATAACAGTTTATATACCGCCTCCATATAATAATACTGTTATGAACAAAATTGCGGAAATGATTAGCAAGACCCCCAATGTTCAGGTGGTGTGCACGGGGGATTTCAACAACATCATTCACCCATATTGGGACAAACACAATGCGGGTACTCACTTAGAACACTATCCTAACTCCAAATTTGGGGACACGGTGGCTGAACTGGCACTTTCAGATCTGTGGTGAATCAGAAACCCTGGAATCAAGAGATTCTCGTGCTATTCCAAAACACACAACAGTCTGTCCAGAATAGACCTGATCTTGGGCTCGGAGGGTATACTGCCAATGGTGGAAAACACAGAATACATTCCTAGAGGTTTATCAGACCATTCCCCACTGTTGACACGACTTAATATTTTACCCGGGCTTGATCGTACCCGCAGCTTGTGGTCCTTCAATCCTTTTTGGCTACAGATTAGATGTGGGCCCAGTTGAACTAGCCCTTGAATACTATTTTCAGGACAACTGTACTGGGGAGGTGTCGCTTAACACTGTTTGGGATGCCATGAAGGCCTGTCTGAGGGGGTCACTGATACAGGGGGTCAGTAGATCTAAAATTTTTCTTCAAGAACGGGTCCAGACGACAGAACAGAAGTACATTCTGTCAGGGGATACACGGGACTTACTGGAATGTAGGGGGCACAAGAAGCATATGACTCTCACATTAAGGAACGGGCCACTAACAAAAGACTTTTTTCACAACAGAGATTCTTTGAAGAGGGCGAAAAAGCGGGTCATTTATTAGCGGTGATTGCTAAAGCACAAAGGGAGAACACATTTGTGGGGGCGCTAAGGGACAAAACCGGGACCATAGTCAATCAACCTGACCAAATTTTGGCTACCTTCTCTGAATTCTACGAACAACTTTACAGTACTAAATTGCAATATGATAGGGAACAGATAGCTTCTTACCTGAAAGACATCCCCTTGCCCTCACTTTCAGATGAGGACAGGGTATACCTAAACAGTCCACTCACACTGGAAGAGTTGCATTTAGCGGTATCCTCCATGCCCAATAATAAGTCACCGGGTTCAGATGGGATCCCCACAGAGATTTACAAAAAGTTTGGAGACATCCTGCTCCCCCAGCTGCTGTCGACCTTCCAGCAAGCAGCCAAAAATGGCTCCTTGCCCCAGTCGATGCGAGAAGCAGTGATAGTTGTCATACCTAAACCTGGCAAGGATCCCCTCATCCCTGACTCTTATAGACCTACCATGTTTCCCCGATAGTAAGACACCCCCGATAGTAAGACGTCGTGGGGGTTTTGGGGGGGTCGGCTAATGTAAGACGTACCCCGAAAGTAAGACATAGTAAACGGAAAGCGTTATTTATTTATTTATTTATTTTCTTCTTTACAGTACCGGCAGCCGACTATTGTGAACGATCAGCTGATCGCTCCCAATAGCCAGCGGCCGAGCGCTCTCACATGCCGGCGGCCGAGCGCTCAGCTGAGCGCCCTGACATGCCGGTGGCCGAGCGCTCAGCTGAGCGCCCTGACATGCCGGCGGCCGAGCGCTCAGCTGAGCGCCCTGACATGCACGGCGGCCGAGCGCCCAGCTGAGCGCCCTGACATGCTGGCGGCCGAGCGCCCAGCTGAGCGCCCTGACATGCCGGCGGCCGAGCGCCCAGCTGAGAGCCGTCACATGCCGGCGGTCGGGCGCCCAGCCGAGCGCCCTGACATGCCGGCGGCCGAGCGCTCAGCTGAGCGCCCTGACATGCCGGCGGCCGAGCGTTCAGCCGAGCGCCCTGAAATGCCGGCGGTCGGGCACCCAGCCGAGCGCCCTGACATGCCGGCGGCCGAGCGCCCAGCTGAGCGCCCTGACATGCCGGCGGCCGAGCAATCAGCCGAGCGCCCTGACATGCCGGCGGCCGAGCACCCTGACATGCCGGCGGCCAAGTGCCAAGCTGAGAGCAGTCAGATGCCGGCGGTCGGGCACCCAGCCGAGCGCCCTGACATGCCGGCGGCCGAGCGCTCAGCCGAACGCTCGGCCACCGAGAAATGTTGCAGTAATGTTGTCCGTGGTCCATCAGGACCACGGACAACATACAAAAACACGCAGCCTCAGTGCCCTAATGTGCAGCAATCGCGGCAAGTCCCCATACGGTACATTGCATGGAGACTTGCTGCGATTGCTGTGGGATTTTTTTCCAATATAAGACATACCCCGAAAGTAAGACATAGTGGGACTTTTGGGGGTAAAAAGAATGTAAGACACTGTCTTACTTTCGGGGAAACACGGTATCTCTCTGTTACCTACAGATATCAAAATAATAGCTAAAGTACTAGCTTCCAGACTTAATAAGGTTATACTTTCAGTAATCTATTCGGACCAGTCGGGGTTCACGCCTTCCAGATCAACGGCAGTGAATATACGACGGTTACAACTCAACTTACAATTGCCAGTTGATAACTCAGGGGATAGAGTAATTTGCTCCCTAGACGCCACTAAGGCTTTCGACTCTATTGAGTGGGAGTTTCTCTGGGCAGTACTTGACAGATTTGGACTGGGGAGCGACTTTATTTTCTGGGTAAGACTTCTATATAATAACCCTACTGCTAGGATCAAAGTTAATGGATGCCTTACTTCTCCTTTCCACCTAGGTAGCGGCACCCGCCAGGGATGCCCGCTATCGCCCTTACTATTTGCTCTGGCCGTTGAGCCTATGGCGGCAATGGTTAGATCCAATCCAGACATAACAGGGTTCAGGAGGGGTGGTCAGGAGGAAAAAATAGCGTTGTACGCAGATGATACACTCCTTTTTCTGGCCAATGCAACATCATCACTGCCAAGAGCAATGGGGGTTATACAAGAATTTGTGAACTACTCAGGTCTATCAATCAACTGGGAAAAGTCTGTATTACTTCCGGTGGATGGAACCACAAACTCACTTAACTACGTACACTCGGGCCTCCAGGTTGTTGCCCAGTTTAAATATTTGAGGATAATAGTCACCACTCGTGTTGAGGATTATGAGAATCTCAACCTAACCCCTATTCTGTCGAAATTTAAGGATAAGAAGGAAGTCTGGTCTCGCCTGCCCTTCTCAGCAGTTGGCCGCACTAACTTGATCAAAATGATCTGGATGCCCCAACTATTATACAAGCTACACAACTCTCCACAATGGATCCCACAAATATTTTTCCATAAGGTAAATGCATTATTCCGGGAATTGATCTGGAGCGGAAAGATGCCGCGCATTAGGCTCGAGACCCTGCAGAGGGATAAAAGTAGTGGAGGTCTGGCGGTACCCAATCCATGGGTTTACTATTTGGTGGCTCAGCTTCAGCACATTAGGGGATGGCAGGACCCTGGAGGGGGGGGCACAGTATATGATTCTACAACAATATTTTCACTCCACTAGTCTATACGAGGTTCTAGAGGCAGGAGGCTTCGGAGCTGCTGCTAATAGTTGCCAAACCCTACTACTAATCCAAAAACTTTGGGATAAAACTAAAAAACTACAAGACATTCAGGGAATTTCACAATACACCTCTATATGGAAAACTCCAAGGTTACCTAACTTGCATCATCATTTAGAGGGGTTTGGGAGCTGGGCTTTGAGAGGGATAAATAGATTCACCCATATTGTGGAGGGGGGGGCAACTCAGAGGCTTCCCTCAGTTGCAAGCGGAGTTTGGGATCCAGAATTCGGAGTTTTATAAGTACTTGCAACTGAGACATGCCTATCAGGCAGAAATCTCTATTACGGACAGAGCATTGGAGCAGAACAAAGTCATGCAACGCATAGCAACCTCTAGAGGCTCAGCGGGAGTGATCTCTCGTTTATATTGGGATCTATTATATTTGGTCCACCGGAACTTTCCAGTAAACGCAAAAGAAAAATGGGAACGAGCTATAGGACCTATTCAGGACAACCAATGGGTAGAAATTTTAGAAAGAATTCCTAGTCTATCATTGGGGGAGGCATACAGACTGTCACACCTGTACGTTATTCACCAAGTATATCGCACTCCTAGATTCCTGTTTGATATCGGAGTCAGAACTGACCCCTTCTGCCCGCGATGCAAAATATGTTCCGGAGATCTATTACATATGATGTGGTCGTGTCCTGATATTGACCATTACTGGAGAGAGGTGACAGAAATAATCGATAGAGTATATACGATAGAGACGAGCTTAACTCCCTTTGTATGTATTCTGGGATACATGGAGGATTTACCTTTGAAGGAGGAGGGCAAAGTGGCCGTATCTAGACTATTATTTATTGCCAGGAAACTAATCGCTCATCACTGGATCTCGGACCACAGTCCTACAATATCTGAATATGTCAAAAAAGTTAATTGGGTGATAAATGTGGAGAAAAGTATATACCGTAAAAGAAATGGCGTCATCAAATTTGAAAAAGTATGGGCACGATGGATAGACGGGTCAGGGTTGGCTTCGAGGGAACTGATTAGGTTTAGATTGGGCTTACTCTAAATTGATAACAAGGGGCAAAGGTGGAGAAATTTCTGCAGAACTTATCTATAATGATGACGGAGGTTTGGGGAGAACAGAGAGCATGGGAACAGGTTAGATTCTTCATCAAAAATGACATTCAAATGTGTACAATGCCAAACAAAGCAAAAGCTCAAAGAAAAACAAAAGTCTAATTGGATTAATTGATAAATGTAATAATGGTACTTAAGAACTTTTGTCTAGGAATGTGTGGAGCTGCAGATTTAACATTATCTCTCCTTTCTACAAGACTGTTTAATGTTTGTTGGGGAGGGGAGGGTTGGGAGGGGGGTAGAGGCTGGGTAGCGGCTGGGTAGCCTCCAATGTTTATTTGGTTGTAACTTGTAAAACTTTCATAAAACCATTTAATTTAAAAAAATAATTTACAAGACCATTTACAGCTTCCTACATTACAGAACTGCAATGTATCCGTAATACAATGTGTGCTGTATGGTGGAGCTGGTGGGAATCTGATGGTTTGTGCAGACACAGACCTGAATGGACGAGTCTCCTCTGATTTACGGAAGGCGTGGGATGCTGGGATTATTCTCACACGCAGATTCAGTCATTGAGAAAGAAAAATCCCCATCTGCACCGCCACATCCAATAACAATGGTCTGAGGGCGAGATGTTGTGTTATTTTATGGACAGCACTGAAAGTACATTAGTGTGAACGAGAACTTTAAGGAGGTAATGTAGATCCAAAGTAGTATGCAGAGTTTCACTAGTATGGCAAAAACAAAAAGATTTAAAATGAGTAAGAAACAAAAAAGTGCTCCTGTTTTGCCCCTTACTGGCTTCTGTAGCCCTCAGCGAGTGACGTCACCCAGCTCTCCCTTGTACGCGGTCACTGGAGGAAGTAGTTTTCCGTCCGGAACTCTCTCTGTACCGTGTTTCACCACCCATATTAGAGCGCCCACTGCTCCCATCAGATCCACGGTGTCTCTAAGCACACTTCTAAGGAAAATCTGTTCCTGTGTATCCAGCGCTTACACCGCTGACCACCACTGCAAGGCAAGTGACTATACCGGCTTCTCCTGCACCAGGCAGATCTTTAGTCATTTTGGTAAATCTGGAACTAGTCAGACTACCTTTGTATATTTGTATATTTACAGCCTGTTAATCTTCCTTTGGACACCACATCTAATCCAATCTGGGCATTACATATTTGGACACCCCAATCAGACAGCCCCTATATGCCAGGCATTAGGATCACTGTACTATCCTATCTTGTAACAGTATTACCTAATCTTAACCTCCCGCATTCACTGATTTTATTCCCTTAAGGCCCAGTCACACACAACGACTTACCAGTGTGAGGAAAGAGTTAACCTTTTTCACTGACTTAGAAAATAATAGAAATTCTTTCTCCCTGGCAAGACCAAACCAGACTTATTTGCGTAATAAACTGTGAGACCAACCTCAAGGACGCAGAATGTTTTGACTTAGAGACGACTGAAAAACATCTTGTTATGGGAGTATAAGTCATTATATTAATTTCTCTTGCTGGGAATATGCAATCCACGCCTTAATGCATATGTATGTTGCATAGTTACGCCCTAATCAACTTTGTATAACTTTGTAATGTAAACAATACCAATACACTTTCTATTCGGAGCCGCACATCTCTAGTCTTATGTGTATAACGGCGTCCGCTTGTTTTCATTGAGACGGAGTAGCAGAGGGGGGGGGGTCACCGGTACCCTCTCTGCATTCGGACATCGCTGGCAACAGCTGTGACCGTTAGGTCAACCTAACATTATCTGGCGCCCGAAAACCAGGGACCCGTGTTTCTAATCCCAGGACGCAGTGGACTATCTTGCCATTCAGAGGAGGGGTGGACCAGACGTGGGGACCAGAAACACCTGGCCAGGTAAGAGTTGAACCTTATTCTTCTCTTTATGCTCCCCACATCTGATCTCCCCTCTCCTCAACGCGCAAGAGGTACACTGTGAGTAGATACTGGGTTATTGGTGGGTTTCTATTGAACTCTGAGAGAGCCTTGCCAGCTGATGTTTTCTGTGCCTTGCTTGGTTGTTTGTTTGTTTGTTTCTCTGTGTTTCTCTGCCTCTCCGTGTGTCGCGTGTCTGCTCTCCTGCGCTTTACTTCTGTGCTGTTGTCCTTGTTGGTTGTCATAGATCAGTGAGTGTTGAAAGGGAATAGTGTACCTGCTCTGTCCAATGGATGTGATATTCACTGCCCTAGTGTTAGTGGGAATAGCCCTGTTTGCCATTGCTATCGGATATAGAGTGTATCTCTGGTACAAGAAGGGTAACCCAGCACCATTCAACATTCTCAGCCCCCTCTGAAGTTAGGACACCACCTTTCAGTAGGAATACAGATCAAGAATCAGTCTTTGGGTACTTCCAGGAAAGGTGGTTCTAGACCTCACCTTAGGTAGGAATACAAAAGGAGTTAGTCTCTGAGTATCTCCAGGATAGGTAGGTTTAGTCCAAAGGACGTTCAAGGGTCTAAAAGCTGAAGAAGATAGAAGAAGAAGAATGGGGCAAGGAATATCAAAAGACAGAAGAGCTGGATGCACCCTGCAACATCTCATTACGTGTTATCATGGCAAAAGAACAGCCAGTCAGTCCAAGGAAGTTTTTAAGACATTTGGATTGAAGGGGAAGGATCAATTGGACCCCAACAAATGGGACACAATAAGAGCTACTAGAGCAGGAGTAATAGCAGATAAATCATGGACTAAACTAGTCAGAACTCTTTCTGACATGGCAAAAACAGCCCACGATCAAGGTTGGATATACCATGAAGAATCAGACACATGGGAAGAAGCTGGGAAGAAGGCTAATAAGGATCAACAGCAGCTTCCTCAGTACCTGTCAGCTACTCCTGGAACAGCTCCAAAAATAACAGGATTCCCGGGATGGACCTGCACAAACTGTGGCCAACAAAATCCGGACTGGAGTGAAACATGCCTAGCCTGTGGAGCCCCACAGCACAAGCTACAAGCCACAGCACCAGTGCCTCTCTATCCCGTAGTGGAAAGAAGAGTCCTGATAAGACCACCTGTTAATCCACAAAACCCAGATGCTCCCAGAGATGCAGTTCCTCGTACGTATGATGACTACGTACCCTGGACTCCAGCCGAGCAGATGGCTTTCCTGCAAAATGCTCCAGACCCGACTAGAAACCCAGTCAGTTTTTCACGTTACCTGAACCAAATACAGGTCTCCTACAGAAGCACTTGGTTGGACATGGAAGGTTTGTGTAGAGTTAAAATGTCTCCCGAACTGTATGCCAAACTCACTGCCCACCTGACAGGACATGTTCCGGACAATACCCGTAATGTGGAATCGGGCCAAGATTTCATGATAAGACTCAATCTCTTCTGCGCCCAGGAGCAAAGAACTAAGGGCACAATGGGACCAGTGCATCAAGGTCCTGTGGAGAATGTCAGCTCATTTTACTACAGATTGATGCAGTCATTCGCAGATGAAGGGCTGGACTTACAAGCGGGTGCAATATGTCGCCTGATGGTAAGATCCTTCATGGATGGAATACATGCACCTCTGGCAGAAAGATTGAAAGCGTGCTGCCCAGAATGGAGAAACATGGAAGACATAGATCTTCTAGTCAACAAAGCAAGTGGCTTAGAAACCGACGCAAAGGATAAAAGGAGCAACAAGAAAGTTGTCATAGCAGCAGTGGACGGTCAGCCAGAAGGTACAAGAAGGAAGGCACCGACCTGCTACTATTGTGGGAGTCAGAGGACATGTGATCAGAGACTGTAGAAAGAAGAAGAGGGACACTCAAAACCAACCCGAGAGTCAGGAGGAGAAGACTGCCTGACTTGCGGCAGCACGGGATAGGGATGCCAGAGGTCCATTTATACACGTCCCCCTTCACATTGGCAACAAGGAAATAAGAGCTTTGGTGGACTCAGGAGCCTCACGCTCCTGAACCCCAGGAACCTAGTGCCTGAAGGATCCATCTCATCTGAAGTTACTGTAGTATCCGGATTTGATGGACAAGCCCAGATAATCCCAATAACACATCCACTGAAGGTGAAACTGGGACCACACATGTTCGTGTCTAAATTCTTAGTGTCCCCCCTGGGTGGAGATGCCCTAGTGGGAGCAGATCTACTATCAAGACTACAAGCTCAGATTGTCTACAATGAAGATGGATCTGCTATCCTGCAAATTCCAGAAGATATCCCAGAAGAAGTCCTGTGCACCCTCCAGATGATAGAAGATCAACCAGAATCTGAAGTTACACATGAAGTAAACACGGACCCAATACTTCTACAAGTTCCTGCAAAACTCTGGTCCACATCAAAAACTGACCT
The DNA here is from genome assembly GCF_048569485.1 of Anomaloglossus baeobatrachus. NCBI lineage: Eukaryota > Metazoa > Chordata > Amphibia > Anura > Aromobatidae > Anomaloglossus > Anomaloglossus baeobatrachus. The sequence continues at coordinate 1,125,005 of NW_027441813.1, read as the reverse complement.
CGGCACACTACCCGTGCCCACAGTAAAAGTTTCAGTCAAGCCTGGAATTACGCCACCGCAGCTGAGACAATCCCCCCTCCCGCTACCTCTCGCAGTACATCTACCAGTACGTGGATGATTTACTACTGTGCTGCCCTAGTGAAGAGGAAGGCTTACATTTCTGGCAGAAGTAGGATGCAAAGCAAGCAGAGATAAATGCAGACGGTGGATTCCCAATGCGTCACTACTCATGCAACCGCTGTATGATTGCACAAAGAATGTTCCTTTCTCCCTTACAGAAGAAGCTCGACAAAACTTTCAAAAGCTCAAGGAACTAGTGATTGATGCACCTGCTCTGGCACTACCAAACTATGATCTCACCTTTAATCTGTTTGTAGCAGACCTTCAAGGATTTGCCGTAGGAGTACTCACCCAGAAGACGGACAAACATCACATAATCGGGTGCTACTCCTCTCAACTTGACAACGCCACAAAAGCAGCACCAACCTGTGTCTGTGCTGTTACAGCAGTTTCAAACATACTGAAGAAAGCATCTGAAATATCACTCGATTTCCCGACTACCATCCTTACCAGCCATTACATCTATGCTGTTCTCAATCAAGTGCAGTTGAAATACCTCTCCATGGCAAGACAAGTCAGACTCCAGTGCACGCTGTTGCTACCCCCAAACATCTCATTTGCTCGAGTTACAAGTCTAAACCTTGCTGATCTGCTGATCTTTACAAGTTTAGAGGGGGGGACAGAAGAGAGGACAGAAGAGAGTGACAAACGTACCAGCGCACCATTTGATCATGATTGTCAGGAACTCATTGAACATGAGGCAAAGCCCCTGCACAATATACAGGCAACACCGCTTACAAATCCAGACTTTGAACTTTTTGTGGATGGTAGCAGATACGCTGATGAAGCAGGCAAGTTCCACGACGGATTTGCAGTAGTGACTCTATATGCAGTCTTAGCCAAACAACCGCTACCTCCACGCATATCTGCTCAAGAAGCAGAACTTCTTGCTCTCATCTGGGCAATTGAGTTTCTGGAAGAACGAACGGCGAACATCTACACGGACTCAGCCTATGCACACGGCATTGTGCACGATTTTGGCACTATCTGGCAGACAAGAGGATTCCTCATAGCAACAGGAAATCCCATCAGGCATGGAGCCTCAGTGAAGAAACTAATGGAAGTAGCCTTGATACCAAAACAGCTAGCAATCATAAAGGTTGCTGCCCACACCAAGGCTCAAACACCCGAGGCAAGGGGGAAATCGCTTGGCCGATCAAACAGCAAAACAAGCAGCCTTACTCCCTTTGAAGGAGACGGAAACAGTGTCAACGACGGAGGAAGAAATGCAGAACCTCTTTGAGACACAAGAAAACGCCTCTGAAGAAGAAAAGGCCGGATGGTGGGCCAAGGGGGCAGAAAAAGTGGAGGGGATTTGGCGCCTAAACGGACTTCACGTCCTGCCACGCAGTTGGTTCCCTGCCATTTTCCAAGTACTCCACTATCCCACACACAGTAGCACAAACTCAATCATGAACCAGATGCAACCATATTGGATAGCCCCCGGCTTCAGACAATACGCCTCCCAGAGAATAAAAGCTTGTCACATCTGTCAACAACATAATCCAGGCCAGCTAACTAAAACCCCGCAAAGACACATGCCAAAGACGTTTGCCCCATTTCAAAGAGTACAAATAGACTATATACAGTTGCCAAAACATGGCATCTACGAGTTTGTACTTGTCTGTGTAGACCTCTTCTCAGGATGGCCAGAGGCCTATCCTGTAAGCTCAGCCACGGCCCGAATTACAGCAAAAAAATTGGCCTGTGAGCTGGTGCCTCGGTTTGGACTCCCTGAAGTCATAGAGTCAGACCGAGGTACTCATTTCACTGGACAAGTTTTCCAGAACACCTGTACCCTGTTAGGCATTCAGTCAGCCTTACACACTCCTTACCACCCACAGTCATCAGGGAAAGTGGAAAGGTTAAATGGAACTCTAAAGCTCAAACTAGCCAAGGCAGTGGAGGAGACTGGTAGACCATGGACAGAATGTCTCCCCATAGCTCTTTACTCTATAAGGACTACCCCGCAGGGAAAGCACAGGCTCTCACCCTTTGAAATACTCTTTGGTAGTGCACCCAGATTAGGATGCTACTTCCCACAGGAGTTACACCTGCAATGTGATAGCCTAACGTCTTATGTTGTTTCCCTGCAGAAGAGACTAACTGAAACCCACCAAAGGGTCTACTCTTCTCTACCTGATCCTGATGCCATTCCAGGAACCCACTCTCTAAAGCCTGGTGACCGGGTCTACCTAAAGAAGCATGTGAGAAAGACCCTTGAGCCACGATTCGAAGGGCCTTTGACTATCCAGCTGACCACTCCAACCTCCGTCAAACTTGAGGGGAGATCAACATGGGTCCATGCCAGCCACTGCAAGAAGGCCTAATACTGCTGATAAGTATTTCTATGTGTACTCCCTTTTTGGGGCCTTCTACACCACGGCAGAATTCATTTGAGACCCATCATGAAGTGTTAGCTGAAAAACTTGAGATCACAGACTGCTGGATATGTACACACGCACCTGTGACAGCCTCTTCCATGCCATACTTAGCCATACCAGTCCCAATAAACGAAGTGTTTCAATGGGGAGGCTGTTACAACAGACTATCAGTGTTCCAAGTGTTACTCTGTTTACTAGTTGCTTATGTAGTGTTCAAGTTGCTAATGGCTTTGTTTTCCCGCTGCTTGAAACAATGTAGATACAATGATTATTCAGCACCTGTATGAAATCACTAATATGCCTTTTTTCTCTTCTCTACTCTTTCCTCTAGAAATCACCTTGGCGTATCATGATGAGACTCCTATCGAGAGGCATGCAGGCAGTCCTGGGTGACGGATGTGAGACGACACTCCCTGAGCAAACCCGCGGCTCAAAGTATCTGGAGGCTAGCCTACTCTCTCTATAGTCCACAGCTTCTCGATGGCCCCCTGTCCATCAATCACGCCAATAGGGGGGATTGTGAGGAAAGAGTTAACCTTTTTCACTGACTTAGAAAATAATAGAAATTCTTTCTCCCTGGCAAGACCAAACCAGACTTATTTGCGTAATAAACTGTGAGACCAACCTCAAGGACGCAGAATGTTTTGACTTAGAGACGACTGAAAAACATCTTGTTATGGGAGTATAAGTCATTATATTAATTTCTCTTGCTGGGAATATGCAATCCACGCCTTAATGAATGTAGATTAATGAATATGTATGTTGCATAGTTACGCCCTAATCAACTTTGTATAACTTTGTAATGTAAACAATACCAATACACTTTCTATTCGGAGCCGCACATCTCTAGTCTTATGTGTATAACGGCGTCCGCTTGTTTTCATTGAGACGGAGTAGCAGAGGGGGGGGGTCACACTCACCGGTACCCTCTCTGCATTCGGACATCGCTGGCAACAGCTGTGACCGTTAGGTCAACCTAACACCAGCGATCCCGAAAACGATGCGACCTGATAGGGATCGCTGGTAAGTCGCTGGGAGGTCGCTGGTGAGATGTCACACAGTCAGATCTTACCAGCGATGCAGGAACAATACAGGTCGCAGTAGTGACCTGTATAACGATCTCAGCAGTCACTGTGACCCTGTCACACAGTGTAAAACACAGCGATGTGTCCTGCCCAGCAGGATATCGCCTTTGAAGAAAATGGCCTGGACCATTCTGCAAGGACTAGAGATCTCACAGCAGGGGCCTGATCGCTGGTAGATGTCACACATAATGAGATCGCTAACGGGATGCGTCACAGAAACCGTGACTCAACTGCGATCTCGCTAGCGATCTCGTTATGTGTGATGGTACCTTTAGGCAAGATTCAGCCATACACCCTTGTTGCCCTTTCAGAGTCCACTATCTAGGGAACTACAAACCCTATCTCCATCTGGGAACCCAAAAAGCCAAGTTTATATCTATGACCCCACTGTAATCCATTACCCCCTCCCCCTCTTCCCCCCCCCACTTTTTTGTTTCATACTCATTTTAAATCTTTTTGTTTTTGCCATACTAGTGAAACTCTGCCTACTACTTTGGCTCTACATTACCTCCTTAAAGATCACTCAATTAACCTCCAAAACTGCAGGTATCCAAAATATTTTTAGTATTTATATATTTATACATATTTTATTCAATTCCCTTCTCACTGTGTTTCCTTTATTAGCGCAGCAGTCATATACATAATCCCGTTTTGTATTTTTACCCTGACAGGTTCACACGGACCCTGTCCACTGCTTGCAGCTTTCAAAATTGTGAGACTAGCTATCTTCTCAATAAACCTCATTTGTTTCAGAGTTGATAGAGTTGATACAGTCCCCTTTCATCTTTTTCCGTGAGCGCTAGTGTTTTCTTTTAGGGTACTGTCACACTTTAGTGACGCTCTAGCGATCCAACCAGCGATATGACCTGGTCAGGATCGCTGGTGCGTCGCTACATGGTCGCTGGTGAGCTGTCAATCAGGCAGATCTCACCAGCGACCAGTGACCAGCCCCCAGCCAGCAGCGACGCGTGGAAGCGATGCTGCGCTTGGTAACTAAGGTAAATATCGGGTAACCAAGCGCTTGGTTACCCGATATTTACCTCTGTTACCAGCGCACACTGCTTAGCGCTGGCTCCCTGCACTCCTAGCCAGAGTACACATCGGGTTAATAAGCAAACCGCTGTGCTTATTTACCCGATCTGTACTCCAGCTACGTGTGCAGAGAGCAGGGAGCCGGCACTGGCAGCCTGAGAGCGGCGGACGCTAGTAACGAAGGTAAATATCAGGTAACCAAGAAAGGGCTTCCCTTGGTTACCCGATATTTACCTTGGTTACAGCTTACCGCAGGCTGCCAGACGCCGGCTCCCTGCTCCCTACACATTCAGATCGTTGCTCTCTTGCGCACAGCGATGTGTGCCTCACAGCGGGAGAGCAACGTCTAAAAAATGAACCAGCACTGTGTGTAATGAGCAGCGATCTCACAGCAGGGGCCAGATCGCTGCTCAGTGTCACACACAGCGAGATCGCTAATGAGGTCACTGGTGCGTCACAAAAACCGTGACTCAGCAGCGATCTCGCTATGTGAGAAGTACCCCTTAAACTGAACGAGAACTAAAAGGAATCAAAGCTCTTATATCTCCTAATCCTGCCATCTCCACCGCTCTGATTACACAAGCATAACACATATAATACTGGAGGATAAAACAAGACTGAGCACAAGACCTTCACAGCGTCTACACATCATAGGGAGATTTCATGGCTCCTTCTCTCCATCTACCTGATGATCCTGAGGAACATCGGGATCTTCTTGTTTACAGTCCTGTGGGAGAAGAGGACGGGGACATCTCTCTGGTGTTGTCCTCTTACTGGAAAGAACTGGAGGAGACACATACAGGGACTGAATTCATTCCTTACATACAGATAATTATAGGCCGTGTGTATTTAGTCCTGTCTATTACCTGGTGATGTGAGGGGCTGGGGATCCTCCATCATGACGTCCTTGTACAGATCTTTGTGTCCTTCTAAATACTCCCACTCCTCCATGGAGAAATAGACGGTGACGTCCTGAGACCTTATAGGAACCTGACACATACAATGATACCGTCACCACCGATCCCTTCATAGCATTACTGTATAATGTCCCAGCATTCCCAGCAGTGTCACCTCTCCAGTCAGCAGCTCAATCATCTTGTAGGTGAGTTCTAGGATCTTCTGGTCATTGATGTCCTCATGTATCGGGGGGTGGGGTGGAGGCCCCGTGATTGGGCTCAGGGGTCTTCCCCATCCCTCAGACACAGGGGCCTGACAGCGCTCACTAGAGGTCTTCTTCACTACTGTGTAATCCTGGTTATGGAGAGACACAGTAAGAAATCTCACTCCAGACATTTCCAGAGTCCTCACCTCTCCAGTTCTGTCCATCTGTTATTCCCATAGATAAGAATGATGTAATGTGACGTCATCAGAATCTCTTACCTCTCCAGTAAGCCGGAAGAGGATCTCTAGGGTGAGGTGTAATATCCTCTCCGCCATCTTGTCCCTGTCCATATCCATCCTTCACGGGGCAATCAGGAGAATTCTCTTCTATAGAATAAAACCACTGAGAGGATCCGATATTATAAGGACCTGAATGGGAAGGAGATGAGCCGATATGTAACATTAATCGAGATAATAATGAAGGGACGATATTATTTCCAATGTATGTAAAGCGCTTAATAGCGCTATATAAATGAATAAAATTATTATTATTATCATCATTTGGGCAGTAGAAAAAATTTCAACATGAAATGAAGTTGCACCTAAAATGGTATCAATGAAAACGTCGGCTCATCAAGCAAAAAACAAGTCGTCACTCAACTCTGATGTCGGAAAATGGAGACACAAGCTGATTTTCTTTTTTTTTTTAGAAAACTCTGATTTTTATTTACTCCTAGAGATGAGTGAACCTGGAGTTCAGTTTTCGGTACAAACTCAGACTTCTCCAAGATAGCAAAGTTCAGGTTTGGGTTCAGGAGCTTCACGTATGGAAACCGCTCTCGTGTGATCAGATGTATTGTGCACCAAGAAATAAAACTGAAAAGACCCCTGTTAGTGATCTGTTTATGGCTGCATGTGGGCGGAGACCGGAACTGCCAATCAGTGACTTCAAATAAAGTCCAGGTCAAGTCCAGAACTGAACTTTGCAAATGTTCAGCTGGACCAGCAGAAGCCGAACGTCCACGGGTCCGCTCATCTCTAGTCACCACTTAGATAATAAGAAATGTCTGATATTGCTGTAATCACACTGACCTGGAGAATCACGCTGACCGCTCACTTTCAGCACATTGTGAACGGAGTAAAAAGAATGATGAAAAATTTGTTTTTTCACCATTTCACCGCACTTGGAATTTTTACTTAATTTCCAGTAGATTTTATGGTAAAATTAAAACCTATGAGTCATTTAAAAAAAAACAACTATCCTTTATACGGCAATGTGGGTGGAAAAATAAAAGAGCCGCGCAGCTACACACAATCATGTAGCAACGGAGAGGAAATCCATCCATCTCTACATAAGGCACAGACGGTTTATTACTGCCTCTGTCTTCTCTGTCACTGTATACATTGGTGTAATGAATGGTGAGGGACCTGACAGTGACACAGATCTCTGTGTGAGAGGCTATGCACCATCGGTACTTGCCAACTGTAATTATTTGGGGTCTGGTGAGTGCAATTATTTTTTTGGGGGGGATATTTGCTTTCTTTTGGTGGTGTCTGCTTTCTTTGATAAAACTTCTGCTGTATTCTTTAACTTTTTTAGATGTTTGGACAATTCATTATGGAACCACAACAAGGTGTATTTTTGGATTAGGGCTTATATTTTAAGTATACTCAAAAAAAGCCCCCAAAAATCCTACTAGGGCTTATTTTCAGGGTACGTCTTATTTTCGAGGAAACAGGGTAGAAAGAGCAGATGGTGCTTCCTCCCCCATATACAGAGGATATGGTCACCGCTGAGTCATTATATCAGCCCCAGTTACAAGGGAAGGAAGATGAAAATAAAAATACGGAACTGACCCCCCCCTCACCCTCTTCCAAATGTGTGACATATAGGAAAATACCACTGTCAATGCAAATCTCTGTTATTAGCCCCGACCAGGTAAAAAGCAGCCATATACACAAAATAAGAAGTGTTACTAAATAGCTAAGAAATATGTAAATGTGATCATAGACATATATTGAGACGGCGTCCAGCTTTCAGTCATAGGGGTGGCACCGATGCAGTTTTAGTCACTGCTCAGTATACTGCGCTCTCAGCACTGACTGACAGCAGGTTCCAATGCTCAGCGGCTGTCAGTCAGTGCGGGGGGCAGGGTATATATGTGGTAATAACAGACATTTCCCTTATTTTCAAACTGGTATTGCTCGACATCAGACACAATGCTGAAGTTGGTTTCTTAATCATCCAGTTTCTTATTCGAGGCTGAAGTTGGTTTATTTTTTTTTTTTTTCAGTTTTTATTGTTTTGGGTTTTTTTTACAACAAACAAAAAATCACAATAATAAAATACAATACAATGCGGAGCCCTGATGTGAATACACTTAAAAGCAGCAAAAAAAAGTATCAAACTGGCACAAAATGGGCATCAAAGTGACATCAAAGCTCTTTTTTCACAAGGGAAACAGGAAAAAATGCACCATACAATTTATTGTGCAGTTTTTCCTGAGTACACAGATACCTCATATGTCCTGGAAATCAAATGTTTGGGTGCACGGCAGGGCTCGGAAGGGAAGGAGCGCCATTTGACTGTAAAATTGGCTGGATTCATTAGCGAATGCTATGTCGCGTTTGGAGCTCCTGAGGTGCCTAAACAGTGGAGCTCCATCAAAAGTGATCACATTTTGGAAAGTAGACCCCCTCAAGGATTTTCTCCAGGGGTATAGTGAGCATTTTGAACCCACAGGTACTTTATAGAATTTAATAAACTTAGGTCGTCATATTGAAAATTTTCTTTTTTTTTCACAAAACTGTTGCTTTAGCACCAAATTTCTCACTTTTTCAAGCGGCAACACCAAAATGTGGACACCACAGTTTGTAATCCAATTTCTTATGAGCGCAGGAATACCCAACACGTGGCTAAAAATCTCTGTTTGGACAAACGGGAGGGCTCATAACAGAAGGAGCACCATGTGAATTTTGGAAAAATTGAAAAAAATTGCAGGCACCATGTCGCCTTTTTGAGGACCCCTAAAGGGACCTATACAGCATAAACCCCCACAAGTGACCCCATTTTGAAAACTAGACCCTCAAGGATTTCATTCGAGGGTATAGTGAGCATTTTGAACCCACAGGTACTTCACAAAAGTGTTGCTGTAGTGCCAAATTTCTCACTTTTAGGCTATGTGCCCACGACCAGGTGACACTGTGTCTAGACGCAATGTCAGCTTTCGTGCAGAGATGCGAGTATTGTCCACTGGAGAACGCAGCTGCCCGGGCCACGATCCAGATTCAGGATGCTGAAGACTTTAGCTGTATTTTCCCTTTGGACGAAACTCTCGTCTCCACAGCATAAATTGACATGCTGAGGCTCAGGAAGCCGCGCTGCAGGTCAGATTATGCTAAGGAAAAAAAACAAGCACGGTGGGCAGGAGATTTCCAAAAATCCTTCCATTGCGCTTGTACTGCACAGCGCAGCATTTTGGACGCAGCAAAAAGACTCTGTGTCCAAAATGCTGCAAACACTGATTGTGGACACAAAGCCTAAAAAGCTAGGATGGATGGATAGATAGACAAACACATATATAATGTCCCACCCCCCAGCATAATCTAAGCTGGCACCCTTTAGTGACTTTCATGTGGCAGTGAAGGGTGTTTACCTTATATTTAACCAAAAAAATAAATAATTTAAAAAAAACCTATGTGGGTTCCCCCCATTTTTGATAGCCAGCTAGGGTAAAGCAGATGGCTGAAGCCTGCAGATCACAGTTGGCAGCTTCACCTTGGCTGGTGATCCAAAACAGAGGGCACCCCACGCTATTTTTTTTTTTTAATTATTGATAAATAATTAAAAAAAAAACCATGGGTTCCCCCCAAATTGGATCACCAGCGAAGGTAAAGCTGACAGCTGGCGTCTGGTATTCTCAGGGTGGGAAGGTCCATGGTTATTTGGCCCTTCCCAGCCTAAAAATAGCAGGCTGCAGCCGTCCCAGCAGTGGCGCATCCATTAGATGTACCAATCCTGGCACTTCACTCTGGCTCATCCCGTTGCCCTGGTGCGGTGGCAAACAGGGTAATAAATGGGGTTGATACCAGCTGTGTAATGTCACCTGGCATCAAGCCCTGGGGATAGAACCGCTCTGCGTATGCAGCCGATATTTTTCAGAAGATGAGTAGGGATCGCGAGGGAGGAGCAGCAGCTGGTATCAGGAGACCGGGGGAGGACCGGGGAGTGACAGGGGGTGACTTAGCTGGACCTGGGGAGGACATTTCTGTCACATCTGACATGTCAGATGTGACATAAAACAGAGGAGGAGGATGAATGCAGCGTGCAGCCACCATCTTAGATTATCAGTATGAGGAGGGGGAATGGGGGGCACTTTGGCCACACGGGGGGGGGGGGGACCGGAGGAGGGGATTTATCTCCCATATGACATGTCTGATCAAGCAGTGCTGGCTCCTCCCTTTCTAATATAAACATGTACCTGATCAAAAACCGGAGTAAACTGGTCTGGAACTGGACATGAAGGGGTTAATGATAATGATGATGACCCCAAAATAACAGAGACCCTGCACCTACCTCCACCTGCAGAGCCGCACACTAGATGTATGGCTGCTCTGTGCTTACAGGACATGTGATGATGTCACATGGAGGGGAGGAGTCAGGGGTCACATGATCAGCTCCTCAGTGTATGCAGGACTCTGCTGTGCTGGTTGTCATGGTGCTGGATGAGGGGAAGTTTATGTGTGGGGTCAGGAGGGTTTACAGTGTGGATGTAGCAGAGCTGTGTGTGTACGAGGTGTACGGGGCGGAGCTGTGTGTGTACGAGGTGTACGGAGCGGAGCCGTGTGTGTACGAGGTGTACGGAGCGGAGCCGTGTGTGTACGAGGTGTACGGAGCAGAGCCGTGTGTGTACGGAGCGGAGCCGCGTGTGTACGAGGTGTACGGAGCGGAGCCATGTGTGTACGAGGTGTACGGAGCGGAGCCGTGAGTGTACGAGGTGTACGGAGCGGAGCCGTGTGTGTACGAGATGTACGGAGCGGAGCCGTGTGTGTACGAGGTGTACGGAGCGGAGCCGTGTGTGTACGAGGTGTACGGATCAGAGCCGTGTGTGTACGAGGTGTACGAAGCGGAGCAGTGTGTGTACGAGGTGTACAGAGCGGAGCCGTGTGTGTACGAGGTGTACGGAGCGGAGCCGTGTGTGTACGAGGTGTACGGAGCAGAGCCGTGTGTGTACGAGGTGTACGGAGCGGAGCCGTGAGTGTACGAGGTGTACTGAGCGGAGCCGTGAGTGTACGAGGTGTACGGAGCGGAGCCGTGAGTGTACGAGGTGTACGGAGCAGAGCCGTGTGTGTACGAGGTGTACGGAGCGGAGCCGTGTGTGTACGAGGTGTACGGAGCAGAGCCGTGTGTGTACGAGGTGTACGGAGCGGAGCCGTGTGTGTACGAGGTGTACGGATCAGAGCCGTGTGTGTACGAGCTGTACGGAGCGGAGCTGTATATGTACGAGGTGTACGGAGCGGTGCCGTGTGTGTACGAGGTGTACGGAGCGGAGCCGTATATGTACGAGGTGTACGGAGCGGTGCCGTGTGTGTACGAGGTGTACGGAGCGGAGCGTATATGTACGAGGTGTACGGAGCGGTGCCGTGTGTGTACGAGCTGTACGGAGCGGAGCCGTATATGTACGAGGTGTACGGAGCGGTGCCGTGTGTGTACGAGGTGTACGGAGCGGAGCCGTGTGTGTACGAGGTGTACGGATCAGAGCCGTGTGTGTACGAGGTGTACGGATCAGAGCCGTGTGTGTACGAGGTGTACGGAGCGGAGCCGTGTGTGTACGAGGTGTACGGATCAGAGCCGTGTGTGTACGAGGTGTACGGAGCGGAGCTGTATATGTACGAGGTGTACGGAGCGGTGCCGTGTGTGTACGAGGTGTACGGAGCGGAGCCGTATATGTACGAGGTGTACGGAGCGGTGCCGTGTGTGTACGAGGTGTACGGAGCGGAGCGTATATGTACGAGGTGTACGGAGCGGAGCCGTGTGTGTACGAGGTGTACGGAGCGGAGCCGTATATGTACGAGGTGTACGGAGCGGTGCCGTGTGTGTACGAGGTGTACGGAGCGGAGCCGTGTGTGTACGAGGTGTACGAATCAGAGCCGTGTGTGTACGAGGTGTACGAAGCGGAGCCGTGTGTGTATGAGGTGTACGGATCAGAGCCGTGTGTACGAGGTGTACGGAGCGGAGCCGTGTGTGCGCGACGTGTACTGTAAAAACATTAAATATTATTAATACATCTAGCTATCATACCCATTATAATAGGACATATTGAGTGTGATGGTGGGATATGGGGGGAAGTGTATCTTGCTGTACAGATTCCTATTTTAAGCTTGGTTCATTGTCCATTATTTGTACTGCTTGTGTGTACATTGTATTGTTTGTAAGTAAGTGCAAGGTTACAGCCTCTTGAGGAACTTCCGTCCCTGGGTGTGGGTGAAGGTGGGCCTAGAGTCCACCTACTGTAACCTCTTTGCTTACCAGGGAGATTCAGTCAGTCTGTTTGAGAACTAGAAGGAAGAAGATTGATCCTCTGGCAGGGAAAAGCTGAGGCTGCGGCCAGCATGCCAGAGAGACTGTGAGAAACCCCCATTTGCCTGGAAAAGGACTGCTGGAGGATTGTGACTGATTCCCTGGACATTTATGCCATTACTGGACAATTTTACCCTCTGTTTTGTGGATTATGTTATGGACCATTTGATTTGCTTGGAATAAATGCTTTTTGTATTGTACAGCCATCTCTCGCTCTGTTGAATGTGTGATATGGGAGAAGAACCCCGTGACAACAGGTGGCAGTGGTGGGATCAACAGAGCACAGCCCAATGGAGATCCACCCACAGAGTGAGTACAGAGACTGGACCGTATCCAGTCTACAGGAGATAGCCAGAGATCTGGGCCTGAGCTACCAGGGACTGAGTAAAGAGGCCTTAATTGATCTACTGGTTGATGCGAGCCAGTCCACCTCCTCCCAGATGTCTGACGGACAAACATTGGGGACGGGGAACCCTGCTCCAAAAAGCCAGTGGGTGGTGCGGTTTGAAGAAAAAATGGCAGCTCTTGGCCCCGGTGTATCTCAGGAATATACGGAGCAGGCTGCTCGCCGAGCACAGCGGAGACAAGAAACAATGGAGTCCGACAGAGGGAGTAATGTGAGTTGGAGTGTAAACTCAGCGATCTGGGAGCCTGTACTGATCACCCGGGCAGACTTCAAGCCATTTGATGAGGCTTCTGGAGATGTGGAAGGGTTCTTCAAGGACTTTGAGCAGCAGTGTGCGGTGATGGAGGTTCCCCACTCTGGCTGGGTGCGTTTGTTAGTGGGACTCCTGAATGGAAGCCTGGCAGAGGCTTATCGCACCATTGACTCACAGCGGAACCGGGATTATAACATTGTAAAACGGACTATCCTGGATTTCCATTCCATCACCCCAGACTCACATAGGGCACAGTTCCAAGACCTCCCATGCACCACGTGGGGATCGTTTAGGATGTATGCCCATAAGATGTCCCAGGAATGTCGAAGATGGCTGGAAGCGGAAGACGCTTTCACTGTGGAAGACGTTATGCAGGTATTTCTTATAGAACAATTTCTTTACAAGTGTCCCTCAGAATTATGGGAATGGGTCAGAGAGCGCAAGCCGTGCCCCTTGGATCGAGTTGCAGCCCTGGCTGATGAAGCCCTTACTATCTGACCACTATGGAGGGGGCTTCTGGACAATAAGCCACAGCATTCTCCTGCTCCTCGGCCCTCTCCAATTATATCTGCCCCTCCACGCAGCTGCAGGCCAATGACAACCACGGCTCACAATTCTGGGCCCCAACAGTTCCGACCACGCCCTGAGGAAATTACAGAGAGGAGATGTTATGGGTGCGGGCAACCTAGGCAGCTGCAATCCAATTGTCCCGCAAAGATTCGGAGGGACCCCCACACACCTACATCTCGTCCGGTACATTTTGTGCACTCCATATTTCCTGAGGAAGAGTTACTACCACCTCCACTGGAGTGTACCACTGACGCCTGCACCATAGATGCTGCTGTTGGAGTGTATGGCCTCCGGCCTTTGTCACCAGGTTCTCCTACTACCTTCTCCAGAATGCACATTGGAAGGAGTACGACGCAGAGGAGATGTTATCGATGTGGGCAACCTGGGCATTTGCAAAACACTTGCCCTGCTGGTCGTTTAAGGAATGACCTTGCACCAAATCGACCTGTTCATTCTCTACAGCCGAACTACCATCAAAGTAAGCACTTACAGGAGGTTGTGCTGGATGGACAGAGTCATTGGATTTTGTGACTCCAGGGCATTTCTCACAATAGCTGATCCCCGAGTGGCTCGGCCAGAGGTGATACATCATGGACCAGGGATTGTTATTGAATTGGCTGGAGGACAAAGGAGGAATATCCCAAAGGTGACTGTGAATCTGGACTTTGGCTTTGGAGTCAAGCAATGTGTGGTTGGGGTGATGAGCGGCCTGCCTGCAGATATTCTCCTAGGAAATGATGTGGGAGATCTACAATGCCGATTTGTGGGTGCAGGAAACACAGTTGGAGTAAAGGAGGACAAAAAGGGAAGTTTGTCCTTCCAACCCTATCGCTGTACAAGGGACTACCTACAGCTTCTCCATCCAATACAAGCGTGGAAGCCAACACCAGAATGCTGATGGACTGTCCCGGCAAGTAGAACCATATACTATCCACAGCTGAGCAATATGGACTTAAGTGAGATGGCCAGAGATCTGTGTAGACCTCATGGCATACTCACTTATTCAGAAGAAGGGAGAGGTTGTGATGGTGGGATATGGGGGGAAGTGTATCTTGCTGTACAGATTCCTATTTTAAGCTTGGTTCATTGTCCATTATTTGTACTGCTTGTGTGTACATTGTATTGTTTGTAAGTAAGTGCAAGGTTACAGCCTCTTGAGGAACTTCCGTCCCTGGATGTGGGTGAAGGTGGGCCTAGAGTCCACCTACTGTAACCTCTTTGCTTACCAGGGAGATTCAGTCAGTCTGTTTGAGAACTAGAAGGAAGAAGATTGATCCTCTGGCAGGGAAAAGCTGAGGCTGCGGCCAGCATGCCAGAGAGACTGTGAGAAACCCCCATTTGCCTGGAAACGGAATGCTGGAGGATTGTGACTGATTCCCTGGACATTTATGCCATTACTGGACAATTTTACCCTCTGTTTTATGGATTATGTTATGGACCATTTGATTTGCTTGGAATAAATGCTCTTTGGATTGTACAGCCATCTCTCGCTCTGTTGATTGTGTGATATGGGAGAGGGATCCCGTCACAATTAATTAAAAAAAACCCATTAAATATTATTAATACAGCTAGCTAAACTTAGAATATTAGGACATATTGAGTATATATGCTGACAGTCCTGTCTATATTGGAGGCTTACATCATGTGTACAGCAGAATCTCCCTATATGGATTTGAACTGCTGCATATATAACATGACACTTCTCGGAGGGGAAGGGTCCGGAGGCAGAGGGGAATCGTCCCTGCAGAAGGACCCATGTCGAAGCTGCTGAGCCCTAAACCATCCACCCATCCAAGATGAAGCAACACATGATGACACGTCTCCAGCATGCCCTTACCCATTCAGGATCCAGGGAAAGATGAATGAAGAATAAGACTTCTACTGATTTAGTAAAGAAATGGACTATTATTGAACTCCTCACGTAAGCTAACGAAGAATACTATTTTTCATTTCTGTAACTGAACTAATGAATTGTTCTATTTTTGTCAACCATTTCTACTCAATATAAAATACATTTATTTTTACATTTTTTGAAGTCTATTACTCATGCGTCTTATCACATATTTAAAGAAAAATATATTTAAGATATATATTTTTAACAGACTATTAGACCATTATATGTATACGGTTCAAACAACACTATAATTCCATCACCACGAAAAAAGGCTCCAACCGCTTGATTAACTATATACATGAAAATCACGATGGTAACCCTCATTCCTTGTGGTTTGCAGGTCTGGTCAGATGCAGTTGTTATTTTTTAGACCACGAATGGCATTATACTAATTTTTGGTTAAATTATATAACTTTTAAGGCTACGGCCTCATGAGCATTAATGCGATTGCATTGCATGACACTTGGCTCCCACTCTGCTGGAGTGTAAGCTGAGTGTGATGCCACTGTGATGCTATCCTGCGATCGCAGCACAGCTGCGGGAAAGAGGGACAGGCGCTGCGGAGGAGAGGGAGGGACTTATCTCCCTATCTTTTCCCTTGTCAGCTGATGTGTATATCGCACTGCACTCCGTTGTGAAGCGAGTGCAATGCGATGTTTCTCTCGCACCCATAGACTTTTATGGGTGCGAGTGAAAGCTAATCAGATTCCACTCACAGAATGCTGCAATTGTTTTTTCGGTCCGATTAGGGCTGAGAAAAAAATTGCTCATGGGAGCTGCTCCATAGAGTAACATTGGTCCGAGTAGAAAGCGATTTTTTTTTATCACATTCCACTCTCCGTTTTACTCGCCGTGTGTCCTTAGCCTTACTGTTATTGCAGGAGACATAACGGTGCAGAGCCAACAGGTCCTTTTCTACCAAATTCTGAATCATGTCTAATGATGGTATACGAGATGTTACTGGATAATAATCAGGGTTTGAGACCTTAGATTTTACATCATGACCCTCCACCAATTTTTCCAAATTACGATCCTCATCCATTTAGTTTAGCATTACAATGGCCTTCTGTTCAGAGAAAGAGAATCCTTCAAAATCTCTTCCCTTCCCCCGGTCTGCTAAACTTTCTTGTGCTCCATGTTGGGTTTTATAGGTAGCCGGACACACTCCATGTGCTGAGCTTAACTGGCCTATATAAGGCTACCAAGATACACCCATGTGTCCTGGTATTAGGACTATTAGTCTGTGCAGAGCGACCTGTCTGCAGTCTCCAGAACATCTCCAGGCTATCTGTGGCCTCCAGCACCTCAGCTACCAATCTGCCTGTGGCTTCCAGTATGTCTGCCCCTGTCTGAGGTCTCCAGGACGTCTGCGGCTTCCAATACCTCAGTTACCTGTCTGCCTGTGGGTGTCAGTACCTCTGCAGCCTGTCTGCAGTCTTCAGGACTTCTGCTGTATGCCTGTGACTGGTAGTGCCTCTGCTACTCGTCCCAGGTTTTCCAGGATATCTGCTACATGTCCGTCCACGGCTTTCAGCCTCCTGTCTGCCTACAGCTTCCATTACCTCACTTTGTGAGCCCTTCACAGAATACCAAGACCATGGATCCCAATGGCGCAGTTACAATATTTTTTGGGAAAGTCCCTACACGACTCCGCTCCGCACACCTCGTACACACGCAGCTCTGCTCCGTGAACCTCGTACACACGCGGCTCCGCTCAAGTACACCTCGTACACACACAGCTCTGCTCCGCACACCTCGTACACACACGGCTCCGCTCCGTACACCTCGTACACACGCGGCTCCGCTCCGTACACCTCGTACACACGCGGCTCCGCTCCGTACACCTCGTACACATGCGGCTCCGCTCCGTACACCTCGTACACACGCGGCTCCGCTCCGCACACCTCGTACACACGCGGCTCCGCTCACCTCGTACACACGCGGCTCTGCTCCATACACCTCGTACACACACGGCTCCGCTCCGTACACCTCGTACACACACGGCTCTGCTACATCCACACTGTAAACCCCTCCTGACCCCACATGTGGCGCCCTGGACAAGCCAGGTCGTCACAGATACTACAACAACACACCCCACACCCCGACTAGGCACACCGAAGTCAAACAAAATCCTTGTTGCCTCCCTCCAGGGGCTGATGTCCACACCAGGGGGTGGGCCAGGCAGTTGGCCCCGCCCACCGAGGAGTTCACAGTCCTGGAGACGGGAAAAGGAAGACAGATAGAGTTTGAAGTTGGAGAAGTGAGGAGTGAAGTGAAGTGGTAGTAGAGGAGACTAAAGGCGTCCGGGTGTGTGGCCCGGACGGAACAGCAAGGTTGGCAGACGGTGGTGACCGTCTGCAGGAGAGGCTAATTGGAGCGAACCGTAAGGAACGGAGATGGGCGGTGGCCCGACGGTACCGGATCGGGGAGCAAAGAGAAGCCAGCACCATTCGGCAGGGCTTACGGACCCCGACCAGGCTAGGAGTCGCCGTAAAACCGGTCAAATCCGTTAGCGAAGGGAACCTCCGGGGTTTCCCAGCAGTCAAGACCCGATTGAAGGCAACAGCTCAAACCATAAAGGGAAACACAGTCACCGCCAAGGCTACAGTTCCCAGGGCCAGAGCCTGCGGGCAAAAGGGGCTCCCTCAGCATCCATCCAAGCTGGGGAGCGTCTTCCCGAGTAATGGAGGCGCGAAAGCTGAAACCCCGCCCCTGTAGAGGATGAGCCGGAAAAAGACTAAGGGGGACGGATGGCGTCTGGCCGCATGTAGCCCGCGGCTATAGAAGCAGGGACGCCGGGACTCTGCGATCTGCTGATTCCTGGAAAGTATGTCTGCTCCACCCAGCTACGCAGAGGCTACAGAGCCGGTGCCCGGAACGGCGGCGTGGCTCAGGGCCCGAACGGCAGGGATCTGCCGACGCTACCGGAGTCAGATATGTATGCTGATGGAGCAGTGGACCGCGGAGGTGGAGGAGGTAGCTGCGGTCGCCCGGGTGTATGGAATGGATGCCATGATGGAGGAGCTGGTGAGTGACCCACGCCCCTGTGTCCCCGAGGGACTGGCCGTTGCGGCTGAGGGACCCGGTCTACCCCTGGCCCCCATGCCGCCTCCGTCTTCCCTGCCCGTGCACCGCGCTACTGCTGGTCCGTCTGGCGTACACCCCTTCGTAGCAGTGGCCGAGAGAGTGGCGAGCCCGGCGGCTGCGGCAGCTGGCGGTGACCCGCCTGGCACAGGGACGGATGATAGCGACTCCGGACCTGACACAGAGCCTGTTTCGGAGGAAGACGAAGGGGTCGTTGCCCTGTGTGACATGTTGGCCACTTACATCCCCCGGAGCGGAAATAACGGGTACCGGGCGGCCCTTCCTCGTCGCGCCTGCTATGCGCTGGAGGGGCTGGTTCCCGTGTTCCTCCACCCGGGGCCGGCTGAGGATGATGAAAGCGAGCAGTGATGGCAGCGGAGCCTCGCTGCAGTTGTCCCCGTTGGGACCACCAGTTTGAAAGTTTTTAAATGATAAGCGAATCAACCGAAGTTCATCTGATTGACAACCGTGATTTAACCGGCCGTTGCCGGCAACTGGTCCCCGTAGGGACTGTCTGAAACCATTGCATAGAAACTGCTACGGACAAGCCCGAAAACTGGCAGGGCAACCACAAACTTAGTGGAATGTAAATAAAAATGTTGTTGGCTTGATACCGTTACCGCCTCCGGAGAGGCAGATTTGGGAGGATGGGCCTGGAGGAAAGTGATGGCCCAGGCCCGCCACTACCGTAACCGGTGGCGATCCTCCGGGGGTTCAGGGGTCCCCCATGGACGTGGGTCCCCTGAAAGAGACAGAACCCGCTCGGGCAGCCTGGTGATGGACTGGGGTCAAGGGGTGCTGCCCACTTCTTAGGGGCAGCATCAGGGCCAGGTTGTTTGGGTGGGAGAAGAGCGGAAGCCGTAACCGTCTTAATAAAAATGTTTTGTAACGTTTAAGAATGTGCCTCCCGATGTGGGAAGATTAAAAAAAAAAAATGCTTATGTTTCACATGTTTTTACCGTTTTTATCTTTTGCAGTTAAAAAAATAAATAAATAAAACCGGTGATGGACAGGCAGCCCGCGGACGGTCTGCATTTTACTAAGGGGGAATGTGGCGCCATGGACAAGCCAGGTCGTCACAGATACTACAACAACACACCCCACACCCCAGCTAGGCACACCGAAGTCAAACAAAATCCTTGTTGCCTCCCTCCAGGGGCTGATGTCCACACCAGGGGGTGGGCCAGGCGGTTGGCCACGCCCACCGAGGAGTTCACAGTCCTGGAGGCGGGAAAAAGAAGACAGATAGAGTTTGAAGTTGGAGAAGTGAGGAGTGAAGTGAAGTGGTAGTTGAGGAGACTGAAGGCGTCCGGGTGTGTGGCCTGGACGGAACAGCAAGGTTGGCAGACGGTGGTGACCGTCTGCAGGAGAGGCTAATTGGAGCGAACCGTAAGGACCGGGGACGGGCGGTGGCCCGACGGTACCGGATCGGGGAGCAAAGAGAAGCCAGCACCATTCGGCAGGGCTTACGGACCCCGACCAGGCTAGGAGTCGCCGTAAAACCGGTCAAATCCGTTAGCGAAGGGAATCTCCGGGGTTTCCCAGCAGTCAAAACCCGATTGAAGGCAACAGCTCAAACCGTAAAGGGAAACACAGTCACCGCCAAGGCTACAGTTCCCAGGGCCAGAGCATGCGGGCAAAAGGGGCTCCCTCAGCATCCATCCAAGCTGGGGAGCGGGTTACCGGTGGGAAGCCATTGGAACCGTTAACACAACACAGGTGCAGGGAAAGGCAGTCACCATCAACCTACCGGGAGGAGAAACACCACAGCCATCTGTGGGACCCGTCCATCCAGCCGTTTGTTTTACCGGAGACTTTGCATTCATTATTGGCTGATTGAGTACCACCGTGCCGTGCGGCACAGCGCTGCCCCCGCGACCTTGCACCTCACCAGGCCCCGTAACCCGCCTGCCATCCCTCCCTCACCGGACCCCGGGACAACCAACCCCCTACCCACGGAGGGGAGAAACAACATCCAAGCTGCTCCCAGTCATCGCTCCCGGGATCCCCGTCCAGAGCAGCGGTGGTGTCACAACCTCACCACAACCGTGGGTGGCGTCACGGACAATATCCCTAAACCAAACCACTCCCCCCCCTTTCACTCACGGGCGAGGAACGCCGCTCGAGTCCCCGGGATCCGGCCCACCGCTCGAGCCACCGACCGAGCGAGCAGCAGCAGCAGCCGGACCCGAGCAGTGGGAGAGCGCAGCGTCCCCTCCTCCGCCCGCGACACACACATAAACCTCCCCTCATCCAGCACCATGACAACCAGCACAGCAGAGCCCTGCATACACTGAGGAGCTGATCATGTGACCCTGACTCCTCCCCTCCATGTGACATCATCACAGGTCCTGTAAGCACAGAGCAGCCATATATCTAGTGTGCGGCTCTGCAGGAGGAGGTAGGTGCAGGGTCTCAATTATTTTGAGGTAATCATTATCATTAACCCCTTCATGTCTCAGCTATTTTCAACTTTAACCAGTTCAGGACCAGTTTTCCGCTATTCCACACTCGTTTTCATTCTGTTTTTGGTTTGTACATTCAGATTAACCCCTTAAGGATGAAGCCAGTTTTGTACTTCATGACGCGGCCATTTTTTGCAATTCTGACCAGTGTCACTTTGACACCAAAATGTGGACCCCACGGTTTGTTCCCCACTTTCTCCTGAGCACGGTGATACCTCACATGTGGTCAGAAACCTGTGTTTGGACAAACGGGAGGGCTCAGAACGAAAGCAGCACCACGTGAATATTGGAAAAGTTGAAATAAATTGCAGATACCATGTCACATGTGCAAGGCTCCTAAGGTACCTATACAGCAGAAACCCCCACAAGTGACCCCATTTTGGACACTAGACCACTCAAAGATTTTATTCAGGGAAATAGTGAGCAGGTAGTTCACAAAAATGTCACTGTAGTGCCAAATTTCGCACTTTTAGGCTATGTGCCCATGATCCGGTGAGGACGCAGTGTCAGCCTTCTGCAGAGATGCGAGTGTTGTCCACAGGAGAATGCAGCTGCCCGTGCTCACGATCCGGGTTCAGGCCGCTGCGGACTTTATTCTCCAGGCTGCGAAGAACACTCTCATCTCCACAGCATAAACTGACATCCTGCGTCTCAGGAAGCCGCACCGCTGGTCAGTTTATACTGCAGATAAAAGAAGCACAGTGGGGATGAGATTTCTAAACATCCTGCTACTGCGCTTGTACTGCACAACATCACAGTAAAAACACTCTGCGTCTAAACCACTGCAAATCCTGATTGTGGGCACATAGCCTAATAAGCTAGGATGGATGGATGGCTAGATAAATAGACGTCAAACACATATATAATGTCCCACCCCCTGCATAGTCTAAGCTGGCACCCTTTAGTAACTTTCATGGGGCACTAAAGGGTGTTTAACCTTGTATGCAGCCCTAAAAAATAAATAAATAATAAAAAAAAAACAAAAACAACAAAACTAGAGTAAAGCAGACGGCTGCAGACCACAGGTAGCAGCTTCACCTTGGCTGGTAATCCAAAATGGAGGTCTCCCCATGCTGTTTTTTTCATTATTTATAAATAATTAAGAAAAAAAGTGGGCCCCCCCCCCAAAACATAGATTTCCAGTAAAGGTAAAGTGAACAGCTGTGGTGTGGTATTCTCAGGGTGGGAGGGACAATGGTTATTTGGCCCTTCTCAGCCTAAAAATAGCAGGCCGCAGTCACCCCAAAAGTGGCACAACCATTAGATGCGCTAATCCTGGTGCTTCGCCCTGACTCTTCATGTTGCCCTGATGCGGTGGCAAATGAGGTAATAAATGGTGTTGATGGGGTTGGGGTTAATGATATCATGGCGTCTATCAGATACCCACCATCACTACCCTAGTCAGTTATAAAAAAAAAAGACAAAATAAAATTTATTTGAATAAACTCTCCCCAACACATTCCCTCTTTCACCAATTTATTGAAAAGAAAAAAAAATCCGGTCCACCGTAATCCTTTTTAGAAATCCCATGACGAAAATCCAGAATATAGGGGGCACGCTCAGAGAACATATCTCCCTTTTTCTGCAAGTGCAGACCCCCCATGTGATGAGTGTGGGTGCAGTGATGCTGCACTCACACTTCCTGGGTCCGCAGCACGACAGTGTGAGCTGCAGTAAGCTCAGTGTCACTACTAGCAGGGAGCCGACTGAGAGCCATTCTGCACATGCGGCTAGCATCTTTTTAGAAGGAGGAGAAGGGATCGTCACTGCAGGAGGTAACGAGAGACTGGGGATTGACAGGGGGTGACCTGGCTGAACCTGGGGAGACCTTTGATGTCACATCTGACATGTCAGATGCAACAGAACTCAGAGGAGGAGGATGAGCGCAGCATGCGCGGCGGCCATTTTAGATCATGGGGTTGAGTGTGGGACTAGGGGGGCACTTTTGCCACATCGGGGGACCAGGGAGGCGACTTATCTCCCATCTACATTGATTAATTATACCAGGTGGTAGATAAATCATTTTTTCCCACCTGAATCGTGATCTCTAGGGTCTGAGCTATCCCCGGTAGCTGAAACCACGGAGATTTTCCGATGCTGAGGGGCGGTATACACTTTATTTCTTGCCGCTGTTTTAAAACGGCGAATCAGAATAAGTACCTTTTTCTGCCACCATTTTAATCCGTAAGGCAGTTATAAAGGGGTTAAAGATCTGTGAAAATCTTTTTCCTTGTTCGGATATTCAAGTAAATGTTGCGCATTTTCTCGTGATTTCCCCGGCTTCATTTTCATGTTCCTCTCATCGTATTTATTGTTTTTGCTTTTATGACGAGGCTGAAGTCGGTTTCTTATTCGACGATTTTTTTTTTTTAATTTTTTAATGGTTTTTAGCAACAAAAATTAAAAATCACAATATAATCCACTGCAGTGCGGAGCCCGGATGTGAATACACTGAAAAGCACCAACAAAAATGATAAAACTGGCACAAAACTGGCATCAAAGTGGCACCGAAGCGTGTTGTAGAAAGGGTTAAATGGCCTTGGCCCACTGATCTATATAGGTGAAACCATAATAATATGAGAATAGACTGAAATCAGAGAACAATGGAGGCTTTACCTTTATGATTACTAATTAATGCCAGAAACCCATTTCCATCAGCCGGAAGAGAACGTTACAGAACACCAGTTACTTATTCACATCTGGTAAAATTGGCTATTTGCTCACTTTGGTGCCAGTTCTGATGCCCAGAACCCATTTGGGCCGGGCTGGAGTGACCTGAATCTGATGAGATGCATCACTATATAATGGAGGTGTCAGATTAGTGACCCAAGGCCATTTAACGCTTTCAAAAAAACCTCCGGTGCCCACTTTGATGCCCAGTTTTGTGCCAGTTTTATAGTTTTTGTAGCTGCTTTTAAGTGTGTTCACATCCGGGCTCCTCGCTGTATTGTATTATATTATTGGGATTTTTTTTACGTTTGTTGTTAAATCTGTAAAAAGAAAAACAGAAAAAAAATCCAAATAAGAAACCAACTTCAGCCCCGAATAAGAAACTGAACCAATAAGAAACTAACTTCAGTATCGGGTCTTTATTGCTGATGTCGAGCGATACTGGTGGGAAAATGAGGGAAATTTCTGTTATTACCACATATATACCCTGCCCCCCCCCCCGCAGTGACTGACAGCCGCTCAGCATTAGAATCTGCTGTCAGTCAGTGGTGAGAGCGCGTATACAACCACAGAGCACTGTATACTGAGCAATGACTAAAACCTCATCAGGGCCATCCCTATGACTGAAAGCCGGACACTGTCATATTATATGTTTCTGACCACATGTAAATATTTCTTAGCTATTTAGTAACACTGATTATTTTGTATATATGGCTGATTTTTACCTGGATGGGGCTAATAACAGAAATTTTGATTGACCATGGTATTTTCTTATATTTCACATATTCCAAGTAGGGAGGCGGGAGGGGTCAGTTCAGTATTTAAGTATATTTAATTTCCTTCTTATCAGTGACCACATGACCTCTGTGTATGGGGGAGGAAGCACAGTCAGCTCTTTCCACCTTGAAAATAAGCCCTAGTAGGATTTTTGGGGCTTTTTTGACTATACAGTAATTAAAATATAAGCCCTACTCTAAAAATAAGCCTTAGTTGCGTTTCCATAGGGAAGTGTCCAAGCATCTAAAAAAATTAAAGAATACAGCAGGACTCGTCATCAAAGAAAGCAGACATCCCCAAAAGAAAGCAGACTGACCCCCCCCACCCAAAACAAAAATCAAACTTACCAGACCCCAAACAATTACAGTTGGCAAGTACCGATGGTGGATGGGCTCTCACACAGAGATCTGTGTCGCTGTCAGGTCCTTCACCATTCCCGCTGCATTGCATCGCAGAGCTGTGTATACAGTGACAGAGAAGGCAGAGGCAGTAATAAACCGTCTCTGCCTTATGTAGAGATGGACGGATTTCCTCTCCGTTGCTACATGTTTGTGTATAGATGCACTGCTATGTAATGACATTGTAGAACATCACTGCAGAGTAGGAGTCAGATCACCCGGATGTTTAACCCCTTCACCCCCGGCCAATTTTTCAGGGGGTTTTATTGTTTTTTTCGCTCCCCTTCTTCTGAGAGCTGTAACTTTATTATTTCTCAGTCCATTTTGCCATGTGGGGCTTGTTTTTTGTGGAACAAGTTCTACTTTTCAATGAAACCATGAGTTTTACCATATAGTGTACTGGAAAACAGCAAAAAAATTCCAAATGCAGAAAAATTGCAAACAAAGCGTGATTGCACGATTGTTCTTCAGATATTTTATTCTCTGTTTTTACTATATAGAAAAACTGATGTGTCGGTGTGATGCCTGAGGTCAGTACAAGTTCGTAGAATCAAACATGAATAGGTTTACTTTTATCTAAGGGGCTAAAAAAAGAGAAGTTTGTCCAAAAAAGTGGTGCACATTTTGCGCATCCAGTAGCGTTCTCATGATCTCTGGCTCAGTGACGGCTTACTTTTTCTGTCTCAAGCTGAAGATTTTAATTGTACCGTTTTTGCGCAGATACTACAGTTTGATCGCCTGTTATCGCATTTTGCTCAAAATTTATGGTGACCAAAAAACATAATTTTGGCGTTTGGCATTTTTTTGCTGCTACATCGTTTATCAATCAGATGAATTGGTTTCATATTTTGATAGATCAGGCCTTTCTGAACGCGGCGATACCAAATGTGTGTATATTTTTATTTTTTTTAACCCTTTCATTGTCAATGGGGTGAAAGGAGCGTGATTTGAACTTTTAGTGGTTTTTTTTCATTTTTGAAAACTTTGTTTTCTACTTATTTTTATTTTTCTAGTTCCCCTAGGGGGCTATAAGGATCAGCAGTCTGATCGCTCATTCATTTCTCCCGATCAGAGCAGCACTGGTCAGATCGGGAAAAATACTCATCTCCTGTAACCTGCAGTACTTGGCTGCTTGTTACAGGACCTAAGTCATGTGAGCTACAGGAGTCGTCATATAACCCTGTACTACCATCACAACCATCGGATCCACGTGATCAGGTCACGTGACTTCCGGTGGAGGCCTATGAGTAAAGTTTTATGGTGATTGCGATTATACTGGGGCTGTCACAATTTGACAGCGCCATTTAAGAGGTTAACAGCCCCAGGCAGATCGCGGATCTGCTCGTATCTGCTAGGCGCACATCTCAGCTGTACAAATCAGCTGAGGTGTGCGTCTATCTCTGCCGGCTGCCGGCAGCAGCAGGAGGGAATTAACACTGACCTCTAGGACATAATTTTACTGCCCGCACTCGTTAACGGGTTAAAGTCTACGAGCTCCGAAACCAGAATATCTAAACTTTATTTACATAATTTTTCTAGTTTAGGAGTGAAATATAATGGGGGCACATTTTGTAATTGGGATCATTTTCACTATTTTGCTGCCTTCATACAAGAAATGGGTGGTAAATTGTGCATCAGCGAGTGCACAGATCCGTACGCCATGTGTGGCCCTTCTTCTTCCGTTAGAGACAAGAATACATCGAATCCTAATTCCATTATCCTGTTCTTAACCGAAAAACTGGGAAATTATTTATTTTTGCACTTTTGTATTTTCCTACTCTTATTCCGGGAGCAATTACTCTTATTTTTCCGCTCACATTGCCATATTAAGGATTGTATTTTATTATATAGATAATGTGCTACTTTTATCGGTCGGTTTTACTACTTACATAGCACATTTCATGTTGAATTTTTTTTCCTACTTAAATGATGTCTCACCTCTCTTATCTCCATTAATTTTACATATTGGCTCATCTTCTCCCCATTCAGGGCCTTATAATATCGTATCCTCTCAGTGGAGATCTTCTATAGAAGAGAATTCTCCTGATTGCCCCGTGAAGGATGGAGATGGACAGGGACAAGATGGCGGAGAGGATATTACACCTCACCCTAGAGATCCTCTTCCGGCTTACTGGAGAGGTGAGAGATTCTGATGACGTCACATTACATCATTCTTATCTATGGGAATAACAGATGGACAGAACTGGAGAGGTGAGGACTCTGGAAATGTCTGGAGTGAGATTTATTACTGTGTCTCTCCATAACCAGGATTACACAGTAGTGAAGAAGACCTCTAGTGAGCGCTGTCAGGCCCCTGTGTCTGAGGGATGGGGAAGACCCCTGAGCCCAATCACGGGGCCTCCACCTCACCCCCCGATACATGAGGACATCAATGACCAGAAGATCCTAGAACTCACCTACAAGATGATTGAGCTGCTGACTGGAGAGGTGACACTGCTGGGAATGCTGGGACATTATACAGTAACGTTATGAAGGGATCGGGGGGTGACGGTATCATTGTGTGTGTCAGGTTCCTATAAGGTGTCAGGACGTCACCGTCTATTTCTCCATGGAGGAGTGGGAGTATTTAGAAGGACACAAAGATCTGTACAAGGACATCATGATGGAGGTTCCCCAGCCCCTCACATCACCAGGTAATAGACAGGACTAAATACACATGTCCTATAATTATCTGTATGTAAGGAATGAATTCAGTCCCTGTATGTGTCTCCTCCAGTTCTATCCAGTAAGAGGACAACACCAGAGAGATGTCCCCGTCCTCTTCTCCCACAGGACTGTAAACAAGAAGATCCCGATGTTCCTCAGGATGTGTTTCCTCCAGGTCTATCCTGTAAGAGATATCTACTCATGTACTCTCTGCACTAATTTTGTGTTTACATTTTTAGGCTTTCTGCTCTGGGTTTTTTCAGCTGTATTTTCTTTGCTTCTGCTTCTACTGCTGTTTGTTTCTAGTCCCTTCTCTATGTTGTTATGAAGGAAACTAAAAGACCTGCAGAGGGTTCATGAATATTCTGTTTCCCTGAAAATATGACCTACACCGAAAATAAGACCTAGCATGATTTTATAGGATTTTTGGAGAATGCTTGAAATATGAGCCCTACTCCAAAAATAAGCCCTAGTTACAGTCAGAGCCAACGTTGGGAGGAGTCAAACTGCGCAATTTCACAGGAACCCCACTCTCTTAGTGACCCCATCAGTTGTATTCTAAGGTTGATTGTTTAAGAACCTTTGATGATTTCAAAGTCATGTGACATGATGCATACCTCCCAACTTTTAAAGAAGGGAAAGAGGGACAAAGTTTGCGGTGCGCAACGCGGCAATTTTTAGGCCACACCCCTAACCACACCCATTTTACAAACGGCCACACCCATATCCACTCCCCATCTACACCCATCCAGCAAACTGAAACTGCAGAAGCTGTCCGTGATCGCTCTGAGCTACCACAGATCAGCAATGTGCAGAACAGGCAGGGAGTTAACTACAGGGTGTGCAGGCAGCTAGGACCCAGGAGGAGAGCTAAACAGGGTGTGCAGGCAGCTAGGACCTAGGAGGAGGGCTGAACAGGGTGTGCAGGCAGCTAGGACCCAGGAGGAGAGCTGAACAGAGTGTGCAGGCATCTAGGACCCAGGAGAAGAGCTGAACAGGGTGTGCAGGCAGCTAGGACCCAGGAGAAGAGTTGAACAGGGTGTGCAGGCAGCTAGGACCCAGGAGGAGAGCTGAACAGGGTGTGCAGGCAGCTAGGACCCAGGAGAAGAGTTGAACAGGGTATGCAGGCAGCTAGGACCCAGGAGGAGAGCTGAACAGGGTGTGCAGGCAGCTAGGACCCAGGAGAAGAGCTGAACAGGGTGTGCAGGCAGCTAGGACCCAGGAGGAGAGCTGAACAGGGTGTGCAGGCAGCTAGGACCCAGGAGAAGAGTTGAACAGGGTATGCAGGCAGCTAGGACCCAGGAGGAGAGCTGAACAGGGTGTGCAGACAGCTAGGACCCAGGAGGAGGGCTGAACAGGGTGTGCAGGCAGCTAGGACCTAGGAGAGCTGAACAGGGTGTGCAGGCAGCTAGGACCCAGGAGGAGAGCTGAACAGGGTGTGCAGCTAAGGGTATGTTCACACATCAGGTTTTTGCTGTGCGGCACAATCCGGCGCCTTGCGGGAAAAACGCATCTGGTTTTCTTTTTGCCGCCGGGTGTGGATTTTCCTCATAGACTTTTATTAGCGCCGGATTGTGCCGCATGTACTTGCGCTTGATCTGGTTTTTAGACAAGCAAAGGAGAGAGGCGATCAGTTGGTACAAGAATTATTTTTATTCACAATAATAGCAAACAGGTGAAGGGATAAGAGGCAAAAAGCGATTTACATCACCACAATGTAAGGTAATATACTATATTTAGTAACAAAATGGCTGACAAGCAGTGCATAAAGGTATGTATGTTGAGTCCATGCTACCGTGTACAGCATCCAATATTCATTATATCCATATCATTATCACATCAGTAATATGGAGTCAACACAGTACATACCATACATAAACAAATACATATATTCATACTAGTATCATACCGCTGTGTCTATGTCAAAGAATTATTCATTATTCTATGATCAAAATTAGTTCCGATCATAGGATATAACCTGGCGCAACAAGGAAAACACATATATCAGGGATTAATGAATTACTCCATAGAAAAAGCTCATAATAAGTGTGCATGTAAAGCTATCCATGACAGAATGCATACAAGCCATCATTGCATATATATATGTTAAATGGAAACCTATCCCAAAAATATCATCCACCATGGGATCACAAGGGATGTCTAATCAATACTCCAACACATACTCGCAATATAACACATAGTGGAGCGCACATCAGACATCACCATATAATCACATGCAGAAAAGAGGGGAACTATCTAACATAAGGTCATAACAGATGTCTCACAGGTAGTCCATTAGTGATTGCATACAGATGAAGAGCCAACATAATTCCCTATATGTCAACCAAGGGCGCAGTAAAACTGCAGCACATGTAGTGCCAGGATACCATAGACACAGCCATACGCCATCGATACTCACATAAAAGTGCAGGAGATAAGAAAAATGCACCGCTAGCCATAAGTCAACATGGATAACATTACCTAGATGATAATGAACACTGTGGTGGTAATGCGCCCGATGCGCATTTCGGTGTGTACCTTCGTCAGGGGGCGTGACCGGAAGGGAAAGGGGGTGCCATTTAAAAAGGCCTCAATCCCCAGCTGATTGGGCAGTCGTTGTGACGCATCCGAAGCCGGCCGGGCGGAAGTCCCGCCTCACAGACGCGTCATGGCCACAGAGGGCGCCGGGTAAGAAAACCAGCGTCCCCGTAACCATAGAGACGCGCCCGAGAGACAGAGAAATCCAGGGCCGGCGACGCATGCGTGGACAACCCAGCCAGGTGGGGAAAGACAGAAATACTTTATATGGATCATAAACAATAATACATAATCCTTCATCAGTGACATTGGAAATCTCGTAATAGGAGAAAGTTCGTCATATATTAAACCCCATAGGACAGTAATATAAACACCATAGCAATGTATACAAAGATAGTTAAAACACATATAGTGTTATATACACGTCCGTCCAAACTGCACATACATTATTCTAGAATAGACCAATATATAGATCAAACCATGTTAAAGGACATACCATAAAAGAACAATGTATACATGCAGCATGTTCACCTACATTCCATAGGGCCACAAAAAAGCCACACATGTATACATGACTCAATTTATGTTACAGCAAGAATCAACAACAACATCCTATATGATGTAATATAACAATTATACACCAAAAAAATATTTATTGAAGACAAACACGTATTCTTGATCTTGCAGTTCAGGGCGTCAATTCTAAATCCACTGTCACATATGGGGAAATATTCAAATATATCGAGCCACTCCAGAATATTATCACATAATGAAAATAGGCCTAAAAATACAAATAAAAAATTAAAAACAATTAAAATCAAACCAAAAACACCCAACTCTAAAGAAATGGAATGAAACTCATGTTTTCATTTAGTCCCTGGGGCTGGACTGTCCGCAGGCGCCAGATCCATTGGGTCTCCAGTCTTGCTAAACGCTGACTAATAAACCCGCCACGAATGTCAACGTCTAGCCTATCAATTCCACGAACCAAAAACTTGGCTGAATCACATTCATGAAACAGCTTAAAGTGCCGTGGAATGGTTTTTAGCGTCGACACATCAACGTGATCACGTGCGGCCTCTATCCCCAAAATGTGCTCACGAACCCGAACCTTGAGCTGGCGGGTCGTGAGCCCAATGTAGATCTTGGGGCAAGGGCAAAGGCCATAATATATCACGGACTTTGACTCACACGTGATCCTCTTAATGATCTTAAAATTCTTGGTAAATGAGGAATCACAAAAGTCATCAGTCCGCGATATATTAGGACACGCGACACACTTACCACATGGGAAGCAGCCGCCCCTAGCAGTAGATGTATTAAAGAAGACTGGAGCCATGGTATTCTCATGGAGACTGCGGACCAAATGGTCCTTAAGATTCCTAGCTCTCCGCACAGTAATCTGTGGCTTCTTGGGCAGGATTTTAGCCAACGTGGGGTCTGCTTGTAAGATAGGCCAGGATTTAGTGAGTGCCTCCCGTATAGCTACATGTTGATTACAATAATTGGTGATAAACCTAACAGTTGTATCACCACCTCTTGATTTGCTGGAATACAGCAATTGATTCCTGGAGGAATGTTTAGCTCTATGATAGGCCCGCTTGATCATACGTCTACTATAGCCTCTTTCAAGGAATCGTTTAGTCAATTCAGCCGCCTGTATTTCGAAGTCTCCGTCACTCGAACATAATCTTCGAATACGTAAAAACTGGCCAGTAGGCACAGAGCCTATCATATGTGGTGGATGGAAAGATGACGCATGAAGTAAGGTAT
This sequence comes from Anomaloglossus baeobatrachus, assembly GCF_048569485.1. Classification (NCBI taxonomy): domain Eukaryota; kingdom Metazoa; phylum Chordata; class Amphibia; order Anura; family Aromobatidae; genus Anomaloglossus; species Anomaloglossus baeobatrachus. The sequence continues at coordinate 1,093,208 of NW_027441813.1, read as the reverse complement.
TGGTCGCTGTAGATTTGCGATGTAAATTTGACTGTAAAAAGCCATCAGAGTCCCTGTATACCAGCACATCCAGAAATGCGATGGAATCGGTAGAGCATTGATAAGTCAAACGGATGTTACGAGTGTTGGAGTTCAATTCCCTAATAAATACCAAAAGAAAATCAAAACTTCCCTGCCAGATGAGGAAAATGTCGTCGATGTACCGAGTCCATAAGAGGACCCGGCCCATCGACGACTCCAAATCTGACAGGGGGAGGTCCCTCTCCCACAGCCCCAGGAACAGATTTGCATACGCCGGCGCAAAGGCCGCGCCCATTGCTGTGCCCTGGAGCTGGAGATAGAAGGACCCCTTGAAAACGAAAAAATTATGCGTAAGGGAGAACTCCAACACCCGCAACACCAGGTCAACAAATTTAGTTGATAGATTGCTCATACTCAAATAAAACCTTACTGCCTCGATTCCATCAGCATGTCGGATACTGGTATACAGGGACTCCACATCGCATGATACCAAGCAAGAATCATCCCCCACATACAATCCATCAATACGTTTGAGAAAATCGCCAGTATCCTGAATAAAGGACGGAAGGCTTCTCACAAGCGGCTGAAGCTGACTATCGAGCCATCTATTTACATTCTCCAGGAAGTTGCCGTTACCCGAAATAATCGGGCGACCGGGAGGCGAGGACGCATCCTTATGCAGCTTGGGAAGTAGATATAGTGTTGCAATCCTAGGCTCTGATACAATTAAAGCTGATGCCAACTCAGGGGAAATAACATAGTCATCTTTGGCCGTATGTACAATCTTTTTAAGTTCTTCTGTGTACTTAGCAAGAGGATTAAATGTCAACTTGCGATAACAAACTGTATCACGCAGTTGGCGAAATGCCTCCTTCTCATACGCGGATACAGGCCATATGACTATGTTACCCCCCTTATCGGCAGGCTTGATTGTAATGTCCGACATCTGCTGCAGCTCTTTTAGACGTACACGTTCCATTTTAGACAAATTATCCCCTCTAACATGACCAGGCAGACTCTCAAATGCTTTTGACACTACCTGCACAAAAAGATCAATATGTGCACATGAAGAAAGTGGCAAAGATTTCTTAGAAGGAGGTTTAATACATGATGGTACCTTACCTCCCTCCCCAGCTTTATGACACCTACATTTGTGGTTGAAGACCAGGAGTTTATTACTAAATGGGAAGATATTTGCAATGCATGTTCCGCGAATCTGATGCAGCTTCTGATAGACTTAAATACTGCAAGTATCTCCAAAATGGATATCACCATTGATCAGAAGCAGGTATCCTTTCGGTCTATCTGTCCCCCTGATAAGGCTGACAGATATGACTCAGAGGCCTGCAAGAAGGTTGACTCTCTTGCTAAACAAATTCGAGATGTTCATCTACGTAAATTTAAACGCGACCAGAAAGATTTTTCTGAGAACAAAATCTATTTTTGGCGTAAACCGTTTAATACGCAAAAGGAGGGAACGAGACGCCCATCAGTGCAGTCAAATGTATCCTCTCTTAGTGAGGTATCTGAGGCCTCTGACTCAAGTACCAGGTCTGGAGCAACCTATGGAGGCGGTGGATTTTCCCGTTATCAACCCCAATGGTATAAGAAGCCGAGAGGATTCAGTGCCAAGACTGACAATAAGGTAATCAATTTGAGTACGCATGCACTTAGTGAGGCAGACCTGTCATTACTGACTAAAGGTCTATCATTCTCTCCAGTTGCGGGGTTCCATGCATTTACGGCAATTAAGGATTTACATATCTTTGCTAGGTCCTTGTTGTTTAAAAGATACTTCTATGATGATACATCTCGGATTTTGTTTCCTGCAGAGAAAGAACAAAGAGCACTAGCCATACTATCCGAACTTGAATCGGAACATAAAGCTGGGGAGGGAGGTAAGGTACCATCATGTATTAAACCTCCTTCTAAGAAATCTTTGCCACTTTCTTCATGTGCACATATTGATCTTTTTGTGCAGGTAGTGTCAAAAGCATTTGAGAGTCTGCCTGGTCATGTTAGAGGGGATAATTTGTCTAAAATGGAACGTGTACGTCTAAAAGAGCTGCAGCAGATGTCGGACATTACAATCAAGCCTGCCGATAAGGGGGGTAACATAGTCATATGGCCTGTATCCGCGTATGAGAAGGAGGCATTTCGCCAACTGCGTGATACAGTTTGTTATCGCAAGTTGACATTTAATCCTCTTGCTAAGTACACAGAAGAACTTAAAAAGATTGTACATACGGCCAAAGATGACTATGTTATTTCCCCTGAGTTGGCATCAGCTTTAATTGTATCAGAGCCTAGGATTGCAACACTATATCTACTTCCCAAGCTGCATAAGGATGCGTCCTCGCCTCCCGGTCGCCCGATTATTTCGGGTAACGGCAACTTCCTGGAGAATGTAAATAGATGGCTCGATAGTCAGCTTCAGCCGCTTGTGAGAAGCCTTCCGTCCTTTATTCAGGATACTGGCGATTTTCTCAAATGTATTGATGGATTGTATGTGGGGGATGATTCTTGCTTGGTATCATGCGATGTGGAGTCCCTGTATACCAGTATCCGACATGCTGATGGAATCGAGGCAGTAAGGTTTTATTTGAGTATGAGCAATCTATCAACTAAATTTGTTGACCTGGTGTTGCGGGTGTTGGAGTTCTCCCTTACGCATAATTTTTTCGTTTTCAAGGGGTCCTTCTATCTCCAGCTCCAGGGCACAGCAATGGGCGCGGCCTTTGCGCCGGCGTATGCAAATCTGTTCCTGGAGCTGTGGGAGAGGGACCTCCCCCTGTCAGATTTGGAGTCGTCGATGGGCCGGGTCCTCTTATGGACTCGGTACATCGACGACATTTTCCTCATCTGGCAGGGAAGTTTTGATTTTCTTTTGGTATTTATTAGGGAATTGAACTCCAACACTCGTAACATCCGTTTGACTTATCAATGCTCTACCGATTCCATCGCATTTCTGGATGTGCTGGTATACAGGGACTCTGATGGCTTTTTACAGTCAAATTTACATCGCAAATCTACAGCGACCAATACCTTACTTCATGCGTCATCTTTCCATCCACCACATATGATAGGCTCTGTGCCTACTGGCCAGTTTTTACGTATTCGAAGATTATGTTCGAGTGACGGAGACTTCGAAATACAGGCGGCTGAATTGACTAAACGATTCCTTGAAAGAGGCTATAGTAGACGTATGATCAAGCGGGCCTATCATAGAGCTAAACATTCCTCCAGGAATCAATTGCTGTATTCCAGCAAATCAAGAGGTGGTGATACAACTGTTAGGTTTATCACCAATTATTGTAATCAACATGTAGCTATACGGGAGGCACTCACTAAATCCTGGCCTATCTTACAAGCAGACCCCACGTTGGCTAAAATCCTGCCCAAGAAGCCACAGATTACTGTACGGAGAGCTAGGAATCTTAAGGACCATTTGGTCCGCAGTCTCCATGAGAATACCATGGCTCCAGTCTTCTTTAATACATCTACTGCTAGGGGCGGCTGCTTCCCATGTGGTAAGTGTGTCGCGTGTCCTAATATATCGCGGACTGATGACTTTTGTGATTCCTCATTTACCAAGAATTTTAAGATCATTAAGAGGATCACGTGTGAGTCAAAGTCCGTGATATATTATGGCCTTTGCCCTTGCCCCAAGATCTACATTGGGCTCACGACCCGCCAGCTCAAGGTTCGGGTTCGTGAGCACATTTTGGGGATAGAGGCCGCACGTGATCACGTTGATGTGTCGACGCTAAAAACCATTCCACGGCACTTTAAGCTGTTTCATGAATGTGATTCAGCCAAGTTTTTGGTTCGTGGAATTGATAGGCTAGACGTTGACATTCGTGGCGGGTTTATTAGTCAGCGTTTAGCAAGACTGGAGACCCAATGGATCTGGCGCCTGCGGACAGTCCAGCCCCAGGGACTAAATGAAAACATGAGTTTCATTCCATTTCTTTAGAGTTGGGTGTTTTTGGTTTGATTTTAATTGTTTTTAATTTTTTATTTGTATTTTTAGGCCTATTTTCATTATGTGATAATATTCTGGAGTGGCTCGATATATTTGAATATTTCCCCATATGTGACAGTGGATTTGGAATTGACGCCCTGAACTGCAAGATCAAGAATACGTGTTTGTCTTCAATAAATATTTTTTTGGTGTATAATTGTTATATTACATCATATAGGATGTTGTTGTTGATTCTTGCTGTAACATAAATTGAGTCATGTATACATGTGTGGCTTTTTTGTGGCCCTATGGAATGTAGGTGAACATGCTGCATGTATACATTGTTCTTTTATGGTATGTCCTTTAACATGGTTTGATCTATATATTGGTCTATTCTAGAATAATGTATGTGCAGTTTGGACGGACGTGTATATAACACTATATGTGTTTTAACTATCTTTGTATACATTGCTATGGTGTTTATATTACTGTCCTATGGGGTTTAATATATGACGAACTTTCTCCTATTACGAGATTTCCAATATCACTGATGAAGGATTATGTATTATTGTTTATGATCCATATAAAGTATTTCTGTCTTTCCCCACCTGGCTGGGTTGTCCACGCATGCGTCGCCGGCCCTGGATTTCTCTGTCTCTCGGGCGCGTCTCTATGGTTACGGGGACGCTGGTTTTCTTACCCGGCGCCCTCTGTGGCCATGACGCGTCTGTGAGGCGGGACTTCCGCCCGGCCGGCTTCGGATGCGTCACAACGACTGCCCAATCAGCTGGGGATTGAGGCCTTTTTAAATGGCACCCCCCTTTCCCTTCCGGTCACGCCCCCTGACGAAGGTACACACCGAAATGCGCATCGGGCGCATTACCACCACAGTGTTCATTATCATCTAGGTAATGTTATCCATGTTGACTTATGGCTAGCGGTGCATTTTTCTTATCTCCTGCACTTTTATGTGAGTATCGATGGCGTATGGCTGTGTCTATGGTATCCTGGCACTACATGTGCTGCAGTTTTACTGCGCCCTTGGTTGACATATAGGGAATTATGTTGGCTCTTCATCTGTATGCAATCACTAATGGACTACCTGTGAGACATCTGTTATGACCTTATGTTAGATAGTTCCCCTCTTTTCTGCATGTGATTATATGGTGATGTCTGATGTGCGCTCCACTATGTGTTATATTGCGAGTATGTGTTGGAGTATTGATTAGACATCCCTTGTGATCCCATGGTGGATGATATTTTTGGGATAGGTTTCCATTTAACATATATATATGCAATGATGGCTTGTATGCATTCTGTCATGGATAGCTTTACATGCACACTTATTATGAGCTTTTTCTATGGAGTAATTCATTAATCCCTGATATATGTGTTTTCCTTGTTGCGCCAGGTTATATCCTATGATCGGAACTAATTTTGATCATAGAATAATGAATAATTCTTTGACATAGACACAGCGGTATGATACTAGTATGAATATATGTATTTGTTTATGTATGGTATGTACTGTGTTGACTCCATATTACTGATGTGATAATGATATGGATATAATGAATATTGGATGCTGTACACGGTAGCATGGACTCAACATACATACCTTTATGCACTGCTTGTCAGCCATTTTGTTACTAAATATAGTATATTACCTTACATTGTGGTGATGTAAATCGCTTTTTGCCTCTTATCCCTTCACCTGTTTGCTATTATTGTGAATAAAAATAATTCTTGTACCAACTGATCGCCTCTCTCCTTTGCTTGTCTTGTAACCTTTTAGCGATTTGGTCCATATTTAGTAGTCCTTACTTGCATTCTATGATATATATATATGATATATTGATATATCCCTATGAACATGCTGATGGTTATGCCGTTATTTATTTTGATCTGGTTTTTGCCTGATGCGCAAAAAACGTCACTCCGGCGGCCGCACAGGACGCAGAGAGGAACGTTTTTTGCCAGCGGCAAAAAAATGCATAGCTCCGGGTGCGGCGCTGTGCGGCATGGTGCATAATGAAAGTTTATGCGAGCCGGATTCGGTGGCATGCTTCAAACGCCGGAAGCATGTACCGTATCCGTTTTTTACTTCTGAGCATGCCCAGAAGTGATATAAATTCATTGCTTGTCAGAAAATCAATCAATCACTCACTCTCAAACTCTCTCACTCACTGACTGACTCACTGACTTATTCACTCACTCTCACCCACTCACCAATCACCGACGCGGGGCTGCACGGCTGTCACACTGCTCCGGCGGCTTCTCCTGATTTGAAAATGCCGGCCGCTCATTATTCAATCTCGTATTCCTTGCTTTCCCCGCACACCGGCACCTATGATTAGTTGCAGGCAGACACGCCCCCACGCTGAGTGACAGCTGCCTCACTGCAACCAATCACAGCAGCCGGTGGGCGGGTCTATATTGTGCAGTAAAATAAATAAATAATTAAAAGAAAAACGGCATGCGGTTCCCCCAATTTTGATACCAGCCAAGATAAAGCCACACTGCTGAAGGCTGGTATTCTCAGGATGGGGAGCTCTACGTTATGGGGAGCACCCCAGCCTAAAATATCAGCCAGCAGCCGCCCGGAATTGCCGTATCCATTAGATGCGACAGTCCAGGGACTCTACCCGGCTCCTTCCTGAATTGCCCTGGTGCGGTGGCAATCGGGGTAATAAGGGGTTAATCATGGCAGGCGTCTATGAGACACCCCCAATGATTAACCTGTAAGTGAAAGTAAATAAACACATACACCCAAAAAAATTATTTATTTGGAATAAAAGACAAAAAAACACCCTCTTTCACCATTTTATTAAAATCCCCAAATACCCCTCCAGGTAATCCACAGAGGTCCCGTGACGCTCTCAGCTCTACTACATGAAGCTGACAGGAACGGCAGTAGAACACCGCCTCTCTCTATCAGCTCCACGCAGCAACTGAAGGGAGTCGCGCTGTCAGCGGTGACGTCACTGAGGTAATGCCGGGTTGTGTGCGTTGAAGATGCGTGCAGGGTAGTGCCGGCGTGTGCGGTGATAATGCGTGCGGTAGTGCAGGGGTGTGCGGTGATGATGCGTGTGAGGTAGTGCCTGCCTGTGCGGTGATGATGCATGCTAGGTAGTGCAGGGGTGTGCGGTGATGATGCGTGTGAGGTAGTGCCTGCCTGTGCGGTGATGATGCGTGCTGGGTAGTGCTGGCGTGTGCGGTGATGATGCGTGTGAGGTAGTGCCGGTGTTTGTGCAGTGATGGTGGGGTCTCTGTCTCTCTCTCAGCAAAACAAAAAAAAACAAAAAACGGATCCGTCGCATCAGTTTTTTCTCAATCTGAGACGGATCCGTTGCATCAGGTACAAACCGGATTGTGCCTGATTGGAAAAAACTGATGTGTGAACTTAGCCTAAGGCTGCTTTCACACATCCATTTTTTGCCATGCGGCACAATACGGCGCTCTGCAGGAAAAACGCAACCGTTTTTTTTTTTTGCCTCCGGTTGCGGTTTTTCCTGCATAGACTTACATTAGTGCCGTATTGTGCCGCATGGGCTTGCGTTCGGTCCGGTTTTTGCCGCATGCGGCAGATTTAGCCGATGCGGCGGCCGGATGGAACGGTGCCTGGCATGTTTTTTTGTCCAACAAAAAAACCCGCATCGCGCCGCATCCGGCCGATGCGGCGCGATTTGCAATGCATGCCTATGGACGCCGCATGCGGTTTTTTCCACTGCGCATGCTCAGTAGCCTGCCGCAAGCGGCAAAAACCGGACGGGCCGCATGTAAAAAACATGCGGTTTTGTCGCTGCATCCGTTGCATAGGTTTTAGAGCCGGATTGGCCGGCTCTGCAAAACTGGTGGTGTAAACTTAGCCTAAGATGCAGCAGCTCTGCCAGGCAGGAGATCATGTGGTCGGTAGCTGATAGAAGCATTGGTAATGCTTCTATCTTTGCATATTACCGGCCAGTGCTGTCTGTGCACCTGCAGGAGAGGAAACAAGTGGTAAGTACACACTGTCTTCTCCCCAATGTCCTGATCTACCGTGTGCCTGCAGCATTGAGAAGCAAACACTGCACACACGATAGATCAGAGAAACAGCTGGAGGAGCACAGGCTCCGGACCGGAGGGGAGGGAATCAGCGCTGGAGACATTCATTGCCTTAGCAGCAGCACAGAAACTAGCGTAGCGCGCTCTGCTCTGTAATGCTCAAGACACGTGTTAGGATGGTAGGAGGGAAAAGCAGCGAGGCGGTTAGAGAGTGGGTGGGCGGAGCCGGGATAAAGACCTCCCGCCCGTGGCAACGGGACAAACTCTACAAAGCGTGATAGTCCCGCTGTATCCGGGACAGTTGGGAGGTATGCATGATGTAACAAAATGTCTCTTAATTGCAGGGGTCTAAATAAACTGAACAAAAGACAGGCTGGCATGCTGGACTGGCATTAGGGGAAAGAGAGAGCAAACTGGACAATTTCACAGGGCCCCCATTCTCCTAAGAGCCCCAGTGTTTATATGTCGATTTTAGGACTGCTTAACCCCTTCACGACCATGGACGGATATATCCGTCATAAAGCGTGTCCCGTTAAGCCCTGCCCCCTGCCGCGGGCATGCGGCGGCGGTCGGCACACATATCAGCTGTTTTCAACAGCTGACATGTGTGCCTGCTAGCCGCGGGTGGAATCGCTTCCACCTGCGGCCATTAACCCCTTAAATCTTGCTGCCAAAGTCTGGCAGCAAGATCTAAATGTGCGCGGCCATGTTTTTTACTTACCGCTGCCCCCACCGGAAGTCACGTGCGTGATCACGTGACTATCAGTGGTTGCCATCATAGCACAGGGTCATGTGATGACGCTTGCAGCTATGATGTTTCACTTTCATTTTCCCTCGGCCGAGAACAGAGGGAAAAAGAAAGTGACTGAATCTGCTGTTTACAGCTGTATAGCTGTGATCAGCAGATAGATAATAGCGATCGGATTGCTATAGCAAAAAGTTTTAAAAAATAAACAAAAAACCTAAAAGTTCAAATCACCCCCCTTTCCCCCGATTGAAAATTAAAGGATTAAAAAATAAATAAATATACACATATTTGGTATCGCCGCGTTCAGAAATGCCCGATCTATCAAAATATAAAATCAATTAATCTGATTGGTAAACGGCGTAGTGGCAAAAAAATTCCAAACGCCAAAATTACATTTTTTGGTCGCCGCAAGTTTTATGGAAAATGCAATAACAGGCGATCAAAACGTAGCATCTGCGAAAAAATGGTACCATTAGAAACGTCAGCTCGAGACGCAAAAAATAAGCCATCACTGAGCCATAGATCCCAAAAAAATAAGAACGCTACGTGTTTCAGAAAATGGCGCAAAACGTGCGCCACTTTTATTGGACAAACTTGTGAATTTTTTTTAACCCCTTAGATACAAGTAAACCTATACATGTTTGGTGTCTACAAACTCGCACCGACCTCAGGCATCATACCCACACATCAGTTAACTTTTACCATATAGTGAACACCGTGAATAAAACATCCCAAAAACTATTGTGCCATCACACTTTTTTTGCAATTTTTCCGCATTTGGAATTTTTTTGTTGTTTTCCAGTACACCATATGGTAAAACTTATGGTTTCATTTAAAAGTACAACTTGTCCCGCAAAAAACAAGCCCTCATATGGCAAGATTGACGGAAAAATAAAAAAAGTTACGGCTCTCGGAAGAAGGGGAGCAAAAAACAAAAACGCAAAAACGGAAAGTGCCCCGGGGCTGAAGGGGTTAAGGACGTTTTTGACAACATGTCATGTGACCAAAGATCTCTTAATTACAGAAGTCTAAAGCTGAAAAGGCGACAGGCTAGCGTCTGTGTGTGTTCACACCAGTTTTATCCAGCTTTGCCAAAATAGGCAGAGCATGACCAGAAGAAGGGTGTAATGCCACGGCTTCTTTAATTCGTAACAAACTGTGCCATTCGCTATGCCAGAAATCTTACTCTAGTCCCTAACATCATTTTTCAGTGTCCATCTCTGGTCTTGATGAACTGGAGTCCTAATGGTTATCTGCACAGCCCGCAAGACCCTGCTACCTGCTTTTACGTCGAACCACAGGCTTGGGCAGGCTAGCAAGAGTTATTCTCCAGACATGCTGGTGGTTGTTGTGTATTATTGCTGTGAGCTGTTGTGGTGTTAACCCTTTTTGTCCTTTTGGTGCTGCCTGCCTGCTCTTGCTTTTCTCCTTAGTCCCTCACTGTTTATTTCTGTGAGTTTGCAATGTGTCCCATCTGTCTTAATCTATGTTTTTATCATATTCCTGCCCCTTCCTTCCCAAGGGCTATAACATATTTGATCTGGTCAGGGGAGTAGTAAGGCATGGGACTCCGCCATCTCCAACGTCAGTGGTAATCCAGAGGTTAGGAATAGCTTAAGGTCTCCTAGCATGAGGGACAGTATAGGAGCCACCTGTCCGTGATTATCCTGCAGTCACATTGTGATAATCCATAACATTATTTACTGTAGCACATTCCAGAGAACTGGTGCTAGGAATGGGAGATCCGAATTAACGAAGATGTAGCTCTTAGATGTTGAAATTGGAAAACAGATTCAGAATACATTTTTTCCTCATTTTAATTTCTGATGTTATGGTTTAAAAAATAAATGTACTTTCGAGATATCATTAAAATAATAACATTGTGTTTATTTTTAGCAGATGACTGTATTGGGAGTTCAGATGGAAATTTAATATCTTCAGAATTTATAACAGATGATGACAGTATCACACATGATACATATGAAGAGCATGCTGTTGTCCCAGATATACCTCCAGTCCTTCCTCGGAAAGCTTTATCACATGATCTTTTCAAACAAGTCCAAAATTCTGATTTATCACAGAATTGTAAGCAAAATAAAAGTTACAGAAGTGATATGGAACATGAAACCGATCCTACAAGGGAGAAACCGTTTTCATGCCCAGAATGTGAGAAATGTTTTGCTCGAAAATCAAACCTTATTTATCATCAAAAATATCACACAGGGGAGAAGCCATTTTTTTGTTCAGAGTGTGAGAAATCTTTTGTTCAGAAATCAGAACTTGTTAGACATAAGAAAAATCACACAGGGGAGAAGCCATTTTCATGTTCAGAGTGTGGGAAATGTTTTAATTGGAAATCAGAACTTGTTGTACATCAAAGAATTCACACAGGGGAGAAGCCATTTTTATGTTCCGAATGTGGGAAATGTTTTAAGCTGAAGTCAGAACTTGTTAGGCATCAAAGATCTCACACAGGGGAGAAGCCATTTTCATGTTCAGAATGTGGGAAATGTTTTATTCTAAGCTCACATCTTGTTACGCATCAAAGATCTCACACAGGGGAGAAGCCATTTTCATGTTCAGAGTGTGGGAAATGTTTTAATTGGAAATCAGAACTTGTTGTGCATCAAAGAATTCACACAGGGGAGAAGCCATTTTTATGTTCAGAATGTGGGAAATGTTTTAAGCTGAAGTCAGAACTTGTTAGGCATCAAAGATCTCACACAGGGGAGAAGCCATTTTCATGTTCAGAATGTGGGAAATGTTTTATTCTAAGCTCACATCTTGTTACGCATCAAAGATCTCACACAGGAGAGAAGCCATTTTCATGCCTGGAATGTGGTAAATGTTTTACTAGGAAATCATCTCTTGTTGACCATGGAAAGGTTCACACAGGGGATAAACCATTTTTATGTTTTGAATGTGGGAAATGTTTTTCTCAGAAATCAGATCTTGTTAAACATGTGAAGAGACTGCACATGAAAGAAACCTTTTTCATGTTGTGAATAATTGAAATGTTTAACTGGTAAATCAAGTCTTGTCGACTATGAGAAAACCCACACAGTAGAGGAGCCATTCTTGCATTCAGAATTTAGTAGATGTTTGGGTCATTCCATGTCAAGTGGACCAGTGGTCCCCACTCGACCTTCTCCGATTTTGTTGAAAATTTATAAGGATGTACATGTATGTTTGAAAAGAGGTTCTGTAAAATTTTAGGGCCAGATCTCAAATACATTGGGCACTGTTGACCTTTCACTGGAGGTCCCACCAAGCCTGCGGCTTCAGCTAAGAGGATTTTACAAACTTTGGCACATAGCCATTAGAGTTCTATAATGGCTATGATGCTGAAATTTGGCATACTAGCTCAACTTTTGCTGCTAAACACGATAAAATTATTACCGGCTATGACAAAACAATATTTCGGCCGCAATTTTGTGTCAAAGTAGCTTGTAAAACGTGTTGCATAAAATTTATGCCTAACTTTGCCCATATATAATTCAATACCAAAAAACAATAGTAACTGGTGCTTTGCCCTGTACACCAAACATCTACATGACTTTGCATTGCTGCAATATCACGGTCAAAGCATATGTATTTGTGGAAATATTCACACCCACATATGATGACAAACTTTAAAAAAACGAATTTTACCTATTTTTAGGTCAAATTTCTCAAAAAGGGTACCCCTAAAATATATTAATTCTGATATCATTTGAAAGAGCACATTTTTCTCTACAAGGATCATTGGGGTTTGTTTTGGAGTCTCTCAGTTTAAGAAAAGAAAAATGCCACTGAACATGGTGTTATTTATTAATACGCAATGAATGGTAACTGCACTATTCAAACCCTAGCGTTGGTTCATGGTGGTTATACCACAACCAATTCACTAAGAATTGGTCTTATAATCCTATTAAGAATTGTAATAATGCTGTCTTTCGAGAATTGGCAGCCCCATCGCCTAGGAGCCATGGCCGATAGCCGTGCAAGGCAAGTCGCGGGTGGTCTCTTTATCGCAGGTTCCAAAGCCTGAGGGTGGGTGTCTTTGCCTAGAATCCCAAGCCTAATATTGGGTATCTTTTGTTGGTTCCCAAGCCATAATGTTCAGTCTAAGTGGTCTGGAATTGTTGCTTCAGCGATGGATCTGCAGCCCAGTACAAAAATTTCAAAAATTTTCTCAACTTGTGCCACCACAATGCGCTGAATGGAATCTTTTTGGTACCAGTCATGGAAAGTCAGCCCTGTGATGGGATTGGAGGGACAGCAAAGAGGTTGGCAGCTCGTGCCAGTCTTCAACGCCCAACTGAAAACCAAATACTGACCCCGGTGGATTTATCCAACTTTTGCAACGAGCAACTGCATGGAATCAAGTTTTTTTGTTCCAAAAGAAAAAATTGACTAAATACGGGTAGTTCAAGAGGAAAGGTTCAAAGATGGACATACAATTACTGGAACAAGAGAAAATCACCAGTTTGTGCCAATTGATGACAAAAAGATTTGCATTTCAAGGGTATCTAATGACCCATCATCTTTCATTGCCCATGTAGATGGATCTGACAGATCAGAAATGCCTTTTGTGCCAATTGCAAACCTCCAGCCAGGGCAATACATTTCCTGCATTTACGATAGGAACTGGTGGATTGGAAATATTTCTGAAGTTTCAGTCGACGACCATGATGCATTAATACATTTTATGCAGCCTCATGGAGCAGCTAGCTTCTTTCAGTGGCCTGTGAGAAATGATACATGCTGGATTCCCGAGCAGTCAATCATTGCAATAATTCCAGCACCAGCAGCAACAGCAATGGGCCGACAATACAGCTTCTCTGAACCGATTATGTTGCAAATTCAGCAACAATTCCAGACCACTTAGACTGAACATTATGGCTTGGGAACCAACAAAAGATACCCAATATTAGGCTTGGGATCCTAGGCAAAGACACCCACCCTCAGGCTTCGGAACCTGCAATAAAGAGACCGCCCGCGACTTCCCTTGCACGGCTATCGGCCATGGCTCCTAGGCGATGGGGCTGCCAATTCTCGAAAGACAGCATTATTACAATTCTTAATAGGATTATAAGACCAATTCTTAGGGAATTGGTTGTGGTATAACCACCATGGACCAACGCAAGGGTTTGAATCGTGCAGTTACCATTCATTGCGTATTAATAAATAACACCAAGTTCAGTGGCATTTTTCTTTTCTTAAACTGAGAGACTCCAAAAAAAAAACAATGATCCTTGTAGAGAAAAATGTGCTATTTCTAATGATATCAGAATTAACCCCATTACGACCGCGTTACGTTTTAAAACGGCACTAAAAAAGGGTACTTATTCCTTTCTGCCGTTTTAAAACGGCGGTCGGAAAAAAGGGTCTAGCGCCCCCCAGAGTCAGAAAATTTCCGGGGTCTCAGCTGCCGGGGGTAGCTGAGACCCTGGAGATCATGATTCGGGCCGGTTTTTCCGGTCCCCGCTCACCTGATGACCGGTATACACCGTATACCGATCATCAAGTTATAGTAAATGACCGCGCCGGTAAAAAATCATTTATCTCCCATCTGGCATGATCAAACATGCCAGATGGGAGATAAATCTTTTTCCCGGTTCCCTCCGGTCCCCTCGGTATCCCCAAAGTGCCCCCCCCGACCCCCAACCCCCTCCCGAAAATCCAAGATGGCCGCGCGCATCGGAGAGCACAGCAGCGCGCCGGCCGCATTTACAGTGTTCCTATGGTTTCTGTCGTATGTGCCATAACACATACGACAGAAACCTGCTCCCTAGGCCCTGCCGGGTCCCCCCCTGGTGTCCCCCGGTGTCATACATACCGGAGCGCTGATCCCCCGCGGCCCCCTCCTCCGGCTCCTTCTCTGCAGACTCCGGTCACATGAGCAGAGCGCAGCTGTCAGCTTCCTGTGTTCAGGACGCTGGCTGCTCGCACTCTGCAGCTGTGACCCAGGGAGGGTGGGTGCAGATTCTTTGCACCCACTCTCCTCAAATGGAGGGTCTGCCCTCCTAGAAAATGGGGGATACGTTCCCTGAACGTGTCCCCCATATTCTAGAAGGTCCAGAGTCGACGTGGGACGTCCAAATGGATTATAGTGGATTTTTTTTTTTTCTTTTCAATAAATTGGTCAATCAGGGAATGTTTTGGGGAGTGTTTTTTCAAATAAATTTTTTTTTGTTGTCAATTTTTTTTCTTATTACTGTCAATTAGTTATGTCGGGTATCTGATAGACGCCGTGACATAACTAATTGCTGGGCTTGATGCCAGGTGACATTACACATCTGGTATCAACCCCATTCATTACCCCGTTAGCCAACGCACCAGGGCGCGGGATGAGCTGGGGCGAAGCGCCAGGATTGGCGCATCTAATGGATGCGCCACTTCTGGGGCGGCTGCGGCCTGCTATTTTTAGGCTGGGAAGAGTCCAATAACCATGGCTCTTCCCATCCTGAAAATACCAGACCCCAGCTGTCAGCTTCACCTTGGCTGGTGATCTAATTTGGGGGGACCCCACGTTTGTTTGTTTTTTTTTAATTATTTATTTATAAATAATTAAAAAAAAAAAAACAGCTTGGGGAGCCCTCCAAATTGATCACCAGACAAGATGAAGCTGTCAGCTGTGGTTTGCAGGCTACAGCTGTCTGCTTTACCCTAGCTGGCTATCAAAAATAGGGGGGACCCCACGTCATTTATTTTAATTATTTTTTTTTTTTTGGGCTAAATACAAGGCTAGGCATCCTTTAGTGTCACATGAAAGGCACTAAAGGGCGCCAGCTTAGAATATGCAGGGGGGTGGGACGTTATATATGTTTGACATCTATCCATTCATCCACTGTAGCATTTTACGCTGTGTGCCCACAATCAGGGTTTGCAACGTTTTGGGCTCAGAGTGTTTTCCCTGCATCCATAACGCTGCGTTGTGCAGTAGAAGCACAGTGGCAGGATTTTTAGAAATCCCGTGCCCACTGTGTTTCTTTTCTCCGCAGCATAAACCGACCTGTGGCGCAGCTTCCCGAGCCTCAGCATGTCAATTTATGCTGCGGAGATGAGTGTTCTTTGCAGGTAGAATAGAACTAAAGTCCACAGCAGCCTGAACCCAAATCGTGGGCATGGGCAGCTGCGTTCTCCCGTGGACAACACTCACATTTCTGCAGGAGGCTGACACTGGGTACTAGACGCCGTGTCGCTGGATCATGGCCACATAGCCTAAAGGCTACTTTACACGCTGCGATATCGGTCCCGATATCGCTAGCGTGGGTACCCGCCCCCATCTGTTGTGCGTCACGGGCAAATCGCTGCCCGTGCCGCACAACATCGCGCAGACGCATCACACATACTTACCTGCCCGGCGACGTCGCTGTGACCGGCGAACCGCCTCCTTTCTAAGGGGGCGGTCCGTGTGGCGTCACTGAGCGGCCGCCCAATAGAAGCGGAGGGGCGGAGATGAGTGGCCGGAACATCCCGCCCACCTCCTTCCTTCCTCATAGCGGCCGGGAGGCAGGTAAGGAGAGGTTCCTCGTTCCTGCGGCGTCACACATAGCGATGTGTGCTGCCGCAGGAGCGACGAACTACATCGTTACTGCTGCAGTAACGATAATCGAGAATGGACCCCCATGTCACCGATGAGCGATTTTGCACGTTTTTGCAACGATGCAAAATCGCTCATCGGTGTCACACGCAGCAACATCGCTAATGCGGCCGGATGTGCGTCACCAATTCCGTGACCCTAACGACTCCGCATTAGCGATGTCGCAGCGTGTAAAGCCCCCTTAACAGTGAGAAATTTGTTGCTACAGCAACATTTTTGTGAAGTACCTGTGGATTCAAAATGTTTACTATACTCCTGAATAAAATACTTGAGGGGTCCAGTTTCCAAAATGAGGTCACTTGTGGGGGGTTTCTGATGTATAGGTACCCAAGGGGCCCTGCTAATGTGACATGGTGCGCGCAATTTACTTCAACTTTTCCAAAATTCAAATGGTGCTCCTTCCATTCCAAGCCCTCCCATTTATCCAAACAAAGGTTTTTGGCCACATGTGGGGTATCCCTGCGCTCACAAGAAATTAGATAACAACCTGTGGGGTACACGTTTTGTTGTTGCCTCTTGAAAAAGTGAAAAATGTGTCGCTAAATCAACATTTTTGTGAAAAAAATGAAAATTTCAATATGGCAACCTAAGCTTATCAAATTCTGTGAAGTATTTGTGGATTCAAAATGCTCAATATACACCTAGATTAAAGCCTTGAGGGGTCTTATTTCCAGAATGGGGTCACTTGTGGGGGACCTCCACTGCTTAGGCACCTCAGGGGCTCTCCTAATGCAACATGGCGTCCGCTATTGATTCCAGCCAATTTTGCAGTCAAATTGCACTCCTTCTCTTCTGAGCCCTGTAGTGTGCCCAAACAGTTGATTTCCACCACATACAAGATATCAACAAACTCAGGAGAAATTGCGCAATAAATTTCATGGTGATTTTTTTCCTGTTACCCTTGTGAAAAAAAAAGCTACCTGGTTGAAGTAACAATTTTGTGGTAAAATTTTATTTTTTTATTTTCATGGCTCAACGTTATAAACTTCTGTAAAGCACATGGAGGTTCAGGGTACTCACCAAACATCAAGATAAATTCCTTGAGGGGCCTAGTTTCCAATATGGGGTCACTTGTGGTGTTTTTTTGCTGTTTACGTACCTTAGGGGTCCTCCAAATGCGACATGGTGCCCGCAATCTTTTTCAGCCAAATTTCCTTTCCAAAATTCAAATATTGCTCCTTCCGTTCCAAGCCCTCCCATTTCTCCAAACAAAGGTTTCAGACCACAAGTGAGGTATCACCGCGCTCATAAAAAAGTGGGTAACAAACATTGGGGTCAAATTTTTGGAATTACCTCTTGAAAAAGTGAAAAAATTGATGCTAAAGCAACATTTTTGAGAAAAAAATGAAAATTTTCAATGTGACAACGTAACGTTATCAAAATCTGTGAAGTACTTGTGGATCCAAAATGCTCACTATACCCCTAGATAGAAGCCTTAAGGGGTCTAGTTTCCAAAATGGTGTCACTTGTGAGGGGTTTCTGCTGTTTAGGTACCTTAGCGGACATGTAAATGCAACATGGTGCCTGCAATCTATTTCAGCCAAATTTGCTTTCCAAAATTCAAATATTGCTCCTTCTGTTCCGAGCCCTCCCATTTGTCCAAACAAAGGTTTCTGACCACATGTGGGGTATTGGCGCGTTCATACGAAAGTGGGTAACAAGTTTTGGGGTTCATTTTGTTGTGTTATTTCTTCTAAAAGTGAATAAATTTGGGGTAGAGCAACATTTTAGGTAAAATTTTATTTTTTGCTTTTTTCATTCCACTTTGCTTTAGTTCCTGTGAAGCACCTGAAGGGTTAATAAACTTCTTGGATATGGTTTTGAGTACTTTGAGGGGTGCTGTTTTGAGAATGGTGTCACTTTTAGGTATTTTCTGTCACCTAGGCCTCTCAAAGTCACTTCAAATGTGATGTGGTCCCTAAAAAAATGGTTTTGTGAATTTTGTTGAAAAAATGGGAAATTGCAGATGAACTTTGACCCCTTCTAACTTCCTAACCCCAAAACATTTTGTTTCAGAAATTGCGCTAATGTAAAGTAGACATGTGGGAAATGTTATTTATTAACTGTTTTGTGTAACATATCTCTCTGGGTTAAGGGCATAAAAATTAAAAGTTTGAAAATTGCAAAATTTTCAAAATTTTCATCAAATTTCCGATTTTTTCACAAATAAAAGCAAAAAATATCGTTCTAAATTTATAACTATCATGAAGTACAATATGTCACGAAAAAACAATGTCAGAATCACCGGGATCCGTTGAAGCGTTCCAGAGTTATGACCTCATAAAGTGACACTGGTCAGAATTGCAAAAAATGGCCTGGGCATTAAGGACAAAACTGGCTTCGTCCTTAAGGGGTTAATATATTTTAGGGGTACCCTTTTTGAGAAATTTGACCTAAAAATAGGTAGAATTCGTTTTTTTAAAGTTTGTCATCATATGTGGGTGTGAATATTTCCACAAATACATATGCTTTGACCGTGATATTGCAGCAATGCAAAGTCATGTAGATGTTTGTTGTACAGGGCAAAGCACCAGTTACTATTGTTTTTTGGTCTTGAGTTATATATGGGCAAAGTTAGGCATAAGTTTTATGCAACACGTTTTACAAGCTACTTTGGCACAAAATTTTGGCCGAAATATTGTTTTGTCATAGCCGGTAATAATTTTATCGTGTTTAGCAGCAAAAGTTGAGCTAGTATGCCAAATTTCAGCATCATAGCCAGTAGAGAACTCTAATGGCTATGTGCCAAAGTTTGCAAAATCCTCTTAGCTGAAGCCGCAGGCTTGGTGGAACCTCCAGTGAAAGGTCAACAGTGCCCAATGTATTTGAGATCTGGCCCTAAAAATTTACAGAACCTCTTTTCAAACATACATGTACATCCTTATAAATTTTCAGCAAAATCGGAGAAGGTCGAGTGGGGACGATTTTAAAACTGGTCCACTTGATGTGGAATGACCCGTTTTCATCAATAATCAGGTCCTGTTGTGAGATGAGTCACATAGGAGAAACCATCATGATGTACCGTGATTCAATGGGTTTTATCCAAAAATCAATTGCTCCACTAAGAATTGGTCAGGGAAAGCACCATTTTCTTTCTTTTTTAAACTTACTTTATTATTATGACCATAAGCCGCACCTAGGTTTTAGTGGAGGAAAATAGGGAAAAATATTGTAGCAAAAAAATGTAGTCATTACGCACTTATAGGGGGGAATGTGCTGCTAACACTGTGATGGGGGCAATATTCCCCAATTCTGTACTAATGTCCCCCATTCTTGTACACTTTCAGTTATATATGTCTATCATTCTGATGTATATGTTGTTCTTCCTGGTAAATATGTTCCCTATATTTGTCCTATCCTGGTGTATATGGCTTGCATCCTAGTATATATGGCCCTTATCTTGGGCTCATCCTGGTATATATGATCCCCATCCTGGTATATATGGCAATCATCATGGTACCATCATGGAACCTAAAGACTCATCTGTTCAGAAATGCCTATAACCTTGAATGACCTCACTGCCCCACCACCGTGCGGAGCTGCCGCCCCACCACCGTGCGGAGCTGCCGCCCCACCTACACCCCACCTACTGTCTCCTCCCCATAATCCTATAGAATGTAAGCCCGCAAGGGCAGGGCCCTCTTCCCTCTGTACTAGTCTGTCTACTGTAACTTGTATATGTATTTTGTATGTAACCCCCTTCTCATGTACAGCACCATGGAATCAATGGTGCTCTATAAATAAATAATAATAATAATAATAATAATAAAATGGTATATATGGCCTCATCCTGGTGTATATGATCCCCATCCTGGGCCCATTCTGGAATATATCTTTTATCCTCGTATATATGATCCCCATCTTGGTATTTACATGTGAAAATGGGCCCCCTTACTTCTTGGGCTGCAGGTTTCACCACTGATGTGTCTGCTTCTGCCGTCATCCTGGCATATATGTCCCTCATCACGCTGCAGACATAAAAAAAAATGATTATACTCACCATCCCTCTGCTCCCCCAGTGTGCGGTCTAGTCTTTGATGACGGCAAGTGAATTCAGTGTGTAAGTGGCGCATCGCATGACGTCACTGCCATGCACCTGCAGTTACACACAGACATAAGCTACCGGAATATCCACTGCTCCCCACACCCGGAATTATGGACTTGGGGAGTAGTGAATATTCATTCTCTAATAGCAGACACACGTGATCACCCAGCTGCAGCATTAAGTTGGCGGCTGGGTGATCATGTGTGCCTGCTATTAAAGAGGATGAATATTCACTGCTCCCCACACACAATTCTACCCACCCCTCGATGCCGGCTTCAGTGCTGAGATGTAGACGCGATTATGGGAGTGAGGAGCAGTGAATATTGAAGAGTGAGTATTGAAGTAAATCACATTGTATATAATTGCATTTCAAAACTTGTTGTTTTGTTAATAAATACTTGTAAATATATATTCTTCATGCCTGGCTTTCTGTTGTTTAGATGTGATGATTTTGCCTCAGAACCTCTGGAGTTGAGGCACAGCTGTAGACATTTCACACAAAAATAGGGAGGGGAGAATTGAATCACACTGCATCCTAGTGTCACGCTAGGTACGGGGAAGTACCAAGCGCACGGCGGAAGGGAATGGAAGGGAAACCCTTTGTCTAGGAAGATGATGACCCCTGACTAAACCTACTGCTGGTCCCTGGGGTCCCTCATTACCCGAAATAGGTTCTGCACCTATGTGCCAAGTCGGATACCTGACCCTGGGTATCCCTAATGCTGGGCCCTAAATAGGGAACAGATGGGATGAGCTCTTTGTCAACCCCACTAAAGAACTATAGAAGACACAAGGGGGACACGAGGAAATGCATGATCTACTTATCATTAATGTCTCAGGAAGGAGTTCAGCAGAGCTTTCAGCAACAACACCACAGAGGAGAACAAGCCATCTGCTTGCAACCTCGGTTGGAAAGAACTGAAAATATCACCAGCACAATCCAAAGGAAGGAATGGGAATTTAAACACCAAGGGAATACTGATAAGCAACAGGTGGGTGGAAGTCGAGCTCCTGCTGGGTCCAAAAGGGAGAGAGATAAATCCAGCAGGAATGCATTCTGTACGGACATTGTGACCATTGATGGCAAGAAACCACATGACTGTCTGTCACCCGTGACACCTAGATATGTGGAAGTTATTAAGACACTCCGGTCCCAATTCATCACACTTTTATAGCAAGAAAGGTCACACAAACTTTGAAAAGTCTCACATACTTGGCTTAACTCCGAGTCGGTGAAGAGCAAGTAACATGTATGATACCTCTGCTGGGGTTTTCGGAATTAATGGGGTTCTGTCACTAAGTGTTTAACTCATAATTAAACGTCAGAATAATATAAAGACAGGGACTCTGATTCCAATGATGTGTTACTTACTGGGCTGCTTTCTGTAGTTTTGATAAAAAACACTGTATTACCGCTAGGGAATTATCACTAGAGAACTACTAAACCTGCTGCCATGTATTCTCTTTCTCCATAAGCTCTGTATGACCCCACCCCACCCCTGATTGGCAGCTTTCTGTCAAAGCCCATTGTACACAGCTGCCAATCAGTGGTGTGGGTGGGGTTATACACGAGCATTTTGAGAACTGGTAGATCTTAAGCAGATAAAACTGATTTTTATCAAAACTTCAGCAAGCAGCCAAGTAAGTGACCCATCGCTGGAATAAGGGTCTCTGCTTATACAGGTCGATTGGACACAAGTTACAAGTAGCTTTGTTCTTCTTAATCTATGAATCACATCCTGAAGCCATATACTATGAATTTTATATATTTAATCTGAAAAGTAGGCAGTGTTTACCTCAGGGGTGGGGAACATCAGGCCCGCGGGAAGTATGCGTCTCGCCATGACTTTCTGCGACCCCCGGGCAGATTGCGGGGGGGGGGCAGCAGTATTCAAGCTGCCACTGCAGTCTTGCAGGCCACTGGCCCTTTAAATCCCCACATGCGCATACATACAAGTGGGTTCTCCCGTTGTCAGTGCCAGCTTGCTCACGACTTACTTTGTGGGCGGCTTTAGTGCTATGCGATTCCATCCCACAGCAGCTTCATAACTTCCAGCGGTCTGTGCCCACCCTCTGCCCTCCGGATGTGTGCCCACTCTCCGCTGCCTGCTCTTTGGTGCTGTGAGTCCGGCGCTGCTGTGTGTCCATCGCCCACCCTCTGCTGCTGTGTGCCCTGTCCAGTGCTTTGTGGCCTGCCCCTCTAGTTCTGTGTACCACGCCCCCTCAGAGTTGCGTGCAACCCTCAGTGCTCTGTGCCCCCCAATGCTGAGTATCCCCCCCAGCTTTGTGTGCCCCCCCATTGATGTCAGGGCTCCGCAAGTGCTTTGTGCAGCCCCCCAGTGATGTCTGTGCCTCCCTTCAGTGATGACTGTGCTCCCCCCAGTGATGTCTGTGCCTCCCCCCAGTGATGTCAGTGCCTCCCCCAGTGATGTCAGTGCCTCCCTTCCAGTGATGTCTGTGCCTCCCCCCCATTGATGTCTGTGCCTCCCCCCAGTGATGTCTGTGCCCCCCCCAGTGATGTCTGTGCCTCCCCCCAGTGATGTCTGTGCCTCCCCCCTAGTGATGTCTGTGCCTCCCCCCCAGTGATGTCTGTGCCTCCCCCCCAGTGATGTCTGTGCCTCCCCCCCAGTGATGTCTGTGCCTCCCCCCAGTGATGTCTGTGCTCCACACAGTGATGTCTGTGCTCGACACAGTGATGTCTGTGCTCGACACAGTGATGTCTGTGCCTCCCCCCCAGTGATGTCTGTGCCTCCCCCCAGTGATGTCTGTGCCTCCCCCCCAGTGATGTCTGTGCCTCCCCCCCAGTGATATCTGTGCTCCACTCTGTGATGTCTGTGCTCCACTCTGTGATGTTTGTGCTCCACTCTGTGATGTTTGTGCTCCACACAGTGATGTCTGTACTCAACACAGTGATGTCTGTGCCTCCCCCCCCCAGTGATGTCTGTGCCTCCCCCCCCCCAGTGATGTCTGTGCCTCCCCCCCGCCAGTGATGTCTGTGCCCTTCCCAGTGATTTCAAATATATAGGTGTACGGCACTCCTGGGGTTATGATTGGGGCTCAGAAAGGGTCCAACTCTGTATTCATATAGAAAGAAGACTCCGGCACTCAATATTGTAGTGAAAGAAAGATGATTCCTTTAATTGGTATATTGTATAATATCAATATCATTGATGTTTCGGTCTATATGACCTTCCTCATATATACACTGTCAAATGTGCTGGACACAAAGAAAACAGATAATCAGCTGTGAAATGCTGTGCACAGCAGGTGAGGGATATGTGATGAGAAAGAGGCACAATAGTGAATACATTATGTTAAAAAGTATAAGCACACGGGCCAGGAGGAGAGGGACCAGGGGGAGTACCCGGTAATCCAGTCCCAGGCTTCCTCTCCTGGAAGAGGCCTGAAAGATACCAGCAGCACTACAGAGTACAGGCATCGCAATACAAATGTTACAGCTGCAGAGCCACTCATTGAGCATACTATGAGACAGCTTATGTCTGAAATAATGTCCACATTTAAAAAAGATATGCAAAATATGCTTAGATCTATGCAAAGGGACATTAATGCCATAGGAGAACGCACGTCTCACATAGAAGATAAGATGGCGGAGCTCACAACGGCGCACAATGAGGTGGTGGATTCAGTTGTGTCTATAGATGAAGAGGTAGACGCACTAAAGCTCAAAATAGCGGATATGGAGTACAGATCACGCCGCCACAACGTCAGACTGAGAGGTATTTCAGAGACGGTTAAAATAGATACTCTCAAAGAATTTCTCACTGATTATTTCTCATGCCTGATGCCGGACTCTACGCAGATGGATCTGGTTCTGGACAGAGCCCACAGGCTTCCTAAGCCTAAGCATCTCCCAGCCTCAATACCCAGAGATGTAATAGTTAGAATACATTTCTTCCACATCAAAGAAAAAGTGATGGAGGCAGCTCGAAAACCGCCATCTCTGCCTGATCGTTTTAAAGATATATCCATATATGCAGACTTATCGGCATTCACTTTAACACGCAGAAAGGCATTCTCATCATGCACAGGGATACTAAGGGAACACAACATCCCATACAAATAGGGTTTCCCCGTAAAGCTCATAATAACTAAAGATGGGCACAAGCATGTGTTAAGCAGCCCGGAACAAGCCTTACGACTCTGCAAGAAGTGGGCTCTACCCTCTACAGCCAGGGAAGGCCTGGAAAGAAACCCACTACCACGACAAATCGCGGAGGATTGGTCCAAAGCATGAATTCTGCATGTAGAGAAAGTGTTTAAGCCGCCAGGAACAGAGATTGAAAAACCGGAATTGAACTCTGCTAATTGATCCTTTACAGAAGAGTTCTTTGGGATTCGGCATTTGGATAAACAGACTGAGAAGAGTAAGGCCCCTCTTTGGGAAGAAGAAGAAGCCGGGGGTCACTTATGGCATGGACCCCATACAATATCGGGACTTGGACATGGACCCTTTTCCTGGATTTCTTGGAGATCTTGTTTTTCTGTTTTTTCTCCTTTTTTTTTCTTTTCTCTACACTGAGAATTTACCTGAATTTTTTCCTAAATTTTTTCTTTTTTTATTCTCTTTGTTTTATTTTTCTGTTTCTCTTTTGAACAGGCATTTTTCTTTTTCCTGGTCTACTCCTGGGGAATATGTCAGAGCCCAGGCCAAATTTTGTTTGATAGGCCTAAGTTTGGCTCCTGATACACGATATGGAAAGCCCATAAGGGCACCCTATGTTTTTGCTCTTGAGAGCAAGGTTATTTGTGCAACAGTTAAGGCCACTTTACATGCTGCGATATCGGTACCGATATCGCTAGCGTGGGTACCCGGCCCCATCGGTTGTGTGACACGGGCAAATCACTGCCCATGGCGCACAACATCGCCTGGACCCGTCACACTACTTACCTGCCCTGCGACGTCGCTGTGACCGGCGAACCGCCTCCTTTCTAAGGGGGCGGTCCATGCGGCGTCAGTAAGCGGCCGCCCAATCAAAGCTGAGGGGCAGAGATGAGCGGGACGTAACATCCCACCCACCTCCTTCCTTCCGCATTGCGGGCGGTGGCAGGTAAGGTGAGGTTCCTCGTTCCTGCGGCGTCAGACGGAGCGATGTGTGCTGCCGCAGGAGCGACGAACTACATCGTACATGCTGCAGCAGCGATATTTGAGAAGGGACCCCCATGTCACCGATGAGCGATTTTGAACGTTTTTGCGACGATTCAAAATTGCTCATAGATGTCACACGCAACGACATCGCTAATGCGGCCGGATGTGCGTCACAAATTGCGTGACCCCAACGATATTGCATTAGTGATGTTGTAGCATGTAAAGCGGCCTTTACTTGTGTTTTTTTCTTATTTACAGCTGAAGAAACTTCCAGTCGGAATTGCGGGAAAGAAAGAGGGGGGTATGAAGCGACGTGGTCATATGATGGACGTGGGCATCAGTAATGTAGATGAGTATGAAATTCAGAGAGTGTAACAGTGTGCCCCATCAGTTCCCATAAGAGAAAAGGGACAAAATATACACAGCAGAAACATTTAGCAAACAAGACAAAACATTTAGATGGGGTTAAATTCATATCTATTAACGCCAAAGGTCTAAATTCCCCATACAAGAGGTCAACATTATGGAAAGAAGCATTGAAGAACAATGCAGACATATTGTGTGTACAGGAGACTCACTTAAACAGTGGAGATACGAGAAGATTAAAACATAAAAGATTCCCGCATGTGCTACTGGCACCAGCTGATCGGAAGAAAGGAGGGGTGGCAATTGCAATAAGGGATTCGGTTGCTTTTTCTCAAACAAACCAAATTGTAGATCCTCATGGACGATATATTATATTACAATGTTTAATTAATAATATCCCATACACGCTGGTAACTGTATATGCCCCTAATAAAGGACAATATACACACATTAGGAAAACAATAGTAAAAGCCAACAAAGTTAAAAAGGGCCCTCTAATACTAGTAGGGGATTTCAATGTAGCACTGTGGCCAAACATGGATTCCACATCTAGATAAAAAAAACTTAACCCTAGCCCACTTACAAACTGTTTCACACACATGAATTATATGACGTTTGCAGACTAAAGAACCCATCCACAAGAGATTACACGTTTCTTTCACACCCGCACAATAGCTACACAAGAATTGATTTCTTTTTAGTTGATAAAACAGTAATTCCACGAGTGTTAGCCGCAAAAATAGGAAATATCACTTGGAGTGACCACGCTCCCATCACGCTGGAAATAGAGGAGAAGCATGAAATAGATAAATCTCCAATATGGAGGCTCAATACTTATATCTTGAACCACCCTACTTACGCACCACAAACGCAGCAAACCATCCAAGATTATTTTGCACAAAATGACAATAGAGAAGTATCGGACACAACCCTATGGTGTGCACACAAGGTGGTCATGAAAGGGCATTTTATAAAACAGGCCTTACATTACAAAAAAACTACACAAATGGCAGTAACTGATATCCAAACTAAGCTGGGGAATTTACATAGATTGCATAAACAATCCTACTCACCCACTAGAGCGGCGGAGATCTCAGATCTACATAAACAGCTACATGAGCTTAATCTACACACATACGAGCATGCCCTCAAAAAACTCAAAATGAAGTATTATTGGCAAGGAAATAAATTGGGGGAATTGTTGGCTAAACAGGTGAAAGTACGTGCAGCAAAATCCCGTATCCCATACTTAACTGGCCCCAACAAGGAAAAAATAATGGACCCTCAGCAAATTGCAAACGAATTCACTAAATATTACGAAACCCTATACAACTCAAAAGGAGACAAACGGACCCACCAACCAAATGACGCAGAAATAATGACATTCTTAGAATCAGTAAATCTACCAAAACTATCAATTACACAGAAGGAAACGCTATCCCAGGCACTCACAACATTGGAAATTCATAGAGCTGTAGATACCCTGAAATTACACAAGGCCCCGGGACCAGATGGCATTCCAAATGACTACTATAAAAAGTATAAAAACTCAGTCTCACCATACTTGGTAAGAGTGTTCAATGAGGCCACCAAGAACAGCTCCTTTCCTGTAGATATGCTGAATGCTCATATTATTACCCTGCCCAAACCTGGAAAGGACCCAGACACTCCAGCAAATTTTCGGCCAATCTCGTTATTAAATCCGTACGTCAAATTATCTGCTAAGGCTCCTGCACATCCTCCCTGAGCTAATTCACTGGGACCAAGTTAGATTTGTCAAAAAAAGACAGACCAGTGACGGAACCCAACGCCTTATTGACCTGATCGCTGAGGTGGAGGTTATCTTTGGACGCGGAGAAGGCGTTTGACAGAATCCACTGGGGATTCATGGAAAGGACGCTTCAAGGCTTTGGTTTTGAGGGATCGATCCTATCATCCATCATGGCACTATACTCTAAGCCCTCGGCCCAGGTATATTCAAATGGGTATTTGTCCTGTTATGGTTAATATTTTATATTAAGTTTTGATTATCATTTAAGTAATTTATGTTTAATAATTTTGTATTTTTGTATTAGCTTTATAAGTGTTATTCATAAAAGCAATAGCACTGGGTGTAGTCTCTTTAAAGAGGTCTTTGTCTAAATTTTCTTTGTTACTGAAGGTCCAGAAAACTGGACAGATCTGGTTTTAAGGAATTCAGCAGGATCCATAATTTACGATTTTGTTATTTCCAACTTTCATTCCATTTTTGGTCATGTACTAAGCCGTCCCCTTATCTTTTGTGGTTTTAATAAACTACTGTTTGGGCATCTGAGATTCAGACAAAGCCTGGTACACAGACATTGACTGTGTGTTCTTGTGTTTGTCTCCGATGCATCGCTATTAATTGGACCAACATTGGCAGATCTGGAGATCACTTTGCATCTCACCCTAAATTAGCTCTCCCAGGAAAGGGGTTTCCACGACAGAACATGGTGCCTGAAACCCGGGATGGTTAACTGGACCTCTCTGTGACCCGACTACAAAGACCTTCCCAGGAACCACTGAACAAAATCCGCGGTGAGTAACCCATTGTGTTACAAATGTTTCAGTGCTTTCTGGAGGTCCGAGACGGGTACATAGTGGTCCAACAAGACCATTCTTATCAAACCTCTGCCAGTGTTTGGATTTTGTGTGTATGATTGAAATAATAGAGATATTCCATCTGTGATCTGTTATATGTATCAATGTGTTTTTAAATGTGCGAATGATTGTTGAAGGAAATTGAATGAAGAGTATATAATCTCAGCAGTTGAAAGATTATATGTTGTCCTGTGTTTTCTATATAACTGTTATGTCTGGAATTATATTTTAAGCTATGAGGATCCTTTAATGTGGGACTGATTGATGTTTGAGTGACGGATGTATTGTAAAAATCTGATAAACCATTGTGCTGGTGTTTATGTTCTCTTGCATTTGCATTTAAGATAGGAATTGGCTTAATAGGAGTTGTAGTTTTTAATCATCCAGTTTATCCAGACAAAGAAACATATAGCCAGAGAGGGAACACTTATTGTAGATTTTATTTTTGGAGCTGCGCCCTCTACAGGACAAGAAAGGGAACTTGTTTGAGTAGTTGAAATCTCATATGCTCTGGCCTGGATACACTGTCTCTTTTGTGTTTGATGTAATCTGTTTGAGTCAGAGGTAGATGGAAATTTTGTAGGAAATTAGCTTAGTCTCCCATGGTATATTATATTGAGAAGTAGAAGTAATCCCAATAACTGTTGGTAGTAGAGTTTATGAATTGTTATTTGTTTGGTTCTGTATCAGAATTGTACGGGTACAAAGGGCTGGTAACCTGATGCTTCCTAGAAATTCTTCTCTTGCGAGAACAGTGGTTCTGGGAGTAGAAATCCTTCTCTTGCGAGCAAATTGGTGCTGGGAGAAGAGTAGAGTCTTCTGCGGTTAAGACTCTATGGCCTATTTCAGTTCTACGGTTAACTGCGGGCATTGAAGTTGCAGTCAGAGGACTGGCAGCTATAGGACGTAATCAGCCTCAGAGGTACCACCCATGTCCCTACAAAGGATATAGAAGAAAGACGAAAAGGGAATGAAGCAATGGATTGATGCAAAATGTTATTGGAATTTTTTTTTGTTTTGGGAGACGTTTTTCTGCAAATGTGAAGACTGTTTCAAAGATAAAAACAAACAGGTTAGAATGTGGTAAAGTATCCAAGCGTCTCTCACTGAGTGACCATAAATCAGATTAAACCATTCATGGTGGTGTATATGTAATCTGTGATAGTATAAAGGCCCAGGGAACCCTGCAGTCTCTATAACTGATGTAAAACCTGCACGGCCTCCCCCCTTCAGCACCCCTGCCATATGCAGGATCATTGGGATAGACCTGCAGACACTGTGGCCAACACAGTCCCTCTGGAGCTAATATTGCGTGTCCTGTGTTTCCCCATGCCCAGGCATATTGCCCTTGCTACCTAGATCCTGAATCTCCTGTAAAATTACCCTTACATTTAGAACATATCTCCAGGGTATTCAGGAGGTATATCTGGCCACATAGGAAAACCTAATCTTGGTAGCTTTCCAGAGAATGGAGTTTAACAGAGGATTAGACACTGGTTTTAGGCAGAATAAGCGACAAGATCTGTTGCAGATTGTAGCATAGGACCATACTCAGTTTTGGGTATGAACATAATGATAAGAATCATGGACTATTGCTGCGGTGTGTTATAAATGCCCATAGACCTACAGTCCAGGGCGCTGTACCAGTCTCCCAAAGTGGAGCAATATGAAATGGATGTATTTGAGGGAAATATCCCCTGGGGAGCTGAACTAGAAAGGAAAGCGTTAATTTGGCCCCCCTGCAGCCAAGTAGAAGAAAAGGGAGGGGTAGAGGGGGAATCCACCACAAGAAGGAGATAAGAGACTAAACTACAGGAATACACAAAAGAGTGAGGAGAAAAAAAATAGCCTATATGTAACCATTATAGAGGAGAAATAACACAATAATGTTTATTGATAACAAGTAAAATGGTGCAGTGGGTACAACCGAGAAAGACCAGCATCACAACAATCAAAATACGTAAAAGGAATATTTATAATGTTGGATTATAAAGGAATGTTTATAATGATGACCACAAGCAGCAATGTGAATAGACCCGTATTGACCTATAATGATACAAAAAGCAGCATGAGTTATAAAAAGTAACATGCTGCGTGTGTATGTAAGGCAATGAGTTTATAGAACAGAATGGAATGATGGTGAAGTATATTACAGCAGCAATGTATGAAGAACCATACAAAAGTACATGGTGTAAATGTAAGGTGCTAAAAAAAAGAGAAAATGTGCAAGCAGTAGCAATGGTAACTGTGTCAGCTAAAAAGACTGAAGGTATGTCAGCCATGCTGCATAGGAAGATAGCACAATGTGTGAGAGGATGGTACCTCGCTACGGACATCTTGTTGGTGTGTGATGTCCAGAACCAATGTGTGGTTTTGTGATTAGTGTCACCTTCATCAGGGTGTGGAGTTGTCACAGCCCTAGAGGCTTTAAAGGCTTAGACTACAGCAATGTAAAAGGTTGGGCTTGTGGGCAAAACGTTTTTTTTTGTTTTTTTTGAGGGGACAAATGTCCCAAAAAGGCAACAACTACTATCGTGACCCCCACCACCATAGGAAACTGACAATTCAGATGTCTCCCACAACCCCATTGTCATCCCCCGGGGACTATATTCATTGTTCCTATTTTGTGACCCAGGTTTTAAGTTTTCTCATATTCACTTATTAATTTAAGGACAGACATGTTGCAGAAAATTGGGACCTGCATAGAATTTACCCTAATTGGGCCCAAGGTGACCACCCCCCTTAAAAGAAGGCACCCTGTGTAGTCTCCGAATCCTGACTGACAATTCCCAAAGCTAGTTGTTTGACTTGAGAATAAACCCAGACAGTTGTGGTCACATAAGCAAAATAGACGTGGGAAAAACCTTTAACCCTTTACCGCCACAAGCAGGTTGGACATATAGACGGCGTCCTCACCCAAGAACACGGTGGCAGACAGCACCCTCCAGAGTATTACTCTGGGATACTACATTCAGTTATTACAGTGACCCCCTGCTTGTGTAAGAGCTGGGCAGCTGTTTCAGGACTCTATTAGAAAGACAGAGGACATAGTGTTAAGCTGCCCCCTCACTCCAAGCTCCTTATGCTGTATCTGAAAGACTCCAACAGGCTCAGACCCACCATCTTTGAGTATAAAGGCCGAACAAATATTAAGTTTTTCCCTCTTTACATTCCCCCATAATGCTCTCAAACTGTAATGGTCTAAATCCAGCTGCATGATTAACAGTGGATTGTAGAAAAGGGAGGAGAATATTTGGATGGGGAAGTGGGAGGGACTGTGAGCCAAGACCTGCCCCTGAGGGAGGGACCATGAGACAAGATCTGCCCCTGTGGGAGAGACCGTGAGACAAGACTTGCCCCTGTTTTTCAAGACTTGCCCCTGTTTTTCAAACTAGCAGATGAAGAAGTTCAGTTTGATATGACACATGACTGTCAGGCATTGGTGGAGGCAGAAACAAAGGACTTGGCAAATATCACTGATGTACCACTCACTAACCCCTCTGCTGAGTATTTTATAGATGGTTCCAGAGCTTTGGACAATGATCAAGGACTGTTCATCATCGGGTATGCAGTAGTCCACAATGGTAAGGCAGTAAGAACCACTCCCCTCGAGCTACTCTGCGCAAGAGGTTGAGCTGAAGGCATTCGCTGTAATGTGCAGTCTGGGAAAAGGTAAGAAGAGTAATGTATTTTCTGACTCACAATACGCTTTTGGGGTAGCACACGACTTTGGCGTCATTTGGCGGAGCCGTAATTTCCTGACCTCTGTTGGCAAACCCATAAAGTATGCGCAGGCAGTAGAGCAGCTACTCGCAGCACTCACCATTCCCCAAAGGGCAGCCATAGTCAAAGTATCGGCACACGCACGGGAACAAACTCCCCTTGCAGTAGGGAATGCATTGGCCGACAAGCCGGCTAAAGAAGCAGCGAGACTACCTCTGACAGGAATACTGGCCATAACAGACATAGCCCTCTAAGGGAGCTTAGTGACTGAGAGTGCGGGGCGCCACCTTTCAGCAAAGGAGGCTGGCACCGTACCGGCCCCAGTGGCCGTTGATCGTGAACTGTTTCAGGTCTTCCAGACCCAGGCCCCCTCAAACGAACAGAATGCAATGCGCTGTACGGTCACAGTCAGTGGTATGGCAGGTAAACACCCGGATTTGCCTCCCTCGCTGCCTGTTCCCCATGATGGCTGCCCTGACACATTCCCCGGTGGCAAAGGTGTGACGTGTGCGGTAGTGCTGCAAAACTGATGTGCCCCAGGGTTCCCGAATATGGCTGCAAAGTATGTCTTGTTTGTGCAAAACACAGCCCCGGTAGGCCTATTTGAGTTCCGCAGAAATTCAGCACCAAAACCAGATGACTCATTTCAGAGACTGCAGGTGGACTGCATACTGCTGCCTAAGGTGGGTACTTATGAATATGTCCTGGTATGTCTGAAGCTTAGACCGTGATGAAAGATAATACAAAGACCACAATTACCATCAAGAAAGTAGTAAGTAAGGTGGTTTGCAGATATGGGTTTCCCAAAACTATAGAAAGTAACAGAGGTGCTTACTTCAATGGAGAATTAAATGAAACAGATCATGGCTACTTTGGGAATAGAACATGCTTTCCACGTTCCCTATGACCCACAAAGTAGTGGGAAGGTGGAACACTTTAACGGTACTCTTAAATTAAAGTGCATGGAGGAAACACACTTGTCCTGGGTAGATTGCTTGCCCATCACATTGCTTTCAGTGAGAACTGCCCGAAGAGGTATAAAGAAGCTGTCCCCATATGAATTAATGTTTGGTAGTGTTCCTGAAACAGAATTATATTTCCCACAGTAATTGCAGGCCTCGTATGCTTTTCTCACTGAATATGTCGCTGAGTTGCACAAACATCTCACTGTTACTCATAACTGTGTTCTTTCCTCCATCCCAGACCCCATGTTTATAAGCGGCACACACACACCGGCACCAGGCGACTGGGTCGTGGTCAAGAGACACATAAGGAGACCATTGGAGCCTAGATCCAGGGAGCCATTCTAAGTGATGCTAACCACTGCCACTTCTGTCAAGATCCAAGGCAAAGATACAAAGATAACCACTCTGCCTTTTGGATTATGCTGATGGCAACTGTACCTCTTGTCCTATCAATGAGGCACTAAAAGAGGACTGTGATAAACTGATAAAGCATCACCAAGTTCTGTTCCAAGATATGGACTCTAAAGCACTAAGAACTGTTGGATATGCACTCAGAGCCCAATATCTTCTAATTCTACGCCATATCTTGCAGATCCCCTGACCCTATATGAGGACTATAAGTTAAGCCTGTGATGCTCCCACTCTTAGGACTGGAAAAACTGTGAGAGTACTTCAATTACTCGTGATTATTTGTAATGATAGTTGTTTCCAGAAAAGTGACCAAGGATGTTTTGAGCAATAGTGAACTGTGGTTTACACATTCTGTGTAGACTTGTGAACAACTTTACCAATTTAACTAACATTTTGAGTCTAAAACATTCTGAAGGAATGAGATCTGTCTCAAAAACTGCTGAAATTGGTGTGCCAAACCTTCGAGGCAAAGCACGTTTGACTTATATGTGTTGTGTTGGGAAAACCACTGACATAATACACTGCATAATTCCTAAGGATTTATATCTAGTATGTGGTCACCAGGCCTATAAATGACTTCCCCGGGGCGCAGAGGGGATCGACACCTCTGTACGCCTTATACCGTTACCTTTATATTTCCTCATGGTGTTCTAGATATAAGTGCTTTACCCAAACATTCCCTATATAACCGAGCTGCAGACAAATGTCTCCGACAATTTGGTTCTCAGGTATCACTGGGTGGCTGATGGGCATTCTACAGATGGGAATGTTGGTACTATTAATGTATGTAGCTGCTAGAATTGGTATATTTGTTATGACAACACTATGAAAAGAGACTCGTAAGATCAAACATCACAGGCCGTCAGTTACCACATGTGAAAAATATCTCAGTGCTCCCTTAGTAAATATATATGATGAAATTTACAAACAAGATATCTATCGGTGAACGGGGTTGGCCCCTCCATGCTGTCATAGCATGGGGATATAGCTGATGGATAAATTGTCTGTAAATAATAAAAAGGGAGGAATTGTTATGGTTAATATTTTATATTAAGTTTTGATTATCATTTAAGCAATTTATTTATGTTTAATAATTTTGTATTTTTGTATTAGCTTTATAAGTGTTATTCATAAAAGCAATAGCACTGGGTGTAGTCTCTTTAAAAAGGTCTTTGTCTAAAGTTTCTTTGTTACTGAAGGTCCAGAAAACTGGACAGATCTGGTTTTAAGGAATTCAGCAGGATCCATAATTTACGATTTTGTTATTTCCAACTTTCATTCCATTTTTGGTCATGTACTAAGCCGTCCCCTTATCTTTTGTGGTTGTAATAAACTACTGTTTGGGCATCTGAGATTCAGACAAAGCCTGGTACACGGACATTGACTGTGTGTTCTTGTGTTTGTCTCCGATGCATCGCTATTAATTGGACCAATATTGGCAGATCTGGAGATCACTTTGCATCTCACCCTAAATTAGCTCTCCCAGGAAAGGGGTTTCCACGACAACCCATACACCCAAGTCTTTTTCTGTGTCTGTTTTACCCAGTGTTCTACAATTAAGTACATAATCATAAATGTTATTTCCTCTACCCAAGTGCATGACCTTACATTTATCTACATTAAACTTCAATTGCCACTTCTCAGCCCAATCCTCCAATTTACATAAATCTCCCTGTAATATAAAATTATCCTCCTCTGTATTGATTACCCTGCAGAGTTTAGCATCATCTGCAAATATTGAAATTCTACTCCGCATGCCCCCAACAAGGTCATTTATAAATATGTTGAAAAGAAGCGGGCCCAATACTGACCCCTGTGGTACCCTACTATGAACTGAGACCCAGTCCGAGTACGTACCATTAATAGCCACCCTTTGTTTCCTATCACTGAGCCAGTTTTTAACCCAGTTACACATATTTTCCCCTATCCCCATTATTCTCATTTTATGTACCAACCTTTTGTGTGGCACCGTATCAAAAGCTTTTGAAAAGTCCATATACACAACATCCACTGCATTTCCCTGGTCCAGACTTGAACTTACCTCTTCATAGAAGCCGATCAAATTAGTTTGACAGGATCGATCCCTCATAAACCCATGTTGATACTCTGTCATAAGGTTATTTTTCTTGAGATACTCCAGTATAGCATCTTTCAAGAAACCCTCAAGGATTTTACCAACCGTAGAGGTTAAACTTACCGGCCTATAATTTCCCGGCTCAGTTTTTGTCCCCTTTATGAATATTGGCACCACATTTGCTATACGCCAGTCCTGCGGTACCGACCCTGTTATTAAGGAATCTGAGAAGATTAAAAATAATGGTCTATCTATCACAGAACTCAATTCCTGTAGTACTCTGGGGTGTATGCCATCCGGGCCCGGAGATTTGTCAACCTTAGTGATTTTGAGGCGGCGGCGTACTTCCTGCTGGGTTAAGCAGGTAATATTCAAGGGTGAATTTATGGTACCACTGGTCATGTCATCTGCCATGGCATTTTCTTGCATAAAAACCGTAGAAAAAAAGTCATTCAGCAGGTTGGCTTTACCCTCATCCCCTTCCACCATTTCACCAAGACTATTTTTAAGGGGGCCAACACTATCGCTTTTCAGTTTTTTACTGTTTATGTAGTTAAAGAATATTTTAGGATTTATTTCTATTATAGGATTTCATATTTTTAAATATGAAAGTAATATTTATTATATGGTCTTGAAGATATACAACATAAATTTTAATTTAATTTAATCTTGACATATTAATTTTTATGTATAATCTTTCTTTATTGAGTAGAAGAGAAAAATAAAGAAACATAGAAAAAACGTACATACAATCAAGGTTATGGAAGGATCATTGCAAATGATACCACATTTTGAATAACATTACTATATTTATTATAATTCCGTTTATGTCTTAGAATTCTTCACTGTTACCAATCATACGTTACTCCCTTTCCATCCCACAAGCTCCAGACTATTGTCTGTTTTTTGGTATCTCACCTTCCCGTATAACCTTGAACCTTAGCCTATCCCAATTCGTTATATTTTTATCAGTAAAAGTAATAAATAATAAAAACCTTCAGAAGTGACCACATAAGAGATATAGGTAGACAAGAATGGAGTAGAAAGAGAGCTGAGAGACAAAGAGGAAGAAGGGGGTAACTTTTCGGGGCTGGGGGGGTGGGGGGGGCCACACGCGAGTCCTATCGTTGCCTTTCTTCTAACTCTGCTCATACTGCACCTGCTGAGCCTCAAAATACCGTATGGTACTCGTCTGAACTCTTAAATGTTATCCATGGCGTCCAAATTCTCAGATATCTTTCAGTATGTCCCTCTGCCTCTGCCATTAATTCCTCCATATGATGAATGTGTTCAAATTCCTGTGCCCATTCCCTTAATGACGGGGCCTCCTGTGTTCTCCAATGTCTTGGAATCACTGCTCTTGCTGCCGCTAGACAGAACCGCAGTAAATCCCCCTTTTGGGCTTTAATTGAGCCGGGAAGCATTGACAACAAGGCTATTTGTGGGGTCCGTACTGTTCCCTTTCCTGTTATTTTTGTATATGTTTGGAATATTGCCTCCCAAAAAGGCTTTAATTTATCACAGTCCCACCATATATGTATCATTGTACCCTTTAGTGTTCCACATCGCCAGCACATCTCGGAGACAGAAGGAAAGATTCTGTGTAGCCTCACCGGATACTGATACCATCTTGTTAGGATCTTATAATTTTTCTCCTTGGTGTATCCTGCAATCGACATTTTATGTGTAAATATGTAAGCTTTCTGCTTTTCTGCATCTGTGAATGTCGTTTCCATTTCTTCTTCCCACTTGGTCATGTATAAGGGATCCGAGCCCGCAGAGGGATCTGCCTGTCCAATCATCTTATATATAAGTGACATCAAATGAGTGGGTATAGTGTCCTGCATAAATAATTTTTCAAAAGGTAGGGCCAAGCCCTCTGATATTCCGTCCATTCCTTGTGTCTTAGAATTCACGAATGAATCGAGTTGTCTATATTCTATCCAGGATAATTTCTGGGGAGGTTCCATATTGTGCATATCCTCAAAGGATCTCAATTTAGACCCCCTAAGGGTATGATATATCCTACCATCTTGTTGTGCTCCCCATCTTAGAAATTTAGTCCGACCGACTCCCGGAGGAAATTCTGGATTGGATATGATAGGAGCAAGGAGAAAAGGGCAGCCCACCATTCCGCCTTTCTGTTTAACCTTGTCCCATGTCCTCAGTGTGGCCTTAATAAAGAGACTCGCCGCATCTGATCTCACCCCCTCCCTTGACCCCACCCATGGCAGATACCTCAGTGGAATTGATGAGCTTTCCTGTTCAAGTTTGACCCATTTCTTATTCTGGTCGTTAAAATGCTAGTCAAACATTCGGACCATCAGTGCCGCCCCATGATATCTGCGCACATCTGGTAGTCCTGCGCCCCCTACAGTGATATGTCTAGTGAGTGTGTGGTATTTTATTCTAGCCCTAGAGTGGCCCCATACAAACTGAGATAGAGCAGACCTAAGTGTCCGAAAAAACCCGGTAGGGGGAAGAAGCGGGACTGCCTGAAATATATATAAAAACCGTGGGAGGATATCCATTTTGAATGTGTTTATACGGCCAAACCAGGACAAGGGTTTTTATGATATGACCTAAGCTCTTTAATTGTTCGTGTCAATAGCGATAAATAGTTCTTGGAATACAATAATTCCAAATCTGCCGGGACATTGATGCCTAGATATTTCAAAGTCTGGGATTGCCATTTAAATGGGAAGTTACTTTGGGCTAGTGATACCTCATGAGGCTGCAGTGTGATATTTAAAGCTTCTGTTTTTGAGCCGTTAACTTTGAAATTACTTAAATCCCCAAACCTCTCGAACTCCGCTATCAAGGAGGGGAAAGATATATGTGGCTGAGACACGTATATCAACAAGTCGTCCGCATATAATGCCGTCTTGTATGTTTTCCCCCCTATATCTATACCGTGCACATTGGGATTTCTCCTAATTGCGTTGGCAAGATGCTCCATTGTAATAACATATAATAGCGGAGAAAGAGGGCACCCCTGTCTTGTTCCATTTCTGATTTGTATAGGCTGTGATAAGAAACCATTTGCCTTTATCCTTGCTTATGGACAAGTATAAAGTGCCAATACTTTATTCAAAAAGCCAGGGCCTATCCCTATTTGTATTAAAGCCGCCCTCAAAAAATCCCACTGTACTCGATCAAATGCTTTTTCTGCGTCTACTGATAATATTCCCAGGGGTTGATTCGTGCTTTTGGCGTGCGCTATGAGCAGCAAAGTTTTGTTGACGTTATCTCGTGCCTCCCTACCCTGTATGAATCCTACTTGGTCTGTATCTATGATGGCAGGGAGAAGAGGAGCCAGCCTGTTAGCTAGGATCTTGGAGAATAACTTTATATCTACATTTAGTAGAGATATTGGTCTGTAGTTCGCCACTATCATGGGGTCTTTGCCAGGTTTCGGAAGGACCGTGACATGTGCCTCCAGTGACTGAGCCGCAAAGGGAGTCTCCTCTGAGATTGCATTGAGGACCTTAGTCAGAAATGGGGTAAGCAATTCCCCAAATGTTTTATAAAATGTAGGAGAAAATCCGTCCGGCCCCGGACTCTTCCCCTTTGGAGTATTCCTGATTACCTCTCCCACCTCCTCCTCTGTGAACCGGTTTTCCAATTGTTGCACTTCCTCATTTTTCAGAGTTGGCAACGCCGTGTCCATCATGTACCCCTTAATGCGCTCAGTCAATGCTTGTGACGACATGTCAGAGAACCTCCCTTGAATGTTATACAATTCCGAATAGAAGCCCCTCAATTCTTCCAAGACCTCCGCCGGATTGCTTACTTCCCCTCCTCCCCGTCTCCGCAGGCTAGGTATCGATGTGGTGAGATTACGGGGGTGTAAAAGGTTGGACAAGGATCTACCGCATTTATTAGAATGCTGATAGAGGAAGCGTTTATAATGGTTCCGGTATCTGAGAAACCTTTCATTCAGCACTGTCCTAAGTTCCTCTCTGCGTTTTGTGAGTTCTGCTAATGTTCCTCTCAACTGTTTATTTTTGTGTGCTGTTTCCAACTTATGAATCCCCTCCAACAATTCCTTTATGCGGATATTCCTTATTTTTTTGGTACGCGCCCCATGCTTTATCAGCACCCCTCTTATTACACACTTAAACGCCTCCCACTGCAATGGCAACGAAGTGGGGTCCGTTTCGTGAGAGGACATGAAGACCCCTACCGTCTCCCTGATATCATTCATACAAATTACATCTTTGAGTAAATTATCATTGAGTCTCCATGTCCACTCCCGTTTCCTTCCATCTGGAGGGGCAAAGGCCAAAAAGACAGGGGCGTGATCGGACCAAACTATACTACCAATCGTGGGATTCGGTCTCCAAGCCAAAACACACTGACTCACTAAGAATAGATCTATGCGGCTATACGAATCATGAGGGGTGGAATAAAATGTATAATCCCTACCCGTAGGATGCATGCTGCGCCACACGTCATTAAGGTGCATCTGATGTATGTCTCGTTTCAAAGAGGTCAATCTTTTTGTGGAAATGTTGCTCCTTCCAGCCGAGGTATCTACTAAGGGATTCAAAGACAAATTAAAATCTCCCCCCAGAATCATTATTCCCTCTGCGAACTCGGATAAAACCTTTAGAAAGGCCCTGCATGTCTGTGTCTGCCCCGTATTAGGGGCATACCATCCTGCCACCGTATATACTGTGTCATAAATCCGTAGCTTGACTATAATGTATCTGCCTTCTACGTCCTGTTTCGTGTCTATAATAGAATGAGGCAGATTTCTGTGTATGGCCAGCGATACCCCCCTTGACCGAGATTCAGCATTGGCGCTGTGGAACCATGATATATAATTGCGGTCTCTTAAGTTTGGGACATGTCCCACTTTAAAATGTGTTTCTTGAAGGAGCAATATGTGAACTTTCTGTTTGTGCATTTCAGCTAGTATTTGGGTCCTTTTTTGTGGCGTATTAAAGCCCTTTGTGTTGAAAGATCCAAATTTTAGTTCCGCCATGTCTATTTCTGGCCGTTAGACAAACAAATGAAGGACACGTATGGACGGGGAAACTATCAGCAAGGGGTTAGGTCAAATAAGATTTGAGAGATTTATAGTAAGGGTATAGGGGACCCCAGGAATAGCGGAAAGAATAGTAAGTTGAAATAGAATAAACGAAGAAGAAGAGAAGAAGAGGAAGAAGAGAAACCAAAAAAAAAACACAACAAAACTTGTTCCCAAGTATAGGAAGGTGGTGTTGGACTAAGGCACCAGTAACTATATCCTGGTGTTCCAACCCACCTACTTTGATGGGGGAGGCTGTGTCTAACTATACCTTGTCCAGCACGGTATAGTACCCCCTTAAGTGCAGTAGTCTTTCCAGGGAGAGTTGCTCCCCGCCGGCGCAGGTCTGCATCATCTTTCTGATCATATATTTCCCATCTATATTAACTGTATATTAACTATGTTAATCTATGAATAAATTGAAACTTGGTCCAACATGCATTACTATGTCACTATTCTATGTACCTCTCTGACTCCTCCATACTAAATCATAAACCATTTTCTGCTATTTTCTGCCATTTACTACCCTTGTTCCCCTTTCATATCAAGACCCCTTTTTCAGTATGACTATAACTATAACTTTAAGCCATCTTCCAAACTTCAACCTTATTATCCTAATTGTATACTTTCTGTAGGACATTTCAAAGTCTCTTTTCCCGTTCAGTGAGACTCCATATTCATCCGAAATCCATAGGCGCCCCTCTTCGCCTCCTCTGAGGGGCTTCTCTAGGTGGAACCCCTCCGGGGGCCCCCGGAGGCAGAAATGGCCAGTCCCGAATTGTCACTGAAGGAATTTGGAGGGCTGCGGTGAACTCAGGTATGCCCCCTGGGTGACTG
This sequence comes from Anomaloglossus baeobatrachus, assembly GCF_048569485.1. Classification (NCBI taxonomy): domain Eukaryota; kingdom Metazoa; phylum Chordata; class Amphibia; order Anura; family Aromobatidae; genus Anomaloglossus; species Anomaloglossus baeobatrachus. The sequence goes on along the minus strand of NW_027441813.1, from coordinate 1,051,658 downwards.
AGGACGTGCATCCTTCCTGCCCTCCGGATTCTCAGGCGGAATGGGAAGCCCCAAGTGTACTGTATGTTCCGTTGGCGTAATATGTCCAATAAGGGTCTCAGAGCCTTTCTCTTCTGAAGAGTCCACTTGGACAGGTCAGGTAGAATTAGAATCTTTTGTCCTTTAAAGGATATATTGTCAAGTTTCTGTGCTTGGGCCATGATGTTATCTTTCAACTTATACTTATGTACTTTGCAAATGACGTCTCTGGGGAACTCTGGATCCATTGCTTTAGGACCCAGAGCTCTATGAGCCCTGTCCAGCTCCAGAGGAGAGTCTATGGGTACTTGCAGTATGTCCTTGAAAATGTGGCATAAAGTCCCTTCCAAGGCTGTGTGCTCAACCGTCTCAGGAATGCCGCATACTCTAATATTATTACGCCGGTTTCTGTTTTCAGCATCATCTAGCATTTCTGCCAAATACTGCAGTTGTATGTTATGAGATGCATATCCGGCCTCCTGTTCTGCTGCCTTTACTGTCAGCGCCTGAACTGTGGACTCTGTTGTTGTGACTCTTTCCCCCATCTGTTCTACTTCATCTTTGAGTCCAGAAAGTTCAGCCTTGTATGAGTTCTCCAGTCTGGAAATATACTGCTCCATGTCCTTTTTTGTGGGGATGTTTTTAATATGGGAACTCAGCTCCCCAATGGTCCGCCATATCTGACTGATATCTTGGTCCCTTTGCACCCCTTCCTGACTAGTTATATGTGGCATGTCAGTATTTGGGGGCTTATCAGGGGCTGAGGAGGTAGCTGTCATCTTATTTGGCTGCAACAGTGACTGTGTCTGGGCTTGAGAGCCTGCTGCCTGCTCTGTACTGTGCCCTTCTGTGGCCCCGTCTGCTTCTGCACACTCTGACCGCTTCTCCTCGGGTAGTACTCTGTGCCCTCCCCCACTGCTTTCCTGTCTGCTGGGCTCCGGCGTCTCAGCGCCATTTTGGGCCTCCAGCGCGGCCGCCCCGGCAACTCCATTACCCCTGGGCTGGCCGGCGCTCACCGCTCCCCGAGCTGCCTCCACCGTCTCCAATGCCTCCACCGCCTGCATCTCCGGTGCGGCTTCCTCCCTCTCTGCAGCTGCCACCATCTCCCTGCAGGACGCGCGGCTGCTTCTGGTTGATACCGCGGTGTCGGCCATTATGGGAGCGGGCCCTGCTGACGGTGTCCGCACCATGTACCTCCGAATGCTCTGATCTGGGGTCCTTGAGCATGATGAGGTGAGCTGGGGGTCCTCCTTCTTCCTTCTATTTCCCATCCGTGTCTTTAGGGGTCCTGGGGTGTTGCTCTTGTATGATATTTCCCTGCGCCGGCTGAGGAGCTAATGTACAGCACTTCTTTATCCCTCCATGGCCAGGCCACGCCCCCCCATATTAATTTTTATAATATCATATTTCATGATATTGAAAGGGAAGGGTTTGGTCTCAATCACACATTTATATTTGATAAATATATGTGTTTACAGGATACTTTAATAATTAATATTTCAAGTACAAAAGAAGAATTGGGAATAAAAAAATATATTTGAAGTACATCATAATGCATTTATATACTAAGAGAAGAGTATTATTTGCAAGGTTACATGACTTAATTATTTTTATAGGTTACTGATATGATAGGTATGGAAATCCTATAAGATACTGGTAACATTAAGGTTATGTATTATTAAAGACATAGGTGTTATATACATAGAAGGCCTTATTTTTATTTCAATTTTTATTTTTATTCCGATTTTCATTTTTCCTTTTATTCCTATTTTTTATATTAATTATTATTATTTAATATACACATTTTTAATCAAAATTTTAATTCTACAATTTTTATTTTTCCTTCAAATTTTAAATATCTCAATTGAGAAAACACTTCAATATTTAGTTAAGTAATATCTAATATAAGAATATTACTTTATTAAATATGAATCATATTAAAAGGGAAAGTTCCACTTTTTGGAAGAAAAGAATACTTCCTAGTTATACATTATTTTTATATTAGTATGTTAACACAATAAGGATGAAATATTACTTATAGTTACACATTTTCTTATATAGTAGGTTATTTAATAAATAATAGACAAATCAAATAAATTAAATTAGAGTAATAAAGATGGAAGATCGAGGTACATCTAGGTTTACCTTCCTATATTTACAAATAATATTTATATTATATTTTTAATCAATAATAATTTATAATGGGTTTTATTGTGTTTTGATGGAATCATCCAGTCTTTCCTAAAAGGTTATTTGCTTTGGTTTATAATTTTACAAATGATCTAACTAAATAAGCTACATTGTTGCCTTTCATATTTATAATATGATACATGTTATAGGTACACATTATATTGTTTCATATTTTATATTATATTTTGGTTACATTCAACACATTGCCACCTATGGGTTTGGAAGGGTAATGCACCAATGACAAAAAAGGTTATTACATGAGAATACTATTGTCTATACCATTATGCAGTATTATATCATTCTAAGTATCAATTATATTAATACTTCTACGATAATAATAATGATATGGTATTATAGTATTAGAGTTATGATACGCTGTGACATTTATTAGTGATAGTTATTGCCATATTTGGTATCTAGATTAGGGAATGAAGTCTTCAATCAAGATTACAGAAGATAAAAAGACTTTATAATTTTCCTAAAGTTAAAAGGGATTCTGCAAAAAGGTCCAAAAGGTAACGTCTCAAATAAGACTGTGTTACATACAAAATACACTTACCGCGTTTGCACCTCAGAAACACAGTGATCCTATGGTTCCAGGATGGACAATGACACATGGTCTGTGCTTTAAGACCTCACTACAGTTACTAAGAAGAGCAATGACGTGTTAAAGTTAACCCCTGTCGTGCTGACCAAGAACGTCTTAACATCTGTTCCAGGATTTGACAACAGGCAGCATGGAGGATAAAGGTGACTAATGTAAATTACACTGCACAGACATCAAAGACTTCTGCTATTCTTCTACACTCATGAACTGTGGTTTATCAACATTGGCTATGGACTTTGTAATAAAGAATAAAGTTTATGGACTTGATCTAACGATGATAAACGCAATACGGGACTGTATTTGGTAACCATTCATTTTTTATCAAAGGATTTATTTCTAAGAGACTGTGTTTATGCCAGATTACATCGGAGATAAGAAGACATCAACTCAGAGGACATCATATGGTGACCGGATTTGTTTTTTGCATTTCTTTTTAGGTCTAGCGAAGTATAGTTATATATTTTTATATGATTGATCAGTCACGGCCTATCATAACATGAATCCACATTATTATATTATTGAACTTACAACATGAATAATGCAAATTAATTATTATTCATCATTATTATTGATATTAATTCATTATCGACAAATAAGGAAAGAAGATTTGTTATTTTAATGATGTATTAATTAATTTTCGGGGTTAATTCACCCGCTTCAAGGGGGAATTGTTAAAAACATTAAAATTAATACATCTAGTTATCAAATATTTTATAGCAGGGCATATATGTTCACAGTTCTGTTTATGTTGGAGGGCATAGTTTATTAATAAAGTTCTTATAAGGAATAAATATTAAAATATCCATATTGAATTTACATAAGTGCAGATATGGAAGGATGTATATATATTCTTTTGGAAGCTTCTAGAGATTACACCATGTGACATGCGTCCAGCAGTAATTTCCCTATATGGACTGGACAGTTGTCATATAACACACGATGGAGGGGGCTACGGAGGCTCCTGCACGTTGTCAGCTGTCCCAGAAGGCTCCCAGGCTGCAAGATGAACACATGCTGTCCAGCCTAGGGGATATCACCCCTGCTTTGCCATTCAGAATCCAAGGAGAGATGGATGAAGATTTTCTATTGATCAGTATGGACTAAATGAACTCTTTTACGTAAGCTAATGAAGTATATTATTTTTCCTTTCTGTAACTGAACCCTGGCAACCATTTTTAAATAGATAAAATACATTTATTTTTTACATTTTTGAAGTTCTTTCTTTCATGCGCTTTTACGTATTTGAAGAAAAATATATTTAAGAGTATATTTTTTAACACTGCCAAAGCTAACAAGCACTTCTCCATACTCCTACTTCTAGACTTGTCTTCAGCCTTTGATACTGTCGACCACTCCCTCCTATTGCAGATCCTCTCTTCCCTTGGTGTCAGAGATCTTGCCCTCTCTTGGATCTCTTCATACCTTTCCAACCGTACTTTTAGTGTCTCCCATTCCCACACAACCTCTTTATCCCGGCCTCTCTCTGTTGGCGTCCCTCAAGGCTCTGTCCCGGGACCCTTACTTTTTTCCATCTATACATTCGTCCTGGGACAACTCATAAAGTCCCATGGCTTCCAGTACCACCTATATGTCGATGACACTCAGATCTATCTCTCTGGCCCAGATGTCACATATCTGCTGTCCAGAATCCCGGAGTGTCTATCTGCTGTATCCTCCTTTTTCACCTCTCGCTTCCTAAAGCTCAATGTGGCCAAAACTGAACTAATAATCTTTCCTCCATCTCACCTACAGTCTCCACCTGATCTATCGATTACAATAAATAACACCATGTTCTCGCCAGTACCCAAAGTTTGGTGCCTCGGAGTGACCTTTGACTCTGCCTTATCCTTCATACCACACATCCAATCCCTCACCACCTCCTACCGTCTTCAACTCAAAAATATTTCCAGAATCCGTCCTTTCCTCAATTCTCAATCTACAAAAATGCAAGTGCATGGCCTAATAATCTCCCGCTTCGATTACTGTAACATCCTTCTCTGTGGCCTCCCTGCTAACACGCTCTCCCCTCTCCAGTCCATCCTTAATTCTGCTGCCCGACTGATCTACCTCTCGCCTCAATACCACCCCGCTTCTCCTCTCTGCAAGTCCCTCCACTGGCTCCCAATCTTCCACCGTATCCAATTCAAACTACTAACACTGACCTACAAAGCCGTCTATAATCTGTCTCCTCCGTATATCTCTGAACTAATATCCCATATACCCCAACACGCCACCTCCGGTCCTCCCAAGATCTCCTTCTCTCCTCCTCTCTAATTCGCTCTTCATGCAACCGACTCCAAGACTTCTCCCGAGCATCCCCAGTCTTCTGGAACTCACTGACTCAACACGTTAGACTATCTGCTACCCTTGCAGGCTTCAAACGGAACCTGAAAACTCATCTGTTCAGAAATGCCTATAATCTACAATGATCTCACTGCTTCACCACCGTGCAGAGCTGCCGCCTGACCACCGTGCGGAGTTGCTGCCCGACCTCCGTGCGGAGCTTCCGCCCGTCCAGCATGTGGAGGTGCCGTCCGACCACCGCGCAGAGCGGAGCTGCCACCCGACCTACACCCCACCTACTGTCTCCTCCCCAAAATCCTATACAATGTAAGCCTGCAAGGCAGGGCCCTCTTCCCTCTGTACTAGTCTGTCTATTGTAACTTGTATATGTATTCTGTATGTAACCCCCTTCTCATGTACAGCACATGGAATTAATGGTGCTCTATAAATAATAATAATAATAATAATAATAATAATAGTATGTGTAACCAGAGTTTTTTGAGTGGAATACTTACACGCGTATTGTTGCTGATGGAATGTTCTTTGCATCTTAATATAACTAAGGCATGTGACATTTGAATACTGAGCTATAATATGTGACTGTCGTAGGGTTAAAAGTACAGTATCTGTGTTACACATGAGTATACGTGATAAATGTAATTCGTATATTTAACCTCTTCAGCCCCCGGGCACTTTCCGTTTTCTGCGTTTTTGTTTTTTGCTCCTTTTCTTCCGAGAGCCGTAACTTTTTTTATTATTCCGTCAATCTTGCCATATGAGGGCTTGATTTTTGCGGAATGAGTTGTACTTTTAAATGAAACCATAGGTTTTACCATATATTGTACAGGAAAACAGCAAAAAAATTCCAAGTGTGGAAAAACTGCAAAAAAAGTGTGATCGCACAATCGTTTTTGGGATGTTTTATTCACCGTGTTCACTATATGATAAAACTGATGTATCTATGTGATGCCTCAGGTCGGTGCGAGTTTGTAGACACCAAACATGTATAGGTTTACTTGTATCTAAGGGGTTAAAAAAAATTCACAAGTTTGTCCAATAAAAGTGGCGCACGTTTTGCGCCATTTTCCGAAACACGTAGCGTTCTTATTTTTTGGGATCTATGGCTCAGTGATGGCTTATTTTTTGCGTCTCGAGCTGACGTTTATAATGGTACCATTTTTGCGCAGATGCTACGTTTTGATCACCTGTGATTGCATTTTGCGTAAAACTTGCGGCGACAAAAAAAACGTAATTTTGGCGTTTGGTAAACGGCGTAGTGGCAAAAAAATTCCAATCAGATTAATTGATTTTATATTTTGATAGATCGGGCATTTCTGAATGTGGCGATACCAAATATGTGTATATTTATTTATTTTTTAACCCTTTAATTTTCAATGGGGGGAAAGGGGGGTGATTTGAACTTTTAGGTTGTTTTTTTTTAAAACTTTTTTTTTTACTTTTTTTTTTATTTTACTAGTCCCCCTAGGGGGCTATAGCGATCAGCAATCCGATCGCTATTATCTATCTGCTGATCACAGCAATACAGCTGTAAACAGCAGATTCAGTCACTTTGTTTTTCCCTCTGCTCTCGGCCGAGGGAAAATGAAAGTGAAACATCATTGCAGCAGGCGTCATCACATGACCCTGTGCTACGATGGCAACCACCGATAGTCACGTGATAACACACGTGACTTCCGGTGGGAGCGGCAGTAAGTAAAAAACATGGCCGCGCGCATTTAAATCTTGCTGCCAGACTTTGGCAGCAAGATGTAAGGGGTTAATGGCCGCGGGTGGAAGCGATTCCACCCGCGGCTAGCAGGCACACATGTTAGCTGTTGAAAACAGCTGATATGTGTGCCGATCCACGCGGCGGGGCTTAACGGAACACGATCCTGGACGGATAGATCCGTCCAAGGTCGTGAAGGGGTTAAAGAAGTACTTCAAATTAATTATCATATTTTTGAAATGCGCATAGAAAAAATTGAGAAAAAAAGGAACAATATTTGTTTGTCCAACGTCCTCATAATTTTAAGTTATGTGGATAGCCCTGTGTACATGTGTGTCTGAATGACTGACTGAACAGCTGTTGACTGAAATTCTATCCAGAAAAGTCTTTGAAGCTTCAAGAGAAAAAAAAAAGGAAAACCTTTTTAACTTCAAGGCTATATATATATATATATATATACATACATACATACATACACAGTGCCTACAAGTAGTATTCAACCCCCTGCAGATTTAGCAGGTTTGATAAGATGCAAATAAGTTAGAGCCTGCAAACTTCAAACAAGAGCAGGATTTATTAACAGATACATAAATCTTACAAACCAACAAGTTATGTTGCTCAGTTAAATTTTAATAAATTTTCAACATAAAGGTGTGGGTCAATTATTATCCAACCCCTAGGTTTAATATTTTGTGGAATAACCCTTGTTTGCAATTACAGCTAATAATCGTCTTTTATAAGACCTGATCAGGCCGGCACAGGTCTCTGGAGTTATCTTGGCCGACTCCTCCATGCAGATCTTCTCCAAGTTATCTAGGTTCTTTGGGTGTCTCATGTGGACTTTAATCTTGAGCTCCTTCCACAAGTTTTCAATTGGGTTAAGGTCAGGAGACTGACTAGGCCACTGCAACACCTTGATTTTTTCCCTCTTGAACCAGGCCTTGGTTTTCTTGGCTGTGTGCTTTGGGTCGTTGTCTTGTTGGAAGATGAAATGACGACCCATCTTAAGAATCTTGATGGAGGAGCGGAGGTTCTTGGCCAAAATCTCCAGGTAGGCCGTGCTATCCATCTTCCCATGGATGCGGACCAGATGGCCAGGCCCCTTGGCTGAGAAACAGCCCCACAGCATGATGCTACCACCACCATGCTTGACTGTAGGGATGGTATTCTTGGGGTCGTATGCAGTGCCATCCAGTCTCCAAACGTCACGTGTGTGGTTGGCACCAAAGATCTCGATCTTGGTCTCATCAGACCAGAGAACCTTGAACCAGTCTGTCTCAGAGTCCTCCAAGTGATCATGAGCAAACTGTAGACGAGCCTTGACATGACGCTTTGAAAGTAAAAGGTACCTTACGGGTTCGTCTGGAACGGAGACCATTGCGGTGGAGTACGTTACTTATGGTATTGACTGAAACCAATGTCCCCACTGCCATGAGATCTTCCCGGAGCTCCTCCCTTGTTGTCCTTGGGTTAGCCTTGACTCTTCGGACAAGCCTGGCCTCGGCACGGGTGGAAACTTTCAAAGGCTATCCAGGCCGTGGAAGGCTAACAGTAGTTCCATAAGCCTTCCACTTCCGGATGATACTCCCAACAGTGGAGACAGGTAGGCCCAACTCCTTGGAAAGGGTTTTGTACCCCTTGCCAGCCTTGTGACCCTCCACGATCTTGTCTCTGATGGCCTTGGAATGCTCCTTTGTCTTTCCCATGTTGACCAAGTATGAGTGCTGTTCACAAGTTTGGGGAGGGTCTTAATTAGTCAGAAAAGGCTGGAAAAAGAGATAATTAATCCAAACATGTGAAGCTCATTGTTCTTTGTGCCTGAAATACTTCTTAATACTTTAGGGGAACCAAACAGAATTCTTGTGGTTTGAGGGGTTGAATAATAAATGACTCTCTGAATAAACTTTTCACAATTTAAAAAAAAAATAAAAAAAGAAATAACATTCTATTTTGCTGCAGGGCATTTCACACTTCCAGGCTGATCTACAGTCCAAATGTCACAATGCCAAGTTAATTCCAAATGTGTAAACCTGCTAAATCTGCAGGGGGTTGAATACTACTTGTAGGCACTGATATATATTATATATATATATATGCGCCTTATATATATATTATTTAGAATAAAATAAGTTTAAAGTACAGTAGTAGTAAGTATTAGCAATGAAGGAATTTATTCAGAATGTATCTTATTCATAGTACTTTAGTATAGATGTGTGTCAGGATTTAATTAAATTATAGATGGGTAAAACCCATATCAAAGGTTTACTCCGAAGACTCTCATTCTAGAAAAGTATTTCCAATGTCTTTACTTTTATACAGTTTTATAATATTTTATTTATACTGATACACAGATTGGTAAACATTTTCTTCTGAAATATAAAGGTAATATAAAGTCTATTCTGAAGATTTACAACGTCAATTTTAATTCAATTTAATCTTGATATATGATTTTTTTTCCCATAACATCATATTTCATATTAAAAGAAAAAAAAGGTTGTGGTCCTAATTACATATTTATGTTTGATTATTATACATGTCTACACAATATTTTAATAATCAATATTAATCAAGTACAAAGAATCATTATTGGGAATAAAATAATTGAAGTATGGTATCACAATGCATTTATATACTAAAGAAGAGTATTATCTGAAAAATTACATGACTTAATTATTTTTTATAATTTGATGATATGCCAGGTATGGGAATCATACAAGAAATTGGTAATATTAAAGTTATGTGTTTATTAAGGACATAAGTGTCATATACATAATGCCTAATCTTTATTGAAATTTGTGGAGCGGCGGCGTGAGCGGTGACTGTCTCCCACACGCAGAAAGCAGATAATGGCGACGTGAGGGAAAATGGCCGTATTTATAAGGCAAGGACATGTGACATTCACAGCTTATGACACATGCCCTTGGTTGTCTGGCAAAAAGTACACTTAGCTATGTGTCTGTGATTGGCCGACATCCTGGCCCGCCCCACTGCACGCGCGCTTAGGAAAAAAAAAAAATGGCAATCGGCATTCTCTCAGCAGCACAGATCTAAACCGCGTCCCCCCCCCGCACACTATACGCTGAAATTTGACAATAGTGTGACTCACACTATTACAGTGAAAAGCCAGCTAGTAAATAGATAGGCTTTTTGCTGATCGAACCGTTCTCGAACGTAACTCGAGCTATCGAGCTTTTAGCAAAAAGCTCGAGTTCGATCTCGAGCACCCCCCAAAATCACTCGAACATGAAATTGGCGAACCTCGAATCTCGCTTATCTCTAATCGTTACAACTTATCTAATATGTTTAAAATTGTGTCAAATAATATATTTATTATTTGTTAATTTATATAATAAATCAAGAAATAATAAACTTAATTTTTTTTTGTGTTACCTTAATTGTTAAGGTAATTTTGGAAAAAATAATATTTTTCATATTAATGTATTACAAATCTAAAATAAAAAAAATAAAAAGAAAATATTTGTATTGTAATTTTTTAATCAACATTATCTTTCATAGCCATACATAATTTCATTAATCTACAATGAACATGAAAAGTATGAATTAGCAAATTACCGCAAGGTGATCAACAGCCTTTCCTCAGCTGAGATGGCCTTGCGCATCAGAGTGTCATTGTATGTGATTTCTTGTTTAACAATGTGTAGTAGCCTATCAAAACCCATTATTGGTAGCCGACAGAAAGATATGAATTTGTCCTCATACCTGTTACATTTGTAAAAATTAATAACAATTAAAATATTATTTTTTTCCTAAAATTTCACAGTTACATCTTCATCAAAAACATTTATTTATCAACTTTTTTTGTGAATAAGTTTTTATATCTCCATCTTTTATGGAGATTATCTTTTATGTCTTTTGTATTATTTGTTATAATGTTCAAATCGTTAAATTTACATTGCAAGCCAAATTTTTGGTTATGATTTTATTAAATTATTAGTACATATTTTCTTTTATTGTGTTTTTTTATTTGTTATATTTTTTAGAAATGATTAATTATTTAAAAAAAATGTTTTACCTTCTTAAATCTCGGTATAATAATGTAAAATGACCCTTCTCCTCACAATCCATTAATAGTGGATGTACCCACATTTTGGTTTCCTGTATCTGATATGACATGTTTTAAAATATTAGTTCATAATAATTAAATGTTAACATAAAAATAAATTAATAAAATTTAAGTTTACCTGAAGTAGATGATGACGACATAACAACATAAGAATTATAAGTAATCTATTTCTCTGGGCCCTCCTTAGACGTAGTGTTCCTGTTTGTTGAGGCATTTTGCGTCAACCCTATCAAAATCACCACATTCAAGAGAATTTAGTGAAGAAGGAAATTACATCAGTAGGTCTCTATTTATGTGTTTTTTTTCCCCGTGTTGTTTCATTGTTTAAACTTTATTTCAAATAGACAATGTTTAGAAAATGCAACAAAGTTTAAGCATTCAAAAAGAATTTGAAAGGCACTTAAAACGCACAAAAAACGCACGAAAATGCACGGAAAACGCATGCGTATTAAATGCGGGGTTTTTTAACAAAACCAATATTGTCAAAATCATTAACTGCCAGAGGATGCATTTATTTCAGCAATTGACAGGATGCAACGTGCGCATGAGCCCTAAAACATTCTGAATATGAAAAAGGTTTTTTCCGTGCGAGTTGTCCGATGTGTAACATGATGTGATTTATGTGTAAAACATTAACCACATTCTGAACATGAAAAAGTCTTCTCCCTTGTGCAAGTTCTCTGATGGATAAAAAGACATGATTAATCTGCCAATTATTTCCCACATTCCTAACATGAAAAAGGCTTCTCCCCTGTGTGAGTTCTCTGGTGTGTAACCAAATGTGATTTAGGTGTAAAACATTTCCCACTTTCTGAACATGAATATTGCTTCTTCCCTGTGTGAATTTTCTGGTGCTTATGAAAATATGATTTATCGTTAAAATGTTTCCCACATTCTGAACATGAAAAAGGCTTCTCCCCTGTGTGAGTTCTCTGGTGTGTAACCAAATGTGATTTTCGTGTAAAACATTTCCCACATTCTGAGCATGAATAAGGCTTCTCCCCCGTGTGAGTTCTCTGATGTATAACAAAATCTGATTTATGTGCAAAACATTTCCCACATTCTGAACATGAAAATTGCTTCTCCCCTGTGTGAATTTTCTGGTGCTTACGAAGATTTGATTTATCGTTAAAATGTTTCCCACATTCTGAACATGAAAATGGCTTATCCCCTGTGTGAATTCTCTGGTGTGTAATGACATCTGATTTATTTATAAAACGTTTCCCACAATCTGAACATGAAAAAGGCTTCACCTCTGTGTGAGTTCTCTGGTGTGTAACCAAATGTGATTTTAGTGAAAAACATTTCCCACATTCTGAACATGAATATGGCTTCTCCCCCGTGTGAGTTCTCTGATGTTTAACAAAAGCTGATTTATGTGCAAAACATTTCCCACATTCTGAACATGAAAATTGCTTCTCCCCTGTGTGAATTTTCTGGTGGTTATGAAGATTTGATTTATCGTTAAAATGTTTTCCACATTCTGAACATGAAAACGGCTTCTCCCCTGTGTGAGTTCTTTGGTGTGTAATGACATGTGATTTAAGTGTAAAATGTTTCCCACATTCTGAACATGAAAAAGGCTTCACCTCTGTGTGAGTTCTCTGGTGTATAACCAAGTGTGATTTCCATGGAAAACATTTCCCACATTCTGAACAAAAAAAGGGTTTTTCGCCAGTGTGACTTTTTTGATGTGTAACATAATTTGATTTCCGTACAAAACATTTCCCACATTCTAAACATGAAAATGGCTTCTCCCCTGTGTGAATTTTCTCGTGGCTTTGAAGATTTGATTTATTGTTAAAATGTTTTCCACATTCTGAACATGAAAACGGCTTCTCCCCTGTGTGAGTTCTTTGGTGTGTAATGACTTGTGATTTAAGTGTAAAATGTTTCCCACATTCTGAACATGAAAAAGGCTTCACCTCTGTGTGAGTTCTCTGGTGTATAACCAAGTGTGATTTCCATAGAAAACATTTCCCACATTCTGAACAAAAAAAGGGTTTTTCGCCAGTGTGACTTTTTTGATGTGTAACATAATTTGATTTCCGTACAAAACATTTCCCACATTCTAAACATGAAAATGGCTTCTCCCCTGTGTGAGTTCTGTGATGTGCAACAAAATTTGATTTCTGGTTAAAATGTGTCCCACATTCTGAACATGAAAAAGGCTTCTCCCCTGTGTGATGTCTTTGATGTTTAACAAGAAGTGATTTACGTGCAAAATATTTCCCACATTCTGCACAAATAAAAGGCTTCTCACCTGTGTGAATTCTTTGATGTTTAACAAGAATTGATGTATGTGTAAAACATTTCCCACAATCTGAACATGAAAATGGCTTCTTTCCTGTGTGAATTTTCTGGTGATTACCAAGGTTTGATTTATGGCTAAATTGTTTCCCACATTCTGAACATGAAAATGGATTCTCCTCGGTGTGAGTTGTCTGGTAACTAACAGATTCTGAAGAAAATATATTCTCCCCTGTGTGAATTTTTTTATGTATATTTTCATATTCTAAAGTTGAAAATGGCTTCTTTGCTGTAAGAGCACTTCTATTTTGAATGCCTGTTTTGTGACTTTTATTTTTCTTAACAGTCTGGGATAAATCAGAAGGTTGGACTTGTTTAAAAGAAGCAGATGATAGATCTTTGCTGTGAAGGGATGATGGTATATCTGGAGTAATGGTATTTGCTTCAGTAACAACTTGTGTGATATCAAAGTCATCTGATTTAAAAATTGAAAATGTCAGTAGTCCCTCTGATCTCCTGATACAGCCATCTGCCAAGAATAAAAATATTTTTAATATTTAAAAATATAAGGATATAACTTCTAAAATAGCTAAATAAGTTACAAGTTATGTAGCAATCTGTAATTAGAATAATTATTTACTGAAACAAAAAACGTTCACAATCTAACAGTAGACCTCAAAGCAGAGCGGGAAACAATAGACCATGATGTTCAATCCACTAAAACAATCGCCCTCCACCCCGACAGTCTTCAACATCAATGATTTCGTAACTAGAGGTGAAACATCTGGAGTAATTAGAGTATGTGGCTCGGGGGCTCTCCGCAATCCAAACTATTGTAAGTACCAATCATTTTTGTCATATGAGTTTATTGAAGAAATATTAAACATTTAGAGAGAACTTTTTAATATAGTCCAGTAAACCAGAGTTTTACTCATTTAAGACGGATCATTGGAGCTACGATGAGTTCTTGCCAAAAAAAAAGTGGAGGAAGTATTAGTGCTCCCCATTTCAGGAGAGATTGTGCAGTAATCTGTATTGCATTAGGATCTGAAATCTAATAGAGTTCCTGCCGATTCTGTATCTGTGAGTAAATGTGTTTTAGAGCCATCAGCTATGCACAGCTTAGCGATTTATCATGGTGTAGGTGTCATATTCTTGTGTAGTTAATCACAGTCCTCTTTGAAGGAGACAAGTGGGATTGGAGAGAACATCTGTGCTCTATCCCCACAAAGCAGGACCTGGAGGCCATGTTTACTAGACTACAAGAGACTCAGACCGAGGCCCATATTCTTTTGAACAGGACATCACGCAAGTGGGTAACAGAGTGGATAACCTAGAGTCTGACACAGCGTTTTTATATCAAAGAATAGAGGACCAATATGTTCTTATATCTGAACATACCACTCAGATCTCAGATATTTTAACATTGATAGATGACATAGAGAAACATCACAGATTAAACTATCTCCGTATTCATGGCGTGTCTGAAGAAATCTCTTCCCATATGCTGAAGAAAACTATTAATACTTTATCCTCTGATTTACTTGGGCGGAAAGAGCACTTGCTTATTGCAATGGATATAATTCACAGAGCTCTTGGTCCCAAATCCACCTTGGCCTCAAGACCACGTGACATTGTGTACTGCATTCATTTTTACAAGTAGAAGTAAACTATTTCACAAGCTGCAAGATCTAAAAAAACCATATAACTGTAAGGGCGGCTTTGTACGTTGCAACATCGCACGTGCGATGTCAGTGGGGTCAAATCGAAAGTGACGCACATCCGGCGTCTCTTTCGACATCGTTGTGTGTAAATTCTAGATGATACGATGAACGAGCGCAAAAGCGTCGTTATCGTATCATCGCTGCAGGCTCCGACTTTTCCATAATTATGCTGCCGCGACAGGTACGATGCTGTTCCTCGTTCCTGCGGCAGCACACATCGCTGTGTGTTACGCCGCAGAAGCGAGGAACATCACCTTACCTGCCGCCGACGGCTCTACGTAAGGAAGGAGGTGGGCGGGATGTTTATATCCTGCTCATCTCCGCCCCTCCGCCGCTATTGGCCGCCTGCCGTGTGACGTCGCTATGACGCCGCACGACCCGCCCCCTTAGTAAGGAGGCGGGTCACTGCCCAGAGCGACGGTCGCAGGGCAGGTGAGTGCATGTGAAGCTGGCGTAGCGATAATTTTCACTACGCCAGCTATCACAAGATATCGTACCTGCGACGTGGGCGGGGACTATCGCGTGCGACATCGCAGCATCGGCTTGCGATGTCGCAACGTGCAAAGCCCGCCTAAGGCTGTGACATTGTTATCCTTCCAGATCTGGCCAGGAGCACACTTTAACTTTGTAGAGCCTTAGGACCACTCACTAAATTACTTCGAGACCAAGAGATCTCCTACCACTGGGGGTTCCCATTTCAACATTTAAAAAAAAAAAAAAAAAGATGGCGGCTCCGCAGGATTCAAGAAATTGGGGGACCTCTCGACCATCTTATCCGCCTTTGACTTGCCTCAGAGTCATCTGCCGTGGCCGGCACGTTGTACTTTACCTCCTTTGCGCCCACATGCTAATTGGGAGACATAGCAGTCACCAAAATCACAACACTTATCCCGGAGTGATGAGAATCTTAGAAACATCAGGTCTTCTCCAGGATGACTGATCTGTACTTATTACAATCACTAGACTTACAATTCAGTCATTATTGATGCCTATAAATGGTGGTCTGGAAATATTTGGTGGTACTTTTCTCTTTTCTTTTTTTCAGCTTTTTTTCTATATTGTTTAATATACTATACATATTTTGGATATTTGAGTAATAGGGGTCTCTTTTGAATGTTATTTGTCTTGGCTTCCTCAACCCCACTTAGGAATTAGTACCTGTTCATAAGGTCCAGTCTTCTCCTGCTAGGAGTTAATAGTTTAGTGTGGCCTATGTAAGTTGTGCCTTCCAATTTCGCATTTCTCCCCAGGTTTGTCTCGTCTATATCCTATTTTAGTCGTTCTCTCTCCCTTTCTCTAATTGTGACTATGGCTAATTTAACATTTACATCTTCTATTGTAAATAGTCCTATGAAAAGGAGTTAGATATGTTATTATATACATTAAAAAAAAAGGGTCTCAATAGCTATACTTCAGAAAACATACTTTAAATCCTCTTCATTCTTAAATATTCATATAGATACTACAATACCTAGTCCATTTCTACTAACCCAAATAATCAAACGAAGGGTGTTTCTATAGCCTACAGCTTTCCAAAAATCCCTTCCCAACCAAATTTTGGAGTCGCGAGTTGATCCGGACGGTACATACATTTTCCTTAGAGTGTGTATTGCTAATATTTTTTTCCTCAACACAGAACAAAGACCATTTGGAGTCAAAGTTTTGCAGTCACTGGCTGAGATCACCGGGGGTTCTTCTATCATTCTGATGGGATTTTATGTAAATAGAAGGAGAAGCTGTCCCTCTAGACCCTCCCTCTGCCTATAGCTTCTCCCTCTGCCTATAGCTCCTCCCTCTTCTTATCATTATATGATCTCATCAGTAACAACGGCCATCTCCTCTCAGTAATGGGAAAGTCTTCACTGAATACAGATTTTACCTCAGGATTGAGAATTTTAATTGATCATTTCCTCCAGAGAATAAAATATGACAAAATTGCTTATTTTCATGTGTACTAATTATTTATAATAGATAAATATTAAACACCATGTCTCCATTTCACGGGGCGTGGAAATGGGCGTTCAATAGATCATTTTCTCCTGCCGAGTGGGATGAGATCTTTACCCCCTGATATTTATTACATTATTAGGAGCTGTGCGTTATTTCCTTGTTTTGTGATAAAAGGGAAGTTTGGCAAAAAAGACTGAACCTTTATAATGACCCAATCAGCACATTCAGCGGAACGGAGAGAAGGAAGATTCATCAATAAGATACCGAGAGTGGTCACTACTCACCTGGGCGGTTATCTGTAGGAATGTCCTCTTTACACCACTCATCACCCCTCACATATGTCTCTGTAGTATTAATATGGGGCAGATCTTCCCCCTGAAACAAATATTGTAAAAGTCACAGACAGATGGAGAACTCACATCTATGATCAGCTCTAATCCTGTCATCTCCACCGCTCTTGTGACGCCCTGGCAAAACCAGGTAGTCACAGTTAGGCCCCCGCACTACACCGTTCCCTCACTAGGAAACACACAGCCAACCAGAAAATCCTAGTCACCCCCCCTTAGGGAAAATTAGACACACCAGTAGGCATGACCAGGTGGTTGGGACACGCCCACCCAGGGGTCCAGACAGCCCGGGGCGGGAAAACAGTCAGTCAGAGTTTTAGTCTGAAGTTCAATTTGGAGAGGAGTGTGAGCTGGAGCGAAGTGTAGCTCCAGCAGGAGAGTTCATGTTGAACGGAACCAGGGTAGGAGCCCTGGTGCCACTGGCTAGGAGGCAGACGGTGGTCTACATCAGCAGGAGACGGGAAGATGGCTCGGTGGAACCGAAGTGGACCGGGACAGGGTTGTAGCCCGCCAATACCAAAACGGGGAACTGACCCGGAAACCGGAGCACAAAGGGGGGTACTCGGACCCT
This sequence comes from Anomaloglossus baeobatrachus, assembly GCF_048569485.1. Lineage (NCBI taxonomy): Eukaryota > Metazoa > Chordata > Amphibia > Anura > Aromobatidae > Anomaloglossus > Anomaloglossus baeobatrachus. The sequence goes on along the minus strand of NW_027441813.1, from coordinate 1,033,908 downwards.
GAAGCCAGGACCAGAACCAAGTGGAACTGTTTAATTAACCGATTGAGGCCAGGACTAGAGGTCCTGTCCCACCCAAAGTCCCTCATGGAAAACAACAGCCCACCGATTAGAAATAGGAGGTCACCGCCAGGGCCCATAGAACCCACGGGCTAGCGTCTGCGGACATGGCTCCTTAGGCCACATCCAGCCGGGAGCGAACTCCTGAGTTTCACACTAGGAAAGGCCACCTTACACAAAGCAGTGCAGGAAAAGGATAGAGACCACCAGCCGGGTGGGGGACCCGAACGCAACCAACCGCGGCACCGACCACCATCACCTTGGTTTACCAGAGACTTGTGCGTTTTACTAACAGTGAGTACACCAACACCCCCTACGGTCGCCATCCCCTGCACCGAGCCACCGGGTCCCGGGGCCACCATCCCTACCCATGGAGGGGTTAGCAACTTGCTGCACAACATCTCCCCCGGGTGCCCCATAACAGCAGCGGTGGTGTCCCACCTCACCACACACCGTGGGAGGCGTCACAAACTTACTACGGCCTAGCCCGTACATCTATGTCCCCCCATTTATTCGGCTTGTCCGCGAGACCCCCGGGTCCGGAGACCCTCGAGCCACCATCCCTGAAGGCCCGGATCCGAGCAGCGTCAGCTGCTGGCACGGGGGTGGCACACTCTCATTACACAAGAATAAACCATATAATACTGGTGGATGAAACTGAGCACAAGACCTTCACAGCCGTCTACACATCATAGGGAGATTTCATGGCTCCTTCTCTCCATCTACCTGATGATCCTGAGGAACATCGGGATCTTCTTGTTTACAGTCCTGTGGGAGAAGAGGACGGGGACATCTCTCTGGTGTTGTCCTCTTACTGGATAGAACTGGAGGAGACACATACAGGGACTGAATTCATTCCTTACATACAGATAATTATAGGCTGAGTGTATTTAGTCTTGTCTATTACCTGGTGATGTGAGGGACTGGGGAACCTCCATCATGACATCCTTGTACAGATCTTTGTGTCCTTCTAAATACTCCCACTCCTCCATGGAGAAATAGACGGTGACGTCCTGACACCTTATAGGAACCTGACACATACAATGATACCGTCACCCCCCAATCCCTTCATAGCGTTACTGTATAATGTCCCAGCATTCCCAGCAGTGTCACCTCTCCAGTCAGCAGCTCCATCATCTTGTAGGTGAGTTCTAGGATCTTCTGGTCAGTGATGTCCTCATGTATCGGGGGGTGAGGTGGAGGCCCCGTGATTGGGCTCAGGGGTCTTCCCCATCCCTCAGACACAGGGGCCTGACAGCGCTCACTAGAGGTCTTCTTCACTACTGTGTAATCCTGGTTATGGAGAGACACAGTAATAAATCTCACTCCAGACATTTCCAGAGTCTTCACCTCTCCAGTTCTGTCCATCTGTTATTCCCATAGATAAGAATGATGTAATGTGACGTCATCAGAATCTCTCACCTCTCCAGTAAGCCGGAAGAGGATCTCTAGCGTGAGGTGTAATATCCTCTCCGCCATCTTGTCCCTGTCCATATCCATCCTTGAGGAGTCAATCAAGTGAATTTTCTTGTATAGCAGATCTCCACTGAGAGGATCCGATATTGTAGGGACCTGAATGGGGAGAAGATGACGATGTAACATCATAATGAATCCTGTATAGTAATATAATTACTGGAGACTTTATATCCGATCACTTGCCGCAGACATAATGCTAACATGTATGGCATGAAGGAGAAAACAATACATGGTTTTGGGGCTGCAGGAACCAAAATGAAGATCCTTGATCCAATAATATTAAGAAGCGGCTTTTACTCCACATGTATGGCACGTGACTATTTTATAAATATTCACCTGTTTTTTTTGTTTGCCATTGTTTTTAGGTTTCCAGAGTTTTTCCGCTCATTCTTAAGCCTGCTTTACACCTTACAATTAAGCATACGATATCGTTTGCGATGTGACACGCCCCCATCGTATGTGCGTCACGTTCAATTTGTTGACCGTGACGCACAAACGATTAATTGCCGTCACACGTACTTCCCTACCATACGACCTCGATGTGGGCGGCAAACATCCACTTCCTGGAGTGGGAGGGACGTTCGGCGTCACAGCGACGTCACACGGCAGCCGGCCAATAGAAGCGAAGATGAGCAGGACGTAAACATCCCGCCCACCTTGTTCCTTCCGCATAACCGGCGGGAGCCGCGGGACGCAGGTAAGCTGCAGTTCATTGTTACCGGGGTGTCACACACTGTGATGTGTGCTGCTTCGGGAACATTGAACAACCCGACGTTCAATTTTTAGGTTTTGAACGACGTGTATGCGATAAACGTTTATTCGTTCAATCGCATGTAGGTTTCACACACTACAATACCACTAACGATGCCGGATGTGCGTCACTTACGACGTAACCCCGCCGACACATGGTTAGATATATTGTAGCATGTAAAGCCCGCTTTAGGCTCTGTGTGCACTAGAAAAAAGATTTTTCTTAAGAAATTTCTTGAGAGTGAAGGATTAGCGCACCTGAGTTAAAAAAACGTACTAATAACGCACCGAAAAACGCATGCGTTTTTACCGCGTTTTAGGTGCGTTTTTTGCAGGTTGGTCCCTGCGTTTTGTAATGCTTTAACAGCAATAAATAATATAGATAATAGATCATTGATGGATAGATAGAAAGAAAGAAAGATGGATAGATGAATTTAAAAAAAATATAAAAAAAAACAACGTGGGGTTTCCCCTATATATTGTAGCCAGCTAGGGTAAAGCAGATGGCTGCGGCCTTCAGACCACAACTGGCAGCTTTACCTTGGCTGGTAATCCAAAACAGAGGGCACCCCATGCTGTTATTTTACATTAAATAAATAATTTAAAACAAAAAACCTGGGGTCCCCCCCAAATTGGATCACTAGCCAAGGTAACGCGGATAGCTGTGGTCTGGTATTCTCGGACTAGGGAGGTCCACCGTTAGTGGACACTCCCCAGCCTAAAAATAGCAGGCCACAGCCACCCCAGAAGTGCCGCATCCATTAGACGTGTCAATCCTGGGGCTTCACCCGAACTTATCCCGTTGCCCTGGTGCGGTGGCAAACGGGGTAATAAATGGTGTTGATACCAGCTGTGTAATATCACGTTGCATCAAGCCCTAGGGTTAGTGATGTTACGTGTCTATCAGATACCTGACATCACCAATGCAGTCAGTAAGAAAAATAAAATAGACAACAAAAAAAGTTTTATTTGAAAAAACACTTCCCAAAACATTCCCTCTTTCAACATTTTATTGAAAAGAACAATCAAATCGGGGTCCGGCGTAATGCAAAAAGGGGGTCCCACGACGATCCATACCATAGTCACTGTCCCAGTCAATGAAGAACAGAATGTTCCCCATTGGCTGGGAGAGCAGTGCAGTGACCTGAGCTAACATCAATAGGTCAGCCCAGGTCACTGCGGTATCGGGGGAGCCCGTGACGTCACCACTAGTGACAGTCTCGGGCCGCCTGCGAGACGTGACGTGAGAACGTGGCGGGCATAGAAGGCAGTGACAGCGCTGACGTCAGGAGTTCAGGAGATCGTCACAGCAGGTAATGATCTCATCTAACTTCCTGACAGCAGCGCTCGTCATCCCCGCGGGTGCCCGCACTGCAGTGTGAGAAGCTGCTGATCTTGCAGTACGGGCAGCCGTGGGGCTGGCAAGGAGCGGGACACAGACTACTGCACAGGCACCCGACGGAGGTCACACGGAAGTGCTTCCGTGTGGCTTCCAGGGATTGAGTATGATCTGTGTGTGTTTATTCTCTGCTCCGCTTCCTCTTCCTGTCATAATGACATCACTTCCCTGCAAAACATAGGGCAGTGATGAACATTATGTCCCAAAAAACGTGAAATAACGCAGGAATAACGCAGGAAAACGCAATGAAACGCACAGAATTTGCTACCTGCATTATTCCCTGCGTGATTTCATGATTACATTACAGTCAATGGAGTGAATAACGCAGTTAGCTGCAGAAAGAACTGACAGGTTCATTCTTTTTCTCAAGAAAATGTACTGAAAGAATTTTCTTAAGAAAAAAAACAGTGTGCGCACAGCTAATTTTTTCTTGCCATAGGTTTTGCTGGGAAATGTCTGCAGAAAGGTACAACCATTTTCTCAAAAATTTCTGCAGCAAAAATGCAGGTAAAAACGCAGTGTGTGAACATAGTCTCAAAATTACTACATAATAATGACACTGAAAAAGACGTGGGTGTGTGGGAGGACAACAAAACCAATCAGTGCCAGGAAGCTGCTGCCAAGGCAGGTAATATTATTATTATTATAATTTTATTCATTTATATAGCGCTGTTAATTCCACAGCGCTTTATAATAGGATGCAGTGAACGAGGCACAGATGCTCCGGACAAGAACAGTTTTGCCTCTATACAAGTCACTAGTGCGGCCACACTTACAATATTCTGCACAATTTCGGGCTCCAGTGAATGAGGAGGACATAACTGAACTAGAGCGGGTGCAGAGAAGAGCGACCATTAAAGGAATGGAAGGTCTGCAATAGGAGCATAGGTTAGCAGGCTTGGGGTTATTCATTTTGGAAACACAATGCCTATGGGGCGATTTTATTACAATGTACAAGTATATCAGGGGCATTACTGAGATATTTCTAATGAGCTTTTACAACTGAGGCCTGCAATGATGACAAGGAGGTTCAGTCATAATCACAGATGGGGATTCTTTACTGTAAGAGCAGTGAGAATATGGAACTCTCTGACACATGATGTGATAAATGTTGATAGTCTAAAAAAATTCAAGGTGGGCTTACGTGAAAAGTATATTATGGCAGGTTATCAGTAGTAGATGTTTTGATGGGACATTGATCCAGGGAACTAGTCTGATATTTTTAGCGTCATAAAGGAATTTTGCCCCTTGAACAGGTATTCACACCCCCAGAATGTTTCCACTAATTTTCATGTTACACTCACAAACGTAAATGTATTTTATTGTGATTTTATGTGATATACCAGCATTAAGTAACAAGTATTTGTGAAGTGTAAAGGAAATGATAGATGGTTTTCTAAATATTTAAAAATATAAATTTCAACATTGTGACATGCATTTGTATTAAGCCCCTTGTAGAATGATGCCCCTGAGTGACCAATTGCCTCCAGAAGTCACATAATTAGTAAACTGAGTCACCTGTATCATTTATTCTCAGTATAACTACAGCGGTTTTGGAAGGTTTCACAAGTTTTGTTTCAGAACATTAGGGATCAAACAGCATCTTGAAAACCAAGGAACCCACCAGACAGGTCAGGGATAAAGTTGTGGAGAAAAGTAAAGCAGGGCTCAGTTATAAAAAAAAAATATAGCCAAAGCTCTGAACATCTCACTAAGCACTTTTCAATCCATCATCCAAAAATGGCAGGAGTATAGTGGGTAGACACAAGGGTCAGTGGGTACAGTGGTCTGCTGGCCTGGCTGTCTTTAGAAAAACTGTTCGGACAAGGGCTCATCCCACTGAATGCTCGGACTCATTTTTTGTGGGCAGAACACTTCTCAGACAACACAGGATGAGGGAACCACACCTTGGTAAGATGTTATTGGTTCACCAACAGACAAACACGTATCGTATATTTCCAGAAAGAACATAAGGTGGTACAAGCGACAAAGTCTCTCCCATCCGTTGGCTCGCGAGGGATTAGAATCTTTGCGACTTCGGGGCTTCCTGGGCTAACTATCCCAGTCAGCAGCACCCTGGTTTTAACAAGCACCCACTGAGAGGAGATAGCGGCAAGGTTAGAAAGATGACTGAGCACAGCAAAATATGTAGCCAGGCAACTGAATTGTCCTCACCTGGGTTCTCCAGGCACAATTCTGGGCTCAACATTGAGCAGTGAAGCAGATCTGTGATCTTCCAGCTAAAAATGTGGATTTTAGGCTGAAGTCCTACAAAATGAATGTGGAAATGACTCGCCCACCCCAGGTCTCTGGGACACCTGGTGTCGGGACGGACTAGTCCGGGTGTAGTCAGCGGTGGCGGGGCCCGACTCCATGACCCTGGCGGGGTCAATTAATATGGCGACTGTGGGGATGGTGATTATTATAATAAAGTTTATGGAAGATTCGTGATGCCACCTGTAGATTGCGGCTATGGAGCCGCCGCTGCTGAATGGGGCCTCCGGGGCTGATGTAATGGCAGCTGGGATGGTTCTGCTCCCCACAGGTGGAGCGGGTACCCCGGGGCAACCGTTGGTGCTTGTTAGAGTCTATGGTGTTTTGTGAATGATGCGGTGCAGGGTAGACAGGGCAGTGAAAGGAACAGACACAGGGCTGCAGTTTTAGATGTTTACTCACTGTGATCTTTAACACGGCAGCTGTCCGGTTGCCCACGGTATGCTGGGATCCACTGTCCAGTGCCTCCGCCGATCTCAGGTAATTCCGAGGTGTTATACCGGTGCACCACTCTTGTGTCTCTATCCTTGACTGACTTCATAGCCTTGACTTTTGTAGCTGAGCTAGTCTTGGCCTCCACCACAGGACCTGAACAAGGGGGCTTGCCTCACTGGTTTCTTGCTCTCTTCCCAGGGGGACTGTGGCAGGTTGTGGTCCTGGGCGCTTGCAACCACTCCAGGCCTTCGGTGTCACTGTTAGGAAATGTCTCTCTTTCCCCAGTCTAGGGACCGTCCCTGATTGCAGCCTGGTCCCTCCACCTGATCTTCCTTGTGGAGCAGACCATGAGCAAATATGCCCATCTGTGGCCCTGGGACCCCTTCTGTCTTTTGGTGTCACCTGGGCCTAACTAGACCCCAGGATCTCCACCAGGAACCTTCTCTCTTCCTTGTCTCAACAGACTTTACTCCTCCACTCTCCTGAGGTAACTACCTCCCTCTCCTTCTCCCTCTGTTAGACTGTCTGAGGTAAACAGGAACTAACTGGTTCTCTTGACAACTCTGACTCCTCCCACACCTTTCTATGGTAGGCTCCACCCCCCTCTGGCCAGTGAATGGGACTTAAGGACCCATAACCAGGCATACTGGTTGCTACTCTCAGCATTAATGGAGTACCTGCCTTATACCCTGGCCCAGTGTGTGACCTACCAATTGGTGTGTGCAGGTTTTGTCTGTGGACCGGTATATAACCTCATTCTTACCTAGGATGGGACATCACACCTCTGGCTGAGCTGCAAGATCTCTGTGGCGACGGAAGCCTCAGGGGCGCCACGGAAAGAGGAGCAAAGTCCTTTTTATACCCCTAAGTTCTCATTTCAGAGTATTGTATCTTACAGGATTGGTGGGAGATGGCTGTTCTCTCATTGGTTCAGTTCAATTCGACTGCATAACATTCCTCTAATTGACATAGTCAAAGAGGCTAAGACAATCCATATTTAACAGGCAATAAAGTTCCAGTCAGTTTGACATGAAACAATGGCTAACTTCTCTTGATTTGGTTAATCAAAGAAACAAAAGGTCTGGCCTAATAAAGAACTGTTCACCCCTCACACAAATCTCCAGATGCTGAGTTGTCACATATAGCACAACTGCAGAATGACATGGCCATCCACCTAAACCAACATCTCAAGCAAGGAGAGCACTAATTATAGAAAAGCAGCCAAGAGGCCTATGGTCAGTAAAAAAGCAGGAGGGATCCAGAGCTCAGGGGGAGAGTCTGTCCACAGGACAACTATAAGTCATAAACTCCACAAATTTGGTCTTTATAGAAGAATGAATATTTTTAAAAGCAAAAGAATAAGAATTGAAAATTGATTCAGAGACGCCTTCATCCAATTTATCTGAGATAGAGCTGTTTTATAAAGTAGAAGGGGCAATAATGTCACCTCTATATGTGCAAAGCTGGTAGACACATCCCCCAAGAGACTGGCAGCATTCATGTATAATTTCCTTTATACTCACAAATGTTTGCTACTTTGTGTTGTTATCATATAAAACCCCAATAAAATCCACTTGTTTTTGGCTGTAATGTGAAAAAATGTGGAAAAGTTCACCGGGTGTGAATAGTTTTTCAAGGAAGGGTATGTCTGCTTTCAAAAAACTATGACATTTTGTCACAAATGTTCTCCAGTCCACAAACTTGCCGCAATTTAGGAAAACATGAGACTTTTTGCAGTAAATAGTCAGAAACACAGGTCACAGGAAAAATTCAAAGTGTTTCTATTGTGAGCAAAATTCATGATCCACTTGCTCCATTCTGAAGAATTTGTCACAAAAAACATTAATACGAAAAAACAAAAAAAAAAAAGTGACTTAGAAAACACCACAATTGAGGAGTTGGATGTTTTGTGGTGCGGAGCCAGTTATACCGGCAGACGGGATGTGACCGGAGGCAGAAATATTCAGAGAAGGGAAAGATTTTCCACTTTCTAGATAAATCCTCTCTTTCCGTGATGTAACGACCTCTAATGCCGGGATCACACGGCCGGATAAAGAATCATCAAAGCTTCATCCAGAAAACTAGGACAAGTCTTTTCTTATTTGTTATCCATATACAATCCGGTATTTACAGCCGCTATTAATAATTTACAAGACCATTACAAAATTGCAATGCATCCGTAACACAATGTCTGCTGTATGGTGGAGCTGGGGGGAATCTGAAGGTTTGTGCAGACACGTGACGCCATGGCAAAACCAGGTAGTCACACATAGGTCCCCGCATTACATCATCCCTCACAGGGTTACATACAGCAGACCTGAAACGCTTGTCACCCCCCCAGGGCAAGACAGGCACACCAGTGGGCGGGACCAGGCGGTTAGGGAACGCCCACCTAGGAGTCTAGACAGTCCAGGGCAGGAAAACAAGCAGATTAGTTTGGAGTTCAAGTTGAAAGGAGTGGAGGCTGGGGCTAGGTGTAGCTCCAGCGGAGGAGAAGTTCAAGTTGAACGGTGCCAGGGTTGGAGCCCTGGTACCTTGCCTAGGTGGCAGACGGTGGTCTCCGTTGGCAGGCAACGGGAAGACGGTAGTCGGAGATCCAAGGTGGACCGGGACAGGGTTGGAGCCCACCGGTACCGACACCAAAGACCCGACCTGGAAATCATGCACAGAGGGGGTACTCGGACCCTGAAGCCAGGACCGGAACCAATGGCCTAGCTAATCAACCGATTGAGGGCAGGATTAGAGGTCCGGTCCCAACCAAAGTCCCAAAAGCAGACAACCACCCACAGAGAGGGATAGGGCAACCACCAGGACCCATAGATCCTATGGGTCAGCGCCAGCGGGCACGACTCATCAGGTACACAAAAAGCCGGGAGTGGACTCCCGTGTTCCATACCGGGAAGTCAAAACACACAGCAAAACTAGTGCAGAGGAAAAGACGGCGACCACCAGCCCGGGTGGGGACCAGAGTACAACCGTCCGCGGCGGACGGCCACCAGCACCTTGGTTTAACGAAAGACTCGTGTGTAACCAAACATCCCCTGGTACGTCCGGGCGTGCAATCCCTGCCATACCCTGCACAGAGACACTGGGTCCCGGGGCAACCATCCCTACCCACGGAGGGGTTAACATCAAGCTGCCACTACATCTCCCCCGGGTGCCCCACAACAGCAGCGGTGGTGTACCACTTCACCACCCACAGTGGGTGGCCTCACAAACTTAATACGGCCAAGGCCGTACAACTACGTCCCCCTTTTCATTTGGCGTGTCCGCGTGACCCCCGGGTCCGGAGGATCCCTCAAGCCACACAGCGGGTCCGGATCGAAGCAGCCTGGCTGCTACAGGCGTGGGGGCGGCACACCCCAAAAACTGGTGTCACGAACAGGATTGTAACCCATCCACCTACCTGGTGGAAGTGCGCCATGATTTGGACAGTCAGCGGTGATCCGTTGAAAAATTTCCAGAAGTCGCCATTTTGCCGCCATTTTTAGGCGCGAAAAACTACAGCCCAGAGTCTTCTCCCCCGAGAAAGGGCGCGAAGCTGAAGCCCCGCCCCCTGGGAACGAGGCCGGAAGGAAACAACACCTTGAGGCCGAAAACAAAACTGACCTGCCGCACAAGAGGGTGCTTGCAAAAGACCAAGGGGGGGGGGGGTGTTAGAAGAGTCTGCAGCATGTGACCCGAGCAGATAAAGAGCAGAGATGCTAGGACTCTGCTACCCTTTTGTTCCTGGACACCGCCAGAGAAAGATGGCTGAGCGGTCTGGCAAGCCAACTGTGGAGGAACCCGTGCCCGGAACAGCCGACTGGGTGGAAGCCCAGACGCACCGAATGTGCCGCAGAATCCAAGCTCAGGCCGCCTTCCTGCTGAAGCGATGGACGGCCGAGATGGCGGAGCTGGCTGCAGCCGTTCGGGCTCGTGAAGTGAAGGCGACCTCGGAGGAGCGGGGTAAGCGACCCACGCCCCTACGTCCCACTGGGACCGGCCCACCAGGCCGAGGTGCCCGGTCTGCCCCTGTCCGCCACGCCGCCTCCCTCGCTGCCTGTACCTGTAGCCGACACCCCACTCAGTCCGCTGCCACAAGCAACAGCAACAGCGGTACCCGTCCCATCTGCCTGTGAGGACCCGCCAGTGGAATCCTCAGGCCGCGAGCACGTCACCGCCTCGCCACCCGCACCAGCTCCATGCCAGACAGAGGCCCGGAAGACATCCCCTCCGGTCCTGAGCCAGGCCGCAACCCCGATGACAAAACTCCCGCCCCGGAGAAGGCAGCACACTCAAAGACGACGGCCCTGGCAGTCCGTCCGGCCGTAGCAGAGGCGGCGCCTGACCGGAAGTCAGCAGCAGCTGAAACGCCGACCGCTCCCCAGTTCCCGATCATGGCTGTGGCGCAGCCGGGATACACCTGAAGGGCAGCAGAGCGGGCCATGACACAGCGGACCCCTCAATTGCCAGTGGTGCCGGTCGTAGCCGGCACGGAGGGTGTCCGGCTGGGCTCGGCCCCCGTGCAGGTGGAAACTGAGAACGAGGCCAGCGCTCCGTATTGGGAGCGGCAGCAGCGCCAGCTAAAGAAGGAGATCGCGGACCGGGAGAAGTGAAACGCGGGGGTGCTGTCCCGGACATACACCGAGAAAGACCACCTCCGGAACACCACCTACCGGGTGCAGGGTCAAATCTATCAAAGGCAAGTCCGACACTTCGATGCCCGGAGAGGATGGGGCTTCATATTTGAACTGGGCCTGGAGGCCGAAATCTTTGTCTCCCGGAGAGATGTGGCCCCTCATCTGCCTGTTAGCCACCCAGACCGAGACCTGGAGCCCGGAGAAATGGTCTCTTACACCGGCACTGCGGAGAAAGGGGGCGGTTCGCCCTCGATGTGAAGAAGTGGGTGAAGATGGATGCCCAGCGGCACACCCTCTCCGCCATCTTCACCCGAAGAAGCAGATGAGTAGGTAGCAAAACCCGGCTACCCCAGAGTGAGTCCCCGTTGGGACCGTACACCGTTTACAGTTAAAAAAAAACCAAAAAAAAGTTAAAGTGTTTTGAAAAAGTTTAAAAATGGACCACGGATTTGGACTGGAAAGCCAACCCAAAAACTCTTGGGCCTTGTAAATAGCCCCTGACAACCCTTCTCACCCTGCTGCAGTCTCTGGAGAGGCTGATTGGAGGAAGGGCCTACGGTAGAGTAGGCAAAGGCCCAGTCACCATAGAGACCGGTGACTACCTCCAGACCAGCGGTCCCGGACTTGGGGCCCGTGACAAAAGACTGTCGGGTAAGGAACTTTTTACCCGACCCGTAAGGGCAACACCAAGACCTGTCCTGGACTTGGGCAAGGGGTGTGCACCAGTGCTTAGCGGTGCCACCAGTGGGCAGGTTGTTTTGGTTGGGGGTGAGGTGAGAAGGACCCGGTCAGTCCCGTCCCAGTTTTAAATGTTATTGATTGCTCTCAGTGAGAGAAACAAAATTAAAATTTTGTAGTTGTGATACCTTTTAATGGCTAACTAAAATAAAATGATGTTACAAAGGAAGCTTTCGAGACATCTCAGGTCTCTTCCTCAGGCATGGTGTGACAAAATATCTGAAGAAACACATATATATACATAAAACAAGGCAGAGGGATGCATGGTAAAAGGATATTTAAATAAACAAACACTGAGCTAAGGCCACGTCACACTAAGCAACATCGCTAGCAACATCGCTGCTAGCGAACAACTTTTTTGATGTAACAGCGATGTTGCTGTGTGTGACATCCAGCAACAACCTGGCCCCTGCTGTGAGGTCGCTGGTTGTTGCTGAATGTCCTGGACCATTTTTTAGTTGTTGCTGTCCCGCTGGGAAGCACACATCGCTGTGTGTGACAGCGACAGAGCAACAACTAAATGTACAGACAGCAGGAGCCGGCTTCTGCGGACACTGGTAACCACGGTAAACATCGGGTAACCAAGAAGCCCTTACCTTGGTTACCCGATATTTACCTTCATTACCAGCGTCCGCCGCTCTCACACTGTCAGTGCCGGCTCCCTGCTCTCTGCACACGTAGCCGGAGTACACATCAGGTAATTAACCCGATGTGTACTCTGCTAGGAGTATCTGAGGGCCTGGCTGTAGACAATGGACTTTTTAATGTGTTTGGGATGGAAACTGTCCCATCTGAGGTATGTGGGACGGTCAATAGGCTTCCAATACACTGATGTCTGGATTGAGCCATTTTGAATTTTTATGGTGGTATCCAAGAAGATGATTTCTGTTTTTGGAGTGGTCCAATGTCAAGTTTATCGTTGGATGAAATGCATTGAATTTTTCATGGAAATTTAGAAGCTCTTGCTCAGATTCTGTCCTCATTATTAAGATGTCATCTATGTAACGGAAATAGGACAGTTTCCATCCCAAACACATTAAAAAGTCCATTGTCTACAGCCAGGCCCTCAGATATAATCGTATCTGTTCCAGCCCAGCAGACAGGGATGAACACTTAACCCATCTTAAAAAGACATTTTTAAACCAAGGCTACCACCCCACCTCCATTGATGATCAGATCATTAGAGCCACAAGGACACCTAGAAGTGAACTGCTTCAATACAAACAAAAAGAGGAAAATAGTTGAGTACCTCTGGTGGTGACCTACAACCCACAGCTTGAGGTACTGAGAACGGCCAAGAAACTTCACCACATTCTACACAAGGACAACCGGTTAAAAACAATATTCAAAGATCCTCCATTGCTGTGCTACAGGCAACCTCCTAATTTAAGGAGTATCATGATCCGAAGCTCAATGCCCTCAGACACACCAAGAGGAACTTATCCTTGCAATGTAAAGAGCTGCAAAACCTGCACTCATGTAGAGACCAAAGACCGGATACAGATCCCTAACACACAGAAGGACTATAAGATTCCTGGGACATTTACATGTTCCTCTTCCAACGTGGTGTACTTAATCCTGTGCACTATATGTCCTATTGGGGGCCTCTATGTTGGAGAAACAGGACAGAGACTGAGAGCAAGGATGAGATCTCACCGCCACACAATAACAGACAAAAAAACCTAATTACCTGTGGCCAAACATTTCTGTGCTCCAGGACACAACATAAACCACATGAAAACTGTCATATTAAAAGGCAAATTCAGATCACAGAGCCATCCTAGGGTCTGGGAATACAAATTTATCACGTTTAACTCTTTGGACACAGGACTCAACCTCTCAGGAGGATTTATGACCATTATAAAATCTGAGGAGTCTGCTCCAGAGACTGCTAGGGCACCATGCCTCTGATCCTACATAGATATTGGGACAATAAAACTCACACTACTAATCAAAGCTAATTAAGGATTCACTCTCTAAAGCTAGGGTCACACGTAGCGACGCAGCAGCGATCACGACGACGATCTGACCTTATCAGGATCGCTGCTGCGTCGTTACATGGTCGCTGGTGAGCTGTCAAACAGGTAGATCTCACCAGTGACCAGCCCCCAGCCAGCAGCAACGCATGGAAGTGATGCTGCGCTTGGTAACTAAGGTAAATATCGGGTAACCAAGGAAAGCACTTCTCTTGGTTACCCGATATTTACCTTGGCTACCAGCGCACACCGCTTAGCGCTGGCTTCCCTGCACACCTAGCCACAGTACACATTGGGTTAATAATCAAACCGCTTTGCTTATTTACCCGATATGTACTCCGGCTACGTGTGCAGGGAGCCGGCACTGATAGCGTGAGAGCGGCGGACGCTAGTAACCAAGGTAAATATCGGGTAACCAAGGAAAGGGCTTCCCTTGGTTACTCGATATTTACCTTGGTTACAGCTTACCGCAGGCTGCCAGAAGCTGGCTCCCTGCACATTCAGTTCGTCGCTCTCTCGCTGTCACACACAGTGATGTGTGCTTCACAGTGGGAGAGCAACGAGCAAAAAATGAACCAGGACATTCAGCAACGAGCGGTGACCTCACAGCAGGGGCCAGGTCGTTGCTGGATGTCACACACAGTGATGGTCGCTGCGACGTCACAGAAAATGGTGACTTAGCAGCGATGTCGTCGTCGCTGTCGTTGTGTGTGACATGTCCTTAAGGTCAGTGTTTGTTCATTTAAATGTCTTTTTACAATGCATCCCTCTGCCCTGTTTTGTGTATACATTTGTGTTTCTTTAGCTATTTTGTCATACCATGCCTGAGGAAGAGACCTGAGATGTCTCGAAAGCTTGCTTTGTAACATCATTTTATTTTAGTTAGCCATTAAAAGGTATCACAACTACAAAATTTTAATTTTGTTTCTCTCACTGAGAGCAATCAATAATTTTTCAACTGGCTAACACGGTACTAAAACCTTTTGGTTTTAAATGTGAAACGTTTAAGCATGTGCCTCCCGTAAGGGAAGAAAAAACAATGTACATAATGTTAGTATACTTCTAAACTGTTCCTTTTTCTATTTTCCAGTTCCACTTAAATAAATGTTGGTGGTCGGACAGCCCGCGGACAGTCTGTATTAAACCAAGGGGGAAGGTGACGCCCTGGCAAAACCAGGTAGTCACATATAGGCCCCCGCATTACACCATCCCTCACAGGGTTACATACAACCGACCTGAAACCCTAGTCAACCCCCTCAGAGCAAGACAGGCACACCAGTGGGCGGTACCAGGCGGTTAGGGAACGCCCACCTAGAGGTCTAAACAGCCTGGGGCGGGAAAGCAAGCAGATTAGTTTGGAGTTCAAGTTGAGAGGAGTGGAGGCTGGGGCTAGGTGTAGCTCCAGTGGAGGAGACGTTCAAGTTGAACGGTGCCAGGGTTGGAGCCCTGGTACCTTGGCTAGGTGGCAGACGGTGGTCTCCGTCAGCAGGCGATGGGAAGACGGCAGCCGAAGATCCAAGGTGGAGCGGGACAGGGTTGGAGCCCGCCGGTACCGACACCAAAGACCCGACCCGGAAACCGTGCACAGAGGGGGTACTCGGACCCTAGAGCCAGGAACTAACGGCCTGGCTAATCAACCGATTGAAGGCAGGATTATAGGTCCTGTCCCAACCAAAGTCCCAAAAGCAGACAACCACCCACAGAGAGGGATAGGGCAACCGACAGGGCCCATAGATCCCACGGGTCAGCGTCAGCGGGCACAGCTCCTCAGGTACACAAAAAGCCAGGAGCGGACTGCCGTGTTCCATACCGGGAAGTCAAAAACACACAGCAAAACTAGTGCAGAGGAAAAGACGGCGACCACCAGCCCAGGTGGGGGACCAGAGTACAACTGGCCGCGGCGGCCGGCCACCAGCACCTTGGTTTACCAAAAGACTCGTGTGATTCATTTAACTATGAGTAACCAAACATCCCGTTACGTCCGGGCGCGCAATCCCTTGCCATCGCCACACCCTGCACAGAGACACTGGGTCCCGGGGCAACCATCCCTACCCATGGAGTGTTTAACATCAAGCTGCCACTACATCTCCCCCGGGTGCCCCACAACAGCAGCGGTGGTGTCCCACTTCACCACCCACAGTGGGTGGCGTCACAAACTTAATACGGCCAAGGCCGTACAACTACGTCCCCCTTTTCATTTGGCGTGTCCGCGTGACCCCCGGGTCCGGAGGATCTCTCGAGCCACACAGAGGGGCCGGATCCGAGCAGCCCGGCTGCTACAGGCGTGGGGGCGGCACACACAGACCTGAATGGACGAGTCTCATCCGATTTACGGAAGACACTAAAGGATGCTGGCATTATTCTCACACGCAGATTCAGTCAGCGAGAAAGAAAAATCCCCATCTGCACTGCCACATCCAATAACAATGGTCTGAGGGTGAGACGTTGTTTTATTTTATGGACAGCACTGAAAATACAGTAGTGTGAATGAGGACTAAATGCAATCATCAAAGCTCTTATCTCTCCTAATCCTGCCATCTCCACCACTCTCATTACACAAGTATATAGGGCATGTCAGTGTTTTACTGAATGCACCCTGACTGCTGTGCCCTGGTAGTAAGGGGTTAAGTTCCCTCTCATGTCCGATTCTCCCTCCTCCCCTTCCAGGGGTGTTATCCAATGGGAATGTTCCCATGATTCCATTCTTTCCCCTATAAATATTCCCCCTCTTCCTGGTTCCGGTCTCTCCTCACCTTGTGAGATCCAGATGCTGCTGTCGTTCCCGGTGAGAGATGGCTGACATGCTGGACAAGGCTGTCAGGGACAGGATCAGGAGGGAGGGGGTGACGCGTGGCTTGCTGCTATTATAGGTGAGCAGCGTTCCACTCCTCCTGAGGCTCAGACGCAAACTCCGGCCGGCAGGCGGCCTGCTTGTCTAAGCCGCCCGCCGAAGCGTCTGAGTCACACACTGCACACGCGCGCGGGGCGGGCGTGCGCCCCACGTGCGCGCGAATCACGTGCGCGCCGTGCACGTTCCCCCGCTCAGTAACGCCCACACGCCCGACCACAGTAACACGCGCGGCGGTCGCAAGCCTCTCCTGTCCTACAGGCAAAGCGGCACCTCTGTAATTAATTAATCAAATCCCTGCGCTCCGGAGGCAAGGCTTAACCCCATCATTGCTGCTTCAGCCCAACACTCCACCTGTAATAGCGCCCCCACACACGGCCATGGGAGGAAATAATAGCTGCAGATCCTCCTCAGCAGAGGAGTTTGCTAGTAGTATGCAATTATCTACTCTTACCTCCCCTGCCACAATGCACTAATGGAGAAGCAGGCAGGGTGGGGGAAGCTGCTCCCTCAACTACAATGTTATCTCCCCAGTTGTCTCTTCAACACATGGACATGAGTGGGGGAATGACTTAGCCCCCTGCGGCGGCAACAGTGATGGCTCTGGCTCCTGCAGCAGCTGCGGTGACGGCTTTGCCGCTTGCTGCTCCTGCAGCTACTGTTGGGATGGCTTTGCATCCTGTTGCTCCGCAGGTGCTGGTGTGAAGCCCCGCAAACGCTGTGTCGGTGCATTACCTTCAGGGACTCCACGCAGCTGGATCTGGTCACAGGTAGGGAACCTTCTTTCTTTGATTGTCGTGACGCCACTCTCAGTATTGCGGTCAGCGGGGACCGCCACTGCAGATTAAGGGATGCCTGGGGCGGATGGTGGGTGCAGTCAGTATATTAGCCCCCTGAGAGTGAGGCAAGCCCCAGGCCCCGGTGTATGTGTGTGGGACCACAGGTCGCAGAATGACTCAAACACAGTCCAAGAAGTCTTTCAACGTGTTTACTCACTGTTTGGAGGTCACGGTGAGATGCCCGGGCGACACTGTGATAACCAGGTTGAACCAGGAATTCCAGGAGGCCGTTCTGAGGGTAGCTGTCCACTCGCCTTCCTTGCACTCTTTCTGTTTTAGGAGGATCCTTTGCTTGAAGCGTGGTAGGACCCCTCCAGGGAAGCTGTTACCACCCTGCTCCCCTCTCTCTGGCTCGTCTGCCGGCAGCGTGGCCTTGGTGGGATGGCTTCTGGCCCTGTCCCCTTATGGGCCTGGTGATTGCTGCTTGGCTCAAGCTCTGTGTAGTCGTGGTGAGGGCATGAAGTACCCCCCCCACCTGTAGGTTAAGCAGCTCTGGATGATCTGCTGCCTGTACTGGGGATCTAGTTCCCCTTGTGTGCTCGGATACCGGGATCTCCGTACTCAGCCACCCTTCTCTCTGGATGGTTTTCAGGCCGACCCACGGTACTCCTTTCTCCCCCGCTTTCAGCTACTGCACTCCTCAGGACCTGTCTGACACGAGAGCTCCTCTGCTCCCTTCCACACCCTTCAACTTCTTCCTCTCGACTCCCCTCTTTTCTCTCTCTCTGCCCTGCTTCCTAGCAACTAGCCCCTGAACACACCCCTATCTGGGAATTGAAAGTTAACCCCTTCTGGCTACCCAAGGGTCCCCTCTGGTGATGTGGGAGGCCTGATCACTATATGTTTGTGTGTGCGCCTCATCCTGGCCTTTGGAGATTACCTGGAAGCATTGCTCCCGCATGGGTGCAATACTCTGTGGTGCCTGACCAGGTCAGGGGCGCCACATTCCCCCTTAGTTATCATCAGCACGTCCTCGGGCTGCAAAGACAAGAGAAAGAAAAAAGGTAAATACAAACTTTTCCCACACAGGGGCAATTATTTACATTTAAACATGCCAGGTACCATTCCACCACCAACCACCCACATGTCCGAACCCCACCCAAAAACCTCCAGGAGGTAGGTCGCCGGTCCTTTTGGTGACCAGGGCTGGGCCATCACATTCCCCAGACCTTTCCTCCAATCTTCCTCTCCTGAGGAGAGTGGTGTAAGGTAGGCCCCATAAACAGGCGTACCCGCTTCCGAGTGTTGGAGGGCAGGCCCCATAAACAGGCGTGCCCCCTTGTTGGTGCAGAGCCATGCCCCTCAACAGGCAGACTCTGTGGTTGATACCAAGGAGGTAACTTTTTACAATGCAAAAGTTTGTGGTTAAAGCCAGTTCATAACCAGTGGTCTAACATTTTAAGGAGGTCTCACAATAGTCCTTGTGGGCACATTTCGCTTAAACGTTACTTAACTATAACAGGTTAAACATTACATTTCATACCGTCACTTTGAGCTAAACTGTACTTTCTCTATAGCGTAATGGGAGCTGACCAAAGTTGCTGCGGGTTGATCTACGCAGTACCATACTGTCATCTGTCTGAGGTTGTGTCCTCCCACCCGATGTATGTGTCTCAACGTGAATAATTGGTGTGCTAGGTATTGATGCCAGTGCATGGTCTTCTGCTTCAGCTACATTTGGCTCTTCCAGGTTCTGAACAGGTTCTTCTGGGTCTCTTACCTCTCCCGATTGAGGGAATGTAATAACCGGAATAACTACTGCTCCATTGTATTGAGGCCAACTTGCTGGAAAATCTCCAAGTACAGTATGGATCATTTTTTCTTTTGGTTCTTGAACTGGCAAAGGGTTGGGACTTTCTTCAGGGATTCTTAGTTGTTCAGGACATTTCTTTAGGCGATCTCTAGAAACGACAGCTGTTGTTTTTCCTCCATCCTTGCTGATACGGCATGTCTTTTCATTGCTAAGCGTCGATGGTAACACAGTATAGGGTTCTTCTTCCCAGTGATTGTCAAGTTTATGATGTCTTCTCTTTCTCTTGAGAACTATATCTCCTGGCATCAAAGGAACAGCAGGTGCTTTTCGATTGTAGGCCTTTTCTTGTTTCTCACGCTGCTGAGTCAGGCTTCGCTCCACACACTCTTGTACTTTCTTGTATTGGGCTTGGCGGTTGGAATCCCAATCAGCACCTTGTAGATGGTCTTCAGGGGTCTCAACTCCCATTTCCAGATCTACTGGCAATCTCCCTGGTCTGGCCCTCATCAGGTATGCCGGTGTGCAGTTCGTGGAACTCACAGGGATGTTGTTATACATGTCCACTAGATCGGGCAGCTTTTCCGGCCACTGACTTCGTTCTTCTAGTGGAAGCGTCTTCAGAAGGTCGAGAATGATGTGGTTCATCTTCTCACACATGCCATTGGTCTGGGGATGGTAAGGCGTAGTACGGATCTTCTGGCAGCCGTATAGGTTACAAAACTCCTTAAACACTTCAGCTTCAAAGGCTGGTCCTTGGTCAGTGAGCACTTGATCTGGATAGCTAGTGGTCGACAGAAGTGTGTTTGGAAAGCTTTGGCTGCAGTTTGACCTGTCAAGTCCTTGACTGGTACTACCACCAGGAATCTGGAGTAGTGGTCAACCATAGTGAGAGCGTAGTTGTAGCCTTGTCTGCTGGGTGCCAACTTTACATGGTCCAGGGCCACGATCTCCAGAGGCCGTTTAGTTTGGATTGGCTGGAGTGGTGCTCTCTGGCTGTGCTGGTCTTTTCTTCTAAGATTGCAGGGCCCGCAGTTTCGACACCACTTCTCTAGGGCGGATCTCATACCCACCCAGTAGAATCTTACTTTAAGTAGGGCCTCCAGTTTCTTCCAACCAAAGTGGCCTGCACCATTGTGATAGGCTTCTAGCACCATCCTCGTATCCTTCTGTGGTACAATCACTTGCCACACCTTCTCATGCGTCCTCGGGTCAATGATGCTCCTGTAAAGTTTGTCTTGATAGATGAATAATCGACCCCTCTCCTTCCATAGGTACTGTGCCTCAGGTGGGGCTCCTTTGTCAAGGCTGGCGCCAGGCTGGCTGATCAGTTTCTTTACCAAGCCTACCGCTGGATCATTTTCCTGGTTCTCCTTCCAGTTGTAATGAGGTAGTGGGTTCAGGGTCACCTCTTGGCGGTTGGCACGCGACTGCCGACACTGTTTTGCTCCATGGCGATGGAACGCTGGCAGCTCAATCTCTTCCAGATCATCTTCATCTTCACCCTCGTCTGCTAGGTGAGGCATCCTGGACAGAGCATCTGCGTTGCCGTTCTTGCGGCCAGCTCGATACTTGACAGTAAAGTCATAATTCGCCAGTCGGGCTACCCAACGCTGCTCCATGGCACCCAATTTAGCAGTATCCAAGTGGGTCAGGGGGTTGTTGTCCGTGAAGACAGTGAATTTGGTGGCTGCCAGGTAGTGCTTGAACCGCTCTGTGATAGCCCATACCATGGCCAGGAACTCTAGCTTGAATGAGCTATAATTCTCTGGGTTTCTTTCAGTAGGCCTGAGCTTCCTGCTGGCGTAAGCAATCACACGCTCTTTGCCTCCCTGCACCTGTGAAAGCACTGCTCCCAGTCCCACATTACTGGCATCGGTGTACAGTACGAATGGCAGACCGTAGTCAGGGTAGGCTAGGATCTCTTCACCCGTCAAGGCCCCTTTCATTTGTCTGAAGGAGTGTTCTTCTGCTTCTCCCCAGTGAAATGGCGGGCCGGAGATCTTTCCTTTCTTCTTTGGGTGGCCTACCAGGAGCTCTTGCAAAGGCGCTGCCATTTTCGTGTAGCCCTTGATGAACCTTCTGTAGTAGCCTACCAAGCCAAGGAACTGACGTACCTCCCGGACGGTAGTAGGTGTGGGCCATTCCTGGATGACTGTGACCTTCTCTGGGTCCGGTGCTACTCCTTCTGCACTGACCACGTGACCTAGGTACTGGACCTTTGGCTTCAGTAGATGGCACTTGGATGGTTTCAGCTTCATTCCATATCGGGATAGTGCTTCAAAGACTTCAGCCAGGTGTTTCAAGTGGTCCTCGTAGGTCTTGGAGTACACGATGACATCATCCAGGTAGAGCAGGACGGTTTCAAAGTTGAGGTGCCCTAGGCAGCATTCCATAAGCCTCTGGAAGGTCCCGGGGGCATTGCAGAGTCCAAATGGCATGCTGTTGAACTCACAGAGGCCCATTGGGGTGGTGAAGGCCGTCTTCTCCCAATCTTCTTCTGCTACAGATACTTGCCAGTAGCCACTAGTAAGATCTAGGGTAGAAAAGTAGTTAGAGGCTTTCAAGGCAGCGAGGGATTCCTCTATCCTTGGCAAAGGGTAGGCATCCTTGTGTGTTATCTGATTTATCCGTCTGTAATCCACACACATCCTCATCGTGCCATCCTTCTTTCTTACCAGGACCAGGGGAGCCGCCCAGGGGCTAAAACTGTCCCTTATGACGCCTGCCTCCTTCATGTCCTTCAGCATGTCCTTTGTGCGCTGGTAATGGGCTGGTGGAATAGGCCTATGTCTTTCCTTAATGGGAGGATGACTGCCTGTGGGTATGTGATGTTGCACCCCTTTGATCCTACCAAAGTCTAGTGGGTTCTTACTAAAGACCTGCTCGTATTCCTGCACGACCCTGTAAACCCCATGTTTCTGGTAGTCGGGTGTAGAGTCAGTCCCCACGTGTAGTTTCTGGCACCAATCCTCTAACTGCTTTTGGGAGGTCTCACCCTCTTTTGAGTCAGCTTGTGTCAGGGGACCTACAGGTGTTATGGCGTCATCTGAGCATGTAAACAGTTTGGCTATGGTAGCGTACCTTGGTAGTCTGGCTTCCTCCTCCCCACAGTTCAACACTCGTACAGGCACTCGTCCCTTGTGTACATCAACTACCCCCCTGGCTGTCAGAATCGTGGGCCAGTGGTCTGAATGAGTGGGCTCTAGTACAGCCTGGTAATCCTGTCCTCTGAGACCTACCGCTGCTCTACACCACATCATCATTTCACTCCGTGGGGGTATCACAATGGGGTTAGCATCCATCACCCGTCCACTACCAATCTCACCGCCAGTCTGTTTTACCTGTTGCTTCCTCAGAATGATTCGGATCTCCTTTTGCAAGGCTCTTTGCGACCTGCCCTCAGCACCCTCAACAATCTGGTGAAGCAACAACAACACTTCCCCTAAGCAATTTTCTATGACATTAGTGCCTAAAATCATTTGCGGGTTCCTTTCTCTAATGTCAGTGTCCACAACAATCAGTCCTTGTCCCTTCATTTCCTGCCTTCCCACCTTTATGGTTACCTCTTTGACCCCGATCTGGTCTATAGGCTGTCCGTTGGCAGCATAGATGGTGAGGGAGGGGTCCGGTGGTCGGAGATCGTCGTCCGACCAAAACCTCCGATAAAGGACATACGGGATCGTGGTGACCTGAGAGCCGGTGTCCAATAATGCCGGGGTAGGGATCCCGTCCAGGACGATGGACAGGACGTCCACCCACGTACTGATCACAGCAGCGACCTGGGCCTGATCTTCTTAATCCTGAGGACTGGCCCCCGGCCCCAGGTTTGGCTCGTTTAAAGGACAGGCCCTTGCATAGTGTCCCGCCTCCTGGCAACGACGACAGATGGGTTGTCCAGATGAGTCATAGCGATCACTGCTCCTGCCTCGGGTTGGGGGACCTCTTCTCCTCCGCATCCAAGGGACGTCCTCTGGGTTGTCAGCTAGCAGGATCCGATGAGGGACTTTGGTCTCTGAGGGCAACTGCATTGCTTTCAGGATTTGTGCGACGTCCTTAGTGAGCTGTTGCACCTGGGAGGATAGCGTACTTATGGTCTCTGCTGGCGCGTTGAGTCCTTTTGCAGTTATTAGGGTCTGCGAGGAGGATTCCGCTCCTGCAGCCGTGGAACTGGCAGGCCATGCTGGTGCGACGGGGTCTGTGTCCACAGGAGGTTGGAGTGCTTTCACTGCCCTGTCTTTCAGAATGGCAAAGTCCACGTCAGGGTGTTCCAGGGACCACAGCTTCATCTGCTTCCCATCCTCAGGAGAGCGCAGGCCCCGCAAGAATTGTTCCTTCATCATCCGGTTTCCTTCCTGATCACTGACAGGGTCCACCAGCTTGAGAGCCCGTAGTGCAGCCTGCAGCCTGAGGGCATAGGCTCTTATGCTATCTTGGGGCTTCTGCCGGCAGTTATAGAAGTCCGTCCTCAGCTCTCCCTCGGTGCGGTGTTCAAAAGCAGCTGCTAGTTTGGCAAAGATGGTCTCAACAGAGCTCCGGTCATCATTGGTCCAGGACTCAGCTTCCAATTCTGCTGCTTCAGTCAATTGTCCCAGCACCACAGCGGCCCTCTGCTTACCAGTCATCGCGTGCATGTCTAGCAGGGTGTTGATCTTCTTCTTAAACCCGGTCAGCGTGTCTATTTTACCGGCGTATTGGGGCAGCCATTGCACTCCTGGGACATACAGCAAGGAAACTGGCATTATGGGGGAGATTTCAGCCGGCGCGGCTGCGACCGCGGCACCGGCACCAGGCGCTGCTGCGTCCAGCGCGACGGGGGCTGGCATCGCTTGGGCTGCGTCGCCCTGACCAGGGGCATTACCTCCTGCAGCGTCCATTTTTCTTCAAAAATCTGCGCGCCCCCTTTCCACTTCCTGGGTCAGAACGCTCTCTGAATTGTGGGGATTCTGGGGCGGCCACACCTCTTCGTGGGCGGTGCTCTTCTCCCTCGCGCGGGCTGCAGCGCGCGCTTTTGAAGATGGCAATATGGCGGCGGTTCAATTTTTGCGGTCGGACCTCTGAGGCACACGGTCACCTGTCTGAACAGGTCTAGTCCTTATCCTGTTCACAGCGCCAGATGTGAAGCCCCGCAAACGCTGTGTCGGTGCATTACCTTCAGGGACTCCACGCAGCTGGATCTGGTCACAGGTAGGGAACCTTCTTTCTTTGATTGTCGTGACGCCACTCTCAGTATTGCGGTCAGCGGGGACCGCCACTGCAGATTAAGGGATGCCTGGGGCGGATGGTGGGTGCAGTCAGTATATTAGCCCCCTGAGAGTGAGGCAAGCCCCAGGCCCCGGTGTATGTGTGTGGGACCACAGGTCGCAGAATGACTCAAACACAGTCCAAGAAGTCTTTCAACGTGTTTACTCACTGTTTGGAGGTCACGGTGAGATGCCCGGGCGACACTGTGATAACCAGGTTGAACCAGGAATTCCAGGAGGCCGTTCTGAGGGTAGCTGTCCACTCGCCTTCCTTGCACTCTTTCTGTTTTAGGAGGATCCTTTGCTTGAAGCGTGGTAGGACCCCTCCAGGGAAGCTGTTACCACCCTGCTCCCCTCTCTCTGGCTCGTCTGCCGGCAGCGTGGCCTTGGTGGGATGGCTTCTGGCCCTGTCCCCTTATGGGCCTGGTGATTGCTGCTTGGCTCAAGCTCTGTGTAGTCGTGGTGAGGGCATGAAGTACCCCCCCACCTGTAGGTTAAGCAGCTCTGGATGATCTGCTGCCTGTACTGGGGATCTAGTTCCCCTTGTGTGCTCGGATACCGGGATCTCCGTACTCAGCCACCCTTCTCTCTGGATGGTTTTCAGGCCGACCCACGGTACTCCTTTCTCCCCCGCTTTCAGCTACTGCACTCCTCAGGACCTGTCTGACACGAGAGCTCCTCTGCTCCCTTCCACACCCTTCAACTTCTTCCTCTCGACTCCCCTCTTTTCTCTCTCTCTGCCCTGCTTCCTAGCAACTAGCCCCTGAACACACCCCTAGCTGGGAATTGAAAGTTAACCCCTTCTGGCTACCCAAGGGTCCCCTCTGGTGATGTGGGAGGCCTGATCACTATATGTTTGTGTGTGCGCCTCATCCTGGCCTTTGGAGATTACCTGGAAGCATTGCTCCCGCATGGGTGCAATACTCTGTGGTGCCTGACCAGGTCAGGGGCGCCACACTGGCATTGCCCCCAGCAGCACCAGAGGGGATAGCCTTGCCTCACACATCACATACAGTGTCGGTCTTGCCCCCGGAGCTGCAGAACCTACCCCGGGCCCTCCCTGTCCACGATGCAGCGGGTGCTGGAAGCACGGCCCATGGTAGGCGACGCCTGGGCGCGGAAACCGCTCCGCTGCCTCCGACTCCTCTGACTCCTCACATTCCCGTAGCCTATATAGACGCAGGCGATCCAGTAGGGATCGCGATCGCCGCTCTGCCTATTCTGAGCGACGGTCCACATCCTCTCGCAGAAGCCGTCGGTCTCGGTCATCAGGATGGCGTTCGCCATCAACCACGGCTGATTCATCCGACGACTCCAGGACATCCAGCAGGCACTCTCGTCGCAGATCATGCCGCCAGAGAGATGCCGAACCCTATGTGGCTCAACCACATGCCGCCGGATTGGTAGCGGCTCAACATATATCGGTGAATCCCACGGATGCTCCAGCGGTCGGTGAGTACAATTATTCTGGGGCTTGGGGAGGTGCTGATACTACAGCTATGTCATTAAAAGCTCTGTTAGCCCATTTAAATACCCCGAGTAAAAAAAAAAAAAAAATTAAAAATTCGGGTTAACCCTTTATTATTCTGAAATCAACCTGAAAAGAGATACGAGTCCCCTCCTAGGGCTGATATACATAAGGATACATTCTTTTGTGGTACCCCCCCCCTTAGGCTCTCACCTTGACCCAGAGACTGTAAAAAAAAAAAGAAATAAAAAAAAAAAAAAAAAAAAAAATTTTGGGCAAATGATTATATAGACATTTGGTCGCTTATTTCCATTGATCAATTTACTGTAGACAAGGAGAGGGTTCTGCTGAACGGCCTTTTAAAAAAAAACAAAAAAAACCCCAGGGTTGCAAAAACTATTAATAATTGGCTGCAAGCCTTTTTTCGTATTAGGGTGTCCATGGGTCAGAAACATGCTGACCGTTGTCCTGAGCTTTTTATATATGTTGACTCCATATATAACGTGTACAAGGCGCACGGCGGGCTGCGTGATGGCGTTATGACGAAGATTTCAGGCGTCGTCTGGCCCATCAACCACACTTAGGGTGGGGGGGTTAAAGCTACGGACTCCTGGTTGTGCTTCATGATGACTCCTAAAGTCCCCTTTCATGTCGCGGCCCCTGGCAGCTCTGTCGGTTCCAGTTCAGTGGCCGTGCGTAGACCCAGCGGCACTGCCGATTCTTTGGTCTCTGCAGATATAAGCTTGAATGCTCTACCTGCGGAGGCCCCCATGCAGCAGCAAAATGCTCCCGCCCTTCGGCAAAATTGCCAACAAAGTCGTCAAATTCACCTGAAAATCGAGACACCAGTGAGCGCATCAGAGACGGGGCCGTGGCTTGATCGGTACCTCAATAAAGAGGCGGCAGCTCAGCTGCGCTTCGGCTTCACTTTTGGATTCTTTACCCCCTTTTTAACTTTAACAGACAACCCATTTTTGTCCGGAATCTAAAGTCTGCGACGGAAGTCCATGAGGTTTTGCTTGATAAACTAAACAGCGAGTTAGATAAAGGCAGGTTTAAGGGACCCTTTAAGGTGATACCTTTTTACAACTTTCGGGTGTCTCCGTTTGGGGTCATTCCTAAGAAGGAAACAGGAAAATTCCGTCTAATTCATCACCTGTCTCACCCGAGAGGTTCATCCGTCAACGATGGTATACTTGAATTGGACACGTCAGTCACGTGGGTCTCTTTTGACAAAGCTGTGGGTTTAGTTCGGCAAGTGGGACCGGGGGCGCTGATGGCCAAGTCAGATATTGTGTCGGCTTTTCGCCTCTTCCCGGTCCACCCTGATTGCTACCAGTTGTTGGGATGTTTTGGAGACGGTTGTTATGACTACGATACGTGCCTTCCTATGGGATGCTCAATCTCTTGTTCCTATTTTGCGCTATTTAGTTCTTTTTTGGAATGGGTTGTACAAGTTGAATCCGGTTCTCAATCCGTTACTCATTATCTTGATGACTTCGTTTTGTTGGCCCCCAAGATTCCACTCACTGCCACTTTCTATTACATACGTTTTGCAGCTTGATGTCAAGATTCGGTGTCCCGCTGTCAAAGGAAAAAACAGTCGGTCCTTTGCCGGTCCTTTCTTTTCTTGGTATTGAGATAGATTCAAACGCGATGGTTTTTTCGTCTCCCAGATGACAAGGTATTGAAGCTGCGCTCAATGATCATGGGGTTTTGTTCGGTCCGTAGAGTGACCCTCCGTCAGATGCAATCTTTCTTGGGCCTTCTAGTATTGCCTGTCTCGTCATGCCAATGGGTCGAGTTTTTCCCAGAGGTTATCACTGGTTACAAAAGGCGTTTGGCTTCCCCATCTCCGTACCAGGATTACATCCCGCCTATGGGCTGATTTGTTCATTTGGAACGATTTCCTATCCAGGTACAATAGGCAAACTTGTTTCTAGGATAACTTTGTCTCGAATGAAGAGCTATCACTCTTTTCCGACGCATCTGGATCGTTGGGTTTTGGTGTTATTTCCGGTGTTCAATGGTGTGCTGAGCATTGGCCCCAATCTTGGCACACCAATGGTCTCGTGTCCAATCTAACTCTCTTCGATTTATTCCCCATTGTGACAGCGGTCGCGATCTCAGGCCCGCCCTTCAGAAATAAACGGATTTGATTCTGGACTGACAACATGAGGGTGGTGCACGCGATAAATCACCTGACTTCATCCTCTTTGCCAGTTATAAAATTACTTAAATTTTTGTGCTTCAAGTTTTGAGCTCAATATTTGGTTCCAGCCTCGCCATGAGATGGCAGGTGCAACACTATCGCCGACTCACTTTCCCGTTTTCAATTTCAGAAGTTCCAACAGCTCTGTCCTTTCGCCCAAACAGAGGGAATATCGTGCCCACACAGCATATGGGATCTGTTGGAATGCAGCTGATGCCGTTGGTGACGTCTTCAGGGGCCCCGGCTGGCTTACGGTAAGGCATGGGCGGAATGGTTAGTTTTTTCGCAGCAAATTACACGGTTTCTACATTTGATTCTGCCAGATTGGATGTTACCTGCCAGTACCTGTATCACCTGTACTAGCGGTCGGGGCTTGCTTTCCATTTCAAACTATGAGGTTGGCTGGACATTACTAAATTTTTAATAGTCCAACAAGCAGTTAAGGCATGGGGCAGGGGGCAGCCTAGAAGGGAGCGCAGAAGGCTGTTTTCTTTTAGCCTTCTTCCTAGTATCATCGGACACATCTCCGCCGTTTGTCCTCCTCCTTTCGAGTCTGCTCTTTTCTCTGCTTCTTTTGCTATAGCCTTTTTGGCGCATTGCGCATTGGTGAGTTGCTTTCTGCTGCCGGAGGCACCCACGGGGGCCTTCGGCACGACGACATCACATCGGGTAATGGGGGTTTAAGGATAAGAATTTGGCAATCTAAGACTGATGAAACCCTGAATGGCTGCTGGTTATTTTTGTTTCTATTCCTGGCCCAGTGTGCCCTGTTAGACTGATCCGTAACTACATCACTTTGCGCCATGGTAACTCTTCATTCTAGTCCATGAAGACGGTTCCCCTCTGACGAGATTCCAATTCTTAGCGGTTTTTCATAAATGTTTAACGTTTCTGGGTCTGCCCGCCAGCGAGTTTGGTACTCACTCCTTTGGATAGAGGCGGCGACTGAGGCCGCTTGGGCGGGATTGCCCAATGCATAGGCCGGTGGTGTTCTGCATGTTTTGCGAAATATATTAGTCCGGAATTATTGCTTCTTTAATCAATTACTTAAACAGGTTTGCCTTATTGTATACGTGTCACTAACAGTTTTTTCCTTTTAGGCGCGGCTAAGTCTGTAATTTGGTTACTGGGCCACTCCTATATTTGGCTTTCGTGGCTTCGAGGTGAATTGGAGAGGCATCAGGGGTCTCATATGGGCTCAAGTTATACCTGAAGTTGTGGAGATTGCCAGGTCTGCCTTAACTCCAGTGGTCCTCGTCATTCATGCCGGGTGAAATGACCTCGGTTCCCGCCGCACGATGGTATTGAGCAGGCTTTGTTCTTTATGGGTGGGGGTCGGAGCACAGTCTAGGGCCTCTGCTCCTCCGTGGCGGTTTTGAGCCAAACAGTTGTTCGGTTACGAAAGCTAAAGTGCGCCGGAAGTCCGGCCTGGCACAAAGTTTCGTTTGAAAGTATTGATTAATAATGGTTAATTGTGCTGTGACCGACCTCCATCCACAATAAAAGATGAAAGTTGTTTAATTTTGATAAAGCTCTCCTAATAAAGTTTGTATTTTGGATAATTTGGTCTTGGAGTGGTTAATCGGACATGGGAGGGTCTTGTTTGCGGGGTGTGGGTCTCAGCAGTCTATAGGGCATGTCAGTGTTTTACTGAATGCACCCTGACTGCTGTGCCCTGGTAGTAAGGGGTTAAGTTCCCTCTCATGTCCGATTCTCCCTCCTCCCCTTCCAGGGGTGTTATCCAATGGGAATGTTCCCATGATCCCACTCTTTCCCCTATAAATATTCCCCCTCTTCCTGGTTCCGGTCTCTCCTCACCTTGTGAGATCCGGACGCTGCTGTCCCACCCTCCCTCCCTATCTTTTGGTTAATCTTTTCAAGTCACAGCGGTTTTGAGCCAAACAGTTGTTCGGTTACGAAAGCTAAAGTGCGCCGGAAGTCCGGCCTGGCACAAAGTTTCGTTTGAAAGTATTGATTAATAATGGTTAATTGTGCTGTGACCGACCTCCATCCACAATAAAAGATGAGAGTTGTTTAATTTTGATAAAGCTCTCCTAATAAAATTTGTATTTTGGTTAATTTGGTCTCGGAGTGGTTAATCGGACATGGGAGGGTCTTGTTTGCGGGGTGTGGGTCTCAGCAGTCTAACACATACAATACTGGAGGATAAAACAAGACTGAGCACAAGACCTTCACAGCCGTCTACACATCATAGGGAGATTTCATGGCCCCTTCTCTCCATCTACCTGATGATCCTGAGGAACATCGGGGTCTTCTTGTTTACAGTCCTGTGGGAGAAGAGGATGGGGACATCTCTCTGGTGTTGTCCTCTTACTGGATAGAACTGGAGGAGACACATACAGGGACTGAATTCATTCCTTACATACAGATAATTATAGGCCGTGTGTATTTAGTTCTGTCTATTACCTGGTGATGTGAGGGGCTGGGGATCCTCCATCATGACGTCCTTGTACAGATCTTTGTGTCCTTCTAAATACTCCCACTCCTCCATGGAGAAATAGACGGTGACGTCCTGACACCTTATAGGAACCTGACACATACAATGATACCGTCACCCCCGATCCCTTCATAGCGTTACTGTATAATGTCCCAGCATTCCCAGCAGTGTCACCTCTCCAGTCAGCAGCTCAATCATCTTGTAGGTGAGTTCTAGGATCTTCTGGTCATTGATGTCCTCATGTATCGGGGGGTGAGGTGGAGGCCCCGTGATTGGGCTCAGGGGTCTTCCCCATCCCTCAGACACAGGGGCCTGACAGCGCTCACTAGAGGTCTTCTTCTCTACTGTGTAATCCTGGTTATGGAGAGACACAGTAATAAATCTCACTACAGACATTTCCAGAGTCCTCACCTCTCCAGTTCTGTCCATCTGTTATTCCCATAGATAAGAATGATGTAATGTGACGTCATCAGAATCTCTCACCTCTCCAGTAAGCCGGAAGAGGATCTCTAGGGTGAGGTGTAATATCCTCTCCGCCATCTTGTCCCTGTCCATATCCATCCTTCACGGGGCAATCAGGAGAATTCTCTTCTATAGAAGATCTCCACTGAGAGGATCCGATATTGTAGGGACCTGAATGGGGAGAAGAAAGGAGCCGAGGACTGAGGGCAGAAAGGGGCCGAGGACTGAGGGCAGAAAGGGGCCGAGGACTGAGGGCAGAAAGGGGCCGAGGACTGAGGGCAGAAAGGGGCCCAGGACTGAGGGCAGAAAGGGGCCGAGGACTGAGGGCAGAAAGGGGCCGGGGACTGAGGGCAGAAAGGGGCCGAGGACTGAGGGCAGACGGGTTTCCTCACTTCCAGCCTCTCATAGTTGGGGTGTTTGTATCTATCAGAGGAAAAGGAACAAAAACCTCACGATTCATAGAAATCAGCGAGAAAAAAACTCCAAGAAAGTCTCAGAGCTGAAGGGGTTAATGCCGCCTGCCCCAGTAATGGGGAATCTCCACACACCTCCACCTGCAGAGCCGCACACTAGATATATGGCTGCTCTGTGCTTACAGGACCTGTGATGATGTCACATGGAGGGGAGGAGTCAGGGGTCACATGATCAGCTCCTCAGTGTACTCCTATATTGGCGTGCACACACTGAGGCGCGGTGTCAGTGGACGGTTATAGTAAAACATTATTGCATATGTATGTGACCCCTGTTGCGTATGTATGTGACCCCTGTTGCGTATGTATGTGACCCCTTCAGACTCTTATTTCAATCTTTGCTTTATTGAATTCTTTATTGATAAGTTCAGGTGAGGAGAATATTTGTTGAGCGACTTTAAAATATAAACGTTTGGACCTTATCGGTCTTATTCACAAGTCGCTGAAAATTTGTGTATGATGATGGTAAGTTGAAGCCTGGACCAGGGAAATGCAGTGGATGTTGTGTATATGGACTTTTCAAAAGCTTTTGATACGGTGCCACACAAAAGGTTGGTACATAAAATGAGAATAATGGGGATAGGGGAAAATATGTGTAACTGGGTTAAAAACTGTCTCAGTGATAGGAAACAAAGGGTGGTTATTAATGGTACGTACTCGGACTGGGTCTCAGTTCATAGTGGGGTACCACAGGGGTCTGTATTGGGCCCGCTTCTTTTCAACATATTTATAAATGACCTTGTTGGGGGCATGCGGAGTAGAATTTCAATATTTGCAGATGATACTAAACTCTGCAGGGTAATCAATACAGAGGAGGATAATTTTATATTACAGGGAGATTTATGTAAATTGGAGGATTGGGCTGAGAAGTGGCAATTGAAGTTTAATGTAGATAAATGTAAGGTCATGCACTTGGGTAGAGGAAATAACATTTATGATTATGTACTTAATTGTAGAACACTGGGTAAAACAGACACAGAAAAAGACTTGGGTGTATGGGTGGATGGTAAACTTCACTTTAGTGGACAGTGTCAGGCAGCTGCTGCCAGGGCTAATAAAATAATGGGATGTATTAAAAGAGGTATAAGTGTTCATGAAAAAAATATAGTTCTACCTCTGTACAAGTCACTAGTGCGACCGCACTTAGAATACTGTGTACAATTCTGGTCACCGATATATAAGAAGGACATAGCTGAACTGGAGAGGGTGCAGAGAAGAGCGACCAAGATTATTAGAGGAATGGGTGGGCTGCAATACCAAGACAGGTTATTAAACTTGGGGTTATTTAGTTTGGAAAAACGAAGGCTTAGGGGGGATCTAATCACAATGTATAAATATATGAGGGGACAGTACAGAGACCTTTCCAAAGATCTTTTTACACCTAGGCCTGCGACTGGAACACGGGGGCATCCGCTATGTCTTGAGGAAAGAAGGTTTAATCATAATCACAGACGAGGATTCTTTACTGTACGAGCAGTGAGACTATGGAACTCTCTGCCGCATGATGTTGTAATGAGTGATTCACTACTAACATTTAAGCAGAGCCTGGACGCCTTTCTTGAAAAATTTAATAATACCAGTTATGTATATTAGATTTTATGACAGGGTATTGATCCAGGGAACTAGTCTGATTGCCGGATGTGGAGTCAGGAAGGATATTTTTTCCCCATTGGAACATGTTTGCCACATTGGGTTTTTTTTGCCTTCCTCTGGATCAACATGTTAGGCTACAGGTTGAACTAGATGGACTTAGGCGGGCTTTGCACGCTGCGACATCAGTAAAAATGTGTTACCGATGCTGCAGCGATAGTCCCGCCCCCGTCGCACGTGCAATATCTAGTGAAAGCTGCCGTAGCGATTATTATCGCTACGGCAGTTTCACACGCACATACCTGCCATGCGACGTCCCTCTGGCCGGCGACCCGCCTCCTTCCTAAGGGGGCGGGTCGTGCGGCGTCACAGCGACGTCACACGGCAGGCGGCCAATTGAAGTGGAGGGGCGGAGATGAGCAGGATGTAAACATCCCGCCCACCTCCGTCCTTCTCATTGCAGCCGGCGGCAGGTAAGGTAAAGTTCCTCGCTCCTGCGGCTTCATACACAGCGATGTGCGCTGCCGCAGGAGCGAGGAACAACATCGCACCTGTCGCTGCACCGGCATTATGGAAATGTCGGAGGCTGCAGCGATGATACGATAACGACGCTTTTGCGCTCGTTCATCGTATCAAAAAGGATTTGCACGTTGCGATATCGACTGCGACGCCGGATGTGCGGCACTTTCGATTTGACCCCACCGACATCGCACGTGCAATGTCGCAACGTGCAAAGTTGCCCTTAGAGTCTCCCTTCAACCTTAAAAACTATGATACTATGATACTATGATGTATATGGAGCAGAGCCGCATGTGTACGATGTCTACGTAGCAGAGATATGTCTGTAACGGAGCCGTGTGTGCATGATGTGTATGTAATGGAGCTGTGTGTGCAGGATGTGTATGTAGCAGAGCTGTGTGTGCATGATGTGTATGTAGCGGAGCCCTGTGTGCACTATGTGTATGTAGTGGATACCCTCTTTTACCACTTTATTAATCCCCAAAACACCCGTGCAGGTCCAACATAATCCACACGAGGTCCCATGACAATTCAAGCTCTGCTACATGTAGTTACAGCGCGCGATCATGGCACATAAATGTCCGCTATGTGGTTCAGACAGAGACTGAGCAGCGATCAGTGGTGACATCACTTAGGTTAGCTGCAACCACAGCTGGAGCTACCCACTGTACTCCACTTGTGACCGCAGGTAACTTGACCTCAGGTGACTTCAATGACCTCACCTGAGTTCATTTGAAGCGACCGGTGGTAGGGCCGTGGATGTGTGTGTATGCTCTATTCCAACAAAATCCCCATACTCAGATTTTACCGGTAGTAACATTTCTTTACTAGGAAACATATTTATAATACAATCAACCGAACTATCTGCGCACATGAGTATAGTGGAGTCCCCGGATCTTCACTCCCTCCGGGTACGCAGCAAGAAGAAAGGAAAAAAACAACAAAGAAATGGCGGCAACTTTCCCTAACTTTCCCTACAATCACGTACCAGTCTATCCCGGAAGAAGATGCCGCTCCCACGTCGCAGGCATGGAGTCTCACGATGATGGGTCCCGGTGCAGCGCTGAAGGGATGCAGCTCCTCGGTCTTTTCCTTTGATCTTCCCCCGCTGGTAACGGATTCTAGTCAGTCTTTTAGTCCCGGGGCACGCCGAGCAGAAGAAGGGAGGTCACAGCCCCTGCACTTGCACTCAGGGTGCGATGCTCTGCAGTCCGGTTAGATCCTTGGTGAAAACAAAGTCCTGCAGACCGGGAATGGCAGAAACCACTTCCACAGGGTGATTCCTCCAAGACTCCGGTGGCAAAAGAGCCCTCTGTTCAGGAAGACCACACGCAGCTCTCTTCTGGCTGAGCTCTCGAGCTGAACAACCTTCCCGCACTTTTTCTTCCTGATTCAAACACACAAGCTGCAGTAGGGGATTTCCCACCTCTGTGTTTGTGGTTGCACAGTCTGACACTGCCCCCTTGTGGACAAGTGCTGAAGCAATATTCAAATCCATTTCTACATTTATGATGCAGTCTGAATTGTGCATCCCATTACATACCCCCCCACTTAAAGGTTGGCAGTCCCTGTCAACTACCGTCGGTTCCCAGGCAGCGATGACTGCAGATGTCACAGGGGTTGGTTGAGAAGTGGGCCATACATACTGGTCCCTGTAAGACCGCCCGGGCGGGATCCCATCAGTGCTGCGGTCAGTGCGTCTCAAGGGTCGGTTGTTCCCTTCCCTGTCACTGTCTTTACGCCCCACTTCAGTCAGAACTCCGGGGGAAGAACTGGGTTGTGTAGGTGGGTCACCGGTCTCAGAGTCGATGTGATCACTATGCTGGGAAACGTCCGTGACGTCAGTCGTGTTGGCAGCGTCACCCCCTCCGGGTACTGTGGTAGGGGAGTCAGGCTGGGATCGGCAGGGACGCAACATATTTCGGTGCACAGTGCGAATGTTGCGACCTGCACTCGGTATACATGCCCGTTGGGGTAGGGGCGTTCGATTACCCGGTAGACTTCAGTCTCCCACTTGGCTCGAAGTTTCCCTTGTGGCTTCTTGCTACGGAGCAAGACTAGCTGTCCTAACTTCAAGGGTTGCTCTTGCACGGGGAGTGGGTCAGCATGTATCTGGCCCCGGATTTGTTGGCTCACCAGCCGGTGTACAGTCTCCATCTTCTGTCGGTGAGCATTTAGCCAGGAGGGATAGTTATGGCAGACATCATCTCCAGGGCGGAATAGGTTCAGGTCATGGACCCCTTTTCCGGGGTGGCCAAAGAGAAGGGTGTGTGGGGTGTAACCAGTCACGGAGTGGACCTGGTTGTTGTAGGCCCATACTAGATCGGGAAGGAATTGGGGCCATTGGTCTTTCTTATAATCGGCCAAGGTGCGGATCAGCTGGAGTAGAGTCCGGTATAAGCGTTCACATGCACTGTTCCCTTGTGGGTGGTAAGGAGTGGTCCTCGACTTCTGGATCCCATACATCCGATGCAGCTCTTCGATGACTCGGCCTTCGAAACAAGCCCCCTGGTCAGAGTGCAACCTCTCCGGGCACCCGTAGACGTGGATGAACTGTCGACAGATGGCCCGAGCAGCCGATTCAGCCGTCTGGTCTTTGGTAGCGACAGCGACAGCGAATTTTGTGAAGTGATCCACCATGACTAGGCAGTACTGATAGCCACTGCTCGCCGTCCCAATCAGCAGATAGTCCACCATCAACAGCTCAAGGGGCCTGGATGTTTTAATTGTCTGAACAGGTGCACGCTGCTCAGGGGACTTGTGTAGTTCACAGGTGCGACAGGTCTGGCAGACGTCTTCAACCAGCTTGCGGAGCCCCGGACAATAGATGGACTGTTGAATCCACCGAAAGGTCTTGTCTATTCCGAAGTGTCCATTCCTTTTGTGGGCTTGGGCCACCATCTCACGGGCCAATTGATCAGGCACCACAACTTGTGTGCATTCCTCCAGCATGTGCGACAAGAGAACCTTCCGGTATAGCACTCCTTCTCTCAGAATCAGCCGGTCCCACTGACTGAGCAGGGTCAAGGTCCCGGTAGACAGTCGTGCCCGTATATCGGCGGGAGGCTTCTGCTGCCGCTTCACCCATTGTTTGAGTAGAGCCCATTCAGGGTTCTGGTCCTGGAGCCTGCACCACTCCTGGGGTGGCAAGGCGATCCCCACTGGAGTTCCAGCTTCGCCCACAACGAACTGGCGGTAATCCACCATCTGTTGGGCGAGCTTTGCAAAGTCAGGCGTCTCGTCCCCTTCTAATTCTTCATCCCGGTCTCGGTTGAGTAAGGGGTATGACACTCTAGACAGGCTGTCCGCATTTTGATTCTCAGCTCCAGCCCTATATTTGATCTTGTAATTGAACTTGGAGAGCCGAGCCATCCAACGCTGCTCCATGACTCCGAGCTTCGCATTTTCTAAGTGGGCCAACGGGTTGTTATCGGTCAGGACTAGTACTTTAGCCCCCGTGAGGTATCCTGCAAATTTCTCCGCCATAGCCCACGTTAGGGCCAACAACTCCAGCCGGAACGAGCTATAATTGGTGGGGTTCTTCTCGCCCTCATGTAGGGACCGACTGGCATAGGCTATGACCCGTTCCTTGCCTTCTTGGACCTGTGAAAGTACTGCCCCTAGACCCTGTAGACTGGCATCGGTGTGTAGTTGGAAGGGCAGGTTGTAGTCCGCATATGCCAGGATGGGGGGAGACGTTAAGACACCCTTTAGGGCTTGGAAGGACTCTTCATGGCTGGGTCCCCAGCTGATGGGTCGTCCTCTGGGGCTGTTGGTGGTCCCTCGAAGCAGGTCATGCAAGGGTGCAGCAAGCCGGGTGAAGTTTTTGACGAACCGGCGGTAGTAGCCGGCCAACCCCAGGAAAGCCCTGACCTCCTTGACGTTTGTGGGCTGCGGCCAATCCCGTACGGTGGCCATCTTCTCTGAAGATGGCTGGACACCTTCGGCTGAGATCCGGTGGCCCAGGTAATTGATCTCGGGCTGCAGAAGACGGCACTTGCTGGGTTTCAACTTCAGGCCATGTTCTCTCAACCTACTGAACACACGGCCCAGCTGCTGCAGGTGTTCTTCAAATGTGGCCGAATAGACTACAATGTCGTCCAGGTAGATGAGGGTGAAGTCGAAGTTGAAGTCTCCCAAGCAGCGCTCCATCAGCCGCTGGAAAGTCCCCGGCGCGTTGTTCAGACCAAAGGGCATCCGGTCGAACTCGTACAGGCCCATGGGTAAGATGAAAGCAGTCTTCTCTCTATCTTTCTCATGCATAGGTACCTGCCAATATCCGCTGGCCAGATCCAACGAAGAGAAGTATTTGGCTTTCTTCAGGGCTGTCAGGGATTCTTCGATCCTTGGCAAAGGGTATGAGTCCCGGATGGTGCAGGCATTCAAACGGCGGTAGTCCACACAGAATCTCAGGGATCCGTCCTTCTTCTTGACTAACACCACCGGTGCAGCCCAGGGGCTCTGACTTTCTCGTACCACTCCCGCGTGTAGCATGGAATTTAGGAGATTTTTCACTTCTTGGTATTGCTGGGGAGGAATTTGACGGTACCTTTCACGGATAGGAGCAGTGTCACCGGTAGGGATTTCGTGCTTGATACTGGTGGTTCACCCAAAGTCGGTGTCATGCCGGGCAAAGGACGCCTGATGCTCTTGAAGTAGCTCTTCCACCTGGGACACCTCCCGTTTGGAGTATTGGGATACGTCCAACTGACACTTCTCTCGTAGTTCTAGCCCCGCGTTGGTGTCACCCGCGACAGCGGCCATGGCAGAGACCGCCACTGTCCAATCTCCCTCTGTAGACGGTACAAACTGGAGGGAGCTCATAGGGTTCACCTCTTTGGTTAGAGCGTAGACTCGGGCGAGCTGTGTCCCGGCTTCTAGGTCAATGCTCACGTTAGCCGTGTTGCCCACCCTGACAGGAATTCTTCCCTTTTTCCCTACTGCTAGAGTTCGAGCGACTAGTGGATTCAGCTTCCCTTCTTCCGGGGTGCACGGCTCAATCAGCACCTCCACGCCTTCAAGCTGTCTCGTGGTGCTAAGGGGCAGTGAGATAACTGTCTCTTTCCCAGCCGGTAAGGTGATCCTAGTATGGCGGGGTACGGTGATCATGGCCACCGGGAGTTGTTCTTCTGTCATTCGCTGGAGGTTGCAGGTCCGGACCACTTGCTGAAAGGCACGGCGGGTGGCCCTATGTGCGGTCACTTCTTGCCAGTACTTGGGCCCCTTCTTGGTAAACAACACCAGATTCAGGTCTTTCAAGATGTTCATCCCAATAATCATGGGCGTCTCTGATCCAAAGCCTTCCCTGACCACGATTATCCCTCTCTTCCCGAGACCTTGACCACAAATTTCGGTGTTCATCCAGGCAACTCCCGTCACTGGAATGGGTAGATTATTGGCTGCTTTGATCTTAATGGTGGTATCAGGGTCATAGGCAACCCGCGGCTTTAGACACTCTTCGTAGAACTGCTTGGAGATGGTGGATACCTTAGACCCAGTATCGATTAACCCTTGTACGGCGATCCCTTCCAGTAATACTTCCAGGGTGGGGCTATTTGATGCAAGTTTGTTCCGTGGCTGGCTCTGTTTTCCTACACCCCTCTCTTTGGCATCCCCTGCCGAGTGAGCCTCTTTGGCAGGGGCGTCTAGTTTAAAGGCGGCCACTGTTGCGGGACATGACTTGCTGGTTCTGGTAGATCGGACTGTGGATGAACTTGAAAGTTCTGGGGGCAACGGTTGGCTCTATGGCGGGGATCGCCGCATGTCCAGCATCTTCCCATCGGCCGGCTGGGTTGTTGTCTCGCTTGCCGGCCCGCCTGTTGGTCTAGGGTGAGCTGTAACACCTGTTTCTGCAACTCTGCCACCATCTGTTTCAGTTCTTCCGTGTTGCTGTTCGGAGTCCCGATACCAGATATGGACCTGCAAGTCGCGGTATATGTCTGTGTCTCCACGACAGGTCCCCTTGAACGTTCTATAGCTTCTTGTTTGACCTCAGCGAACGTAAAGGCCGGATTTATCCGGAGTAGATCTTGCAATGAGCGGTTAAGGTACGGGTCTCTCAATCCGGTCACGAACTGATCTCTCAACACCAGGTCACGGGTACCCGTACTAGCTATCTGTTCTTCGTTTCTACCGGCTTGTTCTAGTAGCACTTGAAGGGCATTGGCATATTGAGGAATGTCCTCCGACTCGAGTTGAGTACGACGGAAGAACATATAGCGCAATGTTCCCGCATATGTGGTCGGCCCATAGGTGTTCTCCAGCACCCGCACCAAGTCATCCAACGTACGCTGGCCCCTAACCGTCTCCAGCCTGACTGTCGTCCACGCTTCCCCCTCTAATGTTAGCATGGCCATTTCTGCTAAGGTCTTAGGATCAGTGTTATACATTTCCCCCACTATCTTAAGTTGTTCAGTCCATTCAGTTACAGGATAGTTCCGTCCGTCAAACTTTCTCACCTGATTGACAATAGACGGCGGGGGAGCTGTCCGGTTATAAGTTACTACCGGGGGATGATTTTGTTGGTCACACATCCTGCCGACTACGCCACATGAAGCGACCGGTGGTAGGGCTGCGGGTGTGTGTGTATGCTCTATTCCAACAAAATCCCCATACTCAGATTTTACCGGTAGTAACATTTCTTTACTAGGAAACATATTTATAATACAATCAACCGAACTATCTGCGCACATGAGTATAGTGGAGTCCCCGGATCTTCACTCCTTCCGGGTACGCAGCAAGAAGAAAGGAAAAAAACAACAAAGAAATGGCGGCAACTTTCCCTAACTTTCCCTACAATCACGTACCAGTCTATCCCGGAAGAAGATGCCGCTCCCACGTCGCAGGCCTGGAGTCTCACGATGATGGGTCCCGGTGCAGCGCTGAAGGGATGCAGCTCCTCGGTCTTTTCCTTTGATCTTCTCCCGCTGGTAACGGATTCTAGTCAGTCTTTTAGTCCCGGGGCACGCCGAGCAGAAGAAGGGAGGTCACAGTCCCTGCACTTGCACTCAGGGTGCGATGCTCTGCAGTCCGGTTAGATCCTTGGTGAAAACAAAGTCCTGCAGACCGGGAATGGCAGAAACCACTTCCACAGGGTGATTCCTCCAAGACTCCGGTGGCAAAAGAGCCCTCTGTTCAGGAAGACCACACGCAGCTCTCTTCTGGCTGAGCTCTTGAGCTGAACAACCTTCCCGCACTTTTTCTTCCTGATTCAAACACACAAGCTGCAGTAGGGGATTTCCCACCTCTGTGTTTGTGGTTGCACAGTCTGACACTGCCCCCTTGTGGACAAGTGCTGAAGCAATATTCAAATCCATTTCTACATTAATGATGCAGTCTGAATTGTTGATCCCATTACACATTCACCGCTCATCACGCGACTCACTCAGTCTGTGCCTGACCATCACAGTGTACATAGGAAATACTTTCGATAGAAGCGCAGAATAGGGTCTTACCAGGTAAGGTAAGAAATAAGCCAAGGTAATTTAAACCCAGAACTGCTGCTTTTGAATCCAGTAATTTGCATGATTTCATGCCAAATTTCATTACCACATACAGTAATGACTGTGTTTTTATTAGAAAAGTTTTGGGAAAACATTGGAACATGTTAGAAAAGATCCTATTTTAAAGGAAGTTATGCCTACTCATCCGGGTATCACTTTTAGAAGGGCTCCTACCCTGAGAAATATTGTAGCCCCCGCAGGTTGAGAAGTTCCATGGGTATGACGTGCCCATGGGGTCTTGGGGATTACTCGTCACCGGCCCAGTGTTGGTTTGGGATGTCACAGTGGTTCGTGACCCCAACGGTGTCAATAATACTGGGGAAGGGGTGTGGAGTTTGTATTTTTGATGCCATCTGTGGTTTGTGGCCAAGTATTAGCTGCCGCTGCGGGAGGTCTTCTCTGGAGTGGATGATCACGTAGCTCGGCTGGTACAGCTCTCCTCAGACAGAGCTTAGGCTCCAGGGAGGATATTGGGAGTAGTAGTCACCTATGGCGCAGGTGTGCGATGATGGGAGCGCCGGTAGTGATAGGACAACACAGAGGTTGCAGTCAAAGTTCTTTACTCACTGAGATTACACCGCCTTTGGAGTGCTGTGCTCTGCTGTTATGGGCTCCAGCCGATCCAGGATAGTTCGGAGGTCAAGGCCAGTGTTTCCTTCTGTGTGTCCTTTCTAGTGGTCTTCTGGGCCATGGAACGGGTCACGGATGGTTGCTGCACTCCTCGCAAACCCTGGGATTCGCCTTCTTCCTAAGAACCCGGGTCCAGCCTCCAGCTTTGGACCACGGGTTCCTTTCTATTCTGTCTTTTTTTCCTGATGTCTCTTTCTGATGCCTTCTCGACCCCATACCTGGGTTCCGACCTGGCGCTAACTGAATTCTGTGTGAGATGGCTCTTAACTTCCTCTGAAGGTGCCCCGCCTCCTGGGTTGCTGAACTAGTGGGCAGGAGGTCCCATACCTGTGATGGCCACCCCCGGCACCTACACTGGCCCAGTCCCAGTGAAAGAGCTCCCGTGTTATGTGTTGGATGTGTTATGGTGGTTTACCGGTGATAACCTCCTCCGTATCCAAGATGAATACTGCACTCTAGATGAGGTGCAGTACCCTGTGGCGCCTGAAGCTGCAGGGGCGCCACAGGTACAGTGAACTCTGTGTTGCAAGCAGGCTCATATTAATGCTTTGCAAAAAACTGTTTATTATGTAAGTGAATTCAACATCCATCATAAGAGGAAATCCTTTTGCTCTTTGTTTCGGAAGATTTCTGATAAAGGGCCGTCTCAGATGCCAGTCTTTTTTTCTTGTATACCTGATAGAATGCGAGTGTAATAAACAGTATGTGGGTAGGACCTCTCAAACACTCCATGCGAGTGTAATAAACAGTATGTGGGCAGGAGCTCTCAGACACTCCACAACAGACTTCATTCCCACAGGCAGAATATTAAAACTGTTTTTTACTACATGGACTCTCTAGGCATTGTACGGTAGTTCATAATAAAAATATGGCTTTAAGGGTGACCCCATCGAACAGATCCCTCCTAAAACCCCTAAGAGAGTGGAGGTATTAAGTACAAAAGAAACATTCTGGATATACAAATTAAATACCTTGAAGCCTATAGGTTTAAATGCGGTGACAGATCTATGTTATTAATATTATTTTATCAATATAATTTTATTCAATTTAATAGATTTCTTGGTTTTATATTATTTATTTATATTATGATAATTTTATATTATTTTAATTCAAGTCTCGACTTTTAAATGTTTCATTTTAATAATGTTTATATTTATACATTTATATAACTATAAATTGTATATGATTGATGTTAATGATTCATGTTTCTAATTGAGGGATGGGGTGCGTGATTATGGGGTCCTGTGTGTGGTTATTCCGGCACTGTCCTTCGCACTGTAGTCATGCGGGAGGGCTTCTCATTTGAAGCTTGTGAACTTTCCGTAATCTGCGCAGACGCAGTGAGGTAATTCCCACGGTCTGAACTCTATTAACCCCCACGCATGCGCGGTGTGGTTCTCTCCCACGGACCTGAACTCCTGTTACCCCTCACGCATGCGCACTCCTGCTTTGCTCTGGCACTCACTTTCTGAACCTTCACAGCTAGAATCACTATACTAAGGAA
Source organism: Anomaloglossus baeobatrachus (assembly GCF_048569485.1). NCBI lineage: Eukaryota > Metazoa > Chordata > Amphibia > Anura > Aromobatidae > Anomaloglossus > Anomaloglossus baeobatrachus. Next base: position 990,686 of record NW_027441813.1, on the reverse strand, counting down.
TACAAATATATGGTGCACATCAACACTCCCCACCAATTACTAATATTCTTGAATTCAATTAAAATTCAGTATTTCAGCATTCCTTTTTGTTTTTAAAAGTTTTAACTGAAGAAGAAGGGAATTTTGTTTACTTACCGTAAATTCCTTTTCTTCTAGCTCCTATTGGGAGACCCAGACAATTGGGTGTATAGCTTCTGCCTCCGAAGGCCACAAAAAGTATTACACTTTAAAAAGTGTAACCCCTCCCCTCTGCCTATACACCCTCCCGTGCATCACGGGCTCCTCAGTTTTGGTGCAAAAGCAGGAAGGAGGAAACTTATAAATTGGTCTAAGGTAAATTCAATCCGAAGGATGTTCGAAGAACTGAAAACCATGAACCAAAAGAACAATTCAACATGAACAACATGTGTACACAAAAGAACAAACAGCCTGAAGGGAACAGGGGCGGGTGCTGGGTCTCCCAATAGGAGCTAGAAGAAAAGGAATTTACGGTAAGTAAACAAAATTCCCTTCTTCTTTGTCACTCCATTGGGAGACCCAGACAATTGGGACGTCCAAAAGCAGTCCCTGGGTGGGTAAAAGAATACCTCGATAAAAAGAGCCGAAAACGATCCCCTCTTACAGGTGGGCAACCGCCGCCTGAAGGACTCGCCTACCTAGACTGGCGTCTGCCGAAGCATAGGTATGCACCTGATAGTGTTTCGTGAAAGTGTGCAGACTAGACCAGGTAGCTGCCTGACACACCTGCTGAGCCGTAGCCCGGTGCCGCAATGCCCAGGACACACCCACGGCTCTGGTAGAATGGGCTTTCAGCCCCAAAGGAAGTGGAAGCCCAGAAGAACGGTAGGCTTCAAGAATCAGTTCCTTGATCCACCGAGCCAAGGTTGACTTGGAAGCCTGTGAACCCTTACGCTGGCCAGCGACAAGGACAAAGAGGGCATCTGAACGGCGCAGGGGCGCCATGCGAGACACGTAGAGCCGGAGTGCTCTCACCAGATCTAATGAGTGCAAATCCTTTTCACATTGGTGAATTGGATTAGGGCAAAATGAAGGTAAGGAGATATCCTGATTGAGATGAAAAGGAGATACCACCTTAGGGAGAAATTCCGGAACAGGACGCAGAACCACCTTATCCTGGTGAAAAACCAGGAAGGGGGCTTTGCATGACAGCGCTGCCAGCTCCGACACTCTACGGAGCGATGTAACTGCCACTAGAAATGCCACCTTCTGCGAAAGACGTGATAAAGAGACATCCCGCAGCGGCTCGAAAGGTGGTTTCTGAAGAGCCGTTAGCACCCTGTTAAGGTCCCAGGGTTCCAGCGGACGCTTGTAAGGTGGGACTATGTGGCAAACTCCCTGCAGGAACGTGCGGACCTGCGGAAGCCTGGCTAGACGCTTTTGAAAAAATACAGATAGCGCCGATACTTGTCCCTTGAGAGAGCCGAGAGACAAACCCTTGTCCATTCCGGATTGAAGGAATGAAAGAAAAGTGGGTAAGGCAAAGGGCCAGGGAGTAAAACCATTATCAGAGCACCAGGATAAGAAGATCCTCCAAGACCTGTGATAGATCTTGGCGGACGTTGGTTTCCTGGCCTGTCTCATAGTGGCAATGACATCTTGAGATAACCCTGGGGACGCTAGGAGCCAGGACTCAATGGCCACACAGTCAGGTTGAGGGCCGCAGAATTCAGATGGAAAAACGGCCCTTGTGACAGCAAGTCTGGGCGGTCTGGGAGCGCCCACGGTTGACCCACCGTGAGATTCCACAGATCCGGGTACCACGACCGCCTCGGCCAATCTGGGGCGACGAGAATGGCGCGACGACAGTCGGACCTGATTTTGCGCAGCACTCTGGGCAGCATCGCCAGAGGAGGAAATACATAGGGCAGTCGAAACTGCGACCAATCCTGAACTAATGCGTCCGCCGCCAGAGCTCTGTGATCTTGAGACCGGGCCATGAATGCCGGGACTTTGTTGTTGTGCCGTGACGCCATGAGATCAACGTCCGGCGTTCCCCAGCGGCGACAGATCTCTCGAAACACGTCTGGTTGAAGAGACCATTCCCCCGCGTCCATGCCCTGTCGACTGAGAAAATCTGCTTCCCAGTTTTCTACGCCCGGGATGTGAACTGCGGAGATGGTGGAAGCTGTGGCTTCCACCCACTGCAGAATCCGTCGGACTTCCTGGAAGGCTTGACGACTGCGAGTGCCGCCTTGGTGGTTGATGTATGCGACGGCAGTGGCGTTGTCCGACTGGATCCGGATCTGCCTGCCCTCCAGCCACCGATGAAAGGCCAATAGGGCTAGATACACTGCCCTTATCTCCAGAATATTGATCTGAAGGGATGACTCTATCGGAGTCCAGGTTCCCTGAGCCCTGTGGTGGAGAAAAACCGCCCCCCACCCTGACAGGCTCGCGTCCGTGGTGACCACAGCCCAGGTGGGGGGTAGGAAGGATTTTCCCTGCGACAGAGAGTTGGGAAGGAGCCACCACTGAAGTGACGTCTTGGTTGCAAGGGAAAGAGAGACGTTCCTGTCGAGGGAAGTCGACCTCCTGTCCCATTTGCGGAGAATGTGCCACTGGAGTGGCCGCAGATGGAATTGCGCGAAGGGCACTGCCTCCATCGCTGCCACCATCTTCCCCAGGAAGTGCATGAGGCGCCTCAAGAGGTGTGACTGACCCCGAAGAAGAGATTGCACCCCTGCCTGCAGTGAAAGCTGTTTGTCCAGCGGTAGCATGACTACTGCTGACTGAGTATGAAACTCCATCCCAAGGTACGCCAGTGATTGGGTCGGTGTCAACTTGGATTTTGGGAAGTTGATGATCCACCCGAACTGCTGGAGAGTCGCCAGAGCGACGGAAAGGCTGTTTTGACACGCCATCTGAGAGGGTGCCCTGACCAGAAGATCGTCTAAGTAGGGAATCACCGAGTGGCCCTGAGAGTGTAGGACCGCCACAACAGATGCCATGACCTTGGTGAACACCCGTGGGGCTGTCGCCAGGCCGAAAGGCAATGCCACGAACTGAAGGTGTTCGTCCCCGATGGCGAAACGCAAAAAGCGTTGATGTTCGGGTGCGATCGGCACATGGAGATAAGCATCCTTGATGTCGATCGATGCTAGGAAGTCTCCTTGTGACATCGAAGCGATGACCGAGCGGAGAGATTCCATCCGAAACCGTCTGGTGCTCACATGTCTGTTGAGCAGTTTGAGGTCCAGAACGGGACGGAACGAGCCGTCCTTCTTTGGCACCACAAACAAGTTGGAGTAAAAGCCGCGACCATGTTCCTGGGGGGGAACAGGGATCACAACTCCTTCTGTCTTCAGAGCGTTCACCGCCTGAAAAAGTGCATCGGCTCGCTCGGGGGGCGGAGAGGTTCTGAAGAAACGAGTCGGGGGACGAGAGCTGAACTCTATCCTGTAACCGTGAGACAGAATGTCTCTCACCCATCGGTCTTGAACATGTGGCCACCAGGCGTCGCAAAAGCGGGAGAGCCTGCCACCGACCGAGGATGCGGTTCGGGGATGCCGAGAGTCATGAGGAGGCCGCCTTGGAAGCAGTGCCTCCTGCGGCCTTTTGGGGGCGTGACTTGGACCGCCACGCATAGGAGTTCCTCTGGCCTTTCTCCGGCCTGCTGGACGAAGAGGATTGGGGCTTGGCGGAGGGACGAAAGGACCGAAACCTCGATTGTATTTTCCGTTGCTGAGGTCTCTTCGGTTTGGACTGGGGTAAGGAGGAGTCCTTTCCCTTGGATTCCTTAATAATCTCATCCAATCGTTCGCCAAACAAGCGGTCGCCAGAAAACGGCAAACCGGTTAAGAACCTCTTGGAAGCCGAGTCTGCCTTCCATTCGCGCAGCCACATGGCCCTGCGGACTGCCACAGAGTTAGCGGATGCCACCGCTGTACGGCTAGCAGAGTCTAGAACTGCGTTCATGGCGTAGGAAGAAAAAGCTGACGCCTGAGAAGTCAAAGACGCAACCTGCGGAGCAGAATTACGTGTGACCGCATTAATCTCAGCCAGACAAGCTGAGATAGCTTGGAGTGCCCACACGGCTGCAAAAGCCGGGGCAAAAGACGCGCCCGTGGCTTCATAGATGGATTTCACCAGGAGCTCTATCTGCCTGTCAGTGGCATCCTTTAGCGATGAGCCATCTGCAACCGATACCACAGATCTAGCCGCCAATCTAGAGACTGGGGGATCCACCTTGGGACATTGAGCCCAACCCTTAACAACGTCAGAGGGGAAGGGGTAACGTGTGTCAGTAAGGCGCTTAGTAAAGCGCTTGTCCGGAACCGCTCTGGGCTTCTGGAAAGCATCTCTGAAGTTAGAGTGATCGAAAAACGCACTCCGTGTACGTTTAGGGAACCGAAACTGGTGTTTCTCCTGCTGAGAAGTCGACTCCTCTACAGGTGGTGGCGGGGGAGATATATCTAACACCTGGTTGATGGACGAGATAAGGTCATTTACTAAGGCGTCCCCTTCAGGTGTATCCAGATTGAGAGCAACGTCAGGGTCAGAGCCCTGAGCTGCGACGTCCGCCTCGTCCTCCAGAGAGTCCTCAAGCTGGGAACCCGAGCAGCGTGAAGAAGTCGGGGAAGATTCCCAGCGGGCCCGCTTAGCCGGTCTGGGACTGTGGTCCGGGCAGGAGTCCTCCACGTGAGACCTAGGGCCCCCCCTGGGAACGTGCTGCGGCGCGGACAGAGAGGGGCCTGGAGGCGAAGATCCAACAGGGCCCGGGGCCTGTGTAAGGACCGGTCTGGACTGCGAAGCTTCAAGCAGCTTGGCAGACCATTTGTCCATAGACTGAGCCATGGATTGTGAGAGTGACTCAGAGAGTTTTTCAGCAAAAACTGCAAACTCTGTCCCTGCCGCCTGGACAGGGGGAGCAAGGGGTTCTACCTGAGCCGAGGGGCCCACTAGTGACCGAGGCTCCGGCTGAGCAAGCAAAACAGGGGTTGAGCATTGCTCACAGTGAGGGTAGGTGGAACCCGCAGGTAACTTAGCCGCACAAGAGGTACAGGTCGCAAAATAACCCTGTGCCTTGGCACCCTTGCTCCTTGTGGACGACATGCTGTTGTCTCCTAGGAGAGTGATCACTGAGGGTATATGGGAAAGGGTATACAGCCCGACCAAACAGAAATATATAAATATATATATAGTATCTATTCCGGCACCCTAAGGGGACCAGCACCGGGTGATCGGTGTGGCTTACCGACCGCTAAAAAGCGGAGCGTGTGTCCTCCAGATTCCCTGCCTTAGGTCTCCCAGCGTTGCAGAGCTCTTTCCTGGAAATCCTCCACAGGCAGAATGCCAAAAAAATGGCTGCCAGAGCTCTCTGGGGAGGAGTGGGGCCGTGGGCGGCGCTAGAAAAGTGCGGGAATCTGGAGTCCCCACAGTGATCAGTGAGGGGGGAGGAAACATACAGGATGCTCCGGCCCTCACATCCGACGTCAGGTCGGCAGTCCCGCCCTTACCCCTGATAGACAGGCCCGGGGGCGGGAGTTTTGCTACTAGGCCGCAATTGAAGCCGGGGACTAAATTTAAGACCGCGGCCGACAAACAGGCGCGGTCGGCGCGGAAGTCCGCCGGCCGTCACAAATAAGCAGCTGCTGCAGCGTCCGGGATGAAGGCGCTCCATGCACATCCCCCATGGGGATACAGAGTACCTTAGTGATGCAGGGCCCGGTCCCTGAGGATAAATAAACTCCTGTCCGACAGATTCCCACAGGGGCTGCGGAGGGAGCAAAGTCCCAGTGAATGGATGACCGCTCAGGATCCCACTTCTCCCAGAGCCGCTAAGGGATGGTGAAGGAGACGGCATGGGTACCTCAACCTTAACAGCACCGCCGACGTAGTGGGGTGAGAAGGGAACATGCCGGGGGGCCCCGTGGGGGCCCACTTTTCTTCCAACCGATATAACTAAAATGAGAATGCATGAGTGGATGTGTGCCTCCTTCCACACAAAGCATAAAACTGAGGAGCCCGTGATGCACGGGAGGGTGTATAGGCAGAGGGGAGGGGTTACACTTTTTAAAGTGAAATACTTTGTGTGGCCTCCGGAGGCAGAAGCTATACACCCAATTGTCTGGGTCTCCCAATGGAGCGACAAAGAAATGTTCATTAATTACTTTCCTCCATGGATTTTTCTTCATTGCTTCCTGAGCAGCTTCATCTGTATTTGCACAACATGAAAACCCGCAGGCGGACTGCCACCTCCATGGCTTCTAACTGGGTCTGTTTAGGGCCCTTATACAAAAAGAAATTTTAATTTTCACCCATATTGCTTTGTTTGCTTATATGAACTCCTTCTAGTACGTTAACCTCATATGTACGATTGCTGCACGCGGTCTCTGCACACACACTGTATATTATGTCTGCACTACTATATGAAACCTCTCAACACTTCTTACCCATAAGGACTTTCCTGCTCGTGGCCTCTGAACATTCGCACTGCATATCACTTTTTGCACAATCCGTCACTATACAAACGCAATTTTTTATTTTTCTTCAGTTTTCTCCTTTTCCCCTTTGATAAATAATACACGATTGTAAGATTCAAGGTTTTTAATTATTTTTATTTATTTTTTTCTCTCTGTAATTTCATCATCAATTTAGTTTTTCAACACAACCCCCCCATAATGTAACACAATAAATACCATAACCTTTTTACTCTTCCCATTGTTTATCATGAGCCCCTATATAGGGCTGTGGATAGAGCCTCCAGCCAGTGTATTACTACAATCCCCAGTAAATCCCACAGTTCTAGACTCTCAGCATTCTGTTATATTTCCAAGAAATATTTTTGCATTATTCATTTTCTCTTTTTGCTTTTTGTTTTGTAATTTCTATATTGTTGTGATATTTGTTACTTCCAGGACTTTTAAAGTCGTCTTTTAATACATTATGCTTTAAATCTTGTTGCCGTTATTTCATAAGTCGATTGTCCCTCCAGAATTTGAAATACAGCGGGCGGTCCTCTGACTTATCTCTATGTATATATATATATATATATATATATATATATATATAGGTTCTTTCCTCTGTAGTAGACTGTTGATCTTTCCTTGATGTCCTGATGAAGGAGACAGAATTCTCTGAAACGCATCAACCTGAATAAAAGCATAAAGAAATAATCAACATCTGATTTTCTGGTGATAGTGCGGCATACACCCGATCTCTCCCACGTTATGACTGAATTTGCTTTCCAGGGCTGCGGCTATCACCATCTTTTATGTACGTTTAGGAGTTGTGACTGGCACAACCCTTATAGGTGAATGAAATTACCTTGGCTTATCTGTTACCTGATAAGACCCTGTTCTGCGCTTCTATCCACAGTATTTCCTACGTACACTGCGATGGTCAGGCACAGGCTGAGTGAGTCACGTGATGAGCGGTGAATGAACTCAGGTGAGGTCACTGAAGTCACCTGAGGTCAAGTTACCAGCGGTCACAGGTGGAGACCCTCAAGCTGTGTCCGCGACTAACCTGAGTGACGTCACAACTGATCGCTGCTCAGTCTCTGCCTGAACCTCACAGCGGACAGTCATGTGCCACGATCGCGTGCTATGACTACATGTAGCAGAGCTTGAATCGTTGTGGGACCTCGTGTGGATTATGTTGGACCTGCACGGGTGTTTTGGGGATTAATAAACTGGGAAAAGAGGGTATCTGCTACATACATATCATGCACACATGGCTCCGCTACATACACGTTGTGCACCCACGGCTCCACTACATAGGGGTCATGCACACATGGCTCTGCTACATACACAGCTCCTCTACGTAGATATCATACACACATAGCACTGTCCCGTTCACATCGTACACATGCGGCTCTGCTCCATATACGTCATACACATATTTTCAGCGACTTGTGATCAAGACCGATCAGGTCCAAACAATTTTCTTCTAAAGTCGCTCAATAAATCTTCTCCTCACCTGAACTTATAAATAAAAAATTCAATTTAGCAAAGATTGAAATGAGTGTGAAGGAGTCACATACATACGCAACAGGGGTCACATACATACGCAACAGGGGTCACATACATACGCAACAGTGGTTTACTATAACCATCCACTGACACCGCGCCTCATCCAGTGTGTGCACGCCAATATAGGACTACACTGAGGAGCTGATCATGTGACCCCTGACTCCTCCCCTCCATGTGACATCATCACAGGTCCTGTAAGCACAGAGCAGCCATATATCTAGTGTGCGGCTCTGCAGGTGGAGGTAGGTGCAGGGTATTATATATCTAGTGTGCGGCTCTGCAGGTGGAGGTAGGTGCAGGGTATTATATATCTAGTGTGCGGCTCTGCAGGTGGAGGTAGGTGCAGGGTATTATATATCTAGTGTGCGGCTCTGCAGGTGGAGGTAGGTGCAGGGTATTATATATCTAGTGTGCGGCTCTGCAGGTGGAGGTAGGTGCAGGGTATTATATATCTAGTGTGCGGCTCTGCAGGTGGAGGTAGGTGCAGGGTATTATATATCTAGTGTGCGGCTCTGCAAGTGGAGGTAGGTGCAGGGTATTATATATCTAGTGTGCGGCTCTGCAGGTGGAGGTAGGTGCAGGGTATTATATATCTAGTGTGCGGCTCTGCAGGTGGAGGTAGGTGCAGGGTATTATATATCTAGTGTGTGGCTCTGCAGGTGGAGGTAGGTGCAGGGTATTATATATCTAGTGTGTGGCTCTGCAGGTGGAGGTAGGTGCAGGGTATTATATATCTAGTGTGCGGCTCTGCAGGAGGAGGTAGGTGCAGGGTATTATATATCTAGTGTGCGGCTCTGCAGGTGGAGGTAGGTGCAGGGTATTATATATCTAGTGTGCGGCTCTGCAGGTGGAGGTAGGTGCAGGGTATTATATATCTAGTGTGCGGCTCTGCAGGAGGAGGTAGGTGCAGGGTATTATATATCTAGTGTGCGGCTCTGCAGGTGGAGGTAGGCGCAGGGTATTATATATCTAGTGTGCGGCTCTGCAGGTGGAGGTAGGCGCAGGGTATTATATATCTAGTGTGCGGCTCTGCAGGAGGAGGTAGGTGCAGGGTATTATATATCTAGTGTGCGGCTCTGCAGGTGGAGGTAGGCGCAGGGTATTATATATCTAGTGTGCGGCTCTGCAGGTGGAGGTAGGCGCAGGGTATTATATATCTAGTGTGCGGCTCTGCAGGTGGAGGTAGGTGCAGGGTATTATATATCTAGTGTGCGGCTCTGCAGGTGGAGGTAGGTGCAGGGTATTATATATCTAGTGTGCGGCTCTGCAGGTGGAGGTAGGTGCAGGGTATTATATATCTAGTGTGCGGCTCTGCAGGTGGAGGTAGGTGCAGGGTATTATATATCTAGTGTGCGGCTCTGCAGGTGGAGGTAGGTGCAGGGTATTATATATCTAGTGTGCGGCTCTGCAGGAGGAGGTAGGTGCAGGGTATTATATATCTAGTGTGCGGCTCTGCAGGTGGAGGTAGGTGCAGGGTATTATATATCTAGTGTGCGGCTCTGCAGGTGGAGGTAGGTGCAGGGTATTATATATCTAGTGTGCGGCTCTGCAGGAGGAGGTAGGTGCAGGGTATTATATATCTAGTGTGCGGCTCTGCAGGTGGAGGTAGGTGCAGGGTATTATATATCTAGTGTGCGGCTCTGCAGGTGGAGGTAGGTGCAGGGTATTATATATCTAGTGTGCGGCTCTGCAGGTGGAGGTAGGTGCAGGGTATTATATATCTAGTGTGCGGCTCTGCAGGTGGAGGTAGGTGCAGGGTATTATATATCTAGTGTGCGGCTCTGCAGGTGGAGGTAGGTGCAGGGTATTATATATCTAGTGTGCGGCTCTGCAGGAGGAGGTAGGTGCAGGGTATTATATATCTAGTGTGCGGCTCTGCAGGTGGAGGTAGGTGCAGGGTATTATATATCTAGTGTGCGGCTCTGCAGGTGGAGGTAGGTGCAGGGTATTATATATCTAGTGTGCGGCTCTGCAGGTGGAGGTAGGTGCAGGGTATTATATATCTAGTGTGCGGCTCTGCAGGTGGAGGTAGGTGCAGGGTATTATATATCTAGTGTGCGGCTCTGCAGGTGGAGGTAGGTGCAGGGTATTATATATCTAGTGTGCGGCTCTGCAGGTGGAGGTAGGTGCAGGGTATTATATATCTAGTGTGCGGCTCTGCAGGTGGAGGTAGGTGCAGGGTATTATATATCTAGTGTGCGGCTCTGCAGGTGGAGGTAGGTGCGGGGTATTATATATCTGTGTGCGGCTCTGCAGGTGGAGGTAGGTGCAGGGTATTATATATCTAGTGTGCGGCTCTGCAGGTGGAGGTAGGTGCAGGTTATTATATATCTAGTGTGCGGCTCTGCAGGTGGAGGTAGGTGCAGGGTATTATATATCTAGTGTGCGGCTCTGCAGGTGGAGATAGGTGCAGGGTATTATATATCTAGTGTGCGGCTCTGCAGGTGGAGGTAGGTGCAGGGTATTATATATCTAGTGTGCGGCTCTGCAGGTGGAGGTAGGTGCAGGGTATTATATATCTAGTGTGCGGCTCTGCAGGTGAAGGTAGGTGCAGGGTATTATATATCTAGTGTGCGGCTCTGCAGGTGGAGGTAGGTGCAGGGTATTATATATCTAGTGTGCGGCTCTGCAGGTGGAGGTAGGTGCAGGGTATTATATATCTAGTGTGCGGCTCTGCAGGTGGAGGTAGGTGCAGGGTATTATATATCTAGTGTGCGGCTCTGCAGGTGGAGGTAGGTGCAGGGTATTATATATCTAGTGTGCGGCTCTGCAGGTGGAGATAGGTGCAGGGTATTATATATCTAGTGTGCGGCTCTGCAGGTGGAGGTAGGTGCAGGGTATTATATATCTAGTGTGCGGCTCTGCAGGTGGAGGTAGGTGCAGGGTATTATATATCTAGTGTGCGGCTCTGCAGGTGGAGGTAGGTGCAGGGTATTATATATCTAGTGTGCGGCTCTGCAGGTGGAGGTAGGTGCAGGGTATTATATATCTAGTGTGCGGCTCTGCAGGTGGAGGTGTGTGGAGATTCCCCATTACTGGGGCAGGCGGCATTAACCCCTTCAGCTCTGAGACTTTCTTGGTGTTTTTCTTTCGCTGATTTCTATCAATCGTGAGGTTTTTGTTCCTTTTCCCCTGATAGATACAAACGCCCCAACTATGAGAGGCCGGAAGTGAGGAAACCCGTCTGCTCTCGGTCCTCGGCCCCTTTCTACCCTCAGTCCTCGGCCCCTTTCTGCCCTCAGTCCTCGGCCCCTTTCTGCCCTCAGTCCTCGGCCCCTTTCTGCCCTCAGTCCTCGGTCCCTTTCTGCCCTCAGTCCCCGGCCCCTTTCTGCCCTCAGTCCTCGGCCCCTTTCTGCCCTCAGTCCTCGGCCCCTTTCTGCCCTCAGTCCTCGGCCCCTTTCTGCCCTCAGTCCTCGGCCCCTTTCTGCCCTCAGTCCTCGGCCCCTTTCTGCCCTCGGTCCTCGGCCTCTTTCTGCCCTCGGTCCTCGGCCCCTTTCTGCCCTCAGTCCTCGGCCTCTTTCTGCCCCCGGTCCTCGGCCCCTTTCTGCCCCCACACAGTATAATGTTCCCCCAGAATGTTCTCATTATATGTTTCCCCTTATTCTCTCCAGTAATTGTATTATTACAGCGGATTCTTTATGATGTTACATCGTCATCTCCTTCCCATTCAGGTCCCCACAATATCGGATCCTCTCAGTGGAGATCTTCTATAGAAGAGAATTCTCCTGATTGCCCCGTGAAGGATGGATATGGACAGGGACAAGATGGGGGAGAGGATATTACACCTCACCCTAGAGATCCTCTTCCGGCTTACTGGAGAGGTGAGAGATTCTGATGACGTCACATTACACCATTCTTATCTATGGGAATAACAGATGGACAGAACTGGAGAGGTGAGGACTCTGGAAATGTCTGGAGTGAGATTTATTACTGTGTCTCTCCATAACCAGGAATACACAGTAGTGAAGAAGACCTCTAGTGAGCGCTGTCAGGCCCCTGTGTCTGAGGGATGGGGAAGACCCCTGAGCCCAATCACGGGGCCTCCACCTCACCCCCCGATACATGAGGACATCAATGACCAGAAGATCCTAGAACTCACCTACAAGATGATTGAGCTGCTGACTGGAGAGGTGACACTGCTGGGAATGCTGGGACATTATACAGTAACGCTATGAAGGGATCGGGGGTGACGGTATCATTGTATGTGTCAGGTTCCTATAAGGTGTCAGGACGTCACCGTCTATTTCTCCATGGAGGAGTGGGAGTATTTAGAAGGACACAAAGATCTGTACAAGGACGTCATGATGGAGGTTCCCCAGCTCCTCACATCACCAGGTAATAGACAGGACTAAATACACACAACCTATAATTATCTGTATGTAAGGAATGAATTCAGTCCCTGTATGTGTCTCCTCCAGTTCTATCCAGTAAGAGGACAACACCAGAGAGATGTCCCCGTCCTCTTCTCCCACAGGACTGTAAACAAGAAGATCCCGATGTTCCTCAGGATCATCAGGTAGATGGAGAGAAGGGGCCATGAAATCTCCCTATGATGTGTAGACGGCTGTGAAGGTCTTGTGCTCAGTCTTGTTTTATCCGCCAGTATTATATGGTTTATACTTGTGTAATTGTGAAGCCCCACAGGTGTTGTGTCGGTGCATTACCTTCAGGGACTCCACTCGGCTGGATCTGGTCACAGGTAGGAGATCTTCTTCTTGTCGTGACGCCACTCTCAGTATTGCGGTCAGTGGGGACCGCCACTGCAGATTAAGGGACGCCTGGGGCTGATGATATGTGCAGTTAGTTGGAATAGCCTCCTGAGAGTGAGGCAAGCCCCAGGGCCCGGTGTAGATGTGTAGAACTACAAGGCGCAGAATAACTCCACACACGCAGGATGTCTTTCAGGGTTTTTACTCACTTCAGGTGGCAGGGTGAGTAACCCGGGCGTAGCTGGGATGAACCAAGTGGGAACCAGGTGTCCTTCAGGCTGACTTGTGAGGGTGACTACTAACTCGCCTTCCTTAGCCCTTGGTGGTTTGGGGTAACCCCGACTTTGAGTCCCTATGGGGGTCACCCAGGGAAGATGCTGCAGCCTCTCTCCCCTTCGTTTGCCGTGTGCTTGTTGCCTGGGCCAGATCACTCCAGCTTCTTGCCTCCTGTGAACTGTGGGCCCTATCTGTGGCTACGTGGCTGCGGCTTTTGTGGTGTTGTGGCGTGGGCTTTGAGAGCCCCACACCGGCAGGTTTAGCAAAAGAAAGCTGGATCTATCTCCGCTTCGGGATCTGCCGCCCGTTTGGGCCTGGTACTCCCTAGCAGTCTCCTTACTTCCCACTCCGTGCTCTTCTCTCTAGCTGAGATGGGTTTCGGGTAGCCCTCCTAGTTGACCGTTCTCCCCCGTCGGTAGCCACTGCGCGGGCGCTGTCAGACTACAGCAGCCCAGGGGAAGGGGTCAGCTCTCCTCGGAGCTCCCTGGACTCTGCTCTGAACCGGCTCACATCTGGGACCTTCACTGCTGCTCCTGTCTGAGCTCCACTTTCCTGCTCCTCACTCCTCCACACTCTGCTGCAGACTGTTTACTCCTCCTTCTCTTTTCCCTTTGTGCCTGCCTACGCCACCTAGCAACCAGATTCTCTTACCACACCCCTTGAGAGGAGATGGAGGCTTTTGGCCCCCTCCACTATTCCAGTGAAGGTGAAGGCTTTTCCCCCTCCTGGGATCCCCAGGGGTCCTCTCAAAGGTACATGTGTGAGACCTGATCACTATGCGCCTGTGTACCACACCCCGGTCAGCCTTCTGGATTACCTGTATTGTACTGTCCCCAGCATGGGTGCAGTACTCAGTGGTGCCTGACCAGGTCAGGGGCGCCACATTCCCCCTTAGTTATCACCAGCACGTCCTCGGGCTGCAAGACAACATTTTAAAATGCAAAAAACATTAAAACATGGTAAAACATTTTAAGATCACCAGGTACCATACATCACCACCCTCCACCCACAAGTCCGTTAACCCACCCAAAACCCTCTCACGTTGGCCGCGCCTTCAGCCACTTCTGGCAGGATGTAGAGGCGGCTTTCATGGGCTGGTGGTTCTTCAGGGTATACCTGGCCTGGTGGATCCGCGCCTTCAGCCTCTTCTGGCAGGATGTAGAGGCGGCCTCCACAGTTGGTGCTGACCAGGTACCCTCTTTGTGGTGGAGAGCCAGGCCCCATAAACAGGCATGCTCTCTGGTCGCAGGCGAGCCAAGGCCCTATATACGGACGGGCTCCTCCTGGTTGCAGACGAGCCAAGCCCCTAAACAGGCTGACTCTGGTGGTGGTGGTGCCCTCTGGTGTAACTATTTACACTGCGAGAGTTTGTGGCTATAGCCAGTTCATAGCCTTAAGGTTTATTTCTCACAATAGTTTATGTGGGCACATCTCTTAAACGGTAACGTTGCAAAACAAACTTTTTCAAACTGGTAACTTCTTTACTTGAACTTATGCAGACTCCTCTTCACCAGGGCTTGGGCCTGTAGGGCTGCGGCACCTGTTGCTTTCTTGACCTTTTTCCTCATCTGTAGTTGTCTCTTCATTAGGTCTTTGGTCTTTTCTTTCTTTATTACTGTCTTTCCTTTCTTCTTCTTTGGGACATGGCACTACATCTAGCGCGTACCAGCCTCTTTCTCCTTGGTGCATGGTGAACTGTACGGAGTCTCCCATTTTTAAGTTTCTGCCAGGGTGTCCTCTGGGCAGATTAGCTCTGACGTCTCTCCGATTGACAAAAATGCCTTCTTTGATACCAGGTGCTACGATGAACCCGTATCCTGACTTGAGGCTGAAGTCCTCCACTACTCCTCTGCAAAGGGGTCCCCGGACCTGGGCTTTGGCTCTTCTCAGGAACCTTTTCTCCTGTAGGTCTCTGGCCGTGACGTCATCTCTCTGCTCTGGGGATGGCGGTGCAGGGGAAAACTGGGTTCTGCGGCGCTGTGTCTTGCGGGTTGGATTCTGCGAAGTGCAGCTTACAAGCTCCCAGGTGGGGCGGTTGGGCTGGTCTTCCTCCGCAGGAGGTGTCAGGTCTTCCTCGTCCCAGCGGGAATATGGCAGCATCTCCGGCTCTGGGACTAGCACTGCTGCTGGCTGCGGGGGCAACTCCTCAGCTTCTTGCCCTCCTCTCCCCCTTAGTTCTTCGCTGCACTCTGGTCGTGGCAGCGCTGGGGATGAGTGTTCCTCAGCTGACCCAGGCGGTGGACTCTTCAGCGTGGTTGCTCCAGGGGTTGCCTTAGGGGTGTGCGGAGGGAGCATGTATCGGTCCACCATCTCCTGTGGGAACTTGGCCTCCAGGTCAGCCTTCAGCTGCCAGTATGCGGAGTCTTCACCTATCAGGGATTTCCTAGTAGGGACTTCCTTAGGCTGGGGAGCGGTGTCTGCTCTGGCCTTGCAGGCCGGGGAAAATGGTGATGCAATCTCTTGGCGGGCCGCGCCTGGCATGGCGGCGGCCTGGTCTTGGCGGGCCGCGCCCTGTATGGCGGCGGCCTGGTCTTGGCGGGCCGCGCCCTGTATGGCGGCGGCCTGGTCTTGGCGGGCCGCGCCTGGCATGGCGGCGGCCTGGGTCGACGTCGCAGCTGCGATGGGATCTGTGCAGGCTGGGCTGGGCGTCGCTGCAGGGACCGGGTCTTGGTGGGCCGAGCAGGGCATCGCTGCAGCGGCCGGGGCTTGGCAGGCCGAGCAGGGCATCGCTGCGGCGGCCGGGGCTTGGCGGGCCGAGCAGGGCATCGCTGCGGCGGCCTGGGCTTGGCGGGCCGAGCAGGGCATCGCTGCGGCGGCCGGGGCTTGGCGGGCCGAGCAGGGCATCGCTGCGGCGGCCGGGGCTTGGCGGGCCGAGCAGGGCATCGCTGCGGCGGCCTGGTCTTGGCGGGCCGAGCAGGGCATCGCTGCGGCGGCCTGGGCTTGGCGGGCCGCACCTGGCGTGGCTGCGGCCTGGCTCAGCGTCGCCGCGCCGGGCGCCTCTTCTGGGACCGCGGTCGTAGCAGCAGGGGTCGGAGCACTTGCGCTGGCCGGGGCAACTCTGGAGTCACCCATCAGTGGCACCATCGGGATCTGAGTCATCGCCGCTCGATCTGGCAGGCGTCGCGCGGCTCCCTCCTCGTAGGTCCGAACCGCCGCAGCCATCTCCAGAAGCTCCGTGCGTCCCTCACTGAGCTGTCGCATAATCCTGGCCTCCAGCTGATCGCAGAAGATAGCTAGCTCCCGGCACCACCAGGCAGCAGAGCCTGGTTCTGGGTATCCACGTCTGGACTCCATCTCTTCTCTCTGCAGCAGCAGGCTTGTGGCTCTCTTTCCTTCCCGCCGTCTCTGGACGCTTCCGCTCTCTTCACAAGCGAGGTCAGAACCCTGCAGGGGATCTCTGGGTAGCCACACCTCTTCGTGGGCGGTAACTTCTTCCAGCGCGGGCTGCTGTTGTTTTTCAGCGCGCTTTTCATGATGGCAATATGGCGGCGCTTCCAATTTTTCAAGCGGACCGCCCAGGCACATGGTCACCTGTCTGAACAGGTCTAGTCCTTATCCTGTTCGTGACGCCAGATGTGAAGCCCCACAGGTGTTGTGTCGGTGCATTACCTTCAGGGACTCCACTCGGCTGGATCTGGTCACAGGTAGGAGATCTTCTTCTTGTCGTGATGCCACTCTCAGTATTGCGGTCAGTGGGGACCGCCACTGCAGATTAAGGGACGCCTGGGGCTGATGATATGTGCAGTTAGTTGGAATAGCCTCCTGAGAGTGAGGCAAGCCCCAGGGCCCGGTGTAGATGTGTAGAACTACAAGGCGCAGAATAACTCCACACACGCAGGATGTCTTTCAGGGTTTTTACTCACTTCAGGTGGCAGGGTGAGTAACCCGGGCGTAGCTGGGATGAACCAAGTGGGAACCAGGTGTCCTTCAGGCTGACTTGTGAGGGTGACTACTAACTCGCCTTCCTTAGCCCTTGGTGGTTTGGGGTAACCCCGACTTTGAGTCCCTATGGGGGTCACCCAGGGAAGATGCTGCAGTCTCTCTCCCCTTCGTTTGCCGTGTGCTTGTTGCCTGGGCCAGATCACTCCAGCTTCTTGCCTCCTGTGAACTGTGGGCCCTATCTGTGGCTACGTGGCTGCGGCTTTTGTGGTGTTGTGGCGTGGGCTTTGAGAGCCCCACACCGGCAGGTTTAGCAAAAGAAAGCTGGATCTATCTCCGCTTCGGGATCTGCCGCCCGTTTGGGCCTGGTACTCCCTAGCAGTCTCCTTACTTCCCACTCCGTGCTCTTCTCTCTAGCTGAGATGGGTTTCGGGTAGCCCTCCTAGTTGACCGTTCTCCCCCGTCGGTAGCCACTGCGCGGGCGCTGTCAGACTACAGCAGCCCAGGGGAAGGGGTCAGCTCTCCTCGGAGCTCCCTGGACTCTGCTCTGAACCGGCTCACATCTGGGACCTTCACTGCTGCTCCTGTCTGAGCTCCACTTTCCTGCTCCTCACTCCTCCACACTCTGCTGCAGACTGTTTACTCCTCCTTCTCTTTTCCCTTTGTGCCTGCCTACGCCACCTAGCAACCAGATTCTCTTACCACACCCCTTGAGAGGAGATGGAGGCTTTTGGCCCCCTCCACTATTCCAGTGAAGGTGAAGGCTTTTCCCCCTCCTGGGATCCCCAGGGGTCCTCTCAAAGGTACATGTGTGAGACCTGATCACTATGCGCCTGTGTACCACACCCCGGTCAGCCTTCTGGATTACCTGTATTGTACTGTCCCCAGCATGGGTGCAGTACTCAGTGGTGCCTGACCAGGTCAGGGGCGCCACATAATGAGAGCCAGGGTTGGTCTGGCCCACCAGGGTAGCGGGGAATCGCTGTACAGGGTCGCGGGGCCGCCTGTGTCTCAGAGCCGGCGTTTATTGGTGGGCAGACTCAGCAGCTCATCCAGGGCCCCCACGCTCTAAGGGGCCCCCAGCCTTTCAATCATTAACTTCAGTGATCGTACAAGTTCTGTACGATCACTAAAGTTTCTGCAGTTGCAGGACTTTTCGTGACATCACATGTGTCATGTGACTCACCAAAGGTCCTAGCTGTGCACTGCGGGAGTCCACAGGCCTGCACCGATGAGGAGACCGCGCCGGTATTCAAATGTATGCGCGTCTTTCAGGCACAGCCCGCACCGCAACGGGACGTCATCACCAAAGGAGGAGGATGTGACAGGACTGAGGCAGAGGAGCACTCCTCAGTCCTGCACTGACATCATCCTCATCGGGGCCGTAGCTGCAGGGATGAAGAGGAGGACGCGCAGGCACAGGTAAGCGCTCCAGAGGAGCCGAAGATCTACAATAATTTTACATGAGGGGCTGCGGGTGGGGGAGGGGCGGTGTTATTTTACAAGGGGCATAAAGAAGCGGTGGGGGACTTTATGGATCATATGGGGGACATAATAGGGCAGTGGGGGACATAATAGGGCAGTGGGGGACATAATAGGGCAGTGGGGGACATAATAGGGCAGTGGGGGACATAATAGGGCAGTGGGGGACATTATAGGGCAGTGGGGGACATTATAGGGCAGTGTGGGACATTATAGGGCAGTGTGGGACATTATAGGGCAGTGTGGGACATTATAGGGCAGTGTGGGACATTATAGGGCAGTGTGGGACATTATAGGGCAGTGTGGGACATTATAGGGCAGTGTGGGACATTATAGGGCAGTGTGGGACATTATAGGGCAGTGGAGTACAGTATAAGGCAGTGTGGGACATTATAGGGCAGTGTGGGACATTATAGGGCAGTGTGGGACATTATAGGGCAGTGTGGGACATTATAGGGCAGTGTGGGACATTATAGGGCAGTGTGGGACATTATAGGGCAGTGTGGGACATTATAGGGCAGTGTGGGACATTATAGGGCAGTGTGGGACATTATAGGGCAGTGGGGGACACTATAGGGTAATTGAGGACATTATAGGGCAGTGGGGGACATTATAGGGCAGTGTGGGACATTATAGGGCAGTGTGGGACATTATAGGGCAGTGGGGGACATTATAGGGCAGTGGAGTACAGTATAAGGCAGTGTGGGACATTATAGGGCAGTGTGGGACATTATAGGGCAGTGTGGGACATTATAGGGCAGTGTGGGACATTATAGGGCAGTGTGGGACATTATAGGGCAGTGGGGGACATTATAGGGCAGTGTGGGACATTATAGGGTAGTGTGGGACATTATAAGGTAGTTTGGAACATTATAGGGCAGTGAGGGACATTATAGGGTAATGAAGGACATTATGAAGCAAATTGAGGCATTATAGGGCAATGGGGGACATTATGAGGCATCAAGGATTGTGGAAGGCAGCGTAGTATAATGAGGAGTGAGGGGGGGATTTATACAGCAATTTAGTATGGGGGAGATATTATAGAAAGGGCAAATTTTTGGGGGACATTTTGGAAAGGGGCTCTTTGTGGGGCTATTTTGGAGAGGAGCAGTGTGTGGGGGATATCTTGTGCAGGAAGCAATTAACATCCCCTTCTGATTCCACTTGTTTCCCCAGACATTAAATAAAAGGGGCCAGGATGAGAAACATACATTATTAGTTTATGGTGGCACGTGGGGCATAATTACTGTAGGGGCAAATAAGGGGACATTATTACTGGTGAAATATAGGTTAATTTTGAGGATATTGTCTTCCGTGGGGGGAACAAGAGTCTGACGTGGTGTAGAAATTAGGGAAATAGTGAGGAATGTGCTCTGGGAGTGATCGGCTATAGGTGACTGTTATTTTCTGCAGAGTCGCGTCATGGCAGAAGAAGTGATGGCGGTCAGCTCCGGATGAAGAGAAAATGTGAAGATGAATAAAATCAGCTAGAGACGTCACTGGTAAGTCAGTGTATTAGATACACACACACACACACACACACACACACACACACACACACACACACACACACACACACACACACTATACTTAACACTATTTACAGAGCTCCTGTGTATAATGTCACTGGTGAGCACTGTATTACCTATACACTATATACAGAATTCCTGTGCCTTATGGCACTGATGATAATATTAGTGTTGTAGTTTTTATTCCTGATCATTATTGTAGTATTATATGTCCTTGTGTGGTAGTAATATGTTCTGTGGTCATGTTGTACTGATATTTGTCTCATGTGCGGTATTATTTGGTCAGTATGTGGTGTGGTTAAAGTGTTGCAGTATTTCTCCCTTGTATGTGGTAATATTCGGTTACTATGTAGTCTAATTATGGTGTAGTAGTATTACTCTCTGGTATGTGGTTGCTTTTGATCACTATGTGTTGGTAGTATGTTATCTGGTCATAGTGTCGCGGTATTTCTCCCTAGTATGTGGTATTAGTCAGTCACTTTGCGGTCTGGTCACAGTGTGGTGGTATTTCTCCCTTGTATGTGGCTGTATTTGGTCACTGTTTGGTGGTAATATATGGTCTGGTCACGGTGTGGCGGTATTTCTCCCTTGTATGTGGAATTATTGGTTGTGTTGTGTATGGAGGTCACATTTTCTCTCTATAAGGGGGAGATTATTTCCAATAGAAATTAAATACTTAAACATTTAACCCCTCCCTGTCCTGTGACTATTACACTGCAGCACATATGCAGAGGTACTCCAGTGAAAACAAGTAATCACCTTTACTAAGGCTACGTGCACACACTGAGTATTCAGTGCGTTTTTTACCCCAGTTTTTTAAGCCAAAACCAGGAGCGGTAAAATCAGAGGAAAAGTGTAATAGAAATACGGGCACCACTTCTGTATTTATTACCCACTGCTGGTTTTGGCTACAAATACTGATGTAAGATACTGACCAAACACTGAACGTGGCCTAAGGATAAGTGATAACTTATTCATCAGTGGGGTCTGATTGCTGGGACCTGCTCCGATCGTGCAACTTTTATCCCCCATTACACTGGAGCTCGTGTCCGACTCGACCCCTGATCCATTAATTCCCTCAGTGGCTGCGAGCGCTGGGCTTGTTATTATCTGGCTGCTCCACAGATGATGAATGGAGCTGCGGTCACACACCCCACCTGCCGCTGCAAAACGTTCCCCAATCTTCCGATAGGTGCGGTTTCCACTGGTCTGGTTCCACCGATCAATAAGTTATCACCAACCGAACCTGTAGATCAGTGATAACTTATTTTCACCAAAGACCCCATTACTGCAAACTACTGTAATTGTACATCCCAGTTATGGTGCACAATATAGATGTGCAGGATCCACCTGTGTATGTGCCGCCTACACGCCTGTAGCAGCCTGGCTGCTCAGATCCGGACCCGGTATGTGGCTCGAGGGATCCTCCGGACCCAGGGGTCATGCGGACACGCCAAATAAAAGAGTGACGTAGTTGTACAGGCTTGGCCATACTCGGTTCATGACACCACCCATGGTGTGTGGCGAGGTGGGACACCACTGCTGCTGTTGTGGGGCACCTGGGGGAGATGTAGTGGCAGCTGGATGTTAACCCCTCCGTGGGTAGGGATGGTTGCCCCGGGGCCCAGTGTCTCTGTGCAGGGTATGGCGATGACAGGGGGCTGCGCGCCCGAACGTATCAGGGGACAGTTTGTTACTCACAGTCACTGAACCACATGAGTATTTTAGTAAACCAAGGGTGCCGATGGCCGGCTGCCGCGGCCGGTTGTACTCTGGTCCCCCACCCGGGCTGGTGGTCGCCGTCTTTCGCCTCTGCACTGTGTTTCCGTAGATTTGGACTTCCCGGTCTGGAACACGGGAGTTCGCTCCCGGTTGGCTGTGTACCTGAGGAGCCGTGCCCGCTGACGCTGACCCGTGGGATTCTATGGCCCTGGCGGTGGCCCTTTCCCTTTTTGTGGGTGGTTGTCTGATTTTGGGACTTTGGCTGGGACAGTATCTGTAATCCTGCCCTCAATCGGTTAATTATTTATGCCATCAGTTCCAGTCCTGGCTTCAGGGTACGAGTACCCCCTCTGTGCACAGTTTCGGGGTTGGGTCTCTCTGGTGTCTACACCGGCGGGCTCCAACCCTTCTCCGGTCCACCTCGGATCTCCGGCTGCCGTCTTCACGTCTCCTGCGGACGGAGACCGTCTGCCACCTAGCCAATGTACCAGGGCTCCAACCCTGGCACCTGTCAACTTAAACTGCTCACTTGACTCCTCACTGACTGACACCTTCTGTGTCCCGGCTTAAAACTAACTGTTTTTCCTGCCCCGAGCTGTCTAGACCCCTAGGTGGGCGTGCCCTAACCGCCTGGTCCCGCCCACTGGTGTGTCTGTCTGGCCCTAAGGGGGGGTGACTAGGAGTTTAATTGACTTCGTTGTAACCCTGTGAGGGATGGTGTTATGCGGGGGCCTAATCTGACTCCTGGTTTTGCCAGGGCATCACATGTGTACAGTCCGCGCTCCACTATAACAGGGATAACACTAATGGGTGTTTATATTTAGCTGTAGGGTGAGCCCCTAGAGTCAATTCCCCTGTTGGGCCCCAGACACCGCAATCCGACCCTGATGAGAGCGGTGGAGATGGCAGGATTAGGAGAGATAAGAGCTTTGATGATTCCTTTTAGTTCTCGTTCACACTACTGTATTTTCAGTGCTGTCCATAAAATAACACAGCGTCTCGCCCTCAGACCATTGTTATTGGATGTGGCAGTGCAGATGGGGATTTTCTTTCTCACTGACTGAATCTGTGTGTGAGAATAATCCCAGCATCCTCTAGTGCCTTCTGTAAATCGGAGGAGACTCGTCCATTCAGGTCTGTGTCTGCACAAACCATCAGATTCCCACCAGCTCCACCATACAGCAGACATTGCGTTACGGGTACATTGCAGTTCTGTAATGGAGGAAGCTGTAAACGGTCTTGTAAATTATTAATAGCAGCTGTAAATACCGGATTGTATATGGATGACAAATAAGAAAAGCCTTGTCCTAGTTTTCTGGATGAAGCTGTGATGATTCTTTATCCGGTCGTGTGATCCCGGCATTAGAGGCTGTTACATCCCGGGAAGAGAGGATTTATCTACAAAGTGTAAAATCTATCCCTCCTGTGAATATTTCTGCCTCCGGTCACATCCCGTCTGCCGGTATAACGGGCTCCGCACCACAAAACTTACATCCAACTCATCAATTGTGGTGGTTTTTTTGTTTGTTTTTTTTCTATGCTGCTTTTTTTGTCTTCTCGTATCATTTTATGTGTTTTTTCCAAATTCTTCAGAATGTTGCAAGTGGATCATGAATTTTGCGCACAATAGAAACACTTTGTATTTTTTTCCTATGACCTTTGTTTGTGACTTTTTAGTCCAAAAAGTCTTGTCTTCCTAAATGGCGGCAAGTTTGCACCAAAATATTTCTGACAAAATGTCATAATTTTTTAGGTTGAAGGTAAACATACCTTTCCTTGAAAAACTATTCACACCCGGTGAACTTTTCCATGTTTTTTTTACATTACAGCCACAAACAAGTGGATTTTATTGGGGTTTTATGTGATAACAACACAAAGTAGCAAACATTTGTTAAGTATAAAGGAAATTATACACGGATTTTTAAACATTTTAAGAAATATAACTCTGAAAATTGTGATGTGCATTAGTATTCAGCCCCCTGAGGGAATATGTCGCGGGCGGAGGAGGGGACGCTGCGCTCTCCCACTGCTTGGGTCCGGCCACTGCTGCTGCTGCGGCTGCTGCTGCTCGGTGGTGGCTCTAGCGATGGGCCGGATCCCGGGGACTCGAGTGGCACTCCTCACCCGTGAGTGAAAAGGGTGGGGGTTGGATTATGGGGATTTGGTTATTGTCCGAGACGCCACCCACGGTTGTGGTGAGGTTGTGACACCACCGCTGCTCTAGACGGGGATCCCGGGAGCGGTGACAGGGAGCAGCTTGGTTGTTAGTTCTCCCCTCCGTGGGTAGGGGGTTGGTTGTCCCGGGGCCCGGTGATGGGGTAGGGATGGATGGCAGGCGGGTTACGGGGCCTGGCGAGGTGCAGGGTCGCGGGGGCAGCGCTGTGCCGCACGGCACGGTTGTACTCACTCAGCCAATGATGAGGACACAGTTCTCGGTAAAACACACGGCTGGATGGACGTGTCCCACAGACAGCTGCGGTGTTGTTTCTCCCGGCAGGTTGATGGTGACTGCCTTTCCCTGCACCTGTGTACTGTAAACAGTTCCAATGGGTTCCCATCGGTAACCCGCTCCCCAGCTTGGATATGGGCTGGAGGAGCCCCTTTTGCCCGCAGGCTCTGGCCTTGGGAACTTTAGCCTTGGCGGTGACTGTGTTTCCCTCTCTCGGTTGGACTGTTGCCTTCTGTCGGGACTTGGCTGCTGGGAAACCCAGGAGGTTCCCCTCGCTAACGGATTTGGCAAATTCGCGGCGACTCCAGTAATTATGTTACTATACAGGATTCTTTATGATGTTACATCGTCATCTTCTCCCCATTCAGGTCCCTACAATATCGGATCCTCTCAGTGGAGATCTTCTATATAAGAGAATTCTCCTGATTGACCTATCAAGGATGGATATGGATAGGGACAAGATGGCGGAGAGGATATTACACCTCACCCTAGAGATCCTCTTCCGGCTTACTGGAGAGGTAAGAGATTCTGATGACGTCACATTACATCATTCTTATCTATGGGAATAACAGATGGACAGAACTGGAGAGGTGAGGACTCTGGAAATGTCTGGAGTGAGATTTATTACTGTGTCTCTCCATAACCAGGATTACACAGTAGTGAAGAAGACCTCTAGTGAGCGCTGTCAGGCCCCTGTGTCTGAGGGATGGGGAAGACCCCTGAGCCCAATCACGGGGCCTCCACCTCACCCCCCGATACATGAGGACATCAATGACCAGAAGATCCTAGAACTCACCTACAAGATGATTGAGCTGCTGACTGGAGAGGTGACACTGCTGGGAATGCTGGGACATTATACAGTAACGCTATGAAGGGATCGGGGGTGACGGTATCATTGTATGTGTCAGGTTCCTATAAGGTGTCAGGACGTCACCGTCTATTTCTCCATGGAGGAGTGGGAGTATTTAGAAGGACACAAAGATCTGTACAAGGACGTCATGATGGAGGTTCCCCAGCCCCTCACATCACCAGGTAATAGACAGGACTAAATACACACGGCCTATAATTATCTGTATGTAAGGAATGAATTCAGTCCCTGTATGTGTCTCCTCCAGTTCTATCCAGTAAGAGGACAACACCAGAGAGATGTCCCCGTCCTCGTCTCCCACAGGACTGTAAACAAGAAGACCCCGATGTTCCTCAGGATGTGTTTCCTCCAGCTCTATCCAGTAAGAGATATCTACTCATGTACTTTCTGCACTAATTTTGTGTTTACATTTTTAGGTTTTCTGCTGTGCTTTTTTTCAGCTGTGTTTTCTTTGCTTCTGCTTCTTCTGCTGTTTGTTTCTAGTGCCTTTTCTATGTTGTTATGAAGGCAACTCAAAGACCTGCAGATGGTTCATGAATGCCCTGTTTCCCTGAAAATAAGACCTAGTTACAGTCAGGGCCAGCATCAAGAGGAGTCAAACTGCGCTATTTCTTAGAAACCCCAGTCTCTTAGGGACCCCATCAGTTGTAATCTAAGGTTGATTGCTTAAGGACCTTCGATGCTGTTGCGGGCGGGGAATTGACCTTTAGCAGGAGGGGGGGCACTCGAGACGCTCGGATCCGGGCGGTTGATGTGGCTCTAGTGGCAGCCGGACTCGGGCGCAGCCGTCCGTCACCCGCAAGTGAAAAGGGGGTAGTTATTATACAGGGGAGGTTTGTCAGTGACGCCACCCGTGGGTTGCGGTGATTGTTGGTGACACCGCCGCTGCCTTGGTATGGGGGTGCTCGGAGCTGATGGAGTGGGGCAGCAGGATCTTATCCCCTCCACGGGTATGGGAGGTGTTGTCCCGGGGCCCAGGTGTTGGTGGGATGGAGTGATGGGGCACAGTCTGCGGGGTTGGACCGGATGATACCAGTGTACTCACTGTTTGAATAAAGTCACACAGAGTCCAGATAGTAAACCAACTGACGATAACCGGTAGCCTCCGGAGGGGTGTGCTTGGGTCTCGCACACCGGTTGACAGAACAGGGGCCCTTCCTTCTGCACTTTTGGTTTGTGTCTTGTGTGTTGACTAGTCCGCATGAAACGGGGAAGTCCGCTCCCGGTGTCTTTTCTGTGGGAGCTGTGGCCCGCGAGAACTGAACCGTGGGATCTTAACAGGAACTTGCAGACGCCCTATCCCCCTCGTTGGGCTTCCGTCTCGCATCTGGGCTGTCGGTGGGACAAGACTTGGAATCTTGTCCCCTGCTGGTTAATTAGAAAGGTGCTTGAAGCTGTCCTCGCTCCAGGGTTCAGGGACCCCGACTGTGCACAGCCTCCGGACCGGATTCTCGCTGTCGGCACCGGCGGGCTACAACTTTGCCCCGGTCCACTAAAGGTCTCCCTCGACCGGATCTCCATCGCCTGTGGCCCAGCTCTGCCGTTTGCCACCTAACCTAGTCAGGTTAAGTAGTCCGGGGCTTCAACCCCTGAGCACCACTTCACAATCCTCTCACTTCAACTGTCTAGCACTGTTCTGTGTGTTTCCCTCCCCTGACACCTCAGAACCTCTAGGTGGGCGTCACCATCTGCCTGGCCCCACCCACTGGTGTCTCCCTATTGTCTTGGGGGGGTGACTAGGGTTTGATGGCTGGTGTTGGATACCTGTCTGTGGGGTTTTGTGTTGGAAGGCCAAGGAGGAGAATGTGGGAGCAACCTGCCTCCCAGAAGTAACCAGGGTGAAGAATCAAGTGACTGAGTTGCCATCAATTGTAGGGCCAACCTATAGTAAGGAGCTGGTGGTGAATTGGGGCCAAGAGAGAAAATGAAGGATATGTGTCATGTGTCATGTGAACCACATGAGATATGCAACCAATCAGCAAGTGGGTATACATACATGCATGTAGTAAGCCCATCTGGAAAATGTGAAACCACAGTGGAAATAAGCAAAGTGACTGCGCGGGGCCACAGGCGAGGACCAAGTGACTCCTCAATTTGCACATAAAGAAATGCATATATATATACACAGTGGCGTAACTAGAGTTTGATGGGCCCTGATGCGAAATTTGGACCGGGGCCCCCCTCTACGTACCCCGACACTTAGGGTACGGGATAATGACACTGACACTCAGTGTACAGGATAATGACACTGACACTCGGTGTACAGGATAATGACGCTGACACTTGGCTTTTACCCACAGCACCCAGGTTTCCCATGATCTGAAATCCCTCTATCAGCACCCAGCTTTGCTATGTTCTGATATCAATCTTACCCTCAGCACCCAGCTTTCCCATATCAGAGCATGGGAAAGCTGGGTGCTGAGAGAAGATGTATAGCAGAGCATGGGAAAGGTGGGTGCTGAGAGAAGATGTACAGCAGAGCATGGGAAAGGTGGGTGCTGAGAGAAGATGTATAGCAGAGCATGGGAAAGGTGGGTGCTGAGAGAAGATGTACAGCAGAGCATGGGAAAGCTGGGTGCTGAGGGAAAGAGCCTTTTCCCCTTCACCACAAAACATTACCATCCCATGCTTGTATCTTTGTCCCCCTTGTATATAGTTCTCCAAATACTATAATGGCCCCCACATAGCCTTCCATATAGTATAAAGGGTCCCACATAACCCGTCATATATTAGAATGCACTCCCATAGTCCCCCATGTATTACAATGCATTTCCCATAGTTCTCGATGTATTATAATTCACCCCATAATTCTCCATATTTTATACTGCACCACAGTCCTCCATGTTTTATAACCCCCATAGTCCATGTATAAGGTAGGCTCCATAGTCCTCCATGTATTATAATGCAGCCCCATAAATCATCATATTGTATTATGCAGCCCCATACTCCTCCATGTATAATGCACCCCTATATTCCATGTATAAGGTGTCCTTCATTTTGTATAATGCAGCTCCATAGATCTCCATGTATAATGCACCCCTAGTCCATGTATAAGGTGTCCCTTATGTTTATTATGCAGTCCCATAGACCTCCATGTGTCATGCAGCCAGCCCCCCCCCCCCCCCCCCAGGGCCTCAATGTGTCATGCAGCCAGCCCCCCCAGGGCCTCCATGTATCATGCAGCCAGCCCCCCCAGGTGTCATGCAGCCAGCCCCCCCAGGGCCTCCATGTGTCATGCAGCCAGCCCCACCAGGGCCTCAATGTGTCATGCAGCCAGAACCCCCCTGAGCCTCAATGTATCATGCAGCCAGCACCCCCAGGTGTCATGCAGCCAGCCCCCCAGGGCATCTGTGTCATGCAGCCAGCCCCCCAGGGCCTCAATGTGTCATGCAGCCAGAACCCCCCTGGGCCTCAATGTGTCATGCAGCCAGCACCCCCAGGTGTCATGCAGCCAGCCCCCCAGGGCATCTGTGTCATGCAGCCAGCCCCACCAGGGCTTCCATGTGTCATGCAGCCAGCCCCCCCAGGGGTCATGCAGCCAGCCCCACCAGGGCCTCCATGTGTCATGCAGCCAGCCCCCCCCCTGGGCCTCCATGTGTCATGCAGCCAGTACCCCCAGGTGCCATGCAGCCAGCCCCCCCAGGGCCTCTGTGTCATGCAGCCAGCCCCACCAGAGCCTCCATGTGTCATGCAGCCAGGGCCTCCATGTGTCATGCAGCCAGCCCCTCCAGGGCCTCCATGTGTCATGCAGCCAGCCCCCCCCAGGTGTCATGCAGCCAGCCACCCCAGGGCCTCTATGTGTCATGCAGCCAGCCCCACCAGGGCCTCCATGTGTCATGCAGCCAGCCCCCCCCCCCCCCCTGGGCCTCTATGTGTCATGCATCCAGTACCCCCAGGTGTCATGCAGCCAGTACCCCCAGGTGTCATGCAGCCAGCCCCCCCAGGGCCTCTGTGTCACGCAGCCAGCCCCACCAGGGCCTCCATGTGTCATGCAGCCAGCCCCTCCAGCGCCTCCATGTGTCATGCAGCCAGCCCCCCAGGTGTCATGCAGCCAGCCCCCCCAGGGCCTCTGTGTCACGCAGCCAGCCCCACCAGGGCCTCCATGTGTCATGCAGCCAGCCCCTCCAGGGCCTCCATGTGTCATGCAGCCAGCCCCCCAGGTGTCATGCAGCCAGCCCCCCCAGGGCCTCTATGTGTCATGCAGCAAGCCCCACCAGGGCCTCCATGTGTCATGCAGCCATCCCCCCCCCCCCCCCCCCGGGCCTCCATGTGTCATGCATCCAGTACCCCCAGGTGTCATGCAGCCAGTACCCCCAGGTGTCATGCAGCCAGTACCCCCAGGTGTCACGCAGCCAGCCCCACCAGGGTTTCCATGTGTCATGCAGCCAGCAAAATAAAAAAAACAAGTACCTCTCTTCTCCTTCCGACCCCTACGACCGCGGTAGTTACGCCCCTGCCCCCATATGTCACACCACTGCTCCCCATACAGCCTGCACCCCCCATATCACACACACTACACTCTCATATGTCTCACACCCTGCCTGTACCTCAACTTACCCCTCTCAAACACTCTGCACCCCTTCACAACCTTCTGTCAAAGTCTGCAGCCCTCATATGCCACTCACCCTGCAGCCCCTCATGTCCTCTCTTTTTTCATTACGAGTCATATGTCCAAAATCGTTCAGGAATCAGTATCTTCTCCTGCTTTCTGCCCGCAGTGCCCGGCATCCTGTGTCTCCTCCCACACAGTCACATGGGCGTGACATCATCGCAGGTCCTGGAAGGATGGATTCCGTGTGCTGTGCAGGAGCACTTCTGCTCTGCCGCAGGTCAGAGAGCCCCTCTCACAGGCCGGCCCCCTGACGGTCGCGTAGTCGGCCACTACACAGCGGCACTACACATAGGGGCCCGGCAGCCGGCTCTGCAGAGCGGCTGCCGGGCCCCTATAACCCTGCGGGCCCGGTCGCAGTGGCGACCTCTGCGACCGCGGTCGTTACGCCCCTGTATATACACATGCACAGCAAGTCTGAGCCAGGTGCACCGCGCAATCAAGGGGCCTGAAGATATGGAAAGGTTTTCTCAATTATAATTGTGGCAAAGGAGCTGAACCAGAGGGGGGGCTACTAAAGTGTACATGCAAAAATAATCACCGGCTGAGGCAGCACACATGTAATCTCCCATTATGTACACCACAGACATGTAAGAGTTAATACTGGTGCTGCACAGAACCAAGGGAGAATTT
The DNA here is from genome assembly GCF_048569485.1 of Anomaloglossus baeobatrachus. Taxonomy (NCBI): domain Eukaryota; kingdom Metazoa; phylum Chordata; class Amphibia; order Anura; family Aromobatidae; genus Anomaloglossus; species Anomaloglossus baeobatrachus. The sequence goes on along the minus strand of NW_027441813.1, from coordinate 960,536 downwards.
AAGGCAATACAAGGCACAGGGTTACTGTGCGATTATTAGTCCCAATCCAATTCACCATGCAGCCAAGGGAAGGCGGAACAATGGAGGGGCAACATAAATAAGTATACCTGGTGGTTGGTTCCGAGGGGCAGGAAACAGCCTCCTGACAGCTGTTTCGCAGCGTTGCTTTTTCGAAGGAGGATTGCTCCCACATCCTCAAGCCTCCCCCCCAACCCACCTTCCCTCACCTCCTGTCCGATCCTTGTCCTTTTGACCACATATTGTTGTGATTTTATTATATATGATATTTTTATGAATAAAATGGAATTTTTCACACGTTCTTTGCCGTATCTCCTTTTCTCCAGTCATTTAGGTTACCTATACTGGTCTGGTGAGGTGTTGTGATCCAGACTTACGATTTGTTGTTGTGCATTATTACTGTGAACTGTTGTGGTGTTAACCCTTGTTGTCTTTTTGTTGCTGCCTATTTATTGCTGTGAGTTTGCTATTTGTCTCGTCTGTCTTAATTTGTGTTTCCTGTCTGTTTTAATCTGTGTTTCCATCATACTCCTGCCAATCACACGCCAGGGTGTATGCTATGGACAATTATACGCTTCTGTCGTTGCCTGAATCGTTGGGAGGAATGCTGTGTGACGGTGTCCACACGACCTCCTTGGTCAAACAATATATTGCTGAACGATGTTGCGTCGTTTGTGAGATGGGTACGTGTGACCGCTACAAAACGACCTATGAGCGATCTCGGCAAATCGTAGCAGCGATCTGGGCGTGTCACATCGCTAACGAGATCGCTAGCAATATCGTTGTGTGTAAAGCGGCCTTTAGATGTCGAAATTGGACAACAGATTCAGAATACATTTTTTCCTAATTTAATTTCTGATGTTATGGTTTAAAAAAATAAATATACTTTCAAGGTAATATTAAAAAAATAATAACATTGTGTTTTTTATTTTTAGCAGATGACTGTATTGGGAATTCAGATGGAAATCTAATATCTTCAGAATTTATAACACATGATGAAAATATCACACGTGATACATATGACGAGCAAGTCCAACAGAATTGCAAGCAAAATAAAAGTTACAGAAGGGATGTGGAACATGAAATGGCTTCCACAGGAGAGAAGCCATTTTCATGTTCAGAGTGTGGGAAATGTTTTATTCAGAAATCAAGCTTTGTTAGACATCAGAAAATTCACACAGGAGAGAAGCCATTTTCATGTTCAGAGTGTGGGAAATGTTTTATTCAGAAAACAGCTCTTGTTAGGCATCAAAGATCTCATACAGGGGACAAGCTGTTTTCATGCATGGAATGTGGGAAATGTTTTATTCAGAAAACTGCTCTTGTTTTGCATCAAAGATCTCATACAGGGGACAAGCCATTTTCATGCTTGGAATGTGGGAAATGTTTTATTCGGAAATCACAACTTGTTTCGCATCAAAGATCTTATACAGGGGACAAGCCATTTTCATGCCTGGAATGTGGGAAATGTTTTACTTGGAAATCAGAACTTGTTAGGCATCAAAGATCTCACACAGGGGAGAGGCCATTTTCATGCTTGGAATGTGGGAAATGTTTTATTCAGAAAACAGCTCTTGTTAGCCATCAAAGATCTCATACAGGGGAGAAGCCATTTTCATGCTTGGAATGTGGGAAATGTTTTATTCGGAAATCACATCTTGTTTTGCATCAAAGATCTCATACAGGGGAGAAGCCATTTTCATGCCTGGAATGTGGGAAATGTTTTACTTGGAAATCAGCTCTTGTTAGGCATCAAAGATCTCACACAGGGGAGAGGCCATTTTCATGCTTGGAATGTGGGAAATGTTTTATTCAGAAAACTGCTCTTGTTTCGCATCAAAGATCTCATACAGGGGACAAGCCATTTTCATGTTCAGAATGTGGGAATTGTTTTACTCGGAAATCAAATCTTGTTAGTCATCAAAGATATCATACAGAGGAGAAGCCATTTTTATGTTCAGAGTGTGGAAAATGTTATTTTACAAAATCAAATCTCGTTAAACATCTGAAGAAGCTGCACAGGGAAAGAACCTTTTTCATGTTGTGAACATTTGAAATGTTTAATTGGTAAAACAATTTTTGTTGACCATGAGAAAACCCACACAGTAAAGGAGACATTCTTGCATTCAGAATTTGGCAAATGTTTTTATCATTAATCAGGTCCTGTTGTCAGATGAGTCACATGGGAGAAGGATTCATGTTATACCGTGAGTCAAAGGGTTTTATCCTAAAATCAATTGCTCAAGTAAGAATTGGTCAGGGAAAACACCATTTTCTTTTTAAACTTACTATATTATTATGACCATAAGACGCACCTATGTTTTAGAGGAGGAAGATAGGAAAAAAAATTGAAACAAAATATGTAGTCAGGGGGAACCTGCTGCTGACATGGTAAGGCTGCTTTCACACATCCGGTTTTAGCAGAGCCGGCCAATCCGGCTCTAAAACCTATGCAACGGATGCGGCGAAAAAAACGCATCCTTTGCATACGTTTTTGCATGCGGCCCGTACGGTTTTTGCCGGTTGCGGCTGGCTACTGAGCATGCGCAGTGCAAAAAAACGGATGCGATTTTTGCCGCAGGACGCTTTATCCAGCGTCAATAGGCTTGCATTGGATATCACGACGCATCGGCCGGATGCGGCGTGATGCGGTTTTTTTCGCCGGACAAAAAAACGTGCCAGGCAACGTTCCATCCAGCCACCGCATCGGCTAAATATGCCGCATCCGTCAAAAACTGGATGAAACGCAAGGCCATGCGGCACAATACGGCGCTAATGTAAGTCTATGCGGAAAAAACGCAACCGGCGGCAAAAAAAACCCGATTGCGTTTTTTCTGCAAAGCGCCGGATTGTGCCGCACAGGAAAAAACGGATATGTGAAAGCAGCCTTATAGGGGTAATATCCCCCCCCGATTCTGTACTAATGTCCCCCATTTTGGCCTCTTCCAGTAATGTTTCTCTCTTCCTGGTGTATATGTCCCTCATCCGGGCATATATGTTCCCCATCTTTGTCCCATAATAGTATACATGATCCCCATCCTGGTATATATGGCTCTCATCTTGGTATGTTGGTGTTGGGGTGGTTTTCGTGACGCTACCCACGGGTTGTGGTGATGCTGGGCACCACCGCTGCGGTGAAGGTGGCGGGCTTCCGGGAGCGGTGTCGGGGCGCAGCGTTGGTGTTAACCCCTCCGTGGGTAGGGGCGGTGTGTCCCGGGGCCCGGTTGCGGGGAGATATGGTGCGGGGCGCAGTGCTGCGTTGTGATGCGGTACTCACGATTAAGTCACTCAGGGTCTCTGGTAAACCAAACAAGATGTAGAACGGGCGGCCCACAGCCGGCTGCAGCACTGGACGGTGTGACAGGGTCCCCTTTCTCCTGCACCTAACGTAAGTGGACCACGGTGCCTAAGCACGGGTGGTCCACTCCCCGGCGGATATGTCGTGGGAGCTCCTTTGCCCGCAGGCGCTGGCCCTTGGATTTATGGCCTCTGGCGGTGGCTGCTATCCAGTCGGATTGGGCTGTTGCCTTCAATCGGGTCTTTGGTTGGGAAAGGACCCCGTGAGGTCCAGACCTCAATCAGTAAATCCGACTATATGGTGGCCTACGGCCTAGTCAGGGTCTGAGTACCCTTCCTGGTGCTCCGGTAGACTGCTGGCTCCCTGGTTCGGGTCCGGCGGGCTCCAACCCGGTTCCGGTCCCTACGGTTCCACCGGTCGTGTTCCCGGTCTCCTGCAGGCGGCCCCTGCCGTCTGCCTGCCTGACTGTGTGAGGGTCCTAGGTTCCGACTCAGGTCCCTTGCAGCGCTGTGTGTCACACTCTGCTCTCCACTCAACTGTGCCAACTGTACTCCTCACTGTCCACAACTGGACTCTACTCCTTACTGTCCAACTCTGAACTTCACACTGCACTACTCAGACTACTGTCCATGACTGGACTGAGCTGCTTCCCTGCCTCAGGCCAGCAGACTTCTCGGTGGGCGTGTCTTTCCGCCTGACTCCGCCCACCCATTGTGCCTGTCTAACACTAAGGGAGGCAATCAGGTCTTGATTGACGGATGTTAACTTCCTAGTGTGGGGGTGTGTGTGGTGTCTACTAACCTGTGACCCCTGGTTGTCCAGGGCGTCACATATATGTTTCTCATCACGCTGCAGACATAAAAAAACAACTGATTGTACTCACCATCCCTCTGCTCCCCCAGTGTGCGGTGTTGTCTTTGATGCTGGCAAGTGACTTCAGTGTATAAGCGGCACATCGCATGACGTCACTGCCATGCACCTACAGGTACACGCGGACGTCGGCTGCCGGAATATTCACTGCTCCCCACACCTAGGATTATGGGCGTGTGGAGCAGTGAATATTCATTCTCTAATAAAAAACACGTGATCACCGAGCTGCAGCAGTTAGCTGGTGATTGGGTGATCATGTGTGCCTGCAATTAATGAATGAATATTCACTACTCCCCATGCTCATAATCCCGCTCATCTCTCGATGCTGGCTTCAGTGCGTTGAGGTAGACTGGATTATGGGTGAGGGGAGCAGTGAATATTCACTTTTGTTATTAGCGGGTACACTGTTAGCCCTGGTTTCTGCCTCCTGTGACCCACTCCTCCACCGCCGCCCCTCCAGTCACCGTCACATCAGGACTATGACGCACCCCACCTTTCCCTAAGACCCCCCCTTTTCTACACAATTTATTTTGGGGGGGAGGGGTGTATCTTAAAGTCCGAAAAATATGGTAATTGGTTAACAAGTAGTAAGAGTAAAAAATTACAATACAATCAAAATCGTATAACATAAAAGTGCACAAATCATTGTGAATCTGTCTGACCGTTTCAGAAAGCCATGGAACCCATAGGGTGTAGGGGCGACATGACAGTCTGGAGGGTAGGGAGTTGATGGGGTTAAATGGTGATATCATAGGAAGGTGGAAGAAGATGATGATTGGTTAGGGAGGGGAGTATGGTGGGAGGAAAAGGAGGAGCTGCATGGATATATAGGAGGAGGTGGGAGCCAGTTACCTTCTCTTGCACTTCCTGGACGACAGCTTGGACGGGCTGGGGAACCTCCATCATGACATCCAGCCTGATGGATCCGGACATCGCAGATCTGCAGGTTGGACGGGCTGGGGAACCTCCATCATGACATCCAGCCTGATGGATCCGGACATTGCAGATCTGCAGCTTGAACGGAACAGGGATTGCAGAGAGGATCTCCAGGTGATCAGCGGTAGCGGCGCACGGGCCCCTGGCAGTGCAGTCCCAGATCAGGGCTGCCGGGGTTACCCGTTGGCGCATTCCCCTCGCTGCCCCAGTAGCAGTGGGCGGCGATTACGGCCCCCCCCCACAGGTATTCCCCGGGCGCAGGGGGGCGAGGAGGTGATGTCAGAGCCCCTCCGGGGACCCTCCGCGGTGGGCCGAGCAGCAGCAGAATTTGGCGGCTGCTCCGGCCGGCGGGAGGAATCTGCATTCCGGCCGCGACGACCGGGAGGTGAGAGTGGCCAACACGGGGGCCTACTTCCGGTCCCGGGCCTACGGCTGGAGTAGGAGTGAATGCGGCGGCTCCTGGCTGGGAACGCGTCCGGCGGCAGAGTGAGGCCAGCAGAACCCCTCGCAGTCGGCGGGGGGACCGCGGGGCTGCGGACGGCAGGAGATCGGGTGCCAGGAGAAGGTCGGGTGTGCCGGTCCCTGGTGGCGGTGAGTGAGACTGACGGTGGGAACTCTGAGGGACCGCCTGGTCACGTACGTCGATCGTGCAGCCCCCCGGTAGCAGCGGTCTCCCTTGGGGAGGGAGGACCCGGCGACAGGAGGCCTGCGGTGGCCCTGGAGGGCCGGAAACGGCGACGGCTGCGGTCCAGAGCCGGGCGTCAGTGAGGTCGGGTGTGGAGCCCCCCCCCCCTGGCGATTGGCGAGGGGGAGGGGCGCAGTCGCAAGACGTCAAGACCCGGGGTGGCGGCACGGGGGACAGGACGGTCTCCTGGGGCTGTCACCGCGGGACAAGCAACGGAGCGGGAGATGACTATGCCCACGCGGCGGCTCGCATGGGTGGCCGTGGTGGGGGAGGCGTGGCAGAGCTGCCTCACGCATCCAAGATGGAAGTGGACGACGGCGGGGAGGGAGAAGGACATCAGGATGTCAGTAACATTTGGACAGATGGATGGCAGAGGACAATGGGGTGGCGGTTCCGAGGGGACGCTGAGCTGCAGTTGGGTGTGAGACTTGGTCCTCGGGGGGTTTGGGTCATGTAGTAGAGGCCGGGCCAGAGTTAGGGACGAGGTGGTGCCATGGCGGTATAGCCATAGGGGTGCATGTGGTGTCAGGCCGGTGGTCACAGTTCAGGGTGGGGGATGCACTTTTAGGTCATTGAGGATTGGTTACGGGTGCTGATGATCTCGGCTTGCGCACGCAGGGGAGACGGAGCATTTATTTGAAGGTTCATTGGTCGGGTTTTATGAGGAATCTTATTCTGCATGGTAGTTCATATTGGTTGGATTATGCTGGCCGAGGTTACTAGGCAAAGAGGTCCCGCAGTTCGGAGTGTGCGGGGAGTTTTCGGGGGATTTTGTGAGTGATGAGTGTGAGGGCAGGACTCCGGTATGGCGTTAGGGTTGCTGTGGATAAGTGGAGTAAGGAGAGCGGAATTGTGGGAGCTGGTGAGGCGTTGGTTGGTGTCATGGTTTTTCCTTGTGGGTTTGGAACCGCATCTTGGGTGCGGCGTGATTGGTACGGTTTGGGGTATCGTTAGTTCGAGGGCAGTATGGCTTGGTCCTGGGCGCTGGATGGATTAAGTTGGTGGATGGTAGCCTAGTGGCTACTTTATGGTTAGTTCTCTTATTATCCCATTATGGTGTTTGGTTCTGGGGGGACTGAGGGCCCGGCGGGCCTGAATTGGGGTTCCTGTAGGTGGTGGGCAGCTTTGGGCGGTTGCTGGTGAACTCGGTAATCAGCAATGGGGGGCTGCAGATGTAACAATGGCATTCCTCGTATACCCGTGAGGATGGGGGGGCGATGCAAGTTGGGTTTGGACCTCTGATATGAGGGCTCGCAGGGGGTTGTGTGTTACAAGGTTTCCTTTAGGAACAATATGTTTGGATATGGTGTTTGGAAAGTTTGTGTCTCCTGATGCCGATAGTTGCGTATGGAGTCAATCAGGATAGTGGTATGGGGGGCAATTTTACGGTGTACTTTGTAGTGCGGGCAACTTGTCGTTGGTGTGGTTTGCGGAAGGAAGTGGGACGCAAATTATTGTTTGGAGAGGTTGTTGGGGACCTTGGGGATTGAAAGTAATGCTTCGGCATCTTTGCTTCAGCCATGGGTGCAGGGCGAGGGTTGTGATTGTGTGGTGGTTTTGTAGCCGCGTTAACTTTGGTGGACATGGTTCCGTTAGGTCGGGTGGGCTTCCTGGAAAGTTAAAGGGGCCCAAATTCGGATGATTGTTGTCCAATAGTGTGGTGGTTGAGTACGTGGGAAGGTCTTAGAACTTTTCTGGGTATGGCAGATTGAGCCTTGTTGTTTTCAGAGGGTTTGGATGACGGGCTACATCGGTCGGGGGAGACCGGTAGTGATTTATTGCTCTAGGGAGTGGTATGTCTAATGCATGTGTTATGAGCCTGGGGGAAGGCCGAGGGCGGTTTATTCCCTCGCCTCTTGGTTAGGTTGCTAGGACGACTTTTCGGGAAATTTGGAGGTTATGGATCAGAATTATTGCCAAGTGGGGGTCACTTAGGCGTTTCCCCGGGGGGAACCTGGTTCAGGGTACGAGGTGACCCAGTTAAGTAGGCAGTGTAAGTATGATCCTGTTTGGAATATATTAACCCCAGTTGCAGTTGAATTCAGCTGGAGACAGGAGGAGGGGCAGGGTGACGGTATGGTAGTTTATTTGGTCAGTAATGGGTAGGCCAATGGTACTGTCAGTGTTGCAGTTAATTGGTTTAACTGATGCCGGTGGGGCATGGCAGTGATCCAGGCATGGTTTGGGAGCTCGTGGCACGGTGTGTCGGGGTGTGCCTGAGTGGCCGTCATAGGGAGCCAGTGATATGGCTGGGTCCCTTTTGAGGAGGAGACAGGGTTACTTAAAAGTGGTTTAGTACTACGGGGTGGTACTGGCTTATAAGTAGGATGGTGTGGAAAGGAACGAGGTGGATTCCTGTATGTTGTTTTGGGTACCGAGTCGTGGTATCAGGGGTGATTGATACATGGTGGTGGCCTTGTTATGGGGTGGCCATGGTGTTGTGGCCCGTATTGAAGGGCGATTTAAAAAAAAAAAAAGTGAATAAATTGGGATATGGGTACGTTCGAAGAGATTTGAGGTGGCATGTGCAGTCACCAAGGATGATGGTAGTGCGGTGTAGTAAGGTGAGCTGGTAACGTTGGCTGGTGCATATAGGAGGCCCAGAGCTTAAGTTGATGGATGGAAGGGTTTAACGGTTGGTTTCGGCTTGCAGGTTAGAGAAGCAAGCTTTGGGTGTGTGGGGGTCCAGGCCACGCAAGGTGTCACGTGGCCTGTCCTGTGGCGGGGGTAGGTCTGGTCCAGAGGCGGTTTAACGGATAATGTTATTTGATTGGAGAGTCACTTGTAGGATATAGTGGCTCCGGTTACAGGGATCTTGCAGGCATGAGGTCCTGCAAGGTTGGAGTATTGATCCGTAGGTGATTAATACCTCATCTCCGGCCCGGTGTGTGTTGCGGCCAGGGATCATGTTTTGGTGGTGGAAGGTGGTTTCTGGACCGGGCCTACCCAGGGTTACGTATTGGATTACGTACTGTATTATTATGGTATTACCTATTGTTAAATGTTGGGGACGCCCGTTGGACGGCGCCCCCTTGTGTTAGTGTGTAAACAATAGGCAATAAAGGGCTGCTGTGGCCAATTCAATCAAGTCATAAGCAGTGTCGGTGTGTTAATTATACAAGGTAGGGGGTAATTGGGAGTAATACAGGAATCAACGACCGGACAAATCCCTCCTGGAACTGTCAAGAAAGCCATGGAACCCATAGGGTGTAGGGGCGACATGACAGTCTGGAGGGTAGGGAGTTGATGGGGTTAAATGGTGATATCATAGGAAGGTGGAAGAAGATGATGATTGGTTAGGGAGGGGAGTATGGTGGGAGGAAAAGGAGGAGCTGCATGGATATATAGGAGGAGGTGGGAGCCAGTTACCTTCTCTTGCACTTCCTGGACGACAGCTTCCCACCCACCCTCCCTTCTATTGTGTATTGTTATTGTTATGTTTATAAGCATGTATAGTTAGTAACTTTTAAAGAGGCTTTATGTAAAAAAATAAAAAAAAATAAAAAAAAAAAGTGTGAAAAGAAAGGATTGGGGAAAGTGTGTTGTGTGGATATATATATATAAAAAAAAAACAAAAACAAAGAACAAAACAGGAAAAAGGAAAGAGTATTTCTTTGTGGATTGTGATGTATACTGTTATTTGGGGATTCTTGTAAGTGGGGTGAATACGTTGGTTGGTAAAGTGGGAGTATTTGTTTATTTATATGATGTATATGTGAATGGTCAATATGAATAATGGTGTTTATGTCCTTTGTCACAGCAGCGGGGTAGGTCTGGTCCAGAGGAGCTCTAATGGTTACTGGTGTCTGGATGGAAAGCCATTGGGGAAGGTACAGTGGCTCCGGTTACTGGTGACTTGCAGGTACAAGGTTGTCTGCAGGGTGGAAGTATTGCTCCGTTGGTGATCAATGCCTCATATATGGGTCAGGGTTGTTGCCAAGGGTTATATATTAAAGAGTTGATGGTTGCCGGGGAGTCATAGGTGGGTACAGTGGTTCAGGTTACAGGTACTCGGAAGCACAGGTGTTTTTTTTTTGTCGGGGTAAGGGATTACTCCTTTGGTGAGTATTACCTCATATATATATGGGATCGTTGTTATGGTCAGTAATCCTTTTGGTGACGTGGTAATCACAGGAGGAGTCACTAGTTGGGTTTCTGGTTCTGGATCCAAGCGCAGTGCAGGCATGGGGTCTGCACGGCATGGGGGTTTTGATCCGTAGGTGATTAATACCTCTTATCTCTGGGCTGGTTGCAGCCGGGGATGTTGTTACATTAAAGTCGCTAACAGGATTTAAGTTTTGAGTTCACATTTACTGTTACGCACATGGGAGATTGATCCGTAGGTTATTGATGCCTCATATCTCTGGGCTGGAGGTTTGCGGCCGGGGATGACATGGGGTTGGGGGTGAAGAGTAAGGTGTCGGATTTGAGGCTCAGTTTATAATTGATGCAACTTGGGGGTTTAATCCGTAGGTGATTAATACCTCCGATCTCTGGGTCGGTGTGTTGCGGCCGGGGATCGTGTTCTGGTGGTGGAATATATATACAGTGGCTTCGGTTACAGGGATCTTGCAGGCATGGGGTCCTGCAAGGTTGGGGTATTGATCCGTAGGTGATTAATGCCTCGTATCTCTGGGTTGGTGTGTTCCGGTTACATGGATCTTGCAGGCATGGGGTCCTGCAAGGTTGGGGTATTGATCCGTAGGTGATTAATGCCTCGTATCTCTGGGTCGGTGTGTTGCGGCCAGGGATTGTGTTCTGGTGGTGGAGTATGGCCTGTGGACCGGACTTATGGCGGGGGTAGGTCTGGTCCAGAGGCGGTTTAACGGATCATGTTATTTGATTGGAGAGTCACTTGTAGGATATAGTGGCTCCGGTTACAGGGATCTTGCAGGCATGAGGTCCTGCAAGGTTGGAGTATTGATCCATAGGTGATTAATACCTCATCTCCGGCCCGGTGTGTGTTGCGGCCAGGGATCATGTTTTGGTGGTGGAAGGTGGTTTCTGGACCGGGCCTACCCAGGGTTACGTATTGGATTACGTACTGTATTATTATGGTATTACCTATTGTTAAATGTTGGGGACGCCCGTTGGACGGCGCCCCCTTGTGTTAGTGTGTAAACAATAGGCAATAAAGGGCTGCTGTGGCCAATTCAACCAAGTCATAAGCAGTGTCGGTGTGTTAATTATACAAGGTAGGGGGTAATTGGGAGTAATACAGGAATCAACGACCGGACAAATCCCTCCTGGAACTGTCATGTTAAAATATCCCCTGTATGTTGAATACTGGTAGATGTTGTCAGGATTATGAATTGGGTGAGTGCTGGGTTTCTGGCAAAATCTATAGCCCTGTGTTACACACATTACTATTCTAGGATGTGTAGCAATATATAATGGATAATGATAAAGGATCCACTGGATGCTGTAGCGCTAAACATGTTGTGCGCGGCCAAACCAGACACTGGGTTCCCAGCGCTCCAGTACGGTGAGGCGGTGGCGGGCTGCGCATGCGCGGCGGCCATGGCATCGCGTTGCCATGGTCGCCGTGACTGACAGCTCTTCACCGCAACCAGAACAAAGCGCTGGGTCACTTCCGCTATCCAGGTGTCATGGCGGCGCCCGCGCCGAAGAAAACATGTGGCTGCGCTACAGCACCTGTTCCTGATATTCACTAGATATGGGTATAAAAAGGCCTCTGGATATCCTGTAAGTACACCTGCCTCCAGAAGAAGCAGCTAGTGAAACGCGTCGAGGCGGCTGCGGGCATACTCTGTACATCATTCAGGTCTGTGCATTGTCACTGTATTGGTCATGTGGTTCATTAACTTCTTGTGTGCTGAATAGTTGGGAAGTTCATGGGGAGGAACGCTTATAATTTGATGCCATATGGGCTAATCACTGTGGTAACTTTTGACTGCGTTTCCTCCCACATGGTCTTGAAATAGTGAATGTAAGGAAATTAACCTTCAGGTGGTGGTGAGGTTGGACCCGATAGGGGGTAGATGCCCTTAATTGTGTACAATTTTGGGTATGTATTATGGACTAACATAGGGCTGGTACCTTTTCCTCGGGCTCACCCTGACTTTAAATACTACGGATTTATGGGTTGTGCCCTTCTATTTACACATGACTCATGATCAAATTTGACTGTCAGTAGAGTAGAGTCCGACTGCTTGGTACCGTCATGCTGGCAATTTATAGCCTGTAAAGTATATTTAAACACTCTTTTTTCTTATTTACTTAGCTAAAGGAGTCTGTATAACTGACAGCATGACAGTGTGAATATCTGTATGTCGTCAATTGACCTGTAATGATGTTTTGGTGTGCCCGCAGTCACCCCCTTCTTTTGCACTTTTGATTTCCACTCCCCTATTTTTGCTGAACATATACTGTCATTGATTTTAAATGTTATAATAAAATGAGGTTTTAAGACATATTGACATCTTAGTGGTTTCTTGATGGGAGTCACTAGGTGACTATCTATATATGATGTCGTCTGGTAAATGATATAATGTGGTACATGTGGTATGTTATACTGAACCAGCATGCCTACCACAGCATCTTGCAGCGGCGTGCTATTCCATCCGGCTTGCGTTTAGTTGGACCATCATTTGTTTTTCAACAGGACAATGACCCCAAACACACCTCCAGGCTGTGTAAGGGCTATTTGACTAAGAAGGAGAGTGATGGGGTGCTATGCCAGATGACCTGGTCTCCACAGTCACCAGACCTGAACCCAATCGAGATGGTTTGGGGTGAGCTGGACCGCAGAGTGAAGGCAAAATGGCCAACAAGTGCTAAGCATCTCTGGGAACTTCTTCAAGACTGTTGGAAAACCATTTCCGGTGATTACCTCTTGAAGCTCATCAAGAGAATGCCAAGAGTGTGCAAAGTAGTAATCAAAGGAAAAAGTGGCTACTTTGAAGAACCTAAGATATAACACATATTTTCAGTTGTTTTACACTTTTGTAAGTATTTCATTCCACATGTTTTAATTCATAGTTTTGATGCCTTCAATATGAATCTACAATTTTTAGAGTCAGGAAAATAAAGAAAACTCTTTGAATGAGATGTGTCCAAACTTTTGGTCTGTACTGTACCTGTGACCTGTATATAACCGCTTCCATGTCGCAAACAGAGGCAACTGTGGATAAGAGGCAGCCCAGGTCCCAGTGTGTGCAGCAGAAGCCACACACACCAGGACAATTACCCAGCTATTATATATACAGTATGTGTCATTTGGGGTATTTAAATTGCTTTTTCCTATAATTAGTGTTATCAGTGAAATCCTCTGCGTTTTACGTATTTTCAGAAATCTCATATCCGCAGTGTAAACTGACGATAGCTGCAGGTTTGTGACCCCAGTATGTAATTTATGCTGCTGATAAGTGCGAGCCTCAATCACAAAGGTGACATATGCAGCTTCCCCGCACATTTATCATAATGATACAGCGGGATTTACCAGTCCGGGATCATGCAGGTCCTCCACTGCCGGAGGTCCACAGCAAGTCTGCTCCATGGGAACATTGTCTAAAGATTATTGGAAAGTGACAATTTACAGATATATTTAGGAAATGCCTAAACACCACAATTGTTCCCCTACATGACGTCCCTCAGCATTGATCAGGAGGCCGGGATGTCACCTATTATTTTACCTTCTGTCACTATTCACTTAGCAGAACTTACTATGGACGTACTTAGTGGATTTACTTCTTTCTTAGAGCTGGGCCTGTGGTCTGTTACAGGGATCATTAATGTCTTACTCTGCTTCCAACTTTGACTTAATGGGGCATTCGATTAATTAGACTTTTTAGAGAAGTTGGGGCAGAATTTCATTTCACCACCTCCCGGGGCCGGGGGAAGTATGTGATTCTGGAAAAAATAAATGAGAAGCATTACTCGCCAGTCACAGCCCCAGCTGCTTCTGATCTCCGGCCTTCTGTACCTGACTGTGTGTCGCCCAGGGGTAGGGTACTCAGATCCGGGCCAAGGGGTCACTTTTGTAGGTGTATGGTGGCGTGACCCGGTCTGTGATCCCTGGCTCCACAGCAAAAAGGGGATTGGGTAAGGGAGATTGTCCGTGACGCCACCCGTGGGTTGCGGTGATGAGATGGTGGCACCGCCGCTGCCTCTAGGGACCGTGCCCGGGACTGGTGGTGTGGGGCAGTAAGGTGGAATCCCTTCCAAGGGTAGGGGAGGTGTAGTCCCGGGGCCCAATTGGGAGTTGTGGATTGGGGAGTGACGGATGCAGTCCACGGCTTGGACCGGGTGCTGCAGGAGTACTCTCAGTATAAAGCAATAACTGACACAAGTCCAGGAATTAACCAAGTTGCTGGTAACTGGTGCCCACGGATGCTGTGAGGACGGGTTCCACACCCGTGTGTGTACTTCAGGTGCTCTTCTCCTGCCTGAGGTCTGTGTCTGCTTCATACACAGGTCCAGACTGGGTCCCGACAGTCAGCACTGGGGGGCCACTACCCTCTCCCGGTCCACTTCGGGTCCCCACAAGCGGCTGGCCTATTCCTGAGGCCCTCACTGCCACTCTCCCTAGCCCCACACAGGGGCTGCTTCCAGACCTCTCACCTCCTGCAGACTGACTTCAGCTCAAACTCTGCTCTTTTCTAAGCTCCTCTCTCCCCCCTCCCGTTTCCTGAGGAGGGGGTGAGTGGGGCCTGATTGGCTGGTGTGTTTGGGTGTGGGAAACTCCCCAAGGGAGAGTGAGTTTTCCCCAAAAATAAGACAGATGCAGACTTCTGTGACACCCTGGTTTTGCCAGGGAGGCACAACTGCAGCCATAATGTGCCATATACAACATGTGACCGCTGCAGCCCATCACTGGCCTCACAGTATAGGTGATGTAACGCTAATGTGTGATATCGGGTTCGTCATCACAGCAGAGAAGTAGACTCAGATTGGTGTGGAGCACTAAAGTGTTAGACCTGACATAGCAATGGATTCAGCAGGTGAGTAATGCATGTTTCTACTATGTATCACATTCTCCCTTACCTCTTCTTTTTTTTAACAACTTAAAATCACTTTACAAATTAATTTACAATTCAAGTTTTCCACTTTCTACAAGGTGAGAGCTTCTTCATACATAATGGCAGTGCTCCTCCATCTGCATGTGGCTGTCAGGGATTGTTCCGGACAGACCCCCTAATAGCACTGACTGACAGGCTCATTTATGATTCTCCACTGAGGGTCTTACTACATAATACTGGTGACCGACTCTCTGAGACATGAACTTAGGAACCTAGGAAGATGCGGAATACAACACTGCAGGGGCATAACTACCGCGGTTGCAGCGGTCACCATTGCGACCATTGTCACCATCAGCAGCCAGCTCCTTTCTGTTAGATAGGAGCTGTGCTGTTCTGCTGCAGAACTCATGGCGCGGCGGCCGCTATATGATCCGGTCGCCACTGACACCGGGCCACCCTGCCTGGTGCCAGTAGTGGTGACACCGCGCTCTAGTCACCGCGCTCCCGTCGCCGCACACTGATTTGATATTGCATAGAGCAGCCGGCGCTGCTCTACGCATCATCAGTCTTCCCCCGTGCCTGCGTGGTGACGTCACTCCTGTGCGACTGCTGTGTGTGGTTTGAGCACAGAGCACAGGAGGACAGGACGCCGCCAACCGGAGCCACGGGGGAACGAGGACAGAAGTGAGGACGAGCAGCGGTGAAACAAGTAGAGGTGAGGACAGAGCTGCGGTGGAAGGAAAAAATAGGTGAGTACTTGTTTTTTTTTTCATAAATCAGTGAGTACATGGGAAGGACACATGGAGTCTTTGGGGGGGGGGGATGGCTGCAGGATACATGGAGTCCTTGGGGGGGCTGGCTGCAGGACACATGGGAGTCCTTGGGGGGGGGGGCCTGGCTGCAGGACACATGGAATCCTTGAGGGGGCCTGGCTGCAGGACACATGGAGTCCTTGAGGGGGCCTGGCTGCAGGACACATGGAGTCCTTGGGGCGGGCCTGGCAGCAGGACACATGGAGGCCCTAGGGGCTGGCTGCATGACACATGGAGGCCCTGAGGGGCTGGCTGCATGACACATGAAGGACTGGGGGGCAGGCTGCATGACACATGGAGTTCCTGGGAGATCTGGCTGCATGACACATGGAGGCCCTGGGGGGGACTGGCTGCATGACACATGGAGGCGTGGGGGGGCTGGCTGCAAGACACATGGTGGCCCTGGGGGGGGCTGGCTGCATGACACATGGAGGCCCTGGGGGGGCTGGCTGCATGACACATGGAAGTCTATGGGGCTGCATGATACATGGAGGTCTATGGGGCTGCATTATACATGGAGGTCTATGGGGCTGCATAATAAACATGAAGGACACCTTATACATGGAATATAGGAGTGCATTATGTGCCGTCCCCAAGTCAGTAGCAGCTGGGCTGCTCGGATCCAGATCCGCAGTGTGGCTCGAGGGATTCTTCCGGACCCGGGGGTCGCGCGGACACTTCAAATAAAAGGGGACGTATTTGTACGGGATTTGCCGTAGACACTCTGTGACGCCACCCACGGTGTGTGGTGAAGTGTGGCACCACTGCTGCTGTTGTGGGGCACCCGGGGGCAATGGGATGGCAGCTGGATGTTAACCCCTCCGTGGGCAGGGATGGATGCCCCGGGGCCCAGTGTCTCTGTGCTGAGGGTGGTGATTGCAGGAGCCGGTGCGCCCAGTCATACCGGGAAATGTTAGTTTACTCACGAATGAATGATTCACACAAGTCCAATGGTAAACCAAGGTGCTGGTGGCCATCCGCCGCGCCCAGGTGTATTCTGGTCCCTCACCCGGAATATGGTCTGTCACTTTCGTCTGCACTGTGTTTTTGGTGTGGTGGACTTCCCGGTGTGGAACACAGGAGTTCGCTCCCGGTACTTTGGTTGGGAGCCTTGTCCGCTGACACTGACCCTTGGGATCTACCGGGCCCTGGCGGATGCCCTATCCCCCTTGGTGGGTGGTTGTCTGCTTTTGGGACTTTGGGTGGGACAGAACCTTTAATCCTGTCCTCAACTGGTTAATTAACAAAGCCGGTTGTTCCGGTCTCTGTTTCAGGGTCCAGGTACCCCCTCTGTGCACGGTTTCCGGGTCAGTTCTCCGGTGTCGGTATCGGCGGGCTCCAACCCTGCCTCGGTCCACCTCGGATCTCCGGCAGCTGTCTTCCCGTCTCCTGACAGACACGGACCACCGTCTGCCGCCTAGTCAGTACACCGGGGCTCCAACCCTGACGCCTTTCCTTTCTGACTTTGCACTTTCGGTTCACTTCTCCTCTCCTCCTACTCCACTCCACTTCAACTCAAAACTGAACTGAACTGACTCTTTTCCTGCCCCGGGTTCTCTAGACCCCTAGGTGGGTGTTCTCCATCCGCCTGGTCCCACCCACTGGTGTGCCTGTCCTGCCCTGGAGGGGGTGACTAGGGTTTTTTTGGCTAGGTGTAACCCTGTGAGGGAAGGTGTTGTGCGGGGGGGCCTATTCTGTGTGACCACCTGGTGGCGCCAGGGTGTCACACATTATACATGGAGGAATATGGGGCTGCATAATACAATATGAAGGTTTATGGGACTGCATTATAATACATATAGGACTATGGGGGCTACTTTCTACATAGAGGACTATGGGGATGTGTTATAAAACATGGAGGACTGTGGTGCAGTATAATATATGGAGAACTATGGGGTGAATTATAATACATGGAGAACTATGGGAACTGCATTATAATATATGGAGGACTATGGGGGTGCATTCTAATATATGAAGGGTTATGTTGGACCCTTTATACTATATGGAAGGCTATGTGGGGCCATTATTGTATTTGGAGAACTATATACGAGGGAGGATAAAGATACAAGTATGGGATGGGAATGTCTTGTGCTGAGGGAAAAAGGCTCTTTCCCTCAGCATCCAGCTTTCCCATGCTCTGCTGTACATCTCTCAGCACCCAGCTTTCCCATGATCTGATATGGGAAAACTGGGTGCTGAGGGAATGATGTATAGCAGAGCATGGGAAAGCTGGGTGCCGAGGACCAGATGGATATCAGAACATGGCAAAGCTGTGTGCTGATAGAGGGATTTCAGATCATGGGAAACCTGGGTGCTGAGGGTAAAGGCCGCTTTACATGCTACGACATCGCTAAAGCGATGTCGTTGGGGGTCACTGAATTTGTGAATCACATCCGGCCGCATTAGCGATGTCGTTACGTGTGAAACCTATGAGCGAGTTTTAATCGTCGCAAAAACGTTCAAAATCGCTAATCGGTGACATGCCCCCCTATTCCCAATTATCGTTGCTGCTGCAGGTACGATGTTGTTCGTCATTCCTGAGGAAGCACACATCGCTATGTGTGACACCGCAGGAACGAGGGACCTCACCTTACCTGCGGCCGCCGGCAATGAGGAAGGAAGGAGGTGGGCGGGATGTTACGTCCCGCTCATCTACGCCCCTCTGCTTCTATTGGGCGGCCACTTAGTGACGTCGCTGTGACGCCGCACGAACTGCCCCCTTAGAAAGGAGGCAGTTTGCCGGTCATAGCGACATCGCTAGGCATGTAAGTAGTGTGATGGGTCCACGCGATTTTGTGCGCCACGGGCAGCGATTTGCCCGTGTCGCACAAACGATGGGGGCGGGTACGCACGCTAGCGAGATCGCAGCGTGTAAAGCGGCCTTTAGAGCCAAGTGTCAGCATCATTATCCTGTACCCCGAGTGTCAGTGTCATTATCCCGTACCCTAAGGGGTACTTTGCAAGCTGCGACATCGCTAGCCGATGCCGAGCGCGGTAGCCCCCACCCCACATGCGATATGTAGTGCGAGCTGCCGTAGCGAACATTATCTATTATGCTACGGCAGCTTCACACGCACATACCTGGTCAGTGATGTCGCTGTGACTGCCTAACAATCCCTCCTTCAAGGGGGAGGTGTGTTCGGCATCACAGCGACGTCACCGCGACGTCACTAAGTGGCTGGCCAATAGCAGCGGAGGGGCGGAGATGAGCGGGATGTAAACATCTCGCCCACCTTCTCCCTTCCGCATTGCTGGTGGACGCCGGGCGCAGGTAAGGAGATGTTTTTCGCTCCTGCGGCTTCACACACAGCGATGTGTGGAGCTGCAGGAACGACAAACAACATCGTACCTGCGTACGCACCGACATTATGAAAATGAACGACGTGACACAGATCACCGACGATTTTTGACTGTTTCATGCTCCTTAATCTTCTCTCCTAGGCTTTACACGTTGCGACATCGTTACCGGCGCCGGATGTGAGTCACTTTCGATTTGACCCCGACGATATCACAGGTGCAATGTCGCAACGTGCCAAGTACCCCTAAGTGTTGGTGTACGTGGAGGGGGGGGCCCGATCCAAATTTTGCACCAGGGCACATCAAACTCTAGTTACGCCACTGCAACACTTGCAAACTGCTAGAGCCGCTCCTGGTGCCTGATATCATTATCTAGTGTCCTCGCTCCGTGGTCTTCACTTACAATGTGAACTGTTTTGTCACCATTACCTTAGTGAATAGCCCCTTCACCCCCAGGCAATCTTCCATTTTTCATTTACATTTTTTCCTCTCCTTCTTCCAAGAGCCATAACTTTTTTATTTTTCCGTCAATCTTGCCATATGAGGTCTTGTGTTTTACACGACGAGTTGTAGTTTTGAATGAAATCGTTATTTTTACCATATAGTGCACTGAAAAATGGGGGGAAAAATCCAAGTGCGGTGAAATTGCAGAAAAAAAGTGTAGTTGCGCTATTGGTTTTGGAGTCTTTTTTCTCAGTGTTCACTATATGGTAAAACTGACATGTTGGTGTGAAGCCTCAGGTCGGTACGAGTTCGTAGATACCAAACATAGGCTCTGTGCACACGTTGCTTTTTTCATGCTTTTTTCCTTTCAGATTTTAATCAATACTGCAAGGAAAAAGCTTCCCAGCAAAGTCTATGAGACTCCTGAAGTGCTGTGCACACGGGGCTTTTTTCAGCAGCTTCTTTCTGCCAAGACATGCTTTTTCTGCAGAAAAAAAATCTGCTACATGTACACACAGTCTTACTTTTATCTAAGGGGTTAAAAAATTCAGAAGTTGTGCCTTTGTCGCCATTTTCCGAGCCCCGTTGCGTTCTCATTTTTTGGGATCTGGGTCTGTGATGGCTTTTTTTGCGTCTTGAGCTGGTGTTTTTAATTAAATCATTTTTGTGCACATGCTATGTTTTGATCGTCTGTTTGTGGAAATAAAACCCCCCTCACAATTTTTGGTGTTTGGAATTTTTTTTCTCGCCACGCCGTGTACTAATCAGATTAACTAGTTTTATAGTTTGATTGATCAGGCATTTCTGAACGTAGCGATACCAAATATTTGAGCAAAAAACTCCATAACACCATACAAATTTGGATGTGGGCATGGATTCTGCTAAATCCCCACATACAGCACAAACTCAGAACCATGGTATTAAGAGAAAAGAGAACAAGAGTTTTATAGTGCTAAAATTGTTCAAAAAAAATTATTATGAAGGTGAACATCCATTTAGTCTAAAAACATATTAAAACACCAGGACAATGCCCCGAGATAGATAGACAGCACTTAGAGATTAGAGGCACCTTCTCCCTGATGAAGATTGAAAACCGATGTATCGAAACGTGCGTTGGGCGTTTCGAGGTTCCATTTCCTGTGACCTGTTACCGAATTCAGCTTTACCACCGCCACTTTTGCATGCCCTACTCCAGTATTACATCTCTGTATGCTTTAAGCTTTTTGAGTGGATCTGACTTCATGTTGTACCTAGTTATAGTCCACTATGGAGATACTATATTCTGATATTATGATGATTGTGCCATCTGTACAATCATAAAATGTAATTAGTTTCATGAGTCCCTAAGTGGTGTCTATCTATCTCGGGGCATGGTCCTGGTGTTTTAATATGTTTTTAGACTAAATGGATGTTCACCTTCTTTATAAGAAAATTTTTTGTACAATTTCTTCTATAGAAACTCTTGTTCTCTTTTTTCTTGATACCAAATATGCGTAGTTTTTTTTATTTTTATTAACTGTTTTATTTTCAGGAGGGTAATTTGAATTTTTAGGTTTTTTTGTTATTTTTTTTCTTCCTATTATTTTTTAAAAACTTTTTATTAACATTTTTTATTTATTTTCCTAGTCCCCTAGGGGATGTTATCACTGCATAGTCCGATTTCCTAAGCATTTCAGAAATGCTGCTTCCTGTGAGTGCTGGCGATCTGTCGGCTCTCCCAGGAAGTTTACCATGGCAGTGTCAGGGGTCATCAGCTGACCCCGCGCTACCATGGAAACACATTGGCGCACCGTGATCATGTCACGGGACAGCCGATGGTGGTGGGAAATGGCACAATCCCCACTGCGGCCATTTAAGTCGTGCTGTCAGTGTTTTACAGCGCTATCTAAAAGGGTTAACAGGTGCGGGTGGATCTCCGATACACCTGAGCCTGATACCCACACCTGATACCCAAACATATGCAGAGGTTTCCTCGGGCTCACCACCAGAGCCCGCAGTAACTGGAGATAGGCGACCAAAGACGTACCGGTACGCCCTTGGGCGTAAAGGGGTTAAAAAACAAAAGCAATTTATATTTCATTATATATAGAAAATAAAAGTTGTAAATTTATTTACACACAACACTGCTGCATGGACAGTATATGCACGCTCAGTTCTGCTACATAAGCACATTTACATACAGCTCTACTAAATACAATGGAGATCAAAATTAGAGAACAATGTCTGATGACTCGCTTTTTTCAGAAACAATGTAATAACTTTGTCACCAAGGATGTTCCAGAGCTTTTCTATTGGGTTTAGATCAGGACACTGGGCAAGTATTTCATTGTTTCAATGTTTTCTGTTTCAAGGAACTGCTTTACCCAATTTGTTGTATGACAGGGGGCATTGTCCTGCATGAAAATTGCTGGATGATTGAGGGATGAACGCAAGGAAGGAACCACGTGTTGTTGAAGAAGGTTCTGATACACACTTACATTCACTCTTCCATGTAGCTGTATGAGAGGTCCAAATCCTGCTGCAGAAAACATTCCTCAAACCATGACACGTCCTCCACCACCATTCACTGACTTCTTAACACACTTTGGGTTTAGTCTTTCTCCAGTTCGTTGACGAACATAATGTTTCCCATCAGACCCAAATAAATTAAATTTGCTTTCATCGCTATCTATGGAGCACTTCTTCTCTGTCCACACAACATGCTCCTCACAAAAGGTGAGTTCAGCCTTTTGATTCTTTCTGCTAATGAGAGGTTTGGTCACTGCAGAGTGGGCTTTCAGTCCAAATGCTCTTAAACATCGTGACATTGTATGACGAGACAGATCCTTACCCTATTTGGTGCTGAACTGGCGAGCAATTCTAGCTGCAGTGCTGAAACAATTACCCATGGAGATTCTCCACATTATCCTGTCCTCTCTTGCGAGAGCGACCAGTCTTCTTTGGGGAATTGAAAGAGTTTGTGATGTTGTAAAGATGCAATATTCTCCAAATCACAGACTTGCAACAACCAAATTCTCTTGCTAGGGCTGTTAGGGTTACCCCTTAGGCCTTCATATGGATAACCTGCTGCCGGTGTGTTTCAATCACTTTGTAATGGCACACCATTTCTGCAAAGTCAGTGCAAACTGAAAAGTTAGGCTGCCAACAGGGTTTGTCAGATAATTAAGGAAATTAGCACTAGGTGCCAGATTAACACCAATAACTTGCAGGTATCTGAAAGTGTTCTCTCATTTTGATCAGTGTTTATTTACATTTATTTCATTTACATTTTTATGTGCTTTTGAAAAAAAACAATTTATGAAATAAGTTTAAAATACTGTGAATTTCCTCATATTAGCATATAATCACGTAGTACTACACAGTGATCGCAACTTTTAGAAAATTGTGATCTTCACTGTATATACATTTATATACACACACACACTGTGTACACATCACCCCATTTTACAGTCCCTTACAGGGTATGTGATTGATCCTATGACTGAAAAGTTTTTGTTAGAAGTGCATCTTATAGTCCAAAAAATATGGTAAGTTCCAAAGTAATTTCCCTTCCTCATTTAATTATACGACTGTCTGTTATGTGATTTTTGGACAATCTGTCAATAAAATATTTATTTTGTCTCTGTGCAAGTTATTATTGATGGTCAAGAAAATATGAGTTTCCTTGTTTTCATTTTTCCCATTCTAGGTATGATAATGGATACTCCCTGTGTGGGATTTTTGATGTTTAAGAAAGTTCCACTTGTGTTTAAAACATTCTGAACATGAAAAAGGCTTCTCCCCTGTGTGAGTTATTTGGTGTCTAATAAGATGCAATTTCTGGGGAAAACATTTCCCACATTCTGAACATGAAAAATGCTTCTACTCTCTGTGACTGCTCTGGTGATAAAGAAGAGTTGATCTACTTGCAAAACATTTCCCACATTCTACACATGAAAACGTCTTTTCCCCTGTGTGAGTTCTCTGATGTCTAATTAGATCTGATTTGGTGTTAAAACATCTCCCACATTCTGAACATGAAAAAGGTTTCTCCCCCGTATGAGTTCTTTGATGTGTAACAAGACTTGATTTCCGGTTAAAACATTTTCCACATTCTGAACATGAATAAGACTTCTCCCCCGTATGAGTTCTTTGATGTGTAACAAGACTTGATTTCCGGTTAAAACATCTCCCACATTCTGAACATGAAAAAGGTTTCTCCCCCGTATGAGTTCTTTGATGTGTAACAAGACTTGATTTCCAGTTAAAACATTTTCCACATTCTGAACATGAATATGACTTCTCCCCAGTATGAATTATCTCATGGCTAACAAGACTTAATTTGTGGCTAAAACTTTTCCCGCATTCTGAACATGAATATGACTTCTCCCCCGTATGAGTTCTTTGATGTGTAACAAGACTTGATTTCCAGTTAAAACATTTTCCACATTCTGAACATGAATATGACTTCTCCCCAGTATGAATTATCTCATGGCTAACAAGACTTAATTTGTGGCTAAAACTTTTCTCGCATTCTGAACATGAAAAAGGCTTCTCACCTGTGTGAGTTCTTTGATGTATAACAAGATGTGATTTCCGGATAAAACATTTCCCACATTCTGAACATGAAAATGGCTTCTCACCTGTGTGAGTTCTTTGATGTGTAACAAGATGTGATTTCCGGATAAAACATTTCCCACATTCTGAACATGAAAATGGCTTCTCTCCTGTGTGAGTTCTTTGATGTATAACAAGTTTTGATTTCTGTGTAAAACATTTCCCACATTCTGAACATGAATATGGCTTCTCCCCTGTATGAGTACTTTTATGTGTAACAAGATTTGATTTCAGGTTAAAACATTTCCCACATTCTGAACATGAATATGGCTTCTCCCCTGTGTGAGTTATCTGATGTTGTACAAGGTTTGATTTATGATTAAAATATTTCTTACAAATGGAACAAGAAAATCTTTTCTCCTCTGTGTGAATTTTTTTATGTTTTACAAATGATGTTTCTGGAGGAAAACTATTTCCATTTTTAAATTGTGAAATTGGCTCCTTTTCTTTAAGATCAGTTGGTTTTCTAATGCCTCTTTTGTGACTTTTATTAATTTTAGTAGTCTGTAATGATTCAGAAGAGAGGACCTGTTTCATAGAATCAGATGATAGATCTTTGCTGTGAAAGAAAGATGGGATATCTGGAATAATGGCATTTGCTTTACTTGAATCTTGTGTGATCTCAAAGTCATCTGATTTATAAATTGAGGATGTCAGTTGTCCCACTGGTCTCGTGGTACAGTCATCTGCTAAGAATAAAATCTGTTATTTTTTTCATAAAATATGCTTGAAATTAATATTTTTAAACATTTCTACTTAAAACGTCCATAGAAACAGCAAGTTATGTAGTAAAATAGAATTATTTGTTAAGACAATAACAGCTCACAGTCTAATAGAAGACCTCATGGCATGAACCAGTAGAGTATGGTACACCACCTAAAATGTTATGTAGGTGAATATGATACCAATATAAACTTCCTCTCCCACAAAAACAAGCCCCCACTCAGTTCCATCATCTGTCAATGGCAAAACAGAGTATTCCAACATTATAACGACGTCAAACACACCTCCAAGACGACCACTGCATTGCTAAACAAACTGAGGGTAAAGGTGCTGGACTGGTCAAGCATGTCTCCAGACCTGAACCCTATTGAGCATCTGTGGGGTCTCCTCAAATGGAAGGTGGAGGAGCAGAAAGTCTCTAACATTCACCAGATCTGTGATATCATCATGGAAGAGGATACAGCGGCTCCTAGTGAACTAGCGTTCTAGTGAACTCCATGCACAAGAGAATTAAGGCAGTGCTGGAAAGTAATGGTGACCACATGAAATATTGTCATTTTGAGCACAGTTTGGCAATTTCACTTAGAGGTGTACTCATGTTTGTTGTCAGCAGTTTTGACATTAATGGAAGTGTGTTAAGTCATTTAAAGGACACACCAAAATTACACTGTTATACAAGCTGTACACTGACTACTGTGCATTGCATCAAAGTGTCAGATCGTCAGTGTTGTCCCATGAAAATATACAATTAAATATTTACAAAAAAATGAGGGGTGTATTAACCTTTGTGATATACTGTATTTGCAATTTTCACTCCAACATCCACTGCGTCACTGAAGGCTATACTTTCCAAAATGGAGTCCCTTTATGGGACTTTCTCCTGCTCTGGTTTTCTGCTGTTCTGTCACATCAAGTCTTCTGCAAATGTGTCACATCTTATCTGGGATCTGCTCCAGTGACGTCAGCTTCTGTTGTTGAGGGTATGAATTGAGTAACCTGAAATACTTAATTCAGCCATATCACAGACCCAAATATGTGGTTTAGTTGATGTAGCCTAATATATTTATGAATGTTATTGTTTCCTACTGACTCATATATGAATATATTCAGTGATTTTCCTTAATACAAAATGCCAGCTATGGACTCTCTAATATCGGGAAAAGTTTTGAAAGAGCCCATCACATCAGGTTAATGTCTCCATGGTCCAGTCTGCTGAGCACTGGCAGTGACACGCGAGTTAACGTCACATCTCAGATACCGATGGACCTGAAACAACTGAAGCAGAGAGCGGCTGCCATTCCACCCATGATCTCAGAAGGCTTCTCTGAATCAGCGTCACAAACTGTTCACATGAAGCCTCATCACGCTTTGGCTCTTTATCAAGAGCAGATCACCAAGGTTCACGAGGTGGCCCTGGATAGACTTACACCAACCAAAATTAGAATCTTTCCATTATTCCCCTCCCCATGTACATTTACCCATACGGACTCTATATTGTTGCAGTTCCCCCCAATGTCACCTAAAACCTGTGTTGAATGATGACATTGGGGGGGAACTGCAACAATGTAGAGTCCGTATGGGTAAATGTACATGGGGAGGGGAATAATGGAAAAATTCTAATTGGAGTTGCTATAAGCCTCCTAACATACCTGAACAAATAGAGGGTGAAATGCTGCAACAAATTGAAAAGGCAGCTAATAATAATAATCAGGTTCTTATTATGGGGGATTTCAACTATCCAGACATTCAGTGGGACATAGAATCTACTGGTTGTGCTAAAAGCTGTAAGTTCTTATCTACAATTAAGACCATTTCTTCTTTCAGATGGTAGATGAATCGACCAGGGGAGATAATTTGCTAGATCTGGTCCTGTCAAACAGACCAAACACAATTTCAGATCTACAGGTCTGGGAGCACTTGGGCACCAGTGATCATAATATGGTAAGCTTCAACGTAATATTCAATAGAACATTTCAAAGGGGAAATGCTGAAACCTGGAATTTTAGGAAAGCTGATTTCAAAAAATTAAGGGAAGAGCTTAAATGTGTAGATTGGGACAAAGTCATGGTAACTGGGGATACTGAACATAAATGGGGTAAGTTTAAGGATATACTACTAGAGTCCTGTAAAAAACGTATACCCTCTGGTAATAAAATGTCCAGGAATAAAAAGAAACCACTTTGGATAAATAAGACTGTACAAAGTATAATAAAACAAACAAAGGGCGTTTAAAATCTTAAAGGCTGAGAATACAGAAATAGCATTTCAGAAGTATAAAGATATCAATAGGAAATGTAAAAAAGACATCAAGCAATCAAAATTAGCTACTGAAACAAAAATCGCCAAGGATATTAAAATAAATCCCAAAATCTTTTATAAATACATTAATGCCAAAAGGAAAACAAAGGATAGTATCGGCCATTTAAAATATAATAACTAGTTAGTTATACAGGACAAACAAAAGACTGAGATATTAAATAGTTATTTCTCATCAGTGTTCACCAAGGAACTGACTGTACCAAGTGAAAAATCAAAGTTCACCACCCGATATAATTAATTTAACACAAGAAGAAGTATGCCTGCGTCTGAGTAAATTAAACAGTGACAAATCCCCAGGGCCAGATGGCATCATCTACGAATATTGAGGGAATTGAGCTCCGTAATCAACAGACTGCTGTATCTCATCTTTTTAGACTCGCTTTCTAACAGGGTTGGTTCCTCAGGATTGGAGGATTGCTGATGTGGTACCGATATTTAAGAAAGGTAAGAGGCTGGATCCAGGCAACTACCGTCCAGTAAGTCTGACATCAGTAGTGTGCAACGTTTTTGAGGGCATTTTAAGGGATGACATACAAAAATATATTGCAAAAATAATATAATAACTCAAAAAAAGCATGGATTCATGAAAGCTAAGTCATATCTAACCAACATGTTGGGGTTCTATGAGGGGGGAAGTGCAAACCTGGATATTGGTAATGCAGCTGATGTTATTTTTTTTAGACTTTGCAAAGGCATTTGATACTGTACCACATAATAGCCTTAAACTAAAGCTCCAGAAGCAAGAACTAGGGGAAACTATATGCAACTGGGTAAGGCGTTGGCTACAAGATAGGAAACAAAGAGTAGTCATAAATGGTACTTTCTCTAAATGAGCTATAGTCAGCAGTGGGGTGCCGCAGGGATCTGTGCTAGGACTGATTCTTTTTAATATCTTTATTAATGACCTTGTGGATGGGATTGATAGTAAAGTGTCAGTCTTTACTGATGACACCAAACTATGTAGGATATTATAAACTTATCTATATAGTACAATATTACAAAAAGATCTGGATAAGATGTCAGAATGGGCAGATACTTGGCAATTGAGATTTAATGTTGATAAATGTAAAGTAATGCACCTAGGATGGAGTAATCCTATAACTGCGTATACATTAAATGGAAGTAAACTCGGGACTACAGAACAGGAGAAGGACTTGGGTATTCTCATTAAAAATAAGCTGAGCAGCAGCACTCAATGCCAAGCAGCAGCTGCTAAAGCAAACAAGATTTTAGGGTGTATAAAAAGAGAGATTAGATCCCGTGATCCCAACGTATTGTTACTCCTCTATAAATCACCTGTAAGGCCACATCTGGAATATGGGATCTAGTTTTGGGCTCCACATTTTAAAAAGGACATTCAGAAGTTAGAGTCAGTTGAAAGGTGGGCAACTAGACTACTACAAGGAATGGAAGGTCTCCCATATGATGACAGGTTGAAAAAGTTAGATATGTTTAGCTGAGAAAAAAAGACGTCTCAGAGGAGATCTCATTTATTTGTATAAATACATGTGTGGTCAATATAAAGGACTGGCACATGACTTATTTCTTCCAAAGACAATACTACGGACCAGGGGGCAAACACTGCGAGTGGAAGAAAAGCGATTCCGGCAGCTAAATAGGAAAGGGTTCTTTACAGTTAGAGCAGTCAGACTGTGGAATGCCCTACCACAAGAGGTAGTAATGGCAGATACTATAACAGCTTTTAAAAAAGGGCTGGATGATTTCCTCAGTACACACAACATTGTTGGTTATAAATGACTTAGTGACCAAATGTAGAACTGGTTGAGGAAGGTTGAACTAGATGGACCTAGGTCTTTTTTCAACCTAAGTAACTATGAAACTACTGTATTTTTCACTTTATAAGACGCACTTTTGTTCCCCCAAATTTTGGGGGAAAGTAGGGGGTGCGTCTTATAATCTGAATATACGGATTATATACTGCAGGTTCCAGGGGAGGTGGGGGCCGCTCTGGAGCGGTGGTGGTGGCTGAGGGAGGCTGGTAGAGGCTGGTGAGCTGGTGACGGCTGCAGCCTTAGATCTCCTGCTCATATAATATGCAGAGCCGCTGTCCATCATCGTGGTGCTGAAACTGGCACCGCGGTGAAGGGCTGCGGGAGCGGCACATATTATATGTGCATGTGCTCCCCTTTTATCGCACATCCCCCCTGTGTTAGATGTGGCCCCCATGCTGCTGCCCATAGTAAAATAAAAAACGCTTTACTAACCTCCTCCAGCGTGTCTCCCCAGTCTCCCTCCTGCTGCTGTGATCAGGCACGCAGAGATGTCACTCTGCTGTACCGATCACATGACCAGCACTGAGAACCAAGAAGTGCAGGAGGCCGGAGCTCAACCACACGGAGGGAGACACGAAGGAGGACAGTGCTGGAGAAGGTAAGGAAAGAGTTTATTTTACTATAAGCAGCAGCATGGGGGCGATATCTAACACAGGGTGATGTATGCCAGCCACAGTGGGCCATGTGCAGCAATAGGGGGCTGTGTGCCAGCCACAGTGGGCGATGTGCAGCAATAGGGGGCCGTGTGCCAGCCACAGAGGACGTGTGCCAGCCACAGGGGGCCGTGTGCCAGCCATAGAGGATGTGTGCCAGCCACAGGGGGCTATGTGCCAGCCATAGAGGACATATGCCAGCCCTAGGGGACATGTAGCATCACAGGGGGCCGTGTGCCAGCCACAGTGGTCGTGTGCCAGGCATAAGGGACATGTGGCATCACTGGGGGACGTGTGCCAGCACAAGGGGGCTATAGTCAATATAAGGTGGCCATATCCAGATTAATGGGGCTAATTTTAGGACGGGGGGCTATGAGGGACATATAACCTATATGATTTGTTAGACGGACACTGGCATTATAAGACGGACCCCATTTATTAAATTCTCTATTCCTTCACCAAATTTGGGGTTACGTCTTATAATCAGGTGCGTCTTATAAAACGAAAAATACGTTATGTAAGTATCCTCCGTCTCGTTTAATATCTGGAAAAATAACCACAGACAATCTGTAGCAGATGTTTTTTGGTTATGTGCTGATCTCAAGATAAGATCTAGATTCAACCTTCCTTGGTCAGGATAATGTGCCCTAATGAAAGTATTACATCTATAGTTGGACCAATTACATTTAATTACAACCAAGGGGGGGGGGGTGTTATGATTCAGGGACCGGGGAGGATACAATAATGCGGAATCCCAAAAAGGTAACAGAGTGGCTGGAAACTTAATAGACTGCAGACCTAATCCTGATACACAACTAACATTAGCCGTTGGGCGTGCCTACGATGACCTGGACGCCTTGACAAAGCCGGAGAACTAAATAATCTCACAGATAGAAATATAAGAAAGCTAATCTGCCTCGGAGTAGTCCCCAAAGATAGATAGATAGCCCCCCACATGTAAAGGCTACGGTGATATAGAAGAACACAATACAAAGCCAGAAAGGACAAATTTTAGCAAAGGTGAGGCCCAAACTATCTTTATAGAAAAGGATAGGAAAGCCCAACTGTCTGCAGCCGTAAAAACCCTAATGAATACTAGCACTACTGATATGGAAAAATCCTGAGGTTACTAAACCTCTCCTCCACTGTACCAGCACTCAGATGTTACTGGAATCCAAAAAACACTAATACAGATGAGGGACTGAATAATACCATGCATGACAAAACACAAATCTTGCAGCATCATGGCGCTAAGTATACAGACACTCCCAGCAGGGAATGATCCCATTCCACCACGAACTCCACACAGACAAATTAGGAATCATGCATAGTATCAAAGCAGAACAACAAAAGGTAGTAAACAAACAGCAGAGGTCCAAGACCACTTATCTGAGGGAAGTTCAGGAAGTGAGCAGAGCTGGTTGCAGAATGTACTGGACACACAGGAGCAATTGACAAGTAACAAGAGAAAGCTACTAAGTTAAATAGCCCAATCAGACCCTGATTGCCAGTCCTCTGCAGGTGTGTCGCTTCCCTTCCACACATC
The DNA here is from genome assembly GCF_048569485.1 of Anomaloglossus baeobatrachus. Lineage (NCBI taxonomy): Eukaryota > Metazoa > Chordata > Amphibia > Anura > Aromobatidae > Anomaloglossus > Anomaloglossus baeobatrachus. Next base: position 929,565 of record NW_027441813.1, on the reverse strand, counting down.
AATTGCACCGCCAGCACGGACCACAAGAGGGAGCTCCAAACTGGAAAACGTATTCAAAACAGGGGTGGTTCACAGATAAGTTCCAAATGAAATATGTCTAAATGATAAAGTTTTAAAAATTTAAGGTTGACAACAGTCACAGATATTTTATTAAGGGGGGACTGTGAGGGTAGGGCTGGGCTATGGGCCGTTTGTCCAGATGTAATAAGTTTATCTGTGTGTGTGTGTGTGTGTGTGTGTGTGTGTGTGTGTGTGTGTAAATAATCAAAGTATAGATGTCGTTTCATAATTATCTGTGTCTATATGACGATTTCATAGAAGCTTTATAATATGATTAGAAGATGTGTGTATGTACAGTATGGTGTTAAAGATGAAGCCAATAAATAGTGAATAAGTGTGAGTATAGACAATAACAAATGTACTGAAATAGTCAAATTCATCAGTCTTCATCAGTAAAATAATTAGTAACGAGCGGTGACACAACTCTGGGTGATTAGAGGATGGGCTCGGTGGCTCTTATCTGTATATTAGAGCCATCAGCCATGCACAGCTGAGGGATAGATCACGGCAGATGGGGAATAGTCTTTTTTTTGCAGTTTATTGCAATTCTGTTGAAGTTAATCGGTTTTAAAGAAAACTGAAAAGTCAAAATAAGTCTAAGTTCACACACTGAGTTATTTCGACGCAGCGTTTTTGTGCGTTTTTTGTGTCAAAAAATGCGCAAAGACGCACCCGCGGCAAAAGAACGTGGCAAAAACGCATGCGTTTTTACCGCGTTTTTGGTGCGTTTTTTGCTACGTTTTGTTGCAATTTTGCTCACTGCGTTTTTATGCGTTTTTTTTTATCAGTGAACAATGTCATAAAGATTGTTGAAGAAAAAAAAAAAGGTCTGTCATTTCCTTCTTCAATATGTTCTTCATTCTCCACTAGTGTATGCAAGAGAGCAGACAGCTGCAGAACTAGAAGGCTCAGCATGCTCCATCCAGGACTGTATGCTGGAGGGAGAGGCAGGGGGAGCAGAACTAAGGCTCAGCATACTCCATCCACTAGTGTATGCAGGAGAGCAGACAGCAGCTGCAGAACTGCAAGGCTCATCATCCTCCATCCAGGACCGTATGCAGGGGTTTTTTGCCCCCCCAAAAAATTACGTGGGCTTCACCATATTTTTGCATGCTAGCCAGGTACGGGCTGCCCCCAACCCTCAGCTGCCTATTTGTACCTGGCTAGGAACCAAAAATATAGGGAAGCCCTTTTTTTTTTTATTTCATGAATTGCATGAAATAATTTTAAAAAAAAATGACGTGGGCTTCGCCCAATTTTTTGAGTCCAGCCTGGTACAACTAGGCAGCTGGGGATTGGAATCTACAGCGCAGGGTGCCCATGCTTTCTGGGCACCCCTGCTGCGAACTGCAGTCCGCAGCCACCCCAGAAAATGGCGCTTTCATAGAAGTGCCATCTTCTGACGCTGTATCCAACTCTTCCAGCTGCCCTGATGCCGGGTGGCTCGCTGGGTAATAATGGGGTTAGGGCTAGCTGTATATTATCAGCTGGCCCTAAGCCCGAAATTCATGGTGTCACTCCAATATTAGACATGGCCACCATGAATTTCTAGTAAAGATAAAAAAAACCAACACACAGAAAAATATTTTTATTAGAAATAAAACACAACACAATTAGTGACTCCATCTTTATTGAAATAAACCCCCCCTCACCCCTCCGCAGTAATCCTGGGTCAAGGGTCCCGCGCTGTCCAATCCGGATTCAATATCATCTGATCGGTTTGCTGGAAGGCAAAGCAATCAGATGATGTGTCAGGTTCAAGGACCTGAATCACATGACACAGCAGCTGATTGTATAAAAGCCGTTTATACAATCAGCTGATGCATCGGTGCAAAAAAAAAAAAAAAATACACACATCTGCGCTCTGACTCCTGTCCGATCGCACCAGGAGCTGCCGGTAATCAGTGAAGTGGTCTCCTGACGGCATCAGCTGATAGCCAGCCGGGCGGTAAAAGCCGGCGTCACCGCGAGACTTGCGATCAGCTGATGCGTCAGGTGCCGCATCATGTGACCGCATCAGGTGATCACCGCCAGGTCCTGTATCCATCGAACGTGCTGCCTGGGAGCCAGCACACAGCCGGAGCAAAGGTGGCGGTACCGGGAGAGGAGCAGGGAGCGGACATGGCACCGGGAGTCTGCAGACAGGTGAGTATGACTTTTTTTTTCTACTGTTCACTTTTGATTTCACAGCCGCTTCCACCTCCTGCCCGGCCATGGCGCCGCACGGGAGCAGACATGGCAGCGGCGGGAAGTGGGGGCAGCGGTGGCGGTACCGGGAGGATTTATGCTTCTGTGTTTACTGACAGAAGGAATCCTCTTCCTGTACATGTCACTTTACTACCCACCCCTTGCGTTTATAGCTGCGTTTTTAGTCATAGAAACGCACTAAAACGCAGCTATATTTGCAATTTGCGTTTTTCATTGCGTTTTTAAACAGCTCATTGAACTCAATGGGTGGAACACGCAGTGAAAAACGCGAAAATAATTGACATGCTGCGTTTTTGTGGGCACTACAAAAACGCAGCTAAAAAAAAATGCTGTGTGCAGACAGCAAAAATGAAAATTCATAGACTTTGCTGGGGAAGCAAAGTCATGCAGTTTTCTGGGCAAAAACGCACCCAAAAAACGCGCAAAAACGCCGTGAAAAACGCACTGTGTGAACTTACCCTAAGGGGAAACTATTGTACAGAAATTCACACTTGGATCTCACTGGACATTTAATGTTGTCTATCATAAAAGCAAAGTTTGATCAAAAAGACTGGACCTGGTGTTGTAGGGACTAAATTATCACATTCAGCAGCACAAAATACAGAGAAGGTAGATTCATCTTATATAATGCCAGGAATCTAGGAAGGAAACAGCATCATCACCCTCCGATATTTCCTACAGGCTATCATAATATCATTCTACTTATCCGCACATTCTATGTACGCTAATGTAGTGAACCTTAATCCATCGGGGTGCTACAAAGCAGGGCTGTGGAGTCGGTAAGCCAAACCTTCGACTCAGACTCCGACTCCTCAAATTCTCTTGCACCGACTCCGACTCCGGCTCCGACTCCGACTCCTACATATATTGCTTAGTTAGGTGAAAAATTTATTGTAGTACATGAATATGTGTATGTGAACATCAGACATTTAATAATTTTTATGATACGATAATCAAGATATTTGGATAGAACATAAAATATATTTATTGGAATACAACTTTAGAACACAAAAAACTGTAATAAATTGTAAATATGTAATACACTATGTAATATACAGTAGATTACATATATATCTTGTGTGTGTATATACACCGTGTGTGTATGTGTATATATATATATATATATATATATATATATATATATATATATATATATATATATATATATATATTACATATTTACAATTTATTAGTTTTTTGTGTTCTAAAGTTGTATTCCAATAAATATTTTATGTTCTATCCAAATATCTTGATTATTGTATCATAAAAACAATTAAATGTCTGATGTTCACGTTGTACTACAATAAATTTTTCACTTAAATATAAGCATTATACTAAATGTTATTATTTAGTAAAATATTCAGCACATTCTGCATTGCACTCCTGTCCCCAATTTATTATATATTTTAGGAGTCGGAGTCGGTGCATTTTATACCGACTCCGACTCCGACTCCACCAAAATGAGCTCCGACTCCGACTCCACGACTCCGACTCCACAGCCCTGCTACAAAGTTCTGCATACCCACCAGGATGCAGGGCCTACACCCTTAGGGACTCAGAACCCCAGTGCCAGTAACACCAAGAACCCAGGTAATCCCAAACTGTGGAGAGGAGTCAGGACACAGAAAGGAGAAGGAAGTCTGCAGTGAAAGGGAGCAGACATAGTCAGAACTGCGGTGACTGTTGAAAGTTGACAGTGAAAGTGAGAGGTGTGACTGAGCAACATCCTGACTCGGGTTGACAATGATCTGGTACCCAGGAGAGGTGGTTGCCGGTGAAGTATTCCCGGAACTACGCACCGACAGGGTACAGGACCCTAGGACAGGAAAGAGCTTCAAGCCGACCTGTTAATGTGGCGCCCCTGAGGCTTCCGTCGCCACAGGTCATTGCACCCCATCCAGCGGTGTGATGCCCCATTCTGGGTGAGGAAAGGAGTGAACACCGGTCCCCTGGTAAATCTACACTACACCCATTGCTAGGAACACACTGGGACCAGGGATAGTGGCAGAAAACCCTCCCATGCTGCATGCTGGGAGGGGCCGTAAGACCCATCCCTGCTCCTATAGGGTAGAACAGAGCAACTGGGGAGGTGGGAGGAGCCACAAGAGTGCAGACACAGAGAGGAAGGTCTAGTGGAGTCAGTGGAAGAGAGAGTGGAGAAGGAGGAGGAGGCCTGCTGGAGGCAGGCAAGGAGGAGAAAAGAAAGGAAAGAAAGCTCCAAGTCAGTCAGGGGCTGAAAGGAAAGAAAGAGACGCTTCCTGGTGAAGATCCTGGGACTCAGAGGGTCCAGGTGACACCAAGCAGAGAACAGAAGGGATCCCAGGGCCACGGGTAGCTGTAGAGCTGCGGTGGCCTGTTCCACAACGGTGGAGGGATCAAGCTGCAGCAGGGGACGGTCCCTAGAAACCGGAGGAGTGCAAAATCATCTCCAGACAGTAAAAACCGAGGCCCAGGGAAAGTTGTAAGCTCCCCGGGCCAGAGCCCACAGCAGTACCTCTAGAAAAGGGATAATCAGCCGACAGGTGACCCCCCAGCCTGGAGGCTGTTGTGGAGGCCAAGCCAGGTTCATCCTACAAAGGCAAGGCTAAGGAACACAGCTGAAGACAGAGACACTTAAGAGAAGGGTACCGGCTTTTACTCCAAGAATCACCCAGAAACGGCGGAGGTCCCTGACAGTGGTCCCAGCAGTCCAAGGGTTCCTGCAGGACTGTGACAAGAATTGTGAGTAAAGAACTTGAAACTGCACCCTTGGAGTTGCCTCTGTTATTTCATCTGCATAGACACTCACAAGCACCAACTGTGCCCCGGGGCACTGCTCCACCTGTGGGGAGTAGTACCACCATTGCTGCCATATCATCCCCCGGAGGCCTCATACAGCAGCGGCGGCTTATTAGCCGCATACCACAGGTGGCGTCACGAACACAAACTTTAATTCAAGCCACATATTCTACTGACACCCACCAGGGCCACGGAGCCGGGCCCAGCCACCACTGACTACCACCGGACTAGTCCGGCCCGGCACCGGGTGTCCCATAGCCCTGGAGTGGGCGACTCAACTTTGGCGTCACGAACAGGATGTCGTGCCCAGGACGGGTACTGTGCGCCTGAAAAGACTGTGTTACTGCATGCTTCATTGTGAAAACTGCCGCCATTAGCGCTGCAAAGAGCGAGAAGAAGGGGGGCGTGCCAGAAGAAAGGGCGCAAAGAGAAGCCCCGCCCCCTTGGTCTTGGCGAAAAGAGCGCGAAGCGGTGCCCGCCATGGAAGGCGGAGGAAGAAGCAATGGCGACTAGACAAGCTGGCCGGCTGGCAGGAAGAGTCTAAATGCCAGACCAGCAAATAAAGAAGATGTACCTGATAGCGAGCGAAGCGGTGCCGGCCGTGATGGGCTGGGCGCCAGTCTGGCGCCAGATGATAGTGCAGCCTCCGGCCCCGCCTCCGGGAAGGGAAAGGGTGCAGCCGAGTGGCGTGGTCGAGCACCCGAGCAGTGTTCCAGCAAGCGTTCCCCAGGTCGGCAGCATGGCAGAGAGGCTGCAGAAGTACGCACCAGGGACCGGGAAGATGGATCCCGAGCTGGACCTGCTCCGGGAGGAAATGAGAATCCTGGCTTGGAGGCTGAACAACATGCAAACGGAGGTGGACCGGCGGAGTGGAAACTCGATGGTGCCGGAGAGCGTGGGCCACAGGATGGAGGCCGCAGAGCAGCGACCGGGTGAGCTATTTGAAACCCGGACCCATGGCCCTACCAAGCGCCACCGCCCAGTCCCTCCACCGTCCCGCTAGCTTTCCCAGCCAGCCCCGCTGACGCCCGGTGGGGCACCGGAGGCCTACTTGAAACCCCCGAAGATGGCGCCTGGGGAGGGGTGGACCCCGCACAGTTAGTGGGCCCCCTACCGAGTCCCCCTGTAAGCCTCCTGGGAACAACATCTCCGGGAGTGAACTGGGACGCGGCGCCCATTGAGAGTGGGAGACTACAGCAGCCACTGCGGCCCAAGGAGACTCCCCTGGCAAATGAGCTGACCTGCCAGAGATTGGTGAAGGAGTACCAGCGGGAGTGGGAGGCCCGGGAGGAGAAGCGGAGGGCCGAGGAGGCGTCCAACCTGGCCTCCAAGGATCAAATCAGAAAGGCCCTCAAGGGGTCACAGGGCCCAGTGAGACGGGGCCTAGTGGTAGACTTTCGACAGGAAGGAGGCTGGGGCTTCATCAGAGAGCCCGGACTGGGTAAAGATGTTTTTGTGGCCCGACGTGATATTGAGGAACACCTGCCCAAAGGCCACTCAGGGCGAGATGCTAAGCCGGGTGACGCTGTGGAGTACACCCGGCTGATGGGAAGCTGGGGCTGGTACGCCCTGCACGTACACATCCTGTGGGAGGAGACGTCCTCAAAAGAACCGGAGTGGCGCCGCACTATGCCAGCGTGCAGCGTCTCCCCTGTCAGCAGCAGCCGCAGCACTACCTCAAAGCAGGCCCAAGCCGCAGAACGGAGCAGCGGGCCTGCAACAGCCACGCAGGAGACACAGACCCGGATCTCCATGGCTTGTCTGATGCAGGGTGCACGGCGAAAGCAAGACCCTAAAGATCACAGCAACAGCCCCCTGCAAACAAGTAGCCCTCTGCAGGAACGCCGTGTTGCGCGTGCAAGAAGCCCCATTCCCGCCCAGGCCGCAGTTGTCCGCAGAGGATCAGTGGCCAGCACCCAGGGGACCCAGACAATAATCTCATCGGCATACCTGTTGCCCGGAGCAATGCCGGAGTGGGACCCCCGCATCTATCCTCGTGAGTAAGAAGGAAAAGAAGATGCTGAAATGTAAATAGCCCCTGTCTGCCCCTTATGCTTTGTGAAGATGTCCCTTTTGTGCTGCCCTCATGTTCTTTTCGAAGATGACACCCTTTCCTGCCTACTGCCCCTTGTACTTTTTGAAGAAGTCATTCCCCCTGTGTATGTGTACCGGGCCACTAGACTGGAATGTGGTCCCTGGTAAATGTGATGTGTAAAGTGTCCTGTGTAACCAGGCCACTGGAATTAGTGGCTGGTATTTTTTTCCACTTTGTCGACTGAGAGAAACGAACTGCCAGGCTACTGGACGTGTAGTAGCCAAAAATGTAATTAGTTGCACCCGTTGTGCCCCCTACCAGAATTATGGGGGATGTGCCCGAACCGTGCAATGGACTGGAAGTGCACACTTAAGAGTTTTTCTTTATAAGAAGTTTGCAACGTTTACCAATATGTGCCTCCCATAAAGGGAAGAAATGTTATATTGTTTTTCTTTCTACACGCGTGTAAAAATGTTTTTGCAGTTTCTCCACATTTTCTGTTGTTTTTCAGCCCGAGGACGTGCTGGGATTTGCTGTGGGGGAGTGTGGCGCCCCTGAGGCTTCCGTCGCCACAGGTCATTGCACCCCATCCAGCGGTGTGATGCCCCATTCTGGATGAGGAAAGGAGTGAACACCGGTCCCCTGGTAAATCTACACTACACCCATTGCTAGGAACACACTGGGACCAGGGATAGTGGCAGAAAACCCTCCCATGCTGCATGCTGGGAGGGGCCGTAAGACCCATCCCTGCTCCTATAGGGTAGAACAGAGCAACTGGGGAGGTGGGAGGAGCCACAAGAGTGCAGACACAGAGAGGAAGGTCTAGTGGAGTCAGTGGAAGAGAGAGTGGGGAAGGAGGAGGAGGCCTGCTAGAGACAGGCAAGGAAGAGAAAAGAAAGGAAAGAAAGCTCCAAGTCAGTCAGGGGCTGAAAGGAAAGAAAGAGACGCTTCCTGGTGAAGATCCTGGGACTCAGAGGGTCCAGGTGACACCAAGCAGAGAACAGAAGGGATCCCAGGGCCACGGGTAGCTGTAGAGCTGCGGTGGCCTGTTCCACAGGAACAACGGTGGAGGGATCAAGCTGCAGCAGGGGACGGTCCCTAGAAACCGGAGGAGTGCAAAATCATCTCCAGACAGTAAAAACCGAGGCCCAGGGAAAGTTGTAAGCTCCCCGGGCCAGAGCCCACAGCAGTACCTCTAGAAAAGGGATAATCAGCCGACAGGTGACCCCCCCAGCCTGGAGGCTGTTGTGGAGGCCAAGCCAGGTTCATCCTACAAAGGCAAGGCTAAGGAAGACAGCTGAAGACAGAGACACTTAAGAGAAGGGTACCGGCTTTTACTCCAAGAATCACCCAGAAACGGCGGAGGTCCCTGACAGTGGTCCCAGCAGTCCAAGGGTTCCTGCAGGACTGTGACAAGAATTGTGAGTAAAGAACTTGAAACTGCACCCTTGGAGTTGCCTCTGTTATTTCATCTGCATAGACACTCACAAGCACCAACTGTGCCCCGGGGCACTGCTCCACCTGTGGGGAGTAGTACCACCATTGCTGCCATATCATCCCCCGGAGGCCTCATACAGCAGCGGCAGCTTATTAGCCGCATACCACTGGGGGCGTCACGAACACAAACTTTAATTCAAGCCACATATTCTACTGACACCCACCAGGGCCACGGAGCCGGGCCCAGCCACCACTGACTACCACCGGACTAGTCCGGCCCGGCACCGGGTGTCCCATAGCCCTGGGGTGGGCGAGTCATTAATACCTGCACAGCAAAGGGGACCATCAAGGACCTTGCTGACCCTAAAGAATTTGAAGACTCAGTAGCAAAGAGAGAACTGGAGAAAGGACCAGAGACTGCAACCCCACAGGGATCACGCTACCGTCAGGCGGACAGAGGTGGACAAACCACAGACCGGGAACCCCCAGTGTTCCATACCAGGGGGACCCACTTACCAGAGACAGGTGCAGGGGAAGAAGGTACCAAAGAACCAGACTGGCACTGGGACGAAGGGGACCTGGAGGCAAAACCAGCCGCCCTCGGGCAACCAGTTAACATCCCAACGTGAGTAAACCAGTTGCACTGAATCAATATCTGGACTCCTTCTTCCGACGCTCACTGCACCATACACCCGCTGGGGCAATACCCTACTTGTGGCGGGACTATCATACTAGTTGCTCATACCATCAGCCCCAGTAGAGACACTTAGCTGCAACACTGCAAGTGGCATCACGAATAACCTCTATTCAAATATCCCCTGTAAAAATCCCCCATTACAAAAAGGGCCCAGGGCACGGAACCGGGTAACGGCCACCATCGTGACATCCCCAGAGCGTACATAACCCGGAACCGAGTACCCCATATCCCTGGGTGCTACACTGCTATTTGGCTTTGTAGTTTAGAAATCTGGGCAGCTGTGAGTACGCAACCTCTAACTCCAACAGAAGGACCTCCAATGCCCAAGTAATGGGGACAATTTCAACACATTGGCTTAGTGGCAGAATGGGGACCACTTGATTGTGATATGGCCGGACTACACCACGGATAAAGCAGCCACAGCCGGTGACTGAGAAGAATCTATGACTTCTCTGCATTTAGTGGTCACTACTCACCTGGGCGGTTATCTGTAGGAATCTCCTCTCTACTCCGCTCATCACCCCTCACATATGTCTCTGTAGTATTAATATGGGGCAGATCTTCCCCCTGAAAGAAATATTGTAAAAGTCACAGACAGATGGAGAAGTCCCATCTATGATCAGCTCTAATCCTGCCATCTCCACCGCTCTCATTACACAAGTATAACACATATAATACTGGAGGATAAAACAAGACTGAGCACAAGACCTTCACAGCCGTCTACACATCATAGGGGGATTTCATGGCCCCTTCTCTCCATCTACCTGATGATCCTGAGGAACATCGGGAGCTTCTTGTTTACAGTCCTGTGGGAGAAGAGGATGGGGACATCTCTCTGGTGTTGTCCTCTTACTGGATAGAACTGGAGGAGACACATACAGGGACTGAATTCATTCCTTACATACAGATAATTATAGGCCGTGTGTATTTAGTCCTGTCTATTACCTGGTGATGTGAGGGGCCGGGGAACCTCCATCATGACGTCCTTGTACAGATCTTTGTGTCCTTCTAAATACTCCCACTCCTCCATGGAGAAATAGACGGTGACGTCCTGACACCTTATAGGAACCTGACACATACAATGATACCGTCACCCCCGATCCCTTCATAGCGTTACTGTATAATGTCCCAGCATTCCCAGCAGTGTCACCTCTCCAGTCAGCAGCTCAATCATCTTGTAGGTGAGTTCTAGGATCTTCTGGTCATTGATGTCCTCATGTATCGGGGGGTGAGGTGGAGGCCCCGTGATTGGGCTCAGGGGTCTTCCCCATCCCTCAGACACAGGGGCCTGACAGCGCTCACTAGAGGTCTTCTTCACTACTGTGTAATCCTGGTTATGGAGAGACACAGTAATAAATCTCACTCCAGACATTTCCAGAGTCCTCACCTCTCCAGTTCTGTCCATCTGTTATTCCCATCTATATATATATAATTGCCTTATTCTGTCTGTCTGTCTTGCTCCAAAATAACATCATTACAGTGACAACCGTCGCATTGGCCGCTCGGCTCGGCCCCGCCCCCCTTGGCCACGCCCTTGCACACTGTGCCCGCTCGGCCACGCCCCCCGCACACTGTGCCCGCTCGGCCACGCTCCCCGCACACTGTGCCCGCTCGGCCACGCCCTCCGCACACTGTGCCCGCTCGGCCACGCCCTCCGCACACTGTGCCCGCTCGGCCACGCCCTCCGCACACTGTGCCCGCTCAACCACGCCCCCCGCACACATTGGGCACCTATACACCTCCCCCTAGGACTACTTCACCTATTAGACACCTTACCTCCAGGACTACTCCTCCTATTATACTCCTCTCTCCCCAGGACTACTCCTCATATTATACTCCTCTCTCCCCAGGACGACTACTCCTATTATACTCCTCTCTCCCCAGGACTACTCCTCCTATTATACTCCTCTCTCCCCAGGACTACTCCTCCTATTATACTCCTCTCTCCCAGGACTACTCCTCCTATTATAGTCCTCTAACCTCAGGACTACTCCTCTTATTATACTCCTCTACCCCCAGAACTACTCCTCCTATTATACTCCTCTACCCCCAGGACTACTCCTCCTATTATACTCCTCTCCCCCAGGACTACTCCTCTTATTATACTCCTCTACCCCCAGAACTACTCCTCCTATTAGACTCCTCTCCCCCCAGGACTACTCCTCCTATTAGACTCCTCTCCCCCCAGGACTACTCCTCTTATTATACTCCTCTACCCCCAGGACTACTCCTCCTATTAGACTCCTCTCCCCCCAGGACTACTCCTCCTATTATACTCCTCTACCCCCAGAACTACTCCTCCTATTATACTCCTCTCTCCCCAGGACTACTTCTCCTATTATACTCCTCTCTCCCCAGAACTACTCCTCCTATTATACTCCTCTCTCCCCAGGACTACTACTCCTGTTATACTCTAATAAGACAACACTCAGAACATTTACAGCGCCCTACACAAACACTTGGCAACTACAGACAACAACATCTATATATTTATATATATATATATATATATATATATATATATATATATATATATATCAAAAATCATACATTAACTACACAATAAATTCTAGAATACCCGATGCGTTAGAATCGCGCCACCATCTAGTAGATAAGAATGATATAAAACCGACAAGAAAAACAGCCAAAATCCAATAAAATATATATTCCTTTATTAATAATGTAGTTAAAACAGCAATTTATATGCAAGGTTAATGATGACAGAAGGGACCCACAACACAGTACAATTATATAAAAAAAAAAAATAAATAAGAAATGTAATTACATGAAAAGGCCACCAGATGGCCCAAAACAAGCGAGCACACATGGAAAACTGCCACAGAATAAATAAATATATATATATATAAATATAAGTGCAAATACTATATATTATATATAAAGTGCACAACAGTAATAATAAAGTGTATAATAGTGAAAAAGTGCACTATAATTAATAATACTATGGCAGACAATTCATGTGAAGTCACATGCAAAGAGCATCAAGATAACCACCTGGGGTAAATCCACAATGCTTAGTCAAAGTTGGACTATATAAAAGTGCAATGTGCAAGCAAATAAATGTAAATACATTTAATTAGATGGGTATACCTGAAGCCATATGGACTGTGTATAGGGAGCCTCCAACCCACCCTACACATGTTTCGGCGTACCTTCGTCAGGGAAATGTGTCAATTCCCATCTAATTAAATGTATTTACATTTATTTGCTTGCACATTGCACTTTTATATAGTCCAACTTTGACTAAGCATTGTGGATTTACCCCAGGTGGTTATCTTGATGCTCTTTGCATGTGACTTCACATGAATTGTCTGCCATAGTATTATTAATTATAGTGCACTTTTTCACTATTATACACTTTATTATTACTGTTGTGCACTTTATATATAATTTATAGTATTTGCACATATATATATATATTATATATATATATATATATTTATTTACTAGAAGGTGGCTGGATTCTACGCATCGGGTATTCTAGAATTTACGTATTGTGTAGTTAATGTATGATTTTTGTTATATATATAGATGTTGTTGTGTGTAGTTACCAAGTGTTTGTGTAGGGGCTGTACATGTTCTGGGTGTTGTCTGGGTGTGGCGGGGGGTGAGAGCGGTGTTGTTTGTGTGTTGCGTTGTGTGTGTTGCTTTGTTTGTGTAGCGCTGTGTGTCTGTAGCGTTGTGTGTGTGTGTGTGTTGCGTGGTTTGTGTGTGTTTTGGGGGAGGTATGTTTTGTGCAGTGTGTGTTGCGCGGTATGTGCGTATATTTATGTATGCCGCGGTGTTTGTGTGTTGGGTGTTGTGTGTGTGCAGCGTTGTCTGTGTGTGTGGGTGTCTGTGTAGGGCGGTGTTTGTGTTTCCCAGTGTGTGTGTGTTGTGCAGTGCGCGTGTGTGTGTGTGTTGGGGGGAGGTGTGCACCTCCCATCGTGCTCCATCCCTTATGCTGCGCACCCCCCATCGTGCTCCATCCCCCATGCTGCGCACCCCCCATCGTGCTCCATCCCCCAAGCTGCGCACCCCCCATCGTGCTCCATCCCCCAAGCTGCGCACCCCCCATCGTGCTCCATCCCCCATGCTGCACATTCCCCATCGTGCTCCATCCCCTATGCTGCGCATTCCCCATCGTGCTCCATCTCCCATGCTGCGCATTCCCAAACATGCTCCATCCACCATGCTGCGCACTCCCAAACGTGCGCCATCCGCCATGCTGCGCACTCCCAAACGTGCTCCATCCGCCATGCTGCGCACTCCCAAACTTGCTCCATCCGCCATGCTGCGCACTTCCCATCGTGCTCCATCCGCCATGCTGCGCACTCCCCATCGTGCTCCATCCGCCATGCTGCGCACTCCCCATCGTGCTGCATCCCCCATGCTGCGCACTCCCCATCGTGCTCCATCCGCCATGCTGCGCACTCCCAAACGTGCTCCATCCGCCATGCTGCGCACTCCCAAACGTGCTCCATCCGCCATGCTGCGCACTCCCAAACGTGCTCCATCCGCCATGCTGCGCACTCCCAAACGTGCTCCATCCGCCATGCTGCGCACTCCCAAACGTGCTCCATCCGCCATGCTGCGCACTCCCAAACGTGCTCCATCCGCCATGCTGCGCACTCCCCATCGTGCTGCATCCCCCATGCTGCGCACTCCCCATCGTGCTCCATCCGCCATGCTGCGCACTCCCAAACGTGCTCCATCCGCCATGCTGCGCACTCCCAAACGTGCTCCATCCGCCATGCTGCGCACTCCCAAACGTGCTCCATACGCCATGCTGCGCACTCCCCATCGTGCTCCATCCGCCATGCTGCGCACTCCCCATCGTGCTCCATCCCCCATGCTGCGCACTCCCAAACGTGCTCCATCCGCCATGCTGCGCACTCCCAAACGTGCTCCATCCGCCATGCTGCGCACTCCCAAACGTGCTCCATCCGCCATGCTGCGCACTCCCAAACGTGCTCCATCCGCCATGCTGCGCACTCCCAAACGTGCTCCATCCGCCATGCTGCACACTCCCAAACGTGCTCCATCTGCCATGCTGCGCACTCCCAAACGTGCTCCATCCGCCATGCTGCGCACTCCCAAACGTGCTCCATCCGCCATGCTGCGCACTCCCAAACGTGCTCCATCCGCCATGCTGCGCACTCCCAAACTTGCTCCATCCGACATGCTGCGCACTCCCAAACGTGGTCCATCCGCCATACTGCGCACTCCCAAACGTGCTCCATCCGCCATGCTGCACACTCCCAAACGTGCTCCATCCGCCATGCTGCGCACTCCCAAACGTGCTCCATCCGCCATGCTGCGCACTCCCAAACGTGCTCCATCCGCCATGCTGCGCACTCCCAAACGTGCTCCATCCGCCATGCTGCGCACTCCCAAACTTGCTCCATCCGACATGCTGCGCACTCCCAAACGTGGTCCATCCGCCATACTGCGCACTCCCAAACGTGCTCCATCCGCCATGCTGCGCACTCCCAAACGTGCTCCATCCGCCATGCTGCGCACTCCCAAACGTGGTCCATCCGCCATGCTGCGCACTCCCAAACGTGCTCCATCCGCCATGCTGCGCACTACCCATCGTGCTCCATCCCCCATGCTGCGCACCCCCCATAGTGCTCCATCCCCCATGTTGCCCGCAGCATCAGCCTCTGTGCCCGCAGCATCAGCCTCTGTGCCCGCAGCATCAGCCTCTGTGCCCGCAGCATCAGCCTCTGTGCCCGCAGCATCAGCCTTTTCTGTCCCCAGCATCAGCCTCTCTCCTCCCAGCCTACCCCAGCCTCAGCCTCCCCCAACATCAGCCTCTCTTCTCTCAGCCTCCCCCTCCCAGCCTTCCCCAGGATCAGCCTCTCTCCTTCCAGCCTCCTCCAGCACGCCGTGCTCCTCTGCCGACACTCACACACCCGATCGCATACACTCACACACACACACCCACCCGATCGCATACACTCACACACACCCGATCGCATACACTCACACACACACACCCGATCGCATACACACACACATTGACGATATTACACATACGCGCTCACACTCACAACATCTGGAGATACCACATGCTTCTGGCCATGTGATCCTCCGGCAGGTCCTGAAAGCTCACAGCACAGGATCGCCGCCGAGAAGCAAGCGATATCCCAGGATGTTGTGAGTGTGTGGATGTGATGTGTGTGTGAGGTGTGTGTGAGAGTGAGTGTGATCTGATGTGTGTGTGTGTACTCACCTAGGAGTCGGGGTCCGTGTCAGTTGGGGATTGCGTGCGGGGGGCCGGGCCAGAGCGAGCGTGCATTGCGTGAGGGGGGCGGGGCCTGCAGAGAGCCGGGGCGAGAGGCCAATCCGTGGGGGGGGGCGGGGCCATGGCGAGCCCAGCGGCCAATCAGCTTTGTGTCACCGTAAGGACACAATTTTGGAGCATGACAGACAGACAGACAGAATAAGGCAATTATATATATAGATTCTGTGGCAGTTTTCCATGTGTGCTCGCTTGTTTTGGGCTCCAGCTGCCATCTGGTGGCCTTTTCATGTAATTACATTTCTTATTTATTTATTTTTTTTTATATAATTGTACTGTGTTGTGGGTCCCTCCTGTCATCATTAACCTTGCATATAAATTGCTGTTTTAACTACATTACTAATAAAGGAATATATATTTTATTGGAATTTGGCTGTTTTTCTTGTCGGTTTTATATTTATATGAATAGCCTATTTATTGGAGTTGGGGTGTATTTAATATATTTATATATAGTGATAGTTTTTAAAAATACACTATATCATACCCCCCACCTTGGCATTAATCTGTTTAGATAAGAATGATGTAATGTGACGTCATCAGAATCTCTCACCTCTCCAGTAAGCCGGAAGAGGATCTCTAGGGTGAGGTGTAATATCCTCTCCGCCATCTTGTCCCTGGCCATATCCATCCTTCACGGGGCAATCAGGAGAATTCTCTTCTATAGAAGATCTCCACTGAGAGGATCCGATATTGTAGGGACCTGAATGGGAAGGAGATGAGCCGATCTTTAAAATTAATGGAGATGAGGGAGGTGAGATATCATTTGGATAGGAAAAAAAATTGAACATGAAATGTGCTATGTAAGTAGTAAAACCGACAGATAAAAGTAGCACATCATTTTTATAAAAAAAAAACCCCACAATCCTTCATACGGCAATGTGAACGGAAAAATAAAAGAGTAATTGTTCCCGAAATAAAAGTAGGAAAATACAAGAGAGCAAAAACAAATAATTTCCCAGTTTTTTGGTTAAGAACAGGGCAATGGAATTAGGATTCGATGTTTTCTTGTCTCTAACGGAAGAGGAGGGGCCACACATGGCGTACGGATCTGTGCACTCGCTGACGCACAATTTACCACCCATTTCTTGCTTGAAGGCAGAAATATAGTGGAATTATCCCAATTACAAAATGTTCCCACATTATATTTCACTCCTAAACTAGAAAAATTATGTAAATAAAGTTTATATATTCTAAACTGGTTTCGGAGCTCGTACACTTTAACCCTTTAATGACCGCGGACAGTAAAATTATGTCCTATCGGTCAGTGTTAATTCCCTCCCGCTGCTGCCGGCAGCCGGCGGAGATAGGCGCACACCTCAGATGATTTGTACAGCTAAGATGTGTGCCTAGCAGATACCAGCAGATCCGCGATCTGCCCGTGCCTGTTAACCCCTTAAATGGCGCTGTCAAAATGTGACAGTGCCAGTATAATCGCAATCGCCATAAAACTTTACTCACAGGCCTCCACCGGAAGTCACGTGACGTGATCATGTGGATTCGATGGTTGCCATAGTAGTACAGGGTCATATGAGGAGTCCTGTAGCTCACATGACTTAGGTCCTGTAATAAGCAGCCAAGTACTGCAGGTTACAGGAGGGTTGTGGCTAAATCAAAGTGGGCAGGACCTGTGGGCGTGACCAGCTTCTTTAGTGGGCGTGACGGCTTTGGTGGGCGTGGTGATGTTTTCTTCAGTCCATTATACTCATGCAAGGGGGGGCTTCACCCCCCCTGCACTCCCCCATCTGGAGGTCTTATCCCCAGACCCTCGCTTCTATTATAATCAACTCTATGCCGATGTGGACTTAGAAGAATAATGTATCTTTTTGGTATGAACAATGTCGTGGAGGCCCCGCCCCTTTCTGGTCACATGTGCGTGATGTCAGCAGAGGTCCCGCTAGCCACTGGGATTTAGATGTTACTGTTACAGGAGATGAGTATTTTTCCCGATCTATAAAAATAAAAAAAGTTACGGCTCTCAGAAGAAGGAGAGCGAATAAAACCGAAAAATCGGCTGGGGGTGAAGGGGTTAAACATCTGGGCCATCTGACTCCTACTCTATAGTGATGTTCTACAATGTCATTACATAGCAGTGCATCTATACGCAAACATGTAGCAACGGAGAGGAAATCCGTCCATCTTTACATAAGGCAGAGATGGTTTATTACTGCCTCTGCCTTCTCTGTCACTGTATACACAACTCTGCGGAGCAATGCTGCGGGAACGGCAAGGGACCTGACAGCGACACAGATCTCTCTGTGAGAGCCCATCCACCATCGGTACTTGCCAATTGTAATTATTTGGAGTCTGGTAAGTTTGATTTTTGTTTTGGGGGGGGGTTCGGTCGGCTTTCTTTTCGGGATGTCTGCTTTCTTTAATGAAGAGTCCTGCAGTATTCTTTAACTTTTTTAGATGCTTGGACACTTCCCTATGGAAACGCAACTTGGGCTTATTTTTAGAGTAGGGCTTATATTTTAATTACAGTATAGTCAAAAAAGCCCCAAATATCCTACTAGGGCTTATTTTCCGGGTAGGCCTTATTTTCAAGGCAGAAAGAGCTGACTGTGCTTCCTCCCCCATACACAGAGGCCATGTGGTCACTGCTAAGAAGTAAATTAAAAATACTTAAATACGGAACTGATCCCCCCCACCCCCCTCCTTGGAATATGTGAAATATAGGAAAATACCATTGTGAATCCAAACCTCTGTTATTAGCCCCAATCAGGTAAAAAACAGCCATATATACAAAATAATAAGTGTTACAAAATAGCTAAGAAATAGTTACATGAGGTCATAAACATATAATAATATGAGTGTCCGGCTTTCAGTCATATAAATGCATACAGTTGCACACTGAAAAAGCCAAAAATGTACAAGGGAAAATAGGGCACTGCATGATTTAAAAGAGAGATATTTACCGTAGTTTATGTATTGGCCAATGCATATAAGCCCAGAAACCAAAGGCAAGGAATATCTCTGTTATCCGGGAACCTACCTACCTTGCCGTTGGTTCCGGGCTTACATGCATTGGCCAATACATAAACTAAATATCTCCCTTTTGCAGTAATGCAGTGCCATATTTTCCCTTGTACACTTTTGGCTTTTTCAGTGTGCAACTGTATGCATTTATAGTTACTATGTTTTTGCAGTTAGCACCTGTTCACATTTGTTGGATGTGCGGGTCAGTTTTTTGATACTTCCGGCTTTCAGTCATAGGGATTGCCCCGATGAGGTTTTAGTCTTTGCTTTACAGTGATCAGTGGTTGTATACGCGCTCTCAGCACTGACTGACAGCAAGTTCTAATGCTGAGCGGCTGTCAGTCACTGCGGGGGATCAGGGTATACACTGTGTGCAGCATTATTAGGCAAGTTGTATTTTAGAGGACTTTTTTTTATTATTGCTCAAGAACTATGTTCTCAATCAACCCAAAAGACTCATAAATATCAAAGCTTAATATTTTTGGCAGTTGGAGTGGGGTTTTTTTTAGATTTGGCTATCTTAGGAGGATAACTGTTTGTGCAGGTAACTATTACTGTGCAGAATTATTAGGCAACTTAATAAAAACCAAATATATTCCCATCTCACTTGTTTCTTTTCACAAGGTAAACCAATATAAATGCACAAAATTTAGAAATATACATTTCTGACACGCAAAAACAAAACCCCAAAAAATTAGTAACCACTATAGCCACCTTTCTTTATGATGGCACTCATCAGCCGACCATCCATAGATTCTGTCAGTTGCTTGATCTGTTTACGATCAACATTGCGTGCAGCAGCCACCACAGCGTTCAGACACTGTTCCCAGAGGTGTACTGTTTTCCCTCCCTGTAGATCTTACATTTTATGAGGGACCACAGCTTCTCTATCGGGTTCAGATCAGGTGAACAAGGGGGCCATGTCATTATTTTTTCATCTTTTAGACCTTTACTGGCCAGCCACGCTGTGGAGTAGTTGGATGCATGTGATGGAGCATTGCCTGCATGAAAATCATGTTTTTCTTGAACGATACCGACTTCTCCCTGTACCACTGCTTGAAGAGGTTGTCTTCCAGAAACTGGCAGTAGATCTGGGAGTTGAGCTTCAGTCCATCCTCACCACACCAGAGATTGTTTGTCTGCTGTCTCTCAAAGCATGTCCTCCCTCTTTCTGAAACTGAATCTCTCCAAAACTGAGTTTCTTGTGTTTCCTCCCTCTACCAACCAATCTACACCCGACATCTCAATTACCTTCGATGATTTAATCATTATTCCCAAGCAGCATGCTCGCTGTCTTGGGGTCATATTTGACTCAGAACTCTCCTTCATTCCCCATAAACAATCACTCACTCGCACATGTCGCCTACATCTCAAAAACATCTCCAGAATCCGACCATTTCTTACTTTGGAAACTGCAAAACCCCTTACTGTCGGTCTTATTCATTCCCACCTAGATTACTGCAACTCTTTATTGTTTGGTCTCCCTCGGACCAAACTCTCCCCTCTCCAATCCATCTTGAATGCAGCTGCCAGGGTCATATTCCTGTCCAGCCGCTTCACCGAGGCCTCCACCTTGTGCCAGTCACTACACTGGCTACCTATCAGCTACAGAATACAAAACAAACTCACATCCCTCACCCACAAAACTCTCCACAGCTCTGCACCACCATATATCTCATCCCTCATCTCTGTCTGTCATCCTACCTGCCCCCTTCGTTCAGCAAATGATCTTAGACTAACATCCTCCATAATACGAACCTCACATCTCCGTCTCCAAGACTTTTCTCGTGCCGCGCCAGTTTTCTGGAATGCGCTACCCCAAAGAATGCGACTAATATCCAGCCCCCAAGTTTTTAAGCGTACATTAAAAACACATCTCTTCAGACAAGCTTATCATAATAACTTACTAACCTAACTGTCCCCCGTCCCACCTTCTAAATGCTACTCATAACCTTCTCTCTCCTATTTCTGTCCTCACATCCTACATACAACCAATAGCACGTAAGGGCACCCAAAAGGTTACTGTCTAAAGACCAGATCATTCATCTTTATATGTAACTACCGTATTTTTCGCTTTATAAGACGCACCTGATTATAAGACGCACCCCCAAATTTGGTGAAGGAATAGAGATTTTTTTAATAAATGGGGTCCGTCTTATAATGCCAGTGTCCGTCTAACAAATAATAAAGGGTATATGTCCCTCATAGCCCCCCTCATCCTAAAATTAGCCCCCTTAATCTGGATATGGCCACCTTATATTGAACACGTTCCCCAGTGATGTCACATTTCCCCTATGGCTGGCACACATCCTCTATGGCTGGCACATGGCCCCTGTGGCTGGCACACAGGCCCACTCTGGCTGGCACACAGGCCCACTGTGGCTGGCACACAGGCCCATTAATGCTGCACACGGCCCCCTGTGGCTGGCACACAGGCCCCCTATTGCTGCACATGGCCCCCTATTGCTGCACATGGCCCCCTGTGGCTGGCACACGGCCTACTGTGGCTGGCACACGGCCCACTGTGGCTGGCACATGGCCCACTAATGCTGCACACGGCCCCCTGTGACTGGCACACAGACCCACTGTGGATGGCACACAGGCCCCCTATTGCTGCACATGGGCCCCTGTGGATGGCACACAGCCCACTGTGACTGGCACACAGGCCCACTGTGGCTGGCACACAGGCCCCCTATTGCTGCACATGGCCCCCTGTGGATGGCACACGGCCCACTGTGGCTGGCACACATCACCCTCTGTTAGATATCGCCCCCATGTTGCTGCTTTTAGTAAAATAAACTATTTCCTTACCTTCTGCAGCACTGTCCTGTCTCGTGTCTCCCTCCTCGGGGTTGAGCTCCTCCTGTCTCCTGCACTTCCTACTTCCTGGTTCTAGTGCCGGTCATGTGATCGGGACAGCAGAGAGATATCTCTGCGTGCCTGATCACAGCGGCAGGAGGGAGACCGGGCAGACATGCAGGAGGAGGTGAGTAAAGAATTTATTATTTTACTATGGGCAGCAGCATGGGGGCCATATCTAACACAGGGGGGGCATGTGCGATCAAAGGGAGCACAGGCAGATATAATATGTGCAGCTCCCCCAGCCCATCAGCGCGATGCAGTTTCAGCACCACGCTGATGGACAGCGGCTGTGCATATTATATGAGCGGGAGCAGGAGATCAAACGCTGCCGCCCGCAGCTTCACCTGCCCTCACCAGCACCCCCAGCACCGCTCCAGAGCGGCCCGCACCTCCACTGAACTCTATACATATATATATATACACTCCCCCTCCCGTATATTCAGTTTATAAGACGCACCCCATACTAACCCCCAAAATTTGGGGGAACAAAAGTGTGTCTTATAAAGCGAAAAATACGGTAATTAACTAGCATAACAATAGCCAGCCAGATCTACAAGTGTGCTTCACCTCTTGTGTCCCCCTTCTTCCCCTAAGATTGTAAGCTTTCGAGCAGGGCCCTCATTCCTACTGTAGATGTTGAATTAAGTACTATTTTGTTTTGTATTTGTCTATACAACCCCCCACCGGATTGTAAAGTGCTGTGGAATATGTTGGCGCTATATAAATAAACTTTATTATTATTATTATTATTATTATTATTATTATTATCCTCAACTTGAAAAGGTCCCACAAGTTCATCTTTGATGATACCAGCCCATACCAGTCCCCACCTCCACCTTACTGGCCTCTGAGTCGGAGTGGAGCTCTCTGCTCTTTACTGATCCAGCCTCTGGCCCATCCATCTGGCCCATCAAGAGTCACTCTCATTTCATCAGTCCATAAAACCTTTGAAAAATCAGTCTTAAGATATTTCTTGGCCCAGTCTTGACGTTTTATCTCATGTTTCTTGTTCAGAGGTGGTCGTTTTTCAGCCTTCCTTACCTTGGCCATGTCCCTGAGTATGGCACACCTTGTGCTTTTTGATATTCAGTAACGTTGCAGCTCTGAAATATGGCCAAACTGGTGGCAAATGGCATCTTGGCAGCTTCACGCTTGATTTTTCTCAATTCATGGGCAATTATTTTGCGCCTTTTTTGCCCAACACGCTTCCTGCGACCCTGTTGGCTTTTTGCCATGAAACGCTTGATTGTTCGGTGATCACGCTTCAAAAGTTTGGCAATTTCAAGACTGCTGCATCCCTCTGCAAGACATCTCACAATTTTGGACTTTTCAGAGCCCGTCAAATCTCTCTTCTGACTCATTTTGCCAAAGGAAAGGAAGTTGCCTAATAATTAAGAACAACTTGCATAGGGTTTTGATGTCATTACACCACACCCCTCCTCATTACAGAGATGCACATCACCTGATTTGCTTAATTGGTAGTTGGCTCTCAAGCCTATACAGCTTGGAGTAGGACAACATGTATAAAAAGTATCATGTGATCAAAATACTCATTTGCCTAATAATTCTGCACACAGTGTATATGTGGTAACAGACATTTCCCTTATTTTCCCACCAGTATAGCTCGACATCAGCAATAAAAAACTCGATGCTGAAGTTGGTTTCTTATTTGGATTGTTTTTCTGTTTTTTTTTACAGGTTTAACAACAAACGTAAAAAAAAAAATAACAATAATTAAGTACAATACAGCGAGGAGCCCGGATGTGAATACACTTAAAAGCAGTTACAAAAATTATAAAACTGGCACAAAAATGGGCATCAAAATGGGTAACAAAGGGTGTTTCTGAAAGGGTTAAATGACCTTGGGTCACTAATCTGACCCCACCATTATATAGTGATGTCTCGCATCAGATTCAGGTCACCTCAGCCCGGCCCAAATGGGTTCTGGGCATCAGAACTGGCAGCAAAGTGACCAAATAGGCAATTCACCCAGATGTGAATGAGTAACTGGTGTTCTGTAAAGTTCACTTCCGGCTGATGTAAATGGGTTTCTGGCATTAATTTGTAATCACAAAGGTAAAGCCGCCATTGTTCTCTGATTTCAGTCTATGGGCAAATTATTATGGTTTTACCTATATAGATCAGTGGCCCAAAGTCATTTAACCCTTTCCATAAAGCGGGCTTTACACGCTACGACATCGCTAATGCGATCTCGTTGGGGTCACGGAATTTGTGACGCACATCCGGCCGCATTAGCGATTTTGTTGCTTGTGACACCTATGAGCGATTTAGCATCATTGGAAAAACGTGCAAAATCGCTCATCGGTGACATGGGGTCCCTTCTCAAGAATCGCTGCAGCTGCAGCTAGCGATGTAGTTCCTCGTTGCTGCGGCAGCACACATCGCTATGTGTGATGCCGCAGGAACGAGGAACTTCACCTTACCTACGTCCCGCTCATCTCCGCCCCTCCGCTTCTATTGGGCGGCGGCTCGCTGGCGCTACTGTGACGTCGCTGTGACGCTGAACGAACCGCCCCCTCAGAAAGGAGGCGGTTCGCCAGTCACAACGACGTCGCAGAGCAGGTAAGTAGTGTGACGGGTCCGCACAATGTTGTGCGACACGGGCAGCGATTTGCCCGTGTCGCACAACCGATGGGGGCGGGTACGCACGCTAGCGATATCGGTCACGATATCGCAGCTTGTAAAGCAGCCTTAACGCTCTTTGGAGCCACTTTGATGCCCATTTTAGTGCCAGATTTATCATTTTTGTTGCTGCTTTTCAGTGTATTCACATCCGGGCTCCGCACTGCAGTGGATATTTTTGTCATGTTTTATTTTTGTTATTAAAAAACGTTAAAAAAAAATAAAAAAATTGCCAAACAAGAAACCGACTTCAGCCTCATCATGAAAGCAAGGAAATGATAAAGATGACGACAGTAACAGGAAAATGAAGGCGAGGAAATCACGAGAAAAGATGCAACATTTACTTGAATATCCGAACAAAGAAAAAGATTGTCACAGATCTTTAACCCCTTTATGACAGCCTTACGGATTAAAAATGCGGCAGAAAAAGGTACTTATTCTGATCCGCTGTTTTAAAACGGTGGCAAGAAATAAAGTGTACACCGTCCCCCAGCATA
Source organism: Anomaloglossus baeobatrachus (assembly GCF_048569485.1). Classification (NCBI taxonomy): domain Eukaryota; kingdom Metazoa; phylum Chordata; class Amphibia; order Anura; family Aromobatidae; genus Anomaloglossus; species Anomaloglossus baeobatrachus. The sequence goes on along the minus strand of NW_027441813.1, from coordinate 905,068 downwards.
GGAAAATTTCCGTGGTTTCAGCTACCAGAGGTAGCTCAGACTCTGGAGAGCACGATTCAGGCCGAAAAAAAGGATTTATCTCGCAACTGGCATAGATGGCTAGATAAATAGATGTCCAACATTTATAGAATGTTCCTCCCCCCTGCATATTCTAAGCTGGCACTCTTTAGTAACTTTCATGTGGCTCTAAGGGGTGTTTAACCTTATGTTTAGCATTAAAAAAAACAGCTAAGGTAAAGCAGACGGCTGCAGACCACAGCTGGCAGCTTCACCTTGGCTGGTAATCCAAAATGGAGGTCTCTCCATGCTGTTTTTTTAATTATTTATAAATAATTAAAAAAAAAAGTGATGTCCCCCCCAAATTGAATTACCAGCCAAGGTAAAATGGACAGCTGTGGTCTGGTATTCTCAGGGTGGAAAGAACCATGGTTATTTGTCCCTTCCCTGCCTAAATATAGCAGGCCGCAGCCGCCCAGAAGTGGCGCATCCATTAAATGCGCTAATCCTGGCGCTTCGCACAGCTCATCCCGTTGCCCTGGTGTGGTGGCAAATGGGGTAATAAATGGGGTTGTTGGGGTTAGGGTTAGTGATATCACGGTGTCTATCAGATACCCGATATCACTAGCCTAGTCAGTAATAATAATAAAAAAAAAAAAAGATCCTCTCACATTCCCTCCTTCACTAATTTATTGAAAGGAAAAAAAAAAAAATCAGGTCCGCCGTAATCCATTGATGGCGAACCTATAGCACGCGTGCCAGACTGGGCACGCAGAGCCCTTTCTGCCGACACGCGCGCTGTCGCCACATTCAGCCACTTTGAACTGTCAGTGTGATCGCGCCGGCAGTTCAAAGTTGTATTGGAGCAGAGGAAAGATTTTGCCTCCCTCTGACACTCCTCCTCTTCTAGGCCGCAGCCTGTTGTCTAGGAGACGGCAGAGTGTCAGTAAGCGGCGCCGGTGTCTTGTAGCCGCGCAGGGAACTGAGGACCCAGCGGCGCGCAGCGGTGGAGCTGGTGCTGGAAGGTGAGTTTTTGTTTCATTTTTAAACTGTGTGCGGCTGTGCCAAGGTGTGGGGGACAGTGCCAGCACGAATGGGGGGGGATGACAGGGCCAGCACGGATGGGGGGACAGTGCCAGCACGGATGGGGGAAACATGGACAGCACGGATGGGGGGACAGTGCCAGCATGGATGGGGGAAACATGGACAGCACGGATGGGGGGACAGTGACAGCACAGATGGGGGAAACACATGGCTGCAAGGATGGGGGAGAAACATGGTTGCAAGGATGGGGGAGAAACATGGCTGCAAGGATCGGGGGAAACATGGCTGCAAGGATGGGGGGGAAACATGGCTGCAAGGATAGGGGGGAAACATGGCTGCAAGGATTGGGAGGGAAACATGACTGCAAGGATTGGGAGGGAAACATGACTGCAAGGATGGAGGGGAAACATGGCTGCAAGGATGGGGGGGAAACATGGCTGCAAGGATGGGGGGGAAACATGGCTGCAAGAATGGGGGAGAAACATGCCAGGATGGGGTACATTTAGCAGGAAGGGGAACATGGCAGGAAGGGCGACATTTAACAGGATGGGATACATGTACCAGGATGGGGGAAAACATGCCAGGATGGGGGTACATGAACATGCTAGGATGGGGAACATTTAGCAGGAAGGGGAACATATCAGGAAAGAGGACATTTACCAGGATAAGGGAGCATGCCTGGATGGGGTACATTTACCAAGATGGGGGGGGGGAACATGCCAGAATGGGGTACATTTACCAGGATGGGGGAACATGCCAGAATGGGGTATATTTACCAGGATGGGGTCACTTAACAGCATGGGGGAACATGCCAGCGTTGAAATACATTTACAATAATGGGGTACATTTACCAGGATGGGGTACATTTACCAGGATGGAGGACATTTACCAGGAATGGGGTACATGCCGGGATGAGGTACATTTACCAGGATGGGGTCATTTAACAACATGGGGGAACATGCCAGCGATGAAATACATTTACAATAATGGGGTACATTTACCAGGATGGGGGAAAATGTCAGAATGGGGTACATTTACCAGGATGGGGGAACATGCCAGAATGGGGTACATTTACCAGGATGGGGTCACTTAACAGCATGGGGGAACATGCCAGTGATGAAATACATTTACAATAATGGGGTACATTTACCAGGATGGGGTACATTTACCAGGATGGAGGACATTTACCAGGAATGGGGTACATGCCGGGATGAGGTACATTTACCAGGATGGGGTCATTTAACAGCATGGGGGAACATGCCAGTGATGAAATACATTTACAATAATGGGGTACATTTACCAGGATGTGGTACATTTACCAGGATGGAGGACATTTACCAGGAATGGGGTACATGCCGGGATGGGGCCATGATGGGGACAAATATACCAGAATGTAGGAAATATATATCAGGATAGGGGACATGTTTAACAGGATGTGGCTCAGGAAGGGAGACATAATTACACAATGAAAGGGGAGGGGAGCAACTCGTACGTCTTTATGGGTTTTCAAGATGTTCAGACTTTGAAATGTAGATGTGGATTACAGGGTGAAATCTGATTGCATTCCATGCTAAAATCTCAGTCTAATATGCTGCATTTTTTTTCCAGAATCATTAATCCAACTGCTGTGTCTGGAAAGGGCAGTGGCAGTGGCTCAGCTTCAATGTGTGGTAAGCATGCATGAGCGTGATGCCTCCTGCTGAAGAGAAGACTGCAAAGGTAAGGTTAAAATCAATTATTTACATAATAGGATTGGTTGGCACTTCGGAAAAAAAAATTGGGTTTAGGGCTACAGTTTGGGCACTCGGCCTCTGAAAGGTTCGCCATGACTGTCCTTCGACTCTGGACCTTCCAGAATATGGGGGCACGCTCAGAGAACGTATCCCCCGTTTTCTGGAAGTGCAAACCCTGCATGTGAGGACTGTGGATACAGTGATACTGCACTCACACTCCTCTGGTCCACAGCACGGCAGTGTGAGCTGCAGTAAGCTCAGTGTCACTATTAGCATGGAGCCGGCTGACGGCCGCTCTGCACATGTGGCCAGGATCTTCTGAGAAGGAAGAGGATGGATCGTGGGGGATCGTCACTGCTGGAGGTAATGGGAGACCGGGGATTGACAGGGGGTGATTTGGCTGGACCTGGGGAAAACTTTATTTATTTATTTGTCAAACTTGTATGCAGCGCTTCTCCAAAGACTCACAGTGGCTCACGACATAAATGCAAATTACAAAGCCTTTAACAAATAAAACAATTAACATAAAATAAATATATCTTTTTTTTTTATATACCTTAAAAATTATAAAACCCCCAACAGACATACTCCATTCATACCCATCTTAACACAGTCATAAATTATTAGCTTTATTAGCTGTATCCGACACTAACAATCCCAGGCCTGATGGCATAGGTGAGTCTCGAGGTCTTTACAGAAAGCCAGTAAGGTTGGGGCAAGACGAAGACCTGGGGGGAGATTGTTCCAGAGGGATGAAGCTACTATGGAGAAGGCTGTAGCCTGGGAGTCACCAGTCGACAGTGAGTTATCAGCGGGACTCGAAGGAGGCCTTCCCTATGGGCTCGAACTGGTCACTGAGACACATGAGGTAATAGACGATCTGGAAGGTATGCTGGTCCTATAGCATGTAGGGCTTTATAGGTTATCACCAATACTTTGAATTGTACTCGGAGACTAATTGGTAGCCAGTGCAACTCGCTGAGTGTTTGCAAAATGTGGGAATGCCTAGGAAGTCCCACAATGGCTCTTGCGGCTGCATTCTGGACTACCTGCAGTCTCCGAATACTTTTCAAGGGTAGCCCCATGTAGAGAGCGTTGCAGTAGTCAATCCTCAAAGTAATAGGGGCAGGGGCCACTGTGCGTAGAGCCTCACAATCCAAATAAGGGCGCAACTGGTGCACCAGGTGAACCTGGGCAAACGCCCCCCTCGCCACAGCCGATACATGGTGGTCTAATGTTAGCCGTGGATCGAGGAGGACTCCCAAGTTGCGAACCTTCTCTGAGGGGGTAATAAACTCCCCCCCCAAGCTAATGGAGGGATAGTTTGAATTGTCCCTAGGAGGCAATACCCACAGCTACTCCGTCTTGTCGGGATTCAGCCTGAGCCTATTATCACCCATCCAGACCATCACAGCCTCCAAACACCGACACATCATTTCTGCTGCTTCATTGACTTGACATGGGGAAGAAACGTACAGCTGTGTATCATCCGCGTACTGGTGGCAACGTACCCCGTGTCATTGGATGATCTCAGCCAGTGGTTTCATATAGATGTTAAATAGCAGGGGCGAGAGGAATGACCCCTGAGGCACCTCACAAAGAAGAGACCTAGGAGATGACCTCTGACCCCCCACTAATACCGACTGCGACCGATCAGAGAGATAGGAGAACCACCATAAAACAGTGCCTCCCAATCCCTCTAATCGGCGTAGGATACCATGATCGATGGTATGGAAAGCCACTGAGAGGTCAAGAAGCACCAGAATAGAGGACTCATCCCTATCCCGGGCCCGCCAGAGATCATCCATCAATGCAATCAAAGCAGTTTCAGTGGAATAGCCAGACCTGAAACTGGACTGTAAAGGGCCTAGGTAATCGGTCTCATCCAAGGACCGCTGTAGTTGGAGCCCCACCACCTTCTCTATAACCTTCCAAATAAAGGGAAGGTTGGAGACCGGACGATAGTTATTAAAAACGGCTGGGTCCAGGGAAGGCCTCTTGAAGAGGGGACGCACAACTGCCTCCTTATAGGGAGCCGGAAAGGACCCTTCCCTCAAAGAAGCATTCACAATTTTCTGGATCCAGCACCGTGTTACCTCTTTACCAGCCACAACCAGCCAGGAGGGGCACGGATCCAGTAAACAAGTAGCAGAGTTCACAGCTCCAATGGTCTTCTACTTCATCAGGAGACACTAGATCAAACCGATCTCAGATAACCTGCTCAAGACATGCCCTAGTACCTCGACTGAATCATTATCAGTTGACACTGCATTCTAATTGGAGTCCAGATCCGCCCGAATCTTTGAGACCTTATCACAAAAAAGTTGTTAAAATCCTCGGCACTACCCTGCAAGGGTTCTGCAGCCCTCTTGATGTTAAGGAGGGTGTGTGGTCACCTTAAACAATGCGGCCGGGCGATTTTCCACAGACGCAACCAGAGCGGAAAAGTACAAAGACTTTGCCATTCTGAACGCTTTCAGATACCTCTTAGTACAAGATATAAGTCTGGTTCGCGCAGATTCAGACATACAGTGCCTCCACTGCCTCTCTAGACATCTACATAGATGCTTCATTCCCCTGAGTTCCTCAGTAAACCAAGGAGATCTCCTGGGTTCATCGCCGTGGAGAGGCTGGATAGGCGCAATCTGGTCAAGTGCCTCCTTGGCATCCATATTACAGGCTGATGCTAGAGACTCCGCCGAAGTATGGACAAACGAATCCGGTAATTCCCCAAGCGCCATCTGAAAGCCCTTCGGATCCATCAAGCGTCTGGGGCGGAACCACTTTATCGGTTCCGCCTCCCTGAAAGGAAGGATTGGCATCTGAAAGTCAAGCCGTAGCAGAAAATGATCCGACCATGACAAGGGTGAAGTATCTAAGTCCCTTACATCGAGATCATCTCTCAATTGCCCCGAAAAGAATATCATATCGGGGGTGTGCCCCCCCTGTGAGTTGGACCCTGTATTACTTGATTCAGGTCCATGGTTGTCATGGAAGCCATGAACTCCCGTGCCAGCCCAGAGGATTCACCGAGCGACAGTAAATTAAAGTCCCCCAGCACCATCAATCTGGGGAACTCAATCGCCATCCCAGCTATCTCCTCGACTAGCACTGGTAGAGCTGTTGCTGTCGCGGGCGGAGGAGGGGACGCCGCGCTCTCCCTCTGCTCGGGTCCGGCTGGCACTGCGGCTGCTGTGGCCTGCCGCTGCTCGGTGGCTCGAGCGATGGGCCGGATCCCGGGGACTCGAGCGGCGCTCCTTGCCTGTGAGTGAAAGGGGATTGGGTTTTGGGATAGTTTATTGTCCGTGATGCCACCCACGGTTGTGGTGATTTGTTGACACCACCGCTGCTCTTTATGGGGATCCCGGGAGTGATGGTATGGAGCAGCTAGATGTTAGTCCTCCCCTCCGTGGGTAGGGGGGTCGGTTGTCCCGGGGCCCAGTGATGAGGTGGGTGATGCAGGGCTTGGTGAGGTGCAGGGACGCGGGGGCAGCGCTGTGCCGCACGGCACTGTGGTACTCACTCAGCCTGAGACGATCACACAGTTCTCGGTAAAACACACGGCTGGAAAGACGGTTCCCACGGACGGCTGCACTTGCTATTCCCCAGTAGTTGACGGTGACGGTCACTTTTCCTGCACCTAATGTTTCTGTGTTGGTAGTGATGGGTTCCCACCGGTAACCCGCTCCCCGGCTTCAATCTGGGCCGGAGGAGCCCCTTCTTTGCCCGCAGGCGCTGGCCCTGAGAAACTGGTGCCCTGGCGGTGGCGGTGTCTCTCTCCAACGGTTGGACTGTTGCCTTCAATCGGGACTTGCTTGTTGGGAGACCCAGAGGTCCCCTTCACTAACGGATTTGGCAAATTCACGGCAACTCCTAGCCTTGCCGGGATCCGAAAGGCCCCTGCCACTGGTGCTGACTGTTCTTCGTATACCGCTCCGGTACCGCCGGGCCACCACCTTCCCGCGGTCCTTTCGGCAACCTCCAAACAGCCACCCCTGCAGACAGTCACCGCCGTCTGCTGACCTTGGTGTCTCTCAGTCCGGGGCACACACCCGGACCAACTTCAGGCTGTCTTAACTGTCACTTTCCCTTTACTTCAGCTTCTCTCCTTTGCTCCTCTACCACTTCACTTCCTTCTACTTTCTCCTCCCTAGCTTGACTGCCTGGTTTTCCCGCCTCCAGGGCTGTGAACTCCTCGGTGGGCGGAGCCAACCGCCTGGCCCACCCCCTGGTGTGGACATCAGCCCCTGGAGGAAGGCAACAAGGATTTTTGGTTAGCCTTGGTGTTCCTAACTGGGGTGTAGGGTGTGGTGGTGTTATGACCTGTGACCCCTGGCTTGCCCAGGGCGTCACATTGCCACGCAGCTGGGAGGCAGGTATGCAAGCAACAAGCCTACCTGAATCCCTAGGTCCAACTTCACACGGAGGAACTCACACCCCCGGAACACGGGGGCAGAGAGTCTGCGTAGGCCAAGGGACTTCCGGGCAATAATAGCCACTCCTCCTGCTCTTCCCTGGGGTGGCGGTTGATGCCACACCTCAAACTTGGCCGGGCAAATTTCCGAGAGAGGAACCCTTCCCTCGGGTTCCAGCCAGGTCTAGGTGATACAGTCCAGGTCGGCCCCCTCATCTAAAAGAAGATCATGAACAAGGTGGGGCTTTATTTTTAACCGATCTGGCATTAAACATTAAAAACCTGAGCCCAGGGTCTGGAATGCGTCTATCTCCAGAAAACCAATAACTTGAGCCAGAATGTTTCTGGGGAGCCGAACAAGGGACCACTATCATGCAGCGGCCCCTTGTTCCCCGAGAGAAGTCCATCCCCCGGCTCCCACCATATCTGCCCCTACCTAATACGACCGAAATATTTTAGCCCTCAACCACCATAGGATCATCCTCCCTTCCCCCGCCATTTCCTCCCTGGACAAGCCCGCCAATTCCCACTCTTCATTGATACATCTATCATACTCAGGCAAATTATTCCCACACCTATCATAATAATCAAAAAGCATTATCTCCCCCCACAAAAAATACTTAAAAATTAAAACAAGATTAATTAATTAGGTTAAAATCAACTAAAATAAAAATTGTATATTATATGAGGTATCTTTGGCGGAATTCGGCAGCCTATATCTCACTGTATGAACTCTCGCCCCCTCAAACAGCAATCCGAATAGCCCGAAGCAGGAGGCTGTTTATCTGTGGCCAAGCCTGTGTACTGAGCTCCAGCTCAGTGATGCCAGTGGGAAGAAGAAGAAGCCCCAGGTCCAAGTCCTGGCAGCAGTCCCCTCGGGAGCTTCCACAACTACACCACCTCTGCACCCCCCCCCCCAGTCAAGACACCCAGCAATAAACGGGGGTGTCCTGTGTTACTGCCTCCAATATCGTTCACATGGGGATTATGAATCCTGAGATCCTGGGTAGCGGACCTGGTGGTTACAGAGTTCTCATGGGGGGAAAACCCTCCGTCGAGCACATGCAGCAGATCAAGGGGACCAACAGATGTTCGGAGCACAGGACTCCAAGCTGGCAAGCGTCCAAAGCAGCGTCCAATGAAGCAGACCACTGCGGCGGACCCGGTGGGCAAACAGACAGGCAGCACAGGCAGGCAGCACGCTGAACACTCCACGCTCCCCCGGGCACAGGGCCGCACACTCACCACCCGCCATGTCCCAGAGCGCCCCTCTGTCCGGTCGGAGGTCCACCATGCAGGTTGGCAACTACACCTCCGGTAGTACAGGGAAGCTTCCTGAGAGCAGACTAGAAATGCTAAGGGCATGCCAACTTGGCTTCCAGGGAACCAAGATGGCGACAGGTTCTCACTTGTCTAACCTCAGTCACTATGACTTTTAGTCAGTTCTTTCTTGCTGCTCAGGATCATTAGATGGAGCAGTACAGGTGGCTGGACTTGCCAGCAGCAGCCGGTGATGCTCGGTGGGTAGATAGCTGGATGCAGGAGTCTCCCCGGCAGTCTTTCAGTGCAGCAGGTCTCACAGATGCTCACTGCAGGCAGCGGCGTTGTTCAGTGGGGCCCGTTGATGCCGGGTCTCAGGACGCCTCTGCTGGTTCAGTTGGGTCCGTTCACGCCGGGTCTCAGGACATCTCTGCTGGTTCAGTGGGGCTCGTGGCATGTCGCATCTGACATGCCATCTATCCATCTATCTATCCTAGCTTTTAGGTTATGTGCCCACAATCAGGATATGCAGCGGTTTGGGCGCAGAGTGTTTTGACTGCGATGTTGTGCAGTACAAGTGCAGTGGCGGGATGTTTAGGAATCTCATGCCCATTGTGCTTCTTTTCTCTGCAGCATAAACTAACTAGCGGTGCGGCTTCCTGAGCCGCAGGATGTCAGTTTATGCTGTGGAGATAAGAGTGTTCTTTGCAGGGAGAGTAAAGTCCGCAGTGGCCTGAACCCGGATCGTAGGCAAGGGCAGCTGCATTCTCGTGTGGACAACACTGGCATCTGCGCAGAAGGGCTGACACTGCAGCCTAGATGAACTGTCACCGAATTGTGGGGACACAGCCTAAAGGGGGTGTTACACGCAGCGATATCACTGGTGTAAGCACCCGCCCCGTTGTTTGTGCGTCATGGGCAAATCGCTGCCTGTGGCACAAAACATCATTAGGAGCCATCACACGGACTTACCTGCCTAGCGGCATCGCTGTTGCCGGCGAACTGCCTCCTTTCAAGGGGGCGGTTCGTGCCACGTCACAGCGGCGTCACTAAGCGGCCACCCAATAAAAGCGGAGGGGCGGAGATGAGCGGGATGTAACATCCCGCCCACCTGTCTCCTTCCGCATTGCCGGCGGCCGCAGGTAAGCTGCAGATCGTCGTTCCTGAGGTGTCACACATAGCGATGTGTGCTGCCTCGGGAACGACGAACAACCTGCGTGCTCAACAATCAACGATTTTTTAAAAAGGAACGACGTGTCAACGATGGACGATAAGGTGAGTATTTTCCATCGTTAACGGTCGTTCCTTGCTTTCACACGCAACGACCTCACTAACGATGCCGGATGTGCGTCACGGAATCCGTGACCCCGGTGATATATCGTTAGATACGTCGGTCTTATAAGTGAGAAATTTGGCACTACAACAATATTTTTGTGAACTACCTGCTCAACATAACCCTGAATAAAATCCTTGAGTGTAGTGCCAAAATGGGGTCACTTGTGGGGGGTTTCTGCTGTATAGGTACCTTAGGAGCCCTGCAAATGCGGTATGGTGCCCGCAATTTATTTCAACGTTTCCAAAATTCACATGGTGCTCCTTCCGTTCTGAGCCCTCCCGTTTGTCCAAACAGAGGTTTTTGGCCACATGTGGGGTATCACTGAGCTCATAAAAATTTGTATAACAAACTGTGGTGTCCACATATTGGTGTTGCCTCTTAAAAAAGTGAGATATTTGGTGCTAAAGCAACATTTTTGTTAAAAAAATGAAAATTTCAATATGACCTAAGGTTATCAAATTCTGTGAAGTAATTGTGGATTCAAAATGCTCACCATAACCCTGGATAAAATCCTTGAGGGGTTTAGTTTTCAGAATGGGGTCACATATGGGGGAGCTCTAATGTTTAGGTATCTCAGCGGCTCTCCAAACACGACATGGCTTTCGCTAATGATACCAGCTAATTTTACAGTCAAATGGCGTTTTGACCCTTTCGAGCCCTGTCGTACGCCCAAACAGTTGATTTCCACCACATATCAGGTATCTGCGTACTCAGGAGAAATTGCACAATAAATTGTATGATGCATTTTTTCCTGTTACCCTTGTGAATGAGACTATGTGCGGACTTGTGCGTATTGCATGCAGTTACGCTGCGATCTGCACCGCAGTGTAACTGCATGCGTCCTGTGTCCCCAGCATAATCTATGAAGATTATGCATGAGACGTGCGCACGTGGCGTATTAGAACGCAGCGCTTCAGCTGCTGCCCGAAGCGCGCGTTCTAAGAAGTGACATGTCACTTCTTTCGTGCGCTCTGCCTGCACCCCCCGCTCTGTCTATGGGAGGGGCTGCAATCAGAGCGCATGAAATCGGCTTTTTTTTTCATTACGGACTCTTTCTGCAGCGATTTGAAGCGCACGTGTGCTGTTCAAATCACTGCAGAAATTTCTGCAGGAACAGAACGTGCGCACATAGCCTAAAAGCTATCTGGTTGAAGTAACAATTTTATGGTAAAAATTTATTTTTTTATTTTCTCGGCTCAACACTATAAAATTCTGTGAAGCCTCCAGGGGTTCAAAGTGCTCACCAAACATCTAGAGAAATTCCTCCATTGGTCTAGCTTCCAAAATGGGGTCACTTGTGGGGGGTTACTGCTGTTTAGGTACCTTAGTGGCCCTACAAATGCTACATGGTGCCCGCAATATATTTCAGCCAAATTTCCTTTCCAAAATTCAAATATTGCTCCTTCTGTTTCAGCTCCTCCCATTTGTCCAAATAGAGGTTTCTGACCACATGTGGGGTATCACCGCGCTCATAAGAAAGTGGGGAACAAACCGTGGGGTCCACTTTTTGGCGTTACCTCTCGAAACTGTCAAAGTGATACTGGTCAGAATTGCAAAAAATGGCCGAGTCATGAAGTAGAAAACTGGCTCCGTCCTTAAGGGGTTAAACTGAATGTAAATGATCCGGTCAGGAATAGTGGGAAACTGGTCCTGAACTGGTTAAAGGTGAAAATAGTTGAGAAATGAAGGGGTTAATGATAATGCTGACCCCAAAATAACAGAGCCCCTGCACCTACCTCCACCTGCAGAGCCGCACACTAGATATATAATACCCTGCACCTACCTCCACCTGCAGAGCCGCACACTAGATATATAATACCCTGCACCTACCTCCTCCTGCAGAGCCGCACACTAGATATATAATACCCTGCACCTACCTCCACCTGCAGAGCCGCACACTAGATATATAATACCCTGCACCTACCTCCACCTGCAGAGCCGCACACTAGATATATAATACCCTGCACCTACCTCCACCTGCAGAGCCGCACACTAGATATATAATACCCTGCACCTACCTCCACCTGCAGAGCCGCACACTAGATATATAATACCCTGCACCTACCTCCACCTGCAGAGCCGCACACTAGATATATAATACCCTGCACCTACCTCCACCTGCAGAGCCGCACACTAGATATATAATACCCTGCACCTACCTCCACCTGCAGAGCCGCACACTAGATATATAATACCCTGCACCTACCTCCACCTGCAGAGCCGCACACTAGATATATAATACCCTGCACCTACCTCCACCTGCAGAGCCGCACACTAGATATATAATACCCTGCACCTACCTCCACCTGCAGAGCCGCACACTAGATATATAATACCCTGCACCTACCTCCTCCTGCAGAGCCGCACACTAGATATATAATACCCTGCACCTACCTCCACCTGCAGAGCCGCACACTAGATATATAATACCCTGCACCTACCTCCACCTGCAGAGCCGCACACTAGATATATAATAACCTGCACCTACCTCCACCTGCAGAGCCGCACACTAGATATATAATACCCTGCACCTACCTCCACCTGCAGAGCCGCACACTAGATATATAATACCCTGCACCTACCTCCACCTGCAGAGCCGCACACTAGATATATAATACCCTGCACCTACCTCCACCTGCAGAGCCGCACACTAGATATATAATACCCTGCACCTACCTCCACCTGCAGAGCCGCACACTAGATATATAATACCCTGCACCTACCTCCACCTGCAGAGCCGCACACTAGATATATAATACCCTGCACCTACCTCCACCTGCAGAGCCGCACACTAGATATATAATACCCTGCACCTACCTCCACCTGCAGAGCCGCACACTAGATATATAATACCCTGCACCTACCTCCACCTGCAGAGCCGCACACTAGATATATAATACCCTGCACCTACCTCCACCTGCAGAGCCGCACACTAGATATATAATACCCTGCACCTACCTCCTCCTGCAGAGCCACACACTAGATATATAATACCCTGCACCTACCTCCACCTGCAGAGCCGCACACTAGATATATAATACCCTGCACCTACCTCCACCTGCAGAGCCGCACACTAGATATATAATACCCTGCACCTACCTCCACCTGCAGAGCCGCACACTAGATATATAATACCCTGCACCTACCTCCACCTGCAGAGCCGCACACTAGATATATAATACCCTGCACCTACCTCCACCTGCAGAGCCGCACACTAGATATATAATAACCTCCACCTACCTCCACCTGCAGAGCCGCACACTAGATATATAATAACCTGCACCTACCTCCACCTGCAGAGCCGCACACTAGATATATAATACCCTGCACCTACCTCCACCTGCAGAGCCGCACACTAGATATATAATACCCTGCACCTACCTCCACCTGCAGAGCCGCACACTAGATATATAATACCCTGCACCTACCTCCACCTGCAGAGCCGCACACTAGATATATAATACCCTGCACCTACCTCCACCTGCAGAGCCGCACACTAGATATATAATACCCTGCACCTACCTCCACCTGCAGAGCCGCACACTAGATATATAATACCCTGCACCTACCTCCACCTGCAGAGCCGCACACTAGATATATAATACCCTGCACCTACCTCCACCTGCAGAGCCGCACACTAGATATATAATACCCTGCACCTACCTCCACCTGCAGAGCCGCACACTAGATATATAATACCCTGCACCTACCTCCACCTGCAGAGCCGCACACTAGATATATAATACCCTGCACCTACCTCCACCTGCAGAGCCGCACACTAGATATATAATACCCTGCACCTACCTCCACCTGCAGAGCCGCACACTAGATATATAATACCCTGCACCTACCTCCACCTGCAGAGCCGCACACTAGATATATAATACCCTGCACCTACCTCCTCCTGCAGAGCCGCACACTAGATATATAATACCCTGCACCTACCTCCACCTGCAGAGCCGCACACTAGATATATAATACCCTGCACCTACCTCCACCTGCAGAGCCGCACACTAGATATATAATACCCTGCACCTACCTCCACCTGCAGAGCCGCACACTAGATATATAATACCCTGCACCTACCTCCACCTGCAGAGCCGCACACTAGATATATAATACCCTGCACCTACCTCCACCTGCAGAGCCGCACACTAGATATATAATAACCTCCACCTACCTCCACCTGCAGAGCCGCACACTAGATATATAATAACCTGCACCTACCTCCACCTGCAGAGCCGCACACTAGATATATAATACCCTGCACCTACCTCCACCTGCAGAGCCGCACACTAGATATATAATACCCTGCACCTACCTCCTCCTGCAGAGCCGCACACTAGATATATAATACCCTGCACCTACCTCCACCTGCAGAGCCGCACACTAGATATATAATACCCTGCACCTACCTCCACCTGCAGAGCCGCACACTAGATATATAATACCCTGCACCTACCTCCACCTGCAGAGCCGCACACTAGATATATAATACCCTGCACCTACCTCCACCTGCAGAGCCGCACACTAGATATATAATACCCTGCACCTACCTCCACCTGCAGAGCCGCACACTAGATATATAATACCCTGCACCTACCTCCACCTGCAGAGCCGCACACTAGATATATAATACCCTGCACCTACCTCCTCCTGCAGAGCCGCACACTAGATATATAATACCCTGCACCTACCTCCACCTGCAGAGCCGCACACTAGATATATAATACCCTGCACCTACCTCCACCTGCAGAGCCGCACACTAGATATATAATACCCTGCACCTACCTCCACCTGCAGAGCCGCACACTAGATATATAATACCCTGCACCTACCTCCACCTGCAGAGCCGCACACTAGATATATAATACCCTGCACCTACCTCCACCTGCAGAGCCGCACACTAGATATATAATACCCTGCACCTACCTCCACCTGCAGAGCCGCACACTAGATATATAATACCCTGCACCTACCTCCTCCTGCAGAGCCGCACACTAGATATATGGCTGCTCTGTGCTTCCAGGACCTGTGATGATGTCACATGGAGGGGAGGAGTCAGGGGTCACATGGTCAGCTCCTCAGTGTATGCAGGGCTCTGCTGTGCTGGTTGTCATGGTGCTGGATGAGGGGAAGTTTATGTGTGGGGTCAGGAGGGGTTTACAGTGTGGATGTAGCAGAGCCGCGTGTGTACGAGGTGTACGGAGCGGAGCCGTGTGTGTACGAGGTGTACGGAGCAGAGCCGCGTGTGTACGAGGTGTACGGAGCGGAGGCGTGTGTGTACGAGGTGTACGGAGCGGAACCGTGTGTGTACGAGGTGTACGGAGCAGAGCCGCGTGTGTACGAGGTGTACGGAGCGGAGCCGTGTGTGTACGAGGTGTACGGAGCGGAGCCGTGTGTGTACAAGGTGTACGAAGCGGAGCCGTGTGTGTACGAGGTGTACGGAGCGGAGCCGTATGTGTACGAGGTGTACGGAGCGGAGCCGTATGTGTACGAGGTGTACGGAGCGGAGCCGTATGTGTACGAGGTGTACGGAGCGGAGCTGTGTGTGTACGAGGTGTACGGAGCGGAGCCGAGTGTGTACGAGGTGTACGGAGCGGAGCCATGTGTGTATGGAGTAATGCCATGTGTGTTAGAGGTGTATAGAGCAGAGCCGAGTGTGTAAGACATGTATTGAGTTGCGCTGTGTGTGTACGATGTGGAGCCATATGTGTATGATGTGTATGGAGCAGAGCTGTGTGTGTACAATGTGTACTGAGTGGAGCTGCGTGTTTATGATGTGTGGTGAGTGGGGCTGTGAGTGTGCAGTGACCCGGAGTAGACACTACTAGAATGTCCCCTGATGGCCGTGTGTCTCTCTATAATGTTGCGCATTATCTGTGCCTTCTGAAGCCTTCCTCTGAGAGTTGTAGCATCTACACTGACCTCTGCTGGCCGTTCTCAAAACTACCTTTGCCTTACATGGTAAAAGGAAGTGATGCAGCAGTGAGGACATTTCCGGGTCCTTTTCTGACAGGAAAAATAGAGAAAGATGTCTGTGTCTGAGGACTCAGGAAGTGAGACTGAGTATTGGGGGAGAGGTGTATGACGCTGGAGGCGGTGGGGCTACTTCCAGTCACTTCTATCCTCTAGTGACGGTGTCTGGTAAGGAGAAAGAAACTCTCTGTGGAAAAGAAAATTCAGGCTGCCATTTATCCTAAATCAAGGTAGGCCCTGAACATAGCAAGATCCAGAAAGTCACAAACTGCTCAGAGCCAAGATAGTTATAGAGGCCAAGATGCTACCTACTCCCAGGAAGAGCTTGCGCCCAGCTCCGCCACTGCTTTCTTTTATGTACATCTTTTTGTATTAATAAATCCATTTTTATTGACCTTGGAGTGGAGCCACTTGTTCTTCTTCTGTGGATAATACGTCGGACATTTTATTTCTCATCTGAGTGTGCTTCTCCTGGCTCATTTTGTTACAAAGACTGGAGCAGCTTTCCTTCAGCCACTAAACTGTGAAGGTAAAAAACAAGTGGTGCAGGATCAATTTATTTTTTATATATGAAGCCCACTAGAGGTCACTAGCATCCGCAGAAGGCTGCAATAGAATGGTCGATCAAGCCGTAATTCAGTACCAGGAAGTCACGTAGGTACAGAAGGATAAGTGGAGCTGGAGTCAAGTGAGAGCCGAGGGTCAGAAAGCCAGGAGGTATCGTCAGGAGCCGGAGGGGAGCAGAGCCGTAGTCAGATAGCAAGCCGGGGTCCTAAACCGAGAGGACAAGTAAGTATAGAGGGAGTGGAGACGGGATAACAAAGCAGAGGATGGGTTAGGGAGACAGAGAGGTAAGACAAGACAGGAAGGATGGAGGTCAGGGAAAGGAGTAGTAGGCAGCGGGCAGGATCAGAACAGACTCACAGGAACCAGAAGCACTGCAGAGCAGGAACTATTCACTGGAGGCGTACCAAGGAAAACAGTTCCAAAATAAGGCAGCGTGACCCCCGGAATGAGGCACGACAGAATAGGGTCCTCCCATTGGACCTAACAATGGAGAATGCAGACAGCAGGAAACCAAACACATACAATGGATCCCCACAAGCAAAGTCAACTCTTCATGCACCAAGTACAGGAAAGTGTCCAAAAAATGACCCTGGCTTTCAAAAGGTTAAAAGCTCAATTTTGGAAAAAGATGTATTAATATGTAGTCCTGTGTCATATAGAAATTATAAAATCCATAAAGACTCCTATAAAGGGGGTCAGCTATGAAGCTGACTCCCTCCTTTGGAAACAAGTAACTAAAGAGAATACTCTAGCAGATGTGAGGCCAATCTCAGCTTGAATGCACAAGAATGCAGAAAAGGACAGATTTATGAGCGGTAGAGATAAGAGCAGCAGTTGAACAGAAAAATAGCAGATAAATTAAAATCCTTTGTTTCCCCTTATAGAAAATATGAATTGAGGTTTTATGAACTGCATCAATATAATAGAAAAGTGATATTTTCCAATTTGTGATAAAACGGAGAATGCAAAGCATTGTTCTGCATCATTTGGTGATGGCCAGGGTCCCACCAAATGGATATTGGCAAGAGATGAAAATATGTATGCAATGTCTCCTATCTATGAACAGATAAAATTATGATAAGAAAGATGACAGTAATATCTTCTGCCTGGGACCTCCAGGTGCAAAGATATTGTAAAAGTTGGGAATCTCATAATTTTCTAAGACTTAAGCTTTACACGCTACGATATAGCTAACGAGTTGTCGGCGAGGTCACGTCGTAAGTGATGCACATCCAGCATCGTTAGTGATATCGTAGCGTGTGACAGCTATGTGCGACGGTGAACGAGCAGAAATACTCACCTTCTCGTTCATCGTTGACACATCGCTCATTTTCAAAAAATCGAACTTCCGGTTGTTCATTGTTCCCGAGGCAGCACACATCACTCCGTGTGACACCTCGGGAACGATGAACGCAGCTTACCTGCGTCCCGCCGGCAATGCGTAAGGAAGGAGGTGGGCGGGATGTTACGTCCCGCTCATCTCTGCCCCTCCACTTCTATTGGCCGGCCGCTGTGTGACGTCGATATGACGCCGAACGTCTCTCCACCTTCAGGAAGTGGATGTTCGCCACCCACAGCATGGTCGTTTGGAAGGTAAGTGTGTGTGACGGGGAATTACGACTTTGTGCGACACGGGCAAGAAATTTCCCGTGCTGCACAAACGATGGGGGAGGGTGTGATCGCACATACGAATGCACGATTAAATCGACATGTGTAAAGCAGCCTTTAGACACATCCTGTAGTTATCTGAAGTCCGGCCCTGTTATGTGTCACCAGAGTGGAAGGATGTGGGTGTAACTTGTGTTAATAAAATGCTAATGCCAATTATGATCCTCATTCAACATTGCTGTATAGGATTGTTCCACGTTCCATTGGCGTCCTTCCCTCTATAAATCTGAATCTATGTTTGTGATGCAGGTTTATTTATTTTCTCTCGTTATTCCCTTTTATTTTGTGTAATTGTATATGCTGTATTGTTTTGTTTCCCTTTGTAACATCTTTTATAAACACACCCTACTTTTCAGATTAAATATATAAAATTTAATAGCGTGTGGCTTCGGGATGTGGTTTATAGATTAAGAGGAAGCTACCTCTAACATGTGTCCAATCGACCTGTATAAGCAAAAGACCCTGATTCTAACGATGTGTGACTTACTTGGCTGCTTTCTGAAGTTTTGATTAATAGTTTTATCTGCTTAAGATCTACCAGTTCTCGAAATGCTCCTCTGTGTATAACCAACCCACACCACTGATTGGCAGCTGTGTATAATGAGCATAGACAGAAAGCTGCCAATCAGGTGAGGGCGGAGTTATACAGAGCTAATGGAAATGGAGGGTACATGGCAGCAGTTTTACTAGCTCTGTAGGGATAATCCCCTAGCGATAATACAATGATTTGATTTTAACTACAACAAGCAGCCCAGTTAATGACACATCATTGGAATCAGAGTCACTGTCTGTCACTGGTAACAGACAGTCATGTGGTGTCCGACAATAGAGGGTCACAGCATTTGGCTGGGCAAAATACTCCCTGACTTTCTATTATTTCTGCTGTTAGTATTCAGTGTACTGGTATCTCCTCTGCTGGTTTTTCATCTTTTTTTTCTTTAGGACCCAGGGGAGCTCCTCTTCCCTTCAGCTACTAATAATCTTTATTTCCCATTGGGCTTAAATACTCTAATTTTCCCTGGATTTGGGCTGGTGATCTTCAGTTCTTTCACAAGCTCTGGATGCAAGCAGGCGGCTTGAATGCATCAGTAGGATCATTGTTGCTCTTTACCGAACTTCTTACTGAGTCGTCTAGAGAAAAGTTGTATATTGTTTTCCCTTGTTTGTTATCCCTGTGTGTCCTTTAGTGCCTAGTGGGGTTGACGAAGAGCTCATCCCATCTGCTCCCTACCTAGGGCTGAAATCAGGGTCAGCCTAGGGTCAGGTATCAGACTCGGTGCATAGATCTAAGGCGGTGAGGGAACCCAGGGCTCAGCGGTATGCTTGGTCAGAGGTCACCATCTTCCCTTTTGCTAAACACAGCGTTTCCCTCTTGCCGTTCACTTAGTACTTCCCCGTACCTAGTGTGACACTGTCTTTATATTATCCTGATTTTTAATTAAGGGGTATTTTTAATTAAGGGGTAAACACTTAGTGACAGAATCCCATAAAATTCACAAAACCCCAGCATAGGTATCATAAATGTTACTTGCTCTCCACCAAGAGATAGACCACTTTCAGTTCTGGTCTCTTCTACACCCATAATCTAAACTGTAATAAAGGTTTGTGGGCAGAGATGAGCGAATCTAAATAGTAAAGTTCGGTGTTTGAACCAAATACAGACTTTATAAAAAAAATCAGTGTTAGAGTTCGGAGTTCGGGTACTTTATGTATCCTAACCACTCGATCTAGCATCGGTGTGCTCGGGTACACTCAGTGCTCGGCCCAGTGTGAGCCGCTTGCAGTGTTTGAATGGCTTTCACAGGGAGGTAAAAACATCATTATAGGATGTATTGTGTACAAGGAAAAAACTCTGTCCTCCCTCCCAAGATACTAAATGCTCTGTTTATGGCCGGTTGCATGTGGGCGGAGACCCGAACTGCCCAATCAGTGACTTCCAACAGGGTTCAGGACAAATCCGGTTCCCGAACTGAACTTTATCTAAAGTCTGACTGAAAAAGCTGAACCCGAACTTCAAAGGGTGCACTTATCTCTATTTGTGGGTAGCCCCACAAAAAATAATCCCTTGGCTATCAGACATTTAAAATACTTTCGTTCTTTTATTACAACAATTATCCTTTTTTTAAAGGGGCCACTCCTGATTCATGAAGTGGTGCATGACTCTCCATGAAACTGGAGCATTTGATGAGTGGCATGTTCCTCCTTGTACCATGCTAGAAATACAATGTATTACTCCCATCAGGGACTGGAGTGAGATTTCTGGCATAGGGAACGCCACAGCTCGTCTTGAATTAACCCCTTCACCCCTAAGGCCACTTGAACACCCTAATGACCGGGCCATTTTTTGCAATTACGACCAGTGTCACTTTGACAGGTTATAACTCTGGAACGCTTCAACGGATCCTGGCGATTCTGACATTGTTTTTTCGTGACATATTGAACTTCATGTCAGTGGTAAATTTAGGCCAATATTTTTTGCGTTTATTTGTGAAAATTTCTGAGATATTGCGAAAATTTCGCAATTTTCAATCTTTGAAAATGTATGCCTATAAATCCGAGAAATATGTCACACAAAATAGTTACTAAATAAGAATTCCCACTTGTCTACTTTACATTAGCGCAATTTTCAAAACAAATTTTGTTTTCGTTAAAGTTAGAAGGGGTCAAAGTTCATCAGCAATTTCTCATTTTTCCAACAAAATCATTTTTTTTAGGGACCACATCACATTTGAAGTCACTTTGAGAGGCCTAGGTGACAGAAAATACAAAAAAGTAACCCCATTCTAAAAACTGCACCCCTCACACTGCTCAAAACCACATCCAAGAAGTTTATTAACCCTTCAGTTGTTTCACGGGAACCAAAGCAATGTGGAAGGAAAAAATGAAAATGTTACTTTTTAACACAAAAATGTTACTCTAGCCATAACATTTTATATTTTCACAAGGGAGAAAAGAGAAAATGCACCATACAATTTATTGTGCAATTTCTCCTGAGTACGCTGATACCTCATATGTGGTAAAAAAATCAATTGTTTGGGCGCACAACGGAGCTAGGAAGGGAAGGCGCGCCATTCGAATTAACGCAAAATTAGCTGGACTCATTCGCGGACGCCATGTCGGGTTTGGAGACCCCTTGAGATGCCTAAACCAGAGTTCCCCAACTCCAGTCCTCAAGGCCCACCAACAGTGCATGTTTTTAGGAATTCCTTAGCATTGCATGGATGTTGGAATGATCACCTGTGCAGGTGATTAAATTATCACATGTGCAATACTAAGGAAACCCTGAAAACATGCACTGTTGGTGGGCCTTGAAGACTGGAGTTGGGGACCCCTGGCCTAAACAATGGAGCTCCCCCACAAGTGACCCAATTTTGGAAACTAGAGCCCTTAAATAATTTTTCTAGATGTTTGGTGAGCACTTTGAACACATGGGGGCTTCACAGAAGTTGATAACGTTGAGCCGTGAAAATATATATTTTTTTTTTTACCACAAAACTGTTTCTTCAATTAGGTAGCTTTTTTTTCACAAGGGTATCAGGACAATATCCACCATAAAATTTATCGGGCATTTTGTCCTGAGTACGACGATACCTCATATATGGTGGAAAGTAATTGTTTGGGCGCATGGCGGGGCTCAGAAGAGAAGGAGCGCCATTTGACAACAAAATTGGTTGGAATCATTAGCTGACGTAATGTTGCATTTGGAGACCCCCTGAGGTGCCTAAACAATGGAGCTCCTCCACAAGTGACCCCATTTTGGAAACTAGACCCCTCAAGGAATTTATCTAGATGTTTAGTGAGCCCCAAGGGGCTCCACAGAAGTTGGTAATGTTAAGCCACGAATACAATTTTTTTTTTTTTTACCACAAAACTGTTACTTGAACCAGGTAGCTTTTTTTCCACAAGGGTATCAGGACAAAATGAACCATAAAACGTATTGTGCAATTTTTCCTGAGTACGCAGAGACCTCACATGTGGTGGAAAGTAATTGTTTGGGTGCATGGCGGGGCTCAGAAGAGATGGAGCACCATTTGACAGCAAAATTGGTTGGAATCATTAGCAGACACCATGTCACGTTTGGAGACCCCCTATGGTGCCTAAACAGTGGTGCTCCCCCACAAATGACCCCATTTTGGAACTAGACCCGTCAAGGAATTTATCTAGATGTTTGATACAAGTAAAATATATCTTTGTACCGTGTTAGCCAGTAGAGATAAAAAAAAATTGTTTAAAAGAACTGAGAGTCCTCAGTGGTTGATACCTTTTAATGGCTAACTGAAACATCTTTCTAGATGTTTGGTGAGCCCCTTGTACCCCCAGGGGCTCCACAGAAGTTGATAACGTTGAACCGTGAAAATTATTTATTTTTTTTTACCACAAAATTTTTGCTTCAACCAGTTAGCTTTTTTTTTTCTACAACGGTATCAGGAAAAACTGCACCATAAAACGTGTTGTGCAATTTTTCCTGAGTACGCAGATACCCCATATGTGATGGAAAATAATTGTTTGGACGCATGGCAGGGCTCAGAAGAGAAGGAGCGCCATTTCACTTTTCAAACGCTCAGATGCCGTGCTTCACTGATTGGCCGCTGCAGGACGCATGGTCGGATGAGATACAAAAAGCGTCGGGAATATGGAAAAAAAAAGTCACACCAAAAATTGGCTGATCCGTTATGTGCATCACTGATCAGCGCTCAGCCGCTGCAGGATGCACACGGATGAGATGCAAAAAAACGACGCAAGCCACAGACAAAAAAAAAAGTCCTGCCGAAAATTGACCACGGATGCAGATACGCTATCTGCATCACTGATCAGCGCTCGGCGGGACGCATGGACGGATGTGGTGTAAAAACGGACAGGGGATACAAAAAAAAAATTATAGAAGAACTGCAGGAGGAATAGAAGGCAGAAAGTGGACAGCTTCTTATAGGAGCAGCAGGCAGGCAGTTGGACAGCTCATCAGAAGACCCAGGAAGGACCCATCGATGGAGGCAGATATGATCTGGCCAATGCAGACCTTGGACGACCCGGTGGAGGCAGGTAGGGGACGTCGGAGGGAAAGCAGATGGAGAGGGGGAGAA
Organism: Anomaloglossus baeobatrachus; assembly: GCF_048569485.1. Lineage (NCBI taxonomy): Eukaryota > Metazoa > Chordata > Amphibia > Anura > Aromobatidae > Anomaloglossus > Anomaloglossus baeobatrachus. The sequence goes on along the minus strand of NW_027441813.1, from coordinate 881,989 downwards.
GCAGAGGCAGAATGGGAGCAGAGTAGAGATCACGGCGGGGCGCAGATCGCAGCAAGGGGCACATCAGCAGGGAGCAGATCGCGGCAGGGGGCACATCAGCAGGGAGCAGATCGCGGCAGAGGGCACATCAGCAGAGAGCAGATCGTGGTAGGGGGCACATCAGCAGGGGGCACATCAGCAGGGAGCAGATCGCGGCAGGGGGAAGATCACGGCAGGGGGCAGGGACTTCACACAGGGGGCGATCACGAGAACACGCAGGGACCATCAGGGGGAGCACGCAATACTCACGTGGAGCAGGAGCATCGGCGGCAGCAGCGTCGTCGTGGCGTTACAAGTACCAGCCGGTGCACGCTGCAGACATATTGGGGGAGGGCTTCCCAGACCACCAGAAGCCTGGGGAGGGAAGTCACCTCCAGATCAGACCGCCCCACTGCGCGCTCATTGGAGCGATTGCGCGTCATAGCACGATCGCTCCAATCAGTGCTGCAGGGGTTGGGGGGTGCCATGTTTGAGCTTCAGCTATAATGTGCTGCAGCTGCTGCAGCACCTCATAGCAGGATCTCGCAGTATCGCACTGGTTCAGGCATTGTTTTAGTGCAAACGATGTGATTGACAGTTCAGATTTAAACAGCCAATCACAACTATCGTCGATGGGGGTGGCGATGCCACCCCCCCTTGGGTCAAGCAAAGGTCTCCTGCTGTAAGAAACAGAAGGGGACATCATTTGAAAGCCATTGCTATGGCCACGGCAATCAAATGAATTTTAGGCAGTAAAGTTACGTCCATGGTCGTTAAGTCACGTAAAAATAGGACGTAACTCTACCCGCGGTCGTGAAGGGGTTAAAGTAGCTGCGCTGTCACACCCCCATCCCACCCAAGCTCTGTCAATTTTGGAGTGAAAATGCCAAAAGCCAACAAATGTTGACACATCTTTCCGAATTTTGAGACTTTTTCAGAGCTTTTGTGACAATTGTTTTGGCATAGACGCTTTGATGATTTGGGACCAGAGCATCTTAACAACTTCCTCATATCTAGGATCCAGTGTGATTCAATTCTCCCCTCACTATTTTTGTGAGCAATACCTACAAGTCTTCGCCAACTCCAGAGGTTCTGAGGCAAAATCATCACATCTAGACAATAGAGAAAGCTAGGCATGAAGAATATATATTTTACAAGCATTTATTAACAAAACAACAAGATTTGAAATGCAATTATATACAATGTGATATACTTCAGAGTTCCTATCTCCAATCTGGGCTGCACTTTTTAGTAACTAAAGCAGTGGGCAACCTGAGATTAGTGAATTATCTAAATATAATCCAGTATCAAAACTATTAAAAAATATTCTTAAAGGCTTTCAAAAGGGCTAACAGTGTGCCAACTAAAAAAGAAAATGAATATTCACTGTTCCCCACGCCATAATCCCGCCCACCTCTAGGCAATGAAGCCAGCGCCTAGTTGGGCGGTATTATTAGCATGGGGAGCAGTGAATATTCATTCTCTTTAATATTGGGTACATATGATCACCCAGCCGCCGGCTTATTGCTGTGGCTGAGCGATCACGTGTGTCTATTAGAGAATGAATATTCACTGCTCCCCAAGCCCATAATCCCGGCTGTGGGGAGCAGTGAATATTCTGTCAGCTTACGTCTCCCTGTAACTGGGGGCACATGGCAGTAATGTCATGCGCTGCGCCGCTTATATGCTAAAGTCACTTGCCAGCATCAGAAGAGAACACCGTTCACCGGGAGAGCGGAGGGATGGTGAGTATAATCATTTATTTTTTTTATGTGTGCAGCGTGATTGGGAAATATATACAAGAATGGGCCCGAGATGAGGGCCATATATACAAGTATGGGGACATATATACTAGGACAAGAGCCATATATACCAGGATGGGGTTCATATATACTAGGATGGGATAAAGATGGGCAAAATATATACCAGGATGAAAAACATATATATAAGTATGAGAGACACATATACCTGGAAGGGGCCCACTATGGGGGACATTAGTACAGAATTGGGGGATTTTATCCCCGTAACAGTGTTAGCAGCAGATCCTACCCATAACAGTGCTTCATGACCACATTTTTTGAGTTATTTTTTTCCCTATATTCCTCCTTCAAAACATAGGTGTGTCTTATGGTCTAAAAAATACAATAATTTCTAAAAAGAAAGAAAATGGTTCTTTCCCTCACAAATTCTTACTTAAGGAACTATAGCCGATTTTAGGAAAAAAAACCTTTAAATTATGGAACCATCATGTGACTCATCTGACAACAGGACCTGATTAATGATAAAATACATTTGGCAAATTCTGAAAGCAAAAATGGCTGCTCCGCTCTGTTGGTTTTCTGATGTGGGCAAGACTTGATTTACCAGTTAAACATTTCAATTCTTCACAACATGAAAAAGGTTCCTTCCCTGTGTGGGTTCTTCACATGTTTAACTAGATCTGATTTCTGAAAACTACAATTTCCACATACAGAACATAAAAATGGTTTATGTTGAGTGATTCTTTTGATGGTGAACAAGACCTGATTTACTAGTAAAACATTTCCCACACTCTGAACATGAAAATGGCTTCTCATCTGTGTGAGATCGTTGATGCACAACAAGATCTGATTTCCGAATAAAACATTTCCCACACTCTGAACATAAAAATGGCTTCTCCCCGGTGTGACATTTTTGATGCTGAACAAGTTTTGATTTCCGAATAAAACATTTCCCACACTCAGAACATGAAAATGGCTTCTCCCCGGTGTGACATCTTTGATGCACAACAAGTTCTGATTTCCAATTAAAACATTTTCCACACTCTGAACATGAAAATGGCTTCTCCCCTGTGTGACATCTTTGATGCACAACAAGTTCTGATTTCCAATTAAAACATTTCCCACACTCTGAACATGAAAATGGCTTCTCCCTGGTGTGAGATCTTTGATGGTGAACAAGTTTTGATTTCCGAATAAAACATTTCCCACACTCTGAACATGAAAATGGCTTCTCCCCAGTGTGACATCTTTGATGCACAACAAGATCTGATTTCTGAATAAAACATTTTCCACATTCTGAACATGAAAATGGCTTCTCCCCTGTGTGAGATCTTTGATGCACAACAAGTTCTGATTTTTGAATAAAAGGTTTCCTACACTCTGAACATGAAAATCGCTTCTCCCCTGTATGAGATCTTTGATGCCTAACAAAAGCTGATTTCCAATTAAAACATTTCTCACACTCTGAACATGAAAATGGCTTCTCCCCTGTGTGATATATTTGATGCCTGACAAGATCTGATTTGAAATTAAAACATTTCCTACACTCTGAACATGAAAATGGTTTCTCCCCTGTGTGATCTTTTTGATGGTTAGCAAGGGTTATTTTCTGAGTAAAACATTTTCCACATTCTGGGCATGAGAATGGCTTCTCCCTTGTAGTAACCGTTTCATTTTCCACATCCCATCTGTAACTTTTATTTTGCTTACAATTCTGTAATAAATCGGAATTTTGGACTTGTTTGAAAAGATCTGATGATAAAGCTTTCCAAGGAAGAGCTGGAGGTATATCTGGGACAACAGCGTGCTCTTCATATGTATCATGTGTGATACTTTCATCATTTGTTTTAAATTCTGAAGATAATAGATTTTCATCTGAACTCCCAATACAGTCATCTGCTAAAAATAAACACAATGTTATTATTTTTTAATGATATCTTGAAAGTACTTTTTTTTTTAAACCATAACATCAAAAACTAAATTAGGAAAAAAAATGTATTCTGAATCTGTTGTCCAATTTCGACATCTAAAGGGCGCTTTACACGCCCCCGCCGTTTGTGCATCACGGGCAAATCGCTGCCCCTGGCGCACAATATCGCTAGGAGCCATCACACATACTTACCTTCCTAGCGACATCGCTGTGGCCGGCGAACAGCCTCTTTTCTAAGGGGGCAGTTTGTGCGGCATCACAGCGACGTCACACGGCAGGCGTCCAATAGAAGCGGAGGGGCGGAGAGCAGCCACATGGAAGTCACGCACACCTCATTGCCGGAGGACGCAGGTACGGTGTTGTTCGTCGCTCCTGGGTGTCACACGTAGCGATGTGTGCTGCCTCAGGAACGACGAACAACCTGCGTCCAGAACAAAGAACGACATTTGGGAAATGGACGACGTGTCAACAATCAACGATTTGGTGAGTATTTTGCATCGTTAGCAGTCTCTAGTACGTGTCACACGCAACGACGTCGCTAACGAGGCCGGATGTGTGTCACGAATTCCGTGACCTCAACGACATCTCGTTAGCGATGTCGTTGCGTGTAATGGGGCCTTAAGAGTTACATATTTGTTAATTTGAATCTCCCATTACTAGCACCAGTTCTCTGGAATGTGCTACAGGAAATAATCTGATTGATTGTCACAATCTGACTGCAAGATAATGAGGGACAGGGGGCTCTTATACTGTCCATCACGCTAGGGGACCCTAAGCTATTCCTAACCTCTGGATTACCCCTGAAGATGGAAATGCCTAAGTCCCATGCCTTACTATTCTCCTGACCAAATCCAATTTGTTATCCCACGCGGAAGGAAGGTAACCTATAGCTTGCATTAATGAAATAGTCCAGCTAGCATATACAGAAGGGGAGCGATAGATACTTTCTCCTCTACAGCATGTGATCAAAGACATTAACAAACAGCCCAGCAGAGAATAACTTTTGCTAGACTGCCCAAGCCTGTGTTTCGACGCCTGCATCTCCTTGCACTGCTCACAGACATCAAAGCAGTTAACAAGCAGAATACAAGGATCTATAATTTCCACAGATTCAGATGTTGCCATGACAGTTGGCAAAACCTGCAAAAATCTCCTTGTAACATTGATCCACAACATAGACAATTTCAAAGAGATTTTTTTTTCAAAGACAAACATTAGGCCTGTTTCACACATCAGTAAAAAACACAGACGTTCTTTACTGACGTGTAAAAAACGCCTATGTCCCTCCGCGTTACGTGATTCACGGCACATGGTGGTTGTCCATGTGCAATACGTGATACGTGATCCGTACTCCGTGATTGCACATGGACATAACTCACCTGTCACGTTCCTGCTCTCCATGGTGCTGAACTCCTCGGCTCTGCAGCATCTGCCCACCGCTCTCTGCAGCTTCTTCCAGATCGGCTCTGGCTGCATTCATGAATATGCATGAGCTGGCCATGAAGCTGCAGAGAGCACAGGCTGCACAGAACGTCGCTGGAAAGGTGAGTTGAAAATGTTTTTTATTTTATATGTACATTTTTTTCTGGTATTTGTTTCATGGACCACACCATAGTGTGGTCCGTGGGAAATCAGTGATGCCAGAAAAAACGGACTTGTGTCCGTGCAGCAATCACGCGGGTACGCTGCACGGAAACACGGTCAGTTAAAAAAAAATCACTGATGTGTGAGCAGACCCATTGATTATAATGGGTCTGCATATGTCAGTGATTGTGGTACCTATAAAAAAAAAAAAGCACAAACGTACCAGAATCACTGACGTCTGAAACAGGTCTCAAATAGTTACAGACAGATGCCGGATATTTAACGGGGGTGTTCTGGGACTATAACGTTGATGACCTATCCTTACGCTTTGTAACAAAAGCAAGTAGCAGGGTCTTGCAGTCTGTGCAGACAAACATTGAGGCTCCAATTCATCAAGACCAACGATGGACACTGACAAATGACGTCAGGGACTGGAGAGAGATTTCTGGCATAGGAACGCCGCAGTTTGCTATGAATTAGAAAAGCGGTGGCATCACACTCTTTTTCTGGCCAAGCTCTGCCCATATTGGCAAAGCTGGTTAAAATTTGCGTGAACAAGCTTTTGGTGAAGAAAAAAACAAGCTTTTGGTCACATTACGTGATGTCAAAAAGGTCCTTAAGCAGTCCTATAATTGGCATATAAACACTGGGGCAGCTAGGAAAATGGGGACCTGTGAGATTGCAGTTTGCTCTCCCTTTCCCCGAATACCAGTCCTGCATGCCAGCCTGTTCCTGTTCAGTTTAGACTCCTGCAATTAAGAGACCTTTGGTTACATCATGTCACATGACTTTGAACTCATCAAAGGTCCTTAAACAATCAACCTTAGAATACAACTGATTGGGTCCCTAAGAAAGTGGAGTTCCTGAAAAATTGCGCAGTTTTACTCCTCCCAACACTGACTGTAACTAGGGCTTATTTTTGGAGTAGGGCTTATATTTCAAACATTGTCTAAAAATCCCATAAAATCATGCTAGGTCTTGTTTTCGGTGTAGGTCATATTTTCAGGGAAACAGGGTATTCATGAACCCTCTGCAGGTCTTTAAGTTGCCGTCATAATGTCATAGAGAAGGCACTAGAAACAAACAGCAGAAGAAGCAGAAGCAAAGAAAACACAACTGAAAAAAATAACAGAGCAGAACGTCTAAAAATGTATACACAAAATTAGTACGGAAAGTACATGAGTAGATATCTCTTACAAGATAGACCTGGAGGAAACACATCCTGAGGAACATCGGGATCTTCTTGTTTACAGTCCTGTGGGAGAAGAGGACGGGGACATCTCTCTGGTGTTGTCCTCTTACTGGATAGAGCTGGAGGAGACACATACAGGGACTGAATTCATTCCTTACATACAGATAATTATAGGCCGTGTGTATTTAGTCCTGTCTATTACCTGGTGATGTGAGGGGCTGGGGATCCTCCATCATGACGTCCTTGTACAGATCTTTGTGTCCTTCTAAATACTCCCACTCCTCCATGGAGAAATAGACGGTGACGTCCTGACACCTTATAGGAACCTGACACATACAATGATACCGAAGGGTTAGGTCTGGCTCGACCAGATCAGGTGGTGCTAAATAGTGAAAAAACTCAAGATAATGTAAAGACTATAACACACTTCTAGAATAATGGAGAAAGTTCTTGGTGGTTTTTCAATGCTTTTTAATGGTGCTAATACAGAAAAAATTCCAAAGAGTATCAGTCCTAACGTTTCGACCTGTGATAGGTCTTCATCAAAGGATTTTATCTGTGTGTATATATCAAAAATCAACAGTCAGTGTACAAACAATAATGTGTCAATACAAAAAGGCGTGCGGTTCACTCACCACATGCGTTCCACCAACCAGGAAGTGCGCACTTACAGAAGCGGTATAAATAGCTCTATTAGCTTTCCGGTATCCACTTACATCCCCACTGCACGTCCTGGATTAGGGTGAGTTACACGAGTTATCTCACTCAGCTGATTTATTTGCTCATATTGGGATTCATTACTTTATCTTTGCCACCAGCAGAGAAGCATGGTATTTTCAGCACAGGAGAACCACTCCATTGTACATTGTATGCCATTTTGCTTCATTAATAGAGTGAGTTTCTACTCCACACGCCTGCCACCTTTCTATCTACACCATTGCTATAGGAGCGCAGCTTCCTTTAGTATGGGACACATTAATAAGGGCATTCTACATTTAAGGATATAATGCATATAATGTGAGACATGATTCTTAAGTATACAAACTGCTTTCAGACTTGTCACCTTATTTAGTGTGGCTACATATCACTTATGCCAAACCTTATTTGAGACAAGTTTATGATCTAAAATGGAATATTACATATTGACACTATGTCATGTGGGATGGTTATAATGATATATGGTCCTATATACTTACCGTTCACACACCTATATATTCACCTTTACGCCCTCATAGGATGGTATAACATGTTTCATATTTTTAACAGAATATTTTTCACATGCATTACAGATTTTGTGCATAAAATACAACTGTAACACATTGATATGATATGTGGTGGCCTTTGTCCGTCGTTGCAATTTACCTTTGGTAAGATAAGAAGAATTTTCCTGGTATTTACCTGACCTGAGGGTGAAATAAACTATTCACCTAGAGGTGTGTACTCTATAGACACAATCATCAATTCTTCACAACTTCTCCTTTCCCCCATCCCCCCCCCTCTTTTTTTTTGAAAAATCTTTTTCCCCCTTCTTTTACAGTATCTAACTTTATTTGTATTTCATCAAAGCTATACATATATTCACTATATGAATCTGTCTATCAGCAACATCCATAGATCTACTGTAGTTACTGACTTGTCATCTTGATCATAAAAATTATTCTATACGAACATTTAAGGTACGCAAACGTTTGTCACACATACATGATACACTCACAACCTTGAAAACGTCAAAAAACCAATTTCCGTTAGGTTTCATGATTATAGACGTTTGACTCATAATCCGACACATTTGTCCGTGTCAATTTACAACTTAAGGTTGTTCTATTAGGTATGTGCTTGATGCCTTTTTCCTTTCTTTCCTTTTCTCCCTTATTATTTTATTTTTTTGCTACTATGTTTATTTCATATATGTGTGATCTTGTTTTGAACTATGCTTGTTTTATATGATATGGTGGAAATATTTAAGATGCTTTACACTACATACTTGGTGATGTATTGATATGTCATTTCTGTACATATATGACTTGCATGTTTTTGTATTGACACATTATTGTTTGTACACTTATTGTTGATTTTTGATATATACACACAAATAAAATCTTTTGAGGAAGACCTATCACAGGTCGAAACGTTAGGACTGATACTCTTTGGAACTTTTTCTATATTGGCACCATTAAAAAGCATTGAAAAACCACTAAGAACTTTCTCCATTTTTCTATAAGTGTGCTATAGTCTCTACATTATCTACATACAATGATACCGTCACCCCCCGATCCCTTCATAGCGTTACTGTATAATGTCCCAGCATTCCCAGCAGTGTCACCTCTCCAGTCAGCAGCTCAATCATCTTGTAGGTGAGTTCTAGGATCTTCTGGTCATTGATGTCCTCATGTATCGGGGGGTGAGGTGGAGGCCCCGTGATTGGGCTCAGGGGTCTTCCCCATCCCTCAGACACAGGGGCCTGACAGCGCTCACTAGAGGTCTTCTTCACTACTGTGTAATCCTGGTTATGGAGAGACACAATAATAAATCTCACTCCAGACATTTCCAGAGTCCTCACCTCTCTAGTTCTGTCCATCTGTTATGCCCATAGATAAGAAGGATGTAATGTGACGTCATCAGAATCTCTCACCTCTCCAGTAAGCCGGAAGAGGATCTCTAGGGTGAGGTGTAATATGCTTTCCGCCATCTTGTCCCTGTCCATATCCATCCTTGTTAAGAAATTTTCTGAAACAGAATAAAATCGCCGAGAGGATCCGATATTATAAGGACCTGAATGGGAAGGAGATGAGCCCATATAGAAAATTAATGGAGATAAGGGAGGTGAGATATCATTTGGGTAGTAAAAAAAATTATCATGAAATGTGCTATGTAAATAGTACAACTATAAAGGTGGTGTCACACATAGCGACGACGACAACGACGTCGCTGCTAAGTCACCATTTTCTGTGACGTAGCAGCGACGTCCCGTCGCTGTCGCTGTGTGTGACATCCAGCAACGACCTGGCCCCTGCTGTGAGGTCGCCGGTCGTTGCTGAATGTCCTGCTTCATTTTTTGGACGTTGTTCTCCCGCTGTGAAGCACACATCGCTGTGTGTGACAGCGAGAGAGCGACGAACTGAAGCGAGCAGGGAGCCGGCGTCTGGCAGCCTGTGGTAAGCTGTAACCACAGTAAATATCGGGAAACCAAGAAGCCCTTTCCTTGGTTACCCGAAATTTACCTTAGTTACTAGCGTCCGCCGCTCTCACGCTGCCAGTGCCGGCTCCCTGCACACATAGCTGGAGTACACATCGGGTATCTAACCCGATGTGTACTCTGGCTAGGAGTGCAGGGAACAGGGAGCCGGTACTGGCAGCGTGAGAGCGGCGGACGCTAGTAACTAAGGTAAATATCGGGTAACCAAGAGAAGTGCTTTCCTTGGTTACCCGATATATACTAGTTCCGCTTCCACGCGTCGCTGCTGGCTGGGGGCTGGTCACTGGTGAGATCTGCCTGTTTGACAGCTCACCAGCGACCATGTAACGACGCAGCAGCGATCCTGATAAGGTCAGATCGCTGGTCGTGATCGCTATGTGTGACACCACCCTAAAAGTAGCACATTATCTTTATGATAGAAAAAAAAAAAACAATTCTTCATACGGAAATGGGAGCGAAAAAATAAAAGCGTAATTGCTCCCGGAATAAAAGTAGGAAAATAAGAAAGTACAAAAACAAATAATTTCCCAGTTTTTCGGTTAACAGGGCATTGGAATTAGGATTCGAGGTATTCTTGTTTCTAACGGAAGAAGAGGGGCCCACACATGGCGTACGGATCGGTGCACTCGCTGACGCACAAAATTTACCACCCATTTCTTGTATGAATGGAGCAAAATAGTGAAAGTTAACCCAATTACAAAATGTGCCCACGTTACAGTATATTTCCCTCCTAAACTTGAAGAATTATGTAAATAAAAAAGTTTAGATAAAGTTTAGATATTTTAAACTGGTTTCGGACTGTTCATAGACTTTACACGTCTGTACCATCTGACTCCTACTCTGCAGTGATGTTCTACAATGTCATTACATAGCAGTGCATAAACAAACATGTAGCAACGGAGAGGAAATCTCTACATAAGGCAGAGACTGTTTATTACTGCCTCTGCCTTCTGTCACTGTATCCACAGCTCTGCGGTGCAATGCAGCTGGAACAGCTGTCAGGGAACTGACAGCGACACAGATCTCTGTGTGAGAGCCCATCCACCATCAGTACTTGCCAAGTGTAATTGTTTGGGATCTGGTAAGTGCAATTTTTGTTTTTTTTTGGGGGGATTTGGTTTCTTTTGGGGGTGTCTGCTTTCGTTCATACGAGTCCTGCCGTATTCTTTAACTTTTTTAGCTGCTTGGACACTTTTCTATGTGATCGCAAGTATGGCTTATTTTTGCAGTAGGGTCCTGTGGTGAGCCCAGCGCTGGATCCCCTGCAGTTCGCCTACCAGCCCGGCATCGGGGTGGAGGACGCTGTCATCTACCTGCAGCACTGATGTCTCTCTCACCTAGAGCAAGCAGGAAACACTGTGAGGGTCACGTTCTTTGACTTCTACAGTGCTTTCAACACCATCCGGCCTGCTCTGCTGAGAGGGAAGCTGGAGGGAGCCAGAATGGACAAGCAGCTGACAGCATGATCGACTACCTCACCAACAGACCACAGCATGTGAGGCTTCACGACTGTGTGTCTTATGTGGTAGTCTGCAGTACAGGGGCACCACAGGGCACGGTCCTCTCACTCTATCTGTTCAGTTTGTACACGTCAGACTTCAGGTATAACTCGGACCACTGCCACTTTCAGAAGTTCTCGGATGATATGGCCATCATTGGATGCGTATCAGACGGGAATGACTAGGAATACAGGGGTGTCATCTGTGACTTTGTTGGCTGGTGTGAGACCAACGCTCTTCAAGTAAATGCCTGCAAGACGAAGGAGATGGTCATAGACCTTAGGAGGAAGTCACCCCCTACAGCACCGGTGAACATCCAGGGAAAAGTTGTTGAGACAGTGGACTCTTACAAGTACCTGGGTGTTCACCTCAACAATAAGATGAACTGGACTACGAACACAGACGTCCTTTATAAGAAGGGCCAGAGTTGACTCCACCTACTGAGGAGGCTGAGGTCCCTCGGTGTCTGCAGGACTCTGTTAAAGACATTCTACGACACGGTGGTAGCATCTGCCCTTTTTTATGGAGTGGTCTACTGGGGGGCTGGATGTACTGAAAGGGACAGGAACAAAATTGACAAATTGATACGGAGGTCAAGCTCTGTGCTTGGATGTCTTCTGGAGCCTGTGGTTGTGGTGGGTGAGAGGAGGATGTTAGCAAAGCTGACAGCCATCATGAAAACCCCCCTCCACCCTCTGCATGAAACCGTGGGGGGCCTGAGCAGCTCCTTCAGTCAGAGACTTAAACATCCTCGCTGCAGGACGGAGGGCTTCCGTAGGTCCTTCATTCCAACTGCAGTTAGACTGTATAACACATCATGATGTTATCATTCAATTACATAATTCACCTACACTGCCATCACTAATATACACCTTCATATACATATATTTATTTGCTGTATTAGGTATAGGTACAGTACAGACCAAAAGTTTGGACACACCTTCTCATCTCTAGAACAACTGTTAAGAGGAGTCTTTGTGCAGCAGGCCTTCATGGTAAAATAGCTGCTAGGAAACCACTGCTAAGGACAGACGACAAGCAGAAGAGACTTGTTTGGACACAAGGAATGGACATTAGACCAGTGGAAATCTGTGCTTTGGTCTGATGAATCCAAATTTGAGCTCTTTGGATCCAACCACCGTGTCTTTGTAGAAAAGGTGAACGGATGGACTCTAAATGCCTGGTTCCCACCATGAAGCATGGAGGAGGAGGTGTGATGGTGTGGGGGTGCTTTGCTGGTGACACTGTTGGGGATTTATTTGAAATTGAAGGCATACAGAACCAGCATGACTACCACAGCATCTTGCAGCGGCGTGCTATTCCATCCGGTTTGCACTTAGTTGGGCCATCATTTATTTTTCAACAGGACAATGACCCCAAACACACCTCCAGGCTGTGTAAGGGCTATTTGACTAAGAAGGAGAGTGATGGGGTGCTACCCTAGATGACCTGGTCTCCACATTCACCAGACCTGAACTCAATCGAGATGGTTTGGGGTGAGCTGGACCACAGAGTGAAGGCAAAAGGGCCAACAAGTGCTAAGCATCTCTGGGAACTCCTTCAAGACTGTTGGAAAACCATTTCCAGTGACTACCTCTTGAAGCTCATCAAGAGAATGCCAAGAGTGTGCAAAGTAGTAATCAAAGCAAAAGGTGGCTATTTTGAAGAACCTAGAATATAAGACATATTTTCAGTTGTTTCACACTTTTTTAAGTATTTCATTCCGCATGTGTTAATTCATAGTTTTGATGTCTTCAATGTGACTTCACAATTTTTAGAGTCATGAAAATAAAGAAAACTCTCTGAATGAGAAGGTGTGTCCAAACTTTTGGTCTGTACTGTACATTGTTTTATATCACATGTGTATAGTGTTTTTATCTTTCTTTCTTTATTCTATCCCACCCTCTCCTTGAGCTGCAGTAATGTGCAAATTTCCCCACTGTGGGATCAATAAAGTTTATCGTATCTTATCTTATATATTAACCCCTTCACGACCTTTGACGGATGTATCCGTCATGGTGCCCTGGTACTTAAAGACCCATGACGGATACATCCGTCATGGCGAAATCGCGGCCCCGGAGCCCCGGTGTCCGCGATCGGTTTTCAAAAACTGTAGATTCGGGAAAGAGAGGACTTGTACCTGACCTCAGGAGGGGTGGTGTCTCCTTCCCGGACCTACGGAGGCTGTGATTGGCTGACGAACGCCACTCAGCCAATCACAGCCAGTGTAATGTTTCAGCCATTGGAAATGGCTGAAGCATTTATATCCAGCTATGGTCAGTGCAGCTGTAGCACTGGCCATTGGCTGGAGCTGGGTGAGCTTTGCTGCACCCGCCCCCAGCTTTGATTGGAGAGATCGGCCTTGTGACCGATCTCTCCAAGCACCGTGCATCTGGGACTGGGTGAGCTGTAGGAGATCGCTCTCCTCAGCTTCTCCCTCCGTGGAATCTGAGGAGAGCGATCCCTGCGGGTGCCCATCTGTGAGTCACAGCCCCCGATCCACCGTTGCCCTCCTCCATCTGCTTCGCCCCTGCTCTCCCGCTGCACCCCTGCATCTGAGGCAGCTTCTCTCCCGCTGCGCCCCTGCATGTGATGCCGCTACTCTCCCGCTGCGCCCCTGCATGTGACGCCGCTACTCTCCCGCTGCGCCCCTGCATGTGACGCCGCTACTCTCCCACTGAGCCCCTGCATGTGACACCGCTACTCTGCCGCTGCGCCCCTGCATGTGACGCCGCTACTCTCCCACTGCGCTCCTGCATGTGATGCCGCTACTCTCCCGCTGTGCCCCTGCATGTGACGCCGCTGCTTTCTTTCTGCTGCCTCCTGGTATCCGCCGCTCCACTCCCCCATCAGCCACTGCACTCTCCCCATGAGCCACAGCACTCTCCCCATGAGCCACAGCACTCTCCCCATCAGCCACCGCACTCTCCCCATCAGCCACCGCACTCTCCCCATCAGCCACCGCACTCTCCCCATCAGCCACATCACTCCCCCCTTCTGCCACTCCACTCCCCCCTTCTGCCACTCCACTCCCCCCATCAGCCACTCCACTCCCCCCATCAGCCACAGCACTGTCCCCATCAGCCACAGCACTGTCCCCATCAGCCACAGCACTGTCCCCATCAGCCACAGCACTGTCCCCATCAGCCACCCCACTCCCCCCATCAGCCACCCCACTCCCCCCATCAGCCACCCCACTCCCCCCATCAGCCACCCCACTCCCCCCATCAGCCACCCCACTCCCCCCATCAGCCACCCCACTCCCCCCATCAGCCACCCCACTCCCCCCATCAGCCACCCCACTCCCCCCATCAGCCACTCCACTCCCCCCATCAGCCACTCCACTCCCCCCATCAGCCACTCCACTCCCCCCATCAGCCACTCCACTCCCCCCATCAGCCACTCCACTCCTCCCATCAGCCACCGCACTCTCCCCATCAGCCACCGCACTCTCCCCATCAGCCACCGCACTCTCCCCATCAGCCACAGCACTCTCCCCATCAGCCACAGCACTCTCCCCATCAGCCACACCACTCTCCCCATCAGCCACACCACTCTCCCCATCAGCCACACCACTCTCCCCATCAGCCACACCACTCTCCCCATCTGCCGCTGCGCCGCTGCATCTGCCGCTGCGCCCCTGCATTTGCCACCTCACTCCCCCATCAGTCTGCTGTCTCCCATCCCATTAATCCTCTGCCCCCTCTCCCACCTCTCCCCCTTCTGGATCTGCTGCAATACTGCTGCCTAGATCCATTCTGTAAGGTAGCTATCCCCAATTTCACCTCCCACTCCCCTTCCACCCTCCACCGCTTTTGTATCCGTTGCGCCCTCACCCATCCTCCGCCACTCCTCCATCCGCCGCGCCCTCACCCATCCTCCGCTGCTCCTGCATCCATTGCGCCCTCTTCCATCCTCCATCCATCTTTTTTTCCATCCCACCTAGTCCCCCCCTTTTTCCAGCACATCCATGCGTGCGTCCTGATTTTTTTTCTGTAAACTAAGAAAGAAATACAAATAAACTTAGTTTAGGGCCAGTAAAATTATACTGTAGTAATCGTCAACTACAGTATTTTTTACTGAATATTGTAAGGATCAGCCCAGTGCCACAAATGAGAGCGATGCACAAGTCTCACAAAACATCATCCGACACGGTCGCTCTCTTCCAGACAGGAGTGTGCGGCTGTGTCGGGTGATGCGATGCGAGATTTGTGCATCGCTCTCACGTGTGGCACTTGCCTTAATGGCGCTTTACACGCTACAATATCGTTAATGTTTTATTGTCGGGGTCACGTTGTTAGTGACGCACATCTGGCGTCATTAACGATATCGCAGCGTGTGACACCAGCAACCTTAAGCGACCTCAAAAATGGTGAAAATCGTTCACCATGGAGAGGTCGTCCCAAAACCAAAAATCGGTAATGGTCGCTTATCGATCTTGTTCGTCGCTCCTGCGGCAGCGAGCGAGGAACGTCTCCTTACCTGCCGCAGGCCGCAATACGGAAGGAAGGAGGTGGGCGGGATGTTACGTCCCACTCATCTCCGCCCCTCCGCTTTGATTGATTTGATTTGATCCGCTTAGTGACGTTGCGGTGACGTCGCTGTGATGCCGAACGTCCCTCCCCCTTGAAGGAGGGATTGTTCGGCAGTCACAGCGACGCCGCCGACCAGGTAAGTGCGTGTGACGCTGCCGTAGCGATAATGTTCGCTGCGGCAGCGATCACACGAAATTGCATGCACGACGGGGGCAGGTGCTTTTGCGTACGATATCGCTAGCAATTGCTAGCAATATCGTAGCGTGTAAAGCCCGCTTTGGTGTCAGTTGCAGGCGCTCATATATATATATATATATATATATATATATATATATATATATATATATATATATATATATATTTTTTTTTTTTTACTGACGTCTGTATTTTTTATTTCGCCAAACTAATATTTTTTTGTATGGGGGGGTCTAGTTTACAACGTGGGGTCACATGTGGGGGAGCACCACTGTTTGGGCACATCAGGGGGATCTCCAAATGCAACATGATGCGGCTAACGATTCCAGCTAATTTTCCATTTAAAAAGTCAAATGACGGTCCTTTCCTCTGGAGCCCTGCCGTGCGCCCAAACAGTGGTTTTCTGCCACATATGAGGTATCAGCGTACTCAGAACAAATTGCCCAACAAATTTTGAGGTCCATTTTATCCTGTTACCCCTGTAAAAAATAAAAAATTGAGCCTAAAATAACATTTTTGTGGAAAAAAAAAAAGTACTTTTTTTGTTTTTATGCCTCAATGTATGAAGAAGTGCTTATTACCCATCTAGATTTATGCCATGGGGGGTCTAGTTTCCAAAATGAGGTCACTTGTGGGGGAGCTCCATTGTTTAGGCACCTCAGGGGGTCTCCAAACGCAACATGGCGTACGCTAATAATTCCAACCAATTTTGCTGTGAAATGGCGCTCCTTCTCTTCTGAGCCCCGCCGTGTGCCCAAACAATTACTTTCCACCACATATGATGTATTTGTGTACTCAGGAGAAATTGCACAATACATTTTATGGTGCATTTTTTCCTGATACCCTTGTGGAAAAAAAACTACCTGTTTGAAATAACAATTTCATGGTAAAAAAAATATATATATATTTTCACAGCTGAACATTCTAAACTTTTGTGAAGCCTCCAGGGGTTGAAAGTGTTCAGTAAACATCTAGATAAATTCTATGAGGGGTCTAGTTTCCAAAATGGGGTCACTTGTGGGGGAGCTACATTGTTTAGGCACCTCAGAGGGTCTTCAAACACAACATGGTATCTGCTAACGATTCCAGACAATTTTGCGTTTGAAAAGTCAAATGACACTCCTTGCCTTCCGAGCCCTGCTGTGCGCCCAAACATTTGATTTCCACCACATATGAGGTATCTGTGTACTCAGGAGAAAATGCACCATACATTTTATGTTACAATTTTTCCTGATACCCTTGTAAAAAAAAGCTACTTGGTTGAAGTAACAATTTTGAGGTAATTTTTTTTTTTTTATTTTCATGGCTCAAAGTTATTAACTTTTGTGAAGCCCCCAGAGGTTCAAAGTGCTCAATAAACATCTAGATAAATTCCATGAGGGGTCTAGTTTCCAAAATGGGGTCACTTGTGGGGAGCTCTATTGTTTAGGCACCTCAAACGCAACATGACATCCGCTAATGATTCCAGACAATTTTGCTTTCAAAAATTCAAATGATGCTCCTTCTTTTCTGAGCCCTGCTATGCGCCCAAACAATTGATTTCCCCCACATATGAGATATCAGTGTACTCAGGAGAAATTGCACAATTAATTGTATGGTGCATTTTTCCTGATACCCTTGTGAAAATGCAAAATTTTATGGCTAAAGTAACATTTTTGTGTAAAAAAGTAAAATTTTCACTTTTTCCTTCCACATTGCTTTGGTTGCTGTAAAGCTCCTAAAGGGTTAATAAACTTCTTGGATGTAGTTTTGAGCAGTGTGAGGTGTGCAGATTTTAGAATGTGGTCACTTTTGGGTATTTTCTGTCCCTTAGGCCTCTCAAAGTCACTCCAAATGTGATGTGGTACCTAAAAAATATTTTTTTTAAATTTTGTTGAAAAAATGAAAAATTGCTGATGAACTTTGAACCCTTCCAACTTCCTAACGAAAAAAAAAATTTGTTTCGAAAATTGCGCTGGTGTAAAGTAGACAAGTGGGAAATGTTATATAGTAACTATTTTGTGCGATATATCTCTCAGATTTATAGGCATAAAATGTCAAATTTTGAAAATTGCAAAATTTTAAAAATCTTCGCCAAATTTCCAAAATTTTCACAAATAAAGGCAAAACATATCGGCCTAAATTTACCACTGACATGAAGTACAATATGTCACGAAAAAACAATGTCAGAATCGCCAGGATCCGTTGAAGCGTTCCAGAGTTATAACCTGTCAAAGTGACACTGGTCAGAATTGCAAAAAATGGCCGTGTATTTAAGGTGAAAACAGGCTGGGGACTGAAGGGGTTAAGTATAGTCAAAAAAGCTCAAAAAATCCTACTGGGGCTTATTTTCACGGTTTCCAGGAAACAGAATAGAAAGATCTGACGGTGCTTTCTCCCCCATACACAGAGGATATGGTCACTGCTGAGTCATTATATCAGCCACAGTTACAAGGGAAGTAAAATAAAAATACCGAACTAATCCCCCCCCCGAATATGTGAAATATAGGAAAATACCACTGTCAATCCAAATCTCTGTTATTATCAGGTAAAAAACAGCCATATATACAAAATAATAAGTGTTATAAAATAGCTAAGAAATATTTACATGTGGTCATAAACATATAATATGACAGTGTCCAGCTTTCAGTCATAGGGATGGCCCCGATGAGGTTTTAGTCATTGCTCAGTATACAGTGATCAGTGGTTGTATATGCGCTCTCAGCACTGACTGACAGCAGGTTCTAATGCTGAGCGGCTGTCAGTCACTGCGGGGGAAGGGTATATATGTGGTAATAACAGACAGTTCCCTTATTTTCCCACCAGTATCGCTCGACATCAGCAATAAAAACCCGAGGCTGAAGTCAGTTTCTTATTTGGATGTTTTTTTTACAGGTTAAACAACACAAAAAAATAACTAATAAAGTACAATGCAGTGCGGAGCCATTAACCCTTTCCATAACACCCTGCGTTTTATGCCGATTTTTGTGCCAGTTTTATCATTGTTGTTGCTGCTTTTCAGTGTATGCACATCCGGCTCCGCACTGCACTGGATTAGATAGGTTTTAATCTACAAAAATAAAAACAGTAAAAAAGACCCCAAAAAAACAGAAAAAATAAGAAACCGACTTCAGCGTCGTCATAAAAACAAACAAAAGACGACGACAGAAACAGGAAAATGAAGGAGAGAAAATAACAGAGACCCTGCACCTACCTCCACCTGCAGAGCCGCACACTAGATATATAATACCCTGCACCTACCTCCACCTGCAGAGCCGCACACTAGATATATAATACCCTGCACCTACCTCCACCTGCAGAGCCGCACACTAGATATATAATACCCTGCACCTACCTCCACCTGCAGAGCCGCACACTAGATATATAATACCCTGCACCTACCTCCACCTGCAGAGCCGCACACTAGATATATAATACCCTGCACCTACCTCCTCCTGCAGAGCCGCACACTAGATATATAATACCCTGCACCTACCTCCACCTGCAGAGCCGCACACTAGATATATAATACCCTGCACCTACCTCCACCTGCAGAGCCGCACACTAGATATATAATACCCTGCACCTACCTCCACCTGCAGAGCCGCACACTAGATATATAATACCCTGCACCTACCTCCACCTGCAGAGCCGCACACTAGATATATAATACCCTGCACCTACCTCCACATGCAGAGCCGCACACTAGATATATAATACCCTGCACCTACCTCCACCTGCAGAGCCGCACACTAGATATATAATACCCTGCACCTACCTCCACCTGCAGAGCCGCACACTAGATATATAATACCCTGCACCTACCTCCTCCTGCAGAGCCGCACACTAGATATATAATACCCTGCACCTACCTCCACCTGCAGAGCCGCACACTAGATATATAATAACCTGCACCTACCTCCTCCTGCAGAGCCGCACACTAGATATATAATACCCTGCACCTACCTCCACCTGCAGAGCCGCACACTAGATATATAATACCCTGCACCTACCTCCACCTGCAGAGCCGCACACTAGATATATAATACCCTGCACCTACCTCCACCTGCAGAGCCGCACACTAGATATATAATACCCTGCACCTACCTCCACCTGCAGAGCCGTACACTAGATATATAATAACCTGCACCTACCTCCACCTGCAGAGCCGCACACTAGATATATAATAACCTGCACCTACCTCCACCTGCAGAGCCGCACACTAGATATATAATACCCTGCACCTACCTCCACCTGCAGAGCCGCACACTAGATATATAATACCCTGCACCTACCTCCACCTGCAGAGCCGCACACTAGATATATAATACCCTGCACCTACCTCCACCTGCAGAGCCGTACACTAGATATATAATAACCTGCACCTACCTCCACCTGCAGAGCCGCACACTAGATATATAATAACCTGCACCTACCTCCACCTGCAGAGCCGCACACTAGATATATAATACCCTGCACCTACCTCCACCTGCAGAGCCGCACACTAGATATATAATACCCTGCACCTACCTCCTCCTGCAGAGCCGCACACAGATATATAATACCCTGCACCTACCTCCACCTGCAGAGCCGCACACTAGATATATAATACCCTGCACCTACCTCCACCTGCAGAGCCGCACACTAGATATATAATACCCTGCACCTACCTCCACCTGCAGAGCCGCACACTAGATATATGGCTGCTCTGTGCTTACAGGACCTGTGATGATGTCACATGGAGGGGAGGAGTCAGGGTCACATGGTCAGCTCCTCAGTGTATGCAGGACTCTGCTGTGCTGGGTGTCATGGTGCTGGGTGAGGGGAGGTTATGTCAGGGGGTCACAGTGAGGTAATGGAGGCTGTATGTAGACAGGACACATCCTGGAAGCCGTGGACGGACATGGAGCAGATATCCTGGAAATCCAGGGATGAGCAGTGAAGTCTGAGGGGGCAGTGGCCACAGCTGTTTCTAGATTGTTCCAGAACTATTTACCCCGGCCACAGTAAGCGAGGGTCCCTGAGCTTGTGAGGGGCAGTAAAGTCTGAGGGGGCCGGTAAGGGCATAGTATAAGCACAATATCATAGTGTGACACAAGAGCAGAGTGTGGAGTTTTCCTTACAAGTTTCCCATTGTTTTTTGCTTTTATCTGCACTGTTCATCCCCATTTAATAGCGGCTCCATGGACAATGCTGCCAGGTGTGTGTCTTGTCAGATGTATGACTGCCTTGAGCAGCCGTTGGAGGGTGAATATGTCTGCACTCGATGTCAGCGTGTTACATATTTGGAAGCCCAGGTAACTGATCTAAATATGCAGCTCACAACACTCAGGAGCATTGCAAACCTGGAGAGGAGTTTAGAGCTCACTGAGCGGCTCTGGCTGGGGCCAGTGCTATGGAGGAGGCTGGAGGTGGGGAAGGTCAGGACCCAGAGGTAGGTAGCTGGGTAACAGAAGAAGAGGTAGGGGGAAAAGTGTCAGATAGCGCAGTCCTGATCTGGCACAACCTAGTAAATATGCCTGTGTGGCTGATATTAGGAATGCAGGACTAGGATCACTACAGCAGGACGTTGCTCCTAGCAACCAGGAAAACGACTGCTGTAGGAAGGAGAAAAATAGCAGAGAAGGAAAGGCCCGACAGATGTTGGTGGTCGGGGACTCTATAATTAGGCGGACAGACAAGGTCATCTGTCTACAAGACCGTGAATGCCGAACAGTGTGTTGTCTGCCGGGTGCTCGGTTTCGGTATATTGTGGATCGTATAGACAGTTTGCTGGCTGGGGCTGGGAAAAACCCAGCAGTCATGGTGAACAATGGTACTAATTACAAAAGTTAGAGGCAGGTGGAAGGTCCTTAAAAATGATTACAGGGAACCAGGCGAGAAGATGAAGTCCAGGACCTCCAAGGTGGGGTTTTCAGAAATACTACCGGTGTCACGAGCGTCACTAAAAAGACAATGGGAGCTTAGGGAGATAAATATGTGGTTTATAAATTGGTGCAGGAAGGAAGGGTTTGGGCTCTTGGAGAACTGGGCCGACTTCTCAGTCGGCTACAGGCTCTACGGTAGTGACGGGCTGCACCTCAATGGGGAGGGTGTAGCTGTGCTGGGGGAGAAAATGGTCAGATTGATGGAGGGACTTTTAAACTAGGATCTGGGGGAGCAAGGGTAGTGGAGCAAATAAGGGGATAGGTAGCGACAGTAGGGGTCAATGAAAGTTTGGGGGGGCTGGGACATGCAAGGAAAGTAGGGAGGCAAAGAGTAAGGAATGTGTTAATAGTATTAAATATCTACTGGCAAATGCAAGTAATCTTGCAAAGAAAATGAATTGGAAACTCTTATATCAATCATTGATTATGATGTGGTGGGCATTACGGAAACCGGACGAGAGCCATGACTGTGTGACAAACTTAGAGGGTTATACTACATTCATGAAGGACAGGAAAGACAAAAAAGGTGGAGGAGTATGTATATTTATCAAATCTAACCTAAGACCTGTGCTCAATGACGACATTGTGAGGAGCTGCAACAATGCAGAGTCAGTATGGGTAAATATACATGGGGAGGGGAGTAACGGAAAGCTACTAATTGGAGTTTGCTATAAGCCTCCTAACATACCCGAACAGGAGGCCGGTGAAATACTGCAATAAATTGAAAAGGCAACAAATAATAATAATAATAATCGGGTCCTTATTATGGGGGATTTAAACTATCCAGACATTCAGTGGGACATAGAATCTTCTGGTTGTGCTAAAAGCTGTAAGCTCTTATCTACAATTCAAGACAATTTCCTCTCTCAGATGATAGATGAACCAACAAGGAGAAATAGTTTTCTAGATCTGGTCCTGTCAAATAGACCAGATATAATTTCAGATCTACAGGTCCGGGAGCACTTGGGCACCAGCGATCATAATATGGTAAGCTTCAATAGAACATTTGAAAGGGGAAATGCTAAAACCTAGAATTTTAGAAAAGCGGATTTCAATAAATTAAGGGAAAAGCTTAATTGTGTAGATTGGGACAATGTCATGGTAACTGGGGATACCGAACATAAATGGGGTAAGTTTAAGGATATACTACTAGAGTCCTGTAAAAAACGTATACCCTCTGGTAATAAAATGTCCAGGAATAAAAACAAAACCACTATGGGTAAAAAAGACTGTACAAAGTATAATAAAACAAATGGCGTTCAAAATCTTGAAGGCTCATAATACAGAAATAGCATAAGGAACAAAAATGACCAAGGATATTAAAATAAATCCCCAATATTTTTATAAATACATTAATGTCAAAAGAAAAACAAAGAATAGTATTGGTCCCTTAAAATATAATAACAAGTTAATTATAGAGGACAAAGAAAAGACTGAGATA
The DNA here is from genome assembly GCF_048569485.1 of Anomaloglossus baeobatrachus. Lineage (NCBI taxonomy): Eukaryota > Metazoa > Chordata > Amphibia > Anura > Aromobatidae > Anomaloglossus > Anomaloglossus baeobatrachus. The sequence continues at coordinate 858,733 of NW_027441813.1, read as the reverse complement.
TGAAACAGTCACTTCTCATCCGTGTTCACCAAGGAACAGACAGTTCCAGGGATCATTCAACAAGTCAAAAAATCAAAGTTCACCATCTCATATAATTAATTTAACACAAGAAGAAGTACACCTACGTCTGAGTTAGTTAAACATTGACAAATCCCCTGGGCCAGATGGCATTCATGCATGAATATTAAGGGAATTGAGCTTAGTAATTGACAGACCGCTGTAGCTCATCGTCTTAAGGCTGCTTTACACGCAGCGACATCGCTAGCGATGTCACTCGTGAAAGCACCTGCCCCCGTTGTTTGTGCGTCACGGGCAAATCGCTGCCCGTGGCGTACAAAAACGCTGGCACCCTTCACACATACTTACCTTCCTAGCCATGTCACTGTGGCTGTCGAACAGCCTCTTTTCTAAGGGGGCGGTTCGTGTGGCGTCACAGCGACGTCATACGGCATGCGTCCAATAGAAGCAGAGGGGTGGAAAGCAGGAGCATGAAAGTCACGCCCACCTCGTTACCGGAGGACGCAGATACGGTGTTGTTCTTCGTTCCTGGGGTGTCACACATAGCGATGTGTGCTGCCTAAGGAACGACCAACAACCTGCGTCCTGAACCAGCAACGATATTTGGTGAGTAATTTACATCGTTAGCAGTCATTTGTACGTGTCACACGCAATGACGTCGCTAACGAGACCGGATGTGCGTCACGAATGCAGCGACCACAACGTCATCTCGTTAGCGATGTTGTTGCGTGTAAAGCCCCCTTTAGACTCTCTTGTAACAGGATTGGTTCCTCAGTATTGGAGGATAGCTGATGTGGTACCGATATTTAAGAAAGGTAAGAGGGTGGATCCAGGCAACTTCCGTCCAGTAATTCTGACATCAGTAGTGTGCAAAGTTTTTGAGGGCATATTAAGAGGTGATATGCAGAAATATATTGCAGAAAATAATATAATAACTGACAGCATGGATTCATAAAAGATAAGTCATGTCTAACCAACATGTTGGGGTTCTATGAGGAGGTAAGTGCAAGTCTGGATATTTGTAATTCAGCTGATGTGATTTATTTGGACTTTGCAAAGGCATTTGATACTGTACCACATAAAAGCGCTATACTGAAGCTTCAGAAGCTGGGACTGGGGGAAACTATATGTAGATGGGTAAGGAATTGGCTAAAATATAGGAAACAAAGAGTAGTCATATATGGTACTTACTCTAAATGAGCTATAGTCAGTAGTGGGGTAACGCAGGGATTTGTGCTAGGACCGATCATTTTTAATCTCTTTATTAATGACCTTGTGGATGGGATTGATAGTAAAGTGTCAGTCTTTGCTGATGACACCAAGCTATGTAGGATATTAAAAACTGACCTTGATAGTATAATATTACAAAAAGATCTGGAGAAGATGTCAGAATGGGCAAATACTTGGCAAATGAGATTTAATGTTGATAAATGTAAAGTAATGCACCTAGGACCGAGTAATCCTATAGCTGCGTATACATTAAATGGAAGTAAACTCGGGACTATAGAACAGGAGAAGGACTTGGGTATTCTCATTACAAATAAGCTGAACAGCAGCACTCAATGTCAGGCAGCAGCTGCTAAAGCAAACAAGATTCTAGGGTGTATAAAAAGAGAGATTAGATCCCGGGATCCCGATGTATTGTTACACCTCTATAAATCACTTGTAAGGCCACATCTGGAATATCGGATCCAGTTTTGGGCTCCACATTTTAAAAAGGACATTCAGAAGTTTGAATCAGTTCAAAGGCGGATAACTAGACTACTACAAGGAATGGAAGGCCTCTCATATGATGAGAGGTTGAAAAAGTTAGATATGTTTAGCTTAGAAAAAAGATGTCTCAGAGGAGATCTCATTTATATGTATAAATACATGTGTGGTCAATATAGAGGACTGGCACATGGCTTATTCCTTCCAAAGGCCCCATTCCGCGGTGGAATTAAATCTAATTTTTGCCCCCCCGTAGCACCAGGGAACACTATCGATTTATTTCAAAACCTGGTTAAGCGCGATATGGAGGCTTTAATTTATCATGAGGCACCCCACAACTTAACATCTGCTGAAGAAAAGGCATTAAAAACCATCAGCCTATGGGATGATGTAATCTTTCGAAGACCCGATAAAGTGGGTGGGACTGTGATATGGCCGAAAAGTATGTATTTGGCGGAAGCCACTAAACAACTGAATGACACGTCCACGTATTTAAAACTAATGTTCGACCCCACAAGTAAACATAAAGAAAAATTACGTAGCTTTTTTAATAAAAAAGTAGCAGAAGGCTTCCTTTCTAAAGATAAAGTTGAAAAACTAGTCCCCTCGTGTCCGTCCTCACCACATTGGTACTGCATACCGAAAATTCATAAAAATAAAACAACACCCCCAGGCCGACCGATAGTTGCTAGTATTAATTCCATTTTTGAACTTATTTCACAATATCTGGACTGGTTATTAAACCCTTTGTTGAAAAGAATCCCGGCTTTCATTAAGGACACCAATATGTTGTTGGATGTGTTAGATACATTTGTCTGGCAGGAAAATTTCCACCTCACATCCATTGACATAGAAAGCCTGTACACCTGGATCCCGCAAGATCTGGGTGTGCAAACAATAGGGGCTTTACTTTCCAGTCTGCATCTAGAACAAAAACTATCCACTTCGTTGAGGAAGCCCTTAATCTCATTCTCAAAAATAAAACCTTCAAATTTGGTGCTCAGTGGTACAAACAATGCGGGGGTACCACTATGGGGACCACCGTCGCATGTGTTTTTGCAAATTTATTTTTGGCGGCCATGGAAAATACAGTGATCTACGATATGCAGAACCCTTTTTTGAAACATATTAAAAAATACCTAAGATATGTTGATGACATCTTTATAGTATGGGACGGATCCGAGGTGGAGTTTCAAAATTTTGTAACCTATCTAAATACCAACAATATATACAATATGACATTTACCAGCATTTTTGGGAGTTCAGAACTTGAATTTTTGGACGTAAAATTAACACTAAATAATGGCCTTTTGACTCGGGAAGTTTTTAGAAAACCGACAGCAAAAAACACCCTTCTACCTTACAACAGTTTCCACCCCACTCATATGAAAAAATCTTTACCCTATAGCCAATTTTTGCGTATCGATAGGATCAACAATAATAGTCATATTCGGGATATGCAATTTTTGGATCTTGAAAAACGGCTCAACAACAGAGGGTATCCCCCGTCTATCATTGAGGCCGCTAAGTCGCGCACGCTTTCAAAATCAGAAACTAAAAAACTAAAAAATCCGATAAAATCATGAATAACAATAATAAAAAAATTCTATTCAGTTTTAAATTCACTGCAAGTGGAAGAAAAGCGATTCCGACAGCTAAATAGGAAAGGGTTCTTTACAGTTAGAGCAGTCAGACTGTGGAATGCCCTACCACAAGAGGTAGTAATGGCAGATACTATAACAGCTTTCAAAAAAGGGCTGGATGATTTCCTCAGTACACACAACATTGTTGGTTATAAATGACTTTGTGACCAAATGTAGAACTTGTGGAGGAAGGTTGAACTAGATGGACCTAGGTTTTTTTTCAACCTTAGTAACTATGTAACTATGTAACTATGTAAAATTCGGTCCTATGGATAATCAAATAAAAGCCAGTATAAGACGACACTGGCACGTCCTAGAAAATGACCCAGATTTAAAAGATAGGGTCGCATTAGGCCCCCTTGTCACCTATAAAAGAAGTCAGAATCTGGGTGACATCTTAGTACACAACAGATGGGAAGATCAAAAAATTACGTGGCTGAATAAAACCCCCATGGTGGGTAATTTTAAGTGCGGTGACTGCAAATTCTGCCCTTTTCATTTGACTCAAAAAACATTGGTAATTGGAGACATAAAACTTACCTTCAAGGATTTAATCTCTTGCAAAACAAAGAACATAGTATACGTCATTTTTTGTCCCTGCTCACGTTATTATATCGGCAAAACCATTCGTTGCCTGTATGTGCGTTTTCGTGAGCACTTTAAATCCATAGAGTCTGGGAATGGTTCTCCCAGACTAATCCAACATGTAAGGGAACATCACGCAGGAAACCCAGAAGCTCTCAGATTCGCAGGCGTACTTAGGGTGTCCCCCTCAGGAAAAGGAGGGGACACTTATAAGTTGTTGCTGCAAAAAGAATCGCGATTAATAATCAAAACCAGAGCCATGGGCCCCTTAGGCCTTAACGACCATAATGACATGGCCGTGTTCCTATGAAGCACATTCAATAAACTATATGGGCCCTGCTGTCCCTCAAGATCTCTGTGATGCCCTAATCCCCTGGATCAACTTAGATTGCATTCTCTTATTAAGCATGAGAACACATTCCTAGGTACATCTTCTCCTCCCCCTCCCCTCCTTTCCCCCCTCCTTTTCCTCCCCTTCCCTTTACCTCCCCTCCCTCCTTCCCACCCTCCCCCCCCCTTTTCCCTTCTCTTTCTTTCCTCTCTCTAGGTACAGTTGCTTTATGAAAATAATGCTGACTTCTTTAAGGGCATGATCAGTAGGGTAGGGCATATTCTCCAATAATATTCTTCTTCTTTAGTCATCCTGTAATTAATGATGACTAATATTGGGAAGATTAATATATATGAGAAAAAGTTTATATCAAGTTAGAATATAAGGAGTTATGCATCTAGATCTGGTATCTAACTGACAAGTTAATTTCTCCCCCCCCCATCCTTGTCTTCTTGTCGTTTATTTTCTCCATTATTCTTTTCCCTGATCATGCCATGAACAGATGCAGTTAAATAAACAATACAAAGCAACCAACTCAATAAAACAAAGAATTATAATAACACTTAAAATATAAAAAGAAATAAAATAATATGACATCAGGGTTTTGCACATATCCTTATGTCTTGTACCAGAGAGAATGGATCTAATTAGACCGATATCTACCGGTTATCCCCTTTCTTGAGAGAAAAAAGAATTCATAAAAATGATATATGTCCATTTATCCTATGAAGATAATTTTTTTCATTTTCTCAAAATATCAGAAAAAAATTAGATTGGATTTGAGAATTTCCGTTTATGGTAAAACTTCTCTGACATTCATATCCTCTAATCGTTCCCATTCTCCTGCTCACAGTTTAGCATAAAAATCATGCTTTTTTATTCCGCTCTCTATGCTGCACAGACAAATGGATTTAAAATAAGGAAATAACATTATGCTTAAACGCTCGCAATTACTATTATGAATGGAACTTTTTCCTTTATTTTCTCCTTCATGTTTGCCTGTGCTTGTCTCTATCAACGCTGATGCGTTATCGCAGCTCTATTGTATATTTGTATTAGCAGCACCATCCTGCTTTTTAACGTCACGTACATCAGCTGTGATGATTCATAAAGAGGATCAGCTGACTGCACCTTTCAGGACTTGTCAAAGCGCTACTCACAGCGCGAAACAGGCTGTCGTCCGTTCCCCGTCCCTGTACTCCTTCCTCTCCCCACTGTTCCTGAGCTTGTCTGCGATAACAGAATAAAGTTTTTTGGCCACCTACCTTGTGAGCTGCCGCTTTCTTCCTCCGGATTCCTTCCAAAGACAATACTAAGGATCAGGGGGCATTTACTACAAGTGGAACAAAAGCGATTCTGGCAGCTAAATAGGAAAGGATTCTTTACAGTTAGAGCAGTCAGACTGTGGAATGCCCTACCACAAGAGGTTGTAATGGCTGATACTATAACAGCTTTTAAAAAAGGGCTGGATGATTTCCTCAGTGCACACAACATTGTCGGTTATAAGTGACTTAGGGACAAAATGTAGATTGGTGAAGAAAGGTTGAAATAGATGGACCTAGGTCTTTTTTCAACCTAAATAACTATGTAATCTATCCAACTGTTTAATATATTGCATAGATACAACATTCAAAGTTATAGATATATGAATATTTATTATATACTGTAGTATATAAAGTGTATTTGTCCTTATTATAGATTTGTATCAATTACTATGGAAAATTCACACAGGCTTAATATTTTAGATGGAAGCACAATATTCTATGGATCAATTTGATGATAGCCTTCCCGATGCCCAACAATTGGGTATGTATTATTATGAATGTAACTGGAAATGTTACATCATTCTGGTTGAAAAATTGATTAGTATACTAATTTTAGATTTATCTCTTTCTTGTTTTAAATGACTTAATGGACAGCCATGTTTCCGACGTATTTGTACGTGCTATAAATGATGATGTTGGTGCTGGTGTGGGTGCGGCTGTGGTAACTGATGCTAATACTAGTGCGGGAGCAAGCAGTGCTAATTTACAACAAACTATGAGCGGTAAGCTGCATATATATATCTGTATATTTATATATGTGAAGTGGAGTAAATACTAATTCTTTATACAGTACATCTGGCGGGTTTGCTTTGCATATTATTTTTATATTATTTCTTTCTTTCTTAAGATGACTTAATGGAATGCATTGTTTCCGACGTATTTGTACGTGCTATAAATGATGATGTTGGTGCTGGCGTGACTGCAGAGGTGGTAACTGATGCTAATACTACTGCAGGAGTAAGCGACGCTAATTTACAACAAACTATGAGCGGTAAGCTATGAGTATATATATCTATATATACACATATATATATATATATATATATATATATATATATACATATACAGTTAGGTCCAGAAATATTTGGACAGTGACACAATTTTCGCGAGTTGGGCTCTGCATGCCACCACATTGGATTTGAAATGAAACATCTACAACAGAATTCAAGTGCAGATTGTAACGTTTAATTTGAAGGTTTGAACAAAAATATCTGATAGAAATTGTAGGAATTGTACACATTTCTTTACAAACACTCCACATTTTAGGAGGTCAAAAGTAATTGGACAAATAAACCAAACCCAAACAAAATATTTTTATTTTCAATATTTTGTTGCGAATCCTTTGGAGGCAATCACTGCCTTAAGTCTGGAACCCATGGACATCACCAAACGCTGGGTTTCCTCCTTCTTAATGCTTTGCCAGGCCTTTACAGCCGCAGCTTTCAGGTCTTGCTTGTTTGTGGGTCTTTCCGTCTTAAGTCTGGATTTGAGCAAGTGAAATGCATGCTCAATTGGGTTAAGATCTGGTGATTGACTTGGCCATTGCAGAATGTTCCACTTTTTTGCACTCATGAACTCCTGGGTAGCTTTGGCTGTATGCTTGGGGTCATTGTCCATCTGTACTATGAAGCGCCGTCCGATCAACTTTGCGGCATTTGGCTGAATCTGGGCTGAAAGTATATCCCGGTACACTTCAGAATTCATCCGGCTACTCTTGTCTGCTGTTATGTCATGAATAAACACAAGTGACCCAGTGCCATTGAAAGCCATGCATGCCCATGCCATCACGTTGCCTCCACCATGTTTTACAGAGGATGTGGTGTGCCTTGGATCATGTGCCGTTCCCTTTCTTCTCCAAACTTTTTTCTTCCCATCATTCTGGTACAGGTTGATCTTTGTCTCATCTGTCCATAGAATACTTTTCCAGAACTGAGCTAGCTTCATGAGGTGTTTTTCAGCAAATTTAACTCTGGCCTGTCTATTTTTGGAATTGATGAATGGTTTGCATCTAGATGTGAACCCTTTGTATTTACTTTCATGGAGTCTTCTCTTTACTGTTGACTTAGAGACAGATACACCTACTTCACTGAGAGTGTTCTGGACTTCAGTTGATGTTGTGAACGGGTTCTTCTTCACCAAGGAAAGTATGCGGCGATCATCCACCACTGTTGTCATCCGTGGACGCCCAGGCCTTTTTGAGTTCCCAAGCTCACCAGTCAATTCCTTTTTTCTCAGAATGTACCCGACTGTTGATTTTGCTACTCCAAGCATGTCTGCTATCTCTCTGATGGATTTTTTCTTTTTTTTCAGCCTCAGGATGTTCTGCTTCACCTCAATTGAGAGTTCCTTAGACCGCATGTTGTCTGGTCACAGCAACAGCTTCCAAATGCAAAACCACACACCTGTAATCAACCCCAGACCTTTTAACTACTTCATTGATTACAGGTTAACGAGGGAGACGCCTTCAGAGTTAATTGCAGCCCTTAGAGTCCCTTGTCCAATTACTTTTGGTCCCTTTAAAAAGAGGAGGCTATGCATTACAGAGCTATCATTCCTAAACCCTTTATCCGATTTGGATGTGAAAACTCTCATATTGCAGCTGGGAGTGTGCACTTTTAGCCCATATTATATATATAATTGTATTTCTGAACATGGTTTTGTAAACAGCTAAAATAACAAAACTTGTGTCACTGTCCAAATATTTCTGGACCTAACTGTATATATATATATACATACATACATATATGGGATGGAGTAAATACTATTTCTTTATACATCTGTCGGGTTTGCTTTGTATATTATTTTTATATTTTTTACCTCTTTCTTAAGATGAGTTTATGGATTTTGATCTTGACCCCTTGTTATTAAGCGCTATGGAAAGGGAAGTTAATGCTATATTTGCGGCGGAGGAACAGGCCGTAAACTGATGGGGAAAAAATCTTATTTTCAAAAGAGAATACAACCATCTTCCCTAGGAAAACAAGTATTCGCACTGCGCCAACCAGTGATGCGGCAACTAATATGCTGACATCAACTACCCGTTCACCTCCTCACACCTGTAAGTATATATTTAGATATTTGTATACAGTCTTTGAATATGCAATCTATCATGCTGTTTCACATGTATCTGACACAGCTATAACTCTTTTCTTTTAGCTACACAAGATGTCCAGAAAAAAACAGCTACTTTGGTTCTACAACCACTAGTGGAGCGTGACGCTAACACCACTACAGTGCAATTCGAAGTACACGTGACTAACTGGTGTGTGAGAACATGGTCTCTATCCTCAATTTGTGTGGAAGGACAAGAAGGAAACGCTGTGCCAGCCAAACATTGTGAAAAGACATGTCCAATACCGATGTCCCGTAAATACTAGCAACGCTCAATCAAGACCGCTAAAAAACCATTACCCACAATAACACAGACCATGACCATGATTGACCTGACACAAGCAGAATGTCTTGCGCCAGCAACACAGAGCGTTCCAACGACTGACCTGGCTCAAGTGGCTCATGAAGCGCTCAATAGAGAAATCGAGCAGTTAGCTGATGGTAAGACTGTGCGTCGTGATTTTAGTATTGTGAACCCTTTGAAGAGGCGATCACATTCAGGACAGAGTAAAAGTAAAAGGCAAAAACTTAACACAGCGGAACCATGCATAAGTTCCGCTGACTGGTACGGAGACGAAATTAAAATGTTTCACAAGATGGCGGAAAAGTACATCGAATACAGAAATGCACGGAGCCATATCAATTTTTTCTGTGATATCTATGATAGGTTATTATCAGCACCCTCATCACGTGAAAATGTTGCCGAGCTACATGCTTTCACAAAGCAGTATGGAGATGTACCATCTGATGATTCAAATAAATTGTTGTGACTAAAAATGGTTGGATATGGATTGCATAAAATGCCTAAAATTCCTTTACATAGGCCTAATAGGTCTAGAGTTGTTAAACGAACTGTAAAGCTATTAATGAGTGCTAGACACTCACTAGCGGTGAGAAGGCGCAAAGAGGGCACAATAACTACACAAGATCCACAGGCCCCGATACACCACCCAAACCAGTCTTTACAATCCCAAGATATAGCTGTAGATTACAGCAACATTGCGTTTCCAAGTTGACAAAGCGGCTCACATATTGAAACACACGCTGAAAATGTACATGACCATGTTGGCACTGATGCTGTTGCTGATAATACTGAAGGTAATAATGTACAGGACCTTAATGTTAGTAGCGATAATGTACAGGTCACTGATAATCCTGTCGTTTTACACCATTTTTATCACCATGAAAGACAGCTCCGCATGTATACCGATCATTTCAAATTTGTAAATTTAGAGCTTATACATTCATTTGAAGAGGCCCAGAATGTTGTCCATGATGCCATTCAATCATTACTGTATGGAATCATCAGAGACATCGAGCCTGGTCACTTTGTTCAGTTAAGACTGGAAGGCGGTGACACGTTAGACTCCATTTTCACTACAAAACAAACACGGGAGGATTTTAGTTCTGAATCATTTTTAAATTCTCTTGCTCACGCACTGCAAAGTAATAAAGAATGCAGAGCATCAAATTCCCTGAAATTAGTCGTGACAATTATTAAAAACAGACGCGGCGGTTTGAATAGACGTCTGAAATCTATAGCGAGCAGCCAGATCTTTAAACAAATGAGACGCTGGCTGTACGACTAACAATTACAACACAAATCTGTGTTTTGCTGTTAGCGTATCTGCATTGATGGCTGACACAGATATCAGTGACGCCATTTTATTGAGCTGCGCTAAAAGCATACACACAGCCCTGGACATCCCTGAGAGTCAGCTAGTAGGCTTTAGCGATATTTCAGTTTTTGAGAATCATCTGGACATCAACATTAAAGTGTTGTACTACAGTCAGGGTGATTGGTGTTACTTTCAAACAGGTAATACAGCTAGGGCAAAAACCGTATTCATATTGCATCATGATAATCACTACTATGGTATCAAAAATATGAAGGGTTTTATCGGTGAGCCTTACTTTTGTGAAAGATGCAAGTCAGTGTTTCATCACAAGTACAGTGCCTACAAGTAGTATTCAACCCCCTGCAGATTTAGCAGGTTTACATATTCGGAATTAACTTGGCATTGTGACATTTGGACTGTAGATCAGCCTGGAAGTGTGAAATGCACTGCAGCAAAAAAGAATGTTATTTCTTTTTTTTTTTATTTTTTTTTAAATTGTGAAAAGTTTATTCAGAGGGTCATTTATTATTCAACCCCTCAAACCACCAGAATTCTGTTTGGTTCCCCTAAAGTATTAAGAAGTATTTCAGGCACAAAGAACAATGAGCTTCACATGTTTGGATTAATTATCTCTTTTTCCAGCCTTTTCTGACTAATTAAGACCCTCCCCAAACTTGTGAACAGCACTCATACTTGGTCAACATGGGAAAGACAAAGGAGCATTCCAAGGCCATTAGAGACAAGTTCGTGGAGGGTCATAAGGCTGGCAAGGGGTACAAAACCCTTTCCCAGGAGTTGGGCCTACCTGTCTCCACTGTTAGGAGCATCATCCGGAAGTGGAAGGCTTATGGAACTACTGTTAGCCTTCCACGGCCTGGACAGCCTTTGAAAGTTTCCTCCCGTGCCGAGGCCAGGCTTGTCCGAAGAGTCAAGGCTAACCCAAGGACAACAAGGAAGGAGCTCCGGGAAGATCTCATGGCAGTGGGGACATTGGTTTCAGTTAATACCATAAGTAACGTACTCCACCGCAATGGTCTCCGTTCCAGACGAGCCCGTAAGGTACCTTTACTTTCAAAGCATCATGTCAAGGCTCGTCTACAGTTTGCTCATGATCACTTGGAGGACTCTGAGACAGACTGGTTCAAGGTTCTCTGGTCTGATGAGACCAAGATCGAGATCTTTGGTGCCAACCACACACGTGACGTTTGGAGACTGGATGGCACTGCATACGACCCCAAGAATACCATCCCTACAGTCAAGCATGGTCGTGGCAGCATCATGCTGTGGGGCTGTTTCTCAGCCAAGGGGCCTGGCCATCTGGTCCGCATCCATGGGAAGATGGATAGCACGGCCTACCTGGAGATTTTGGCCAAGAACCTCCGCTCCTCCATCAAGGATCTTAAGATGGGTCGTCATTTCATCTTCCAACAAGACAACGACCCAAAGCACAAAGCCAAGAAAACCAAGGCCTGGTTCAAGAGGGAAAAAATCAAGGTGTTGCAGTGGCCTAGTCAGTCTCCTGACCTTAACCCAATTGAAAACTTGTGGAAGGAGCTCAAGATTAAAGTCCACATGAGACACCCAAAGAACCTAGATAACTTGGAGAAGATCTGCATGGAGGCGTGGGCCAAGATAACTCCAGAGACGTGTGCCGGCCTGATCAGGTCTTATAAAAAACGATTATTAGCTGTAATTGCAATCAAGGGTTATTCCACAAAATATTAAACCTAGGGATTGAATAATAATTGACCCACACTTTTATGTTGAAAATTTATTAAAATTTAACTGAGCAACATAACTTGTTGGTTTGTAAGATTTATGCATCTGTTAATAAATCCTACTCTTGTTTGAAGTTTGCAGGCTCTAACTTATTTGCATCTTATCAAACCTGCTAAATCTGCAGGGGGTTGAATACTACTTTTAGGCACTGTATAATCATTCTTATCAGTATTTTTGTAAAGCTTGTCAAAAAGAGGGCTGTGTGGAAAGCACTAGTGCGGAACAACCCTGGTGTCCTATCTGCCGGGTGTATTGTCGCTCAAGCGACTGCTTAGATCACCACACGCAATTAGCTGTAGATAACCCAACATTCTGCAGGCTTAAAACATTTTGTGATTGTCACCATTTTATGTACAGAAATAGCGAGAGTGAGCATAAATGTAGCGGACTGCGTTGCTCTGTTTGTCGCATTTGCCTAAATAGATTTGATGACCATCTTTGGTACGTGCAGCAATATGTACCAAAGGATGCGTCAGATCGGTATATGTTTTATGACTTTGACCACTCTTCCTGGGAGTTTAAAGGTAAATCATGCACTTATGACTTTGTTCAGTTTTTAACAATTTTCAGGCTATCCGTGTTTAGCCCACAATGCTGGCAGATACGATTTTTACTTTATTATTCAGGAGCTGATTTCTGAAAAGTTACAAGTGAAGCTGATAGCCCAAGGTGGACGCCTCTTGTGTGTGACGCTGCCTGATTTGGGAATAAGGTTCATAGACTCGCTCAATTTCATTCCCATGAAGCTTAGTAAGCTACCACAGGCTATGGGTTTTTCAGGTTCAAAGCTACATTTTCCACACTTTTTTAACGCTAAGGAAAATCAAAACTATGTGGGCCCCTACCCGCTGTTAAATATTACGGCGTGGAGTATATGACACCTAGTGAGAAAGGTGAATTTATGGAGTGGTATGAGACCCAGGCAGATACTATTTTTGACTTTAAGTCTGAGCTAAAATCTCATTGCAAGCAAGATGTTGAGATTCTGAGACACTCGTGTGAACTCTATAGGGAACGTGTTATGGACATGACGAGGAAAAATGTTAAAATATACTGTAAGCGAGAAAAGAAAAAAACAGAAGTGACCAGATGCATTGATCCTTTTCAGCTCATCACCCTGGCATCTGTATGTCAATGTACAGATTTAAATTTCTTCCAAAACATACCATCGCCATTTTACCTGGTGAGAATTATTACAAAACAAAAAAACATTTCTCATCACCCGCTATACAGTGGCTCATGTATGTAGCACACACAGAGAACATCGCCATTCAGCATGCTTTGAGAGGTGGTGAAAAACAAGTCGGGAAATATTTTTTAGACGGTTATGCCTATGTTAACAATCAAAACATAGCCTTTGAATTTCAGGGATGTTTTTACCATAGATGTCCTGTTTGTTATAATAAAAATGATACAAACAAGGTCACAAAACACACCCTACGGTCAATTATATTATGCCTTTCTAGCTAAAAAGCGTTACTTGCAGTACTGCGGGTACACTGTGAGATTAATTTGGGAGCATGAGTGGAATGAAATGATTGAAAAAGATTCCAACCTTCAATCATTTCTTCTCCAAATGGATTTCCTCAAACCTTTAGATCCCCGCGATGCTGTCACGCTCTCTGGGTCCCCTGCTCTGCTCCCCGGCTCACCTGCCACGCTCCCCGGCTTCCCTGCTTCTCTCCCCGGTCTCCAGCCTCCATTGCCTGCGGTCTCCAGGCGGCCCGGTCCCCGCTCCCGGCGCCCGTCGGCTACTCAGCCCCAGCTCGGCTCTCCTGCTTCCTGCTCACCGCTCCCTGCCCTGGCTTCTGGCACCCGGGCCTCGCGCATGCGCATTAGGGCGCGCGCGCGGTCATTGACCCTTTCTTAAAGGGCCAGCGTCCACTGACAGGAAATTGAATACACGGGTACAGGGTATAAAGGGGTTTAGTGTCCAAGTGGGCGGGGCCTGTTCTTCGTGTTTCCTAAGCTAGGAGTCAGGTCTCCTTGTGTCTCTGTGCCATACTTACCTATCTCTCTTCTAGAGCCGCTCCTGCCTCGCCATCCGGTCCTGCCGATTCCCGAATGCTGACTATCTGCCATCCCGTCAGTCCGTTCCATCTCTGATCCCTGTGGTGACCCGTCCTCTCGCTCCATCGGTTCCGGACTCTGCCTGACAACATCTCGGCCTCCGAACCTGAGCTCCGTCACCCGGACTACCATCAGTGACTCCGTGGTCCCAGGGACTCCTCCATTCCACTCTTCTGCACGGACTGTCCTACTACCCGTAGTGCTCCGGCTACCGGACCCCTTGCCTTCATTAAGGTGTTCGGCCCAGTGGATCCACCTCCTGGGTCTGCCCGTCCACCTGGCCCTAACAGTAAGAACAGGCCATGGATCCCGCCGAAGCACTAGCGGCCTTGCAGGAAGAACTCACACGCCAGCGTGAGACCCAGACCCGCATGCTGAACTTCATGACTTCTGTGGACGCCCGTCTGAACACGCTGCAAGCGTCGGTCACATCCTCGGCATCTCGAGCTTCCACTGTACAATCCACGGCCACAGCTCCCGTGGCAGCCTCCTCGGATGCTTCCAGACTTCGTTTGGCCTCACCACCCCGGTACGCCGGAGATCCCAAGACCTGCAGGGGTTTCATCAACCAATGCTCTCTCCATTTCAAGCTGCTGCCGCACCTTTTTCCCTCTGACCAAGCCAAGGTCGCGTTCATGATGTCCCATCTAGAGGGAGAGGCGCTGGCCTGGATGAACCCCTTGTGGGAGAAGGAGGATCCAGTGACCACCAACATCCAGGAGTTCCTGCAGGCATTTCGTGGCACCTTTGACGAGCCCGGACGCGCCTCTGCGTCTGCCTCATCTCTCCTCAGGCTACGTCAGGGCACCATGACGGTGGGGCAGTATGCCATCCGTTTTCGCACCTTGGCTTCGGAACTCGGGTGGAACAATGAGGCTCTAACCGCCGCCTTCTGGGAAGGTCTCTCGGGTCGAATTAAAGACGAGCTGGCTGGTCGTGACGTGCCGTCCACCCTGGATGCCCTGATTACCCTAGCAACTCGAGTAGACATTCGTTTTCAGGAACGCTCCAAAGAGGTGTCCCGTGAGAGACGTCTGATACGGCATTCCTCTCCTCCGCAGAAGCCCGCCGTACTTCAGTCAACTTCATCTGGTGTCTCCGTCCACGAGCCCATGCAGATCGACCGTTTGCGGCAGTCTGAACAACGCCGAGCAGAACGGCTCGCCAAGGGCCTCTGCTTCTACTGCGGAGAGGGCACACACCTTCTACGCTCCTGTCCAGAGAGGCCGGGAAACTCCAAAGCCTAGGGTTGGTAGGAGAGGCCACCCTAGGTGCTGGGACTCTCTCAGACCCAGTTACGTGGACTGTTCAAGTGACAACGGGAGAGACACGGTTCACGGCCGAGGCGTACCTCGATTCCGGGGCAGCAGGCAATTTCATCCAGCAGGCCATGGTGGACAAGTACCAGGTGCCTGTTACTCCACTTGACAAACCCCTCGTGATTGCCTCTGTGGATGGGAGACCCCTCTCTGACACCATCTCGTGGATCACCAAGCCGGTGGAAATGCGTATCGGTGCCCTGCACACCGAGAACATCGCTCTCTACGTCCTCCCACACATGTCCCATCAAATCCTGCTGGGACTCCCCTGGTTACGGACACACGACCCGTCAGTTAGCTGGGGCACTGGTGAAATCACCCGATGGGGCTCCTCTTGCCACGAGAACTGTCTGAAGACTATACAACCCATCCAACGACCTCCGGTTCCAGAGTCCCTACCGGGACTGCCCTCGGCCTATTGGTCCTTCGCGGACGTCTTTGACAAAAAGGAATCAGAGGTACTTCCGCCACATCGTCCGTACGATTGTGCCATAGACCTGCTCCCGGGAACTACACCACCTCGAGGACGGATATATCCGCTGTCTCCTGCCGAAACAAGGGCCATGTCTACCTACATCACAGAGAACCTGGCAAGGGGATTCATTCGGAGATCCTCCTCTCCTGCTGGAGCAGGCTTCTTCTTCGTTAAGAAGAAAGAGGGCGACCTACGCCCATGCATAGACTACCGGGGATTGAACCAAATCACCGTGAAAAATAAGTACCCCCTGCCGCTCATCCCCGAATTGTTTGATCGGCTTAGAGGAGCTCGTGTGTTCACCAAGTTGGATCTTCGGGGTGCCTACAACCTGGTCCGCATCCGCTCAGGGGATGAATGGAAGACCACGTTCAATACTCGCGATGGGCACTATGAATACTGTGTGATGCCCTTCGGCCTGTGTAACGCACCAGCAGTCTTCCAGGAATTGGTGAACGACGTGTTTCGAGACCTTCTCTACGTCTGTGTGGTGGTATACCTTGATGACATCCTGGTCTTTTCTCCGGACCTCCAGACCCACAGAGAGAACGTGCAGCTGGTACTTCAAAGACTGAGGGAGAATCGTCTGTACGCCAAGTACGAGAAGTGTGTCTTCGAGCAGTCTTCTCTTCCCTTCCTGGGTTACGTGATCTCCGATACCGGTCTGCAGATGGATCCGGGGAAGGTCTCTGCCATTCTCAACTGGCCCCCTCCTTCTGGACTGAAGGCAATCCAACGCTTTCTGGGATTCGCAAACTATTACCGCCAGTTCATCCCTCACTTCTCGGCTCTGACTGCTCCTCTCTCCGCCTTGACCAAGAAGGGGGCTAATCCAAAGGACTGGTCACCTGCGGCCGACGCCGCGTTTGGCTCTCTGAAGCGGGCATTTGCCTCCTCCCCTGTGCTCCACCGTCCTGAGTTAAACCGACAGTTCACCTTGGAGGTGGATGCCTCCTCCTCGGGAGCCGGAGCAGTGCTCATGCAGAAGTCCTCCTCCGGGAAGATGGTGACTTGCGGTTTCTTCTCCAAGAGCTTCTCAGCGCCTGAATGCAACTACACCATCGGTGACCGAGAGCTATTGGCAGTCAAACTGGCTCTGGAGGAATGGCGCTACCTTCTAGAGGGAGCAGTGTACCCCGTGATCATTTACACGGACCACAAGAACCTGGAATACCTGCGGTCCGCTCAGCGACTGAACCCACGGCAAGCCAGGTGGTCCTTGTTCTTTGCCAGGTTCGATTTCCAGCTCCATTTCCGACCTGCGGACAAGAATGTACGCGCAGATGCCTTGTCCAGGTCATTCCTGCCCATGAAACAGGAGGAGGAGACATCCCAGCCCATCATCTGCCCTAGTAAAATCATTCCGGTGGCTCCTGTCACCCTGGCCCAGATACCGCCCGGGAAGACCTATGTCTCTGAGACTGACAGGCAAAAAGTGTTGCACTGGGGTCATGCCTCGAAAACAGCCGGCCATGCTGGTCAGAAGAAAACATGGAGTACAATTGTACGTCACTACTGGTGGCCATCCCTTCGCACGGACGTCGCTTCTTTTGTCTCAGCCTGCTCCTCTTGTGCCAGGAACAAGACGCCTAAACATCTGCCATATGGCCGCCTTCTGCCTCTGCCTATACCCTCAGTTCCGTGGCAACACATTGCGATGGACTTTATTACGGACTTGCCCCTGTCCTCCGGACACACAGTCATATGGGTCGTGGTGGATCGGTTCTCCAAAATGGCTCATTTCGTCCCTATGGCTGGACTTCCCTCTGCCCAGGAACTCGCTGACGCCTATGTACAGCACATCTTCCGCTTGC
This sequence comes from Anomaloglossus baeobatrachus, assembly GCF_048569485.1. NCBI lineage: Eukaryota > Metazoa > Chordata > Amphibia > Anura > Aromobatidae > Anomaloglossus > Anomaloglossus baeobatrachus. The sequence continues at coordinate 840,934 of NW_027441813.1, read as the reverse complement.
ATGGCTTTCCATCACACATTGTGTCCGACAGAGGAACTCAGTTCACCTCCCGCTTCTGGAGGGCCCTCTGAAAACATCTGGGAGTGACTCTGGACTTTTCTTCAGCCTACCATCCTCAGTCGAATGGCCAAGTGGAACGAGTCAATCAGATCTTGACCTCCTTCTTACGTCACTACGTCAACGCCCATCATGACGACTGGTCCACGCTTCTTCCTTGGGCTGAATTCTCCCATAACCACCACGTCAGTGAGTCCTCCTCCAGCTCTCCCTTCCATGTCGTTTACGGACTTCAGCCTTCCGTCCCATTACCTGTATCCTCTTCCTCGGATGTCCTTGCTGCTGATGCTGTAGCCCGTGACTTTGCAACAATTTGGGACTCTGTCAAGGCGTCCCTTGGACGTGCTTCCCTGCGGATGAAGAGACACGCAGACAAGAGGCGTATGGACCCTCCGTGTTTCTCTCCAGGAGATCTCGTCTGGCTTGCTTCCAAGTACGTCCGATTGAAGCTACCATCCTACAAGCTGGGTCCTCGCTACATCGGGCCGTTTAAAGTCCTCAGCAAGATCAATGATGTCTCCTACAAACTGCAGCTCCCGGCCACGATGAGGATACCCAACTCCTTCCACGTCTCCCTGCTCAAGCCGGTTGTCCTTGGTCCCTTCTCCGCTGCTGCCAGTTCGGCTCCTCCTCCTATTGCCGATGATGACATCTATGCGGTAAGGGATATCGTTGCCATGAAAACCGTACGGGGCCGACAGTTCTTCCTGGTAGACTGGGCAGGGTATGGCCCTGAGGATAGGTCCTGGGAGCCCCGGGAGAATGTGGGTACTCCTCTGATCCGTGCCTTCCTGTCCCGGTTGCGGGCAGGGGGGCGTGGGGGGGGTACTGTCACGCTCTCCGGGTCCCCTGCTCTGCTCCCCGGCTCACCTGCCACGCTCCCCGGCTTCCCTGCTTCTCTCCCCGGTCTCCAGCCTCCATTGCCTGCGGTCTCCAGGCGGCCCGGTCCCCGCTCCCGGCGCCCGTCGGCTACTCAGCCCCAGCTCGGCTCTCCTGCTTCCTGCTCACCGCTCCCTGCCCTGGCTTCTGGCACTTGGGCCTCGCGCATGCGCATTAGGGCGCGCGCGCGGTCATTGACCCTTTCTTAAAGGGCCAGCGTCCACTGACAGGAAATTGAATACACAGGTACAGGGTATAAAGGGGTTTAGTGTCCAAGTGGGCGGGGCCTGTTCTTCATGTTTCCTAAGCTAGGAGTCAGGTCTCCTTGTGTCTCTGTGCCATACTTACCTATCTCTCTTCTAGAGCCGCTCCTGCCTCGCCATCCGGTCCTGCCGATTCCCGAACGCTGACTATCTGCCATCCCGTCAGTCCGTTCCATATCTGATCCCTGTGGTGACCCGTCCTCTCGCTCCATCGGTTCCGGACTCTGCCTGACAACATCTCGGCCTCCGAACCTGAGCTCCGTCACCCGGACTACCATCAGTGACTCCGTGGTCCCAGGGACTCCTCCATTCCACTCTTCTGCACGGACTGTCCTGCTACCCGTAGTGCTCCGGCTACCGGACCCCTTGCCTTCATTAAGGTGTTCGGCCCAGTGGATCCACCTCCTGGGTCTGCCCGTCCACCTGGCCCTAACAGATGCGCTTTATGGGGGTCGGACTAATGCCATTAAACTCTATCACAGTCTGAAAGATGGGGAGACATTACATTACTATGATTTCACAAGTCTGTACCCTTTTGTAAACAAAACTAAAACATACCCTGTAGGCCATCCGCACAATATCTATGAGAATTTTGGGTTCATTAAAAAATACTTTGGTATTGCCAAAGTCAAGGTCTACCCTCCAAGAGATTTATTTTTTCCTATTCTGCTGAAAAAACTCAATAAAAAATTAATGTTTATTCTTTGCCACACATGCACTGTAAATTCAGACAGACGTTTGCGCCCATAGTGATGAAGAGCATTCTCTGACAGGTACATGTTGCACTATAGAGCTTGAGATGGCCATAGAAAAAGGGTATAGGATAGCGCACATTTATGAAATCTGGCATTTTCCTGAAACCAGTGATGATTTGTTTGCCCCATTCATTAAATTACATCTTAGGGATAAGCAGGAAGCTTCCGGCAATCCCAGCTGGTGCACTGATGATGCAAAGAAACAGCAATACATTGACTCCTTTCTAGAGATAGAAGGTGTGCAATTACGCCCTGAAAAAATGAATCTGGCTAATGCCTGCTTTACACGCTTCAATAAATCTTTCAATCCGTCGTCGGGGTCAAGTTGTAAGTGACGCACATCCTGCATCGTTCGTGACGTATTTGCGTGTGACAGCTACGTGCAATCAAGATTGAACGAAAATACGGTGATCGCATACACGTCGTTTATTCCTCATACATTGGACGTTTTGTTGTATGAACCTAGTCAATTGAAACGTGTGACATCCCTCATACGATTGTGATGTCTGAGGCTATGTGGCAGGTGTGCGCTCTGCACCGCAGCTTAAAAAAGGTCTGCTTCAGAGCGCAGCTGAAAAGCTGCGTTCTGAAGTGCCTCACAATGTCTGTCATTCACTAATCTCTGTCAGTCCGTCACTATCTCTGTCCCTCTCTCTGTCCATGTCATTCTATCCCCCTCTCTCATATACTCACCGATCCCCGGCGCTGCACGGCATTCACACTGCTCCGGCGGCTTTTACTGTTTTGAAAAAGCCGGCCGCCCATTAAACAATCTCGTATTCCCTGCTTTCCCTGCCCACCGGCGCCTATGATTGGTTACAGTGAAACACGCCCCCACGCTGAGTGACAGGTGTCTCACTGCACCCAATCACAGCAGCCGGTGGGCGTGTCTATACTGTGCAGTGAAATAAATAATTAAATCATTTAAAAAAACGGTGTGCGGTCCCCCCCAATTTTAAAACCAGCCAGATAAAGCCATACGGCTGAAGGCTGGTATTCTCAGGATGGGGAGCTCCACGTTATGGGGAGCCCCCCAGCCTAACAATATCAGCCAACAGCCGCCCAGAATTGCCGCATACATTAGATGCGACAGTTCTGGGACTGTACCCGGCTCTTCCCGATTTGCCCTGGTGCGTTGGCAAATCGGGGTAATAAGGAGTTATTGGCAGCCCATAGCTGCCAATAAGTCCTAGATTAATCATGTCAGGCGTCTATGAGACACCTTCCATGATTAATCTGTAAATTACAGTAAATAAAAACACACGCCCGAAAAAATCCTTTATTAGAAATAAAAAACACAAACATATACCCTGGTTCACCACTTTAATCAGCCCCAAAAAGCCCTCCTTGTCCGGCGTAATCCAGGATGGTCCAGCGTCGCATCCAGCGCTGCTGCATGGAGGTGACCGGAGCTGCAGCAGACACAGCCGCTCCGGTCACCTCCACACAGCTAATGAAGAGAGCCGCGTGATCAGCTGAGCTGTCACTGAGGTTACCCGCTGTCACTGGATCCAGCGGTGGATGCAGCGGTGGCCGCGGGTAACCTCAGTGACAGCTCAGCTGATCGCGCTACTCACCTCAGTTGCTGCGTGGAGGTGAGAGGAGCGGCGGTGAGTAGCGCGATCAGCTGAGCTGTCACTGAGGTTACCCGCGGCCACCGCTGCATCCACCGCTGGATCCAGTGACAGCGGGTAACCTCAGTGACAGCTCAGCTGATCGCGCGGCTGTCTTCAGTTGCTGTGTGAAGCTGACCGGAGCGGCTGTGTATTCTGCAGCTCCGGTCACCTCCATGCAGCAGCGCTGGAAGCGACGCTGGACCATCCTGGATTACGCCGGACAAGGAGGGCTTTTTGGGGCTGATTAAAGTGGTGAACCAGGGTATATGTTTGTGTTTTTTATTTATAATAAAGGATTTTTTCGGGTGTGTGTGTTTATTTACTGTAATTTACAGATTAATCATGGAAGGTGTCTCATAGACGCCTGACATGATTAATCTAGGACTTATTGGCAGCTATGGGCTGCCAATAACTCCTTATTACCCCGATTTGCCAATGCACCAGGGCAAATCGGGAAGAGTCGGGTACAGTCCCAGAACTGTCACATATAATGTATGCGGCAATTCTGGGTGGCTGCTGACTGATATTGTTAGGCTGGGGGGCTCCCCATAACGTGGAGCTCCCCATCCTGAGAATACCAGCCTTCAGCCGTATGGCTTTATCTGGCTGGTTTTAAAATTGGGGGGGACCGCACGCCGTTTGTTTTAATTATTTAATTATTTATTTCACTGCACAGTATAGACACGCCCACCGGCTGCTGTGATTGGGTGCAGTGTGACACCTGTCACTCAGCGTGGGGGCGTGTCTCACTGTAACCAATCATAGGCGCCGGTGGGCGGGGAAAGCAGGGAATACGAGATTGTTTAATGGGCGGCCGGCTTTTTCAAAACAGTAAAAGCCGCCGGAGCAGTGTGAATGCCGTGCAGCGCCGGACATCGGGGATCGGTGAATATATGAGAGAGGGCTGCTCAATTCAGTTACTCAGGAGTTTAGCGGTCACCGGTGAGTCCTTCACTGGTGACCGCTAATCAGGGCGCGACACAGACAGAGCCGCAGCATGACAATGAAGTCGGGTGAGGTTCACCCGAGTTCATTCTGGTTGTGCGGCTCTGTCTGTGTCTGCTGTCATCTGCCATTCAGCTCTGCTACATGGCTGTCTGTGGCTGCTGTCAGCGGCCATGTAGCAGAGCTGAATGGCAGATGGCAGTAAAAACGCATCCCTACACATACACACGCTTGGCAAGTCAATAAATAATAAAAAAAAAAAAAAAGGGTGCCCAATGCATACGTCACAGAACACATGATCTAAAAGATCGCACACAAAATTGATCAATTTAACATAACTACTAACGCACGTGTGACAGCAAATGAACGACCTACGTGCAATCTCATTCAATCGCATATGCGACCTGGGCGTGTCACATCGCATACGAGATCGCACACCTAATTGTAAGGTGTAAAGCTGGCTTAAGAGACAGATCTCTAAACTGTTCTTAAATACTTTAAGGGGCAAGTTTGCACAGATATCTAATTTACCAGTGTGTTTCTACCGTACTATGACATCTCAATGCTTCATTTTATTGATGATGAAACAGCCACCATCAATTGGAAATATGTAAAGGGACACCACACCGTCAACAAAAACACAAACATTTTTATCGCCTGTTTTACAATGGTGTATGCCCGACTAGAGCTGTATTCTCAGCTGGACAGGTAGCAGGAAAGGTGTCTTTATCATGACACAGATTCAGTAATTTTTGTACAGAAACCTGGTGAGTGGAACCTGACTTTAGGTGATTACCTAGGGGAATTGACCAGTGAGATACCTGATGACACGTACATCACTGAATTTGTATCTGCAGGACCAAAAACCTACGGCTACAAACTCAACACTGGCAAAACTGTCTTAAAAGTGAAGGATATAACACTAAATGTTGCTAACACACAATCTATTAATTTCAACAGTCTAAAAGATCTAGTTCTGGACTACCCGCGTAATTCTGACTCAGAAACACAGAGACGAATTATCATTGAACATCCGGGTATTGTGAGAAATAAAAAGTACTGGTACATTGAGACAAGGCCATTACGCAAAACACAAAAGTGTGTTTACACAAAGCGCCGGCTGTTAGACGATTTTACCACCCTTCCATTCGGCTATTAGTTGCGGATCATGATGGACCCGAGACTGCAGCACCCATTCTCATGTATTCTAGTAGGGCCATCTAATTCTGGAAAAAGTTATTTTGTAAAACAGTTGTTAAATAATATTGATACTCATTACTCACACAAACCAGATAATATTGTTTGGTTTTATTCGTGCTGGCCAAAACTATATGACGAAATTTCTCTCTCTTTTCCCAACATCAGATTTGTGGAGGGTCTGCCGCATACATTCGTAGATGATGACTTATTCCCGCCTGACAAGGTAAATTTGACTATTGTTGATGACCTAATGGAGAGTGCTAGTGATAACTGCGAGATAGAAAAAGCATTTACCAAGTATGTACACCACAGAAACCTCAGTATTTTCTACCTGGTACAAAACATATTTTGTCAGGGTAAGAAAAGTCGGACGATAAACTTGAACACAAAGTACATGGTACTTTATAATAACCCTCAAGATAAATTACAAATTGTAACTTTAGCTCGCCAAATGTACCCCGGAAAAACACGCTTCTTCTTAGAAGCTTTTGAGGATTTCACGTGGGAACCTTATGGGTATTTGCTGCTAGAATTGAGAGCCAATACCCCTGAGGATCTGCGCTTAAGGACAGGCTTGTTTCCACCAGCTTGGCCAGCTGTGTATGTTCAAAAGAAAAATACTTCTAAAAAGTGAATTTTACACTAAATGTACGCAGTGTTGTAAAGATGTCTGAGAGAATCTGCAGTAACTGGGCTCTCTTAAAAAACGCTGGTGAAGGAAACTCCTGCTGTCAGAAAAACTATTTTATGCAATGCAAAGCGTGATTTAATTATAGCCATTGGAGAGATTGCATTAAACATCTTAAAAGGCCCAATTCCTCTGAAAGAGCGTAAAAAAATATACTAAAGAAGTGGCGTAAAGCTATAAGAACCCTGAGTGATAAATCACAGCCCATAAAGAAAAAGAAACGTCTACTAAAGCAGACCGGCGGGTTTATAGGTCCTCTTTTAGGCTTTGCAATCCCGATAATAACAAGTCTACTCACCGGAAAATAATGCAACATGCAGAGAAAATGTATCTAGTCCCCAAACAATATCTAATCAAACTAAGCCCCCCTATTACAGGCAACATACGGCAGAATGTCATTTGCCGCCTTGATGATGAAATTAGTGAAATTTTACAGCGTCATGACATACCTGATGACGTGAAAATTAAAAAATATAGTGAGGTACTACAGAGATACTACAGAGATACTTGGTTAATGCTAAACATGATGCAATGGAGCTATCAACTTTAAAGATCATTAACACTCCTGAGTCTGATCATCGGCAAATGTCAAAGACCCTTATGAAAACAAAACTGTCATTGAAATTGTAAGTCATGTAAACCTGCGCTATAAAAAGAATGCTGAATTTTTACTAAACAGACTGCTGCAGAACAAAAATATTGCAACATGGAATGATAAAAGCGAGTTTATTTTCAAAGGATCTGTAATACCGGGATCTAACATGCTGGATTTAGTACGTAATACAACACAGAGTCATGCCTTGACTAACAGGAATTTACCACAGGGATGGAATACGTTTATGCAGGCAATGGCCGAGTTAAATATACCATCTACCATTGTGGGTAATTCCACTACTAGAGTGCTTTTAGACGGATTAAAATTGCCTATAAATGAAGCTAGTGGTGTAGCTAAACCTCAGACTCTATCCACATCCCGCATCTTTACATTCTCCATTAGGTATCACACAAGCAAGTTTGATGCCTAAAAAAAGGACTCTTCCGATACTACAATCAATGTGGCTCACAATGTAACAGCCGGACTGCTGAATTGTAATGCAGTAAATTATTATTTAAGAGAATTAATATATATTTGTATATTATTAAATAGTGTATTATGCCATTGCTTGTAATACTTTTATATTGTTCTGTTTTAATACAGATTTAATTGTAATGCTCTGACATTTTACTGAATGCAAATAACATTTGATCAATAAAGAATTTAAACTTTTAATGTGTCTGTCTTTTATGCAAACAGTATAACTTTATACTCGGGGACTTATAAAAGCTGATTAATAGCACAGGACGGGTAATAGTATAATTGGCCATATACATAATATGCCCAATCAAAACCAAATACACAGTGTGAATAATATTAGATATTTGTAAGTTGTAGTGGAATTCACATTCTATAATATTATTCACATTATAATATTATAGATTGTGAATTATGCCAGCACGATTTTGATATCAAAAACCAATAAATATATCGCTAGTCAATAAAAGAGAACACATTTTCATACACTTTGATAGATAAGGGGCGTGCCACATGACAGCTTGATACAGTTTGATAGGGGGCGAGGCACCTGTCAGATTACTTTTGATGGATCATGTGTAATACACACTACTGATACAGTCCCTAACCATCATCCCCACAGTCCCAGTCCCTAATGTACACTTGCTTTGGCAAAACTAATTTGTATTTGGTCCTGCCATTAAAGCTTATTTGATTTGATAGATAGAAAACCAAAAGAAAAACTCCTAAAAATGTCTTTATTACTATTCAATATTAAAATCTTAAGTCATAAAAACCAAATTGCTTTTAAATAATCGTAGTATAGACTGGTCACATATGGTGGGTGTAAAGAGGTGATAGAGACGATTAGTGAGGATAGTGTTAGTTATTTGCTATTCTCAAGGTAGGGGCAACTTTAGTAAATCTCAGATAGTAGCTACCTAGTAGCCGGCACCGTGGGACCTACAGTACCTATATTGCAACCAGTTATTGCACACCGGACGACTTGCCTTGATATGGGCTATTGACGTCGCGCTATGGTTGCTAGTATCCCTGAACAACTAAGAAAGAAACCTCAGATTAGACATTCCCCTGATGAACCCCTAAGAAAAATATAGGGGGGAAACACGTCGGGATATGCTACTGGATGGTCCCAGCAGATAAGTTATCCCTGCTGGGATTCTCTATCTTTACATCTATCTGAGATTTACATCACCTTTATAACTGTGCTGGAACATATTTGCGTACGGCTGTATTATGGCTGCCAAATCTATGGCAACCAGTTTTTGTTAGAGATCTATCGCTGGGTGGTGTAATATTTATGATAATCTAACCCTAGTAATGACTTGTGACTAACTGCACAATTTATCCTTTTTGGTGGTGGGTCTCCCGCTTGCAACTGACGAGCTGCAGGGAGAAAATAGGGAGAGACGACGAGGAGCGGGGGGTACCCAATAACTTATGGTGCACCTCCGCTGGTAGGTAGGTGAAAGGGAGGGATAGAAAGCTCTGTCCCCTTTCCCCCTAGAATTATAGAAAAACTACCTGGCAAAGAAGTACAACTACTAAAGTTGCCCCTACCTTGAGAATAGCAAATAACTAACACTATCCTCACTAATCGTCTCTATCACCTCTTTACACCTACCATATGTGACCAGTCTATACTACGATTATTTAAAAGCAATTTGGTTTTTATGACTTAAGATTTTAATATTGAATAGTAATAAAGATATTTTTAGGAGTTTTTCTTTTGGTTTTCTGCATTAATACTCCTACTCTCTATTATTTTGGGTTATAAGTAATTGATTTGATAGATACTTTATAGATAAATAGAAACATGATAGGTAGAGGGATAGTCAGATAATATAAATAGACAGATAATATAGATAGAGATAGATACATAATAGTTAGAGATAGATAATAGATAGATAGATAATAGATAAATACATGATAAATAATAGATAGATAGCTATAGATAATACATACATGATAGATAGATACATAATAGATAGATAATAGATAGACACTGCGTCTCTATCTATCTATCTATCTATCTATGCGGGTGAAGGAAAAAGTCAGATTAATTTGTTTTCATAAAATTACTATAAAGAAATGAGAAAAAAAATACAAATATATATATAAAATAATTTCATTATTTTCACCCACTTGGATTAAAACCAGCAACTTTCACACATGTGTCCAGCAGCCTCCTGGCTTTCCTAGCTGATGAGCCACTGTGACGGGAGTATACAACAGAGCAAAGGATGGACGAGGCCGAGGGACGATCCAACAGGTTTATTCACAAGAACACTGGAACAGCACACGATAAGTCCACGTAAAACAGATTCGGGGGCCCTTCCCGACAATCCTCGGACCGGATAACAAAGCAATCGTCCTTACAGTAGTCCAAAGAGTTCCACACAATCCCACGGGCCGCCACACAGGCCTAGCTCCGTCCGTGTCCACAGCCACCCAGGCTGGGAGCTCCTTCTTCCCTTAGTTTCAGCTCACTCTGAAGTTACAAAAAGGGAAATGCATTGTCTGTGCTCCTTGACCAGCCCACCATGTTCAGGGGGTAGGGGTCACACATCCTATCATCAATGGTATGGTCCATCACAGGGCTCCAATATGTCTGCCAGTCACAGTAGATGAAGGGATCCCCTGCTGTGCAGCACAATGACTATTCCTTCACTGGCCAATGCAATTACAGACTAGATACACAACTCTGGATAGAAGAGGACAGGCTATTTACATAATCACATTAGATGCCAAGACTGCAATTGTATTAGAGAGACACATTGAGACCAGTAGCTCCCCCAAGGAAATACATGAATTACAACTAATACAACCAGGGAAATATACATATCATGACATAGTATCACAGCATATACAGTGAGAGGGTAAATTACATCTTCACAATCCCTCCCCCTCCCAACTTGTGTACGTACTAGGGACCTCTACAGGTCACTGGTTAAGTACACACAGGCAGAGCGTTACTTACATGTGGCTTCATGCAGCCACGAATTGGCATCGTAGCTCTCCCACATCATTGCCCAGGAGAACAGCTGCAGGCAGACCACCCATCACCCCAACCACACATCGCCTGACCCCAAAACCAAAGTTCAGATCCACAGTGGCTGTGGGAATAGTCCTCCATTGTCCACCAGCCAGTTCAATGACAATCCCAGGTCCTCTATGGATTGCCTCAGGCCGAACCACTCGGGGATCAGCCAGTGTGAGGAAAGCACCCGAGTCACAAAATCCAACAAGTCTCTGTCCATCCAGCACAACCTCCTGCAAGTGCTTACCTTGATGAGCAGAAGTCGTCATAACTGCGGGTCGCACCCCGTAAACTCCTGGTGGTGCAACATGGGGGGCTGAGTCACTAGGCCAGTCCTCACATAGCGGTGCCACATCTTCCTCCATGGCACTGGACTGTAAATAATTAACAATCCGATTGGGTGCAGGATCAGTCCTCATTTGAACAGCTGGGCAGGAGACTTGCCGATGCCCTGGCTGTCCACATTGATAGCATCTGAGCTGGGTCTCCCTCCATCCAAGGCGTCCTCTTGGGTAAGGGGTAGGGGAACTTGGAGGCCGGCTCCCACCTGAAGGTGCTGTAGGGGTTTGAGGATGATTCCTCCATGGGCTGGCTGGGCATGAGGCCTGCAAATGTCCGGGATGCCTACAAACATAACACCTGCGCTCTGTTACTTCCTCTCCCCGGCGTATTCCAGAAAGTGCAGTAGAAGCAACTGGAGGCACATTAACACGGGTATCAACATGTGGTGGCTTAGAGGAACGGGGAACAATGGGGACAGAATAACTGGGGGCATCCGGTGTTGTGGAGCTGTTAGGCGTCTCTCCATCCTCCAACAGAACCCTCCACTGAGGCTTGATAGTGAGCACCTCATCAGCTAGAGCAGCAGCTTCCTCCACTGTTGCTGGTTTTCTCTCACGCACCCATTCCCGGATCTCAGCGGGGCACTGGGCAAAGAATTGTTCTTTTAGGATGACCTGGAGGAAGGTCTCCCAAGTTAAGGCTCCCTCTCCCTCCAGCCAGCGATGGCACACTTGTTTCAGTCTGTGGGCAAACATCTTGAAAGACACTTCTCCATCACAGGCTAATGTACGGAACTTAGTCCTATAAGTATCTGGGGTCACGGCATAATGTTCCAGAATGGTCTGTTTTATCTCCCCATACTCACAATTCAACTGAGGGTCCATAGCTCTATAGGTGTCGGCAGCTCCACCCTCCAAGAGGCCCACCAGGTGTCTGACTGGCTCTCTTTCTGGGACTTCCATTAATCGGCACTGATGCTCAAAGTCCTGAAAGAAGCCCTTAATGTCACCTGCAGCTTCATTAAATGGCCTAAAATCCTTGCAGGACACTCTGGAGAATTCCCTCATAGTGGGTGCTGTGGGTACAGTTTGTCTGGAGTCTCTAGTTGCTTCCACAGCAAATCTCCTCTCCAGCAATGCTGCCCTCTCCTGAGCTCTGCGTATAGCCTCCCTCTTATCTTCTATGGTGGCCTCATCTCCAAGCAGTGCCATCTCCTCCTCATACCACACAACCCATTGACTTTTTTGGGTATTTACCTCCAGCTCCCGTCTTTCTTCCGTTTGCTGTGAGGATCCTTCCTCCACGTCATTTTGCGAGCAGACTCCTTCTAGCGCCTCAATCAGCTGCTCCTTGGAGAGTCCCTTGAAACGAACTCCTACTTCACGGGCCTTTGATTGCAGGCTCCCCAAAGTCCAGGTCTTGTACTCTGCAGTGCTGGTTCCTGATGTTGAGCCATTGTCCTCCATTCCTTCTGCTCTGATCCCAGTGCTGCCAATCAGTTTGTGACGGGAGTATACAACAGAGCAAAGGATAGACGAGGCCGAGGGACGATCCAACAGGTTTATTCACAAGAACACTGGAACAGCACACGATAAGTCCACGTAAAACAGATTCGGGGGCCCTTCCCGACAATCCTCGGACCGGATAACAAAGCAATCGTCCTTACAGTAGTCCAAAGAGTTCCACACAATCCCACGGGCCGCCACACAGGCCTAGCTCCGTCCGTGTCCACAGCCACCCAGGCTGGGAGCTCCTTCTTCCCTTAGTTTCAGCTCACCCTGAAGTTACAAAAAGGGAAATGCATTGTCTGTGCTCCTTGATCAGCCTACCATGTTCAGGGGGTAGGGGTCACACATCCTATCATCAATGGTATGGTCCATCACAGGGCTCCAATATGTCTGCCAGCCACAGTAGATGAAGGGATCCCCTGCTGTGCAGCACAATGACTATTCCTTCACTGGCCAATGCAATTACAGACTAGATACACAACTCTGGATAGAAGAGGACAGGCTATTTACATAATCACATTAGATGCCAAGACCGCAATTGTATTAGAGAGACACATTGAGACCAGTAGCTCCCCCAAGGAAATACATGAATTACAACTAATACAACCAGGGAAATATACATATCATGACATAGTATCACAGCATATACAGAGAGAGGGTAAAGGCCCCGTCACACTAAGCAACATCGCTAGCAACATCGCTGGTAACGAACAACTTTTGTGACGTTGCTAGCGATGTTGCTGTGTGTGACATCCAGCAACAACCTGGCCCCTGCTGTGAGGTCGTTGGTTGTTGCTGAATGTCCTGGGCCATTTTTTAGTTGTTGCTGTCCTGCTGTGAAGCACAGATCGCTGTGTGTGACAGCGAGACAGCAACAACTAATGTGCAGTGAGCAGGAGCCGGCTTCTGCTGAGGCTGGTAACTAATGTAAACATCGGGTAACCAAGAAGCCCTGTCCTTGGTTACCCGATATTTACCTTTGATACCAGACTCCTCCGCTCTCACTGCCTGTGCTGCCGGCTCCTGCTCTGTGCACAGATAGCTGCAGCACACATCAGGCAATTAACCCGATGTGTGCTGTAACTAGGAGAGCAAGGAGCCAGCACTAAGCAGTGTGCGCTGCTCCCTGCTCTGTGCACATTTAGCTGCAGCACACATCGGGTTAATTAACCTGATGTGTGCTGTAACTAGGAGACTGGGGGCTGGTCACTGGTTGCTGGTGAGCTCACCAGCACCTCGTGTAGCCACGCTCCAGCGATCCCTGCCAGGTCAGGTTGCTGGTGGGATCGCTGGAGCGTCGCAGTGTGACAGCTCACCAGCAACCTCCTAGCAACTTACCAGCGATCCCTATCGTTGTTGGGATCGCTGGTAAGTTGCTTAGTGTGACTGGACCTTAAATTACATCTTCACAGCCACAAGGAACAATGATGTCAGAGGGAGGATTTATATAGATGAACCTACAATGTAGCCTTTTACACAGATTACACAGGACACAGAGCTCCATTGTACAGAGCAGCGTCTGCGTCCTATATTCTAAAGGGAAAGGAAATGAGATTTTTTTTTTCTTCTAATAAAATTACTAAAAGTAATAAAAAAAATTAGAATAATGTAATTTTTATTACACTTTGTATAAAATAATAAACATCACAAATCAGCGAATAACATAGACATATTTGGTCTCCCTGTAATCATAACGACCCGAACAACACAGCGATCAGATTATTTATGGGGATCGGTAAATGGCGTTAAAAAAATGGCGCAATTTATTATTTTTCTTGATTAAAACCCACAAAAAATATAATAAAAATGTATCACTGAGACTGTGTTCACACGTAGCGTAAATGCTGCATTTTTCCTGCAGGTGTCCGCACCATGAGCGCAATAACATTCTTCTCTGATTACTGTGCGTCCACGGTGTTTTTTATGCATTGTCCCTTATTTATTACATGTTTGTTGCAGATGTGAATCCTGAAGGTTATAAAGAAAAAACCCTCAAATCCGCACAGTTCAGCGGCATCTTCAGATACCGAGGCCGGAGATTTCATGACGTCTCATCCACTTTGCTTGGACATTTAGTCCGTGTTCACATGTAGTGGAAATGCTGCATTTTTTTTCTGCTGTTTTGCACATTTATTCTGCTGTGTTTAATTGTCCAAGTAAAGTGGATGTGATTCCAGGAGAAGACGCCGCTGGACTTTGCGGTTTTGTTTTGTTTTTTTTCTAGAGGTTTCTATGTGGAGCTTAAAAAAATGCAGGAAAAAGCTTCTCTACGATAAAAATACATAAAACGCAGATTCACATCTGAACCAAAAACACATTAAATAATGGAGAAAAGGCAGAAAAAATGCAGCAAAAATGGAAAAAAAAGAAAATTGTTATTGTGTAGTTTGGTGCAGACACAAAAAACACCGGATTTATGCAGCGTGTGAACACAGCCTTATAGGCACAAATAAGCAACATGTCATATAGTGAGTGACACATAGAAATAGAAGAAAATCCTGGCTGCTCTAGTCATATAGTCATGAATGAACAGTCTGGGGCATCTGCTGAATGACCCTTACTTCCAAATGGGTGTGGCTAAAGGCGTGGTCAAAATTTGCCCACGGCTCCGCTCCGTACACACACGGCTCCGCTCCGTACACCTCGTACACACACGGCTCCACTCTGTACACCTCGTACACACACGGCTCCGCTCCGTACACCACGTACACACACGGCTCCGCTCCGTACACCTCGTACACACACGGCTCTGCTCCGCACACCTCGTACACACACGGCTCCGCTCCGTACACCTCGTACACACGCGGCTCCGCTCCGTACACCTCGTACACACACGGCTCCGCTCCGTACACCACGTACACACACGGCTCCGCTCCGTACACCTCGTACACACACGGCTCCGCTCCGCACACCTCGTACACACACGGCTCCGCTCCGTACACCTCGTACACACACGGCTCCGCTCCGTACACCTCGTACACACACGGCTTTGCTCCGTACACCTCGTACACACACGGCTCCGCTCCGTACACCTCGTACACACATGGCTCCGCTCCGTACACCTCGTACATACACGGTTCTGCTCTGTACATGTCGTACACACGCGGCTCCGCTCCGTACACCTCGTACACACATGGCTCCGCTCCGCACACCTCGTACACACACGGCTCCGCTCCGTACACCTCGTACACACACGGCTCCGCTCCGTACACCTCGTACACACACGGCTCCGCTCCGTACACCTCGTACACACACGGCTCCGCTCCGTACACCTCGTACACACACGGCTCCGCTCTGTACACCTCGTACACACACGGCTTTGCTCCGTACACCTCGTACACACACGGCTCCGCTCCGTACACCTCGTACATACGCGGTTCTGCTCTGTACATGTCGTACACACGCGGCTCCGCTCCGTACACCTCGTACACACACGGCTCCGCTCCGTACACCTCGTACACACACGGCTCCGCTCCGTACACCTCGTACACACACGGCTCCGCTCTGTACACCTCGTACACACACGGCTCCGCTCCGTACACCTCGTACACACACGGCTCCGCTCCGTACATCTCGTACACACGCGGCTCCGCTCCGTACACCTCGTACACACGCGGCTCCGCTCCGTACACCTCGTACACACGCGGCTCCGCTCCGTACACCTCGTACACACGCGGCTCCGCTCCGTACACCTCGTACACACGCGGCTCCGCTCCGTACGCCTCGTACACACGCGGCTCCGCTCCGTACGCCTCGTACACACACGGCTCCGCTCCGTACACCTCGTACACACACGGCTCCGCTCCGTACACCTCGTACACACACGGCTCCGCTCTGTACACCTCGTACACACACGGCTCCGCTCCGTACACCTCGTACACACACGGCTCCGCTCCGTACATCTCGTACACACGCGGCTCCGCTCCGTACACCTCGTACACACGCGGCTCCGCTCCGTACACCTCGTACACACGCGGCTCCGCTCCGTACACCTCGTACACACGCGGCTCCGCTCCGTACACCTCGTACACACGCGGCTCCGCTCCGTACGCCTCGTACACACGCGGCTCCGCTCCGTACGCCTCGTACACACACGGCTCTGCTCCGTGCGCCTCGTACACACACGGCTCTGCTCCGTACGCCTCGTACACACACGGCTCTGCTCCGTACACCTCGTACACACACGGCTCTGCTACATCCACACTGTAAAACCCTCCTGACCCCACACATAAACTTCCCCTCATCCAGCACCATGACAACCAGCACAGCAGAGTCCTGCATACACTGAGGAGCTGACCATGTGACCCCTGACTCCTCCCCTCCATGTGACATCATCACAGGTCCTGGAAGCACAGAGCAGCCACATGTATACTGTGCGGCTGTTTCGCTAGATGCGGGGGTTGGGAAGCACCAAGCGAACAGCAAAAAGTAAGGTAAGGGAAACCCTGTGTCTAGGGGAAGGGAATATAGTGGTCCCTGACCAAACCTACTGCTGGTCCCTGGGCCCTCACCACCATAGATAGGTTCCTCACCTCTGCCCCGAGCCGGATACCTGACCCTAGCTATAACTACTGCTGGTCCCTGGGTCCTCACCACCATAGATAGGTTCCGCACCTCTGCCCCGGGCCGGATACCTGACCCTAGCTATAACTACTGCTCGTCCCTGGGCCCTCACCACCATAGATAGGTTCCGCACCTCTGCCCCGAGCCGGATACCTGACCCTAGCTATAACTACTGCTGGTCCCTGGGCCCTCACCACCATAGATAGGTTCCTCACCTCTGCGCCGAGCCGGATACCTGACCCTAGCTATAACTACTGCTCGTCCCTGGGCCCTCACCACCATAGATAGGTTCCGCACCTCTGCCCCGAGCCGGATACCTGACCCTAGCTATAACTACTGCTGGTCCCTGGGTCCTCACCACCATAGATAGGTTCCGCACCTCTGCCCCGAGCCGGATACCTGACCCTAGCTATAACTACTGCTCGTCCCTGGGCCCTCACCACCATAGATAGGTTCCGCACCTCTGCCCCGAGCCGGATACCTGACCCTAGCTATAACTACTGCTGGTCCCTGGGCCCTCACCACCATAGATAGGTTCCTCACCTCTGCGCCGAGCCGGATACCTGACCCTAGCTATAACTACTGCTCGTCCCTGGGCCCTCACCACCATAGATAGGTTCCGCACCTCTGCCCCGAGCCGGATACCTGACCCTAGCTATAACTACTGCTGCTCCCTGGGCCCTCACCACCATAGATAGGTTCCGCACCTCTGCCCCGAGCCGGATACCTGACCCTAGCTATAACTACTGCTGGGCTCTAAATAGGGAACAGGTGGGATGAGCTCTTCATCAACCCCACTAAACATTAAAGAAGACACAAGGAGGACACAGGAAAGTGCATGAACTACTTATGTACAGGTGACACAGGTAGAAGTTCAACAGCAATACCACAGAGGAATACAAGCCACCTGCTTTCAACCAAGGCTTGAATGAGCTAAAAATCTCACCAGCATCAGTCCAAGGAAGTATTGGTATTTAAGCACCCAGACAATGCTGATGATCTGGTGTAAGATGAGCTCCTGCTGGGTCCAAAAGGGGGAGAGATAAATCCAGCAGGAAATTAATACTGACAGCAGGAACAATGGAAAGTCAGGGAGCGTTCTGCACAGCCAGATGCTGTGACCTTCTATAGCCAGAAACCACATGACTGTCACCCATGACAACGGCTCTGAAGGTGGAGGTGTGTGGAAATTCCCCATTATTGGTCACAGGCGGCATTAACCCCTTCAGCGCTGAGACTTTCGTGGTGTTTTTCTCTCGCTGATTTCTATGAATCATGAAGCTTTTATTCCTTTGTCTGTGATAGATTCAGTCGACCTAACTATGAGATTGTATAGAAAATAGTTCCGGCACACTTCAAAAAATGCGAGAGAGGAATATAATGCTTCAAAGGATTTTATAAAATGTCCAACGTTTCAACCATCAATTTTGTTTTTTGTCCAGGACAAGAGGATCTAATGTAACAAAAACATAACAGATTCTTTTAGATGATGAACAGTCAATAACATACATTACAAAGCTTTCTACAAAACATCACTAATGAAAAGAATGCATCAAACTGACGCTATAAGACGATAAAGGAGCAATAATGCGATGATTGCACAAATACATGAAAAGAGCTGAATGATTGAGTTTATACAATTTATGAATTAATATTAATTATTCTCATTTAACACTACAAGTCCCAGAGAGGGGTCATTTATAGAGTTGAGCGCGGTTCGAGGTTCTCCAGTTCTAGGCTCGAGTGATTTTGGGGGCTGTTCTAGATCGAACTAGAACTCGAGCTTTTTGCAAAAGCTCGATAGTTCTAGAAACGTTCGAGAACGGTTCTAGCAGCAAAAAAACAGCTAATTCCTAGCTGGCTTTCCGCTGTAATAGTGTAAGTCACTCTGTGACTCACACTATTATGACATTTCAGTGTATAGTGTGCGTGAACAGCGCCTTCAGATCACTGCTGTTTGTATAATGGCGATTTTTTTTTTTTTTTTTTTTTTTTTTTTTTCCTTGTCTTCCTTCCCTAAGCGCGCGCGTGTAGTGGGGCGGGCCAGCATGTCAGCCAATCCCAGACACACACACACACAGCTAAGTGGACTTTTAGCCAGAGAAGCAACGGCATGTGTGATAGGATGTCCATGTCACATGTCCCTGCATTATAAAACCGGACATTTTCCTCCGGAACGCCATTATCTCTTCTGCGTCCTTGGTGTCAGACATCACTGTCGCAGCTCCGTCCTTTGTCCTATCGCCGATACAGCTGTATGAGCTCAATACACAGCGCTGGACAGCTTAGGGATAGCACTTTCCATCAGTCCTTTTAAGGGCTCGTACCGGCAGGGTCAGAGCCATAGGTGACAGGTCCTGAAAACAGAGACAGCGTCTGTGTAGCTAAGGTCAGGGATTTCGTCGCTGCATTTCCCCATTAGGAGGGAATAGAAAGGCAGGCTTCCTTTCCTCTACCCAGAGCCCCACAATCCTGGCACTGTACCCTCCTGTCCTCTGCACACTCCAACTCTTTTTAACTAAGCCATTATATTAGCAAACAGTCAGTGTACCTAGTGGCATCCTAAACGTGGCTATTGTACTTTTGTGTAGTCACACTAGTGGAAAGATATTTGCAGCACCTCTGCCTGCATTGCACACTCAAACTCATTGTTACTAAGCCATTATACTAGCAAACACTCAGTGTACCTAGTGGCATACAAGAAGTGGCTGTTGTACTCCATTAGTGCCCCACTGGTGCAAATCTATGTGCAGCACCTCTGCATGACACCCTCCTGCTCTGTTTTTAATGAGCTATAATGATAGCAAAAAATACTGCCATTTAGTGGCATCATAGAACTGGCTGTTGTATTCCATTAGTGCCCCACTGGTGCCAAGCTATTTCTAGCACCTCTACATGACACCCTCCTGCTCTGTTTTTAATAAGCTATAATGATAGCAAAAAATACTGCCATTTAGTGGCATCATAGAACTGGCTGTTGTATTCCATTAGTGCCCCACTGGTGCCAAGCTATGTGCAGCACCTCTACATGACACCCTCATGCACATTTTGCTACGCTAATGTTATAGCAAACTCATGGAATTCATTGTTGCATTTGATAATTCGGAGGGATAGAAAGTGAGGCTTCCTTTAGCTTTTCCTTCTGTTCATAGACAGCATCTCCAAGTTCACACCCGAAGAGCAATTTCTCCTCCACGTCTAAGTGTGGAGAGGCAGCTAGTGCGCATGCGTGTGCCGATTTACCCCAGCTGCAGCCTAACTACAGTGTTTCGCCTAGTGAGTATGCTCAGCCTGACTGTGCCATTCCTGACGCTAAGTCTTCATTTCGGGATACAGCGCATGCTCCCACACTAAGTGTGAAAAGCCTCTTTGCACAGGTACTTGCATTCCGTGCCGGGTCTAAGTCCTGTTTTGTGCCTAGACACCATGCTAAAGCTGATAGTCTTTTTTCAGAGACTGTATTTCATACTACTGAGCATGCTCAGGCACTTACTGCATCAGAGACTAGGTCCGGTAATGAACTCTTTGGCCCTGCCCCTGATGTGGGGGTCCCATATAGACCACAGGGCATCAGGTGTCCTCCCAAATGGCTTGCAGAGGCCCACTCCTATGACTTGTCACCGCATTATTGATAGTCAGACGATGACTGGTGAGGTGTTTGGGTCATGGCAGCCATGAGGTCATCATTGAAGTTGCGGTTCCAAATAGGACGCTAGTTATGCCACTCATGACGTGTCACTCTACTTTTGTCTCCAGGAGGTGCATTGTGGTTCACCCTGGTTTGGGGCGGACCCAGGTTATAAAAGGGGCTGGAGCCAACAAGGAGGTGCACAGTCTTCTATTATGCTCCGAAAGAGGACACCTCCATGTGTTGAACCCATTGCGGCTTTAGGCCAGAGGTAGGCAGGGATAGGGTGTCGATGCAGGCCACCACCACAGTTGGTAACGCAGAACGGTTAAGACCAGCTCCTGTCCTACCAGTCCTGCTTGTGCAGCCCAGTGGCATTAACAGGCCTGCTGATGCGCCTGCTGTCCACAGGTGTGGCCCCTACGCACACGGTCAGCGTACTCAATGGCCCCTGTGATGTTAACAGGGAGTTCCTGGGCTGGGTGGGCATGTGGACCCTGTGACGTTAACAGGGCTCCCAGTCTCCAGATCCGAATGGCGTCTAACTCGGTTCAGGCTACTATTAGTTTCATAGCCACACAGCTCTGTATCCTCCACCAAACCTTCCAGTTGCCAACCTCTCCTTTTCCAACTGGGAGCACGGTGGACACTGACTGCTGATGGGGATATATACCTTTCTCTTTCTTTTCTTATTAATTTTCGTTATATAGCGGTCACAGATTATATACCACTTTATCCAAATCTGCCAGTCCCACTGTAACAGATGGTGTTTCTTCATCAAATGTTACTTTTGCTTAACCACCAAATCCACGGACCAAAACTTTTTTCCCCTTTCCAACACACCTGTTCCCCTTTCCACCAGCATCTGTCCTTTTTCAACTCATTTTGGTATATGACCAAAAGTGCAACTCTGCAGGGACACCGTACTCAACGCCATCTCAGCACAGCAGCCATCCCTCGGTCCCTCCGATGTGGACAAGGAAAAGACCATTTCCTCCTATCCATGACAAAGCGTTGAGATTCACTCTGTGCAGCACTGGTGTTTAGTGGAAAAGCAGATCTAAGATTGCGTACCACATTCTGCAGATACTCCTGTATACGTGCGTCCATTTCTATGGCAGGAATTATTTCGCCAAATTTTGTCTTGTACCGGGGATCTAACAGTGTGGCAACCAAGTATTCAGGATTACTTCGAATTCGTACAATCCGAGGGTCATGTAGGTAGTGCAGCAAGAAGGCGCTCATGTGTCTTGTGCATCCAGGAGGACCAAGTCCTTGGTGTGTTGGTGGCAGAGAGGTGAGAATCGTGCCTCCTTCCTCTGCCCTCTCCCCACAACCTCGCACAACCGAAATGTGAGCAAGCTCTCACTCATCTGCTGAGTCTTCCATGCCCATCGCGAGTTCGTCCTCCATTTCTTCATGGGCTCCTGCACTTTCCTCAACACTTTTTGCTGATACTATGTGCCCTTGTTAATCCCTCTCCCTCACCATGACTGCCGCATAGGTGCCGCTGACCATCTGGACCTCGTAGATCTTGTTATCCCTTCCGCATATGACTCCTCCTGTACTTCATCCCCTTCCTCTTGTCCCAACACCTGACTCCGAATAATAATTACAGTGTGCTCCATCATGTAGATGACCAGAATTGTCACGCTGAGAATGACATTGCCAGTGCTAAACATCTTCGTCGACATTTGTAAACTGTGTAGCAGGGTGCATAGGTCCTTGATCTGACACCACTCCAGCAGCGTGATCTGCACCACCTCTGGATCAAGTTATCCCAGGCTATATGTCATAACGTATTGCAGCAGGGTTCGGCGGTGCTGCCACAAACGCTGCAACATGTGCAGATTCAAATTCCTGCGTGTCGGCACATCGCATTTCAGGCGTTTAACCACCAGACCTAAAGACTTCTGTAGCGACGAAAGTTGTTGAGCTGCTATGTGCGCACGATGGAAGTGAGCACATAGCGAGCGTGCCCGCTGCACAAGGCCATGTAGGCCGGGATGGTGTTTTAAAAATTGCTGGAGAATTAGGTTCAACACGTGAGCCATACAAGGCACGTGTGTCACATTGCCCTGACGATGGCCCGCAGCCAGGTTTGCATCATTGCCGCACACGGCTGTTAAGTCACCAACGGAGTACGCTCCGTCAATTTGTACTCCAGTCGCCAGGTGACAACGTGTTCCTTTCATGCATAGTGCTGATGATGGGAGAGGAGTCGATGCCAGCGGCGCAGGTGGACGCAGGTTATGCTCACCCACTGGGCTGCATTACCTTGACAGATGCAGAATCTCTGGCTGAATGTAGCTGGTGGGTATCTCACAGATGAAATACCATCATTCAGCTACAACCAATGGGAAGACACCACACCCTTTTTTATGCCCATCCTGTCTGCAGACCACTGCCAGACATAGCTATGAACCTCTGGTTAATTTTACCCCCAGTTCAGTTTTATGATTTTGTGTGCTTGTTACCTGACTACTTTTCCTGCTTGCTGTTTATGTACCTTGTTGGCCGATCCGCATTTCACCTCTGCTTGTTTTCTGATTAAGTCCTGGCCGTCCCATTCTGTTCCTGTTCCTCAATTAATGTTTTGACCCTGCCTGACTACTATTCTCTGGAACTGCAGCCTTCCACAGGTATTGATCACCTTGGGCCCTGTGTAATTCCTAATCCCTGTATAGGGGTTAAAGGGTTTCAGGGTTCTAGGGGTCCTGCTTGGTGAGTGGCTTCCCTCTAGCCTATCATTTACAGCCCATCTGAGTGTGTGGATCAATGAAGGCGTTACACCGTGCTCTCTGCAGAAGGCCATGTGGGCCAGGATAGTGCTTTAAAAATTGCTGGACAACCAGGTTCAACACGTGAACCACACAAGGCACGTGTGTCACATTGTCACAGCGAAGGGCCGCACCCATGTTTGCATCATTGTCGCACCCGGCCTTCCCTGGCTGCTGGTTGAGTGGAGACAACCATTGATGAAACTCGGTCTCCAGAGCTAACCGTCCACAACTTCTCAGCGGTGTGACTCACATTTCCCATACATTTCAAAGTAAACCTTTGACCGCCTGATGGCATTGAGCTCTGCTGCCAGCATAGTAAGGAGGTGTGTGGTAGTCCTTGTGCGCAGTTACAAGGAAGGGTGGCCTGACCACACAGGGTTTGCGCCAAGGTGGAGGACCCACACGAGGTTGAAGAGGCAGAAGCAGTGTATTAACTTCTACATACAGAAGAAGGATTGAAACAACTCGTGGGGACGGCAAGACTTGTACAGCAGACCCTTCTCCATCTCTCCCCACAGTAACCCATTGCCCAGTCAGCGACATGTAACGCCCCTGTCCATGCTTACTGGGCCAATTATCTGTGGTGAAATGCACTCTGTCACACAGAGTTTCTCAAGGAATCAGTGATGTTTAGTGCGACATGCTGGTGTAGCGCGTGCACGCCTTTGTTGGAGAAGGAGTGGCGCCTGGGCATCGGCTCTTGGGGCACTGCGATGGGCATAAGGTCTCGAAAATCCTCGGTTAAAAAGGTTGGAAAGGCAGCATTTTGGTAGCCAACAGTTTCCAGATGCTGAAAGTCAACCTCTAAGCCATGTCATGCCCTACTAAAAGCATGTAAAACACAGTAAGGGGACTCCAACCACAGTCTCCCTCGTTTCCACTAACTGGGCCACACACACCCCACTTGACTGGCATCAGTTGACCCAATTTTCAAGATGAAAAAGATGCTTTGCATGAAGCACTCTCAAAAATACGCGTGCCTTTCCCGTCCCCTGGCTGACCCAGGGGAAGAAAAGTCCTCTGAGAGCCATGACTTGTTCATCTTGGTTCTTTTAGAAACACAGCGAGGGGACTCCAACCACAGTCTCCCTCGTTTCCACTAACTGGGCCACACACACCCCACTTGACTGGCATCGGTTGAGCCCCCTTTTGAAAAAGAAAAAGATGCTTTGCATGAAGCACTCTCAAAAATACGCATGCCTTTTCCGTCCCCTGGATGACCCAGGGGAAGAAAAGTCCTCTGAAAGCCATGACTTGTTCATCTTGGTTCTTTTAGAAACACAGCGAGGGGACTCCAACCACAGTCTCCCTCGTTTCCACTAACTGGGCCACACACACCCCACTTGACTGGCATCGGTTGAGCCCCCTTTTGAAAAAGAAAAAGATGCTTTGCATGAAGCACTCTCAAAAATATGCGTGCCTTTCCCGTCCCCTGGATGACCCAGGGGAAGAAAAGTCCTCTGAAAGCCATGACTGGTTCATCTTGGTTCTTTTAGAAACACAGCGAGGGGACTCCAACCACAGTCTCCCTCGTTTCCACTAACTGGGCCACACACACCCCACTTGACTGGCATCGGTTGAGCCCCCTTTTGAAAAAGAAAAAGATGCTTTGCATGAAGCACTCTCAAAAATACGCGTGCCTTTCGCCTCCCCTAGCTGAGCCAGGGGAAGAAAAGTCCTCTGAGAGCCATGTCCACATTGTCAGTGGACAGACACGTGTGCTTATCTGCCAGCAGACCCCCAGCAGCACTGAAGACAGGTTCCGAGAGAACGCTGGCTGCAGGACACGACAAGATCCCCAAGGCGTACGTGGCGAGCTCAGGCAATTTATCCAGATTGGAAGCCTAAAATGAGCAGGGCTCAAGTTGCACAATAATGGCATCGACGTTTCCTTGCATATACTCATATATCTGCGTGTCCTCCTCTTTTTCCTTGTCCAGCTGTTTTGTTTTCGCATGAGTATATGTCCTTGTCACTTTCCCATGTGTTTGTGTTGTGTTGTGAGTTGTTTGTCACCTTTTGGACACCTTTGACGGTGTTTTCTAGGTGTTTTTATGTGTTTGTGATTGCCTGCCATTGTTTCCTATGCAGTTCGAGTTCGGTTCGTCGAACGTTCGACGAGCCGAACTCGAACGGGACCTCCGTTCGGCGAACCGACCTCGAGCCGAACCGGGACCGGTTCGCTCATCTCTAGTCATTTAACATTTCTACCATTGGAACCCTATGAAGCTCGAAATTCCTGGGACTTCTAGTGTTAAATGGAACAAATACAAGACTGGTCAAAATGATGCCAAGAGTACGGAATATAATAAATAGTGTCCACCCACCTAAGAAAAAAATGAGTGACAAAAGGTTTCTCAAGCTCCAAACTGTGGCTTCTCGCTGGGTATATGAGGATATGAGGTGAACAGCCTAAGATGAGTAAGCAGAAAAATAACATACAAATGTAAGAGGACAATATAAAAGACACAGTGATACACTTATATTGGGGAACACACCGATTTTTTTTTTTTTTTTTTTTTTTTTTTTTTTTTTTTTTTTTAATTTTGCCTGCATGCGCAAGTAAAATAAAATACTTTGAAGCATTAGATTCCTCTCTCGCATTTTTTGAAGTGTGCCGGAACTATTTTCTATACAATTAGTTCTATTTTTCCGTGCACCTTTTTTTTTTTTTTTTTTCTCTCACAGTAAAGCCAGGTTTATCCTGTATTTTGACCCAACTATGAGAGGCAGGAAGTGAGGAAATTCGTCTGCTCTCGGTCCTCGGCCCCTTTCTGCCCTCGGTCCTCGGCCCCTTTCTGCCCTCGGTCCTCGGCCCCTTTCTGCCCTCACACAGTATAATGTTCCCCCAAAATGTTCTCCTCATATGTTTCCCCTTATTATCTCCAGTAATTGTATTATTACAGCGGATTCTTCATGATGTTACATCATCATCTTTTCCTAATTCAGGTCCCTACAATATCGGATCCTCTCAGTGGAGATCTTCTATAGAAGAGAATTCTCCTGATTGCCCCGTGAAGGATGGATATGGACAGGGACAAGATGGCGGAGAGGATATTACACCTCACCCTAGAGATCCTCTTCCGGCTTACTGGAGAGGTGAGAGATTCTGATGACGTCACATTACATCATTCTTATCTATGGGAATAACAGATGGACAGAACTGGAGAGGTGAGGACTCTGGAAATGTCTGGAGTGAGATTTATTACTGTGTCTCTCCATAACCAGGATTACACAGTAGTGAAGAAGACCTCTAGTGAGCGCTGTCAGGCCCCTGTGTCTGAGGGAAGACCCCTGAGCCCAATCACGGGGCCTCCACCTCACCCCCCGATACATGAGAACATCAATGACCAGAAGATCCTAGAACTCACCTACAAGATGATTGAGCTGCTAACTGGAGAGGTGACACTGCTGGGAATGCTGGGACATTATACAGTAACGCTATGAAGGGATCGGGGGTGACGGTATCATTGTATGTGTCAGGTTCCTATAAGGTGTCAGGACGTCACCGTCTATTTCTCCATGGAGGAGTGGGAGTATTTAGAAGGACACAAAGATCTGTACAAGGACGTCATGATGGAGGTTCCCCAGCTCCTCACATCACCAGGTAATAGGACTAAATACACACGGCCTATAATTATCTGTATGTAAGGAATGAATTCAGTCCTTGTATGTGTCTCCTCCAGGTCTATCCAGTAAGAGGACAACACCAGAGAGATGTCCCCGTCCTCTTCTCTCACAGGTCTGTAAACAAGAAGACCCCGATGTTCCTCAGGATCATCAGGTAGATGGAGAGAAGGGGCCATGAAATCTCCCTATGATGTGTAGACGGCTGTGAAGGTCTTGTGCTCAGTCTTGTTTTATCCTCCAGTATTATATGTGTTATACTTGTGTAATGAGAGCGGTGGAGATGGCAGGATTAGGAGAGATAAGAGCTTTGATGATTCCTTTTAGTCCTCGTTCACACTACTGTATTTTCAGTGCTGTCCATAAAATAACACAACGTCTCGTCCTCAGACCATTGTTATTGGATGTGGCAGTGCAGATGGGGAATTTCTTTCTCACTGACTGAATCTGCGTGTGAGAATAATCCCAGCATCCTCTAGTGTCTTCTGTAAATCAGAGGAGACTCGTCCATTCAGGTCTGTGTCTGCACAAACCATCAGATTCCCACCAGCTCCACCATACAGCAGACATTGTGTTACGGGTACATTGCAGTTCTGTAATGGAGGAAGCTGTAAATGGTCTTGTAAATTATTAATAGCGGCTGTAAATACCGGATTGTATATGGATGACAAATAAGAAAAGACTTGTCCTAGTTTTCTGGATGAAGCTGTGATGATTCTTTATCCGGTCGTGTGATCCCGGCATTAGAGGCCGTTACATCCTGGGAATAGAGGATTTATCAAGAAAGTGTAAAATCTTTCCCTCCTGTGAATATTTCTGCCTCCGGTCACATCCCGTCTGCCGGTATAACGGGCTCCGCACCACAAAACTTACATCCAACTCATCAATTGTGGTGTTATCTAAGTCCCTTTTTTTTTTTTTTTGTTTTTTCGTATTAATGTTTTTTTGTGTCAAATTCTTCAGAATGGAGCAAGTGGATGATGAATTTTGCTCACAGTAGAAACACTTTGTATTTTTCCTGTGACCTGTGTTTGACTATTTACTGCAAAAGTCTCATGTTTTCCTACATGGCGGCACGTTTGTGGACTGGAAAACATTCGTGACAAAATGTCATAGTTTTTTGAAAGTAGACATACCGTTCCTTGAAAAACTATTCACACCGGTGAACCTTTCCACATTTTTTCACATTATAGCCAAAAACAAGTGGATTTTATTGGGGTTTTATGTGATAACAACAAAGTAGCAAACATTTGTGAAGTATAAAGGAAATTATACACGGATTTCTAAATATGTTAAGAAATTTAACTCTGAAAATTGTGATGTGCATTAGTATTCAGCCCCCTGAGTGAATACTTTGCAGGACAAACCTTTCACTACAGTTGTTGCTGCCAGTCTCTTGGGGGATGTGTCTACCAGCTTTACACATCTAGAGGTGACATTTTTTGCCCTTTCTACCTTATAAAACAGCTCTATCTCAGGTAAATTGGATGAAGACGTCTGTGAAGCAATTTTCAATTCTTATGTTTGCTTTTAAAAATGTCCACTCTTCCATAAAGGTTAAATTCGTGGAGTTTAAGACTTATAGTTGTCCTGTGGACAGATTCTCCCCTGAGCTCTGGATCTCTGCTGCTTTTCTACTGACCATAGGCCTCTTGGCTGCTTCTCTATAATTAGTGCTCTCCTTGCTTGGGTGTCAGTTTAGGTGGACGGCCATGTCTTTGTCGTTTTGCAGTTGTGCTATATGTGACAACTGAGCATCTGGAGATTTGTGTGAGGGGTGAACTGTTCTTAATTAGGCCAGACCTTTTGTTTCTTTGATTGCAAAATCAAGAGAAGTTAGCCATTGTTTAACATCAGACTGACTGGAAACCTATATCCTGTTAAATATGGATTGCATCAGCCTCTTTGACTATGTCAATTAGAGGAATATTATGCAGTCGAATTGAACTGAACCAATGAGAGAACAGCCATCTCCCACCAATCCTTTAAGATACAATACTCTGAAGTGAGAACTTAGGGTATAAAAAGGGCTTTGCTCCTCTTTCCACATTCATTTTGCAGGACTTCAGCCTAAAATCCATATTTTTAGCTGGAAGATCACAGATGTGCTTCACTGCTCAATGCTGAGCCCAAAATTGTACCTGGAGAACCCAGGTGAGGACAATTCAGTTGCCGGGCTACATGCTGTATCTTGCTGTGCTCAGTCATCTTTCTAAGCTTGCCGCTATCTCCTCTCAGTGGGTGCTCATCAAAAGCGAGCTGCTGCTGACTGGGATAGTTGGCCCAGGAAGCCTCGAAGTCACAAAGATTCTAATCCCTCGCGAGCCAACGGATGGGAGAGACTGTCGCTTGTACCATCTTGTGATCTTGCTGGAAATGTACGATATGTGTTTGCCTGTTGGTGACCAATAACGTCTCACCAAGGTGTGGTTCCCTCACCCTGTGTTGTCTGAGTAGTGTTCTGCCCACAAAAAATGAGTGTGAGCGTTCAGTAGGATGAGCCCTGGTCCGAGCAGTCTTTCTGAAGACAGCCAGGCCAGCGGACAAATGTATCCACTGACCCTCGTGTCTCCACACTATGCTCCTGCCATTTTTGGATGATGGATTGAAAAGTGCTTAGTGAGCTGTTCAGAGCTTTTGCTATTATTGTTGTTATTATTATTATTATTATTATTATTATTATTATTATTATTATATTTTTTTTTTTTTATTTTTTTTTTATAACTGAACCCTGCTTTACTCTTCTCCACAACTTTATCCCTGACCTGTCTGGTGGGTTCCTTGGTTTTCAAGATGCTGTTTGATCCCTAATGTTCTGAAACAAAAACAGAACTTGTGAAACCTTCACAAAACAGCTGTAGTTATACTGAGAATAAATGATACAGGTGACTCAATTTACTAATTATGTGACTTCTGGAGGCAATTGGTAACTCAGGGGCATCATACTACAAGGGGCTTAATACAAATGCACATCACAATATTCAGATTTATATTTTTAAAATATTTAGAAAACCATCTATCATTTACTTTACACTTCACAAAAACTTGTTACTTAATGCTAGTATATGGCATAAAATCACAATAAAATGCATTTAGATTTGTGGGTATGACGCTAAAATAAGTGGAAACATTCCGGGGGTGTGAATACTTTTACAAGGGGCAAAATTCATTTATGACTCTAAAAATATCAGATTTGTTCCCTGGATCAATGTCCCATCACAAAATCTAGTACTGATAACCTGCAATAATATACTTTTTACGGAAGGCATCCAAGCCCGCCTTGAATTTTTGTAGTCTATCAACAATTATCACATCATGTGTCAGAGAGGTCCATATTCTCACTGCTCTTACAGTAAAGAATCCCCATCTGTGATTATGACTGAACCTCCTTGTCATCATTGCAGGCCTCAGTTGTAAAAAGCTCATTAGAAATATCTCAGTAATGCCCCTGATATACTTGTACATTGTAATAAAATCGCCCCGTAGCCTTTGTGTTTCCAAAATGAATAACCCCAAGCTTGCTAACCTGTCCTCCTATTGCAGACCTTCCATTCCTTTCACCCCTTCTCCCCCGGCCACTAAAACACCCTAAAGACCCGGCCATTTTTTGCAATTCTGACCAGTGTGACTTTGACAGGTTATAACTCTGGAACGCTTCAACGGATCCTGTCGATTCTGACATTGTTTTTTCGTGACATATTGTACTTCATGTCAGTGGTAAATTTAGGCCGATATTTTTTGCGTTTTTATTTGTGAAAATGTCGTAAATTTTGCGAAAATTTTGAAAATTTCGCAATTTTCAAACTTTGAAAATTTATGCCCATAAATCTGAGAGATATGTCACACAAAATAGTTACTAAATAACATTTCCCACATGTCTACTTTACATCAGCGCAATTTTTGAAACAAATTTTTTTTTCGTTAGGAAGTTCATCAGCAATTTCTCATTTTTCCAACAAAATTTACAAAATAATTTTTTTAGGGACCAGATCACATTTGGAGTGACTTTGAGAAACCTAGGTGACAGAAAATACCCAAAAGTGACCCCATTATAAAAACTGCACCCCTCACACTGCTCAAAACCACATCCAAGAAGTTTATTAACCCTTTAGATGCTTCACAGGAACTAAAGCAATGTGGAAGGAAAAAATGAAAATTTTACTTTTTAAACACAAAAATGTTAATTTAGCCATAACATTTTCATTTTCACAAGGGAGAAAAGAGAAAGTGCACCGTACAATTTATTGTGCATTTTCTCCTGAGTACGCTGATACCCCATATGTGGTAAAAATCAATTGTTTGGGCGCACGGCAGAGATCGAAAGAGAAGGAGCGCCATTTGAATTTTTGAACACAAAATTAGCTGGACTCCTTAGCGGACGCCATGTCGGGTTTGAAGACCCCCCTGAGGTGCCTAAACAATGGAGCTCCCCCACAAGTGACCCCATTTTGGAAACTAGAGCCCTCAAATAATTTTTCTAGATGTTTGGTGAGCACTTTGAACCCCTGGGGGCTTCACAGAAGTTTATAACGTTGAGCCGTGAAAAGAAAAAAAAACATTTTTTTTACCACAAAACTGTTGCTTCAACTAGGTAGCTTTCTTTTTCACAAGGGTATCTGGAAAAAATGCACCATAAAATGTATTGTGCATTTTCTCCTGAGTACGCAGATACCTCATATGTGGTGGAAATCAAATGTTTGGGCATACGGCAGGGCTCGGAAGGCAAGGAGCGCCATTTGAATTTTTGAGTGCAAAATTAGCTGCACTCATTAGCGGACGCCATGACGGGTTTGAAGACCCCCTGAGGTGCCTAAACAATGGAGCTCCCCCACAAGTGACCCCATTTTGGAAACTAGAAACTAGGTAGCTTTTTTTTTTCACAAGGGTATCAGGAAAAAATGCACCATGAAATTTATAGTGCATTTTTTCCTGAGTACGACAATACCTCATATGTGGTGGAAAGTAATTGTTTGGGCGCATGGCGGGGCTCCGAAGAGAAGGAGCACCATTTGACATCAAAATTGGTTGGAATCATTAGCTGACGCCATGTCACGTTTGGAAACCCCCTATGGTGCCTAAACAGTGGAGCTCCCCCACAAGTGACCCCATTTTGGAACGAGACCCCTCAAGGAGTTTATCTAGATGTTTAGCGAGCCCCAAGGGGTCCACAGACGTTCATAATGTTGAGCCATGAATACAATTTTTTTTTTTTCACCACAAAACTGTTACTTGAACCAGGTAGCTTTTTTTTCACAAGGGTATCGGGAAAAAATGCACTATGAAATTTACTGTGCATTTTTTCCTGAGTACGACGATACCTCATATGTGGTGGAAAGTAATTGTTTGGGCGCATGGCGGGGCTCAGAAGAGAAGGAGCACCATTTGACAGCAAAATTGGTTGGAATCATTAGCGGACGCCATGTCAGGTTTGGAGACCCCCTATGGTGCCTAAACAGTGGAGCTCCCCCACAAATAACCCCATTTTGGAACTAGACCCCTCAAGGAATTTATCTAGATGTTTGGTGAGCCTTTTCTACCCCCAGGGGCTCCACAGAAGTTGATAACGTTGAACCGTGAAAATTATTATTTTTTTTTTTTTACCACAAAATTTTTGCATCTATTGGGTAGCTTTTTTTTTTTTTTTTTTTTACAACGGTACCAGGAAAAACTGCACCATAAAATGTATTGTGCATTTTCTCCTGAGTACGCAGATACCTCATATGTGGTGGAAATCAAATGTTTGGGCATACGGCAGGGCTCGGAAGGCAAGGAGCGCCATTTGAATTTTTGAGTGCAAAATTAGCTGCACTCATTAGCGGACGCCATGACGGGTTTGAAGACCCCCTGAGGTGCCTAAACAATGGAGCTCCCCCACAAGTGACCCCATTTTGGAAACTAGAAACTAGGTAGCTTTTTTTTTTCACAAGGGTATCAGGAAAAAATGCACCATGAAATTTATAGTGCATTTTTTCCTGAGTACGACAATACCTCATATGTGGTGGAAAGTAATTGTTTGGGCGCATGGCGGGGCTCCGAAGAGAAGGAGCACCATTTGACATCAAAATTGGTTGGAATCATTAGCTGACGCCATGTCACGTTTGGAAACCCCCTATGGTGCCTAAACAGTGGAGCTCCCCCACAAGTGACCCCATTTTGGAACGAGACCCCTCAAGGAGTTTATCTAGATGTTTAGCGAGCCCCAAGGGGTCCACAGACGTTCATAATGTTGAGCCATGAATACAATTTTTTTTTTTTCACCACAAAACTGTTACTTGAACCAGGTAGCTTTTTTTTCACAAGGGTATCGGGAAAAAATGCACTATGAAATTTACTGTGCATTTTTTCCTGAGTACGACGATACCTCATATGTGGTGGAAAGTAATTGTTTGGGCGCATGGCGGGGCTCAGAAGAGAAGGAGCACCATTTGACAGCAAAATTGGTTGGAATCATTAGCGGACGCCATGTCAGGTTTGGAGACCCCCTATGGTGCCTAAACAGTGGAGCTCCCCCACAAATAACCCCATTTTGGAACTAAACCCCTCAAGGAATTTATCTAGATGTTTGGTGAGCCTTTTCTACCCCCAGGGGCTCCACAGAAGTTGATAACGTTGAACCGTGAAAATTATTATTTTTTTTTTTTTACCACAAAATTTTTGCATCTATTGGGTAGCTTTTTTTTTTTTTTTTTTTTTACAACGGTACCAGGAAAAACTGCACCATAAAACGTATTGTGCAATTTTTCCTGAGTACGCAGATACCTCATATGTGGTGGAAAGTAATTGTTTGGGCACATGGCGGGGCTCAGAAGAGAAGGAACACCATTTGACTTTTCAAACTCAGACGCAGTGCACTGATCGGCTGCTGCAGGACTCACGGACAGATGCAATACAAAAAGCGTCGGGGATAGGGAAAAAAAGTCACGCCAAAAACTGACCATGGATGCAGATACGTAATGTGCATCCCTGATCAGCGCTCGGCGGGACGCACAGACGGATGCGATACAAAAAGGGTCGGGATACGAGAAAAAAAAAGTCCCGCTGAAAACGGATCACGGATGCAGATACGTTATCTGCATCCTTGATCAGCGCTCGGGACGCACGGACGGATGAGGTGTAAAAATGGACAGGGGATACAGAAAGAAAAAAAAAAAACAAAACTTATACTCACAGTACCCAAAGGATTAGCAGGAGGATCACTGACCAGAAGAACTGCAGGAGGAACAGAAGGCAAGCGAGATGGACGGTTTTACAGGAGCAGCAGGCAGGACATTGGACAGCTCTGCAGAATACCCAGGAAGGACCCAGCGATGGAGGCAAATGTGATCGGGCCAGGGAAGACCTCGGGCGACCCGGTGAAGACAGGTAAGAG
This sequence comes from Anomaloglossus baeobatrachus, assembly GCF_048569485.1. Lineage (NCBI taxonomy): Eukaryota > Metazoa > Chordata > Amphibia > Anura > Aromobatidae > Anomaloglossus > Anomaloglossus baeobatrachus. The sequence continues at coordinate 806,659 of NW_027441813.1, read as the reverse complement.
GACGTCGGGGGAGAGCAGAGGGGGAGTGGGGGAGAGCAGAGGGGGAGTGGGGGAGAGCAGAGGGGGAGTGGGGGAGAGCAGAGGGGGAGTGGGGGAGAGCAGAGGGGGAGTGGGATACCGGAGAAGGAGCTGCAGAAGCAGAATAGAGATAATGGGGGAGGCAGTCAGATCGCGGGGGGAGCAGATCGCAGGGGGGCACGGGCAGGGGGCGTCACGGGAGCGCGCAGGGGGCGTCACGGGAGCGCGCACGTGCTGCAAGGTGAGCACAGTACTCACGTGCAGCAGGAGCGGTGACCTCAACAGCGGCAGCAGCAGCGATTGCGTGGTACCACAAGTACCAGCCAGTGCACGCTGCAGACATGTTGGGGGAGGCTCCCCAGACCAGCAGAGGCCTGGGGAGGGCGGCCACCTGCAGATCAGACCGCCCCACTGCACACTGATTGGAGCGATTGCGCGTCATAGCACGATCGCTGCAATCAGTGCTGCAGGGGCTGTGGGCGACATGTTAGAGCTCCGGCTATGATGTGGTGAAGCTGATTCAGCCCCTCATAGCCGGATCTCCCAGTATCGCACTAATTCAGGCATTATTTTTGCTGAACTTAGTGCAAACGATGTGGTTGGCGGTTCAGATTTGAACAGCCAATCACATCGATCGTCGATGGGGGTTGGCGATGCCACCCCCCTGGGGTCAAGCAAAGGTCCCCTGCTGTAAGAAACAGCAGGGGACATCATTTGAAAGCCGTTGCTATGGCCACGGCACTCCAAATAAACTTTAGGCCGTAAAATTACGTCCCTGGTCGTTAAGTCACGTTAAAATAGGACGTAATTTTACTGCCCGCGGTCGTGAAGGGGTTAATGTTCGCTCTTCTTTGCACCCGCTCTAGTTCAGTTATGTCCTCCTCATTCACTGGTGCCCAAAATTGTGCAGAATATTGTAAGTGTGGCTGCACTAGTGCCTTGTATAGAGGCAAAATCTGTGCCTCGTTCACTGCATCCTATTATGTTATCTGCCTTGGCAGCAGCTTCCTGGCCCTCGTTGGTTTTGTTCGTCCATCCACACATCCAAATTTTTTTCAGTACCAATTTTCCACAGTAACTATTAAAATAATTGTAGTTTAAGAATCGGCCAAAAAAATCAGGAAATCTAAAACCCCACAAACATACAAAAACCCAACAGATGAATACTAATAAATTAGTCACGTGCCATACATGTGGAGTAAAAGCCGCTTCTCAATATTATTGGTTGAAGAATTTTCATTTCGTTTCCCACAGCCCAAAACCATGAATTGTCGTCGTCATTGTCTTCTTCATACCATACTTTGTTAGCGTTATTTCTGCAGCCAGTGATCGGATATAAAGTCTCCAGTAATTATATTACTGTACAGGATTCTTTATGATGTTACATCGTCATCTTCTCCCCATTCAGGTCCCTACAATATCGGATCCTCTCAGTGGAGATATTCTATATAAGAGAATTCTCCTGATTGACCCATCAAGGATGGATATGGACAGGGACAAGATGGCGGAGAGGATATTACACCTCACCCTAGAGATCCTCTTCCGGCTTACTGGAGAGGTGAGAGATTCTGATGACGTCACATTACATCATTCTTATCTATGGGAATAACAGATGGAAAGAACTGGAGAGGTGAGGAAATGTCTGTAGTGAGATTTATTACTGTGTCTCTCCATAACCAGGATTACACAGTAGTGAAGAAGACCTCTAGTGAGCGCTGTCAGGCCCCTGTGTCTGAGGGATGGGGAAGACCCCTGAGCCCAATCACGGGTCCTCCACCTCACCCCCCGATACATGAGGACATCAATGACCAGAAGATCCTAGAACTCACCTACAAGATGATTGAGCTGCTGACTGGAGAGGTGACACTGCTGGGAATGCTGGGACATTATACAGTAACGCTATGAAGGGATCGGGGGTGACGGTATCATTGTATGTGTCAGGTTCCTATAAGGTGTCAGGACGTCACCGTCTATTTCTCCATGGAGGAGTGGGAGTATTTAGAAGGACACAAAGATCTGTACAAGGACGTCATGATGGAGGTTTCCCAGCCCCTCACATCACCAGGTAATAGACAGGACTAAATACACACGGCCTATAATTATCTGTATGTAAGGAATGAATTCAGTCCCTGTATGTGTCTCCTCCAGTTCTATCCAGTAAGAGGACAACACCAGAGAGATGTCCCCGTCCTCTTCTCCCACAGGACTGTAAACCAGAAGATCCCGATGTTCCTCAGGATCATCAGGTAGATGGAGAGAAGGGGCCATGAAATCTCCCTATGATGTGTAGACGGCTGTGAAGGTCTTGTGCTCAGTCTTGTTTTATCCTCCAGTATTATATGTGTTATACTTGTGCAATGAGAGCGGTGGAGATGGCAGGATTAGAGCTGATCATAGGTGGGACTTCTCCTCTGTTTGTGACTTTTTACAATATTTCTTTCAGGGGGAAGATCTGCCCCATATTAATACTACAGAGACATATGTGAGGGGTGATGAGCGGAGTAAAGAGGAGATTCCTACAGATAATCGCCCAGGTGAGTAATGACCACTAAATGCAGAGAAGTCACAGATTCTTCTCAATGGTATTATTATGGGGAGATAAGGTATGCACACCAGTGACTATGTAAGGGGAATACATGAAATAGCAGAAACTGCTGTGTGAATACTGACTTGAAAAATCCAATAGCTCTGTGCAAGAGTGAAAATGTGAAAAATGGAATCTGCATTACTGCCATGAACATATGAATCAAGAGAAATTTAGCTACTGAATTGATCAATGCAATAGAGCCCCAACACTACGCCAAAGTATTTCTCTACGTTGGGGTCCCTAGCTTGTGTGTGTCTTCTCATGCAGTTAAAAAAACTTACCGTGTATGGGAAGCTGAGACCCAGGCTATTTATGCGTATGATATGGATTGGCAATAGGTGTGGTTGGGGAGGGTTCACAAACGAAAAAATACTAACAAATAGGAATAACGTTTGGAACTCCATTCTAAGTCCGATAGCAGTTTCTGCTATTTCATGTATTCCCCTTACATAGTCACTGGTGTGCATACCTTATCTCCCCATAGTGATGGGTTTTTTTTTAGGTTTTTGCACCCAGTTCGGACTTAGAATGGTGTTCCAAACGTTATTCCTATTTGACAGATTCTTCTCAGTCACCGGCTGTGGCTGCTTTATCAGGGTTGTAGTCCGGCCATAGAAAATGGTCACCATTCTGCTGCTAGACCACCACATGCGCCTCCGCCCAAAACTGTCCCCATTATTTTGGGCATTGGACGCCCTTCTATTGGAGCCAGATCTTACAGGTAGGATCCACCCTATCCCCTGAAATTAGAAGATGTTGACCCTTTACTAACTAGATCTCTAATCTGTAAAGCCAAATGACAGCGTACATAGAATGTGCAGACAACTTAGAAAATCATGGGACGAAGAATCTAATCTGTATGGTGGACCCCTAAGAGAAAGCGGAGGGTAATGATGCTGGTGACGTCCTAGATTCTTAGTTTGGTGCCGTGTTCGCCAGGTGAATAAAGATTGATTGCTCTCAGTGGGAGAAACCAATAATAATCTTGTAGTTGATGAAGAGGCCTCCGTAGTCTGGAAAGCTTGCTTTGTAACATCATTTATTTTATTTTTATTCACCATTTAATAAGTATAATCCATCCAGAGAAAGAAAGGTAGCGATCACCGTACTTCAGTATCCACAGTTTATTTGTGAACGCAGAGCAGATACATCAAAAGTGGGGGCAGGTGAGGAGAGGCAGTGGGGTGAGGACGATGGCACACCGTTTCTCACAAATGTGATTCGGCAGGTCCTAATAAGTATCATAACTACAAGATTGTTATTGTTTCTCCCACTGAGAGCAATGAATCCATCTTCCTAGAATCCCGGCATCTTATTGATGGATCTTCCTTCTCTCCCTTCTGATGAATGTGCTGATAGGGGCGTTTATATCCAAAGTTGGGCACAGGGTAACTGTAACATATGAGGGAGGTTAGGATTATCCCACAGTGGGTACATGAAGGCCGGGCAGCCCACCCACATGATTTCCAAGATTTAATTAGAAAAAAAGGAAAGTAATTAACACAAAGTTCTGATATTTTTACCTTCAAGATCCTGAAAGATATTTTCTCTGAATTGTACAAATTATATAAGAACTTGTACTGGAGCCGTCCATTGTGGAGTCCGAGAGGCAGAAAGTAAATGTCTAATATTTATTCAGGAAACTCATCTGACAGAAGATATTGGCCCCTACAATAGTTTGGATTGCTGAGAGCCCCCGAGCCACATACTGTAATTACTCCAGATGTGTCACCTCTAGTTACTAAATCACTGACGGTGAAGGCTGTCGGGGGGGAGCGCGGTCATTTTAGTAGATGTGTTCTTGTCTACAGTCACGTTTTTTCTCTATAGTAGTTAGAACCAAAGCCCAGGGACGGAACGATTGCGGTCGCAGGTATTTAGGCGGCCCAGGGATCTCAGCCAATAGCGGCAGGCCACACAACCGCTGTGGGGCTCGGTGCAAACACCCACTGTGTCTGCGCTCTGATGTGTCAGCACACTAGAGCGCAATGACATCACTACTGCACACTGTGCTGAGATGTGCAGAGTGGCAGAAGATTGGACACACGCTGAGGAGACCACAGTAGCGGGGGAACAAGGAGAAGTGAATATGTATTTAATCACAGTGGCCAGAGGACTATGGGGGTGCATTAAACACGATCGAAGTTGTATGCTACTATATGGTGGCGCCTAATACAATATGGGGGCTACATAACACTATATTTAGGAATATGGGGTGCATTATACTATATGGAGGCCTATGGGGAGTGTATTATAATATATGGAGGACTATGGGGAGTGTATTATATGATAGGAAGGACTATGAGATGCATTATAATATCGGATATTTTGTCAGGATATCAGAGTATGGGAAAGATTGGCGCTGAGGGAAAGAGACAAGTGTCAGCGTAATTACCCTGTACCCTGAGTGGACGTAGGACTCCGGTCCGAATTTTGCATCGGGGCCCATCGAACTCTAGTTACACAACTGCCAAAGCCGCTCTTATTTCATGGCTTTCCACTGCAGCCAGTTTTCTGCTCCTATCCAGGCCCCATTTCTCCAATCTGACATCTGTCACTTTACATGATAACACCTTTGTAATGCTGAATCTGATCCCAGTGTCTGAGATTTTTTTTCTGTGGCATATTCTACTTTATCTTAGCTGTAATGTTAGGTTGATTTGTTTTGCATTTATTTAAACAAAAACTGAAATTCACCAAAAATGTAAAAGATTTAGAAGTGATCAAACATTGCTTTTGGATGCTCTTAAAACAAATAGTGATACCACAACATATAGTCAGTAAATAGCATTTACCGTATTCTTCTTTAGTGTAAATGCATATTTTGACCCTACAGGCAGTGTCTGGAAATTAGCATGGAGTAGATGTTGTAGAGTGAACATTGCAAATCTGCCATTTTAGTGCCCAACACCTAGTGGCCAGCTTGTGCTCCACGAGACACGCAAACCGTAAATGTTTATGTGGGTTCTTCCCTGTGGCAATGACAAACGTGGTTAGTGACAGTGTCTGGGTACACGGCAAAGCTGAGAAGCATCGAGGACATTTGGCTCTGGGATTTTGCTGGATTGGATTATGAAGCAATTTCTCTTTATAATCTTTCAGCTACAACCATTGTGGAACCCTCCATTTTTCCACTCACAGAGAAGCAGTTTGGTATAATTTTATCTTACAAAATATTATTTGGTTATTATTCCAATATATGGGAGGCAAAATGAACATGGTCTACTGGTTCCTGCTCTGAGGTCTACTGCTAAATTGTAAACGGTTTTTGTTGGAGTAAATAATTACAATTTGTATACCTTGTAATTTCTTTAGCTATGTTATGTTTGCGTTTGAAAGCATGAGTTGACCCACTGGCTCAACCAGGAGGGGCGTGTGGACACTGGGCTCAGTGGGTGCTCTCGTCCACTAAAACCCGCCGCCTTTAGAAAGACAGCGTGGCTCAGGGCTCATCCCAACTGAACGCCGGCCTCCTTAACCGTGGGCGTAACACTACTCAGACAACACAGGATGAGGGAACCACAATAATTAGACTTTATTGGATCCCCAAACAATTAACGGCACATAACACATAACCAGCAAAACACACAAATGTAACAGGCAACAGAGTCTCACCCTTCCGCTGGCTCACCAGGGATTTAGAATGTCCATGCCTCAGAGGTTCCAGGGCTATTTACTCCAATCCAGCAGCACCCCGCTTTTGGCGGGCACCCACCGAGAAAGGAATAATGCCAGATTTAGGAAGCTGTGTGAGGTCTGCAAAGTCTGTAACAGGTGACTGAACTGTCCCAACCTGAGTGTCCTCCTTAGGTAGTCCTGGTATGATGTTACAATCCTGGCAGCCGGAGTCGAAATCCCTAGGCTGTGGATATGGTCTCCAACCGGAACCGGAGTCCCTAGATTGAAGCCATAAGATATCCTGATCCTCTAGTCAGCTCCAAAGAGCTTAGACTGGATCCATCAGCATCCATCAACAACCACCTGGTGGCTTAAAGAAATCACTTTTATAGCCACAGCCTTCCACTTGGATACACTGCGTCCTCATCGATTGGTTGGACAAGATTGCTTCTCCCATTGGATGAATTTCAAGCTGCATGGATAATGTTCATTTAAATGATGTGCATAGAAAGACTCAGTATATCTACATGGAGTCGGCAAGTCACCGACTAGACAATGGCTACTAAGGTAATTACATTATCAATACACAACTACAATACAATGATTACTGGAAAAGTCTGGAGAGCAATAGCTAAGCAAACATGACTTAGCACACATAAGAACAATAGTCTGGCTGAATGTTAAGAAACTTTAACCCATGAGAGTCCATGTCGTCACAGGGCGTACCTAAGTGACTACCTCATCTTCACTAGAGCCTCTGATGGTGAGGATAGGTTTGTGCTGGGCGGAAGGCTTGCAAGCAGGTGTCCACTGACTGCAAGTAGATCAGGATCTAGTCTTGTTGTTCCCATTGATGGACAATCTCTTCCTCAATGAGATACTGACCGTCACTGCTGCTCCAGCAGGCACAGCTAGTATAGATGAATGTAGTATGTACGGTAGGCATAGCTTATATAGATAGATGTAGCAGGGTCGCCAGGCACAGCGAATACTAGGACACGTGTTCACTCACAGAGCATAAGACTCCGCAAACGGAATAGGACTTGGCAACTAGCAATATGTCTCTGAGGCTAGAACACGTTGCCCAAGTACCTCTGACGTGCCCACTGGGGCCGTGGGTGACTCGTCACCAAGCTGCGGTTCTGCTGCTGATCGGGCAACGTGGTGGCATGGCCCGGTTCTGTGACCCTGGCGGTGTCATTTAATAAAGATATACGGGATGATGGTTGATTTGTGACGTCACCTGTGGTATGCGGCAATATAGGTGCCGCCGCTTCAGGATTGGGGAACCTCTGGGGCTGATGGTGACGCAGCTTGGATGGTGTAGCTCTCCACAGGTAGAGCTGGGCCCCAGGGCAGGTGGGGGTGGTAGTAGTAGTCTATTATGGCGGGCGCAGGCGAATAATGGAGCGACTCAGGGGTGCAGTCAATAGGTGTTTACTCACTGTAGCCTCCCGGATAGTTTGGAGGTTGTGGCCAGTGCACTTTTCTTTATGTATTCTTTCCCTGGCCGACTTCTGCGCTGGCTTCTCCCTCCAGCTGTGCGTACTCTCTCACTGAACCCTGTTCCAGTGCTCATGAACGCTGTCAGGCCGCGTGAAGCGCTATCCCTTTGGTCCTTTTTGGGTCACCTTCCAGCGAATTCGTGTGCGGTGGTAGCTGTGGTGCTTGACGTCACCTCAGTCACTGGTTTTACTAGGGAGCCCGTGGGTTTAATCTCCGCTAGCCTAGGAACCAGTCCCTGATTTGCGACCATGTCCCTCCACTTGATTATGTGTAGAACAAGGCCACGGGCTAGCGTAGTAATTCTCGTGGTCTCTGGGACCCTTCTGTTTGAGCCTGGGCCGAGTGGTACCAACTCCAAACCATGGGTCTTAGCTCCTCCACTGCTCCTCACCTGACTTGATCTCTAGACTGTTCTAACTTCCTCTACACGACACCTCTGTTCCCAATCAGCTGTCCCCACCCCCCAGTCTGGTTCAGGTATAATCATGCCCTCACAATGTTTGGTGATGTGTTGCTAAGTGAGTGGGCTGTGCTTTTGCATGAACCGGCATTGACCTCCTCCTTACCCAGGATGGGATACCACACCTCTGGCTGAGGTGCAGTACCTCTATGGTGACTGAAGCCTCAGGGGCGCCACACCTCCCCTAAGGGGAGGATGCCTTAAATACCTAATGCCTCTCAGCCATAGGCTAGGAGACACTTCCGGGTTGGGGCACACTGGCCCTTTAATAATAGGTGTGCCAATGCCCTAAGCGTGCTCCCAGGAGACCTGCATGGCATGTGCAGGCCCTGGGAAACGGTGGCAGGGACCGGGGAAATTTAAGCCAACGCCCCCCCCCCCCTTTTCCAGGCCTGAAAGGAATCTTTTTCAGCAGAAGATGGGCATTACTGTTCTCCACCAAACCCCACTCAGTCAACCAAAAAGAAAGTTTTACCTTTCACTTTTTTCATGGCAAGGATGCCTTTTGCCTCAAAGATACCTTCCACACTTACCGGTGAAGGCAGGGTACCAGGATTTTTGAAGTAGAGGCTCAGGACGACAGGCTTGAGGAAGAACACATGAAAGGAGTTGGGATTCTGAAAGGAGTTGGAATTCCGCAAGGAGGCTAAAAGCTTCAGCTTATAGAACACAGTGTTGATCTTTTGAAGCACCTAGAAGGGACCAATAAAGCGGGGACCCAACTTGAAAGAAGGTATTTTGAAACTGACATATCTTGAAGAGAGCCACACCTTGACTCTAGGACAGAACGAAGGAGGATCCAGGCATCTCTTTTCTGCATGGCTTTTCATTCTATTGGAGGACTGCTCCAGGAAGGCCTTGGTCTTCACCTAGACTTTGGAGAACCCCTTGACAAGAACATCGGAGGCAGGATTGCCGGAGGTGATAACCACAGGGAGAGTGTTCTTGGGCTGCTGTTCATATACGATGAGGAATGGAGAGTTACTGGATTACTCACATGATTATTATAGGAGCACTCCGCCCATGGTACCCAATTGACCCAATCGCTGTGGTGTTCATTAATAAAGTACCACAGGAAATTTGTCAGAACTGAGATGTGACTTGGACGCCTCTATCTGACACAATGTGGAGAGTAAAGGGTGGTTTACATGCTGCAACATCGCTAATGATATATCGTCGGGGTCACGTTGTTAGTGACGCACATCCGGCGCCGTTAGCGACATCGCAGCGTGTGACACCAAGGAGCAACGATCAACGAGCGCAAAAACGTGAAAAATCGTTGCTCGTTGACATGTCGCTCCTTTTCCAAATATCATTGCTGCTGCAGGTACGATGTTGTTCGTTGTTCCTGCGGCAGCACACATCGCTATGTGTGACACCGCAGGAACGACGAACATCTCCTTACCTGCGTCCACCGGCAATGAGAAAGGAAGGAGGTGGGCGGCATGTTCCGGCCGCTCATCTCCATCCCTCGTCTGCTATTGGACGGCTGCCGTGTGACGTCGCTGTGACGCCACACGAACCGCCCCCTTAGAAAAGAGGCGGATCGCCGGCCAGAACGACGTCGCAGGGAAGGTAAGTCCATGTGACGGGTGTTATCGATGTTGTGCGCCAAGGGCAGCAATTTGCCCATGACGCACAGCCGACAGAGGCGGGTAAGCTCACTACCGATATCGTTACCGATATTGCAGCATGTAAAGTACCCTTTAGGCCGTGCAAGCAGATGTGCTCGGTGAACATAGAAGCAGAAGGAAGACCGGACAACGGCGTGAAGTAGGCTATTTTAGAGAACCTGTCTACTGCTGTGTTTCCCCATAAATAAGACCTAACAGGAGTTTTCAGGGATGCTTAAATATAAGACATAACTCGAAAATAAGACCTAGCCACGGCCAATAATGATGTGTCATGCAGCGGTAAAAAAGTTAAAGACACTGCAGGACACTTCATTATAGACAGCGGGCACCCCCAAAGGACAGAAGAAAGAAGATAGAAGGCCCCGCGATCATACTCACCAAACGCCGACCGGGAGCAGGTGAGCGCATCATGGTCCTGCGGCCGAACACACACACACACACACACACACACACACACATCCAGCGATATTGCTTGCTTCTCGGTGGCGTAAGGACCTGCGACGCTGTGCAGGGAGCTTCCAGGACCTGCCGGAGGATCACATGACTGGAAGCACGTAGTATCTCCGGATGTTGTGAGTGTGTGCTCGCGATTGTACAGGTATGCGCGATTTTGTGAGTGTATGCGATCGGATGTGTGACTGAGTGATCTGATGTGTAACTGTGTTCTGATGTGTGTGTGTGTGTGTCAGTCAGATGCAGTTGAGCACAGCTGCTGGGAGATCACAGGGAGGAATGATGTGGCATGTGATGTGAGTGCATGTGTGTGTGAGATCTGATGTATGCGAGTGTCAGCCAGATGTAGGGGAGCACAGCTGCTGGGAGATCACAGGGAGGAATGATGTGGAATCTGATGTGTGTGTGTCTCTGTATGAGTGTGTGTGAGTGTGATATGATCTATACGAGTGTCAACCAGATGTAGAGGAGGACGGTGTGCAGCACACCTGCTGGGAGATCACAGGGAGATCTGGGAGACACACAGACGCCCGGGACTGGTAAGTATGATGATCCTGGGAAGGGAGGGGTTTGCTTTTTGTGGGGGATAAACGTACCCACAACCATGTCTTCTTGAGAATAAGACACCCCCTGAAAATAAGACCTAGTGCTTTTTTCAGGGCAAAAAAATATAAGACAGTGTCTTATTTTCGGGAAAACAGGGTACTACCCAGATGATGGATCAACCAGAAGACACCGGCAGGTCGGTGATGACGCCCATAGATATGTGTTGCAAAGACGTAGAGGTAGTAGTCGCCCAGCCGGAAGCTTTTTAGGGGTCTTATTACGCGCACACAAAGGACAGGCTGAAACAAATTCTACAACATCTTTACACAGCATTGTCCACCAGCAGTGCCGCAAGATAAGCAGTTATCTTCTTCTTAGTAGAGTGACCGGCTAGCTTTAAGGAGTGACCCCACTGCAAGACACGCTTCCTGTCTGCCTCCACCACAAACGTTTTTCTATATTGTACCCGAGACACACTTACTGGACCTACCGTGAGCATCTTCAAGGGCTTAATAATGTGTTAAGGCTCTTCTTTCTGTTGGCTGACAGAAAAGACATGGATAGTGCATCCACCTTGACGTTCTTTTCGACCATCTGGAAATGTAACGTCAAAACGAGTGAAGACCAGCAAGCATCGGGCTTGGCACAGATTCAGTCTCTGAGCCTGTTGTAGGTAGGCCAGTTTTTTGTGGTCAGAGTACATGACAACAGGATGCACTGCTCCTGCGAGTAGGCATCTGACACACTAGGTATGGGGAAATACCGGGCAAATGCCGAAAAGGGAGCGAGGTAAGTAGGGGTACCCTGTCTCCATAGAAGGGGAAGCTGATGACTCTTGATATAACCTTCCGCTGGCCACTGGCTTCCCTGAAGTCCCTAGATAGGTTCTGCACCTAGCAGGATACCTAGACCCTGACTGACCCTTCAATGGACCCTAGGAAGTGATGGAATGAGCACTAGTCAACCCCACTAAGTGCTAAAGAACATAAAGGGAAAACAAACAGGGGAATACAAACTGACAACTTATATCCAGGATGACTTTGGGAGATGTACAGCAACAATTCGGACAGCATAGGAGTAACTATCTCTGGCAACAAACCAAGGTGTAATGCAGGTATATATGGACACAGGGCATCGGGATCAGGATTAGCAGCTGAATTGCCAAGGTGTTTGCAGGTTCCTAGAGGGGAAAGCGTTAACCCTGACAGAGAACATAACTGAAACTCAATTCACATCAGGGAAGAAAGACTGAAATATCAAGGAGCAATTTGCGCAGTAAAATGCAGCGACCTTCTGCAGCCTGTCTGTCCCGTGACAGTATCGCCACACCTCTAGCGCTATCTTGATCACCAACAATTCTCGGTTGTCAATTGACTAGTTGCGCTCAGGAGCAGAGAAGCCGTTGAAGAAGAAGCAGCAGGTTACCCACTTACCGGAAGCCGACTTCTGCGTGGGGATCACACCGGCCCTGGAGGACAAAGCATCCTTTTCTAAGAAGAACTTGTCTGTTAATCTCTGTCCTATGCAGTGGCGGAGCTGACGAGAATGTCTACTTGAGGGTGATGAATGCACTCTCCAATTCAGAAATACACATCTTAGGATTCCCCCCTGTGAGTCAGGGCCGTGATAGGGAGAATCTGATGCAAGAATTGAGGAATGAATTGGCAGTAATAATTTGTGAAACCCAGGAACTGCTGAATCACATTCACTCCGTTAGGACGAACCCATACTTCAGAACTGCTGACACCTTCTCCGGATCCATATTAAAACTGGTGTCTGAGAATACGTAGCCCAGGAAAAGAAATGAAGTGCATTCAAAAAGGTACTTCTCAAATTTGGCATATAAACAATTCTCCAACAATCGATGTAAAACCTGGCCAATATTACTCCTGTGCGTTGTCAGATTGGGTGAGAATACCAGAATGTCATCCAGATACACCACTGCGCTTGAGTAGAGCAGATTTCAGAAGACATGGTTTACCAATTCCTGGAAAACCGCCACAGCATTGCAGAGTCCGAATGGCATTACCCAAAACTCATAGTGGCCGCCATGGCTATTAAAGGCAGGCTTCCCTTTGTCTCCCGACCATATATGGACAAGGTTGTATGCACCATGGAGGTCGAGCTCGTAGAAGATCCTGGAACCTTGGATATGGCTGAACACGTCCGGTATAAACCGCAGCTGATACTTATTCTTTACCTTGATTTGGGTGAGACCTTTATAATCTATACAGTGGTGTAGGGAACCAATTTTTTTTTTTATACAAAGAAGGACCCGGCTCCATCCAATAAGGACTTCTGGACAAGTGCCCTTGCCAGATTTTCCTTGATTTGTTCTGGGAAGGCTTGGGTTTTTGCCTGGGACAGAGGGTAGACATGGCCGAAGGGGGGGTGAGAAACCAGAAAGTATGTTGATAAGGCAATCATATGGCCTGCGTGGAGGTAGAGTCTCAGCCTCCTCTTGTCAAAGACATCAGCATAAACGCAGCAGGCGGATGGCAGACCCAGAAGATTTGAGGGCATTACTGGTCATCGGGCATGACGGACTGAAATGAGACATTTTTTTGAACAGGGCTGACTCCATCTGAGCACATCTCCGGATCGCCAGTCCAAGGCAGACTCGATAATCTAAAGCCATGCAAGAGCCAGTAGTATTGGGTGCGACAACCCTGCAAATTTATAGAAGGCGATCTTCCTTGAGTGCAGCATTTCTACCCAGAGTTCAACTTGCTCAGTGATGAACAGGTTAGTCTCCTACAGAAGTTTTACATCCACAGATGAAACTGCTATAGGAGCTTGAAGTCATTGAATTGGAATCTGTTATTGATCCACAATGGGCTGTTTTATGAAGTTTCCGGCAGAACTAGAGTCCAGATAGGCCAACTCAGTGAATCGGTGTTGCCACAGGATACGGACACAGATATGAATAAATACAGAGCGGACTTGTTTTCATCTAGGATAGCGTCTCCTACGGACCCTAGGCTTGGAAGTTTCCCGGCTTCAAAGGACATAAACGTATGTGACTGTGTTGCGATGGTTCACTGGACGAGGCTTTGCCAGGTTCACGTAATCTACCTTTATGCGCTTAGAGAAAGCAGCAGGAACTGCAGTTCTTAGAACCTGAGATATATGCGGACAGCCAGAGATACCAAGTCGTCCAGGTAATATGGTATATTACGGCCCGACAGCTCGTCTTTGTTTCTACAGAATGAAGCCACCAGTGCCTCATTATTCCAGCCTAGTTTGGAGGTGCGGAAATGAATGGCATAGTGGCCTATGGTGAGAATTTCATGGCAAAGTCTATGGAGTGTAGATTCTACCCGGTTCTTCGATTATCTTGCAGAATGCCCCCTGAAAGATTTGCAGATCCAGTACAACAGGCTGAATTCTCTACTATAATTAATTGATCTAAGTAAGGGGCCCACCGTTCATATCTAACATCATAAAGGCTACTTTGGACATGTCCAAAATTAATAAAAGTTCAAAGTGCATGGAGCACTGATTTATGAATCTTTCTTCATTGCTTGGGGTCACCGTTAGACCGCAGAGGAGCATAGATGAGGATGAAAGCTTGGAGCTGGATATGGTGTCGGGGTGGCGACTACAACCGGGACAAGATCGAGTGGAGGCATTGGGGTGAAGGCTTTCAAGCAGGTGTCCACTGACTGCAAATAGTTCAGGATCCAGTCTTGTTCCCATCGACGGACAATCTTGCTGCGAGATGAAGCGTTCTGGAGCCAGTGGGATCCATGGCCTAGGCAAACTGTTATGCTTGTGGGCGCGAACGGGAGTGGGCCCATTGGGCCGCAGCACCATCTCAACCAAGAGGAGCATAACTAAGCAGATATCTCTGCTTCATTAGAGCTTTTGATGGTGAGGATAGGCTTGTGCTGGAAGGTAGATGCCAAGGGCTATTCCAGGGAGCCTTGTCACTGCAACAGCTGACCCCTGGGATCCAGGATTGGCTACTAACAGTCACTGATGTGGTTGGGTGCGTAAGCAGGTGCAGTGGATACAGCTGATGCGACAGGTGCAGCAAATATGGTATACACAGCTGGTATAGATAGATAAATGCAGCAGGTTTCCCGGGCATTGTGGATACCAGGATACAGACACATGTTCGCACACACACAACATAAGACTCCGCAAATGGAACAAGAACTGAGAGCTAGCAACACTTCTCTAAGGATCTGACCATGTTGCCTAGGCACTTCCCATAGGGGGAGGATACATTAAATACCTAGTGCCTCTTAGCCATAAGTTGAGAGGCACTTCCTAGTTAGGGTACGCTGGACCTTTAAGTATAGGTGCACGGATGCCTTAAGCACACTCAAAGGAGATCTGCATGGCATGCGCAGGTCCTGGGAGACAGCAGGGATAGAAGCCATGGAAGACACCGTGGGGCGGCCGGGAAGGTAAGTATGCAGTGATGTCTGTAACAAGTTTCAAGCTATCTTATAAATGATATCCTTACATTTGTATATATTATTAAAAAAATTTTTTATTCTTGGCAGATGAATCTACCAGGAGATTAGAGGCACAACTGACATCTTCAATTTTTAAATCAGATGACTTTGATATCACACAAGATATAACTGAAGTGAATGCCTCTATTCCAGATATAGCATCATCTCTTCACAGCAAAGATCTATCATCTAATTCTTTTAAAAAAGTCCAATCTTCTAATTTATCACAGACTATTAAGAAAAATAAAAGTCACAAAAGAGGCATTAAAAATCAAAGTGCTCTTACAGAGGAGAAGCCGTTCTCAACTTCAGGATATGGAAAAATCCATCAAATTCACACAGGGAAAAAAAGACTTTCTTCAGAGTCTGTTATGTTCCAGAGAACTGACACAGGGGAGAAGCCATATTCATGTTCTGAATGTGGAAAATGTTTTAACCAAAAATCACATCTTGTTACACACCAGAGAATTCACACAGGGTTGAAACCTTTTACATGTTCAGAATGTGGGATATCTTTTGCATGTAAATCACATCTTGTTACACATCAGAGAATTCACACAGGGGAGAAGCCATATTCATGTTCTGAATGTGGAAAATGTTTTAACAGAAAATCATATCTTGTTACACACCAGAGAATTCACACAGGGGAGAAGCCTTTTACATGTTCAGAATGTGGGAAATGTTTTGCAGATTCATCAAGTTTTACTAAACACAAAAGAATTCACACAGGGGAGAAAATATTTTCTTCAGAGTCTATGTTCCAGAGCAATCACACAGGGGAGAATCCATATTCTTGTTCTGAATGTGGAAAATGTTTTAACCAAAAATCACATCTTGTTACACATCGGAGAACTCACACAGGGGAGAAGCCTTTTTCATGTTCAGAATGTGGGATATGTTTTGCACGTAAATTAGCTTGTGTTACACATCAGATAATTCACACAGGGGAAAAGCCATATTCATGTTCTGAATGTATAAAATGTTTTAACAAAAAAGCACATCTTGTTATACACCAGAGAATTCACACAGGGGAGAAGCCTTTTACATGTTCAGAATGTGGGAAATGTTTTGCAGATCAATCAAGTTTTATTAAACACAAAAGAATTCACACAGGGGAGTAAATATTTTCTTCAGAGTCTGTGTTCCAGAGAAATCACACAGGGGAGAAGCTATATTCATGTTCTGAATGTGGAAAATATTTTAACCAAAAATCACATCTTGTTACTCACCAGAGAATTCACACAGGGGAGAAACCCTTGTGGTCAGAATGAGGGTAATGTTTTACACACAAATGGTATCATTTTAAACATCACAAAACTCACAAGGGTTGAATCTATTATCATACCTAGAAGGTGAGAAATGTTTTACTTGAAAATTATAGTTTTTTGACAACTAATTATCCAATGTTGTCCTAAATGACTGATGATGATAAATATAAGCCCCTGTGTGTAATCAAGTCTCCGTATAAATGCACCTGCTCTGTGATAGTCTGTGTTTTGTTTAAAGTGCAGAGAGCATCATGAAGACCAAGGAACACAACAGGTAGGTCTGTGATACTGTTGTGAAGAAGTTTAAAGCTGGATTTGGTTACAAAAAGATTTCCAAAACTTTAAACATCCCAAGGAGCACTGTGCAAGCGATCATCTTGAAATGGAAGGAGTATCATACCACTCCAAGTCCACCAAGACCTGGCCATCCATTCAAGCTTTCATCTCAAACAAGGAGAAGACTGATCAGAGATGCAGCCAAGAGGCCCATGATCGCTCTAGATGAACTGCAGAGATCTAGAGCTAAGGTGGGAGAGTCTGTCCATAGGACAACAATCAGTCGTACACTACACAAATCTGGCCTTTATGGAAGAGTGGCAAAGTCATTTCTCAAAGCTATCCATAAAAAGTGTAATTTAAAATTTGCCGCAAGGCACCTGGGAGACACATCAAACATGTGGAAGAAGGTGTTCTGGTCAGATGAAACCAAAATCAAACTGTTTGGGCACAATGCCAAACGATATGTTTGGCGTAAAAGCAACACAGCTCATCACCCTGAACACCCCATCCCCACTGTCAAACATGGTGGTGGCAGCATCATGGTTTGGGCCTGCTTTTCTTCAGCAGGGACAGGGAAGATGGTTAAAATTGATGGGAAGATGGATGGCGCCAAATACAGGACCATTCTTGAAGAAAACCTGCTGGAGTCTGCAAAGACCTGAGACTGGGACGGAAATTTGTCTTCCAACACGACAATGATCCCAAACATAAAGCAAAATCTACAATGGAATGGTTCACAAATAAACGTATCCAGGTGTTCGAATAGCCAAGTGAAAGTTCAGACCTGAATCCAATCAAGAATCTGAGGAAAGAGCTGAAAACTGCTGTTCACAAACACACTCCATCCAACCTCACTCAACTCCAGCTGTTTACAAAGGAAGAATGGGCAAGAATTTCAGTCTCTCGATGTGCAAAACTGATAGACACATACCCCAAGTGACTTGTGCTGTAATCACAGCAAAAGGTGGCGCTACAAAGTATTAACTTAAAGGTGACGAATAATATTGCACGTCCCAATTTTTCTTTATTTTTTTAAAAAAGTTTAAAATAAGCAATAAATTTCGTTCAACTTCACAATTGTGTCCCACTTGTTGAATCTTCACCATAACATTAAAATGTTTATCTTTTATGTTTGAAGCCTGAAATGTGAGTTACCCACACTTTGCACTGACGAGGGGCAATCACCCTGAAACACCGTGTCTGCAAATGGGATTCTGATCTGGCATATATCCTAGGTCATATGAAAAGGCTTGTTAAAAGGCCACTTTTGACTTTTAGGATTGCTATTTCCAATAGGTGGCGCTAGAGTTTGTCTCCTTTCCTGGAGTGACAATTTGGAAAAGGTTGAAAAATTCAAGGGGGCCAAATACTTTCGCAAGGCACTGTAGATGGCTACAAGATGTGTTTGGAGGCTCATCAATGTCAAAGGGTGTACCACCATGTATTTATTAGGGGTGTAACCAAGTATTAATTAGGGGCCTTTATTGCTGCACATGCTGTTTATTCTGTTTCTTCTTTGAAATTGCAGCATGTAAGTGACAAACAATGTTTTATTGTTGTATTTTGGACCACTAATTAAAAATACTGAGGAAATAATTTTGGTGCATTTCCATTTATTTCTGAAGATATTGTACAGTCTATGAAAAAAATGAAAAGGTGCCAATAATGGTGAGCAGCACTGTATATGGCAAATAGTGATGGGTGATCCCCCCGATGATTGGGATCGAGGAACCTCGCCCGATCGTTTTGTAAAGATTGGGATCAAGATAACACGGTCTTGCGTCCGATCACTGATCTTGGACTACAGATCATGTGATGGGCATGTGATGGGGGGCTGTAAAATAAAGAATATAGTTAATAATAAACATTGTCATTATACTTACAGGTCCCACGACGCGTCCCGCAGACTTTGTCTCCCGTCCGTTTCTGCTTCCGAGTCCAATCATTGCTGTGCCCTCCCAGTCCAGTCTGTAGCCAATGAGGTAATACAACATTCACACCTGACTGGTCACATGGTTATGATGTCTCGGAAGGTCCTTTAGTCACTGGTGGTTACCGGGAGGGCACAGCAATGATTGGACGTGGATGCAGAAGCGGTCGGGGACGTGTAAGTATGATCATAATGTTTTTTAAAAAGGTGCTTTTTTTTAACAGCCTCTGGACCCGATCTGTAACACGAGCTTCCCAGGAAAGCTCGTGATCGGGATCATGTACACGATGACTATGTGATCGGTACGATCCCTAATCTTTACAGATCAGGATCGCCCATCACTAATGGCAAACTGAACAAGAAAACACAACAGAAACAAAGTAAAGGCAAAAAAGTAAAGAAGAAAGGGAAACCACATTAGAAGTTATATTAGAATTATATACAGTTACAAATAGACGTCTGTTTTCTAAAAATTAAATAAAAGAAATATTCCATGTGCATCGAACATTTCACATTGTTATATATTTATATATTCACTATATGGACAAGAGTATTGCATCCCTCCCCCCCAAAATATCCAACATTCCTCTTCCCTCTTCTTCCTAACTCCCAATCTCAGTGATCTGCCATTCATTACAGTTAGGGGTACTTTCCACACTACGACATCGCAGCTGCGATGTCGGTGGGGTCAAATCGAAAGTGATGCACATCCGGCGTCGCTGTCGATATCGGAGTTTGTAAATCGTTTTTGATACGATTAACGAGCGCAAAAATCGTATCATCGGTGTAGTGTCGGCAGGGTGGATTTGATTTAAATCTAACTGATTTAAATCACAATTTAAATCACTAGTCAGTAAGGCTTGATTTAAATCAGTGATTTAAATCAAAGTTTCTACCTAAACTAGTTCTTGCTACTTTAACATGCAAGTAGATGAAGATTTTTAGAATCACTTTTTATATTACTTTTTTCTCCCCAGTTTAATGGGTTAATCATTCATATTTGGACACCACTGTTCTGTTGTACTTAGGAAGGAGAAAAATAATCCTGACCTTAATAACAATTTAAATAGATTTAATCAAATGAAACAATAACAACATTACAGCATAAGTTATTTGCTTAAACAAACATCCATGTTTGTTAACTAATTTGGCTAAACAAAATATATATATATTTAAAGAAACTTAGACTGTCAGCCCAGCTGACACATGAAAAACTTAAATACTACTGTCCCTGCTGTCCTCTGTAGCTCACTTGTCGTCATCTTCATCATCATCTTCTTCTTTGTTCCTATTCATAATCTGGAAAAGAAAAACAAGCTTTCCTGCTTTATTGGGTCCCAACCGATTTCTCAATTTAGAATGAATGAGTCCAAAGGAAGAGAATATTCTTTCAACGCCTGCAGAAGAAGCTACTGCTGTTAAAAGTGAAATCATTACTTGAACAGTCTCTAAATCCAAGCGCTTAAGGAACTTCCACCAGTTTACTGGTGTGACCTTCCTTAAAATATCTTCAGCAAACATATATTTCTTGAATGGTTCCCCCTTAGCTCTGAAGTTTATTATAGTTGGCATTAAAGATGGATGATTGCTGGATACCCATGTCATAGCTAACTCCTCTTCCTCAGCACTTAGGTTTTGACCCTGATATTGGATATTGACAATATTTGCCAAAAATGAGCTGGAGTCAGTGCTTGTCCCATTTGTTTGTTTACTGCTTGTAATTTAATTCTGTCCATGTGTAGTTCTGTTTTTAAGTGTTCACTCAGTTCCTTCCAAATTTCAACAGCATCCGCAATAAAACAGCTATTTTTCTGTATTTTGTTTAAAGCTTGAGAGATGGGTTTCAGGAAGCTCAGCATATGTTCAACATTTCTCTTAAGCCCAATGTTGAGGATTTTGGCCGTGACAGTGCCATCTATTTTATCTCGATTTTCTTCACAAAGTGTCATCAGAATAGGCCAGTTTTTGATATACTGCTCAAAACAGTCCACCACAGAGTTCCATCTAACATCTTGTGGGAGCGTTAGCTTAGTTCCACCCATCCTTTTCAGAGCTGCTGCAGCAAAATGATTATTAAGGAAGTATTTAGCAATTTCAACAACATTAGCCTTTATTTCTGGAACACTTTAAGTCTTTGGCTAAGAGGTGCAGCAAATGAGCACTGCAACCATATGTTATTAGCAGCTTTGTATTCCCTCCCTGCACTTCTAAATCTCTTCTCATCTTGGATACGTTTGCAGCATTGTCAGTGACCAAACTGCGTACTAGACATTTGAATTTTTGTTCACAAGTCGTTGCCACTTCTTGTAAGTATTCTGCTGTGTGTGCATTTCCTGACGTATCAGTTGTTTGTGCAAGGAAGACTTTACCTTCTTCTGTTGTTATACAAGCACATACAATAGGATCATTGTGGACATTACTCCACCTATCAATACTTAGGTTAACAATTTTACCCTCCAGAGCTGTTGCACATTGCTCCATTTCTCTGTCATACACTTGATCCAGCAGTTTCCCTGCAACATCAGCTCTGCTGGGTGGACTGTATCCTGGTCTCAGTGACTGAACCATATTAATGAAATGTGGGTTCTCAGTCAGACGGAAAGAAGAGTTCGTTGCATAAATAAACTGGGCAATTTTTTCATCAATCAACTCTTTTTCTAATCTGCTAGTTCTTATCACAAACCTATCTATGGTGGTTCCAGGAGGTAAAGGTTTTTTCTTCCTTTTGGGTGATGGTGATATGTGACTGTGGGTGTCTGATGATGATGCTGCTGCTAATAAAGCACTATCCTGGATGGATAACTCTGAAACTGTAGAACAGGATGATGGTGATCTTGGAGGTGGATAGTTTCCAGAATCCATGAATTCCCCTAAACAAAAAAAGTCAATGCTGTTATTTTATTGTTTATTATACAATTTCTGCTTATTGTACACAACACATCACTGCCCCTGCCCCAAAAGGAATATTTGTTTTTCTTCATAACTGTACCAAATGACAGTAACATGCAGTAATAATAAGAAATATAATTTTTCTCACACATGACAGTTCAGTCTTTAGAAATAGGATTCAATAAAAATGTTTACCAACCTGAAGATCCTGCCTGTTCAGAAGTGTTTCTTTGGTCATATTCATCACCGCACTTCTCATGATGTTGCCTCATTCGTGCCACCAGGCCTCGCATCTCTTTGTTGCATCGTTTGCATTTTGCACGCATGCCTGCCTTACCGATAGGCGAGATAACAGAAAGCACAAGCAGAAGATGTTCAGATCAGTGTCACTTTATTGTCATTCAGGTCGACGCGTTTCTGGAGCATCTGTCCCCTTCATCAGGACCACCAGGAATAGAAATAACATCCAAAAAAAAGGATTGGATGTTATTTCTATTCCTGGTGGTCCTGATGAAGGGGGCAGATGCTCCAGAAACGCGTCGACCTGAATGACAATAAAGTGACACTGATCTGAACATCTTCTGAAGTGATCCATTGGCGCGGCATTAAACACCTCTCTCTTGTGCTTTCTGTTATCTACCGGTTTTTGGTGGCTGCAGCCCTGGATCTTTTGATATATGCGATTATAGTAGTTGTGGCTTCTCACAACTACAATTGGTGAGTAGGTTTACTCCCCCCTCCCCACCCCTTACATATTGGGGTAAGACCCTATTGCGCTTGTTTTTTCCACAGCTGTTTTCTCTGTGTTACCGATAGGCGAAGGAGCTTCATTAAAATATTCCCAAACTGGGTCTCTTTTACAGCCTGCTGCCATTATAAGGAAATAATGTAATAAACCTCAGATCGTACACACAAACAGATCCAGACTTGTCTGTCTGTGGCTATGCTGCAGTATTGTGCTCAAAGTTTCACTTTCATTTTCTTGTCTGCTTGCCCTTCCTCCTCCTCACACTTAGATTCACATTCTTCTTGTGTTGTGCAGATCTATTCCACTCAAAACAATCAGAAACATATTGTCTAACTTCTTGGACTTGGCACTGAAGGGGTTGATTCTGTATTCATAGGTTTGTAGAACAATAGGATTAAGGTCTTTTTCTCAACTCTGTTCATGTTGTAATATTTTTGCCGTGTAGAAGAGGCTGGGACCTCTGCGGAGTCAAATTCAGTTTTGAGAACTACGTAAGTAAAGCGAGCGTCTGTGATAATATAGGAGAGAAACTGCCCACTAATCCTACAGAAACCTCTGGAAGAGCATGGCATTGTGAATGTTACACATATGCAGCCTTTATTCTACTGAGTTAAACAACTCAGCTTTATCTCATGATGGAAGAACCTTTGCATGGTAAAATATTTTCCTCAAAAAGCAGTTTATTGAAAAAAATCCGATTTAAATCAAAAAAATCCGATTTTAAATCAAAAAAATCCGATTTTTTTTTTTTTTTATTTTTTTTAAAAAACATTGATTTTTATCCACCCTGGTCACAATATAACACCATAACAGAATAATGTAAAGGATGACCCCTGTGGAGTGGCCATACAAAATACAAGAATTGGTTACATCTGTAATGGCTTATTCCCAAGACTACAATCATTTACACAATGTCACAATTGATCTCCAGACATGTATTATAAAGAGTAGCCTCTATAATAATCCATTACCGATAACTGATTATAAAGACCCTATGGGAAAAATGAATGACATGGATAACCAGAAGACAATACCCTAATAAAAAGGAAAAAGCCTTTACCCACACATTGAATGAGTAGTCGAAAAATCAATACTGTGCAAGGGAGAATATAAATCCCTGGCTACTACAATAGCATGTCTGGACCCTGGTAACCGCTGCAAGAAAAATATGGGGACCCAAGGTAAGAGGGACAGTCAGGCTGTCTGCCCGACGCGTGTCGCCGCCTATTGCGGCTTCATCAGGGGCAAGTGACACATAACATCAACCGGACAATTAATAAAGCTAATGTGATTACCGTAAATTGGTATCTGGTGAATGTGCAGCTGCACACGTGGAGAGGGAGGCGGGCCCGCCATGATCTCCATGCGGTCAAGCAGCATGGAGGAAGTGAGGAGGTCACATGATTCATGTTCTGTGACCATGGAAACCAAGTACACAGATCGTGCCATCATAGACAGACCAAATAATGATGAACTTTCTCATCCTGCATATCTGCAACCCTGACAATAGTGTGTATATATATATATATATATATATATATATATATATATATATACACATCTATATACACAGAGGTACAGAAGACACAGTTTTCCTAAGATAATACGGCTAAGAAAACATGGTCACTTTAATAAAAAGTCTTTCTGGAAAAAGAAATGACATTGCTATGTTTCAAAAAGAGGGGTACATATGCATGCGCGCTGATGGCCACCATTTTGTTATTAGCAGTATCCAATAACTCATTGATATAATATAATACATAAATTTATAAAACCAATGTGCATATGAATGCTGAAATAACAATGGAAAAGGGCAACAAAGTGGAATATATGCAACAAAATAATAACAGCTGATCCACAAGCTATGTAATATGGAAGCACAGATGCTATCTGTAAATTATGCATGTGCACACATATACACACATATGTCTGTGGATGGATACCTGGCCTTGGTATTTCCCTTGTCATATCTTTAAACTTGTCAAAAAGTTGGATATTGACTAAAAGGGCCACTTAATATGGTGGTTATGGTGGTCTCCTAAAAAGAGTCACCCCTTGGCTGGGCCCTTCCCGGAGGGATATCTGGATGGTTTCTGTGTTGAGACTCCTAACAGAGGCTCCACGGACCTTTTTTGATTTGCATATTTCCCAGGGGGCAATGTACCTAGGATTTCACTGTCTTGAGCGCCCTCGCTGGCTGCTGGCAGTGTTTTCTCTGGCTGGTCTCCCCGAGATCAGTGATTGTTTTGTTTTGTTCACACATATAGATGACACATCAGCGGGCGGAGTATAATCCATGGATTTCAACATTCTGGTACTCTGCATGTTAACTTCTCTGGTGTCTGTGAGCAGCACAGGGAGATGCAGGTGTCGAACCACATACTTAGTAAGACTAGCAAGAGTTATTCTCTGCTGGGCTCCTTGTTAATGTCTTTGATCACATGCTGTAGTGGAGCCAGTATCATTCGCTCCCCTTCTGTATATGCTGGCTGGACTATTCCATTAATGCCAGCTATAGGTTACCTATACAGGTCTGGTGAGGTGTTGTGATACAAACTAGTGGTTGCTGTGCATTATTGCTGTGAGCAGCTGTAGTGTTAACCCTTGTTGTCTTTTTGTTTCTGCCTTCCTGCTCTTGCTTTTCTCCTTAGTCTCTCACTGTTTATTTATGTGAGTTTGCAGTATGTCTGAATTTTGGTTTTCCCGTCTGTCTTAATCTGTATTTCCATCATACTCCTGCCCCTTCCTTCCACGTTCAGGGGTAATCCAGAGGTTAGGGATAGCCTAAGGTCTCCTAGCATGAGGGAAAGTATAGAAGCCTCTGTCCCTCATTATCCTACAGTCACATTGCGACAATCAATCAGATTATTTACGGTAGCACATTGCAGAGAACTGGTGTTAGGAATGGGAGATCAGAATCAACTAAGATGTAACTCTTAAGTGTGCGTTACACGCTGCGACATCACTAGTGAATGCTAGCGATGTCGTGCGCAATAGCACCCACCCACGTCGTTCTTGAGACATGTGGTGATCGCTGCCGTAGCGAACAACATGGCTACGGCAGCATCACACGCACATACCTGTTCACGACGTCGCTGGAGACACCGAACAATCCCTCCTTCAAGGGGGAGGTGAGCTCGGCGTCACAGCGGTGTCACTAAGCGGCCGCCCCAATAGCAGAGGAGGGGCGGAGATGAGCGGCCGGAACATTCCGCCCACCTCCTTCCTTCCTCATTGCCAGTGGACGCAGGTAAGGAAATGTTCGTCGTTCCTGCGGTGTCACACATAGCGATGTGTGATGCCGCAGGAACGACGAACAACCAGCGGCATGCACCACCAACGATATTATGAAAAGGAGCGACGTGTCAACGATCAACAATTTTTGCCGTTTTTGCAATCGTTGATCGTCGCTCCTAGCTGTCACACTCTGCGATGCCGCTAACAACGCCGGATTTGTGTCACAAACACCGTGACCCCGACGATATATCGTTAGCGATGTTGCAGCGTGTAAAGCACCCTTTAGATCTCGAAATTGGAAAACAGATTCTGAATAATTTGTTTCCTAATTTAATTTCTTATGTTATAGTTTAAAAAAATAAATCTAATTTCAAAATTATATCATTAAAAAAATAATAACATTGTGTTTATTTTAGCAGATGACTGTATCAGGAGTTCAGATGGACCTCTAATATCTTCAGAATTTAAAACAGATGATCAAACTATCACACATGATAAATATGAAGAGCATGCTCTTGTCCAAGATATACCTACAGTCCTTCCTTGGAAAGCTGTGTCATCTGATCTTTTCAAACAAGTCCAAAATTCTGATTTATCACAGAATTGTAAGCAAAATAAAAGTTACACAAGGGATGTGGAACATGAACCAGCTCCTACAAGGGAGAAACCGTTTTCATGTTCAAAATGTGGGAAATGTTTTATTCAGAAATCAATCCTTGTTAGACATCAGAAAATTCACACAGGGGAGAAGCCATTTTCATGTTCAGAGTGTGGGAAATGTTTTATTCAGAAATCAGACCTTGTTAGACATCAAAAAAATCACACAAGAGAGAAGCCATTTTCATGTTCAGAGTGTGGGACATGTTTTATTCGGAAATCTTACCTTGTTAGACATCAGAAAAATCACACAGGGGAAAAGCCATTTTCATGTTCAGAGTGTGAGAAATGTTTTATTCATAAATCAGATCTTGTTATACATCAGAAAAATCACACAGGGGAGAAGCCATGTTCATGTTCAGAGTGTGGGAAATGTTTTATTCAGAAAATAAACCTTGTTACACATCAGAAAATTCACATAGGGGAGAAGCCATTTTCATGTTCAGAATGTGGGAAATGTTTTATTCATAAATCAGATCTTGTTAGACATCAGAAAAATCACACAGGGGAGAAGCCATTTTCATGTTCAGAGTGTGGGAAATGTTTTGTTCAGAAATCTTACCTTGTTAGACATCAGAAAAGTCACACAGGGGAGAAGCCATTTTCATGTTCAGAATGTGGGAAATGTTTTATTCAGAAAATAAACCTTGTTACACATCAGAACATTCACACAGGGGAGAAGCCATTTTTATGTTCAGAGTGTGGGAAATGTTTTATTCGGAAATCTTACCTTGTTAGACATCAGACAAATCACACTGGGGAGAAGCCATTTTCATGTTCAGAATGTGGGAAATGTTTTATTCATAAATCAGATCTTGTTAGACATCAGAAAAATCACACAGGGGAGAAGCCATTTTCATGTTCAGAGTGTGAGAAATGTTTTATTCAGAAATCAGATCTTGTTAGACATCAGAAAAATCACACAGGGGAGAAGCCATTTTCATGTTCAGAGTGTGGGAAATGTTTTATTCAGAAATCTTACCTTGTTAGACATCAGAAATGTCACACAGGGGAGAAGCCATTTTCATGTTCAGAGTGTGAGAAATGTTTTATTCATAAATCAAATCTTGTTAGACATCAGAAAAATCACACAGGGGAGAAGCCATTTTCATGCCCAGAATGTGGTAAATGTTTTACTAGGAAATCACTTCTTTTTTACCATCAAAAAAATCACACAAAATAAACCATTTTTATGTTCTGAATGTGGAAAATGTAATTCTCAGAAATCAGATCTTGTTAAACATATGAAGGAGCCGCACAGGGAAGGAACCTTTATCATGTTGTGAATAATTGAAATGTTTAACTGGTAAATCAAGTATTGCCAACCGTCAGAAAACCAAGAGAGCGGAGCAGCCATTCTTGCTTTCAGAATTTGCCAAATGTTTTTTTATCATTAATCAGGTCCTGTTGTTATATGAGTCACACGAGAGAAACCATCATGATGTACCATAATTCAAAGCGTTTTATCCAAAAATTAAGAATTAATTTAATCAAGTAAGAATTGGTGAGGGAAAGAACCATTTCTCTCTTTTTAAATTTATCGTATTTTTCAAACAATAAGAATGTGGTCATGACGCACTGTTATGGGGGGATCTGCTGCTGACACTGTTACGAGGGTAATATCACCCAGTTTCTAGTGCAATGTGTTTAATGACTTTCCGTTTAAATAGTGCTTATAACAAATCTGTGGCTGCCTTTATTATTTACTAAACCAGTGAAGAGCCGTAGATTAGTGAATTTAAATATAATCCAGTACCAAAGCTTTTTGAAGTGTCCCTAAAGTCCCCCAAAAGGAACTTCCAGGTTGTGAGATCCTACAACCATCAGCAATCACTCACAGTGGAAAAGTGAGCTCTACGACCCCAGCTCTGCGGCATCCTTCTTAAGCAGTTCAGTAATACCTTAAAAAGTAAGTGACCGCGCTGGATCAGTTGAGAGAGCAATGTCTCGTGCTTAGATCAGCTGCAGAGATTTGTTGGATCCCGCTCTGCACACTGAGATCCAACAAAATGGAAATTCGAGCTCCACTTTGCAAGTAAGTTGGGCATTTCGAGAGGCTTTATGAACATTTGTGAAAGGTTTTGATACTGGATTATATTTAGATAATTCACTAATCTCAGGTTGCCCACTGCTATTTTTACTAAAAAGCGCAGCCCCAGATAGGGGAAAGAAACTCTTAAGTATATCACATTGTATATAATTGCATTTTAAAACTTGTTTTGTTAATAAATGTTGGTAAAATATATATTCTTCATGCCTGTCTTTCTCTATTGTTCAAATCTGATGATTTTGCCTCAGAACCTCTGGAGTTGAGGCCGAGCTGTAGGCATTTAGCTCAAAAACAGTGAGGGGATGTCACAGAGTTGTCACGGACGGCGGACAATCCAGTGGCAGAAGTGTTGGAAAAACCCAGAGATTTGCAGAATGTGTTGTTCTCTGTTTCTGCAGCAGCGGACTCTGACTCTGGGAAACTGTCATTATTTTTCTCTCAGTTGCCAGCCTCTGACTTCCTTTATAAACCTCACCCTGGAGTGCTTTGGGTGAGGGTAGTAGTTTATCCTGGTTGTGGTTTGCAGCGGTCATCTTCTCTTGTTCCAGAGACTTCTGTGGTAGCTGCTCCTAAGATAAGTATTTGAATTTTGCTATGTACCTGGTTTCAGGCAGGTAGTAGCATTTGTGTCTCCCCTGTACTGTTTCCTTTTGTCTTTCTTAGCGTTAGTGATGATGACGAAGAGCTCATACCTGCCATTCTTACTTAGGGCCAGATCAGGGTTTGCCTAGGGTGAGGTATTCCTGCTTGGCGACAAGTGGAGAACCTATATAGGGTTGGTGAGGGCAGTGAGGGTGAGCTGCACGTTATTGTCAGGGATCACTAGTTCTCCCTTTCCCTAGTGATAGGGAATTCTTTTTGCCTTCCCTTTGTATTGTAATATACGGCTGGTATAGCTTCTATCCCCAGCCGTGACAGGGGAGAAGCGAATCGCACTCTGCATCCTAGATATGTGGAAGTTGTTAAGACACTCTGGTCCCAATTTATCAAAGCTTTTATGCCAAAAAAACTTACACATGCTTTGAAAAGTCACAAAAATTTGGATCAATTCATTGTTGTGCCAAATTTTGGTGGCTTTTGCCATTTTCACTCTAATATTGGCAGGGTTTGGGTGGGACGGGGGCGTGACACCACAGCTCCTTAAATTCATAACGAGCTGTGGTGTGCTCTATGCCACAAATCTCACTCCAGTCCCTGATGGGAGTAATATTTCTAGCATGGCACAAGGAGGCACATGCCACTCGTCAAACGCTCCAGATTCATGAAGATTCATGAAGATTCATGCACCACTTCATCCATCAAGAGTGGCCCCCGCATAAATTGAACCCTTTATGTTATAAAAATGATCCCTTTAAAAAGGATAGTTATTGTAAAAAAAAAACTAAAGGACTTTATCTGATAACCACTGGATTATTTTTTTGTGGGGCTACCCACAAATAGAGATAAGTGGACCTGTTGAAGTTTGGGTTCAGCTTTTTCTGTTATATTTTAGATAAAATTCAGATCGGGAACCGGACTGGTCCTGAACCCTATTGGAAGTCACTGATTGGGCAGTTCGGGTCACCGCCCACATGCATACAGCCATTAACAGAGTATTTATTACCAGGGGAGGGATGACGGAGTTTTTTCCTTGTACACAATACATCCTATAACGATGTTTTTACCTCCCCGGGAAAACCATTCACACACTGCAAGCGGCTCGCACTGGGCCGAGCACTGAGTGTATCCGAGCACACCGATGCTCACTGATTTTTTTGTATAAAGCCTGTATTTGGTACAAACACCGAACTTTACTATTTAGGTTCCCTCATCTCTGCCCACAAACCTTTTATTACAGTTTAGATTATGGGTGTAGAAGACACTAGAACTGAAAGGGGTCTATCTCTTGGTGGAGAGGAAGTAACATTTATGATACCTATGCTGGGATTTTGTTAATTCAATGGGATTCGGTCACTCATTGTTTACCTCTTAATTAAAAATCAGAATAATGTAGAGACAGTGTCATGCTAGGTATGGGGAAGTACCAAGTGAATGGCGAAAAGGAAGGGAAACCCTGTGCCTAGCGTAAGGGGATATGAGAGCCCTGACCAAGTTTACCGCTGGGCCCCTGGGTTCCCTCACCACCATATATAGATTCCACACCTATGCGCCGAGCCGTATACCTGACCCTAGGCTGACCCTGAACTAAGCCCTAAGTAGGGAACGGATGGGATGAGCTCTTAATCAACCTCACTAGGTACTAAAGGACACACACTGATAACAAACAACAAACAACGTACCACTAGATGACTCGGTAAGAAGTTCAGTAAAGAGCAACAACGATCCTACTGGTGTGTGCAAGCCACCTGCTTGCATCCATACCTTGTGAAGGAACTGAATATCTCCACCACTAGTGCAGGAAAATGAGAATATTTTAACCCAAGAGGAAATACAGATGATTAACAGCTGAAGGGAAGAGGAGCTCCCCAGTGTCCTAAAGTAAAAGGATGAAAACCCAGCAGAGAGGAGATACCTAGTACACAGAATACTAACAGCAGCAAAAATAGAGAGTCAGGGAACATTTGGCACAGCCAAACGCTGTGACCTTCTATTGCCAGACATCACATGACTGTCTGTCACCTGTGACACACCTGTGACAGAGAGGGACTCTGATTCCAATGATGTGTCATTTACTGGGCTGCTTGCTGTAGTTTTGATAAAATCACTGTATTATCACTAGGGGATTATCACTAGAGAACTAGTAAACCTGATATTATGTATCCTCTATCTCCATAAGCTGTGTAATACTCCACCCCTGATTAGCAGCTTTCTGTCTATGCTCATTGTACACAGCTGCCAATCAGTGATGTGGGTGAGGTTATACACAGAGCAGTGTTTCGAAAGCTGGTAGATTTTAAACAGAGAAAACTGAATTTCAAAACTTCAGCAAGCAGCCAAGTAACTGACTCATCGCTGGAATCAGGGTCTCTGCTTATACAGGTTGATTGGACACACGTTACAAGTAGCTTTGTTCCTCTTAATCTATAAACCACATCTCAAAGCCATACGCTATGAAATGTTATATATTTAATATGAAAAGTAGGCAGTGTTTATAAAAATATAAAGGATATAACAAAGAGAACAAAACAATACATCATATATAACTACATAAAATAAACGGGAATAACAAAAGGAAAATTACTGAACTTGGGTCACAGTAATGGCTTCAGATTTCTGGAGAGAAGGACTCCAATGGAATGTAGAACAACCCTACATAGCGATGTTCCTTTCATTGAATGAAGATCATAATTGGAATTTTTTATTAACACAAGTTACACCCACATACTTCCCCTCTGGTGACTCATAACACGGATGGACTTCAGTGAAAGATAGCATGAGTCTAAAGGCCGCTTTACATGCAACGACATCGCTAACGATGTCGTTGGGGGTCACCGATTTCGTGACGCACATCCGGCCTTGTTAGCGACGTCTTTGCGTGTGAAACGCAGGAGCGACCGCAAACGATCAAAATTACTTACCTTATTGTTGATCATTGACGCGTCGTTCTATTCCCGATTATCGCTGCTGCAGGACGCAGGTTGTTCGTCGTTCTTGTGGCAGCACACATCGCTATGTGTGACACCGCAGGAACGAGGAACATCACCGTCCCTACAGTCACCCGCAATGAGGAAGGAAGGAGGTGAGCATTATGTTCGGCCCGCTCATCTCCGCCCCTCCGCTTTGATTGGGCGGCCGCTTAGTGACGTCGCTGTGACACAGAACGAACTGCCCCCTTAGAAAGGAGGCGAATCGCCAGTCGCAGCGACGTCGCTAGGCAGGTATGTGCGTGTGACGCTGCCGTAGCGATAATGTTTGCTACGGCAGCGATCACCACATATCGGCCGTACAATGGGGGCGGATCCTATCACGCTTGACATCGCTAGCATCGGCTAGCGATGTTGCAGCGTGTAAAGCCCGCTTAAGTCTTAGAAAATTATGAGATTCCCAAACTTTTTGATAACTTCACCCCTGGAAGTCCTAGGTGGAAGATATTACAGTCATCTTTCCTATCACAATTTTATGTTTACATAGATAGGAAACATTGCATAGACATTTTTATTTTCTGGCTGATATCCATCTGGCGGGAGCCCAGCAGTCTACCAATAATGCGGAACAATGCTTTGCATTCTCCACTTTAGCACAAATTCAAAAATGTGACTTTCCTACTGTATCTATTATATCAATGCAAGTTATACTTTCTATAAGGTGAAACAAAGGATTTGAATTTCTATGTTATTTTTCTGTTCAATTGCTGCTCTTATTTCTACCGGTCATAAATCTGTCCTTTTCTGCATTCTTATGCATTTAAGCTGAGATTGGCCTTACATCTGCTGGAGGATTCTCTTTAGTTACATGTTTCCAATGGAGGGGGTCAGCTTCATTAGGAGTGTTGTTGGGTATTTATGAATTTTTTAATTTCTATATGACACACCACTACTTATTGATGTTTTTCCAAAATCAAGCTTTTATCCCTTTGAAAACCAAGGTCATTTTTTTTATACTTTCCACTACTTGCTGCTTGAATAGTTCAATAAAATCAGACATTTTACACCCCCATCTGCCCAAAATAACCTAAATACAAAAGAAAAGGTTGCCCTAAAATCATTATGCAATGATTCAGATATGGTAACTATTAGCCGACAAGGGGCATGGA
Organism: Anomaloglossus baeobatrachus; assembly: GCF_048569485.1. Taxonomy (NCBI): domain Eukaryota; kingdom Metazoa; phylum Chordata; class Amphibia; order Anura; family Aromobatidae; genus Anomaloglossus; species Anomaloglossus baeobatrachus. The sequence continues at coordinate 773,620 of NW_027441813.1, read as the reverse complement.
ATAGCCATCCAAAACAGGGATGACTATTTATGGAAGCTCAGAATATTCTCTCCAACCCCATACACTAAGGGATTACAACTATGGATCCTTTTTCTACATTTAAAACAAAATATGCTCTCCTCATAACAAAAGCTTTTGAGAAAGGAATCTTAAAGGAGAACCAACCACCAGGATTTTGCTATATGAAGTAAAGGCAGTGCCACAATGGCACAAGGATGCTGAATCCAAGCATACCTGTTATAGAAACAGGGGTTGTTTGGCTGCTGAAATATCTAATCAAAGTTGCAGAAATGCACTGCACTTTGATTGAGTTGTGCATTGTGGGTGGGCCTTTGTAGGTCGGGTTCTACTCTGTTCACCCGCCTATGTCTATTTTCCTAGGCAGGAGGGGCGGGGGAGAAAGGTCAGGACTCAGCTGACTCCGGTTTTCTGCCTCAGTCTGAAATATACCGTGAGATGTTACAGATGCGGGACCAAATATAACAACTTCTGGTCCATCTTCAGTCAATGAATGTCTTCCTGAACAGCTTCGGCCCTGTCTGAATCCACTTCTCCTCTGGCTGCTCCACCCTACTTTGATGGTGATCCCAAGCAATGCCAAGGTTTCATCAACCACTGCACCCTGCACTTTAAGCTGATGGCTCATCAGTTTTCTTCATACCAGTCCAGTCCAAAGTGGCATTTCCCTGTGGGAAAGAAATGACCCAATTACTGCTGACCTCTTCGAATTTCTGCAGTCCTTCTGAAAAGTTTTTGAGGAACCAGCTTGAGTCATCTTGGCTGCGTCCTTTCTTCTGCACTAGTGTCATGGAGTTCTAACTGATGGTCAGTATGTATCTCAGTTCTGCGCCCTCACTTCTCAATTAAGATGGAATGATCAGGCACTGGCGGACATGTTTTGGAAAAATTTATCCAAGAGAACCAAGGATGTAGGGGCTGGTCTTGATACCTGCTACTCTGGATGATCTTATCTCTTTTGCTGTAGACAGGTTGATCAGAAGTTCCGGAAACGTGCCAAGGAAGTCTGCCGTGTGAAGAAACCTGAGAGTAGTAGAGATGGGTTTCACAGCCGCACCAATGACCAACAGATCATATAAGCTTAAGATTAATGTTGCTTTATTTCATGCATAGGTCAGGAGACACAGCTCCCTTCCTCAGGACAAATCAGTAAAGAACATCAAATCTGCTGTATAGAGAGCCTACACAGCATTATATACCTTGGAGATGACGTCAAGGCACCCCCCCAGAGAAAAAAAACGGCGGGAATCTATACATTTCAAGTTCACAAAATGACGTTGTACATAGTAATAAAACCATAATACAGATTATCTTGTCATGAGCTCTCTCTATCATCACAAGCTATTGAAAAATAAAAAATTATATTGAAAACTTATAAAAGAGTGGTTTATTCGTGTTCTAAAAAAATTATATATATATATATATATATATATATATATATATATATATATAAAAGTGTGAATGTAACTATAAGTGTATACAAATAGATCAGTGTATCGTACATTGCCTAGAACACTATAGACAGCGTCAGGCATTCATCGACCCAGGGGCCGGGAACAGTGTGTGAAGGAGGTGCAGCGGGTAGTGCCACTCGTTATATCGGATCAGTCTCCTGCCCTATCCTATTAAGGGAATCTATCCCTCTTAGGTAAAGAAAAAAAGGGGGGAAATGAAAAGGAGTTAGCGTGAAGATTAGCATGAGAAAACACAAGTGCTGGTCACGGTGAAATAATCCCCGCTGGGATATTAACATAAAATCACAAGTTTGTTAAGGGAACAATGATGGTGTTTTAAGGGTTAACAGCAACACTATTGCTGTCATACCTATATATGGATTAAGGTCCACAGACATTAGCATATAGCTAGAAAATCTCATATAAGGGGGTACGGCAATTGTAAGCCTGATCTATTTATAGTTGACATGAGTGTAGTTTTTATTAAAAGCGGGGCAGCAGGACAGGAAGCATAGTGAATGGATTTTACTTAAAACGTGCTTAGATTCAATTACCGCTCACAGGCCGTACAAATTGCAGGTTCACTGAAGTTACAGCGGATCAGACAAGTGAGCGGGGTGAAAAGAGTTCAAGACCGTGGGAAACTATTGAATGCGCATGCTCGATGGAAGGATATGAAGCCAGTGCTCCATTGAAGACTTTGAGAGAACGACTGGGTCAAATAAGTTCAGAGCGTGGCAAAACGTCTAGTGCGCATGCTCTAGTGGACCAAATGCTCCATATTATGTGAAAGCAAGGGAATCACAATGTAGACTAAAGGAAGGAAAGAGGTCTCCCACAGCGGGCCAAGTTAGGGTGCCTCTCGGTCAAGGTTCATGTCTCAGTGTGGTACTAAGATCAGTATGAATATCATAAAAACATTAATAAATATGTTTGAAAAATAATGAAAACATGTATGTGTAAAATTAAGTGGTAAAAAATAGCATTATTCAAGACCCAGCATGTAGATTATTAAACAAGATAAAAATGGAAGGACACACATAAACAACATATAAAACGTAAAAAAAATATAAAAATAATAAAATAAAAACTACCGGAGATAAAACCAATTTAAAATAAATATATAAAAATCGTGTCTTCAGTAAAATAGATCTGTAACCTCATTGAGCCCAAAGGGTTTAAGAGTGTTTAATTTGTAGATCCAATATGTTTCTTTTCTCCTCAATAATTCAATACGGTTGTGAGCAAAAGGGGGTATCTGCTCAATGGGAGTAATCCTAAGTTTTGATTTTCCATCGTGGCATAAAGTAACATGTCTAGAGAGGCCATGTAGCATGAACCCTATTTTTATATTGTGTCTATGGGAGTTCAATCTGTTGTGTAGTGCCTGAATCGTTCTGCCTATGTACTGTTTGTTGCATTCACATTCAATCAGATATATAACAAAATCTGACTGACAAGTAAGATGGGTTTTGATAGAAAAAACATCTCCTCCTACTGAGGAATTGAAATGAACCCTTTTGTGTTGTATAGACTTGCAGCATAAGCAGTTCTTGGCTAGACATTTAAAAGCCCCCACCGTATTGTTAGTGGTTTCTATGACAGTATTGTTTCTTAATCTACTTGGGGCCAATTGATTTTTCAGACTAGGGGCCCTATGGTAGGTGATCCCTGCTATCTCCGGTATGGCATCCTTCAGGAAGGGATCATTCTGAAGGATTTTCCAATGTTTGCGAATGATGTTCTTAATCAGGTCCCCATCATTGCTATAGGTAATCAAAAGATTAGAGGAAAAAGCATGATCAGATTTCTTATCTGAGATTTTATCCTGTGTAATTAGATCCGTCTGTGTTAAGGCCCAGTCACACTAAACAACATCGCTAGCAACATCGCTGTTGATGCACAACTTGCTAGCGATGTTGCTGTGTGTGACATCCAGCAACAACCTGGCCCCTGCTGTGAGGTCGTTGGTTGTTGCTGAATGTCCTGGGCCATTTTTTAGTTGTTGCTCTCCCGCTGTGAAGCACAGATCGCTGTGTGTGACAGCGACAGAGCAACAACTAAATGTGCAGGCAGCAGGAGCCGGCTTCTGCGGAGGCTGGTAACCACGGTAAACATCGGGTAACCAAGAAGCCCTTACCTTGGTTACCCGATATTTTACCTTCGTTACCAGCGTCCCCGCTCTCAGCTGTCAGTGCCGGCTCCTGCTCTGTGCACATGTAGCTGCAGTACACATCAGGTAATTAACCCCATGTGTACTGTAGCTAGGAGAGCAGGGAGCCAGCGCTAAGCAGTGTTCGCGGCTCCCTGCTCTGTGCACATGTGGCTGCAGTACACATCGGGTAATTAACCCCATGTGTACTGTAGCTAGGAGAGCAGGGAAGCCAGCGCTAAGCGGTGTGCGCTGGTAACCAAGGTAAATATCGGGTCAGGTTACCCGATATTTACCTTAGTTACCAAGCGCAGCATCGCTTCCACGCGGCGCTGGGGGCTGGTCACTGGTTGCTGGTGAGCTCACCAGTAACTCGTGTAGCCACGCTCCAGCGATCCCTGCCAGGTCAGGTTGCTGGTGGGATCGCTGGAGCGTCGCAGTGTGACATCTCACCAGCAACCTCCTAGCAACTTACCAGCGATCCCTATCATTGTTGGGATCGCTGGTAAGTTGTTTAGTGTGACTGGGCCTTTAGAGTTTTACTATCTTTGTATGCTTTTGTTATCAATGAGGGGGGGGTAGTCTTTATCCAGGAATCTTTCCTTCAGGATATTTGCCTGTGTGAGAAAATCTCCATCTGATGTACAGTTTCTACGGATTCTTTGAAATTGATTTTTCGGGACATTTCTGAGCCATTTGTTATAATGGCTACTGGAGAAATGGATATAACCATTACTATCCACTTTTTTAAAAAAGGTTTTTGTGCGAATTGCTCCCTTTATGTGCATGATAGTTAAATCCAAAAAATCAATTGCATCATCTTTGACATTAGGGGAGAAAGTGAGACCCCAATTGTTGTTACCTATGTGACCCAAGAAAGTATCTGTATTTTCACCAGAATTGTCCCAGATAAAGAACAGGTCATCAATATATCTTTTGTATACAATTACATTTTTGAAGTATTCAGAATTATATATAAATAATAATTCGAACATGCCCATAAAAAGGTTAGCGAAGGTAGGTGCAACCTTTGACCCCATCGCAGTTCCGCAGCACTGATGGTATAATCTATCTTGAAAAGTAAAATAATTGTTAGTCAATATGAATCTCATCCCTTCCAGGAGAAATTCTTTTTGAGCCTCAGGCAGCCTGTCATCTGCCAAAAGGAACTGTTTAAAACACTCTAGACCTAAATCATGGGAGATATTCGTATATAAAGCTGATATATCTAAAGATACAAATAAAAAGGAGTTTTTCCACTCCACATCCTTAATAATATTAATGAGGTGTGTAGAATCACGTAAATAGCTTCTCAGGTTCGTAACATGGACCCTCATAACCCGGTCTTTGTAGGCAGCCAGATTTATTGTTAGGGAGTCTATCCCCGAAATGATTGGCCTTCCTGGGGGATTTTGAAGGCTCTTATGTATTTTGGGCAAGTGGTAGTAAAATGCCATTTTAGGGTTCTTAATTTCAAGAAATTTTCTCTCATCTTTATTCAATATACCTGCTGTTACCGCTTTTTGTATCAAGGAATGATAGTTCACAATGGACTGATCATAGTGGACCATGTCAACCACCTCATAATGTGAGGGGTTCGATAGATTTCTTAAAGCTTCTTGGATATAAGTCTCTTTATCCTGTATCACTATACCACCACCTTTATCAGCGCTCCTGATGACAAGGTCAGGATTGTTTTTGAGTGAGAGAAGGGCTTTTCTTTCCTCTATAGCAAGGTTCGATTTAGTGGCAATCCTATATTCATTAAGTTTTTTGAGGTCCTCCAGTACTAGGTCGCTGAAGGTTTTTAAATGGTGACTTTGCTCTGTAGGGGGTAGAAGTTGGATTTTAATTTAAGGTCTGTATGAAGAAAATCATCAGTTCCTTCCTTAGTGATGTTAGGGTTAAATTTGTGAATTTGAAAATGTCTCGTTAATGTGAGTTTCCTAACAAACCTCTGGAAGTCCAGATATAAATCAAAGTCATTGGCATTGGTGGCTGGACAAAAAGATAATCCTTTATTGAGAATTTTTATTTCCCCTTTAGATAGAGTGTAGTTAGATAAATTAAATATACCCATATTTTTATTTATTGCTGTTGACCTCTCCTCTCTTTTTTTGCTGGATCCTAGATCCAGCCCTTGTTCCTCTGTATTGCTTTTTCTTTTTCCTGTTCTGGGTGTCAGGAAATTTGTAATATGGCTCTGTGTGTTCCTGGCCAAGGATAAAAAAGGCACGCAAGTGTTCCCTTTTTGTGTATTGTCAATAGTAATTGTGTGGTCATTTATAGGGGGTTCTTCAAGAGTATTCTGTATCTCTGGTAGTGGAACATACTCCTCATGTGTAGATATTTCTAACAGATCTATGAAATCTTTATCAGGTGTATCCGTTTCCATAGAGGTTAGATTGTCTCCTCCCTGTGTCAGATCCAGATCCCTACCTCTACGGATCCTCTCGATCTGGACTCTAATGGCTTCTAATTGTTTCCTGGTTTCCGCAAAATCCCTGGGATTATTATTGGTTTCAGTAGTCTCATTCAGGACTGTTGTCACTGGTTCAGTGGGAAAAACTTCATCAGCTGTGGTAGTTGCTATGGGCTCAATATTAGGGGCCCGACTGTTGGGATGGTGAATTGAACTTATTGTAGAAGTATTATCAGTAGATACATTACTAGTGGAGGAAATGGACCTCTTTTTATGGAACTTGCTATTAAAAAAACTTTTGTTGTGACTATTAACTCTTGGTCTGTGATTTAGGGGTTCTCTAGTATAATCTCTATGAGTGGTATCCTGTGTTCTGATGGGAATCTTGTCCTGTCTATCCCTCTGAAGTTTTTGGACTTTCTAAAGATGGTATCCTGTTCCAGTTGAGTGAGTTTAGTATTAATGTCAGAATTTACAATCTTATATTCAGGATGTAAGTCATAGTGATTAAGTTCCTTATAGAGTTCATTAATTTTTACCGTTGCTTCATTTGCAATACTAGTTCTTTTCTTAAATAAGCACTGCAGCATGCCCTGCATGCAGTTCTGCAATATACCATCCCATTCAGTAGTGAAGATCGGATCCAAAGGGAATGGAGAGTCATGTCTAATTCTTAGTCCTCTAGGGCATAGTTTCTCTTCCATATATATGGTGAGGAATCTGGCATCAAGCCCAAACCTTAATTCCTCCTTAAGAAGGTCCTCCAAACGTAGGAACAGTTTTTTCATTATAGCCGTATCCGCCTCTGAGTACACATTCGGTAAATCCAAATCCCAATCATTGTTATGCAATTCAGGTGCACCTACTGTTTGTAGGATCAGTTTCTCTCTGGACGATAGACGATTATTGAAGTAATCCATTCTTCAATCAATGACCCTCTGCTGCTGTATCCACAGGAAAAGAAGATCTGGTCACGCCAGGTCCCAAGACGAATCAGAGATAAAAACTGTGGAAAAAGAAGCGCAATAGGGTCTTACCCCAATATATACAGGGTGAGACAATGAGCAATACTACTCACCAAAGGGGATTGTGAAAGTCACAACTCCTATAATAGCATGTAACTCCAAGTCACGGCAGCGGTCCCCATAAGGCAGATAACAGAGAGTAGTAGAGATGGGTTTCCCAGCCGCACCAATGACCAACGGATCATATAAGCTTAAGATTAATGTTGCTTTATTTAATGCATAGGTCAGGTCAACGCGTTTCAGGAGACACAGCTCCCTTCCTCAGGACAAACCAGTAAAGAACATCAAATCTGCTGTATAGAGAGCCTACACAGCATTTAATACCTTGGAGATGACGTCAAGGCACACCCCCAGAGAAAAAAATCGGCGGGAATCTATACATTTCAAGTTCACAAAATGACGTAGTACATTGTAATAAAACAATAATACAGATTATCTTATCATGAGCTCTCTCTATCATCACAAGCTATTGAAAAATTAAAAAAAAAAAATTACATAGGAAACAACAATTGGGGTCTCACTTTCTCCCCTAATGTCAAAGATGATGCAATTGATTTTTTGGATTTAACTATCATGCACATAAAGGGAGCAATTCGCACAAAAATCTTTTTTAAAAAGGTGGATAGTAATGGTTATATCCATTTCTCCAGTAGCCATTATAACAAATGGCTCAGAAATGTCCCGAAAAATCAATTTCAAAGAATCCGTAGAAACTGTACATCAGATGGAGATTTTCTCACACAGGCAAATATCCTGAAGGAAAGATTCCTGGATAAAGACTACCCCCCCTCATTGATAAAAAAAAAGCATACAAAGATAGTAAAACTCTAAAGGCCCAGTCACACTAAACAACTTACCAGCGATCCCAACAATGATAGGGATCGCTGGTAAGTTGCTAGGAGGTTGCTGGTGAGATGTCACACTGCGACGCTCCAGCGATCCCACCAGCAACCTGACCTGGCACGGATCGCTGGAGCGTGGCTACATGAGTTACTGGTGAGCTCACCAGCAACCAGTGACCAGCCCCCAGCGCCGCGTGGAAGCGATGCTGCACTTGGTAACTAAGGTAAATATCGGGTAATCAGACCCGATATTTACCTTGGTTACCAGCGCACACTGCTTAGCGCTGGCTTCCCTGCTCTCCTAGCTACAGTACACATGGGGTTAATTACCCGATGTGTACTGCAGCCACATGTGCAGAGAGCAGGGAGCCGCGAACACTGCTTAGCGCTGACTCCCTGCACTCCTAGCTACAGTACATATGGGGTTAATTACCCGATGTGTACTGCAGCTACATGTGCACAGAGCAGGAGCCGGCACTGACAGCTGAGAGCGTCGGACGCTGATAACGAAGGTAAATATCGGGTAACCAAGGTAAGGGCTTCTTGGTTACCCGATGTTTACCGTGGTTACCAGCCTCCGCAGAAGCCGGCTCCTGCTGCCTGCACATTTAGTTGTTGCTCTGTCGCTGTCACACACAGCGATCTGTGCTTCACAGCGGGAGAGCAACAACTAAAAAATGGTCCAGGACATTCAGCAACAACCAACGACCTCACAGCAGGGGCCGGGTTGTTGCTGGATGTCACACACAGCAACATCGCTAGCAAGTTGTGCATCAGCAGCGATGTTGCTAGCGATGTTGTTTAGTGTGACTGGGCCTTAACACAGACGGATCTAATTACACAGGATAAAATCTCAGATAGGAAATCTGATCATTGCTTTTTCCTCTAATCTTTTGATTACCTATAGCAATGATGGGGACCTGATTAAGAACATCATTTGCAAACATTGGAAAATCTTTCAGAATGATCCCTTCCTGAAGGATGCCATACCGGAGATAGCAGGGATCACCTACCATAGGGCCCCTAGTCTGAAAAATCAATTGGCCCCAAGTAGATTAAGAAACAATACTGTCATAGAAACCACTAACAATACGGTGGGGGCTTTTAAATGTCTAGCAAAGAACTGCTTATGCTGCAAGTCTATACAACACAAAAGGGTTAATTTCAATTCCTCAGTAGGAGGAGATGTTTTTTCTATCAAAACCCATCTTACTTGTCAGTCAGATTTTGTTATATATCTGATTGAATGTGAATGCAACAAACAGTACATAGGCAGAACGATTCAGGCACTACACAACAGATTGAACTCCCATAGACACAATATAAAAATAGGGTTCATGCTACATGGCCTCTGTAGACATGTTACTTTATGCCACGATGGGAAATCAAAACTTAGGATTACTCCCATTGAGCAGATACCCCCTTTTGCTCACAACCGTATTGAATTATTGAGGAGAAAAGAAACATATTGGATCTACAAATTAAACACTCTTAAACCCTTTGGGCTCAATGAGGTTACAGATCTATTTTACTGAAGACACGATTTTTATATATTTATTTTAAATTGGTTTTATCTCTGGTAGTTTTTATTTTATTATTTTTATATTTTTTTTACGTTTTATATGTTGTTTATGTGTGTCCTTCCGTTTTTATCTTGTTTAATAATCTACATGCTGGGTCTTGAATAATGCTATTTTTTACCACTTAATTTTACACATACATGTTTTCATTATTTTTCAAACATATTTATTAATGTTTTTATGATATTCATACTGATCTTAGTACCACACTGAGACATGAACCTTGACCGAGAGGCACCCTAACTTGGCCCGCTGTGGGAGACCTCTTTCCTTCCTTTAGTCTACATTGTGATTCCCTTGCTTTCACATAATATGGAGCATTTGGTCCACTAGAGCATGCGCACTAGAAGTTTTGCCACGCTCTGAACTTATTTGACCCAGTCGTTCTCTCAAAGTCTTCAATGGAGCACTGGCTTCATATCCTTCCATCGAGCATGCGCATTCAATAGTTTCCCACGGTCTTGAACTCTTTTCACCCCGCTCACTTGTCTGATCCGCTGTAACTTCAGTGAACCTGCAATTTGTAGGGCCTGTGAGCCATAATTGAATCTATGCACGTTTTAAGTAAAATCCATTCACTATGCTTCCTGTCCTGCTGCCCCGCTTTTAATAAAAACTACACTCATGTCAACTATAAATAGATCAGGCTTACAATTGCCGTACCCCCTTATATGAGATTTTCTAGCTATATGCTAATGTCTGTGGACCTTAATCCATATATAGGTATGACAGCAATAGTGTTGCTGTTAACCCTTAAAACACCATCATTGTTCCCTTAACAAACTTGTGATTTTATGTTAATATCCCAGCGGGGATTATTTCACCGTGAACAGCACTTGTGTTTTCTCATGCTAATCTTCACACTAACTCCTTTTCATTTCCCCCCTTTTTTTCTTTACCTAAGAGGGATAGATTCCCTTAATAGGATAGGGCAGGAGACTGATCCGATATAACGAGTGGCACTACCCGCTGCACCTCCTTCACACACTGTTCCCGGCCCCTGGGTCGATGAATGCCTGACGCTGTCTATAGTGTTCTAGGCAATGTACGATACACTGATCTATTTGTATACACTTATAGTTACATTCACACTTTTATATATATATATATATATATATATATATGTATAATTTTTTTAGAACACGAATAAACCACTCTTTTATAAGTTTTCAATATCATTTTTTTTTTTTCAATAGCTTGTGATGATAGAGAGAGCTCATGACAAGATAATCTGTATTATGGTTTTATTACAATGTACAACGTCATTTTGTGAACTTGAAATGTATAGATTCCCGCCGTTTTTTTTCTCTGGGGGTGTGCCTTGACGTCATCTCCAAGGTATATAATGCTGTGTAGGCTCTCTATACAGCAGATTTGATGTTCTTTACTGGTTTGTCCTGAGGAAGGGAGCTGTATCTCCTGAAACGCGTTGACCTGACCTATGCATGAAATAAAGCAACATTAATCTTAAGCTTATATGATCCGTTGGTCATTGGTGCGGCTGTGAAACCCATCTCTACTACTCTCAGGTTTCTTCACACGGCAGACTTCCTTGGCACGTTTCCGGAACTTCTGATCAACCTGTCTACAGCAAAAGAGATAAGATCATCCAGAGTAGCAGGTATCAAGACCAGCCCCTACATCCTTGGTTCTCTTGGATACATTTTTCCAAAACGTGTCCGCCAGTGCCTGATCATTCTATCTTAATTGAGAAGTGAGGGCGCAGAACTGAGATACATACTAACCATCAGTTAGAACTCCATGACACTAGTGCAGAAGAAAGGACGCAGCCAAGATGACTCGAGCTGGTTCCTCAAAAACTCTCCAGAAGGACTGCAGAAATTCGAAGAGGTCATCAGTAATTGGGTCATTTCTTTCCCACAGGAGACAGACCAGGCAAGAGCGACATCAGAAATGCCACTTTGGACTGGACTGGTATGAAGAAAACTGATGAGCCATCAGCTTAAAGTGCAGGGTGCAGTGGTTGATGAAATCTTGGCATTGCTTGGGATCACCATCAAAGTAGGGTGGAGCAGCCAGAGGAGAAGTGGATTCAGACAGGGCCGGAGCTGTTCAGGAAGACATTCATTGACTGAAGATGGACCAGAAGTTGTTATATTTGGTCCCGCATCTGTAACATCTCACGGTATATTTCAGACTGAGGCAGAAAACCGGAGTCAGCTGAGTCCTGACCTTTCTCCCCCGCCCCTCCCGCCTAGGAAAATAGACATAGGCGGGTGAACAGAGCAGAACCCGACCTACAAAGGCCCACCCACAATGTACAACTCAATCAAAGTGCAGTGCATTTCTGAAACTTTGATTAGATATTTCAGCAGCCAAACAACCCCTGTTTCTATAACAGGTATGCTTGGATTCAGCATCCTTGTGCCATTGTGGCACTGCCTTTACTTCATATAGCAAAATCCTGGTGGTTGGTTCTCCTTTAAGATTCCTTTCTCAAAAGCTTTTGTTATGGGGAGAGCATATTTTGTTTTAAATGTAGAAAAAGGATCCATAGTTGTAATCCCTTAGTGTATGGGGTTGGAGAGAATATTCTGAGCTTCCATAAATAGTCATCCCTGTTTTGGATGGCTATTCCATGCCCCTTGTCGGCTAATAGTTACCATATCTGAATCATTGCATAATGATTTTAGGGCAACCTTTTCTTTTGTATTTAGGTTATTTTGGGCCGATGGGGGTGTAAAATGTCTGATTTTATTGAACTATTCAAGCAGCAAGTAGTGGAAAGTGTAAAAAAAATGACCTTGGTTTTCAAAGGGATAAAAGCTTGATTTTGGAAAAACATCAATAAGTAGTGGTGTGTCATATAGAAATTAAAAAATTCATAAAGACCCAACAACACTCCTATGAAGCTGACCCCCTCCATTGGAAACATGTAATTAAAGAGAATCCTCCAGCAGATGTAAGGCTAATCTCAGCTTAGTTGCATAAGAATGCAGAAAAGGACAGATTTATGACTGGTAGAGATAAGAGCAGCAGTTGAACAGAAAAATAACATAGAAATTCAAATCCTTTGTTTCCCCTTATAGAAAGTATAACTTGCATTGATATAATAGATACAGTAGGAAAGTCACATTTTTGAATTTATGCTAAAGTGGAGAATGCAAAGCATTGTTCCGCATTATTGGTAGACTGCTGGGCTCCCGCCAGATGGATATCAGCCAGAAAATAAAAATGTCTATGCAATGTCTCCTATCTATGTAAACATAAAATTGTGATAGGAAAGATGACTGTAATATCTTCCACCTAGGACTTCCAGGGGTGAAGTTATCAAAAGGTTTGGGAATCTCATAATTTTCTAAGACTTAAGCGGGCTTTACACGCTGCAACATCGCTAGCCGATGCTAGCGATGTCAAGCGTGATAGGATCCGCCCCCATTGTACGGCCGATATGTGGTGATCGCTGCCGTAGCAAACATTATCGCTACGGCAGCGTCACACGCACATACCTGCCTAGCGACGTCGCTGTGACTGGCGAACCGCCTCCTTTCTAAGGGGGCAGTTCGTTCGGCGTCACAGCGACGTCACTAAGCGGCCGCCCAATCAAAGCGGAGGGGCGGAGATGAGCGGGCCGAACATAACGCCCACCTCCTTCCTTCCTCATTGCGGGTGACTGCAGGGACGGTGATGTTCCTCGTTCCTGCGGTGTCACACATAGCGATGTGTGCTGCCACAAGAACGACGAACAACATGCGTCCTGCAGCAGCGATAATCGGGAATAGAACGACGCGTCAATGATCAACAATAAGGTAAGTAATTTTGATCGTTTGCGGTTGCTCCTGCGTTTCACACGCAAAGACGTCGCTAACAAGGCCGGATGTGCGTCACGAAATCGGTGACCCCCAACGACATCGTTAGCGATGTCGTTGCGTGTAAAGCGGCCTTTAGACTCATGCTATTTTTCACTGAAGTCCATCCGTGTTATGAGTCACCAGAGGGGAAGTATGTGGGTGTAACTTGTGTTAATAAAAAATTCCAATTATGATCTTCATTCAATGAAAGGAACATCGCTATGTAGGGTTGTTCTACATTCCATTGGAGTCCTTCTTTCCAGAAATCTGAAGCCATTACTGTGACCCAAGTTCAGTATTTTTCCTTTTGTTATTCCCGTTTATTTTATGTAGTTATATATGATGTATTGTTTTGTTCCCTTTGTTATATCTTGTATATTTTTATAAACACTGCCTACTTTTCAGATTAAATATATAAAATTGAATAGCGTATGTCTTTGAGATGTGGTTTATAGATTAAGAGGAACAAAGCTACTTGTAACGTGTGTCCAATCGACCTGTATAAGCAGAGACCCTGATTCCAGCGATGTGACACTTACTTGGCTGCTTGCTGAAGTTTTGAAATTCAGTTTTCTCTGTTTAAAATCTACCAGTTTTCGAAACACTGCTCTGTGTATAACCTCACCCACACCACTGATTGGCAGCTGTGTACAATGAGCATAGACTGAAAGCTGCTAATCAGGGATGGAGTATTACACAGCTTAAGGAGATAGAGGATACATAATATCAGGTTTACTAGTTCTCTAGTGATAATCCCCTAGTGATAATACAGTGATTTTATCAAAACTACAGCAAGCAGCCCAGTAAATGACACATCATTGGAATCAGAGTCCCTCTCTGTCACAGGTGTGTCACAGGTGACAGACAGTCATGTGATGTCTGGCAATAGAAGGTCACAGCGTTTGGCTGTGCAAAATGTTCCCTGACTCTCTATTTTTCCTGCTGTTAGTATTCTGTGTACCAGGTATCTCCTCTCTGCTGGGTTTTCATCCTTTTACTTTAGGACACTGGGGAGCTCCTCTTCCCTTCAGCTGCTAATCATCTGTATTTCCTCTTGGGTTAAAATATTCTCATTTTCCTGCACTGGTGGTGGAGATATTCAGTTCCTTCACAAGGTATGGATGCAAGCAGGTGGCTTGCACACACCAGTAGGATCGTTGATGCTCTTTACTGAACTTCTTACCGAGTCATCTAGTGGTACGTTGTTTGTTATCAGTGTGTGTCCTTTAGTACCTAGTGAGGTTGATTAAGAGCTCATCCCATCCGTTCCCTACTTAGGGCTCAGTTCAGAGTCAGCCTAGGGTCAGGTATACGGCTCGGCGCATAGGTGTGGAATCTATATATGGTGGTGAGGGAACCCAGGGGCCCAGCGGTAAACTTGGTCAGGGCTCTCATATCCCCTTACGCTAGGCACAGGGTTTCCCTTCCTTTTCGCCATTCACTTGGTACTTCCCCATACCTAGCATGACACTGTCTCTACATTATTCTGATTTTTAATTAAGAGGTAAACAATGAGTGACCGAATCCCATTGAATTAACAAAATCCCAGCATAGGTATCATAAATGTTACTTCCTCTCCACCAAGAGATAGACCCCTTTCAGTTCTAGTGTCTTCTACACCCATAATCTAAACTGTAATAAAAGGTTTGTGGGCAGAGATGAGGGAACCTAAATAGTAAAGTTCGGTGTTTGTACCAAATACAGGCTTTATACAAAAAAATCAGTGTTAAGAGTTTGGAATTCGGGTGCTTTATGTATCCCAACCACTTGATCTAGCATCGCTGTGCTCGGGTACACTCAGTGCTCGGCCCAGTGTGAGCCGCTTGCAGTGTGTGAATGGTTTTCACGGGGAGGTAAAAACATTGTTATAGGGTGTATTGTGTACAAGGAAAAAACTCCGTCATCCCTCCCCTGGTAATAAATACTCTGTTAATGGCTGTATGCATGTGGGCGGTGACCCGAACTGCCCAATCAGTGACTTCCAATAGGGTTCAGGACCAGTCCGGTTCCCGATCTGAATTTTATCTAAAATATAACAGAAAAAGCTGAACCCAAACTTCAACAGGTCCACTTATCTCTATTTGTGGGTAGCCCCACAAAAAAATAATCCAGTGGTTATCAGACAGATAAAATCCTTTAGTTTTTTTATTACAATAATTATCCTTTCTAAAGGGATCATTTTTATAACATAAAGGGTTCAATTTATGCGGGGGCCACTCTTGATGGATGAAGTGATGCATGAATCTTCATGAATCTGGAGCGTTTGACGAGTGGCATGTGCCTCCTTGTGCCATGCTAGAAATATTACTCCCATCAGGGACTGGAGTGAGATTTGTGGCATAGAGCACACCACAGTTCGTTATGAATTTAAGGAGCTGTGGTGTCACGCCCCCGTCCCACCCAAACCCTGTCAATATTAGAGTGAAAATGGCAAAAGCCACCAAAATTTGGCACAACAATGAATTGATCCAAATTTTTTTGACTTTTCAAAGCTTGTGTAAGTTTTTTTGGCATAAAAGCTTTGATAAATTGGGACCAGAGTGTCTTAACAACTTCCACATATCTAGGATGCAGAGTGCGATTCGCTTCTCCCCTGTCACGGCTGGGGATAGAAGCTATACCAGCCGTATATTACAATACAAAGGGAAGGCAAAAAGAATTCCCTATCACTAGGGAAAGGGAGAACTAGTGATCCCTGACAATAACGTGCAGCTCACCCTCACTGCCCTCACCAACCCTATATAGGTTCTGCACCTGTCGCCAAGCAGGAATACCTCACCCTAGGCAAACCCTGATCTGGCCCTAAGTAAGAATGGCAGGTATGAGCTCTTCGTCAACATCACTAACGCTAAGAAAGACAAAAGGAAACAGTACAGGGGAGACACAAATGCTACCACCTGCCTGAAACCAGGTACATAGCAAAATTCAAACACTTATCTTAGGAGCAGCTACCACAGAAGTCTCTGGAACAAGAGAAGATGACCGCTGCAAACCACAGCCAGGATAAACTACTACCCTCACCCAAAGCACTCCAGGGTGAGGTTTATAATGGAAGTCAGAGGCTGGTAACTGAGAGAAAAAAAATGACAGTTTCCCAGAGTCAGAGTCCGCTGCTGCAGAAACAGAGAACAACACATTCTGCAAATCTCTGGGATTTTCCAACACTTCTGCCACTGGATTGTCCGCCGTCCGTGACAACTCTGTGCCATCCCCTCACTGTTTTTGAGCTAAATGCCTACGGCTCGGCCTCAACTCCAGAGGTTCTGAGGCAAAATCATCACATCTGAACAATAGAGAAAGACAGGCACGAAGAATATATATTTTACCAACATTTATTAACAAAACAAATTTTAAAATGCAATTATATACAATGTGATATACTTAAGAGTTTCTATCCCCTATCTGGGGCTGCGCTTTTTAGTAAAAATAGTAGTGGGCAACCTGAGATTAGTGAATTATCTAAATATAATCCAGTATCAAAACCTTTCACAAATGTTCATAAAGCCTCTCGAAATGCCCAACTTACTTGCAAAGTGGAGCTCGAATTTCCATTTTGTGGGATCTCAGTGTGCAGAGCAGGATCCCACAAATCTCTGCAGCTGATCTAAGCACGAGATATTGCTCTCTCAACTGATCCAGCGCGGTCACTTACTTTTTAAGGTATTACTGAACTGCTTAAGAAGGATGCCGCAGAGCTGGGGTCGTAGAGCTCACTTTTCCACTGTGAGTGATTGCTAATGGTTGTAGGATCTCACAACCTGGAAGTTCCTTTTGGGGGACTTTAGGGACACTTCAAAAAGTTTTGGTACTGGATTATATTTAAATTCACTAATCTACGGATCTTCACTGGTTTAGTAAATAATAAAGGCAGCCACAGATTTGTTATAAGCACTATTTAAACGGAAAGTCATTAAACACATTGCACTAGAAACTGGGTGATATTACCCTCGTAACAGTGTCAGCAGCAGATCCCCTCTTAACAGTGCATCATGACCACATTCTTATTGTTTGAAAAATACGATACATTTAAAAAGAGAGAAAATGGTTCTTTCCCTCACCAATTCTTACTTGAGCAATTGTAGATGACTTTTGGATAAAACCCTTTGAATTATAGTACATCATGATGGCTTCTCTCGTGTGACTCATATGACAACAAGACCTGATTAATGATAAAAAACATTTGGCAAATTCTGAAAGCAAGAATGGCTGCTCCGCTCTCTTGGTTTTCTGACGGTTGGCAAGACTTGATTTACCAGTTAAACATTTCAATTATTCACAACATGATAAAGGTTCCTTCCCTGTGCGGCTCCTTGATATGTTTAACAAGATCTGATTTCTGAGAATTACATTTTCCACATTCAGAACATAAAAATGGTTTATTTTGTGTGATTTTTTTGATGGTAAAAAAGAAGTGATTTCCTAGTAAAACATTTACCACATTCTGGGCATGAAAATGGCTTCTCCCCTGTGTGATTTGTCTGATGTCTAACAAGATCTGATTTATGAATAAAACATTTCCCACATTCTGAACATGAAAATGGCTTCTCCCCAGTGTGATTTGTCTGATGTCTAACAAGGTAAGATTTCCGAATAAAACATTTCCCACACTCTGAACATGAAAATGGCTTCTCACCTGTGTGAATTTTCTGATGTGTAACAAGGTTTATTTTCTGAATAAAACATTTCCCACATTCTGAACATGAAAATGGCTTCTCCCCTGTGTGACTTTTCTGATGTCTAACAAGGTAAGATTTCTGAATAAAACATTTCCCACACTCTGAACATGAACATGGCTTCTCCCCTGTGTGATTTTTCTGATGTCTAACAAGATCTGATTTATGAATAAAACATTTCTCACACTCTGAACATGAAAATGGCTTTTCCCCTGTGTGATTTTTCTGATGTCTAACAAGGTAAGATTTCCGAATAAAACATTTCCCACACTCTGAACATGAAAATGAAAATGGCTTTTCCCTTGTGTGAATTTTCTGATGTTTAACAAGGTTTATTTTCTGAATAAAACATTTCCCACACTCTGAACATGAAAATGGCTTCTCTCCTGTGTGACTTTTGTGATGTCTAACAAGGTAAGATTTCTGAATAAAACATTTCCCACACTCTGAACATGAAAATGGCTTCTCCCCTGTGTGATTTTTTTGATGTCTAACAAGGTCTGATTTCTGAATAAAACATTTCCCACACTCTGAACATGAAAATGGCTTCTCCCCTGTGTGAATGTTCTGATGTGTAACAAGGTTTATTTTCTGAATAAAACACTTCCCACACTCTGAACATGAAAATGGCTTCTCCCCTGTGTGAATTTTCTGATGTCTAACAAGGATTGATTTCTGAATAAAACATTTCCCACATTTTGAACATGAAAATGGTTTCTCCCTTGTAGGAGCTGGTTCATGTTCCACATCCCTTGTGTAACTTTTATTTTGCTTACAATTCTGTGATAAATCAGAATTTTGGACTTGTTTGAAAAGATCAGATGACACAGCTTTCCAAGGAAGGACTGTAGGTATATCTTGGACAAGAGCATGCTCTTCATATTTATCATGTGTGATAGTTTGATCATCTGTTTTAAATTCTGAAGATATTAGAGGTCCATCTGAACTCCTGATACAGTCATCTGCTAAAATAAACACAATGTTATTATTTTTTTAATGATATAATTTTGAAATTAGATTTATTTTTTTAAACTATAACATAAGAAATTAAATTAGGAAACAAATTATTCAGAATCTGTTTTCCAATTTCGAGATCTAAAGGGTGCTTTACACGCTGCAACATCGCTAACAATATATCGTCGGGGTCACGGTGTTTGTGACACAAATCCGGCGTTGTTAGCGACATCGCATTGTGTGACAGCTAGGAGCGACGATCAACGATTGCAAAAACGCAAAAATTGTTGATCGTTGACACGTCGCTCCTTTTCATAATATCATTGGTGGTGCATGCCGCTGGTTGTTCGTCGTTCATGCGGCATCACACTTCACTATGTGTGACACCGCAGGAACGACGAACATCTCTTTACCTGTGTCTACCGGCAATGAGGAAGGAAGGAGGTAGGCGGAATGTTCCGGCCGCTCATCTCCGCCCCTCCTCTGCTATTGGACGGCCGCTTAGTGACACCGAACGCACCTCCCCCTTGAAGGAGGGATTGTTCGGTGTCTCCAGCGACGTCGCTGAACAGGTATGTGCGTGTGATGCTGCCGTAGCGATGTTGTTCGCTACGGCAGCGATCACCACATGTCGCAAGAATGACGTGGGTGGGTGCTATCGCGCACGACATCGCTAGCATTCGCTAGCAATGTTGTGCATGTGTAAAGCACCCTTAATAGTTACATCTTCGTTAATTCTGATCCTAACACCAGTTCTCTGCAATGTGCAACAGTAAATAATCTGATTGATTATCGCAATGTGACTGTAGGATAATGAGGGACAGGGGCTCCTATACTTTCCCTCATGCTAGGAGACCATAGGCTATCCCTAACCTCTGGATTACCCCTGAACGTGGAAGGAAGGGGCAGGAGTATGATGGAAATACAGATTACGAGAGACGGGAAAACCAAAATTCAGACACACTGCAAACTCACAGAAATAAACAGTGAGAGACTAAGGAGAAAAGCAAGAGCAGGAAGACAGAAACAAAATGACAACAAGGGTTAACACTACAGCTGCTCACAGCAATAATGCACAACAACCACTAGTTTGTATCACAACACATCACCAGACCTGTATAGGTAAACTATTGCTGGCATTAATGGAATAGTCCAGCCAGCATATACAGAAGGGGAGCGAATGATACTGGCTCCACTACAGCATGTGATCAAAGACATTAACAAGGAACCCAGCAGTCTTACTAAGTATGTGGTTCGATGCCTGCATCTCCCTGTGCTGCTCACAGACACCAGAGCAGTTATCCTGCAGAGTGCCAGAATGCTGAAATCTATGGATTATACTACGCCCTCTGATGTGTAATCTATATGTGTGCACATGCATAATTTACAGATAGCATATGTGCTTCCATATTACATAGGTTGTGGATCAGCAGTTATTATTTTGTTGCATATATTCCACTTTGTTGCCCTTTTCTATTGTTATTTCAGCATTCATATGCACATTGGTTTTATTTTTCAATGAGTTATTGGATACTGCTAATAACAAAATGGTGGCCATCAGAGCGCATGTATATGTACCCCTCTTTTTGAACCATAGCAATGTCATTTCTTTTTCCAGAAAGATTTTTTATTAAAGTGACCATGTTTACTTAGCCGTATTATCTTTGCAAACTGAGTCTTCTGTACCTCTGGAGATATATATATATATATACACACACATTATTGTCAGGCTTGCAGATATGCAGGATGAGAAAGTTCATCATTATTTGGTCTGTCTATGATGGCATGATCTGTGTACTTGGTTTCCATGGTGACCGAACAGGAACCATGTGACCTCCTCACTTCCTCCGTGCTGCTTGACCGCATGCAGATCATGGCGGGCCCACCTCCCTCTCCACGTGTGGAGCTGCACATCCACCAGATACCAATTTACGGTAATCACATTAGCTTTATTAATTGTCCGGTTGATGTTATGTGTCACTTGCCCCTGATGAAGCCGCAATAGGCGGCAACACGCGTCGGGCAGACAGCCTGACTGTCCCTCTTACCTTGGGTCCCCATATTTTTCTTGCAGTGGTTACCAGGGTCCAGACATGGTATTGTAGAAGCCAGGGATTTATATTCTCCCTTGCACAGTACTGATTTTTCAATTACTCATTCAATGTGTGGCTAAAGGCTTTTTCTTTTTTAATAGGGTATTGTCTTCTGGTTATCCATGTCATTCATTTTTCCCATAGGGTCTTTATAATCAGTTTTCGGTAATGGATTATTATAGAGGCTACTCTTTATAATACATGTCTGGAGACCAATTGTGACATTGTGTACCTTGATTGTAGTCTTGGAAATAGGCCATTACAGATGTAACTACTTCTTGTATTTTGTATGGCCACTCCACAGGGGTCATCCTTTACATTATTCTGTTATGGTGTTATATTGTGACATTGTTGTGTCCTGTGGGTGAATTCTAATATAGGATATATTCATCACAGGTTTAGCCATTTGTCATCTTTTCACTATACCACTTCTTGAGGTTATCCTGTATCCTTATTATTATGTTTTGCAATAGACTATATCCACCATATATGCTACTATTTTTCTCCTTTCACTGTACCGCTGCTTTATAGAGGTTTTTTCTATTTTTGCCATATTTGTATATATTTTCCCTGGGGACCATATATTTAAAATGATATATATATCACAGAATTATATGTAGTGTATGGGACAGATGGCTGTTTTGTTCTTAAATGATTTTAATCGTCTGTGTTTTGTATGTTCCGGACATAATAAAATGTATATACCTTGTTTATATATTGGGGTGCACTTATTTCTATTGAGGCCTCTTTCTCCCCTTTTTCTTTGGTCACATGACGGCATATAAACACTGCAGCCGCTAGGAGAATGGGGGCCTGTGTAATTGCCCTGTTTGCTCTCCCTTTCCCCTAATACCAGCCCTGTATGCCAGCCTGTGTCCTGTTCAGTTCCTGAGAAATAAATAGTGCAGTTTGACTCCTCCCAATGCTGGCCCTGACTGTAACTAGGTCATATTTTCAGGGAAACAGGGTATTCATGAACCCTCTGCAGGTCTTTGAGTTGCCTTCATAACAACAGAGAGGAGGCAATAGAAACAAACAGCAGAAGAAGCAGAAGCAAAGATAATACAGCTGAAAAAAAAACACAGCAGAAAGCCTAAAAATGTAACACGCAAATTAGTGCAGAAAGTACATGAGTAGATATCTCTTACTGGATAGAACTGGAGGAAACACATCCTGATGAACATCGGGATCTTCTTGTTTACAGTCCTGTGGGAGAAGAGGACGGGGACATCTCTCTGGTGTTGTCCTCTTACTGGATAGACCTGGAGGAGACACATACAGGGGCTGAATTCATTCCTTACATACAGATAATTATAGGCCGTGTGTATTTAGTCCTGTCTATTACCTGGTGATGTGAGGGGCCGGGGATCCTCCATCATGACGTCCTTGTACAGATCTTTGTGTCCTTCTAAATACTCCCACTCCTCCATGGAGAAATAGACGGTGACGTCCTGACACCTTATAGGAACCTGACACATACAATGATACCATCACCCCCAATCCCTTCATAGCGTTACTGTATAATGTCCCAGCATTCCCAGGAGTGTCACCTCTCCAGTCAGCAGCTCAATCATCTTGTAGGTGAGTTCTAGTATCTTCTGGTCATTGATGTCCTCATGTATCGGGGGGTGAGGTGGAGGCCTCCTGATTGGGCTCAGGGGTCTTCCCCATCCCTCAGACACAGGGGCCTGACAGCGCTCACTAGAGGTCTTCTTCACTACTGTGTAATCCTGGTTATGGAGAGACACAGTAAGAAATCTCACTCCAGACATTTCCAGAGTCCTCACCTCTCCAGTTCTGTCCATCTGTTATTCCCATAGATAAGAATGATGTAACGTGACGTCATCAGAATCTCTCACCTCTCCAGTAAGCCGGAAGAGGATCTCTAGGGTGAGGTGTAATATCCTCTCCGCCATCTTGTCCCTGTCCATATCCATCCTTCACGGGGCAATCAGGAGAATTCTCTTATATAGAAGATCTCCACTGAGAGGATCAGATATTATAAGGACCTGAATGGGAAGGAGATAAGCTGATATGTAAAATTAATGGAGATAAGGGAGGTGAGATATCATTTGGGTACTAAAAAATATTCAACATGAAATGTGCTATGTAAATAGTACAACTGTAAAAGTAGCACATTATCTGAACGGAAAAAAAAAAGAGTAATTGCTCCCAGAATAAGAGTAGGAAGATACAAAAGTGCAAAAACAAATAATTTCCAAGTTTGTTGGTTAAGAACAGGGCAATGGAATAAGGATTCAATGTGTTAGGTTGACCTAACGGTCACAGCTGTTGCCAGCGATGTCCGAATGCAGAGAGGGTACCGGTGACCCCCCCCCTCGGCTATTCCAGCTCAATGAAAACAAGCAGACGCTGTTATACACATAAGACTGGAGATGTGTGGCTCCGAATAGAAAGTGTATTATTTTGTTTACATTACAAGGTTATACAAAGTTGATTAGGGCATAACTATGCAACGTACATATTCATTAATCTACATTCATTAAGGCGTGGATTACATATTCCCAGCAAGAGAAATTAACATAATGACTTATACTCCCATAACAATCTATAACGTTCTTCTGTTCTTCTTCCCATAACAAGATGTTTGTCAGTCGTTTCTAAGTCAAAACATTCTGCGTCCTTGAGGTTGGTCTCATAGTTTATTACGTAAATAAGTCTGGTTTGGTCTTGCCAGGGAGAATGAATTTCTATTATTTTTCTAAGCCAGTGAAAAAGGTTAACTCTTTCCTCACAAATGTATTCTTTTTTTAACGGAAGAAGAGGGGCCACACATGGCGTACGGATCTGTGCACTCGCTGACGCACAATTTACCACCCATTTCTTCTATAAAGGCAGCAAAATGGGGAAATTAACCCCATTACAAAATGTGGCCATGTGACGCCCTGGCAAAACCAGGTAGTCACACAGATAGGCCCCCACACAAACACTATTCCCACACAGGTTTAAAGCAGCCGACCTGAAACCTTAGTCACCCCCCTTAGGGTAGGATAGACACACCAGTGGGCGGGACCAGGCAGAAGGGAACGCCCAGCTAGGGGTCTAGAGAACCCGGGGCGGGTAAACAGTCATTTATTAGTCTGTAGTTCAAGTCCAGCCGAGGTCCAGTGGACAGGTGACGGGGTTGGAGCCCTGGTACCTTGGCTAGGTGGCAGACAGTAGCCAGTGCCAGCAGGAGACGGGAAGACGGCTACCAGAGATCCGAGGTGGACCAGGACAGGATAGTGGCCCGCCGGTACCGACACCGGAGAACCGACCCGGAAACCATGCACAAGGGGGTACTCGGACCCTGAAGCCAGGACCGAAACCAGCGGCTAAGCTAATTTACCGATTGAGGACAGGATTTTAGGTTCTGTCCCACCTTAAGTCCGAAAAGTGACAACCACCCAATGAGAGGGATAGGGCATCCGCCAGGGCCCAGGAGATCCCACGGGTCAGCGTCGACGGGCACGGCTCCCAACAGAAAGACCGGGAGCGGACTCCCGCGTTACATACCAGGAAGTCTAGCTAACAGCAAACACACAGTGCAGAGGAGAGGGGTACTGACTACTAGCCCGGGTGTGGGACCAGATACACCCGTGATCGGAGGTCGGCCACCACCACCTTGGTTTACCAAAGAACGCTGTCTTTATTGTCTCCATATTGCCATACAACCTCGTCCAGGACAACTGAACTGTGAGTGTGTGAAACCTGCAACTTTACATAACATCGGGTCCCGGGGCATCCATCCCTATCCACGGAGGGGTTAACATCAGGCTGCCATTACATCTCACCCGGGTATCCCATAATAGCAGCGGTGGTGTACAACTCACCATACACCGTGGGTGGCGTCACAGACACTTTATCAAAAATTCCGTATATTTACACCCCCTTTTATTCGACGTGTCCGCGCGACCCCCGGGTCCGGAGCACCCCTCGAGCTGCACCGTAGGTCCAGATCCGAGCAGCGCCGGCTGCTGGCGTGGGGGCGGCACAGCCACGTTATATTTCACTCCTAAACTGGAAAAATTATGTAAATAAAAAATGTTAGATATTCTAAACTGGTTTCGGAGCTCGTAGACTTTAACCTCTTAATGACCGCGGGCAATAAAATTATGTCCTAGTGGTCATAGTGTTAATCCCCTACCGCTGCTGCTGGCAAGCAATAAAAAAAATAAACTGTATACCGCCCCCCAGCATTGCAAAATTTCTGTGGTTTTAGCTACCGAGGGTAGCTCAGACCCTGGAATCACGATTCGGGCTGAAAAAAATGATTTATCTCCCATCTGGCCAAAGTGCCCCCCCAGTCCCACGCCCTACCCAATCATCTAAAATGGCTGGCACGCACGCTTCGCTCATCCTCCTCCTCTGAGTTCTGTCGTATCTGACATGTCAGATGCGACATCAAAGTTCTCCTCAGGTCCAGCCAGGTCACCCCATCAATCCCCGGTCTACCGTTACCTCCTGTAGTGACAATCCCCCACGATCCCTCCTCTTCCTTCTCAGAAGATCCTGGCCACATGTGCAGAGTAGCTCTCAGATGGCTCCTTGCTAGTAGTGACACTGAGCTTACTGCAGCTCACACTGCCGTGCTGTGGACCCATGCAGTGTGAGTGCAGTATCACTGCACCCACACTCCTCACATGGAGGGTTTGCACTTCCAGAAAGTGGGGGATACATTCTCTGAGCATGCCCTCCATATTCCTGAAGGTCCATAGTCATCGTGGGACCTTTAAAATAGATTACGGCGGACCAGATTTTTTTTTCTTTTCAATCAATTGGTGAAAGGGGGAATGTGTTGGGGAGTGTTTTTTAAAATACATTTTTTTGTCTTTTTTTTATTACTGACTGGGTTAGTGATGTCAGATATCTGATAGACGCCGTAAACCCTAACCCCAACAACCCCATTTATTACCCCATTTGCCACCGCACCAGGGCAATGAGAAGAGCCAGAGCGAAGCGCCAGGATTAGCGCATCTAATGGATGCGCCACTGCTAGGCAGCTGTGGCCTGCTATTTTTAGGCTGGGAAGGGCCAAATAACCATTGTTCTTTCCACCCTGAGGATACCAGACCACAGCTGTCCACTTTACCTTGGCTGGAAATCCAATTTTGGGGGGAACCCACTTTTTTTTTAATTACTTATAAATTAAAAAAAAAAACAAAACAGCATGGGGAGACCTTCATTTTGGAATAACAGCCAAAGTGAAGCTTCCAGCTGTGGTCTGCAGCCGTTTACCCCAGCTCTTTTTTTTTTGTTTGTTTTTTTAATTATTTATTTAATTTCATCTTTATTTGGGCTAAATACAAGGTTAAACACCCTTTAGTGCCACATGAAAGTTAATAAATGATGCCAGCTTAGAATATGCAGGGGGGTGGGACATTACTGTATATATGTGTTTGACATCTATTTATCTAGCCATCTATCTATCCTAGCTTATTAGGCTGTGTGCCTATGATCAGGATTTGCAGTGGTTTGGACGCAGAGTGTTTTGACTGCCATGTTGTGCAGTAGAAGCGCAGTAGCGGGATGTTTAGAAATCTCCTGCCCGCTGTGCTTCTTTTCTCTGCAGCATAAACTGACCAGCGGCGTGGCTTCCTGAGACGCAGGATATCAGTTTATGCTGTGGAGATGAGAATGTTCTTCGCAGGGGGAATAAAGTCTGCAGCGGTCTGAACCTGGATCGTGGGCACGGGCAGCTGCATTCTCTTGTGGACAACACTGGCATCTGCGCAGAAGGGCTGACACTGCGTCCTAGACGCAGTGTTGCCGGATTGTGGGCACATAGCCTAAAAGTGAGTTTGGCACTACAGCAACATTTTTGTGAACTACCTGTGAAGTCAAAATGCTCACTGTAACCCTGGATAAAATTCTTGAGTGGTGTAGTGTCAAAAATGGGGTCACTTGTGGGGGTTTCTGCTGTATAGGTACTTTAGGGGCCCTGCAAATGCGACATGGTGCCCGCCCTTTATTTCAACTTTTCCAAAATTCACATGGTGTTCCTTCCGTTCTGAGCCATCCCGTTTGTCCAAACAGAGATTTTTGGCCACATGTGGGGTATCAATGAGCTGATACAAATTTGGTTAACAAACTGTGGTGTACACTTTTGGTGTTTCCTCTTTAAAAAGTGAGAAATTTGGTGCTAAAGCAACATTTTTGTTAAAAGAATGAAGATTTTCAATATGACAACCTAAGGTTATCAAATTCTGTGAGGTACCTGTGGGTTCAAAATGCTCAATATACCCCTGGCTAAAATTCTTGATGGGTCTAGTTCCAGAATGAGGTCACTTGTGGGGGAGCGCCACTGTTTAGGCACCTTAGGGCCTCTCTAAACGCGACATGGCATTCGCTAATGATTCCAGCTAATTTTACAGTCAAATGGCGCTCCTTCCCTTCTGCCCTGCCATGCGCACAAACAGTTGATTTCCACCACATGAGGTATCTGTGTACTCAGGAGAATCTGCACAATAAATTTTATGGTGCATTTTTTCCTGTGACCCTTGTGAATAAAAGCTACCTGGTTAAAGTAACAATTTTGATCTACAAGATCTACAAGTGTGCTTCACCTTTTGTGTCCCCCTTCTTCCCCATAGATTGTAAGCTTTCGAGCAGAGCCCTCATTCCTACTGTAGCTGTTGAATTATGTGCCATTTTGTTTTGTATTTGTCTATACAACCCCCGCCGGATTGTAAAGTGCTGCGGAATATGTTGGCGCTATATAAATAAACTTTATTATTATATTATTATTATTTTGTGGTAACAATGTATTTTTTTATTTTCACGGCTCAATATTATAAAATTCTGTGAAGCCTCCGGGGTTTCCAGGTGTTTACCAAACATCTAGATAAAATCCTTGAGGGGTCTAGTTTCTAAACTGGGGTCACTTGTGGGGGTTTCTGCTGTTTAGGTACCTTAGGGGCCCTACAAATGCTACATGGGGCTCGCAATCTATTTCAGCCAAATTTCCTTTCCAAAATTCAAATATTGCTCCTTCTGTTTCGGCTCCTCCCATTTGTACAAACAGACGTTTCTGACCACATGTGGGGTATCAATGCGCTCATAAGAAAGTGGGTAATAAACCGTGGGGTCCACTTTTTGGCGTTAATTCTCAAAACCTGTCAAAGTGACACTGGTCAGAATTGTATAAAATGGCCGAGTCATAAAGTACAAAACTGGCTCCGTCCTTAAGGGGTTAAACTGATTGTAAATGAGTCGGTCACGAATAGCGGGAAACTGGTCCTGAACTGGTTAAAGTTGAAAATGAGGGGGTTAATGATAATGATGACCCTAAAATAATAGAGACCCTGCACCTACCTCCACCTGCAGAGCCGCACACTAGATATATAATACCCTGCACCTACCTCCACCTGCAGAGCCGCACACTAGATATATAATACCCTGCACCTACCTCCACCTGCAGAGCCGCACACTAGATATATAATACCCTGCACCTACCTCCACCTGCAGAGCCGCACACTAGATATATAATACCCTGCACCTACCTCCACCTGCAGAGCCGCACACTAGATATATAATACCCTGCACCTACCTCCACCTGCAGAGCCGCACACTAGATATATAATACCCTGCACCTACCTCCACCTGCAGAGCCGCACACTAGATATATAATACCCTGCACCTACCTCCACCTGCAGAGCCGCACACTAGATATATAATACCCTGCACCTACCTCCTCCTGCAGAGCCGCACACTAGATATATAATACCCTGCACCTACCTCCACCTGCAGAGCCGCACACTAGATATATAATACCCTGCACCTACCTCCACCTGCAGAGCCGGACACTAGATATATAATACCCTGCACCTACCTCCACCTGCAGAGCCGCACACTAGATATATAATACCCTGCACCTACCTCCACCTGCAGAGCCGCACACTAGATATATAATACCCTGCACCTACCTCCTCCTGCAGAGCCGCACACTAGATATATAATACCCTCCACCTACCTCCACCTGCAGAGCCGCACACTAGATATATAATACCCTGCACCTACCTCCACCTGCAGAGCCGCACACTAGATATATAATACCCTGCACCTACCTCCACCTGCAGAGCCGCACACTAGATATATAATACCCTGCACCTACCTCCACCTGCAGAGCCGCACACTAGATATATAATACCCTGCACCTACCTCCACCTGCAGAGCCGCACACTAGATATATAATACCCTGCACCTACCTCCACCTGCAGAGCCGCACACTAGATATATAATACCCTGCGCCTACCTCCACCTGCAGAGCCGCACACTAGATATATAATACCCTGCGCCTACCTCCACCTGCAGAGCCGCACACTAGATATATAATACCCTGCACCTACCTCCTCCTGCAGAGCCGCACACTAGATATATAATACCCTGCACCTACCTCCTCCTGCAGAGCCGCACACTAGATATATAATACCCTGCACCTACCTCCACCTGCAGAGCCGCACACTAGATATATAATACCCTGCACCTACCTCCACCTGCAGAGCCGCACACTAGATATATAATACCCTGCACCTACCTCCACCTGCAGAGCCGCACACTAGATATATAATACCCTGCACCTACCTCCACCTGCAGAGCCGCACACTAGATATATAATACCCTGCACCTACCTCCTCCTGCAGAGCCGCACACTAGATATATAATACCCTGCACCTACCTCCTCCTGCAGAGCCGCACACTAGATATATAATACCCTGCACCTACCTCCACCTGCAGAGCCGCACACTAGATATATAATACCCTGCACCTACCTCCACCTGCAGAGCCGCACACTAGATATATAATACCTGCACCTACCTCCACCTGCAGAGCCGCACACCAGATATATAATACCCTGCACCTACCTCCACCTGCAGAGCCGCACACTAGATATATAATACCCTGCACCTACCTCCACCTGCAGAGCCGCACACTAGATATATAATACCCTGCACCTACCTCCACCTGCAGAGCCGCACACTAGATATATAATACCCTGCACCTACCTCCACCTGCAGAGCCGCACACTAGATATATAATACCCTGCACCTACCTCCACCTGCAGAGCCGCACACTAGATATATAATACCCTGCACCTACCTCCACCTGCAGAGCCGCACACTAGATATATAATACCCTGCACCTACCTCCTCCTGCAGAGCCGCACACTAGATATATAATACCCTGCACCTACCTCCACCTGCAGAGCCGCACACTAGATATATAATACCCTGCACCTACCTCCACCTGCAGAGCCGCACACTAGATATATAATACCCTGCACCTACCTCCACCTGCAGAGCCGCACACTAGATATATAATACCCTGCACCTACCTCCACCTGCAGAGCCGCACACTAGATATATAATACCCTGCACCTACCTCCACCTGCAGAGCCGCACACTAGATATATAATACCCTGCACCTACCTCCACCTGCAGAGCCGCACACTAGATATATAATACCCTGCACCTACCTCCACCTGCAGAGCCGCACACTAGATATATAATACCCTGCACCTACCTCCACCTGCAGAGCCACACACTAGATATATAATACCCTGCACCTACCTCCACCTGCAGAGCCGCACACTAGATATATAATACCCTGCACCTACCTCCACCTGCAGAGCCGCACACTAGATATATAATACCCTGCACCTACCTCCACCTGCAGAGCCGCACACTAGATATATAATACCCTGCACCTACCTCCACCTGCAGAGCCACACACTAGATATATAATACCCTGCACCTACCTCCACCTGCAGAGCCGCACACTAGATATATAATACCCTGCACCTACCTCCACCTGCAGAGCCGCACACTAGATATATAATAACCTGCACCTACCTCCACCTGCAGAGCCGCACACTAGATATATGGCTGCTCTGTGCTTACAGGACCTGTGATGATGTCACATGGAGGGGAGGAGTCAGGGTCACATGGTCAGCTCCTCAGTGTATGCAGGACTCTGCTGTGCTGGGTGTCATGGTGCTGGATGAGGGGAAGTTTATGTGTGGGGTCAGGAGGGGTTTACAGTGTGGATGTAGCAGAGCCGTGTGTGTACGGAGCGGAGCCGTGTGTGTACGAGATGTACGGAGCAGAGCCGCGTGTGTACGAGGTGTACGGAGCGGAGCCGTGTGTGTACGAGGTGTACGGAGCAGAGCCGTGTGCGTACGAGGTGTACGGAGCGGAGCAGTGTGTGTACGAGGTGTACGGAGCAGAGCCGCGTGTGTACGAGGTGTACGGAGCGGAGCAGTGTGTGTACGAGGTGTACGGAGCGGAGTCGCGTGTGTACGAGGCGTACGGCGCAGAGCAGTGTGTGTACGAGGCGAACGGAGCAGAGCCGTGTGTGTGTACAAGGCGTACGGAGCAGAGCCGTGTGTGTGTACAAGGCGTACGGAGCGGAGCCGCGTGTGTACGAGGTGTACGGAGCGAAGCCGTGTGTGTACGAGGCATACGGAGCGGAGCCGCGTGTGTACGAGGTGTACGGAGCAGAGCCGTGTGTGTACGAGGTGTACGGAGCGGAGCCGTGTGTGTACGAGGTGTACGGAGCGGAGCCGTGTGTGTACGAGGTGTACGGAGCAGAGCCGTGTGTGTACAAGGTGTACGGAGCGGAGCCGTGTGTGTACGAGGTGTACGGAGCGGAGCCGTGTGTGTACGAGGTGTACGAAGCGGAGCCATGTGTGTACGAGGTGTACGAGGCGGAGCCATGTGTGTGCGAGGTGTACGGAGCAGAGACGTGTGTGTACGAGGTGTACGGAGCGGAGCCGTGTGTGTACGAGGTGTATGGAGCAGAGCAGTGTGTGTACGAGATGTATGGAGCAGAGACGTGTGTGTACGAGGTGTACGGAGCGGAGCCGTGTGTGTACGAGGTGTACGAAGCGGAGCCGTGTGTGTACGAGGTGTACGGAGCGGAGCCGCGTGTGTACGAGGTGTACGGAGCGGAGCCATGTGTGTACGAGGTGTACAGAGCAGAGCCGTGTGTGTACGAGGTGTACGGAGCGGAGCCGTGTGTGTACGAGGTGTACGGAGCAGAGCCGTGTGTGTACGAGGTGTACAGAGCAGAGCCATGTGTGTACGAGGTGTACAGAGCAGAGCCGTGTGTGTACGAGGTGTACGGAGCGGAGCCGCGTGTGTACGGGGTGTACGGAGCGGAGCCGCGTGTGTACGAGGTGTACGGAGCGGAGCCGCGTGTGTACGAGGTGTACGGAGCGGAGCCGCGTGTGTACGAGGTGTACGGAGCGGAGCCGAGTGTGTACGAGGTGTACGGAGCGGAGCCGTGTGTGTACGAGGTGTACGGAGCGGAGCCGAGTATGTACGATGTACGGAGCGGAGCCGAGTGTGTACGAGGTGTACGGAGCGAAGCCGTGTGTGTACGAGGTGTACGGAGCGGAGCCGTGTGTGTACGAGGTGTACGGAGCAGAGCCGTGTGTGTACGAGGTGTACGGAGCAGAGCCGTGTGTGTACGAGGTGTACGGCGCTGAGCCGTGTGTGTACGAGGAGTACGGAGCGGAGTCGTGTGTGTACGAGGAGTACGGAGCGGAGTCGTGTGTGTACGAGGTGTACGGAGCAGAGCCGTGTGTGTACGAGGTGTACGGAGCAGAGCCGTGTGTGTACGAGGTGTACGGAGCAGAGCCGTGTGTGTACGAGGAGTACGGAGCAGAGCCGTGTGTGTACGAGGTGTACGGAGCAGAGCCGTGTGTGTACGAGGAGTACGGAGCGGAGTCGAGTGTGTACGAGGTGTACGAAGCGGAGCCGTGTGTGTACGAGGTGTACGAAGCGGAGCCGTGTGTGTACGAGGTGTACGGAGCGGAGCCGTGTGTGTACGAGGTGTACGGAGCGGAGCCGTGTGTGTACGAGGTGTACGGAGCGGAGCCGTGTGTGTATGAGGTGTACGGAGCGGAGCCGTGTGTGTACGAGGCGTACGGAGCGGAGCCGTGTGTGTACGAGGTGTACGGAGCGGAGCCGCATGTGTACGAGGTGTACGGAGCGGAGCCGTGTGTGTACGAAGCATACGGAGCGGAGCCGTGTGTGTACGAGGTGTACGGAGCGGAGCCATGTGTGTACGAGGTGTACGGAGCAGAGCCGCGTGTGTACGAGGTGTACGGAGCGGAGCCGTGTGAGGTAATGGACGCTGTACGCAGACAGGAGACTAGAATTAATTTAATGCCGAGCCATAAAATATCCACTATTCGGTTATACGTAAGTCAGACAAGGCGGGTGTATATAGCGCTATTGATGCCTCTTTATATATAAAATGAGAATGTGACATTTTGGAAATAATACCACTTACCGTAGATTGCAATCAATGCAGCTGATGTCTTCTAGGTCGTTATACAATGTGGTGGACGGAGGCTGCTTCTCTCTAAGATTCCTTTCTCTTTTCTTATGAGGGGAGAATATTTTGTGTTAAATGTAGATAAGGCTCCATAGTTGTAATCCCTCAGTGTATGGGTTTGGGGGGGAATATTCTGAGCTTCCTTAGGTCTTGTGCGCACGCTACGTTTTTTTCCGCATTTTCTTCCCCACACGTTGCAGGGGTTTTTGGCTCCTTGTTTGTGGTGACCATAATGATGCAGCATTTCAATTCTTTTTACATCTTGTCCCTGTCTTTCTTAGGACTGGCAGATCACTCACCCGCTGACTCAGGGTTGGCAGGGGATTGATCCCTGGTATCTGGCCGGGATGGGAGGGGGGGTTGGAGCAAGCGTAAAGAAGGTAAGAGCAAGCGCTTCATATTCACTGATCACCGGCTCGGCTGTCACACTGCTCCCGTGGCCTCTCATTCTTCCTCCTGGGCCACTAATTAATCTCATACATATTCACTGCTTCCCCAGCCACCGGTGTCTGTGATTGGTTGCAGACGAGCCCCCACACTGAGTGACAGCGTGTCTGAGGCTTCCAATCACAGACACCAGTGGGCTTATCTACGTATATCGTATAGTAAAATAAATTAAAAAATTGGCGTAGGATTCCCCATATTATGATACCAGCACAGATAAAGCATTACATCTGGGGGCTGCTATTCTCAAACTGGGGATACCAATGGTTATTGGGCGCCCACCAGCCTAAAAATATCAGGCAACAACAGCCCAAGATTGTCGCATCCATTAGATGTGACAACCCTGGCTCTTTCCCAAGCTCTTCCCGATTGCCCTGGTACTGAGGAAGTTAATGGCAGTCTACAGCAGCCACTAAGTCCTCGATTAGTGATAACAGGCATCTATGAGACACTGACCCCATCACTAGTCTGTAAGTGAAAGTAAATAAACACAAACACTGAAAAAATCCTTTATTTGAAATAAAAGACAAAAAAAGGACCCTCTTTATTAACCCCCAAAACACCCAGGTCCGATGTAATCCACACAAGGTCCCACAATGCTTCCACCACTGCTACATCTGAAGCTCACAGCAAGCGCCATAGAACATGACTACACGGCTCACTTCAGTCACTTGGGTGAATTGCTGTCACAGGCATGGCTGCGGGTAACCTGAGTGACGTCACCACTGAACCACTGACCGCGTGGCTCACTTCACTCATGCATGGAGCTCACAGCGGGCAGTCATATTCTATGGCACTAGCTGTGAGCTTCAGATGGTGCATTTTTTGGGGCCAAAAACGTGCATCTTTGGGGGTCACCACAAAGATACAACATGCGCACATAGCCTTATACAGTCATCTCTGTTTTGGATGACTAGTCCATTCCCCTTGTTGGTTACTAGATACTATATCTGAATCATTGCATAATGATTTTAGGGGAACCTTTTCTTTTTTATTTAGATTATTTTGTGTAGATGGGAGTGTAAAATGTCTGTTTTTATTGAAATCTTCAAGCACCAAGTTGAGTAAAGTGTCCAAAAAAATAACCTTGACTTTCAAGGGGATAAAAGCTTGATTTTGGAAAAAAACGTCAGTATGTAGTGCTGTATCATATAGAAATGATAAAAATGCATGACTCATCAAGACCCCTATGCAGCTTACCCCCTCCTTTGGAAACAGGTAACAGCGAATTCTCTAGCAGATGTGAGGCAAATCTCAACTTGAATGCACAAGAATGCAGAAAAGGACAGATTTATGACTAGTAGAGATAAGAGCAGCTGACTCGCCCACCCCAGGGCTATGGGACACCCGGTGCCGGGCCGGACTAGTCCGGTGGTAGTCAGTGGTGGCTGGGCCCGGCTCCGTGGCCCTGGTGGGTGTCAGTTAAATATGTGGCTGATATTAAAGTCTTTGTGTTCGTGACGCCACCTGTGGTATGCGGCTATTAAGCCGCCGCTGCTGTGCAAGGCCTCCGGGGTGATGTTATGGCAGCAATGTTGGTACTGCTCCCCACAGGTGGAGCGGAGCCCCGGGGACACTGTTGGTGCTCGTGAAAGTCTATGGTGTTGTGTGGCTAACACGGTGCAAGGCCGACAGGCGGGGAAAGAACCAGGCACAAACAACAGTCTCTTTACCTTTTCCTCTTTTACTCTGGGAACAGTCCAGTCCTGGGAGACCGTTACAGGTGGTGATGGGAATCCGGTCGGCCTGGAAGTACTTGGGGTGATCTTTCTGGCCAGCTGAGTATGAGGCCTACTCCTATGCTTTGCTTTGATCTGATAGGACCCTGCTTCTCTAAATCCAGCAAGGGCCCTCTTTTTTGCTGCTGGGACCGATGGTACGTCCCTTCCCTCTGTAGGTGGCTGCGCAGGCCCTCTCTCTGGTGCTTCTCTGCTGGAGCCCACACCGGGCCCTGCTGCTGCAGCTGTACCTTTGGGAGGTTTTTGGGCCAGGGGCTTGCAGCTCTCCTGCCCTTCGGATTCGGCTACCAGGGGCGGATTTTATACCCTGGTGGCCACAGACTCCAATGTCCGAGTCTCTCTCTGCTGCCTCTCAGCTACTCCTGCTTCTCTGGGCCAAGCTGCTCCAGCTCTAGGCCCCAGATCCACAAGACAGCTCACTCTGCGTCTGTTCACTTCTACTGCTCCCTCCAGACTGAACCCTACTTCCTCTCTCAGACCAGGCTTAAGGGGATCCTCCCTGGAATCCCAGGTTTAGAGCTCCCCCTGCTGGCCGGAGGGAGAATTGCGTTGGGTGTTAAACTTGCTGGCCAATGGATCTCCCAATTACCTCCAGGCTCAGCATTAACCCTTTGGAAGGGCAATGCTGTTGTGGCGACCAGGTCCTGGGGCGCCACACTCCCCCTTAGTTAAATTCAGTACTCCCGGACTGTGGAAACAAACATAACATGTTACAACATTTCATCCCATTATGGGAGGCGCAAATACTTCAACGTTACAGACTTAAACATTACTATAAGAGTCCAGTGTGGCTCCCTGCCGGGTGTCCATTACACTGCTCCATGGGGGACCCGCCGCGATCAAACCCCCAACGTAGGCTCTGGGCGTGCGTCAGAGCATTGATGACCCCACTCTATGCACGCCGGACGGGTTTTTCTTCAGGGGTGTTGAGCACACGGGTGCTAACTATGAACAATTTAGGTGTTGGCCACCCATAGTCCAGTGGCCCAATTGTCCATTTTCGCAATCAAAGAAAAAGAAAAACATTTTGTACACAACCTTACAGACATTTTGCATAACTATGTACATTCTAATAAATACTCCTTCTTTTTCCCTTATACAGTTGACTCTCTATACCTTGGAGGGGGTTGTCCCCGAGTGCTGCGTTGGGACCTGCGTAGCTCTGGTGTTTGCCCCTGACTACGTGGTGCGTCTTCTACCTCAGCACTACAGGTGGGCCTAACCCCGGTAGGTAAGCGTGATGGTTGCCTATGTGGTCTAAGAGTCGCCAAGGGTATGACAGGTTCACCACTGACAGGGGGTTGATCCTCCTGTTCCACTGCTGGCGTGTCATCTCGTGTTGGAGCGGACGGTTCTTTAGGTGGATCCGGAACCTTTTCTGTTTCTGGCTCGACCAACTGCGGAAACGTCAAAACTGGTACCACTATGGCATTGTTTATTTGGGTCCACGTTTTGGGGAATTTTCCAAGGATGGTTTGAATCATCTCCCCTTCTTTCTCTTGACTTTGGGGACTTCCTTGTACTTCTTCCATTTCTCTTTGGATTCTGCACCGTTCAGGGCACGCTTTCAGGCGGTCTCGAGAAATTGCTTGATAGGTCTTGCCTTCATCCTTGCTTATGAGGCATACCTTACTATTGTCAAAGTTGGAGGGGATAATGGTGTAGGGCTCGTTTTCCCACTGATCATCCAATTTATGCTCCGCTTCT
The DNA here is from genome assembly GCF_048569485.1 of Anomaloglossus baeobatrachus. Classification (NCBI taxonomy): domain Eukaryota; kingdom Metazoa; phylum Chordata; class Amphibia; order Anura; family Aromobatidae; genus Anomaloglossus; species Anomaloglossus baeobatrachus. Next base: position 736,363 of record NW_027441813.1, on the reverse strand, counting down.
TCTTGAGGACTTGTTCTCCAGGTGCTAAGGGAGTTGCTGGGGCTGTTTGATTGTAATGCTGCTCTTGTCTCGTTCTTGCTTGAGACAGGCTCCTCTCTACGCACTCCTGGACCTTACGGTACCGCTGCTGCCGTTCTGTATCCCAATCCTCTATTTCTTGAACCGCCTCAGGCGACACAGTCCCCATCTCAAAGTCTACAGGCAACTTGCCTGGTCTGGCTCGCATCAGGTAAGCGGGGCTGCAGTTGGTCGAATTTACTGGGATATGGTTGTACAGGTCTACCAGATCTGGCAACTTCTCTGGCCATTGGTTCCTTTCTTCCAGCGGTAGGGTCTTCAGCATATCAATAACCACATGGTTCATTTTCTCGCACAGTCCATTGGTTTGGGGGTGGTACGGTGTGGTTCGGATTTTCTTACAGCCGTACATGTTACAGAACTCTTGGAACACTTCGGCCTCGAATGCAGGACCTTGATCAGTCAGTACCCTTTCCGGATAGCCGTGAGGTCGACAAAAGGATGCCTGGAACGCTCTAGCTGCTGTTCTGGCTGTCTGGTCCTTCACAGGCACTACTACCAGGAAACGAGAGTAATGGTCCACAATGGTGAGGGCGTACACATAGCCTGACCGACTTGGTGTTAACTTCACGTGGTCCAGGGCCACCAACTCCAGGGGCTGCTTCGTGACAATTGGCTGTAGGGGAGACCTTTGGCTGGCATCATCCTTCCGCCTCAGGTTACACGGGCCACAGTCTCGGCACCACTTCTCGATCATCTTTCTCATGTGCACCCAATAGAACCGATCACGGAGTAGGGCCTCCAACTTCTTCCACCCGAAGTGTCCTGCGTTATCATGATACGCTGCTAGGACCATTGGAGCATCCCTCTGCGGAACCACTATCTGCCAGACAAGTTCATTTGTTCGCCAGTTGACATATCTCTTGCAGAGCTTGCCTTGGTAGGTGAACAGTCGTCCCCTCTCCTTCCACAGCTGCTGGGCTTCCTCTGGAGCGTCTGGGCCAAGATGGGTCTCAGCTTGCGCTAGCTTCTCTTTGACCAATCGCACGGCCGGGTCACCGTTCTGTGTCTCTTCCCAATTATGGTGGAGTAATGGGTTGACCGAGACCTCGTGCTGGCTTGAGCGCTTCACTCCCACAGCATGCTCACACTGGGAAACACCTTGGTGATGGAAAGCCGGTAACTCTATCTCTTCGAGTTCATCCAGGTCTTCTCCAGACTCGGGTAAGTGAGGCATTCTGGACAGCGCATCAGCATTGTTATTCTTCTTGCCAGCCCGATACTTGATGGTAAAGTCAAAGTTAGACAGCCGGGCCATCCATCGCTGTTCCATCGCACCTAACTTGGCTGTTGCCAGGTGTGTCAACGGATTGTTGTCCGTGAAGATGGTGAATTTGGCCGATGCCAGATAGTGCTTGAAGCGTTCAGTCACTGCCCAAACAATAGCGAGGAACTCCAGCTTGAAGGAACTGTAGTTTTCTGGATTCCTTTCTGTGGGCCGAAGCTTCCTACTGGCGTACGCTATCACCCTCTCTCTGCCTCCCTGTACCTGGGACAGAACTGCTCCCAGTCCCACGTTGCTGGCGTCTGTATACAGTACAAACGGTTGGCTGTAGTCAGGGTAGGCCAGAATTTCTTCTCCCGTGAGAGCCCCTTTCAGCCGGACAAAGGATGTTTCTAGTTGGCTGCTCCATTCAAATGGAGGGCTCTGCTTCTTAGCCTGCTTTGGCTGGCCCACCAGGAGATCTTGAAGGGGCGCTGCTATCTTGGTGAAACCATCAATGAACCTTCGGTAGTAGCCCACCAGTCCAAGGAACTGCCGCACCTCCTTCACTGTGGTGGGTCTTGGCCAGTCCTTGATTACAGTGACTTTCTCCGGATCAGGTGCCACACCTTCTGCGCTGACCACATGACCCAGGTACTGTACCTTTGGCTTCAAGAGGTGACATTTGGACGGCTTGATCTTCAGGCCATATTCCGACAAGGACTCAAACACTTCTGCTAAGTGCTTCAGGTGGTCCTCATAAGTCTTGGAGTAGACTATGACGTCATCCAGGTACAACAGCACGGTTTCAAAGTTGTGGTGGCCCAAGCAGCACTCCATCAACCTTTGGAATGTCCCTGGGGCGTTGCAGAGCCCGAATGGCATACAATTGAACTCACAGAGGCCCATTGGTGTCGTGAATGCAGTCTTCTCTTTGTCCGCCTCTGCCACGGGAACCTGCCAATACCCACTGGTGAGATCCAAGGTGGAGAAATAGTTAGCTGACTTTAAGGCTGTTAGTGACTCCTCTATTCTGGGCAGTGGATAAGCATCTTTATGTGTAATGCGGTTAATTTGCCTGTAATCTACACACATTCTCATTGTACCATCTTTTTTCTTTACGAGCACTAGTGGAGCTGCCCAGGGGCTACAACTATCTCTGATAACCCCAGCCTCCTTCATTTCTCGTAACATTTCCTTGGCACACTGATACTGTGCGGGGGGTACAGGGCGGTATCTCTCTTTAATGGGATGATGATCACCCGTGGGGATTTGATGTTTAACCCCTTTCACCTGCCCAAAATCTAGGGGGTGTTTGCTGAAGACCCGCTCATACTCCTGTACCACCCGGTAAACCCCATGCTTCTGGTGCGAGGGGGTGGAGTCGGTGCCTACATGTAATTTTTGGCACCAGTCTTCCAGCTGCCCCTTGGAGCCATTGTCTTCCGCCTGGTCGGACGGGATCAAGGGTTCCACTGCTTTAATGGTATTGTTGCTGACAGTGTACAGTTTTGCTACAGTGGCGTACCGGGGCAATTTGGCCTCCTCCTCCCCACAATTCAAGACACGGACGGGCACTCTCCCCTTGCGGACATCCGCTACCCCTCTGGCTATCAGGACTCCAGGCCTACTGTCTGAATACACCGGTTCTACCAAGGCATGGTAATCCTGACCCTTGAGGCCTATTGCTGCCCGACACCATATCAACATTTCACTTCTTGGGGGTATTGCAATGGGGAGGGGGTCACTTACCCTCACACTGCCAATTTCTCCTCCGGCCAGCTCTACCTGCTGCCTCCTCATCAGGGCTCTGATCTCCCTCTGCAAGGCACGCTGCTGCCCGGAGCTGGCAGTTTCAGACGCCTGTTGCAACAAAATTATCACTTCGGCAATACAATTTTCTATCACATTTGTACCAATGGTTAGCAGTGGGTCAGATTCTTTGCGATCAATATCTACAATTATCATCCCCTGACATGGCAATTCCACCCGCCCCACTTTAATGGTTACTTCTTTGTACCCAATTTGAGGTAAGGGCTGACCATTACTGGCCACAATTGTTAAATCATCATCTGGGCCATGGTCAATGTCTGAATCAGCCCAATATCTTTTGTACAGTTTGTGGGGGATGGTTGTTACCTGGGACCCCGTATCCAGGAGGGCATTCAAAGGGATCCCATCCAGCACAATGGGAAGGACCGGTCGTCCTCCCACATACTTGCTACGGCTGGGGTTTGAGCCGGGCTTCCTTACACCTGGGGGTTGGCTCCTGGCCCCAGGCTCAGCCCATTTAAAGGACAGCGTCGTGCAATGTGGCCCGCCTGGCTGCAGCGGCGGCAGATCGGTTGTCCTGTTGAATCATACCGGTCTGTGTCTCTGCCTCGGGTCGGCGGAATCCTCCTCTGTCGCATCCATGGGACGTCATCTGGGCTGGAGGCCAACTCGATTTTTGCAGGCGAGGGGGTCATTTGTAGAGACTGCACGGTCTTGGCAAGGGCAGCCACAGTCTTGGTCAGCTCCTGGAACTGCTGTCTGAGCTCTGCAGTGGGATCCTTATCCAGGGACTGCGCCTCAGCCCCTGCAGTGGCTCGTGTTGCAGGCACCACCCCGGGGTACGTGATAGCAAGAGGCCGGAGGGGTACTGGGTCATTCGGTGTAGATTCTCTCAGTACCCTGATGGCCTGGTCCTTAAACTTTGCAAAGTCCAGAGCAGGGTTCTGCAGGACCAGGATACGCAGCTGGGTCCTGTGGGCATCTGACAGGAGCCCCTCTATGAACTGCTCAGTTAGGAGTTTGTCTTCTTCACGTACACTCTCTGGGTCCACCTGCTTAACTGCTTTCAGGGCCTCTTGCAGGTTTAAGGCATAGTCCCTTATGCTGTCTGTGGCCCGCTGCTTGCACCCAAAGAATCTCATCTTTATCTCTGCTGCGGTGCGGGTGTCAAAAGTACTCTTTAGCTTGGCCAGTATCTGGGCTGCTGTCCCTTTATCTGTATCAGGCCAGGACTTCGCTTCACGCTGGGCTGCGCCGGCTAGCTGTCCCATTACTATGCCCACCTTCTGGCTCTCAGTCAGCGGATACACCCGGAATAAGCTGTGCAGGCTTTCTCTGAAGTCACTCAAGGTATGGGACTCCCCGGAGTACTGCGGCAGCCATTCTGCTCCCGGTATGTACGGCATGGTGATCGGCATTACCGGCGCTACAGTGGGGGCTGGGGCGACGGCGACTGGGACTGCTTCGGCCGGTGCTGCGGCGCCTTGGGCGATGGCAGCCACCTGCTCTCCCTCTGAGTCGGACATCTTCCTCCCCCTTAGTGAACCTTACCAGGCTCCGTTCACTTTTCAAATTTTCTTCTGGGTCGCGCGGGGTTAACAGCGCTCTGCTCTGATGGCGCGCTCCCTTCGCGCTCTTTGTCAGGCACGCCCCCCTTCTTCCTGCGCTCGGCGCGGCTAATGGCGGCGGCAATTTACAACCAGTACACAGTCTTTTAAGCACAATTCCTGCAGGCGCACAGTACCCGGTGGGACCGGGCACGAAATCCTGTTCGTGACGCCAAAAGTTGACTCGCCCACCCCAGGGCTATGGGACACCCGGTGCCGGGCCGGACTAGTCCGGTGGTAGTCAGTGGTGGCTGGGCCCGGCTCCGTGGCCCTGGTGGGTGTCAGTTAAATATGTGGCTGATATTAAAGTCTTTGTGTTCGTGACGCCACCTGTGGTATGCGGCTATTAAGCCGCCGCTGCTGTGCAAGGCCTCCGGGGTGATGTTATGGCAGCAATGTTGGTACTGCTCCCCACAGGTGGAGCGGAGCCCCGGGGACACTGTTGGTGCTCGTGAAAGTCTATGGTGTTGTGTGGCTAACACGGTGCAAGGCCGACAGGCGGGGAAAGAACCAGGCACAAACAACAGTCTCTTTACCTTTTCCTCTTTTACTCTGGGAACAGTCCAGTCCTGGGAGACCGTTACAGGTGGTGATGGGAATCCGGTCGGCCTGGAAGTACTTGGGGTGATCTTTCTGGCCAGCTGAGTATGAGGCCTACTCCTATGCTTTGCTTTGTTCTGATAGGACCCTGCTTCTCTAAATCCAGCAAGGGCCCTCTTTGCTGCTGGGACCGATGGTACGTCCCTTCCCTCTGTAGGTGGCTGCGCAGGCCCTCTCTCTGGTGCTTCTCTGCTGGAGCCCACACCGGGCCCTGCTGCTGCAGCTGTACCTTTGGGAGGTTTTTGGGCCAGGGGCTTGCAGCTCTCCTGCCCTTCGGATTCGGCTACCAGGGGCGGATTTTATACCCTGGTGGCCACAGACTCCGATGTCCGAGTCTCTCTCTGCTGCCTCTCAGCTACTCCTGCTTCTCTGGGCCAAGCTGCTCCAGCTCTAGGCCCCAGATCCACAAGACAGCTCACTCTGCGTCTGTTCACTTCTACTGCTCCCTCCAGACTGAACCCTACTTCCTCTCTCAGACCAGGCTTAAGGGGATCCTCCCTGGAATCCCAGGTTTAGAGCTCCCCCTGCTGGCCGGAGGGAGAATTGCGTTGGGTGTTAAACTTGCTGGCCAATGGATCTCCCAATTACCTCCAGGCTCAGCATTAACCCTTTGGAAGGGCAATGCTGTTGTGGCGACCAGGTCCTGGGGTGCCACACAGCAGTTGAACAGAAAAATTGCAGGTAAATTCAAATTCTTTTTTTCTCCTTATAGAAAATATGAATTAAGGTTTTATGAACTGCATCAATATAATAGATAGGAAAGTCATATTTTTGAATTTGTGATAAAGCAGAGAATGTAAAGCATCGTTCCGCATCATTGGGTGACAGCAGGGGTACCGCCAAATGCATATCGGACAGATAGATTAAAATATCTATGCAATGTCTCTTATCTATGAATAGATAAAATTATGATAGGAAAGATGATGATAATATGTCCTGCCTGGAACCTCCAGGGGTGAACATATCGTAAAAGTTAGAAATCTCATCATTTTCAAAGACTTAAGGCCGCTCTACATGCAGCGACATCGATCGCACCCGCCCCCGTCGTTTGTGCGTCACGGGCAAATCGCTTCCCGTGGCACACAAAATCGCTCGGACCCGTCACACATACTTACCTTTCTAATGACGTCGCTGTGGCCGACGAACAGCCTTTTTTTTAAGGGGGAGCGGTTCGTGCGGCGTCACAGCGACGTCATACGGCAGGCATCCAATAGAAGCAGAGTGGCGGAGAGCAGCCGCATGAAAGTCACGCCCACCTCACCTCGGAGGAATCAGGTGCGGTGCTGTTCCTTGTTCTTGGGGTGTCACAAGTAGCGATGTGTGCTGCCTCAGGAACGATGAACAACCTGCGTCCTGCACCAGCAATGATATTTTGAAAATGAATCATGTGTCAACGATCAAAGATTAGGTGAGTATTTCCGATTGTTAGCGGTCGCTCATAGGTTTCACACGCAACAACGTCACTAACGATTCCGGATGTGCGTCACGAATTCCGTGACCCTGACGACATATCGTTAGCGATATCGTTGCGTGTAAAGCCCCCTTTAGACACATCCTATAGTTATCTGAATTCCAGCCCTGTTATGAGTCACCAGAGGGGAAGTATGTGTGTGTAACTTGTGTTAATAAAAGCTAATGCCAATTATAATCCTTATTCAATGAAAGGAACATTGCTGTGTAGGATTGCTCTACGTTACATTGGAGTCCTTCCCTCCAGAAATCTGAAGCCATTTCTGTGACCCAGGTTGAGTCATTTCCCTTTTGTTATTCCCTTTTATTTAATGCAATTGTAAATACTATATTGTTTTGTTCCCCTTTGTAATATCTGTTGTATATTTTTATAAACATTGTTTACTTTTCAGATTAAATATATAACAGTTAATAGCGTATGACTTTGGAATGTGGTTTATAGATTAAGAGGAACAAAGCTACCTGTAACATGTGTCCAATCGACCTGTATAAGTAGAAACCCTGATTCCAGCGATGTGTCACTTACTTGGCTGCTTGCTGGCAGTTTTGATCATCAGTTTTATCTGCTTAAGATCTAACAGTTCTCTAAATACTGCTGTGTATAACCCCACCCACACCACTGATTGGCAGCTGTGTACAATGAGCATAGACACGAAGCTGTCAATCACGGGTGGAGTAGGGGGTTATACGGAGCTTATAAAGATGGAGGATACATGGCTGCTGGTTTACTAGTTCTCTAGTGACAATTCCCTAATGATAATACTGTGATTTTATCAAAACTACAGCAAGCAGCCCAGTAAATTATAATTACAAATCAATGGAATCAGAGTCCCTCTCTGTCATGGGTGACAGACAGTCCTGTCGTGTCTAGCTGTGCAAGATGGTCCCTGAATTTCTAATTTTGCTGCTGACAGTAGTCAGTGTACTAGGAAGCTACTCTGCTGGGTTTTCATCCTTTTCCATTTAGGACCCAGGGGAGCTCCCTTCCCTTCAGCTGTTAATCATCTGTAATTCCCCTTGGGTTTAAATAGTCTCATTTTCCATGAACTTGTGCTATTGATATTCCGTTTCTTCACAAGCTCTGAATAGAAGCATGTGGCTTGCACGCATCAGTAGGATTGTTGCTGCTCTTTATACAACTTCTTACTGAGTCATCTAGAGATAAGTTGTAAGTTTCCACTTGTTTGTTATCCCTGTGTGTCCTTTAGTCCCTAGTGATGTTGACGAAGAGCTCATCCCATCCGCTCCCTACCTAGGGCCCAGATCATGGTCAGCCTGGGATCAGGTATTCGGCTTGGCGCATAGACGTGAAAGCTATCTAAGGCTGTGAGGGGACCCAGGGCACAGCGGTAGGCTTGATCAGAGGTCACCATCTTGCTACACACAAGGTTTCCCTTTCGCCATTCACTTGGTACTTCTCCGGACCTAATGTGACACTGTCTTTATATTATTCTCATTTTTAATTAAGGGGTAAACACTTATGCCTGCTTTACACGGGGCGACCGATCGTGCGATTTCACGATCGATCGTACCCGCCCCCGTCGTTTGTGCGTCACGGGCAAATCGCTGCCCGTGTCGCACAAAGTCGTGAAATGCCCGTCACACGTACTTACCTCCCGGGCGACGTCGCTGTGGGCGGCGAACATCCTCTTCCTGAATGGGGAGGGACGTTCGGCGTCACAGCTACGTCACCCACCCGCCGACCAATAGAAGCGGAGGGGCAGAGATGAGTGGGACGTAAACATCCTGCCCACCTCCTTCCTTCCGCATAGCCGTATGCTGCCCCGGGAACGATGAACAACCACCGCCATTTTAATTAAACAATAATTTGAATCTGAGCGACGAGTACACGACTCACGATTTGTGACCGATACTGCGTCGCTCAGAGGTGTTACATGACACGACGTCGTGTACGATGCCGGATGTGCGTCACAAAATCCGTGACCCCGATGATGCATCGCACGATAGCTCGTCTCGTGTAAAGCAGGCATAAGTGACAGAATCCCATAAAATTCACAAAACCCCAGCATAGGTATCATAATTGTTACTTGCTCTTCGTTAGGAGATAGGCCTCTTTTAGTTCTGGTCTCTTCTACACCCATAATCTAAACCGTAATAAAGGTTTGTGGACAGAGACGAGCGAATCTAAATAATAAAATTCGGTGTTTCTACTGAACACAGACTTTATAAATAAAAAAATCAGTGTTAGAGTTCGGAGTTCGGGTGCTTTATGTTTCCTAACCACTCGATCTAGCATCGGTGTGCTCGGGTACACTCAGTGCTCGGCCCAGTGCGAGCTGCTTGCAGTGTGTGAATGGATTTCATGGGGGTAAAACCATCATTATAGGATGTATTGTGTACAAGAAAAAAACACCCTCCCTCCCCGGAAATGCTCTGTTTATGGCTGGATGCATGTGGGGAGAGACCAGAGCTGCCCAATCAGTGACTTCCAATGGGGTTCAGGACAAGTCCAGTACCCGAACTGAACTTTATCTAAGTCCGGCTGAAAAAGCCGAACCCGAACTTCAACGGGTCCGGTCAGCTCTATTTGTGGGTAGCCTCATTAAAAAAAAAAAATCCCTTGGATATCAGACATATAAAATCCTTTAGTTTTTTATTACATGAATTATCCTTTGTAAAGTGATCATTTTTATAACATAAAGGGCCCAATTTATGCGGGTGCCACTTGTGATTCATGAAGTAGTGCATGCCTCTTCATGAATCCAGAGCGTCTTAACAACTTCCACATATCTAGTCTGCAGTGTGATTCAATTCTCCAGTCACTATTTTTGTGTGAAATGTCTACAGCTCTGCGCCAACTCCAGAGGTTCGGAGGCAAAATCATCACATCTAGACAATAGAGTTAGATAGGCATGAAGAATATATATTTACAAGCATTTATTAACAAAACAACAAGTTTTGAAATGCAATTATATACAATGCGATATACTTCAGAGTTCCTATCTCCAATCTAGGGCTGCGCTTTGTAGTAAATAAAGGAGTGTGCAATCTGAGATTAGTGAATTATCTAAATATAATCCAGTATCAAAACTATTCAAAAATATTCCTGAAGGCTCTCAAAAGGGCTAAAGGCCCCGTTACACGAAGCGATATCGCTAGCAATAGCTGGCGAGCATACCCACCCCCCTCGTTTGTACGTCACAGGCAAAACGTTGCCCGTGGCGCACAATATCGTTAGTCCCAGTCACACGTACTTACCTGCCTAGCAACGTCGCCGTGGCCAGCAAACCGCCTCCTTTCTAAGGGGGCGGTTTGTGCGGTGTCACAGCAACGTCACATGGCAGGCGGCCAATAGAACGCAGGTAAGCTGTTGCCGGAGAACGCAGGTAAGCTGTTGTTCGTCGTTCCCGGGGGTGTCACACGTAGTGATGTGTGCTGCGTCAGGAACGATACACAACCTGCGGTCAGAAGGAGGAACAACATTTTTAAAATGAACGACGTGTCAACGATCAACGACAAGGTGAGTATTTTTGATCGTTAACACTCACTCTGAGCTGTTAAACGCAATGATGTATCTAACGACGCCAGATGTGCGTCACGAATTCTGTGACCCCAACAACATATCGTTAGATATGTCGTTGCGTGTAACGGGGCCTTAACAGTGTGCCAGCTAAAAAAGAAAATGAATATTCACTGCTCCCCACACCATAATCTTGCCCACCTCTAGGCAGTGAAGCCAGCGCCAACCAAGAGGACGGCGGTATTATTTGCGTGGGGAGCCGTGAATATTCATTCTCTTTAATATCAGGTACACATGATCACCCAGTTGCCGGCTTACTGCTGTGACTGGGCGATCACGTGTGTCTATTAAAGAATGAATATTCACTGCTCCCCAAGCCCATAATCCCGGCTGTGGGGAGCAGTGAATATTCTGGCAGCTTATGTCTGCGTGTAACTGGGGGCACATGACAGTAATGTCATGCACTGCGCCGTTTGCATGATGAAGTCACTTGCCGGCACCAGAAGAGAACACCGTGCACAGGGAGAGCGGAGGGATGGTAAGTATAATTTATTTTCTTATGTGTGCAGCGTGATGGGGAAATATATACAAGAATGGGCCCAAGATGACATATATACGAGTATGGGAGACACATATACCTGGAAGGGGCCAAGAATGGGGGACACTAGTACGGAATTGGGGGATTTTCTCCCCGTAACAGTGTCAGAAGCAGATCCCACCCCATAACAGTGCTTCATGACCACATTTTTTGCGTTAATTTTTTCCCTATATTCCTCTTTCAAAACCTAGGTGTGTCTTATGGTCTAAAAAATACAATAATTTCTAAAAAGAAAGAAAATGGTTCTTTCCCTCACCAATTCTTACTTAAGGAACTGTAGCCGATTTTAGGATAAAACCCTTTGTATTATGGTACATCATGATGGCGTCTCCCGTGTGACTCATCTGACAACAGGACCTGATTAAGGCTAAGACCGCACTTTGCGTTGCCCTACATGCAGTTTAGAATGCATGTTTTTGCCTTAATTGATTTCACCAAAGTTGCCTTTTTCAGAAATTTAGCGCTGAAAACGCATGCGTATTTACCACGTTTTAGATGCGTTTTCAGCGCTTCTTACCTGCTTTTTGACCTGCGTTTTGACAGATGCGTTTTGAACATCAAGACAATGGTAAATAAAGTTTAGACAGTCAAACTAAATGAAAAAAGAGAAAAAAACCCCAAAACATATATTTTGTGAATTAATAAAGAAAATAGTTATATTTAATGAAATTATAGCGGTTTTATAATAATTTATGTTAAAATAGGAATAAACTTAAACTTTTCTTTAATTTAATTGTCGAACTATGTATGTGTGTAAAGGGACATATTAATCCATTAATTTGATGTCAGAAAAGCATGCATTTTTGCAGTCCAAAACGCAGTGTTTCTGCAGCTAAAAAGCAGGTAAAACGCAGGTATTTTGATGTTTGTTGCTTTTTGCTACTTCTCATTGACTTCAATGTTAGCAAAACGCTGCAGAAATGGCAAAAACAACTGACATGCTGCTTCTTTGAATGCATGTTTTTTGCCACAAATTATGCAAATTAAACGCAGCGTTTTAAAACGCAAAGTGCGGTCAGGAAATCATCATTTTCTATAGACTATAATGGAAAACCAAAACGCAGGCCATTTGGCATGAAAACGTTGCAGCTCAAAACGCTGCAGAAACGCAGGTAAAAACGCAAAGTGCGGTCTTAGCCTAATGGTAAAAACATTTGGTAAATTTTGAAAGCAAAAATGGCTGCTCCGCTCTGTTGGTTTTCTGATGTCGGCAAAACTTGATTTACCAGTTATACATTTCAATTATTCACAACATCAAAAAGGTTCCTTCCCTTTGCGGCTTCTTCACATGTTTAACCCCTTAACGACCCTTGTCGTACTGGGTACGTCATGGTGACATGGTGCTAAACGACCCATGACGTACCCAGTATGTTATGGCGAAATCGCGGCCCCGGAGCCCCGGTGAGTGCAATCGGTGCACACAAACCTTAGATTCGGAGAGGAGGGGACCTCTGCCTGACCTCAGGAGGGGTGGTGCCTCCTCCCCGGACCTAAGGAGGCTGTGATTGGCTGACGAACACCGCTCAGCCAATCACAGCCACTGTAATGCTTCAACCATTGAAAATGGCTGAAACATTGAAATCCAGCCATATTAGTGCAGCTGTAGCACCGATTATTGGCTGGAGCTGGGTGATCGGTGCTTCACCCGCCCCCAGCTCTGATTGGAGAGATCGGCCTTGTGACCGATCTCTCCAGTCACCGTGGATCTGCGGCCGGTGACCACTCCCCTCCGCTTTACTCCGTCCGTGGAAGCCGAGAAAAGCGATCCCTGCAAGTGCCCCGGTAAGCCCCTGCCCCCGATCCGCTGCAACCGCCGCCGATCTCCTCTATCTGCTGCTGCCGCCTTTATCTGCCACCGCTCTCTCCCATCAGCTGCTGCCCCCCTCCGTGAGCTGCTGCCCGCTCTCTCCCATCCTCATCTGCTGCCCCCTCCACCATCTCCCACCCTGTGAGATCTGCTGGCCGCCTCCACCCTTTCACCTTCCCGATCTGCTGCCCGCTGTCCGCCATCTCACCTCCGCGATCTGCTGCCCGCCATCTCACCTCCGCGATGTGCTGCCCGCTGTCCGCCATCTCACCTCCGCGATGTGCTGCCCGTCTCCCCATCTCACCTCCGCGATGTGCTGCCCGTCTCCCCCATCTCACCTCCGCGATGTGCTGCCCTTCTCCCCATCTCACCTCCACGATGTGCTGCCCGTCTCCCCCATCTCACCTCCGCGATGTGCTGCCCGCCTCCCCAACCTCACCTCCGCGATGTGCTGCCCCTTCCCCATCTCACCTCCGCGATGTGCTGCCCGCCTCCCCATCTCACCTCCGCGATCTGCTGCCCGCCTCCCCATTTTACCTCCGCGATCTGCTGCCCGCTGTCCTCCATCTCACCTCCGTGATGTGCTGCCCACCATCTCACCTCCGATGTGCTGCCCCTCCCCCATCTCACCTTCCTGATCTGCTGCCCCCTCCCCCATCTCACCTTCCTGATCTGCTGCCCCTTCCCCCATCTCACCTCAGCGATGTGCTGCCCGCTATCTCACCTCCACGATCTGCTGCCCCCTCCCCATCTCACCTTTCCGATCTGCTGCCCCCTCCCCCATCTCACCTTCCCGATTTGCTGCACGCTGTCTGCCATCTCACCTTCCAGATCTGCTGCCCCCTCCCCATCTCACCTCCACTATCTGCTGCCCGCCTCCCCATCTCACCTCCACGATCTGCTGCCCTCTCCCCCATCTCACCTTCCCGATCTGCTGCCCGCTGTCTGCCATCTCACCTCCGCGATCTGCTGCCCACTATCCGCCATCTCACCTTCCCGATCTGCTACCTCCTCCCCGATCTCACCCTCCCCATCTGCTGCCCGCTCTCCCTCATCAGCTGCTGCCCCCTCTTTCACCCTCCCTGATCTCCTGCCTGCTCTCTCCCATCCTCTTCATCTGAAGCCCCCTACCCCACCTCTCACCCTCCCCGATCTGCTGCCCCCTCCACCACCTCTCACCCTGATCTGCTGCCCACCCTCCACCGCTCTTCCATCTGCCGAGCCCTCTCCCATCCTCCGCCGCGCCCTCTCCCATCCTCCGCCGTGACCTCTCCCATCCTCATTCCATCTTTTTATTCATCCCACCTAGTCCCCCCCTTTTTGCAGCACATCCGTGCATGCGTCCTGATTTATTTTCTGTAAACTAAGAAATACAAATAAACTTAGTTTAGGGCCAGTAAAATTCTATTGTAGTAATCGTCAACTACAGTATTTTTTACTGAATATTGTAAGGGTCAGCCCAGTGCCACACGTGAGAGCGATGCACGAGTCTCACATTGCATCATCCGGCACGGTCGCTCTCTTCCAGACAGGAGTGTGCGGCTGTGCCGGATGATGTGATGCGAGATTCGTGCATCGCTCTCACGTGTGGCACTTGCCATAGTGTCAGTTGCAGGTGCTCATTATTTTATTATTATTTTTTTTCTGACGGCCGTATTTTTTATTTCGCCAAACTAAGTTTTTTGTAGGGTGGGGGTCTAGTTTCCAAAATGGGGTCACATGTGGGGGAGCTCCATTGTTTAGGCATCTCAGTGGGGTCTCCAAATGCAACATGGGGTCCGCTAATAATTCCAACCAATTTTGCTGTGAAATGGCGCTCCTTCTCTTCTGAGCCCCGCCGTGCGCCCAAACAGTTGATTTCCACCACATATGAGGTATCTGTGTACTCAGGAGAAATTGCACAATATGTTTTATGGTGCATTTTTTCCTGATACCCTTGTGAAAAAAGAGCCTACCTGTTTGAAAAAACAATTTTGTGTTAAAAGAAAAAATATATATATTTTCACGGCTGAACATTACAAACGTTTGTGAAGCCTCCAGGGGTTCAAAGTGCCCATTAAACAGCTAGATAAATTCCATGAGGGCTCTAGTTTCCAAAATGGGGTCACTTGTGGGGGAGCTCCATTGTTTAGGCACCTCAGAGGGTCTTCAAACCCGACATGGCGTCCGCTAATGAGTGCAGCTAATTTTGCACTCAAAAATTCAAAATGGCGCACCTTGCCTTCCGAGCCCTGCCATGTACCCAAACATTTGATTTCCACCACATATGAGGTATCTGCGTACTCAGGAGAAAATGCACGATACATTTTATAGTGCATTTTTCCTGATACCCTTGTGAAAATGCTAAATTTTATGGCTAAAGTAACATTTTTGTGTAAAAAAGTAAACTTTTCATTTTTTCCTTCTACATTGCTTTGGTTCATGTGAAGCTCCTAAAGGGTTAATAAACTTCTTGGATCTGGTTTTGAGCAGAGTGAGGGGTGCAGATTTTAGAATGGGTCACTTTTGGGTATTTTCTGTCGCCTAGGTATCTCAAATCACTCCAAATGTGATGTGGTAAAAATTTTTTTGTAAATTTTGTTGGAAAAATGAGAAATTGCTGATGAACTTTGAACCCTTCTAACTTCCTAACAGAAAAAAATTTTGTTTCAAAAATTGCGTTGGTGTAAAGCAGACATGTGGGAAATGTTATTTAGTAACTATTTTGTGTGACATATCTCTCAGATTTATGGGCATAAAATTTAAAATTTTGAAAATTGCAAAATTTTCAAAATTTTCGCCAAATTTCCGAATATCGGCCTAAATTTACCACTGACATGAAGTACAATATGACACGAAAAAACAATGTCAGAATCACCAGGATCCGTTGAAGCGTTCCAGAGTTATAACCTGTCAAAGGGACACTGGTAAAAATTGCAAAAAATGGCCGGGTCTTTAAGGTGAAAACAGGCTGGGGGCTGAAGTGGTTAACAAGATGTGATTTCTGTAAATTACATTTTCCACATTCAGAACATAAAAATGGTCTATTTTGTGTGATTTTTTTGATGGTAAACAAGACCTGATTTCCTAGTAAAACATTTCCCACATTCTGGGCATGAAAATGGCTTCTCCCCTGTGTGAGATCTTTGATGTACAACAAGTTCTGATTTCCACTTAAAACATTTCCCACACTCTGAACATGAAAATGGCTTCTGCCCTGTATGACAGCTTTGATGCACAACAAGTTCTGATTTCCGAATAAAAAATTTCCCACACTCTGAACATGAAAACAGCTTCTCCCCTGTGTGAAATCTTTGATGCACAACAAGATTTGATTTCTGAATAAAACATTTCCCACACTCTGAACATGAAAATGGCTTCTCCCCTGTATGAGATCTTTGATGCCTAACAAGATCTGATTTGAAATTAAAACATTTCCCACACTCTGAACATGAAAACAGCTTCTCCCCTGTGTGAAATCTTTGATGCACAACAAGATTTGATTTCTGAATAAAACATTTCCCACACTCTGAACATGAAAATGGCTTCTCCCCTGTATGAAATCTTTGATGCCTAACAAGATCTGATTTGAAATTAAAACATTTCCCACATTCTGAACATGAAAATGGCTTCTCCCCTGTGTGATATCTTTGATGCACAACAAGATCCGATTTCCGAATAAAATATTTCCCACATTCTGAACATGAAAATGGCTTCTCCTCTGCGTGACATATTTGATGCCTAACAAGATCTGATTTGAAATTAAAACATTTCCCACACTCTGAACATGAAAATGGCTTCTCTCCTATGTGACGTTTTCCATGGTCAACAAGATTTGATTTCTGAATAAAACATTTCCCACACTCTGAACATGAAAATGGCTTCTCCCCTGTATGAGATCTTTGATGCCTAACAAAAGCTGATTTGTGAATAAAACATTTCCCACATTCTGAACATGAAAATAGCTTCTCCCCTGTGTGATATCTTTGATGCACAACAAGATCCGATTTCCGAATAAAATATTTCCCACATTCTGAACATGAAAATGCCTTCTCCTCTGTGTGACATATTTGATGCCTAACAACATCTGATTTGAAATTAAAACATTTCCCACACTCTGAACATGAAAATGGCTTCTCTCCTATGTGACGTTTTCCATGGTCAACAAGATTTGATTTCCTAGTAAAACATTTACCACATTCCAAGCATGAAAATGGCTTCGCCCCTGTGTGAGATCTTTGATGCATAACAAGATTTGATTTCCGAATAAAACATTTCCCACACTCTGAACATGAAAATGGCTTCTCTCCTATGTGACGTTTTCCATGGTCAACAAGACTTGATTTCCTAGTAAAACATTTACCACATTCCAAGCATGAAAATGGCTTTGCCCCTGTGTGAGATCTTTGATGCATAACAAGAGTTGATTTCCGAATAAAACATTTCCCACATTTTGAACATGAAAATGGTTTGTCCCTTGTAGGGGCCGTTTCATGTTCCACATCCGTTCTGTAACTTTTATTTTGCTTACAATTCTGTGATAAATCGGAATTTTGGACTTGTTTGAAAAGATCTGATGATAAAGCTTTCTGAGGAAGGACTGGAGGTATATCTGGGACACCAGCATGCTCTTTATATGTATCATGTGTGATACTTTCATCATCTGTTTTAAATTCTAAAGATAATAGATTTCCATCGGAACTCCCAATACAGTCATCTGTTAAAAATAAACACAATGTTATTATTTTTTAATATCTTGAAATTACATCAAAAATTTGGGAGGAAAATGAGGGGTGCGCCTTAAAATCCAAATATAGCTTTACCTGGGAGTCCTGTCTGTGCGGCGATCGGGCGGCCGGGTGCCTGTGGCTGCGTGCAAGCGGCCGGCAGCCGGGTGCCTGTGTGCGGGAGGCAGCCGGCACCGACAGGCACCCGGCTGCCGCCGTCAAGCAGGCACAGGCACCCGACTGCCGCCCGCAGGCACAGGCACCCGACTGCCGCCCTCATGCAGCCACAGGTACCCGGCTGCGTGCACGCAGGTTTTGCGGGCCGCCTGCTGGCTGCCACCCTTTGCGTGCGGGCGGCTGTGCAGCAGGTTACCCAGTTTGTCCGCGGTCCCAAATTCAAATGATGGCGCCGGGAGCGGGCGCGTACGCAGATGGAGCTCTTGGATGAGAGCTCCATCTGCGCACGCGCCGCTCCATGCACCATCATTTGAACCGGGACCGTGGACACTGGGACACTCACCGCACCGGCCTGCTGCACGACTCACCCGCCGCCACTGCTGCTGCCACCACGGACCCCGCGGCTCCTGCCACCACGGACCCCGCCGCCACTGACCCGCCGCGCCTGCCAGCACAACCTCTGCCTCCTGTGACCCCGCTTCACCACCACTGCTGCCCCCCTTCGGTAAGAGAACACCGGAGTATAAGACGGACCCCATTTTAATTTTTTTACCTTTTTTATGTCTAATTTGGTGTGCGTCTTATAATCCGGTGCGTCTTATAAAGCAAAAAATACGGTTTTGTTTTTTTTTAAAACCATAATATCAGAAATGAAATTAAGAAAAAATGTATTCTGAATCTGTTGTCCAATTTCGACATGTAAAGGCTGCTTTACACGCTACGATATCGCTAGTGATATTGCTAGCGAGCATACCCGCCCCCGTCATTTGTGCGTCACGGGCAAATCGCTGCCCGTGGTGCACAATATCGCTAACACCTGTCACACGTACTTACCTTCCGAGCGCAGTCTCTGTGTGCAGCGAACAACCTCTTTGTTAAGGGGGAGGTTTGTGCGCTGTCACAGCGACGTCACACAGCGAGCGACCAATAGAAGCGGAGGGGCTGAGAGCAGCCGCATTAACGACACACCAACCTCGTTGCCGGAGGACGCAGGTAAGCTGTTGTTCGTTGTTCCCGAGGTGTCACATGTAGCGATGTGTGCTGCCTCAGGAATGACAAACAACCTGCGTCAATAACGAGCAACGATCTTTTGAAAATGAATGGCGTGTCAACAATCAACGATTAGGTGAGTAATTCAGATCGTTAAGGCGCGTTCGTAGGTGTCACACGCAACGACGTTGCTAACGATGCCGGATGTGCGTCACAAATTCTGTGAGCCCGATGACATATCATTAGCGATATCGTTCGTGTAAAGCCCCCTTTAGAGTTACATCTTCGTTAATTTGAATCTCCCATTCCTAGCACCAGTTCTCTGGAATATGCTACAGTAAATAATCTGATTGATTGTGACAGGGGGCTCTTATACTGTCCCTCACGCTAGGGGACCATAAAATATTCCTAACCTCTCGATTACCCCTTAAGATGGAGATGCCCAAGTCCTGTGACTTACTATTCTCCTGACCAAATCTAATCTGTTATCTCCCGGGGAAGGAAGGGGCAGGAATATGATGGAAACACAGATTAAGGCCCCCTTCACACGTCCAAAAAAATCATGCACGTGTTTCACAGACGTGTCAAAGGTGCGTTTTCCCCTCCGTGTGCCGTGTTTATGGCACTACGTGTGTTATACGTAATAACACACGGAGAACGGAAAGTCCCGCCTTACCTTTTTCTTCCGGAACTGTCTGTGGTGCTGAATCCAAGTGTCCGGCACAGGCCACGCCCCGCTGACGCTGCTTCCGGCCCCCAGTGAAGAAGATGCGTTGTTCAAATTCACTGGGGGTTGGATGCATGTGACAGCCGCGGCAGACACTGCAGGGCTGGTGGAGGTGGTGAGTATGTGTTTTTTTTATTTTAAAAATGACACGTGTGTTTCTCCGGCGCGTGTCACGTGGGCCCGCATCCACACTACATCCGTGTGGTACGTGTGCGGGCCACGTGACACCCGTGCTGCCGGAGAAACACTGACATGCATCCGTGTGGAGCACACGGGCTCACGTGTGCTCCACACGGAGGCACGGGCCAATGGCTGCACACGTGCGTGCACATAAACCCATTAATTTTAATAGGTTTACGTGTGCCCGTGTCTCCGGTACATGCGGGCACGGACCTAGCACGTACCGGAGACACGTGCATGTGAAGGGGGCTTAAGACAGACAGGAAACATTTAAGACAAATGGGACACATTGCAAACTCACAGAAATAAACAGTGAGAGACTAAGGAGAAAAGCAAGAGCAGAAAGGCAGCAACAAAAAGACAAAAGGGGTTAACATTACAACAGTTCACAGCAGTAATACACAACAACCACCCGTGATTCTGGATCACAACACCTCACCAGACCAGTATAGGTAACCTATAGCTTGCATTAATGGAATATTCCAGCCAGCATACACAGAAGGGGAGCAATAGATACTTTCTCCTCCACAGCATGTGATCAAAGACATTAACAAGCAGCCCAGCAGAGAATAACTCTTGCTAGCCTGCCCAAGCCTGTGTTTCGACGCCTGCATTTCCTTGCGCTGCTCACAGATATTAGAGAAGTGAACACGCAGAGTACCAGAATCTATAATTTCCACAGATCCTGACGCCACCAAGACAGTTGGCAAAACCTGCAAAAATCTCCTTGTAACATTGATCCACAACATAAACAATTTCAAAGAGATTTTTTTCCAAAGAAGAACAGAAAATAGTTACAGACAGATGCCGGATATTTAACAGGGTTGTCTGGGACTGTAACGTTGATGGCCTAACCTTAGCCTTTGTAACCAAAGCAGGTAGCAGGGTTTTGCAGTCTGTGCAGTCATACATTAGGGCTCTAATTCATCAAGACCGGCGATGTACACTGAAAAATGACGTCAGGGACTGGAGTGAGATTTCTGGAATAGGGAACGCCGCAGTTTGTTATGAATTAGAGAAGCGGTGGCATCACACCCTTCTTCTGGCCAAGCTCTGCCCATTTCGGCAAAGCTGGTTAAAATTTGCGTGAACACACACACACACACCAGCCTTTGGTCACATGATGTGATGTAAAAAAGGTCCTTAAGCAGTCCTATAATTGGCATATAAACATTGGGGCCGCTAGGATTATGAGGCCCTGTGAAATTGTCCAGTTTGCTCTCCCTTTCCTCTAATAACAGTCCTGCATGCCAGCCTGTGTCCTGTTCAGTTCATTTAGACTCCTGCAATTAAGAGACCTTTGGTTACATCATGTCACATGACTTTGAAATCATCAAAGTTCCTTAAACAATCAACCTTAGAATACAACTGATGGAGTCCAGAAGAGAGTGGGGTTCCTGAGAAATTGCGCAGTTTGATTCCTCCCAGCTCCTGACTGTAACTAGGGCTTATTCTTGGAGTAGGGCTTATATTTCAAGCATTCTCCAAAAAGCCCTTAAAATCATGTTAGGGCTTAATTTTGGTGTAGGTCTTATTTTCGGGGAAACAGGGTATTCATGAACACTGCAGGTGTTTAAGTTGCCTTCATAACAACATATAGAAGACACTGGAAGCAAACAGCAGAAGAAGCAGAAGCAAAGAAAATACAGCTGAAAAAAAATCCAGAGAAGAAAGTCTAAAAACGTAAACACAAAATTAGTGCAGAAAGTACATGAGTAGAT
The DNA here is from genome assembly GCF_048569485.1 of Anomaloglossus baeobatrachus. NCBI lineage: Eukaryota > Metazoa > Chordata > Amphibia > Anura > Aromobatidae > Anomaloglossus > Anomaloglossus baeobatrachus. The sequence continues at coordinate 715,244 of NW_027441813.1, read as the reverse complement.
ATCTCTTACTGGATAGAGCTGGAGCAAACACATCCTGAGGAACATCGGGGTCTTCTTGGTTACAGTCCTGTGGGAGAAGAGGACGGGGACATCTCTCTGGTGTTGTCCTCTTACTGGATAGACCTGGAGGAGACACATACAGGGACTGAATTCATTCCTTACATACAGATAATTATAGGCCGTGTGTATTTAGTCCTGTCTATTACCTGGTGATGTGAGGGGCTGGGGAACCTCCATCATGACGTCCTTGTACAGATCTTTGTGTCCTTCTAAATACTCCCACTCCTCCATGGAGAAATAGACGGTGACGTCCTGACACCTTATAGGAACCTGACACATACAATGATACCGTCACCCCGATCCCTTCATAGCGTTACTGTATAATGTCCCAGCATTCCCAGCAGTGTCACCTCTCCAGTCAGCAGCTCAATCATCTTGTAGGTGAGTTCTAGGATCTTCTGGTCATTGATGTCCTCATGTATCGGGGGGTGAGGTGGAGGCCCCGTGATTGGGCTCAGGGGTCTTCCCCATCCCTCAGACAAAGGGGCCTGACAGCGCTCACTAGAGGTCTTCTTCACTACTGTGTAATCCTGGTTATGGAGAGACACAGTAATAAATCTCACTACAGACATTTCCAGAGTCCTCACCTCTCCAGTTCTGTCCATCTGTTATTCCCATAGATAAGAATGATGTAATGTGACGTCATCAGAATCTCTCACCTCTCCAGAAAGCCGGAAGAGGATCTCTAGGGTGAGGTGTAATATCCTCTCCGCCATCTTGTCCCTGTCCATATCCATCCTTGATGGGTCAATCAGGAGAATTCTCTTATATAGAAGATCTCCACTGAGAGAATCCGATATTATAAGGACCTGAATGGGGAGAATATGACGATGTAACATCATAAAGAATCCGGTGTAATAATACAATTTTTGGAGATAACCGTTCACTAGATAGGGATGATTGCCGCACTGCAATGAGGAGTTCAGACTAACTTTGCTGCCTTATTACAGTGAATGGATCTTTTGGGGGTTTCATCTGAATCATTTTATGTGAAGAATTACATGTAGACCTGTCATGCTAATAGGTTGAAAAGAAAGTGACGTAGCCTCACTGCACCCTGAACCAGGCTTATCCAGAGGGGCATCATTAAGTGCCTACCCAATCATCATCAGAGCCTCTGAGGTTGGACTTTGCTGACAGTAGGCACCAGTTACCAATGTGTTCCACAAGGAGGCTGTGTATCATGAGAAAGATGGGGCGGAGGATCACTGCCTCTAGGGAAGAACAGGAAGGATAAACCCTATCACTTACTCTGAGCAACCCTGAGCTCCCCGATGTCCCAAGACAGGTTCTTTCACGTCGTGCGACAATCACGTGTCTTACCCTAATCACAACCGTGTCTAGTGAGCAGGGCAGGAGGAACACTAGTCCTGCTTTATGATAATGACACAAAAGGAAAACAACAAAGGAAAATAAACTGCATTCCCAAACAACAAGTGGTAAAAAAGGGGGATGGAAGAGAAATGAATAAAAAGGGAGATGATCAATAGGAAGACACCAAAGAAAATTTCCAAGCAGCAATCTCCAGGATCAAATTCAAAAAAGTTTCTCTTTCCATGGCTTTCACCTCCATGCCAGCACCATGGGAAAACAAGTTATCCCTGGCAACTACTGAGGTAAAGTGGTGAGAACTTATACCAGGAGGGAGTGCAAAAATCAGAACAGCTGAGACAACTCAGGATGGTAAGCCAAGAAAGACGGAAGGGTCCACTTAACCCTAGCAGCACTAGCACAAGGATCGTCTGCACAGCTAAGTGGAAAGCAAAGCAGATCCAACTAGTGCTGGCTTGCGCGGTGACCTTCTGACCCATGGGATAGGGGCGACCTCTCTCTGTCTGATAACCTGGTGTTGAAACCCTGATGTAAGTGTTCAGTGTAGAGAAGGGGATAAATGTGATCTAAAAGTCACAGACAGATGGAGAAGTCACATCTATGATCAGCTCTAATCCTGCTGTGGCGCCCCTGAGGCTTCAGGCGCCACAGGGTACTGCACCTTAATTAGGGTGTAGTACTTATCCTGGGTCCAAGGAGGGTCGGTACCGGTTCCACCAACACACATACACACAGTTACAATGGGTTGCCCTCCCCAATGGGGACCGTACCAGGGTCGGGTCACAGTAGGGGGTCACAACAGCGGTTGGGTTTACAGGACGCCTCCGCACCAGGGGCTCTCCAATCCACAGAAGCTGGTACCCAGGGTCAGGGAGAAGAAACCACCAAAGGGAGTCAGGAGCACACAGTGGGAAGAGCAGGTTGACCTAGGTGACAGTAGTGAACCAGCCGGTGGCAGCGGCTGGGGGCAACAGCTTGGAACACACAACACAACTCCAAAAGGAGGGAACAGCTCTAGACACGGAGCAGAGCGGATGTGCCTCGAGGCAGCTCTGTGGGCCAAGGCATTTGAACACGGTCGCTGGGGAGAAGCAGGCGGCTGCTTCCACAGGACCGGCGCTGTCGGGGTACAGAACCCTAGGGCAGATATACTTCACGTTGCCTACCAACTCTGCAAGGGTCGCAGGAATGGCTAGAAGAGTCATCGGACCTGTCCCACCGAGTCTGCAGCCAAATAGCATATAGGATCCGGGGTTTAGGTCTTGGACCAGCCCCACATCGGAACCACGCTATCAGCATACAGAATGGGACACTTTACTGACACCGGGATCCCCAAGTGATTCACGCCACGGGGATCCAATACTTAGCACAACATAGGAGGAAGGGCCCATAGACTGACAGACACCAGATCTGAACTTCCACAGAATCGTTATCGGCTGGAGTCCATCGTGGCGGAGCACGGTACTCTGGGGCAGCGCCTAAACTACCAGCGAGTAAAAGACATGGAACCGCAGCCCCTGTCTCTGCTTCTCCTTTTCCGGCGCCAACGGGGACCACCACCACCCCAGTTCGTCTTCAGTCATCCACCCTGCGGTAACCCCACTCTGCCTGTGATGAGCGACACCATCCCAGCGGCGACCTTCACCACCAGCCCCGGAGAGGATAAAACAAAACTGAGCACAAGACCTTCACAGCCGTCTACACATCATAGGGAAATTTCATGGCACCTTCTCTCCATCTACCTGATGATCCTGAGGAACATCGGGATCTTCTTGTTTACAGTCCTGTGGGAGAAGAGGACGGGGACATCTCTCTGGTGTTGTCCTCTTACTGGATAGAACTGGAAGAGACACATACAGGGGCTGAATTCATTCCTTACATACAGATAATTATAGGCCGTGTGTATTTAGTCCTGTCTATTACCTGGTGATGTGAGGGGCTGGGGAACCTCCATCATGACGTCCTTGTACAGATCTTTGTGTCCTTCTAAATACTCCCACTCCTCCATGGAGAAATAGACGGTGACGTCCTGACACCTTATAGGAACCTGACATATACAATGATACCGTCACCCCCGATCCCTTCATAGCGTTACTGTATAATGTCCCAGCATTCCCAGCAGTGTCACCTCTCCAGTCAGCAGCTCAATCATCTTGTAGGTGAGTTCTAGGATCTTCTGGTCATTGATGTCCTCATGTATCGGGGGGTGAGGTGGAGGCCCCGTGATTGGGCTCAGGGGTCTTCCCCATCCCTCAGACACAGGGGCCTGACAGCGCTCACTAGAGGTCTTCTTCACTACTGTGTAATCCTGGTTATGGAGAGACACAGTAATAAATCTCACTACAGACATTTCCAGAGTCCTCACCTCTCCAGTTCTGTCCATCTGTTATTCCCATAGATAAGAATGATGTAATGGACGTCATCAGAATCTCTCACCTCTCCAGTAAGCCGGAAGAGGATCTCTAGGGTGAGGTGTAATATCCTCTCCGCCATCTTGTCCCTGTCCATATCCATCCTTCACGGGGCAATCAGGAGAATTCTCTTCTATAGAATAAAACCACTGAGAGGATCCGATATTGTAGAGACCTGAATGGGAAGGAGATGAGCCGATATGTAACATTAATCAGGATAATAATGAAGGGAAGATATCATTTGGGCAGTAAAAAAATATTTCAACATGAAATGAAGTTGCCCCTAAAATGGTATCAATGAAAACGTCGGCTCATCAAGCAAAATATAAGTCGTTACTCAACTCCGATGTCGGAAAATGGAGACACAAGCCGATTTTTTTATGTTTTGTTTTGTTTGTTTTTTTTTATTTACTACTAGAGATGAGTGAACCTGGAGTTCGGTTTTCGGTACAAACTCAGACTTTCCAAAATAAAGTTCAGGTTTGGAGTTCGGGAGCTTTACGTATGGAAACCGCTCTCGTGTGATCAGATCTATTGTGCTCCAAGAAATAAAACGGAAAAAACCCGCCCTCCCCCGGAAGTGATCTGTTTATGGCTGCATGTGGGCGGAGACCCGAACTGCCAATCAGTGACTTCAAATAAAGTTCAGGTCAAGTCCAAGTCCAGAACTGATCTTTGCAAATGTTCAGCTGGACCAGCAGAAGCCGAACGTCCACGAGTCCGCTCATCTCTAGTCACCACTTAGATAATAAGAAATGTGGGAGTCTGATATTGCCGTAATCACACTGACCTGGAGAATCACGCTGACCGCTCACTTCCAGCACATCGTGAATGGAGTAAAAACAATGATGGAATTATTTTTTTTTCACCATTACACCGCACTTGGAATTTTTACTTAATTTCCAGTAGATTTTATGGTAAAATTAAAACCTATGCGTCATTTAAAAAAAAAACAAAACCAAAACAAACCAACTATCCTTTATACGGCAATGTGGGTGGAAAAATAAAAGAGCCGCACAGCTACACACAATCATGTAGCAAAGGAGAGGAAATCCATCCATCTCTACATAAGGCAGAGACGGTTTATTACTGCCTCTGCCTTCTCTGTCACTGTATACACAGCTTTGGTGTAATGCAGCTGGAACAGCGAGGGACCCGACAGTGACACAGATCTCTGTGTGAGAGCCCATCCACCATCGGTACTTGCCAACTGTAATTGTTTGGGGTCTGGTGAGTGCAATTATTTTTTGGGGGGGATATTTGCTTTCTTTCATAAAACTCCTGCTGTATTCTTTAACTTTTTTTAGATGGTTGGACAATTCATTATGGAACCACAACCAAGGTGTATTTTTGAATTAGGGCTTATGTTTTAAGTATACTCAAAAAAGCCCTCAAAAATCCTACTAGTGCTTATTTTCCGGGTACGTCTTATTTTCGAGGAAACAGGGTAGAAAGTGCTGACGGTGCCTCCTCCCCCATATACAGAGGATATGGTCACCGCTGAGACATTATATCAGCCCCAGTCACAAGGGAAGTAAGAAGAAAATCTAAATAAATACTGAATTGATCCCCCTCCCGCCCCCTGCCAAGTGTGTGACATATAGGAAAATACCACTGTCAATGCAAATCTCTGCTATTGGACACGACCAGGTAAAAAAACCGGCCATATGTACAAAATAAGAAGTGTTACTAAATAGCTAAGAAATATGTAAATGTGATCATAGACATACAGTGCCTACAAGTAGTATTCAACCCCCTGCAGATTTAGCAGGTTTACACATTCGGAATTAACTTGGCATTGTGACATTTGGACTGTAGATCAGCCTGGAAGTGTGAAATGCACTGCAGCAAAAAAGAATGTTATTTCTTTTCTTTTTTTTTTTTTTTTAAATTGAGAAAAGTTTATTCAGAGGGTCATTTATTATTCAACCCCTCAAACCACCAGAATTCTGTTTGGTTCCCCTAAAGTATTAAGAAGTATTTCAGGCACAAAGAACAATGAGCTTCACATGTTTGGATTAATTATCTCTTTTTCCAGCCTTTTCTGACTAATTAAGACCCTCCCCAAACTTGTGAACAGCACTCATACATGGTCAACATGGGAAAGACAAAGGAGCATTCCAAAACCATCAGAGACAAGATCGTGGAGGGTCACAAGGCTGGCAACGGGTACAAAACCCTTTCCAAGGAGTTGGGCCTACACTGTTGGCAGCATCATCCGGAAGTGGAAGGCTTATGGAACTACTGTTAGCCTTCCACGGCCTGGACAGCCTTTGAAAGTTTCCTCCCGTGCCGAGGCCAGGCTTGTCCGAAGAGTCAAGGCTAACCCAAGGACAACAAGGAAGGAGCTCAGGGAAGATCTCATGGCAGTGAGGACATTGGTTTCAGTCAATACCATAAGTAACGTACTCCACCGCAATGGTCTCCGTTCCAGACGAGCCCGTAAGGTATCTTTACTTTCAAAGCGTCATGTCAAGGCTCGTCTACAGTTTGCTCATGATCACTTGGAGGACTCTGAGACAGACTGGTTCAAGGTTCTCTGGTCTGATGAGACCAAGATCGAGATCTTTGGTGCCAACCACACACGTGACGTTTGGAGACTGGATGGCACTGCATACGACCCCAAGAATACCATCCCTACAGTCAAGCATGGTGGTGGCAGCATCATGCTGTGGGGCTGTTTCTCAGCCAAGGGGCCTGGCCATCTGGTCCGCATCCATGGGAAGATGGATAGCACGGCCTACCTGGAGATTTTGGCCAAGAACCTCCGCTCCTCCATCAAGGATCTTAAGATGGGTCGTCTGTGACGGGGTGTACAGCAGAGCAAAAAGAGACAACAGGCCGAGGATGATCCAACAGGTTTACTAACAGGAATACAGGAACAGCACACGACAAGTCCAAATAAAACAGATTCGGGGGCACCTCCCGATAATCCAAAGTGCCAGATCACGACGTAATAGTCCTTTTCAGAGTCCCAGAAATCCCACACAATCCACTGGACGGCGAGATCTGTCCGCAGAATCAGATCTCGCTCCCTTCCTCTTCAAAACTCAGCTCCCAACTAACTGCTCTAACATGTTCTTCTCTCCTGGGATCAGCCCCTTAGGTGGGCACACCTCCCCCTGGCCATTTGATGCATGAATGGACTTTAGACTGCTGGCTCTGTTCTGTTTACCAATTTGTAGATTGGAGAAGTCCCATGCTGAGAAGAACAATATATATATGCAACCCCCACCAAATCAATGACAATAGCTACTGCTGAAGCCTGATTGCAATATGATACAGGCTGGGGGGGGTATGGTCACTTAAATCCCAAGACATAGTATTACAGCAAATACAGTGAGAAGGCAAAACACATCATGACAATTCCTTCCCCTCCCAACTTGTGTACGTACTAGGGACCTCTACAGGTCGCTGGTAAAGTACACGCAGGCATGGCTGACAGGACTCAAGGCTCCTCTTGCCTGGACAGTCCATCTGCATTTTGGTGTTGGCTGCCCCTTCTATATTGTATGGTAAAGTTATAGGGCTGCAGAGCCAGGCTCCATCGCAGTAATCGTCCATTGTCCCCAGAGACTCTGTTCAGCCAGGTGAGGGGATTGTGATCAGTAACCACAGTGAATTCTCGTCCATACAGATACGGCCGTAGTTTCTTAAGGGCCCACACTACAGCCAGACATTCTTTTTCAACAGTTGCATAGGCCACTTCTCGGTCCAGCAGTTTCCTTCTGAAGTAGGCAATGGGGTGTTCGTCCCCAGCTGCATTCACCTGGCTGAGGACAGCTCCCAGTCCATAAGCAGAGGCGTCCGTTTGCACAATAAATCTCCGCTTGTAGTCTGGAGCAGCCAGGACAGGATCGCAGACCAGAGCGTCCTTCAGCCGGTTAAAATCCTCATCACAGGCTGGAGTCCAGATCACCAGCCGGGGCATTGTTTTCTTGGTCAGGTCGGTAAGAGGCTTGGCCACAGTATTGAAATGAGAAACAAATTTTCGGTAATAACTGGCAGTGCCCAGAAAATCCATAACTTGTTTCTTAGTTTGGGGTACAGGCCAGTCTCTAATAGCCTGGATTTTGGCAGGCTCAGGACGGAGCTTCCTTCCTCCCACTCTATGCCCTAGATATTGGACTTCACCCATCCCCAATTGGCATTTATCAGGTCGAATAGTTAGGCCGGCTGCCAGAATCAGGTCCAAAATAATGGCTACTTGATTCAGATGTTCCTCCCATGTGTGGCTGAAGACGGCGATATCATCCAAGTAGGCACAAGCAAAGTCACCACATCCCCGGAGGATCTGGTCCACCATTCCCTGGAAGGTGGCCGGGGCATTTTTCATTCCAAAAGGCATGCTTAGAAATTCATACAGACCAAAGGGGGTTATAAAAGCAGACCGTTCTCTCCCTTCATCCATTAGAGGGATCTGCCAGTATCCCTTACTGAGATCCAAGGTAGTGACATACCGGGACCCAGCCAGTCGGTCTAGAAGTTCGTCAATACGAGGCATTGGGTAAGGATCGCTGACGGTATGGTCGTTTAGTCGCCGATAGTCCACACAAAATCGAGTACTCCCATCCTTCTTGGGTACTAACACCACAGGGGAGGCCCAAGGGCTATGGGAGGCCTGGATTACCCCAAGCTGTAACATCTCCTCCAGTTCGTGCTGCATGGTGTTTCGAACTGATTCAGGTACCCGGTAAGGAGCCAGCTGTATGGGACGGATGCCCTGAGTGTCCACATGATGTTGGGTGACGGTGGTTCGACCTGGTTGGGATGAGAAAGCAGCCCGTCTCTGTTGAAGCACTTCCAGCATCTGGATTTTCTGTAAGGAGTCCAGGTGATCTCCCAGGGGAACCTGTTCCACAGTGGATGGGGCTCTCGCTGCTTCCACGAGATCAGGTAGAGAGTCCTCATCCTCTTGACCATCTTCTGAAGCCAACCGACAGCTTGCTATCATTGGAATGTTCCGGTCATGGTACTCCTTAATCATATTCACATGGACAGTCTTTTGCCTTAGCCCCTGATCATCTAAAGCAAGAAGGTAATTGGTATCATTCAGTTTTCTGAGAACCCGGAAGGGACCCTCCCATGTGGTCTGCAGTTTATTCTGCCGATGGGGAACAATCATTAAGACTTGTTGTCCTTCTACAAACTCCCGATAGCGTGCTTTACGGTCATACCATGTCTTCTGTCTGGTTTGAGCCATACGCAAATGACTCTGGGCAAAACTAGCAAGTTGGGCCAGGGTTTCTCGCAGCTTTAGGACATAAGGGACAACAGGGGTTCCTGTATCTTCAACTTGCCCCTCCCAGTATTCCTTGAGCAGGGTTAAGGGTCCTCGGACCTTTCTTCCATAGAGTAGTTCAAAGGGGGAGAACCCAGTGGACTCCTGGGGAACTTCCCGATAGGCAAACAAGAGATGGGGTAGGTACTTCTCCCAGTCTGAATCTCGGTCCGTGAAGGCCCTCAGCATATTCTTCAGAGTGCCGTTGAATCGTTCACAAAGTCCATTTGTTTGGGGATGATACGGGGTCGTTCGGATCGCTCATACTCCACAGGTGCGCCACAGACACTGGACCAACTCTGACATAAACTGGGAGCCTTGGTCCGACAAGATCTCACTGGGGAATCCTACTCTGGTAAAAATAATAACCAAGGCCTCGGCCACCTTGGCTGCAGAGATACTTGACAAGGCCACGGCTTCTGGATATCGGGTGGCATAGTCCACAACAGTGAGAATGTACTGCTTTCCAGATTTACTTGGTTTAGCCAGAGGTTCAATGATATCAACAGCTACTCTTTGAAAGGGTTCTTCTATTATAGGGAGCGGTTGCAGGGGTGCCTTTGGGTGATCTCCGGGTTGCCCTCTACGCTGACATATGTCACAAGTTCGGCAGAAATGCGCCACTGCTTGGGAAATCCCCGGCCAATAAAAAGTTTGAGTCAATCGTCTCTCGGTGCGGGTTTTGCCTTGATGGCCAGCCGTAGGAATGTCATGAGCCAGGTGTAATAGGGGAATTCTGTACTTCTGAGGAACAATCAGCTGTTTGCTATAAGTCCAGGGCTTATCTAGGGAGTCGACATTGGCAACCCGATACAGAAGTCCATTTTCTCTGATAATTCTTTCTCCGTTCTCCCCTAGCTGCCCTATTTCAGCTCGGGCTCTAAAACTAGCAAGGGTGGGGTCAGTCTCTACTTCTTGTCTAAACTGAACTTTATCCCAAGTAACATTCATATTATCTCCACAAGAAGAATCACTCACCGGCTGTAATGGCAGTTCCGGTGGCCTCATTTCCATGGATGGGTTGTACACGTCCACATGGGCTGCTCTCTTGGCTTGACTTCTGGTTACCGCACCGACAAAGTGGCAATGAAGATTCCCCACATCATTTCCTAGAAGAACGTCTGCAGGGAGGCCGCTCATCACACCGACCACACATTGTTTTGCCCCAAAGCCATAATCCAGGGTCACACTCGCTCTTGGAATATATCTCTGGGTACCTCCTGCCAGTTCAATGGCAATTCCTGGTCCCTTTTGAATTGCTTGTGGTTGAATTACTCGGGGATCGGCTATGGTGAGGAAAGCCCAAGTGTCACGGAAGCCAACAACTTTTTGGCCATCCAGCACGACCTCCTGTAGATGTTTGTGCTGAAGATCAGAAGAACAGGTGGCTGGAGCTCGCACCCCATAGACTCCGGGTAGGGGAGCCAGGATATCTGAGTCACTTGACAAGTCATCAGGCACAGAATCCAGCTCTTCTCCTGGTGAAGGTGTCTGTAGATAATGAACAGGCAAAGGCGGTCTGTAGCTGTTCTGTCTCCGAACACCTGGACATTGGAATTGCATGTGCCCAGGCTGCCCACACCCATAACATCTGCGCTCTGTGATTCTTCCTCCACGTCGTATTCCCAAAGGTGGAGCATGAGTAATGCGAGGCACAGTCACACGAAGGTCCCCATGAGTTGACGGTCTAGGGTGATGGTGAACATTGGGGCCAGAAGGACCAGGGGCCACCAGCGTTGGGGGTTTGGTGGTTTTCTTCTCACTGGGTAGTAGTTTTTTCCACTGAGGCTTGATGGTGAGAGCCTCATCAGCTAGAGCTGCAGCTTCCTCCACAGTGGCTGGTCTCCTTTCACGCACCCATTCCCGGATCTCAGCGGGGCACTTGAAGTAAAACTGCTCTTTTAGGAGGACCTGGAGGACGGTCTCCAAGGTTAAGGCCTCCTCTGCCTCCAACCAACGATGCCACAGATGTTTGAGTTTGTGGGCATACATCTTGAAGGACACTTCCTCATCACATGCTAAAGTACGGAACTGAGTCCTGTAAGTGTCTGGCGTTACAGCATAATGTTCTAGAATAGTCTGTTTAATATCCGCATACTCACAGTTCCACCGAGGGTCCATAGCTCTATAGGCTGCAGCAGCTCCACCCTCTAAGAGCCCAACCAGATGCCGGACGCGCTCCCTTTCTGGGACTTCCATTAATCGACACTGATGCTCAAAGTCCTGGAAGAAGCCCTCAATGTCACCAGCAGCCTCATTAAACTGCTTGAAGTCTTTGCGGGACACCCTGGGAAGTTCCCTCATGATGGGTGCTGGGGTTACAGTCTGTCTGGAACCTCTCGCGGCTTCCACAGCGAGCTGCTTATCCAGCAATGCCATCTCCTCCATCCTGCGCTCCTTCTATTTAGCTCCACGCATGACCTCCATCTTATATTCTATGGTGGTCTCCTCTCCCAGCAAGGCCACCTCCTCCTCGTACCACACAACCCATTGACTTTTTTGGGTATTTACCTCCGGCTCCCGTCTTTGCTCCCCTTGCTGTGGAAATTGTTCCTCGGTGCCATCTTGCAGGCAAGCGTTTTCCAATGCCTCAATTAGTTGCTCCTTAGAGGGTCCTTTGTAGCCGACACCTAATTCACGGGCCTTTGTTTGTAGGCTCACCACAGTCCAGTTCCTGTATCCTGAGGTTCTGATTTCAGACGTTGATTGGCCGTTGTCCTCCATTTCTTCTCCTCTGATCCCACCAGTTTGTGACGGGGTGTACAGCAGAGCAAGGAGAGACAACAGGCCGAGGATGATCCAACAGGTTTACTAACAGGAATACAGGAACAGCACATGACAAGTCCAAATAAAACAGATTCGGGGGCACCTCCCGATAATCCAAAGTGCCAGATCACGACGTAATAGTCCTTTTCAGAGTCCCAGAAATCCCACACAATCCACTGGACGGCGAGATCTGTCCGCAGAATCAGATCTCGCTCCCTTCCTCTTCAAAACTCAGCTCCCAACTAACTGCTCTAACATGTTCTTCTCTCCTGGGATCAGCCCCTTAGGTGGGCACACCTCCCCCTGGCCATTTGATGCATGAATGGACTTTAGACTGCTGGCTCTGTTCTGTTTACCAAGTTGTAGATTGGAGAAGTCCCATGCTGAGAAGAACAATATATATATGCAACCCCCACCAAATCAATGACAATAGCTACTGCTGAAGCCTGATTGCAATATGATACAGGCTGGGGGGGGTATGGTCACTTACATCCCAAGACATAGTATTACAGCAAATACAGTGAGAAGGCAAAACACATCATGACAGTCATTTCATCTTCCAACAAGACAACGACCCAAAGCACACAGCCAAGAAAACCAAGGCCTGGTTCAAGAGGGAAAAAATCAAGGTGTTGCAGTGGCCTAGTCAGTCTCCTGACCTTAACCCAATTGAAAACTTGTGGAAGGAGCTCAAGATTAAAGTCCACATGAGACACCCAAAGAACCTAGATAACCTGGGAGAAGATCTGCATGCTGCATGGAGGAGTGGGCCAAGATAACTCCAGAGACCTGTGCCGGCCTGATCAGGTCTTATAAAAGACGATTATTAGCTGTAATTGCAAACAAGGGTTATTCCACAAAATATTAAACCTAGGGGGTTGAATAATAATTGACCCACACTTTTATGTTGAAAATTTATTAAAATTTAACTGAGCAACATAACTTGTTGGTTTGTAAGATTTATGCATCTGTTAATAAATCCTGCTCTTGTTTGAAGTTTGCAGGCTCTAACTTATTTGCATCTTATCAAACCTGCTAAATCTGCAGGGGGTTGAATACTACTTGTAGGCACTGTATAATGAGACGGCGCCCAGCTTTCAGTCATAAGAGTGGCACCGATGCGGTTTTAGTCACTGCTCGGTATACCGCGCTCTCGACACTGACTGACAGCAGGTTCCAATGCTCAGCGGCTGTCAGTCAGTGGGGGGGTATAAATGTGCTAAAAACAGACGTTTCCCTTATTTTCAAACTGGTATCACTCGACATCAGACACAATGCTGAAGTTGGTTTCTTATTCAAGGCTGAAGTTGGTTTCTTATTCGAGGCTGAAGTTGTTTTTTTTTTTTTGTTTCTTTTTACAGGTTTAAGAACAAACATTAAAAAAATCACAATAATAAAATACAATACAGTGCGGAGCCCTGATGTGAATACACTTAAAAGCAGCAAAAAAAGTATCAAACTGGTATAAAATGGGCATCAAAGTGATATCAAAGCTCTTTATTCACAAGGGTAACAGGAAAAAATGCACCATACAATTTATTGTGCAGTTTTCCTGAGTACACAGATACCTCATATGTGCTGGAAATCAAATGTCTGGGCGCACGGCAGGGCTTGGAAGGGAAGGAGCGCCATTTGACTGTAAAATTGGATTCATTAGCGAATGCCATGTCGCTTTTGGAGCTCCTGAGCTGCCTAAACAGTGGAGCTCCATCAAAAGTGATCACATTTTGGAAACTAGACACCTCAAGGATTTTATCCAGTGATATACTGCGCATTTTGAACCCACAGGTACTTTATAGAATTTAATAAACTTAGGTCGTCATATTGAAAATTTTCTTCTTTTTTTCACAAAACTGTTGCTTTAGAACCGAATTTCTCACTTTTTCAAGCGACGCCACAGTTTGTTATCCAATTTCTTATGAGCGCAGGGATACCCCACATGTGGTTAAAAACCTCTGTTTGGACAAAAGGGAAAGCTCATAACAGAAGGAGCACCATGTGAATTTTGGAAAAATTGAAAAAAATTGCGGGCACCACGTCGCATTTTCAGGACCCCTAAGGTACCTATACAGCAGAAACCCCCACAAGTGACCCCATTTTCAAAACTAGACCCTCAAGGATTTCATTCGGGGGTATAGTGAGCATTTTAAACCCACAGGTACTTCACAAAAATGTTGCTGTAGTGCCAAATTTCTCACTTTTAGGCTATGTGCCCACGACCCAGTGACACTGTGTCTAGACGCAATGTCAGCTTTCGTGCAGAGATGTGAGTATTGTCCACTGGAGAACGCAGTGTCCCGGGCCCACGATCCAGGTTCAGGCTGCTGAGGACTTTAGCTCTATTTTCCCTTTGGACGAAACTTTCGTCTCCACAGCATAAATTGACATCCTGAGGCTCAGGAAGCCGCGCTGCAGGTCAGTTTATGCTAAGGAAAAAAACAAGCACGGTGGGCAGGAGATTTCCAAAAATCCTTCCATTGCGCTTGTGCTGCACAGCGCAGCATTTTGGATGCAGCGAAAAGACTCTGATCGTGGACACATAGTCTAAAAAGCTAGGATGGATGGATAGACAAACACATATCTAATGTCCCACCCCCCAGCATAATCTAAGCTGGCACCCTTTAGTGACTTTCATGTGGCAGTGAAGTGTGTTTACCTTATATTTAGCCAAAAAATAAATAATTAAAAAAACCTATGTGGGTTCCCCCCATTTTTGATAGCCAGCTAGGGTAAAGCAGATGGCTGAAGCCTGCAGATCACAGTTGGCAGCTTCACCTTGGCTGGTAATCCAAAACAGAGGGCACCACATGCTGTTTTTTTAAATTATTGATAAATAATTGAAAAAAAAAAACCCCATTGGTTCCCATCAAATTGGATCACCAGCCAAGGTGAAGCTGACAGCTGGCATGAGGTATTCTCAGGGTGGGAAGGTCCATGGTTATTTGACCCTTCCCAGCCTAAAAATAGAAGGCTACAGCCGTCCCAGCAGCGGCGCATCCATTAGATGTACCAATCCTGGCACTTCACTCTGGCTCATCCTGTTGCCCTGGTGCGGTGGCAAACGGGGTAATAAATGGGGTTGATACCACCTGTGTAATGTCACCTGGCATCAAGCCCTGGGGTTAGAACCGCTCTGCGCATGCGGCCGATATATTTTTCTGAGGATGAGTAGGGATCGCGAGGACGGAGCAGCAGCTGGTATCAGGAAACCGGGGGAGGACCGGGGAGTGACATGGGGTGACTTAGCTGGACCTGGGGAGGACGTTTCTGTCACATCTGACATGTCACATGTGACAGAAATCAGAGGAGGAGGATGAATGCAGCGTGCGGCCAATATCTTAGATGATCAGTATGGGGAGGGGGAATGGGGGGCACTTTGGCCAGACGGGGGACCGGGGGAGGGGATTTATCTCTCATCTGACATGTCTGATCAAGCAGTGCTGGCTCCTCCCCTTTCTAATATGAAAATGTGCCTGGTCAAGAACCGGAGTAAACTGGTCTGGAACTGGCCATAAAGGGGTTAATGATAATGATGACCCCAAAATAACAGAGACCCTGCACCTACCTCCACCTGCAGAGCCGCACACTACATATATGGCTGCTCTGTGCTTACAGGACCTATGATGATGTCACATGGAGGGGAGGAGTCGGGGTCACATGATCAGCTCCTCAGTGTATGCAGGACTCTGCTGTGCTGGTTGTCATGGTGCTGGATGAGGGGAAGTTTATGTGTGGGGTCAGGAGGGGTTTACAGTGTGGATGTAGCAGAGCCGAGTGTGTACGAGGTGTACGGAGCAGAGCCGTGTGTGTACGAGGTGTACGGAGCGGAGCCGTGTGTGTACGAGGTGTACGGAGCGGAGCCGTGTGTGTACGAGGTGTACGGAGCGGAGCCGTGTGTGTACGAGGCGTACAGAGAGGAGCCGCGTGTGTACGAGGTGTACGAAGCGGAGCCGCGTGTGTACGAGGTGTACGGACCGGAGCCGCGTGTGTACGAGGTGTAAGGAGCGGAGCCGCGTGTGTACGAGGTGTACGGAGCAGAGCCGCGTGTGTACGAGGTGTACGGAGCAGAGCCGCGCGTGTACGAGGTGTACGGAGCGGAGCCGCGCGTGTACGAGGTGTACGGAGCGGAGCCGCGCGTGTACGAGGTGTACGGAGCGGAGCCGCGCGTGTACGAGGTGTACGGAGCGGAGCCGCGCGTGTACGAGGTGTACGGAGCGGAGCCGCGCGTGTACGAAGCGGAGCCGCCCGTATACGAGGTGTACGGAGCGGAGCCGCGCGTGTACGAGGTGTACGGAGCGGAGCCGCGCGTGTACGAGGTGTACGGAGCGGAGCCGCGCGTGTACGAGGTGTACGGAGCGGAGCCGCGCGTGTATGAGGTGTACGGAGCGGAGCCGCGCGTGTACGAGGTGTATGGAGCAGAGCTGCGTGTGTACGAGGTGTACGCAGCAGAGCCATGTGTGTACGAGGTGCACAGAGCGGAGCCGCGTGTGTACGAGGTATACGGAGCGGAGTCGCGTGTGTAGGAGGTGTACGGAGCAGATCTGTGTGTGTACAAGGTGTACGGAGCGGAGCCGCGCGCGTACGAGGTGTACGGAGCGGAGCCGCGTGTGTACGAGGTGTACGGAGCGGAGCCGCGTGTGTACGAGGTGTACGGAGCGGAGCCGTGTGTGTACGAGGTGTACGGAGCGGAGCCGTGTATGTACGAGGTGTACGGAGCGGACCCGTGTGTGTACGAGGTGTACGGAGCGGAGCCGTGTGTGTATGAGGTGGATGTAGCAAAGCCGCGTGTGTACGAGGTGTACGGAGCAGAGCCGTCTGTGTACGGAGCGGAGCCGCGTGTGTACGAGGTGTACGGAGCGGAGCTGCGTGTGTACGAGGTATACGGAGCGGAGCCGCTCGTGTACCAGGTGTACGGAGCGGATCTGCGTGTGTATGAGGTATACGGAGCGGAGCCGTGTGTGTACGAGGTGTACGGAGCGGAGTCGCGTGTGTACGAGGTATATGGAACAGAGCCGCATGTGTACGAGGTGTACGGAGCGGAGCCGCGTGTGTACAAGGTGTATGGAGCGGAGCCGCGCGTGTACGAGATGTATGGAGCGGAGCCGCGCGTGTACGAGGTGTATGGAGCGGAGCCGCGCGTGTACGAGGTGTATGGAGCGGAGCCGCGCATGTACGAGGTGTATGGAGCGGAGCCGCGCGTGTACGAGGTGTATGGAGCGGAGCCGCGCGTGTACGAGGTGTATGGAGCGGAGCCGCGCGTGTACGAGGTGTATGGAGCGGAGCCGCCCGTGTACGAGGTGTATGGAGCGGAGCCGCCCGTGTACGAGGTGTATGGAGCGGAGCCGCGCGTGTACGAGGTGTAAGGAGCGGAGCCGCGCGTGTACGAGGTGTAAGGAGCGGAGCCGCGTGTGTATGAGGTGTACGGACCAGAGTCGTGTGTGTGCGAGGTGTACGGAGCGGAGACGTGTGTGTACGAGGTGGATGTAGCAGAGCCGTGTGTATACGAGGTGTACAGAGCGGAGCCGCGTGTGTACGAGGTGTACAGAGCAGAGCCGCGTGTGTACGAGGTGTACGGAGCGGATCCGTGTGTGTACGAGGTGTATGGAGCGGAGCCGCGCGTGTACGAGGTGTAAGGAGCGGAGCCGCGCGTGTAAGAGGTGTAAGGAGCGGAGCCGCGTGTGTCCGAGGTGTAAGGAGCGGAGCCGTGTGTGTGCGAGGTGGATGTAGCAAAGCCGCGTGTGTACGAGGTGTACGGAGCAGAGCCGTCTGTGTACGGAGCGGAGCCGCGTGTGTACGAGGTGTACGGAGCGGAGCTGCGTGTGTACGAGGTATACGGAGCGGAGCCGCTCGTGTACCAGGTGTACGGAGCGGATCTGCGTGTGTATGAGGTATACGGAGCGGAGCCGTGTGTGTACGAGGTGTACGGAGCGGAGTCGCGTGTGTACGAGGTATATGGAACAGAGCCGCATGTGTACGAGGTGTACGGAGCGGAGCCGCGTGTGTACAAGGTGTATGGAGCGGAGCCGCGCGTGTACGAGATGTATGGAGCGGAGCCGCGCGTGTACGAGGTGTATGGAGCGGAGCCGCGCGTGTACGAGGTGTATGGAGTGGAGCCGCGCATGTACGAGGTGTATGGAGCGGAGCCGCGCGTGTACGAGGTTTATGGAGCGGAGCCGCGCGTGTACGAGGTGTATGGAGCGGAGCCGCGCGTGTACGAGGTGTATGGAGCGGAGC
Organism: Anomaloglossus baeobatrachus; assembly: GCF_048569485.1. Classification (NCBI taxonomy): domain Eukaryota; kingdom Metazoa; phylum Chordata; class Amphibia; order Anura; family Aromobatidae; genus Anomaloglossus; species Anomaloglossus baeobatrachus. Next base: position 697,160 of record NW_027441813.1, on the reverse strand, counting down.
CGCCCGTGTACGAGGTGTATGGAGCGGAGCCGCGTGTGTACGAGGTGTAAGGAGCGGAGCCGCGCGTGTACGAGGTGTACGGAGCGGAGCCGCGTGTGTATGAGGTGTACGGACCAGAGTCGTGTGTGTGCGAGGTGTACGGAGCGGAGACGTGTGTGTACGAGGTGGATGTAGCAGAGCCGTGTGTATACGAGGTGTACAGAGCGGAGCCGCGTGTGTACGAGGTGTACAGAGCAGAGCCGCGTGTGTACGAGGTGTACGGAGCGGATCTGTGTGTGTACGAGGTGTATGGAGCGGAGCCGTGTGTGTACGAGGTGTAAGGAGCGGAGCCGCGCGTGTACGAGGTGTAAGGAGCGGAGCCGCGTGTGTATGAGGTGTAAGGAGCGGAGCCACGTGTGTCCGAGGTGTAAGGAGCGGAGCCGTGTGTGTGCGAGGTGTACGGAGCGGAGCCGCGTGTGTACGAGGTGTAAGGAGCGGAGCCGTGTGTGTACGAGGTGTAAGGAGCGGAGCCGCGTGTGTACGAGGTGTAAGGAGCGGAGCCGCGTGTGTACGAGGTGTACGGAGCGGAGCCGCGTGTGTACGAGGTGTTCCAATTTTCAATTGTATTTCTAAAGCCCACTTTACACGTTGCAATTAGTTGTACAATCGTATTTGCGATGTGACACGCCCAGGTTGCATACGGGATCTTATGAGATCACACGTAGGTCGTTCATTTGCTGTCACACGTGCGTTAGTAGTCTATGTTAAATTGGTCAATTTTGTGTGCGATCCTTTAGATCATGTGTTCTGTGACGTATGCATTGGGCACCCTTTTTTTATTATTTATTGACTTGACAAGCGTGTGTAATGTGTAGGGATGTGTTTTTACTATGTCATCTGCCATTCAGCTCTGCTACATGGCCGCTAACAGCAGACACAGACAGCCATGTAGCAGAGCTGAATGGCAGATGTCAGCAGACACAGACAGAGCCGCACTGTCAGAATGAACTTGGGTGAACTTCACCCGACTTCATTGTCATGCTGCGGCTCTGTCTGTGTCGCGCCCTGATTAGCGGTCACCTGTGAAGGACTCACCGGTGACCGCTAATCTCCTAAGTGACTGAAGTTAGCAGCCCTCTCTCATATACTCACCAATCCCCGATCCCCGGCGCTGCACGGCATTCACACTGCTCCGGCGGCTTTTACTGTTTTGAAAAAGCCGGCCGCCCATTAAACAATCTCGTATTCCCTGCTTTCCCCGCCCACCGGCGCCTATGATTGGTTACAGTGAGACACGCCCCCACTCTGAGTGACAGGTGTCACACTGCACCTGTGAAGCCCCACAGGTGTTGTGTCGGTGCATTACCTTCAGGGACTCCACTCAGCTGGATCTGGTCACAGGTAGGAGATCTTCTTCTTGTCGTGACGCCACTCTCAGTATTGCGGCCAGTAGGGACCGCCACTGCAGGTTGAGGGTCGCCTGGGGCTGATGGTGTGTGCAGTTAGTTGGAATAGCCTCCTGAGAGTGAGGCAAGCCCCAGGGCCCGGTGTAGGTGCGTAGTACCACAAGGCGCAGAATAACTCCACACAGGCAGAATGTCTTTCAGGGTTTTTACTCACTTCAGGTGGCAGGGTGAGTAACCCGGGCGTAGCTGGCATGAACCAGGCGGGAACCAGGTGTCCTTCAGGCTGACTTGTGAGGGTGACTACTAACTCGCCTTCCTTAGCCCTTGGTGGTTTGGGGTGACCCCGACTTTGAGTCCCTATGGGGGTCACCCAGGGAAGTTGCTGAAGCCTCACTCCCCTTCGTTCGCCGTGTGCTTGTTGCCTGGGCCAGATCACTCCAGCTTCTTGCCTCCTGTGAGCTATGGGCCCTAACTGTGGCTACGTGGCTGCGGCTTTTTGTGGTGTTGTGGCGTGGGCTTTGAGAGCCCCACACCGGCAGGTTTAGCAAAAGAAAGCTGGATCTATCTCCGCTTCGGGATCTGCCGCCCGTTTGGGCCTGGTACTCTCTAGCAGTCTCCTTACTTCCCACTCCGTGCCCTCTCTCTAGCTGAAGATGGATTTCGGGTAGCACTCCTAGTTGACCGTTCTCCCCCGTCGGTAGCCACTGCGCGGGCGCTGTTAGACAGCAACAGCCCCACAGGTCTGCTCCTCACTGAGCCCTATGGAGTTCTGCTCTAACTGACTCACTGCCCCTCCTCTCCTGTTCTTGCCTACGCCACCTAGCAACCAGATTCTCTTACCACACCCCTTGAGAGGAGATGGAGGCTTTTGGCCCCCTCCACTATTCCAGTGAAGGTCAAGGCTTTTCCCCCTCCTGGGATCCCCAGGGGTCCTCTCATGGGTACATGTGTGAGACCTGATTACTATGCGCCTGTGTTCCACACCCCGGTCAGCCTTCTGGATTACCTGTATTGTACTGTTCCCAGCATGGGTGCAGTACTCAGTGGTGCCTGACCAGGTCAGGGGCGCCACATTCCCCCTTAGTTATCACCAGCACGTCCTCGGGCTGCAAGACAACATTTTAAAATGCATAAAACATTAAAACATGTAAAACATTTAAAAGCACCAGGTACCATACATCACCACCCTCCACCCACAAGTCCGTTAACCCACCCAAAACCCTCTCACGTTGGCCGCGGCTTCAGCCACTTCTGGCAGGATGTAGAGGCGGCTTACATGGGCTGGTGGTTTCAGGGTATACCTGGCCTGGTGGATCCGCGCCTTCAGCCTCTTCTGGCAGGATGCAGAGGCGGCCTCCACAGTTGGTGCTGACCAGGTACCCTCTTTGTGGTGGAGAGCCAGGCCCCATAAACAGGCATGCTCTCTGGTCGCAGGTGAGCCAAGGCCCTATATACGGACGGGCTCCTCCTGGTTGCAGACGAGCCAAGCCCCTAAACAGGCTGACTCTGGTGGTGGTGGTGCCCTTTTGGTGTAACTATTTACACTGCGAGAGTTTGTGGCTATAGCCAGTTCATAGCCTTAAGGTTTATTTTCTCACAATAGTTTTTGTGGGCACATGCTTAAACGTAAACGTTGCAAAACAAACTTTTCAAAACTTTAACTTTCTAACTGCTGAACTTCTTACTTTCTTTTACTCCTCCATACCAGGGCTTGGGCCTGTTGGGCTGCGGCACCTGTTGCTTTCTTGCTCTTTGTCGTCGTCTGAAGTAGTCTCATCTGTAGGTTCCTTGTCTTTTCTTTCTTGATCTTCATCTGTTTCCTTTGCTGCATCTGTTTCTTTATCTCTGTCTTTTCTTTCTTCTTTGGGACATGGTGCTACATCTAAGGCATACCATCCTCTTTCTCCTTGGTGCATGGTGAACTGCACTGTGTCTCCCATTTTTAAGTTTCTGCCAGGGTGTCCTCTGGGCAGATGAGCTCTCACATCTCTCCTATTGACAAAAATGCCTTCTTTGATACCAGGTGCAACAATGAACCCATATCCTGACTTTAAGCTGAAGTCCTCCACTACTCCTCTGCAAAGGGGTCCTCTGGCCTGGGCTTTGGCTCTTCTCAGGAACCTTTTCTCCTGTAGGTCTCTGGCCGTGACTTCTCTCTGCTCTGGGGATGGCGGTGCAGGGGAAAACTGGGTTCTGCGGCGGCGCTGTGTCTTGCGGGTTGGATTCTGCGAGGTGCAGCTTACAAGCTCCCAGGTGAGACTTTTAGGCAGATCTTCGTCAGCGGACGGTGTCAGGTCTTCCTCGTCCCAGCGGGAATAGGGCAACATCTCCGGCTCTGGGTATGGATCCACTGCTGGTGGCTCCGGAGTCAGCTCCTCAGCTTCCTGGCCTCCTCTCCCCCTTAGTTCTTCTTGGCACTCCTTTGGTGGCAGTGCTGGGGATGGGCTTTCTTCAGCAGGCCCAGGCGGGGGACTCTTTGGCGTGGTTGCTGCAGGGGTTGCCTTAGGGGTGTGCGGAGGGAGCATGTATCTGTCCACCATCTCCTGTGGGAACTTGGCCTCCAGGTCGGCCTTCAGCTGCCAGTATGCGGAGTCTTCAACTATCAGGGATTTCCTAGTAGGGACTTCCTCAGACCGGGGAGCGGTATCTGCTCTGGCCTTGCAGGCCGGGGAAAATGATGAGGTAGTCTTTTCTTGGCGGGCCGCGCCTGGCATGGCGGCGGCCTGGACTTGGCGGGCCGCGCCCGGCATGGCGGCGGCCTGGTCTTGGCGGGCCGCGCCCGGCATGGCGGCGGCCTGGTCTTGGCGGGCCGAGCCTGGCGTGGCGGCGGCCTGAATCAGCGTCGCTGTTGCAGGGGGCTCTGTGCAGGCTGGGCTGGACGTCGCTGCAGCAGTCTGGGCTTTGCGGGCCGCACCTGGCGGGGCTGCGGCCTGGTTCAGCACCTCACTTGCGGCGCGGACGAGCGTTGCTGCGGCGGTGGGGTCTTGGCGGGCCGGGCCTAGCAGGGCGGCGGCCTGGGTCAGCGTTACGCCTGCGGCGCGGATGAGGGTCGCGGTGGCAGCCGGTTCTTTGCGGGCCGAGCAGGGCATCGCTGCGGCGGGCTGGGCTTGGCGGGCCGCACCTGGCGTGGCTGCGGCCTGGCTCAGCGTCGCCACACCGGGCGCCTCTTCAGGGACCGCGGGCGTGGCAGCAGGGGTCGGGGCATCCGGACCGGCAGGGATAATACTGGACTCACCCATCGGTGGCAGCCTCGGGGTCTGAGTCGTCGCCGTCCGGTCTGGCACTCGTCGTGCGGTTCCCCCTTCATAGGCCTGAACCGCGGCAGCCATCTCCAGAAGTTCCATGCGTTCTTCTCTGATCTGCTCCACGACCCGAGTCTCCAGTCGGTCGCAGAACTGGGCCAGCTCCCGATACCACCAGGCAGCGGAGCCCGGTTCTGGGTTTCTGCGGTCAGACGCCATTTCTTCTGCGCCCTCTTCTGCACGACTCTCCAGCTGTGGACTCGCCGTTGCCTCTAGTAGCAAGCTGTTCAGTTTCCGCTCTGCCTCTTTCAGCAGCTCCTCTCCCAGCAGCAGGCTTCTGGCTCCCTTTCTGTCCCGACGTCTCTGGACGCCTCCGCTCTCTTCACAAGCGAGGTCAGAACTCTGCAGGGGATCTCTGGGTAGCCACACCTCTTCGTGGGCGGTAACTTCTTCCAGCGCGGGCTGCTGTTGTTTTTCAGCGCGCTTTTCATGGTGGCAATATGGCGGCGCTTCCAATTTTTCAAGCGGACCGCCCAGGCACATGGTCACCTGTCTCAACAGGTCTAGTCCTTATCCTGTTCGTGACGCCAGATGTGAAGCCCCACAGGTGTTGTGTCGGTGCATTACCTTCAGGGACTCCACTCAGCTGGATCTGGTCACAGGTAGGAGATCTTCTTCTTGTCGTGACGCCACTCTCAGTATTGCGGCCAGTAGGGACCGCCACTGCAGGTTGAGGGTCGCCTGGGGCTGATGGTGTGTGCAGTTAGTTGGAATAGCCTCCTGAGAGTGAGGCAAGCCCCAGGGCCCGGTGTAGGTGCGTAGTACCACAAGGCGCAGAATAACTCCACACAGGCAGAATGTCTTTCAGGGTTTTTACTCACTTCAGGTGGCAGGGTGAGTAACCCGGGCGTAGCTGGGATGAACCAGGCGGGAACCAGGTGTCCTTCAGGCTGACTTGTGAGGGTGACTACTAACTCGCCTTCCTTAGCCCTTGGTGGTTTGGGGTGACCCCGACTTTGAGTCCCTATGGGGGTCACCCAGGGAAGTTGCTGAAGCCTCACTCCCCTTCGTTCGCCGTGTGCTTGTTGCCTGGGCCAGATCACTCCAGCTTCTTGCCTCCTGTGAGCTATGGGCCCTAACTGTGGCTACGTGGCTGCGGCTTTTTGTGGTGTTGTGGCGTGGGCTTTGAGAGCCCCACACCGGCAGGTTTAGCAAAAGAAAGCTGGATCTATCTCCGCTTCGGGATCTGCCGCCCGTTTGGGCCTGGTACTCTCTAGCAGTCTCCTTACTTCCCACTTTGTGCCCTCTCTTTAGCTGAAGATGGATTTCGGGTAGCACTCCTAGTTGACCGTTCTCCCCCGTCAGTAGCCACTGCGCGGGCGCTGTTAGACAGCAACAGCCCCACAGGTCTGCTCCTCACTGAGCCCTATGGAGTTCTGCTCTAACTGACTCACTGCCCCTCCTCTCCTGTTCTTGCCTACGCCACCTAGCAACCAGATTCTCTTACCACACCCCTTGAGAGGAGATGGAGGCTTTTGGCCCCCTCCACTATTCCAGTGAAGGTCAAGGCTTTTCCCCCTCCTGGGATCCCCAGGGGTCCTCTCATGGGTACATGTGTGAGACCTGATTACTATGCGCCTGTGTTCCACACCCCGGTCAGCCTTCTGGATTACCTGTATTGTACTGTTCCCAGCATGGGTGCAGTACTCAGTGGTGCCTGACCAGGTCAGGGGCGCCACACACCCAATCACAGCAGCCGGTGGGCGTGTCTATACTGTGTAGTGAAATAAATAATTAAATAATGAAAAAAAACGGCGTGCGGTTCCCCCCAATTTTAAAACCAGCCAGATAAAGCCATACGGCTGAAGGCTGGTATTCTCAGGATGGGGAGCTCCATGTTATGGGGAGCCCCCCAGCCTAACAATATCAGCCAACAGCCGCCCAGAATTGCCGCAAACATTATATGCGACAGTTCTGGGACTGTACCCGGCTCTTCCCGATTTGCCCTGGTGCGTTGGCAAATCGGGGTAATAAGGAGTTATTGGCAGCCCATAGCTGCCAATAAGTCCTAGATTAATCATGTCAGGCGTCTATGAGACACCTTCCATGATTAATCTGTAAATTACAGTAAATAAACACACACACACCCAAAAAAATCCTTTATTAGAAATAAAAACACAAACATATACCCTGGTTCACCACTTTAATCAGCCCCAAAAAGCCCTCCATGTCCGGCGTAATCCAGGATGCTCCAGCGTCGCTTCCAGCGCTGCTGCATGGAGGTGACCGGAGCTGCAGCACACACCGCCGCTCCGGTCACCTCCACACAGCTAATGAACACAGCCGCACGATCAGCTGAGCTGTCAGTGAGGTTACCCGCTGTCACTGGATCCAGCGGTGGCCGCGGGTAACCTCAGTGACAGCTCAGCTGATCGCGCTACTCACCGCCGCTCCTATCACCTCCACGCAGCAACTGAGGTGAGTAGCGCGATCAGCTGAGCTGTCACTGAGGTTACCCGCGGCCACCGCTGGATCCAGTGACAGCGGGTAACCTCAGTGACAGCAGCTGATCGCGCGGCTGTCTTCATTACCTGCGTGGAGGTGACCGGAGCGGCGGTGTATTCTGCAGCTCCGGTCACCTCCATGCAGCAGCGCTGGAAGCGACGCTGGAGCATCCTGGATTCCGCCGGACATGGAGGGCTTTTTGGGGCTGATTAAAGTGGTTAACCAGGGTATACGTTTGTGTTTTTTATTTCTAATAAAGGATTTTTTCGGGCGTGTGTGTGTTTATTTACTGTCACTTACAGATTAATCCTGGAAGGAATCTCGGGGAGACGCCTGACATGATTAATCTAGGACTTATTGGCAGCTATGGGCTGCCAATAACTCCTTATTACCCCGATTTGCCAACGCACCAGGGCAAATCGGGAAGAGCCGGGTTCAGTCCCAGAACTGTCGCATATAATGTATGCGGCAATTCTGGGCGGCTGTTGGCTGATATTGTTAGGCTGGGGGGCTCCCCATAACGTGGAGCTCCCCATCCTGAGAATACCAGCCTTCAGCCGTATGGCTTTATCTGGCTGGTTTTAAAATTGGGGGGAACCGCACGCCGTTTTTTTTAATTATTTAATTATTTATTTCACTACACAGTATAGACACGCCCACCGGCTGCTGTGATTGGGTGCAGTGTGACACCAATCATAGGCGCCGGTGGGCGGGGAAAGCAGGGAATACGAAATTGTTTAATGGGCGGCCGGCTTTTTCAAAACAGTAAAAGCCGCCGGAGCAGTGTGAATGCCGTGCAGCGCCGGGGATCGGGGATTGGTGAGTATGAGAGAGGGCTGCTAACTTCAGTAACTTAGGAGTTTAGCGGTCACCGGTGAGTCTTCACTGGTGACCGCTAATCAGGGCGCGACACAGACAGAGCCGCAGCATGACAATGAAGTCGGGTGAAGTTCACCCGAGTTCATTCTGACAGTGCGGCTCTGTCTGTGTCTGCTGTCATCTGCCATTCACCGCTGCTACATGGCTGTCTGTGTCTGCTGTCAGCGGCCATGTAGCAGAGCTGAATGGCAGATGACATAGTAAAAACGCATCCCTACACATTACACACGCTTGGCAAGTCAATAAATAAAAAAAAAAAAAAAAGGTGCTCAATGCATACGTCACAGAACACATGATCTAAAGGATCGCACACAAAATTGACCAATTTAACATAGACTACTAACGCACGTGTGACAGCAAATGAACGACCAACGTGAAATCTCATAAGATCCCGTATGCAACCTGGGCGTGTCACATCGCAAATGCGATTGTACAACTAATTGCAACGTGTAAAGTGGGCTTAAGGGATTACAACTATGGATCCTTTTTCTATAAGTAAAACAAAATTTGCTCTCTTCATAACAAACGTTTTTGAGAAAGGAATCTTAAAGAGAATAATAATAATAATTTTATTCATTTATATAGCGCTATTAATTCCACAGCACTTTACATACATTGGCAACACTGTCCCCATTGGGGCTCACAATGTAGAGTTCCTATCAGTATGTCTTTCGAGTGTGGGAGGAAACCAGAGCACCCGGAGGAAACCCACGTAAACACGGGGAGAACACACAAACTCCTTGCAGATGTTGTCCTTGGTGGGATTTGAACCCAGGACCCCAGCCAACATGACTTTGCTATATGAAGTAAAGGCAGTGCTATACTGGCAGTATGTTGCTGTATCCCTAGCAATGCCGAGGTTTCATCAACCAGTGCATCCTACATTTTAAGCTGTTGGGTCAATTGATTTCTTCAGACCAGTCCAGAGTGGCGTTTCTGATGTCGCACCTCGGTGGAGAGGCTCTTGCCTGGGTTTGTTCCCTGTGGGAAAGAAATGACCCAATTACTACTGACTTGTTGAAATTTCTGTAGTCCTTCTGGAGAGTTTTGGAGGAAGCGGCTCGGGTCATCACGGCTGAGTCCTCTCTTCTGCATTTGTGTCAAGGAGTTCTGACTGTGGGTCAGTATGCAGTTCATTTCTGCGTCCTTGCTTCTGAATTAAGATGGAATGATAAAGCACTAGCAGACACCTTTCGGGAAGGTTTCTCAGAGAGAACCAAGGATGTACTGGCTGGTCTTGATGTACTCTTTGTTTCATTGCAGCCATTTGGTAAATTCAAAAAAGTTATTTTTTTCTCATTAATGTACACGCTGCACCCCATCTTGACAGAAAAAAACAGATATGTAGGAATTTTTCAAAAATTTTTAAACAAGAAAAAATGAAATCACATGGTCATAAGTATTCAGACCCTTTGCTCAGACACTCATATTTAAGTCACATGCTGTCCATTTCCTTATGATCCTCCTTGAGATGGTTCTACTTCATTGGAGTCCAGCTGGCTATGTGCACACGCTGCGTTTTTTTGACACTGCGTTTTTGTGCATTTTTGTCCGCTAAAAACGCACAAAAACGCACCCGCGGCAGAAAAACATGGCAAAAATGCATGCGTTTTTACCGCGATTTGGTGCGTTTTTGGCTGCGTTTTGCTGTGTTTTTGATCTCTGCGTTTTTCCAATGCATTGCATGGGGGGAAAACGCAGAAAAACGCAGGAAAGAATTGACATGTCCATTTTTTTTTTAAGCTCAAAAACGCAGCTTAAAATAAAAGTTGTGTGCGGACAGCAAAAATGAAAACTCATAGACTTTGCTGGGGAAGCAAAGTCATGCAGTTTTGAGGCCAAAAACGCACCCGAAAAACGCGCAAAAACGCTGCCAAAAACGCACTGTGTGAACTTACCCTTAAACTGATAGGACTTCATTTGGAAAGGCACACACCTGTCTATATAAGACCTCACAGTGCATGTCAGACTGACAAGGAGCTCAGAGACAGAATTGTGGTAAAGCACAGCTCTGGCCAAGGTTACAAAATAATTTCTGCAGTATTCAATGTTCCTAAGAGCACAGTGGCCTCCATAATCCTTAAACAGAAGAAGTTTGGGACTACCAGGACTCTTTCTAGACCTGGTTGTCTAGACAAACTGAGCAATCGTGGGAGAAGAGTTTTGGTGAGAGAGGTAAAGAAGAACTCCAAGATCATGGTGGCTGAGCTCCAGAGATGCAGTAGGGAGATGAGAGAAAGTTCCACAAAGTCAACTATCGCTGCAGACGTCCACCAGCCAAGCCTTTCTGGCAGAGAGGCCCGAAGGACCCCTCTCCTCAGTGAAAGACATATGAAAGCACGCAAAGAGTTTGCAAAAAAACACATGAAGGACTCCCAGACTATGAGAAATATGATTTTCTGGTCTGATGAGACGAAGATAGAACTTTTTGGTGATAATTCTAAGCGGTATGTGTGGAGAAAACCAGGCACTGCTCATCACCTGCCCAATACAATAGCCACAGTGAGACATGGTGGTGGCAGCATCATGCTATGGGGTGTTTTTCAGCTGTAGGGACTGGATGACTGGTTGCAATTGAAGGAAAGATGAATGCGGCCAAGTACAGAGATATCCTAGAAGAAAACGTCTTCCAGAGTGCTCTGGACCTCAGACTTGGCCGAAGGTTCACCTTCCAACAAGACAATGACTCCTAAGCATACAGCTAAAATAACAAAGGAGATGCTTCAGAACAACTCTGTGACCATTCTTGACCAACCCAGCCAGAGCCCTGACCTAAACCCAATTGAGCATCTCTGGAGAGACCTGAAAATGGCTGTCCACCAACATTCGCCATCCAACCTGACGGAACTAGAGAGGATCTGCAAGGAAGAATGGCAGTGGATCCCCAAATCCAGGTGTGAAAAAGTTGTTGCATCATTCCCAAGAAGACTCATGGCTGTCCTAGCTCAAAATAGTACTTCTACTCAATACTGAGCAAAGGGGCTGAATACTTATGACAATGTGATATTTCAGTTTTTATTGTTTAATAAATTTGCAAACATTTCTGGTTTTTTTCTGTCAAGATGGGGTGCACAGTGTACATCAATGAGGAAAAAAAGAACTGTTTTGAATTTATCATTGGCTGCAATGAAACAAAGAGTGAAAAATGTAAAGGGGTCTGAATACTTTCCATACCCACTGTATGTAATCTGAAAAGTATGCAGTGTTTATAAAAATATACAACAGATATTATAAAGGGGAAAAAACAATACAGCATATACAAATACATAAAATAAAAGGGAATAACAAAAGAAAATGACTGAACCTGCGTTACAGAAATGGCTTCAGATTTTTGGAGGGAAGGACTCCAATGGAACGTAGAGAAATCCTACACAGCAATGTTCCTTTCACTGAACGAGGATCATAATTCTCATTATTTTTTTATTAACACAAGTTACACCCACATACTTCCCCTCTGGTGACTCATAACAGGACTAGATTTCAGATAACTATAGGACGTGTCTAAGTCTTAGAAAATTATGAGAATCCCAACTTTTACGATATTGTTTCCCCTGGATGTCTCAGGCAGGAGATATTACCGTCATCTTTCTTATCACGATTTTATCTGTTCATAGATAGGAGACATTGCATAGATATTTTCACCTATCTGAACGATATCCATTGGGCGGGACCCAGGCTGTCACTCAATGATATGAAACAATGCTTTGCGTTCTCCACTTTAATACAAATTTGAAAAAATTTGTTTCCTATCTATTATATTGCTGCAGTTCATAAAACCTCAATTTATATTTTCTATAAGGAGAATCAAAGGATTTTAATTTCTCTGTTATTTTTCTGTTCAACTGCTGCTCTTATCTCTACCGGTCATAAATCTGTCCTTTTCTGCATTCTTGTGCATTCAAGTTGAATATGGGATCTTGTTGAGTCTTTGTGGATTTTATAATTTCTATATGACACAGGACTACATAGCTTTTATCCCTTGAAAGCCAAGGTCATTCTTTGAACACTTTCCTTTACTTGGTGCTTGAAGAGTTCAATAAAATCAGAAATATTACACTCCCTTCTTCCCAAAGTAATCTAAATAAAAAAGCAACGGTTGCCCTAAAATCATTATGCAATGATTCAGATATAGTAACTCTATCAGCAGCGACAAGGGGGATGGAATAGTCATCCAAAACAGGGATGCCTGTTACCGTCGCTGAGGGGTGGCGGGTGGCTGGGAGTGGACCCACTGGGCCGTAAACTGGATTCCCCTGGAGGAGCTAACCTGTAAGGAAAATATACTGGGACTGTCAGGCGCAGCCCCAGGGGGCCTAAATGCATGACTGCCAGGACCAGTGGAGGTCGGCTTTTACGGACTGGATAACTCTCTCAATGTCTAGTGCTGATGTGTATGGATGTGGCAGCACAAATGTGGTAACTCGGATTTGGCGGCACAGAGGTGGTAGCTCAGACGTTCTAGCACAGACGTGGTAGCTCAGATGTGGCAGGCACAGAGGTGGTAGCTGAAATATGGCAGGCACAGAGGTGGTAGCTCAGATGTGGCAGCACGGAGATGGTAGTTCAGACATTGCACCATGAAAATGTACAGAGATATCCTGGAATAAAACCTCTTCCATAGGGCTCTTGACCTCAGACTTGACCAAAGGTTCACCTTCCAACAAGACAATGATCCTAAGCATATAGCTAAAATAACAAAGGAGTGGCTTCAGAATAACTCTGTGACCATTCTTGACTTTCCCAGCCAGAGCCCTGACCTAAACCCAATTGAGCATCTCTGGAGAGACCTGAAAATGGCTGTCCACCAACGTTCACTATCCAACCTGACGGAACTGGAGAGGATCTGCAAGGAAGAATGGCCGAGTATCCCCAAATTCAGGTGTAAAAAACTTGTTGCATCATTCCCAAGAAGACTCATGGCTGTACTAGCTCAAAAGGGTGCTTCTACTCAATATTGAGCAAGGGGACTGAATACTTATGACCATGTGATATTTCAGGTTTTTGGTTTGTTTTTTTAAATTTGCAGAAATTTATACATTTCTGTTTTTTTTCTGTCAAGATGGGGGATGGGGAGCAGAGTGTACATTAATGAGAAAAAAAGAACTTTCTTGAATTTATCAAATGGCTTCAATGAAACAAATAGTGAAAAATTTAAAGGGGTCTGAAAACTTTCTGTACCCACTGTAAAACTAAATATGCTCTCCTCATAATAAAAGCTTCTGAGAAAGGAATTTTAAAAAGAACCAACCAGCAGGATTTTGCTATATGAAGTAAAGGCAGTGCCATACTGGCACTAGGATGCTGTATTATTATACCTGATGTAGAAAGATGGGTGCTGAAATATCTGTAATTAAAGTTGCAGAAATGCACTGGACTTTTAGTGACTTGTGCATTGAGAGTGGGCCTTTGTGGCTCCATCCTGCTCTGTTTACCCGCCCTGTCTGCTGTCCTGAAGGGGGAGGGGGGAGAGAGGCCAGTGGGTGTCAAAAGAGTGATTGTCAAAACCAAAATATTAAAACATCAAAAACATCATGTCACGCCAGAGTGTAGAGATGCTTAACATGCAGCATAACACAAGGGTAACAATTAGTGATGAGCGAGTACTAAAATGCTCGGGAGCTCGAGGCTCGGGCCGAGCATCTCAAAATACTCGTGTACTCGGCCCGAGCACCGAGCCCAATGTTATCCTATGGGAGACCCGAGTATTATTCTGAAATGACCCCCGGCAGCATGTAGAAACCATAAAACTGTAAATTAAAAAAAAAAACGTGCGTGTGTGTGTAAGCGTGCATATATATATATATATACATGCGGAGTGGAGTGCGGGAGGGGCCGTAGCCGAGCGGGGAAGTGTCGGGCTAAAGGCACGGTCATGCTGTGAGGGCCGGCCAATCACTGCAATTCCACAAGTAACAGGGCTGTGGCATTGCAGTGGTCTGCCAGCCAATCCCTGCATAAGGGCTGGCTCTAAAAAGAGCGCCAACATGAAGACCACGAGTACAGCACGAGTATTGCGAGATTACTCGGTCCCCGCCGAGTAGCCCGAGTACAGTGATACTCGTGCGAGTACCGAGTAGTAACAAGCATACTCGCTCATCACTAGTAACAATGGGAATGATAAAAAAAGGAAGGCCCTAATGATAGGGAGATTTAACAGGTGACACCTCCTGCAACTTACCTGAGACTGTACCCTACGCTCCCTAATGTCCCTATACGGGTCCTTCCCCCTGTTATCACGTGCCTAGGCCCTCGCTCACCCTGAACACACCCTTGGTAGTGAGAAGGCCAGCGAGAGCAGGAGCCTCATGCAATAATACAGCACAAGGAAAAGGAGACAGAGAGAGGGAAAAAAGACACAAGAAGGAAAAACACTTCAAGCTCTTCCAAGGCAGCTAAACACCACAGCTGCAATTGTCACGACTCCTCAGCTTCTTCCAGAGACAGGCTCCTTCCAGAGAGGTCAATATAGAATGAAAATCTATAACTGTCGTCAGATGATAAGACATTTTATAATGAAGGGGAGTGGTCACAAATGAGATGCACCTGAGATAAAGTCTACAAAGGATAGCCAGATAGGAAAGAGTCCTTAACCCCCTACATCACTAAAAGAAAATAGAATCACTCAAATCATATTGTAGACCTGTGAACAATAAGGCGCTGTGACCTTCTGATCCCAGACTCGCCAGAGGTCTCCTCAGAGCGGGGAACACTCATGACACATTATCCATAAATTCAATCATAGTCAAGTTCATTTTTTCTTGTTCCGTATTGGAGATCTTCTCATATCCTTCTTATTGGTTCTCCTTCCTCCTCTTCATTTTCTGATTCTGAAATTCTCTGAATGACGTATTAGAATGAACATTTTCTCTTTAAATTATCAGGATTACAGTCTGAAGATTCCAGATCTGTAGATCTTTGCAGCGTCCGTGCAATAGTTATTGTGAGGGATTTTGTACAAGATTTACCTCAGCGAAAGAAGGTATTTGCCCGACATTGTGCTATGAGCCAAATGTCTATCATGGTGCAGAGAAAGGCGGCAATCGATCTCCCCCTAGAAGTGGACTCCTGGGACAAACGGGCGGGGGACACATTTGTGTGGGAAAAATGTTTGCTCAGTGTTGGACAGAAATAAACTCCATTTTAGTATAGGTTATTACTTATGTTGTGCTCTGATCTGGAAGAACAGGAATTGTGAGCACTTTGGGAATGTCACAGAATGGATTGATAAAGGTATAACTAGATTGTCCCCATTATTTAGAGGAATGTGATATGTACATTGTGTAATGTTCAGCAGAGATTTGGGAAACAGAAGAATGACTTTCACTATCTGCAATTATTATTTTACTTGATAAAGGATAAAAATAAATGTTATTCACTGATAAAGGGGAGAATAGATCAATAGAAAATTAATCAATAGATGTAAGTGTCGGGCCCCGGGTACGCTGTGTCGGTGCATTACCTTCAGGGACTCCGCTGTCAGTCTGGATCTTGTCACCGGTAGGAAATCTTCTGTTGATCGTGACGCCACTCTCAGTATTGCGGTCAGTGGGGACCGCCACTGCAGGTTGAGAGACGCCTGGGGCTGATGGTGAGTGCAGTTAGTTGGAATAGCCTCCTGAGAGTGAGGCAAGCCCCAGGGCCGGTGTAGGATGTGTAGAACTACAAGGCGCAGAATGACTCCACACAAGCAGGATGTCTTTCAGGGTTTTTACTCACAGTTGATGGCAGGGTGGGTGACCCGGGCGTAGCTGGGATGAACCAAGTGGGAACCAGGTATCCTTCAGGCTGACTTCTGATGGTGACTACCAACTCGCCTTCCTTAGCCCTTGGTGGTTTGGGGTAACCCCGACTTTTAGTCCCTATGGGGGTCACCCAGGGAAGTTGCTGAAGCCTCACTCCCCTTCGTTTGCCGTGTGCTTGTTGCCTGGGCCAGATCACTCCAGCTGCTTGCCTCCTGTGACCTGTGGGCCCTAACTGTGGCTACGTGGCTGTGGCTTTTGGTTGTTGTGGTGTGGGCTTTGAGGGCCCCACACCGGCAGGTTTAGCAGGGAAAGGTGGATCTATCCCCGCTCCGGGATCTGCCGCCCGTTTGGGCCTGGTTCTCCCTAGCAGTCTCCTTACTTCCCACTCTGTGCTCTCTCTCTAGCTGGAGATGGGTTTCGGGTAGCCCTCCTAGGTGACCGTTCTCCCCCGTCGGTAGCCACTGCGCGGACGCTGTCAGACTACAGCAGCCCACGGGATCTGCTCCTCTCTGAGCTCCCTGGACTCTGCACTGAACTGGCTCACTGCTCCTCCTCTCCTGTTCTTGCCTACGCCACCTAGCAACCAGACTCTCTTACCACACCCCTTGAGAGGAGATGGAGGCTTTTGGCCCCCTCCACTATTCCAGTGGAGGTCAAGGCTTTTCCCCCTCCTGGGATCCCCAGGGGTCCTCTCAAAGGTACATGTGTGAGACCTGATCACTATGCGCCTGTGTAGTCACACCTCGGTCAGCCTTCTGGATTACCTGTGTTGTACTGTCCCCAGCATGGGTGCAGTACTCAGTGGGGCCTGACCAGGTCAGGGGCGCCACATAAGGGGAAGAGAAATTGAGAATTCTGACAATTCATCAATCATTGTTGGATATTTGGCTGACAACATCCACTTGTTACACGCCTGTCCCGTGTCTGGGATCTGCCCCTTCCCCCGCTCTGCTAAACTTTCCTGTGCTCCACGTTGGAATTTGCAAGTAGCCGGACACGCTCCATGTGCTGAGCTTAACTGGCCTATATAAGGCTACCAAGATACTCACCTGTGTCCTGGTATTAGGACTATTAGTCTGTGTGTGCACAGCGACCTGTCTGCAGTCTCCAGAACATCTCCAGACTATCTGTGGCCTCCAGCACCTCAGCTACCAATCTGCCTGTGGCTTCCAGTATGTCTGCCCCTGTCTGAGGTCTCCAGGACGTCTGTGGCTTCCAATACCTCAGTTACCTGTCTGCCTGTGGGTGTCAGTACCTCTGCAGCCTGTCTGCAGTCTTCAGGACCTCTGCTGTATGCCTGTGACTGGTAGTGCCTCTGCTACTCGTCCCAGGTTTTCCAGGATATCTGCTACATGTCCGTCCACGGCTTTCAGTCTCTTGTCTGCCTACAGCCTCCATTACCTCTCTTTGTGAGCCCTTGACAGAATACCAAGACCATGGGTCCCAATGGCGCAGTTACACACTCTTTTGGGGGCGTCCCTTTGAGGGGGTCCTGTCACACCCCTGTCCTGGGTCTGGGCTCTTCTCCCTACACCCCGTTCTGCTAAACTTTCTAATGCCCCACATTGGGCTTTGCCAGTATCCAGCGTGCTCCATGTGTGGAGCTTCCTAGGCCTATATAAAGCCGATCAATACATAAACCTGTGCCTTGGTAGTAAAGTGGGCTTTACACGCTACGATATTACTAGCAATTTCTAGCGATATCGTACGCAAAAGCACCCGCCCCCGTTGTGCATGCGATTTCGTGTGATCGCTGCCGCAGCGAACATTATCGCTACGGCAGCGTCAGACGTACTTACCTGGTCGTCGTCGTCGCTGTGACTGCCAAACAATCCCTCCCTCAAGGGGGAGGTGCGTTCAGCGTCATGGCGATGTCACCGCAACGTCGCTAAGCGGCCGGCCAATCAAAGCGGAGGGGCGGAGATGAGCGGAACGTAACATCCCGCCCATCTCCTTCCTTCCGCATAGCGGCCAGTGGCAGGTAAGGAGACGTTCCTCGCTCCTGCGGTGTCACACACAGCGATGTGTGCTGCCGCAGGAGCGACGAACCACAACGAAAAACAACCCTTACCGATTTTTGAGTTTGGGATGACCTCTCCATGGTGAACGATTTTCACCATTTTTGAGGTCGCTGGTAAGTGTCACACGCTGCGATATCGTTAATGACGCCGGATGTGCGTCACTAACAATGTGACCCCGGCGATAAAACATTAACGATATCGTAGCGTGTAAAGCCCCCTTAAGACTGTTAGTTTGTATATGCACAGCTACAGCTGAAACTAGAAGTTTACATCCATTATTTATAAAGACACTTCTGCAGGTTTTTCTCAATATCTGACATGAAATCAGAATAAATCTTTCCCGTTTTAGGTCAATTAGGAATCAAAATTATTTATATTTGTCAAATGCAGAATAATGAGAAAGAGAAAAAGAGAGAGGACGTCTCCTGCCTGCGGCTAGTGTACTTCTGCTCCTCGTGCCCGATCTTTAAAGACCTCTGCTACGTAAGCCCCTGACAACACTTATCAATGTAATTATAACTGGGAACACATCAGACATTGTACACACACGGCTCCGCTCCGTACACCTCGTACACACACGGCTCTGCTCCGTACACCTCGTACACACACGGCTCTGCTCCGTACACCTCGTACACACACGGCTCTGCTCCGTACACCTCGTACACACACGGCTCTGCTCCGTACACCTCGTACACATGGCTCCGCTCCGTACACCTCGTACACGCACGGCTCTGCTCCGTACACACACGGCTCCGCTCCGTACACCTCGTACACACGGCTCTGCTCCGTACACCTCGTACTAACACGGCTCCGCTCCATACACCTCGTACACACACAGCTCCGCTCCCTACACCTCGTACACACACGGCTCTGCTCCGTACACCTCGTACACACACGGCTCCGCTCCGTACACCTCGTACACACACGGCTCTGCTCCGTACACCTCGTACACACACGGCTCTGCTCCGTACACCTCGTACACACACGGCTCCGCTCCGTACACCTCGTACACACACGGCTCCGCTCCGTACACCTCATACACACACGGCTCCGCTCCGTACACCTCGTACACACACGGCTCTGCTCCGTACACCTCGTACACACACGGCTCTGCTCCGTACACCTCGTACACACACAACTCTGCTCCATACACCTCGTACACGCGTGGGTCCGCTCCTTACACCTCGTACACGCGCGGCTCCGCTCCGTACACCTCGTACACGCACGGCTCCGCTCCGTACACCTCGTACACGCACGGCTCCGCTCCGTACACCTCGTACACGCACGGCTCCGCTCCGTACACCTAGTACACGCACGGCTCCGCTCCGTACACCTCGTACACACACGGCTCCGCTCCGTACACACACGGCTCCGCTCCGTACACCTCGTACACGCACGGCTCCGCTCCGTACACCTCGTACACGCACGGCTCCGCTCCGTACACCTCGTACACACACGGCTCCGCTCCGTACACACACGGCTCCGCTCCGTACACCTCGTACACACACGGCTCCGCTCCGTACACCTCGTACACGCGCGGCTCCGCTCCGTACACCGCGTACACGCGCGGCTCCGCTCCGTACACCTCGTACACGCGCGGCTCCGCTCCGTACACCTCGTACACGCGCGGCTCCGCTCCGTACACCTCGTACACGCGCGGCTCCGCTCCGTACACATCGTACACGCGCGGCTCCGCTCCGTACACATCGTACACGCGCGGCTCCGCTCCGTACACCTCGTACACGCGCGGCTCCGCTCCGTACACCTCGTACACGCGCGGCTCCGCTCCGTACACCTCGTACACGCGCGGCTCCGCTCCGTACACCTCGTACACGCGCGGCTCCGCTCCGTACACCTCGTACACGCGCGGCTCCGCTCCGTACACCTCGTACACGCGCGGCTCCGCTCCGTACACCTCGTACACGCAGGGCTCCGTTCCGTACACCTCGTACATGCAGGGCTCTGCTACATCCACACTGTAAACCCCTCCTGACCCCACACATAAACTTCCCCTCATCCAGCACCATGACAACCAGCACAGCAGAGTCCTGCATACACTGAGGAGCTGATCATGTGACCCCTGACTCCTCCCCTCCATGTGACATCATCACAGGCCCTGTAAGCACAGAGCAGCCATATATCTAGTGTGCGGCTCTGCAGGAGGAGGTAGGTGCAGGGTATTATATATCTAGTGTGCGGCTCTGCAGGTGGAGGTAGGTGCAGGGTCTCTGTTATTTTGGGGTCATCATCATTATCATTAACCCCTTTATGTCCAGTTCCAGACCAGTTTACTCCGGTTCTTGACCAGGCACATTTTCATATTAGAAAGGGGAGGAGCCAGCACTGCTTGATCAGACATGTCAGATGGGAGATAAATCCCCTCACCCGGTCCTCCGTGTGGCTAAAGTGCCCCCATTCCCCCTCCCATACTGATCATCTAAGATGGTGGCCGCACGCTGCATTCATCCTCCTCCTCTGATTTCTGTCACATGTGACATGTCAGATGTGACAGAAACGTCCTCCCCAGGTCCAGCTAAGTAACCCCCTGTCACTCCCCGGTCCTCCTGATACCAGCTGCTGCTCCGTCCTCACGATCCCTACTCATCCTCTGAAAAATATCGTCCGCATGCGCAGAGCAGTTCTAACCCCAGGGCTTGATGCCAGGTGACATTACACAGCTGGTATCAACCCCATTTATTACCCTGTTTGCCACCACACCAGGGCAACGGGATGAGCCAGAGTGAAGTGCCAGGATTGGTACATCTAATGGATGTGCCACTGCTGGGACGGCTGCAGCCTGCTATTTTTAGGCTGGGAATGGCCAAATAACCATGTCCCTTCCCAGCCTGAGAATACCAGACACCAGCTGTCAGCTTCACCTTGGCTGGTGATCCAATTTGGGGAACCCATGTTTGTTTGTTTTTTAATTATTTATCAATAATTTAAAAAAAAAAAAACAAAAAACAAAAACAGTGTGGGGTGCCCTCTGTTTTGGATTTCCAGCCAAGGTGAAGCTGCCAACTGTGATCTGCAGGCTTCCGCCATCTATTTTACCCTAGCTGGCTAGCAAAAATGGGGGCATTCTGTCTCTTCCTGGTAGCAATGAATCCAACCGCTTTAATTATCAGTCCCTTAGATAACTGTATGATTTTACTCACTCTACCGGCTTCCACAGATAGTGATAACTCAGCCCAACGATGACTTGTAGAAAGACAAGGAGAAACGTTGTAGTTTTCTTCTAGAAACTTGTATTAAGTACAAAGTAAAGGCAGGTGAAAAGGAATAATCTGTACAGGGTTTTAGACATGTCTCTTCAGCAATGGTTCCTCTAGACTAAACTGAAGAAGGGAGGAGCTTTCTATACAGAAGCCAACTAAGGGAGGTACATAGGGACAAACTTCATACAGTCTAATCTACCTAGTAACAATAAGGAATTTCCTGATGGGAGGAAAAATATGCAATGCAAGAATTATATACAACAGATTGTTCCCATTCATGGGACACAACACTCCCCGTCTGAAATCATATGATTTCACAAGTCCTTCTACGATGTAAGGAGTAGATCCTGTCCCTCGATGTCACGAAACCTGTAACGAGAAAAGAGACGAACACAAAAAATGCAACGGTAATGCACTGAATTCAAGTCCATGCTTGGTTGATGACGCATAGTGACAAACCCATCTTCAGATTGGGGAAGCCGCAAACATGCCAACTCTTCCTCCAACCTAATAATCCAACGGTAAAGTTTTAGTCCAAAGGAAAAGTTCAAGGTTCAATTGGACACGGACAGTTGAGTCTCAGTACAGCAGGGGTAAGGAAAGGTACGCTCCCCGCCGTGGCAGTGTCCAACGACAAAGTTAGTTCATGTAACGTCCTCCTTCGGTAAAAGTAGCACGAGTTCGGTGACACCAGGATGATTCACGCACATATGCCAGCCGTGGCACGTTGAAGACTTGTAGAAACAGTGAGCGATGTGAATAAGACGAGCTACGGCTCGTACCGCAGATGAACAACTTGAGAAGCGCTCGAAGCGATGAGGTCTCAACTTCTGTTTTGATGTCACTGAAGTGTAGCAAGCGGAGACGATTGGTCTAATTTCCTTGCCGGATTCTGGTTCCACTAGCTCATACATGTTACCGGCGTAGTTATCGCAGGTCTCCTCGTATAAGATACTTGGAGGTGTCAGCCACATGTTGTCGCCGAGTTTGGACGCAGCAGTGAGTCTCGTTCCTTGGTCAGCTGGGTTTTGTTCGGTGGGAATGTGGTGCCACTGTTCGGCATGATCTCTGTCGAGGATATTGCGCGTAAACTCGACAAAGTGTTTCTCCATCTCTGGTTGTCTTTTCAAGGTGCATTTTAGAGACGAGAACCTTGCGGTTGCTTGCTGGGAGTTGTTTGGCAACCTTGGCCTTGGAGACCGAAAGGGTAATGGGGCTACCCAACTGTTAGAGTCATTTTGAGAGAACTCTTTATCCATAATCTTTATGAATTCCTTGTCTTCTCTCGTCGGTGCCAATTTGTTGTCTTCATTTGTAGACTCAAACACTGTTGACCCAAAGTCGTCATCCCAGAGGTGGTGTGCATCCCCGCAGTCGGGAGGCTGCTGTCGCCACCTGGTGTCGCTCAGCCTCTCTTTCACCCCGTAGTGATGCGGACATGGTTGAAAGTGAGTGCCGCGACCGGTTGGGAGGATGTGCGTCTTGTAGGGGGAGATCACGTCGGGACTCTTCATTTTGCCTAGGCAGACGTTTCCTATGATCACCCAGCCTAAGTCGTAACGCTGAGCGAATGGCGCATCGTGTGGCCCGTTGATGTGTTGGCGTACTTTGTGTAGCTGGAGGATGTCCCTTCCAATCAGAATCATGATTTTTGCACTATGATCAAGAAGTGGGATCTGGCTGGCGATAGTTCTCAGGTGAGGGTGGTGAAGAGCTGCCTCTGGTGTTGGAATCTCTTCCCGGTTAGCCGGTATCTGGTTGCACTCGACAAGTGTCGGTAGAGGTATCTCTACGGTATTTTCCAGAGATGTTACCACGAGACCACTGGCTCTTCTTCCGCAAGCTTCTGAGATGCCGCTGCAAGTGCCTAGTGTGTAAGGGTAGGCATTTCCTTTTAAGCCGAACAAGTCGAAGAGTTCAGACCTGGCAAGTGACTTGTTGCTCTGGTCATCCAGGATGCTGTACACCTTCACGGCCCTCTCTGGGTGACCTTTGGGATATATCCTTACTAGGCATATTTTCGCACAAGACTTGTCCCAGAGATCTTCTCCGCAGACTTCGGTGCACGAGGAGGATACTGTGAGGTGGTTTGTAGCTTGGCCTGTACTCTCCCCGCCATGACTTGTGGTAGGAGAAGGTGTAGGTGCAGGATCAGGCTGAGATGGGTGGAGCGCTTGTATGTGATCTGTGCTGTCACACTCCATGCACTTGATTGTAACCTTACAGTCGTTGGCAAGGTGTTCTGTAGAGGCACAACACCTGAAACATACCCCAAACCTTTTCAAGAGTTCCTTTCGTTCTTGGAGGGGTTTCTTCCTGAAGCCAATGCACTTCTTCAGGGAGTGTGGCAGTTTTTGAATAGGACACTGGCGGTTTGGATTTTCTGCCTTCCCGCCTTCATTGCCCTTGGCTGGTGCTGACGTTGGTGTAGGTGGTAGAACGTTGGTCTTCTTGACTGATACTGGGCCCCTACGTTTTCTGTCATTTTGATGAGGGCTCTCATATCCGGGAGCTGGTGAAGTGGAGCCGGTGGGTTCTCCACAGGTGAAGCTGGGGTCTGCCTTACGTTCCGCGATGCCGTTGATGAACTCGCAAAAGTAGGAGAATGGAGGGAAGGGGACTTGGTGCTCTTTTTTATAGTTTGTTCCTACCGTAGTCCACCTTTCCTGCACGTTGTAAGGTAACTTGGCGACTGTGGGTTTCACCCCACGAGCAGTGTCCAGGTACCTGAAGCCAGGTAGGTGTGTGTCTGTTTTGGCCAGCTGGAGCTCAGACAGCAGGTCACTGAGTTCCTGGTACTTTGAAGCATCCTTGCCAGATATTTTGGGAAGGTCATATAGTTGTTTCAGCAATGCATCTTCAATTGCTTCAGGACTGCCGAAGCCTTTCTCTAGTCTGTCCCATGCGGTTGCGAGACCAGTTGTTGGGTCGCTGATGTAGACGGATCTGAGTCTCTTGATTCTCTCAGTAGACCGTGGCCCTAACCACCTGATTAGTAAGTCCAGCTCTTCAGCAGCTGTAATGCTGAGGTCACGCGTTGCGGTTTTGAAGGCACACTTCCACCCTCTGTAGTTTTCGGGCTGGTCGTCAAACTTTGTGAGACCGGTGTTGGTGAGTTCTCGGCGGATCATGTACCTCGCAAAGTCGGACATGTCTGATCTTTCCGACGTTGGGGGCACATTTGCTGACTGCGTGGTGCTGGTTGCGTGATTCGTAGCTTCTTGGTTAGGGAGCATGGGAAAGTACGGAGTGGCATAGGCGTTTAGACCAGTGATCGGTTTGGTGTGTACAATCTCTGTTGTATACGGGGCCGGAACTACACGGTTGTTGGGAGTGTAGCACCTTGCCGGCATGTTAGGTTGCATGTAGACATGGGCATACGGAGGTTGCTGATGCGCAGGGTGTGGCTGTGCATTGGAATATGAAGCAGGTTCAGGCTTGAAAGTCTGAGGTCCATTGGACTGACCTGGAAGGCTGGAAGCTGTAGGTGGATCAGTGTCTTGAGGCTCTGGAGAAGTGTTAGCACTGACGGAAATGTTGATGGTAGTTGGCAGTTCGTCGGCTTGGCTCAGCACGTAATCACTTGTACGCTTAAGTGAGTCTTCTGTGTCGAGATCACACAAACTGGCGCTGCCTTCTTGGCTCCCACCCAGAGCTTGCTCAAAGACTTTTAGCCTTGCCATGGCCGCCACATGTTCACATTCCTTCTGAAGGGCTTCAATGTCTGCTTCCTTGCGTGCAGATTCTGCTTTCATCTCTGCTTCTTTGCGTGCAGATTCTGCTTTCATCTCTGCTTCTTTGCGTGCAGATTCTGCTTTCATCTCTGCTTCTTTGCGTGCAGATTCTGCTTTCATCTCTGCTTCTCTCTGGGCGAAGATGGCTTGTACTTTCGTTGTTTCTGCTTCAGCACGCGCCTTTATGAGCTGCTCGCTGAGGGTTGAGTACCTTGATGAGCCTGATTTGAGTGAGTGCCTTGAGCTCTTAATGGACCTTGATTTGTAAGATGCCGCTCCTGACATTTGCGCAATTTTTGCTTCAGTCTCGCTCACAATGTCGCACACGGTGCGGTCTCGTTCAGCATTAAGCTGTTGAAACTCCTGTAGTTCTTTTTGAGACTCAGACGTATTTGATCTCAGCAGGGTAGAGGAATATTTCTTACAAATCTCTTTGTAAGACCGGTATGCTGAGTACAGTTGTTCAAGGGCTCCCTCTGGAGGTAGCTCATGAGCACCGGGCGCAGATAAAACAGTCACTTGTTTTTGCACTCTTTGCCACAATAATGCTGTGTGGGTAACGATGCTGAAGTTGGTTTCTTATTCGTCCAGTTTCTTATTCGGGGCTGAAGTTGGTTTCTTATTCGTCAGTTTCTTATTCGGCAATTTAGTTTTTTCACTTTTTTACATGTTTAACAACAAAAATAACACATCACAATACTACAATACAATGCACTGAGGTGCCCTAATATAAATACACTCAAAATCAGCTGCTAAAATTATAAAACTGGCAAAAAAATGGGCATCAAAGTGGGCACCAAAGTATGTTAGTGAAAGGGTTAAATGGCTTTGGGCCACTGATCTAACACCACAATTGCCTATCTAGTGATGCCTCTAATCAAACTCAAGTGACTCCAGCCTGGCCCAAACAGGTTCTGGGCATCAGAACTGGCATCAAAATGGGCAAAACCCCAGTTTTCGCAGATTTGAATAAGTAACTGGTGTTTTTGAGGGGTTAAATGGCTTTGGGCCACTGATCTCACACCACATTTACATACCTAGTGATGCTACACATCAAATTCAGATCAATCCAGCCTGGTCCAAACAGGTTCTGGGCATCAGAACTGGCATCAAAGTGGGCACATGGCCAGTTTTCACAGATTTGAATAAGTAACTGGTGTTTTTGAAGGGTTAAATGGCTTTGGGCCACTAATCTCACACCACATTTACATACCTAGTGATGCCCCACATCAAATTCAGATCACTTCAGCCTGGCCCAAACAGGTTCTGGGCATCAGAACTGGCATCAAAGTGGGCAAATGGCCAGTTTTCACAGATTTGAAAAAGTAACTGGTGTTTTTGAGGGGTTAAATGGCTTTAGACCACTGATCTCACACCACATTTACATACCTTGTGATGCCCCCAATGGCAGCAGCCGGGCTGCTCATATCCGGATCCGCGGTGTGGCTTGAGGGGTCTCCGGACCTGGGCGTCTCGAGGACACTTCGAATGAAAGGGGGGTTGGTGTGTGTGTGATTTTTCTATACAGTCCGTGACACCGCCTACGGTGTGTGGTGAGATGCGACACCACCGCTGTTGTTGCGGAGCACCCGGGGGCATTGGGATGGCAGCTGGATGTTAACCCCTCTGTGGGTAGGGATGGATGCCCCGGGCCCCAGTGTCTCTGTGCTGAGGATGGTGGCTGCAGGGGTCGGCGCGCCCGGTCGGACCGGGGGATGTTGTCGTACTCAATATGAAAGAAATCACACAAGCCCAATGAAACCAAGGTGCCAGTAGCCAAAGCTCCGCGGCCGGGTGTATTCTGGTCCCTCACCCGGGGTGATGGTCTCTGTCACTTTTCTCTGCACTACTTTTAGTTCTCTTTGGACTTCTCGGTATGGAACTCGGGAGTCCGCTCCCAGAACTACGGTTGGGAGCCTTGCCCGCAGACTCTGACTCTTAGGATCTAAAGAGGCCCTGGCGGATGCCCTATCCCCCGCGGTGGGCTGCTGGGCTGCTCTTGGGATTTTGGGTGGGACAGGACCTGTAATCTTGTCCTCAACTGGTTAATTAACAAAGTCGGTTGTTCCGGTCTCTGCTTCAGAGTCCAGGTACCCCTTCTGTGTACGGTTTCCGGGTCGGTTCTCCGGTGTCGGTATCGGCGGGCTCCTACCCTGTCCCGGTCCACCTCGGATCTCCGGCAGCCATCTTCCTGTCTCCTGTCAGACACGGACCACCGTCTGCCACCTAGCCAGCACGCTGGGGATTCAACCACGACGCCTTTCCTCTCTCAACACTCCACTTCAACTCCAATGTGAACTTCACTTAACTTGACTAAAACTCAAACTGACTCTTTTTCCCGCCCCGGACTCTCTAGACCCCTAGGTGGGCGTTTTCCTTCCGCCTGGTCCCGCCCACTGGTGTGCCTGTCCAATCCTGAGGTGGTGACTAGGGTTTTGTTGGCATGGTGTAACCCTGTGTGGTAAGGTGTTGTGCGGGGGCCTATTTGGTGTGTGACCTCCTGGCGGTGCCAGGGCGTCACATTCCCCCTTGGTTTAATACAGACCGTCCGCGGGCTGTCCGACCACTGACATTTATTTTTCTGCAACTGCAAACGGGAAAAATTGGAAAAAACATATACAGTCATATCAAAGTTTGGGCACCCCTATTAATGTTAACCTTTTTTCTTTATAACAATTTGGGTTTTTGCAACAGCTATTTCAGTTTCATATATCTAATAACTGATGGACTGAGTAAAATTTCTGGATTGAAATGAGGTTTATTGTACTAACAGAAAATGTGCAATACGCATTTAAACAAAATTTGACCGGTGCAAAAGTATGGGCACCTCAACATAAAAGTGACATTAATATTTTGTATATCCTCCTTTTGCAAAAATCACAGCCTCTAGTCGCTTCCTGTAGCTTTTAATGAGTTCCTGGATCCTGGATGAAGGTATATTTGACCATTCCTGTTTACAAAACAATTCCAGTTCAGTTAAGTTTGATGGTCGCCGAGCATGAAC
The DNA here is from genome assembly GCF_048569485.1 of Anomaloglossus baeobatrachus. Lineage (NCBI taxonomy): Eukaryota > Metazoa > Chordata > Amphibia > Anura > Aromobatidae > Anomaloglossus > Anomaloglossus baeobatrachus. Next base: position 669,430 of record NW_027441813.1, on the reverse strand, counting down.
AGCATGCTTCAAATCATCCCACAGATTTTAAATGATATTCAGGTCTGGGGACTGAAAGAGCTATAATTCTCGGGATTTCTTTCTGTCGGTCGGAGCTTCCTGCTTGCATAAGCAATCACCTTCTCCTTGCCATGTTGCATCTCGGACAGGACAGCACTCAGGCCCACATTGCTGGCATCTGTGTATAGAATGAACGGGAGGCCATAGTCTGGGTAGGCTAAGTTCTCTTCCCCGGTCAAAGCCGACTTCTGACGCTGAAAGGACTCTTCTTGCTCTTTGCCCCAGGTGAACGGGGGGCCAGGGGTCTTGCCATTCTTGGTTTGCCCCACCAGGAGGTCCTGCATGGAGGCCGCCATTTTGGTGTACCCTTGATGAAGCCGCGGTAATATCCCACTAGGCCCAGGAACTGCCTCACCTCTTTGGTTGTGGTAGGTCTTGGCCAGCTCTGGATAGCGGTCTTTTTTTCTGAGTTCAGCACCACACCTTCGGCACTCACCACATGCCCGAGCTACTGTACTTTGGGCTTCAGCAGATGGCACTTGGAGGGCTTCAGTTTCATCCCGTATTTGGAGAGAGTTTCAAACACTTCGGCAAGATGCTCCAAATGTGCCTCGTACGTCTTGGAGTAGACAATGATGTCATCCAAATATAGCAAGACTGTCTCAAAGTTATGGTGTCCCAAGCAGCACTCCATCACACTCTGGAAGGTTCCAGGTGCATAACACAATTCAAAGGGCATGCTGTTGAACTCGCAGAGTCCCATCGGGGTGGCGAAGGCGGTTTTCTCCCTGTCTTCCTCAGCAACGGACACTTGCCAGTAGCCACTATTGAGATCAAGGGTAGAGAAGTAATTTGCCGTTCTCAATGCAGCTAGTGATTCTTCAATACGGGGGAGTGGATACGCATCCTTATGGGTGATCTGATTGATCTTCCGATAGTCCACACACATCCTCATGATACCATCCTTCTTCTTTACCAGAACCATCGGCGCTGCCCAGGGGCTGCAGCTATCACGGATAACCCCTGCCTCCTTCATGTTCCTCAACATGCCTTTGGCACACTGGTAATGTGCAGGTGGTATTGGCCTATACCTCTCCTTGTGATCGGATCTACGATCCTTAGGGCACGCAGAGCGGTTTGTAGTCTCAGGGCGTAGTCCCAGATGCTGTCCTGGGGATGCTGCTTGCAGTTATAAAAGTTCATTCATAGTTCCGCCTCCGTATGGGTTTCGAAGGCAACTTGCAGCTTATCAAATATGGTGGGTACAGAGGCCCGATCATCATCAGTCCATGTCTCAACCTCCTGCTCGGCTGCGGTCAGCTGTCCAAGCACCATGGACGCACGCTGTCTGCCGGTCATTGCATACATGTCGAGGACAGTACATATCTTTTTATTGAATAAAATAAAACGACGCAGAGCGTCAGGTCAGCCATCATACTGGGGCAGCCAGGCGGCACTGGGCACATAAGGCAAAGTAATCGGCATGACTTGCGTGAACGCCGGAATCGCGGGGTCCGCTGCTCTTGCAACCGGAGCGGGGCCTGCTGCTTCTCCGTCATCCTGCACGACAGCGGGAGCCGCGGCTCCACCATTACCATCGGGCGCCGACATCCTTCCGTTCTTTCCCCCTTGGTTTTCAACAGCAGTCTCGCGAGACCCACTGTCCTTTTCGACTTCCTGCTTTGGGAGTCACTGGGTTCCGCCCACGTTCTTAGGGGGTGGGGCTTCGGCTTTGCACCTTTTTCGGGGAAGACGATGACGCTGTTGTTGTTATGGCGCCAAAGATGGCAGGCAAGATGGCGGTAGTTCAAGATTTTGGAGCGTTTCACGGATTTTAAAGCAAGGCGTACGGCATCTACTGATGGGGTAAGAATCCTGTTTTTGACGCCAGTTTTTGTGCTGTCGCGGACGGGTGCCTCCTCCGCTGCGGCAACCGGGACTCCTCGAGTGGTGCTCGGGTCCGGGATCGTGTCTGGGGCTCGAGTGGTGACCGGACCCGGGGCTCGTGCAACCGCCCATCCACGCACACAGTAAAAGAGGGGGGTATTTACAGAGAATATTGTCTGTAATGCCACCCGTGGGTTGCGGTGATGGGATGGTAGCACCGTCGCTCCCTCTTGGGGCCGGCGTCCGGGACCGATGGTGTGGGGGGCAGCAAGGTGGTGTCCCCTCCACGGGTAGGTGAGGTGTAGTCCCGAGGCCCAGGTGTAGGTAGGGAGCAGTGCTGGGGCGGCGCGGCAGGTTGGACCGGATGACACCGGTGTACTCACACTTAGGAGGAATTCACACAGAGTCCGTATTGTAAACCAAGGCCGGATGCCGACTGCCTCTGGAGGGGTGTGCTGGTCCCGCACACGGGTTAGTAAGGTAGGGGCCCTTCCTCCTGCACTTGAGTCTTGCTGTGTGTGGATTAACCCCGCTTGGAACGTTGCCCGCAGACGCTGACTCGTGGGATCTCAATGGGTTCTTGGCGGACACCCTATCCCCCGCGTTGGGCTGCCGGTCTGCTCTATATGGGCTTCTCTTCTCGGCAACATGGCCTGGTACCTTGTCCTGCTGGTAAATTAACAAGGGGCTTGAAGCTTGCCACGTCCTAGGGTCCAGGTACCCCGCCTGTGCATGGCTCCGGATCGGATTCCCGTTGTCGGTACCGGCGGGCTACAACCCTGCCCCACTTCAGGTCTCCCGCTACCGGATTTCCATCGCCTGTGGCCCTACAATGCCGTCTGGCACCTAGTTGGTCCTCCCGTGGTCCAAGGGCTCGAACCCTGACCACACTGCACTTCAGCTCCTGTCACGGACTGCTGCTCCACTCCACTCCTGACTCCAACTTAACTCCACTGCTTCCCACCCCTTATCACCTCTAGATCCCTATGTGGGCATTCCCGTCCGCCTGGTCCCGCCCACTGGTGTGTTCTGGCTGACATGGGGGGGGGGTGACTAGGATTTGTGGCTGATGTTCCTATGTGTGGGATGTGTGGTGTTAATTCCCAAGGAGGAGGCGATTCCTGTACCCTTGGTGGGGGGGGTACAGTCATCTGTGACTACCTGGTTTTGCCAGGGCGTCTCAACCCAACATCGTGTGGACACTCAGGACATCCAACAGGCTCCTTACCAGGTACCAGAATCCGTTAGAAACACCATGCAGCACGAAATTGAAGAGATGTTACAGCTTGGCATAATTCAGGCCTCACATAGCTCTTGGGCCTTTCCTGTGGTGTTAATACCCAAGAAAGATGGGAGTCCTAGATTTTGTGCGGACTACAGACGACTAAATGACCATACCATCAGTGATCCTTACCCAATGCCTTGTATTGATGAACTCCTAGACTGGCTAGCTGGGGCCCGATATGTCACAACCTTGGATCTCAGTAAGGGATACTGGCAAATCCCTCTAACGGAGGGAGGGAGAGAAAGGTTGGCTTTTATAACCTTCTTTGGTCTGTATGAATTTCTAAGCATGCCTTTTGGAATAAAGAATGCCCCTGCAACCTTTCAGAGAATGGTGGACTAGATCCTCCAGGGATGCGGTGACTTCGCTTGTGCCTACTTGGATGATATCGCCATCTTCAGCCACACATGGGCGGAACATCTGAATCAAGTAGCTGTTGTTCTTGACCGGATTCTCGCAGCAGGCCTAACCATTTGACCCAATAAATGCCAGTTGGGAATAGGTGAAGTACAGTACCTAGGGCATAGAGTAGAAGGAGGGAAACTACGTCCTGAACCTGCCAAAATCCAGGCTATTAAAGATTGGCGTGTACCTCAAACCAAGAAACAAGTTATGCTTTTTTGGGCACTGCCAGTTATTACCGAAAATTCGTTTCTCATTTCAGCACTGTGGCCAAGCCCCTTACAGACCTCACTAAGAAAACGATGCCCCGGCTGGTGATTTGGACTCCAGCCTGTGATGAGGCATTTAACCTGCTGAAGGACGCCTTGGTCTGTGACCCTGTTCTGGCTGTTCCAGACTACAAAAGGAGATTCATTGTGCAGACGGATGCCTCTTTTTATGGACTGGGAGCTGTACTCAGCCAGGTGAATGCAGCCGGGGTGGAGCACCCTATTGCCTACCTCAGCAGGAAACTGCTGGACCGAGAAGAGGCCTATGCAACTGTTAAAAAGGAATGCCTGGCTGTAGTATGGACCCTTAGGAAACTAAGGCCGTATCTGTATGGGCGAGAATTCACTGTGGTTACTGATCACAATCCACTCACCTGGCTGAACAGAGTCTCTGGGGACAATGGACGCTTATTACGATGAAGTCTGGCTCTTCAACCCTATAACTTTACCATACAATATAGAAGAGGCAGCCAACACCAAAATGCAGACGGATTTGTCGCGGGCGGGGAGGGCGCTGCGCTCACCCACTGCTCGGGTCCGGAGCTGCTCTGCTGCTTGCTTGCTGCTCGGTGGCTCGAGCGGTGGGCCGGATCCCGGGAACTCGAGCGGCGCTCCTCGCCCGTGAGTGAAAGGGGTGGTTTGGTTTGGGGATGTAGTCCGTGACGCCACCCACGGTTTGTGGTGAGGTTGGGACACCACCGCTGCTCTGGACGGGGATCCCGGGAGCGATGACAGGGAGCAGCTGAGATGTTTCTCTCCCCTCCGTGGGTAGGGGGATTTGGTGGTCCCGGGGCCCGGTGATGGCGACTGGGAGGTGGATTGCGGGGCTTGGCGAGGTGCAGGGTCAGCGCAGTGCCAGACGGCACGGTGGTTCTCACTCAGCCAGTAACGTACACGGAGTCTCTGGTAAAACAAACGGCTGGATGGACGGGTCCCACAGGCGGCTGCGGTCGTCACTGCACCTGCACCTGTGTTGTGTTTTCGGCCCCGATGGCTTCCCACCGGTAGCCCGCTCCCCAGCAGTGTGTTTGCCAGAGGAGCCCCTTTTTGCCCGCAGGCTCTGGCCCTGGGAACTCTAGCTGTGGCAGTAGCTGTATTTCCCTTCACGGTTGAGCGGTTGCCTTCAGTCGGGTCTTTGCTGCTGGGAAACCCCGGAGGTTCCCGTCGCTGACGGATTTGACCGGTTTAACGGCGACTGCAAGCCTGGTCGGGGTCCGTAGGCCCTGCCGAATGGTGCTGGCTTCTCTTCGCTCCCCGGTTGGGTACCGGCGGGCCACCGCCCGACCCCAGTCCTTACGGTTGGGCGTCAATCGGCCTCACCTGCAGACGGTCACCACCATCTGCCAACCTTGCTGTATGTGCCCGGGCCACATACCCGGACACGGTCAGTCTGCTCCTTTATCACTTTACTCCTCTCACTTTCCGTACGGAACTCTAACTAACTTCCTTTCCCGCCTCCAGGACTGTGAACTCCTCAGTGGGTGGGGTCAACCGCCTGGCTCCACCCCACCTGGTGTGGACATCAGCCCCTGGAGGGAGGCAACAAGGATTTTGTGTGCGGCTGATGTGCCTAACCGGGGTGTGGGGTGTGTTGTTGCAGTACCTGTGACGTCCTGGCTTGTCCAGGGTGCCACATTCCCCCTTGGTTAAACGCAGACCGTCCATCACCGGTTTGATTTTTGTTAACTTCAAAAAAGTAGAAAAACACATAAAAACATCAACATACGCATTTCTTTATAAAACTTCCCTTAACGGGAGGCATTTTCTTAAACGTTACTAAACGGTAGTCAATTTTATTAACGGTAATGGCCTCCGCTCTCCCCCCGCCCAAACAACCTGGCCCTGATGCTGCCCCTAAGAAAATGGGAAGCACCCCTTGCCCCAGTCCAGAACCAAGTTGCTCGAGCGGGTACGGTCTCTTTCAGAGGACCCACGTCCATGGGGGACCCCTGACCCCCGGAGGATCGCCACCGGTTTCGGTAGTGGCGGGCCTGGGCCATCCCTTTTCCTCCAGGCCCGTCCTCCCAAATCAGCCTCTCCGGAGGCGGTCACGGTATAAGCCAACAATATATACATTCCACAAGTTTGTGGTTGCCCTGCAAGTTCTCGGGCGTGTCCGTAAGTAGTTTCTTATGCAACGGTTGCAGAAAGTTGCCGGCAACGGCCGGTTCAATCACGGTGCAAATCTGGTCAACTTCTCGGTTGATTACTTTTCTTATCATACTGTTACATATTCATACAACGGTGCTGGTGGTCCCAACGGGGACAACTTGCGGCGGAGGACCGCTGCCATCACTTCAGGTCAACCCCACCGACCGGGGGAGGGGGCTGGGCTGGTGCTTGGGGCCCCTGGCCTCCTCTCAGCCTAGCGTCCAGGGCAAACCAGCCCCTCTCCCCGCAGTGCCGGGTATAGGTGACGAGGTCACCGGGGAGCAGGTTGCGGCCCGGGTGGTCCTCCGGCAGGTGGTCATTCACATCCCTTCGGGCCACGAAAACTTCGGCCTCCAGGCCCGGTTCAAAGATGAAGCCGTATCCTCTACGGACATCGAATCTCCTCACTTGCCCCTCATATCTCGGGCCCCGTACTCGGAAGGTGGCTCTGCGGAGGCTCTCTTTTTCTCTAATAGTGCGGGCTACCAGCTCCGCCTTCCTCTTCTCCCTCTCCGCAATCTCCTGGCCCAGCGGGGTCGGCTCCCTGTCCCAGTAAGGGACTACTGCGGGCCCCTGCGCGCGGATCGGGCCCCGCGAGACTTCCTTTACGCTGCCCATTACTGGCGTTCTGACTGGAAGGTCCCGCGGTGTCATGGCCTGGGGTGCTGCCTCACAGCAACGACCCGGCGCAGCCTCAGCCGAGGCATGGGGGACGGTTACAGGGGTCCTCTCCCGCTTGACCTCCGCCTCCTGCTGCACGAGACGAGCTGGCGGAGTCGGTACGGGGCCAGGCACGATCACATGTGCCTCCGGTATATCTCCACCGACGGGCTCGGCCTTCGGTATCTTCCATGGGAGCGGTTCAGGATGGTCACGGGCCTCGGCTGCAGGTCGGTCCGCTTGGGCGGATTGGCAGGGTACCGCTACCAGTTGCGGTGGTAGCGGGCCTAGTGGCGAGGCAGCAGCAACCAACACGGGCAGCGGGGGAGGCAGCAGGGCGAGCAGGCGCAGACCAGGCCCCTCAGCCGCGACGACCGACCGGATAGGGATACAGGGGCGTGGGTCGCTTACCCGCTCTTCCAAAACTTCCTCCACCTCGCGTCTCCATATGGCCGCCACCACATCCGCCATGTCGGCCTCCCACTCCTCCAAGAGGAGCTGCATGCGGACTTGCAGACGGCTACTCAGCTGGGCGGTCTGGACCTCCACCCACGCCGCGGTGCCGGGCGCGGGGGTTACGGTGTTGCTGGTCGGATGGTGCATCGTTGCAGCGGCCTCTTCCAGGAACCAAAGATGGCCGCAGAGTCCTGGCGTCCCTGCTTTTATAGCCGCGGTCTACATGCGGTCGGACGCCATCCGTGCCCCCTTGGTTTCTTTCCGGCACCTCCTCTTCAGGGGCGGAGCTTCGGCTTTCGCGCCTCCACTGCTCGGGAAGACGCTCGAGCGGGGAACTTTTCGCGCCCAAGATGGCGGCTTCTGAAAATTTTCGGCCGGACACCTCCGGCGGGACACAAGGCGCACCTCTACCAGACGGCAGAGCGGTAAGATCCTGTTCATGACGCCAAGTTGTCGCGGGCGGGGAGGGCGCTGCGCTCACCCACTGCTCGGGTCCGGCGCTGCTCTGCTGCTTGCTTGCAGCTCGGTGGCTCGAGCGGTGGGCCGGATCCCGGGGACTCGAGCGGCGCTTCTCGCCCGTGAGTGAAAGGGGTGGTTTGGTTTGGGGATGTAGTCCGTGACGCCACCCACGGTTTGTGGTGAGTTTGGGACACCACCGCTGCTCTGGACGGGGATCCCGGGACCGATGACAGGGAGCAGCTGAGATGTTTCTCTCCCCTCCGTGGGTAGGGGGAATTGGTGGTCCCGGGGCCCGGTGATGGCGACTGGGAGGTGGATTGCGGGGCTTGGCGAGGTACAGGGTCGCGGGGCAGCGCAGTGCCAGACGGCACGGTGGTTCTCACTCAGCCAGTAACGTACACGGAGTCTCTGGTAAAACAAACGGCTGGATGGACGGGCCCCACAGGCGGCTGCGGTGGTCACTCCCGGTAGGTTGGCAGTGACTGTCTCTCCCTCTACCTGTGTTGTGTTTTCGGCCTCGATGGCTTCCCACCGGTAGCCCGCTCCCCAGCGGTGTGTTTGCCAGAGGAGCCCCTTTTTGCCCGCAGGCTCTGGCCCTGGGAACTCTAGCTGTGGCGGTAGCTGTATTTCCCTTCACGGTTGAGCGGTTGCCTTCAGTCAGGTCTTTGCTGCTGGGAAACCCCGGAGGTTCCCGTCGCTGACGGATTTGACCGGTTTAACGGCGACTCCAAGCCTGGTCGGGGTCCGTAGGCCCTGCCGAATGGTGCTGGCTTCTCTTCGCTCCCCGGTTCGGTACCGGCCGGCCACCGCCCGACTCCGGTCCTTATGGTTGTGCGTCAATCGGCCTCGCCTGCAGACGGTCACCACCGTCTGCCAACCTGCCAACCTTGCTGTATGTGCCCGGGCCACGTACCCGGACACGGTCAGTCTGCTCCTTTACCACTTTACTCCCTCACTTTCCCTACAAAACTCTAACCAACTTCCTTTCCCGCCTCCAGGACTGTGAACTCCTCAGTGGGTGGGGCCAACTGCCTGGCTCCACCCCACCTGGTGTGGACATCAGCCCCTGGAGGGAGGCAACAAGGATTTTGTGTGCGGCTGATGTGCCTAACCGGGGTGTGGGGGGTGTTGTTGCAGTACCAGTGACGTCCTGGCTTGTCCAGGGCGCCACAGATTGTCCAGGCAGGAGGAGCCCTGAGTCAGGTCCGCCATGTTTACGTGTACTTGACAAGTGACCTGTTGAGGTCACTAGTCCGTACACAAATTGAGGGGGGAAGGGGTTGTAACATTATATCTCCCCAGCCTGTACCATATTGTAATCAGGCTCTAGCAGTAGCTATTGTGTGACCCCCTGGACTAGTCAGATCATCCCAGGTAGTCCCGTGCACACACACACACACACACACACACACACACACACATACACACACACACACACACCCTCCCCTTATAAAGGTGACAGCAGCCAAACTACAAACCTTTGTCACCACCCTCCGGGTTTGATGTTCACACCAGGGGGCGGAGCAAGGCAGTTGTCTCCGCCCACCGATGAGTTCTTAAACCCGGAGGCAGGAAAACAGTGAGTTGAACTTGGAGCAGTGGTCGAGATTAGTCTTGACAGTGGAGTGGAGTCAAGTTCGAGGGCAGACCTGTGCTCAGGCCTGCCAAAGACTACACCAGGTGTCTGGGTTGGAGCCCAGTCACCTCTGGCAAAGAGGCAGACGGTGGTGGCCGCCTGCAGGAGCTGGGATTACAGCCGGTGGAACCGTAGGGACCGGGGACGGGCGGTGGCCCGCCGGTACCGAACCGGAGAACCGATTGGAAACTGGAGCACCAGGAGGAGTACTCAAACCCAGTACGAGGCCCAGAAACAACTAGGCCAAGTCAAATCAACTGATTGAGGACTGGACTTTAGGACCTTTCCCACACAAGACCCGACTGAAGACAACAGCCCAACCATTAGGGTAAAGCCACCGCCAAGGTGTCGCGGGCGGAGGGGTGGGAACGCCGCTCTTCTGGGATCACTGGCGCTCGGGTCCGGTGCTTTTGCTCCTCGGTGGCTCGAGCATGGGGCCGGACCCGGGGCTCGAGCAGCGCCTCCTCGCCCACGAGTGAAAAGGGGAGGTTAGTGGCGGGATGTTTGGGGATGTTGGTCGTGACGCCACCCACGGGTTGTGGTGATGGTGGTCACCACCGCTGCTGGTGACGGGGAATACCGGGAGGGATGGCGGAGAGCAGCTGAGGTGTTGACCCCTCCGTGGGTAGGGGCTGTTGGTCCCGGGGCTCCGGTTGGGGAGTAGGGGAGGTAGGAAGGAGGGTATAGGTGCAGGTGCCGGTGCGGGGAGGCAGCGTGGGCGCGGGTGCAACGTTGCGATTCAGCGCGGTGCCGGATGGCACTGCTGTACTCACTCAGAAGACACAGAAGGACAGAGTCTCTGGTAAACCAAATGGCTGCATGGACGGGGCCCACAGCCGGCTGCGGTGTTCTCACTCTCCCCTGACGGGTTGATGGTGGCTGTCGTTTCCTGCTCCTATGTATGTGTATTTGACTCCTATGGCTTCCCACGGGTAGTCCGCTCCCTGGCGTGTACGTGTCGGGAGAGCCTGGTTGCCCGCAGGCGCTGGCCCTTGGATCTCTGGCCCTTGGCGGTGGCTCTTATCCGGACGTGTTGGGCTGTTGCCTTCTGACGGGACTTGGTTGGGAATGAACCCCTGAGGTCCAGACCGCAATCAGAGAATTTGACCTTTTCGGCGCCTCCTAGCCTAGTCGGGATCTGAGTACCTTGCCTTGGTGCTTGGCTTCAATTTGCTCCCAGGTTCGGTACAGGCGGGCCACCGCCCGACCCTGGTCCTACGGTTCCGCTGACCTCCACCAACTCCTGCAGACGGCCACCACCACCTGCCGACCTTGCTGATCGTGCCTGGGCTCCGACCTAGACACACACAGTTCTTACTCCTCACCCTTCCACTCTCAACTCCTCAACTCCACTAACTCAACTCAACTCCAATCTACTGTCTTTTCCCGCCTCCAGGCCTGTGAACTCCTCGGTGGGTGGGGTCAACTGCCTGGCTCCGCCCCACCTGGTGTGGACATCAAGCCTGGAGGGTGGCAACAAGGATTTTGTTTGACTGGTGTCACCTAACCAGGGGAGGGGGTATGTGTGTGTGTTGCTATACTGTGACCCCTGGGGGTCCAGGGCGTCACAAAGGCATAGAGACCCAAGGGGCCAGCATCCGCGGGCAAACAGGACTCTCCCGACACCCAGCAAGCATGGGAGCGGACTACCGTTGCTTAGGCATAAGAGTCATAACATTTACATTAAAGAGGTGTAGGAAAAAGGCGGAAACCACCAACCTGTTAGGGGGAAGCTGCAGCCGGCTGCGGGCACCGTTCATCATCTTGTTTGGTTTACCAGAGACTCTAGCGTGTTTTATCATAGTGAGTACAACAGTGCCTTCGGGCCGAGCACCGTGCCGCACCGCACCGACACCCCAACACGCATCCATCCCTGCGACTCAGCACCTCCCTCAGGCCCCTGGGACCATCATCCCCCTACCCACGGAGGGGGTCAACACCAAGCTGCGCAATACCGTCCCCGGGAGCCTAGTCAACGGCAGCGGTGGTGTCCATCCATTCACCACAATCCCCTGCACACCACCGCGGCTCCGGCCGTGGACCTCCCCACCGAAGTGCCTACGTGTAGCGCCAACCCCCTTTCAGACCGACGTGACCCCCGGGTCTGTGGAGAGCTTGAGCCACCCACTGACGAGCACGGATCCGAGCCCCGGGGCGGTACAATTGTCCTTGATCTGGTGGAGGGTTGCACGTATATTGTTCTCCTCTGCAGGGGGCTTCATGAATACAAAATCTCTGGAGACTGTGTTCTAGAAACTTCTTTCTAACTAGGAGCTACAAGTAGCAAATGATAAAGGGGTGGGTCTGAGCACTTCTGCCTATCCAGGGAGTTGATCTAAGAAGAGGTGGGAGATTAAGCCACATGTTTTTGTAGCACCCAGGGATATGGCGTACTCGGTTCCGGGCAGTGTACATCTTGGGGATGTCAAGATGGTGGCCATTACTCAGTTTCGTGCCTTAAGCCCTTTTTGTAATGGGGATATTTACAGGGGATATTTGAATAGAGTTATTCGTGATGCCACTTGCGGTGTTGCGGCTAAGTATAGGGAGCCGCTGCTGCAGAATGTCTCTACTGGGGCTGGTGGTATGAGCAGCTAGTGTGGTAGTCCCTCCGCAAGTAGGGCATTGCCCCAGCGGGTGTATGGTGCGATGGGCATCGCAAGAAAGAGTCCAGATAGGTATTCAGTGCAACTGGTTTACTCACTGTTCTCAAGATGTTAACTGGTTGGTCAAGGCCAGCTGGTTTCGCCTCCAAGTTCCCTTCGTCCCAGTGCCAGTCTGGTTCTCTGGTACCTTCTTCCCCTGCACCTGTCTCTGGTAAATGAGTCCCCATGGTATGGAACACTGTTTGTGGTTTGTCTCTTTGGTGGACTCATTGTGGACTCTCAAGAACCATTTGGATATTGTTTATTTTATGCTCCCTGCCTCAATTAAACTTGTTGGATTGTTTATCGGCCTGGTGTCTCTGCCTGCTCTCTCGCATACCCCTTCACACGCTCCATTTCATCATTCATTGCTTTGAATTGTATCGGCAACTGCGATGCCTATACAATTGAAAGTGCAATCCTCGGCAATGGTGAGGCCGGTAACAGCGCGGGCACCGGGCCCCCATGAGTTGTGGTGACTTGTCCTGCCACTGCGAGTGGGCCCCCCTTGCAGCCCAGGGCCTCGGCATTTGCCGGGTGTTGACGCCGGCCCTGGTTCTGGGCATCAGAACTGGCATCAAAGTCAAGTAAAGCGGGCGTCACACGGTACGATATATCGGGCGATATGTCGTCGGGGTCACGTCGTTAGTGACGCACATCCGGCATCGTCAGACATATCGTACCGTGTGACACCTATGAAAGACCAGAAATATCAACCTTATCGTTGCTCGTTGACACGTTTTTCATTTTCATAATCTCGTTCCTCCTTCGGTGCGCCGGTTGTTCATCGTTCCCGTGGCAGCACACATCGCTCTGTGTGACACCCCGGGAGCGACGAACACAGCTTACCTGCGTCCCGCCGGCAAAGTGGAAGGAAGGAGGTGGGCAGGATGTTTACATCCCGCTCAACTCCGCTTCTCCGCGTCTATTGGACGGCTGCCGTGTGACGTCGCTGTGACGCTGAACGTCCCTCCCCCTTCAGGAAGAGGATGTTCGCCGCCCACAGCGACGTCGCCCGGGAGGTAAGTACGTGTGACGGGGTAAACGACTTTGTGCGCCACCGACAACTAATTGTCCGTGACGCACAAACAATGGGGGCGATGACTTATGCGATCGAACGATTTATTGTCCCGTGTGACGCCCGCATTACTCCAGTCTGTCTTAAATTACTTTGATATTGTGAAGATTTTGACTTGTGCAGATTTGTAGAAAATTATAAAGGGATTTGAATGCACCAAAGTGAATGAGAATCCTAAAGGTTTGTATTTATGGTGAGATATCAGTGGCCCAAAGCCATTTAACCCCTCAAAAACACGTTACTTATTCAAATCGGTGAAAACTGGGGTTTTGCCCACTTTGATGCCAGTTCTGATGCCCAGAACCTGTTTGAGCCAGGGTGGAGTGATCTGAATTTGATGTGTGGCATCACTAGGTATGTAAATGTGGTGTGAGATCAGTGGCCCAAAGCCATTTAACCCCTCAAAAACACCAGTTACTTATTCAAATCTGTGAAAATTGCCTGTGTGCCCACTTTGATGCCAGTTTTGATGCCCAGAACCTGTTTGGGCCAGGCTGGAGTCACTTGAGTTTGATTAGAGGCATCACTAGATAGGCAATTGTGGTGTTAGATCAGTGGCCCAAAGCCATTTAACCCTTTGACTAACATACTTTGGTGCCCACTTTGATGCCCATTTTTTTGCCAGTTTTATAATTTTCGCAGCTGATTTTGAGTGTATTTATATTAGGGCACCTCAGTGCATTGTATTTTATTATTGTGATGTGTTATTTTTGTTGTTAAATGCATAATGAACTGAAAAAACTAAATTGCCGAATAAGAAACTGACGAATAAGAAACCAACTTCAGCCCCGAATAAGAAACTGGACAAATAAGAAACCAACTTCAGCATCGTCCTATTATCTACATATATTTCATGATCATGCCACACCTATAATGCTCAGGTAACATAATATACACCTGGTTATATGCCATATGCATTCATTCTCCTATTATCTACAGATATTTCATGATCATTCCACACCTATAATGCTCAGGTAACATAATATACACCTGGTTATATGGCATATGCATTCATTCTCCTACTATCTACAGATATTTCATGATCATTCCACACCTATAATGCTCAGGTAACATAATATACACCTGGTTATATGCCATATGCATTCATTCTCCTATTATCTACAGATATTTCATGATCATTCCACACCTATAATGCTCAGGTAACATAATATACACCTGGTTATATGCCATATGCGTTCATTCTCCTATTATCTACAGATATTTCATGATCATCCCACACCTATAATGCTCAGGTAACATAATATACACCTGGTTATATGCCATATGCGTTCATTCTCCTATTATCTACAGATATTTCATGATCATTCCACACCTATAATGCTCAGGTAACATAATATACACCTGGTTATATGCCATATGCGTTCATTCTCCTATTATCTACATATATTTCATGATCATTCCACACCTATAATGCTCAGGTAACATAATATACACCTGGTTATATGCCATATGCGTTCATTCTCCTATTATCTACAGATATTTCATGATCATTCCACACCTATAATGCTCAGGTAACGTAATATACACCTGGTTATATGCCATATGCGTTCATTCTCCTATTATCTACAGATATTTCATGATCATTCCACACCTATAATGCTCAGGTAACGTAATATACACCTGGTTATATGCCATATGCATTCATTCTCCTATTATCTACAGATATTTCATGATCATTCCACACCTATAATGCTCAGGTAACATAATATACACCTGGTTATATGCCATATGCATTCATTCTCCTATTATCTACAGATATTTCATGATCATTCCACACCTATAATGCTCAGGTAACGTAATATACACCTGGTTATATGCCATATGCATTCATTCTCCTATTATCTACAGATATTTCATGATCATTCCACACCTATAATGCTCAGGTAACATAATATACACCTGGTTATATGCCATATGCGTTCATTCTCCTATTATCTACAGATATTTCATGATCATTCCACACCTATAATGCTCAGGTAACATAATATACACCTGGTTATATGCCATATGCCTTCATTCTCCTATTATCTACAGATATTTCATAATCATTCCACACCTATAATGCTCAGGTAACATAATATACACCTGGATATATGCCATATGCGTTCATTCTCCTATTATCTACAGATATTTTATAATCATTCCACACCTATAATGCTCAGGTAACATAATATACACCTGGTTATATGCCATATGCCTTCATTCTCCTATTATCTACAGATATTTCATGATCATTCCACACCTATAATGCTCAGGTAACATAATATACACCTGGATATATGCCATATGCGTTCATTCTCCTATTATCTACAGATATTTCATGATCATTTCACACCTATAATGCTCAGGTAACGTAATATACACCTGGTTATATGCCATATGCATTCATTCTCCTATTATCTACAGATATTTCATGATCATTCCACACCTATAATGCTCAGGTAACATAATATACACCTGGTTATATGCCATATGCCTTCATTCTCCTATTATCTACAGATATTTCATAATCATTCCACACCTATAATGCTCAGGTAACATAATATACACCTGGTTATATGCCATATGCCTTCATTCTCCTATTATCTACAGATATTTCATGATCATTCCACACCTATAATGCTCAGGTAACATAATATACACCTGGATATATGCCATATGCGTTCATTCTCCTATTATCTACAGATATTTCATGATCATTTCACACCTATAATGCTCAGGTAACGTAATATACACCTGGTTATATGCCATATGCATTCATTCTCCTATTATCTACAGATATTTCATGATCATTCCACACCTATAATGCTCAGGTAACATAATATACACCTGGTTATATGGCATATACGCTCATTCTATTATTATCTACATATATTTCATGTTCATTCCATGTCTAACTTGCCCTAGCACAGCTGCTTCCCGCCCACAGCTCTGCACAGAGGAGCACTGCTGCTTAGGTAGATGCTAGAGAATACAGGTTGCTTGCAGGTTATGATGTTCACTTCCGGGGCCTATTCATGTACTGTTAGGGGGCGTGTATTTTATTCAGTGAGGCCTGTATTCTTCTCTAGGCTCAACCGATCTGTGGGCGGGAAGCGGCAGTGATCGGGCTCCTCTGTGCAGAGTGGACGGATCCTGACCCTGAGGTGGAGAATATTCACCGTTTCCTCATTAGTTATAGCTCTGGGGTCTCAGCCTGGATGTTGGGGGCACAGAGCAGTGTCTCCTGTCAGTGCTGGGGGCTGCAGCTCGTGTATATCTCACAGGGGATGTACTGAAGCTGCAGCACCGTGCTGTGGAGGCTTCAATAAGGTAAGTGGCTTATGGGGGAGGGGGTTACACAGGGCATGGGGCGATGCTGTGGAGGCTTTCATAAGGAATGGGTCGAGGCTAAATCCCAGTGGGCAGAAGGACCCGGTCCTTTTTCCCACTAAAAATCGTATTAAAACACTCATTAGAACCTGGTCCTTTAGCCCACTAGGATTTAGATTTCTCACACAGAGCAGGCTAAATCCCAGTGGGCAGAAGGACCAGGTCCCTCCTTCCACTGGGATTTAGCTTTCTCTATCCAGAGCCGGCTATTTCCCAGTGGGCAAAGGGACCAGATCCTTCTGCCCACTGGGATTTAGCCTGCTCTACATAAGAAAGCTAAATCCTAGTGGACGAAAGGACCAGGTCCTAATGATTGTTTTAATACAATTCTTAGTGGGGAAAAAGGACCAGGTCCTTCTGCCCACTGGGATTTAGCCTGCTTTACATGAGAAAGCTAATACCGAGTGGGCTAAAAGAACAGGTCCTAATAACTGTTTTAATACAAGACTTAGTGATCTAATGGACCAGGTCCTTCTGCCCACTGGGATTTAGCCTGCTCTTTATGAAAAAGCTAAACTCTAGTGGGTAAAGGACCAGGTCCCTAGGGGCGTTTTTAAAATGGACACACTTGGCTAAAAACCATGTCACTATGCCAGTTGGGATTTATTCTACTGTATCTGTAGATTATGTGCAGTAGAATCATAGAATGTTATAGTTGGACGGGACCTCCAGGGTCATCAGGTCCAATCCCTGCTCACAGCAGGATTCACTATATCATCCCACACAGGTGTCTGTCCAGTCTCCTTTTTACGTCTTCCCTTGAAGGGGAACTCACTACCTCTTGTGGTTCCAGTCATTGATCACCCTCACTGTCAAAAGGTTTTTATTCCAAAATCTAATCTGTGACTCTTCCCAATCGGTTTCATTCCATTGCTTCTAGTCTTTCCTTGTCTGCAAATGAGAATAGGGCTGACCCCTCTAGTTCGACAGCTCTTCAGATATTTGTAGACGGCTATTAAGTTTCCTCTCTGTTTTCTTTTTTTCAAGCTAAACATTCCCGTATCCTGTAACTGTTCCTCATAGGACGGTTTATAGACCGGTCACCATTCTGGCTGCTCTTCTCTGAACTTGCTCCAATTTGTTGAGAGATTTTTTAAAACGTGGTGCTCAGAATTGCAGATGAAGTCTGACCAAAGAGGGGTAGAGGGTGATAATTACTTCACGTGATCTGTGCTTCTGTTAATACATTGCACAATTGTGCTTGTCTTTTTTGCTGCTGCATCACACTGTTGACTCATGTTCAGTCTGTCATCTATCAGTATGCGATTAGTATATTAGTAGTACTAGATATGAAAGTGTTCACATTAATTTTTTTCACATAGACTAAAGGGGGCTTTACACGGTAGCGATATCGCTAGCAATTTGTAGCGATAGCGAGCGTGTAAGTACCCGCCCCCGTCGCGCATGCGATTGTTTGTGATCGCTGCCATAGCGAACATTATCGCTACGGCAGCGTCACACATACTTACCTGGTCGACGGCGTCGCTGTGACTGCCGAACAATCCCTCCTTCAAGGGGGAGGGACGTTTGGCATCACAGCGACGTCACCGCAACGTCACTAAGCGGCCGGCCAATCAAAGCGGAGGGGCGGAAATGAGCAGGACGTAACATCCCGCCCACCTCCTTCCTTCCGCATTGTGGCCGGCGGCAGGTAAGGAGACGTTCCTCGCTCCTGCGGTGTCACACGTAGCGATGTGTGCTGCCGCATGAGCAATGAACCACCTGGATAAACAACCCTTACCGATTTTTGAGTTTGGGACGACCTCTCCATGGTGAACGATTTTCACCATTTTTGAGGTCGCTTAAGGTCGCTGGTCAGTTTCACACGCTGCGATATCGTTAATGACGCCGGATGTGCGTCACTAACAACTTGACCCCGACGACAAAACATTAACGATATCGTAGCGTGTAAAGCCCCCTTTAGTGATATGGAAGACTACAAAGTAAGCTCTTAGGTTGCATGTACACCAACTGATGCAGTGTCAGCCCGCCTGTGGAAATGTCAGTGTGCTCTGCAGGAGAATGGAGCAGTCCGTGCCTACTATCAGGGTTCAGTGTGCTACCTACTTTTGCTTTTTTTCTTCCTATGGAGAACATTCTAGCCACAGGAACAGAAATTGACATGCTGCAGCTTGGAAAGCCGCGCCGTATGTCAGTTTACGCAGCAGAGAAAAGAAGCACCGTGGGCAGGAGATTTCTATAAATCCATCCACTGTGCTTGTACTGTAGAACGCAGCATTCTGTATGCAGACAAACACGCTACTTCCAAAACGTTGCAAACACTGACTGTGCAAATTCACTGTGTGCAGAATTATTAGGCAAATGAGTATTTTGATCCCATGATACTTTTTATACATGTTGTCCTACTCCAAGCTGTATAGGCCGAGAGCCAACTACCAATTATGTAAATCAGGTGATGTGCAGCTCTGTAATGAGGAGGGATGTGGTGTAATGACATCAACACACTATATAAGGTGTGATTAATTATTAGGCAACTTCCTTTCCTTTGGCAAAATGGGTCAGAAGAGAGACTTGACGGGCTCTTAAAATTCCAAAATTGTGAGATGTCCTGCAGAGGGATGCAGCAGTCTTGAAATTGCTAAACTTTTGAAGCGTGATCAACGAACAATCAAGCGTTTCATGTCAAATAGCCAACAGGGTCGCAAGAAGCGTGCTGGGCAAAAAAGGTGCAAAATAACTGCCCATGAATTGAGGAAAATCAAGCGTGAAGCTGCCAAGATGCCTTTTGCCACCAGTTTGGCCATATTTCAGAGCTGCAACGTTACTCGAGTATCAAAAAGCACAAGGTGTGCCATACTCAGGGACATGGCCAAGGTAAGGAAGGCTGGAAAAACCACCACCTTTGAACAAGAAACATAAGATAAAACGTCAAGACTGGGCCAAGAAATATCTTAAGACTGATTTTTTCAAAGGTTTTATGGACTGATGAAATGAGTGACTCTTGATGGGCCAGATGGATGGGCCAGAGGCTGGATCAGTAAAAGGCAGAGAGCTCCACTCCGACTCACGCCAGTGGGTACTGGTATGGGCTGGTATCATCAAAGATAAACTTGTGGGACCTTTTCGGGTTGAGGATGGAGTGAAGCTCAACTCACAGACCTACTGCCAGTTTCCAGAAGACAACTTCTTCAAGCAGTGGTACAGGAAGAAGTCGGTATCATTCAAGAAAAACATGATTTTCAAGCAGGACAATGCTCCATCACATGCATCCAACTACTCCACAGCGTGGCTGGCCAGTAAAGGTCTAAAAGATGAAAAAATAATGACATGGCCCCCTTGTTCACCTGATCTGAACCCCAGAGAGAACCTGTGGTCCCTCATAAAATGTGAGATCTACAGGGAGGGAAAACAGTCCACCTCTGGGAACAGTGTCTGGAGGCTGTGGTGGCTGCTGCACGCAATGTTGATCGTAAACAGATCAAGCAATGACAGAATCTATGGATGGTCGGCTGCTGAGTGTCATCATAAAGAAAGGGGGCTGTATTGGTCACTCATTTTTGGGGTTTTGTTTTTGCATGTAAGAAATGTTTATTTCTAAATTTTGTGAAGTTATATTGGTTTACCTGGTGAAAATAAACAAGTGAGATGGGAATATATTTGTTTAAGTTGCCTAATAGTTCTGCACAGTAAAGGTGGCTTTACATGCTACGATATCGCTAGCAATTTTTAGCGATATCGAGCGGGAAAGGACCCGCCCCTGTCGTGCATGCGATTGTTTGTGATCGCTGCCGTAGCGAACATTATCGCTACGCCAGCGTCACACGCACTTAACTGGTCGGCGTCGTCGCTGTGACTGGCGAACAATCCCTCCCTCAAGGGGGAGGGACGTTCGACGTCACTAAGTGGCCGGCCAATCAAAGCGGAGAGGCGGAGCTGAGTGTGATGTAAACATCCCGCCCACCTATTCCTTCCGCATTGTGGCCGGCAGCAGGTAAGGAGACGTTCCTCGCTCCTGCGGTGTCACACACAGCGATGTGTGCTGCCGCAGGAGCAACAAACCACATCGAAAAACAACCCTTACCGATTTTTGAGTTTGGGACGACCTCTCCATGGTGAACGATTTTCACCATTTCTGAGGTCGCTTAAGGTCGCTGGTAAATGTCATACGCTGCGATATCATTAATGATGCCGGATGTGCGTCACTAACAACGTGACCCCGACGATAAAACATTAATGATATCGTAGCGTGTAAAGCCCCCTTTAGAGTTACCTGCACAAACAGATATCCTCCTAAGATAGCCAAATCTAAAAAACCCCACTCCAACTGCCAAAAATATTAATCTTTGATATGTGTCTTTTGGGTTGATTGAGAACATAGTTGTTGATCAATAATAAAAAAAAATCCTCTAAAATACAACTTGCCTAATAATTCTGCACACGGTGTAAACTTACACCCCCAAACCAGATTGAGCACCGTCTTCACTGCGGCGGTGTTCTAGGCTGTTTGGCTGTGACATCACGTCAACATTGCTGCAGCCAATCACAGATCTCCGTGGCTCATTCGATATAGCTGGAACGAGTTGCTGAGGTCAGTGATTGGCTGGAAGAGACCAATGTCTTGATGAAGACACTTCTGAACGTTACTAAAGTTTCTTGTTGTTGTGTTACACATGGAGTCGAAGGAAAGAAAAAAAAATTAATGAGTAGTTAATCAAGACAAGACCTTTTAGTTGCAGGGCGCCCTTTGCAGATGTTTTTTTTTTCTTTCAACTCACTTTTACAAACTTTGCTATGTATGGTATTTTCCCTTTAAAGTGGTTATTTTATCTATTCACAATGATGTACATGCTGCCATATTCACCATACAGGTGAATTGTGTCCGAGCGCAGCTTGTAATGTACTCCATGTAATAGGGCGGTCGTTCAATGCTTCATAACTTCTGTCAAGGCCATCAATCACTAGTGAGTAGCGTTATGCCAGGTAATACAATGAAGAGCTAAGGATGTGGTGCGGTCAGAGGCCATTCTCACACCTCCTGTCCATCTGCCACACATTACACACCGGCCAGGTAATATAATGAAGAGCTAAGGCTGTGGTGCGGTACAGGCCGTTCTCACACCTCCTGTCCATCTGCCATACATTACACACCGGCCAGGTAATAATATGAAGAGCTAAGGCTGTGGTGCGGTACAGGCCGTTCTCACACCTCCTGTCCATCTGCCACACATTACACACCGGCCAGGTAATAATATGAAGAGCTAAGGCTGTGGTGCGGTACAGGCCGTTCTCACACCTCCTGTCCATCTGCCACACATTACACACCGGCCAGGTAATATAATGAAGAGCTAAGGATGTGGTGCGGTCAGAGGCCGTTCTCACACCTCCTGTCCATCTGCCATACATTACACACCGGCCAGGTAATATAATGAAGAGGTAAGGCTGTGGTGCGGTCAGAGGCCGTTCTCATACCTCCTGTCCATCTGCCACACATTACACACCGGCCAGGTAATACAATGAAGAGCTAAGGATGTGGTGCGGTAGAGGCCGTTCTCATACCTCCTGTCCGTCTGCCACACATTACACACCGGCCAGGTAATACAATGAAGAGCTAAGGATGTGGTGCGGTCAGAGGCCGTTCTCATACCTCCTGTCCATCTGCCACACATTACACACCGGCCAGGTAATACAATGAAGAGCTAAGGATGTGGTGCGGTCAGAGGCCGTTCTCTACCTCCTGTCCGTCTGCCACACATTACACACCGGCCAGGTAATACAATGAAGAGCTAAGGATGTGGTGTGGTCAGAGGCCGTTCTCATACCTCCTGTCCACCTGCCACACATTACACACCGGCCAGGTAATACAATGAAGAGCTAAGGATGTGGTGCGGTCAGAGGCCGTTCTCATACCTCCTGTCCATCTGCCACACATTACACACCGGCCAGGTAATATAATGAAGAGCTAAGGATGTGGTGCGGTCAGAGGCCGTTCTCATACCTCCTGTCCATCTGCCACACATTACACACCGGCCAGGTAATATAATGAAGAGCTAAGGATGTGGTCAGAGGCCGTTCTCACACCTCCTGTCCATCTGCCACACATTACACACCGGCCAGGTAATATAATGAAGAGCTAAGGATGTGGTCAGAGGCCGTTCTCACACCTCCTGTCCATCTGCCACACATTACACACCGGCCACTGTGACAGGTCTTGTAAGTTGACCAGCAGCAATTCCATCTTTAGGCCCTGTGCGCACGCTGCATATTTCACCCCGTTTTTTGGTGGTTTGTTGCCCAAAACTGCATGCATTGCCTTCCCCAGCAAAGTCTATGAGAATTCAGACAGGCTGTGCGCACGTTGCTTCTTTGTTCCTTGCAGTTTTTGTGGAAGAAAAAAGCAGCAGCAGCATGTCACTTCTTTCTGTGTTTTGTCCCTGCGTTTCGGAGGACTGGCAGATCAATCCCCCGCTGACTCCGGGTCAGTGAGGGATTGATCCCCAGTATCTAGCCAGAGGCTGGTCCCCATATAAAGTCTATGGGAACCAGAATCCGGCACAAAGGGGTAGGAGCAAGCACTTCATACTCACCGATCACCGGCGCGGCTGTCGCACTGCTCCTGCGGCCTCTCATTCTTCTTCCTGGGCCGCTCATTAGGCTCATACATATTCACGGCTTCCCCCACTCACCGGTGGCTGTGATTGGTTGCAGTCAGATGCGCCCCGACGCTGAATGACAGCTGTTTGACTGAAACCAATCAGACACCGGTGCGTGGGTCTATATTGTACAGTAAAATAACTAACAGCGTGCAGTCCCCTCAATTTTGATTCTCAGACTGGGGAGGCCTATGGTTATTAGGCTGCCCCCCAGTCTAAATATATCAGCCTGTAGGCTCCCAGATCACTGCATCCATTAGATGCGACAGTCCTGGCACTTTACCTGGATCATCCCGATTTGCCCTGATGTGGTGGTAATCGGGGTAATAAGGAGTTAATAGCAGTCCACAGCTGCCACTAAGTCCTAGATTAGTGATGGCAGCATCTGAGACCCCATAGAAGAGAGGAAATCCAGCAACAGCTTCATTAAAAGAGACTTTATTAAAGACAGTGAAAAAGCATGATGTGAAAAAAAAGAACACCCTGCCCGTCACCGCGTTTCACACAGATGACTGCTCTTAGGCTATGTGCGCACTAGTGCGTTTTACCCGCGGATTTACCCGCGGATTTGCCGCGGAAATTTCTTGAGAAATGTCTGCAATCTTTGTGCAGACATTTCCCAGCAAATTCAATGAGAAAAAAAAATAGCTGTGCGCACTGTGCGGATTTCTCTCAAGAAATTTTCTCGTGAAGATTTTCTCGAGAAAATTTCTTGAGAAAATGAACATGTCCATTATTTCCGCAGGTATCCTGCGGATTTCGGCAGTACAGCCTGCAAAAATCCGCAGGGAACCACCCGCGAGAAAATCGCGGCAAATCCGCGGCAAATCCGCATGCGGATTTGGTGCGGATTTTTTCCGGAGGTCAGGAAATCTTTCACTGGCAGAAGTTTCTCAAGAAATTTTCTTGAGAAACTTCACATTTTTAGTGCGCACATAGCCTAAATCATGACAATATCAAAGTGAATGCGGCCACTGATAAAACCCACACAACCTCTGAGGGGGGAACAAACACGTCACTGAATTATCAAATCACCAAGACACGAGCAAATGACAACTTACCATGATAGATTACAAGAAGCATCAATACACACATTATATAAGTACACCCCATATAATACACAGTACAGGGAATATATAAGTACACCCCATTTTATACACAGCACAGAGAATATATAAGTACACCCCATATAATACACAGCACAGAGAATATATAAGTATACCCCATATAATACACAGTACAGAGAATATATAAGTACACCCCATATAATACACAGCACAGAGAATATATAAGTACACCCCATATAATACACAGTGCAGAGAATATATAAGTACACCCCATATAATACACAGTACAGAGAATATATACACAGAGATATCCTCTTATGTCACTTGTGGGATTCTCTCCAATAGATGAAAACGTTCATATTCAGTGGATGAGGAAGAATTCTTTGTTGGAGCAGATATTGCCCCGAACTATATAAAGAAAAATGATCAATAATTAGTAGTAATAATAATAATAATAATAATATGCCAAAAATTCCCATAAACTGTGTATAATGAATGCGCTGATAATCACCTGGTAATAAACACATCACATCAGTATCAGTCACAGATCATTGAGGAATTCAATCCTTTGGGATCTCTGGCTCCAGCTTTAAAGGGAACCTGTCAGCAGAAATGTTTCAATAAACCTAAAAGATTCCCCTTCTGCAGCTCCTGGGCTGCATTCTAGAAAGGTTCCTGTTATTGTGCCCCCTTTTAGATCAAAATAAATACTTTATAAAGTGTTAGCTTTTTGTATGCAAATCTTGTTATTTGTACACGGGGGCGGGCTGTCTGGTGTCCGTTATTCTCCCTCCTGCCGCTTTACGCCGTCCCCCATCGCTTAATTTCATACCTCAGGACGCCTCCCAGTGCTCCCGAGGTCTCGCGCATGCGCCGTGCCAGCATAGCGTGTCATCAGCAAGTACCCGCCCATAATCTCGTGCCCGCGCTTTCCCCTCTGCCTCCACCGTTCTGCGCAGGACACGAGATTATGGGCGGGTACTTGCTGATGACATATGAAATTGAGCGATGGGGGACGGCGTAAAGCGGCAGCAGGGGGAATAACGGACACCAGACAGCCCGCCCCCGTGTACAAATAACAAGATTTGCATACAAAAAGCTAACACTATAAAGTATTTATTTTGGTCTAAAAGGGGGCACAATAACAACAGGAACCTAGAATGCAGCCCAGGAGCTGCAAAAGGGGAAGCTTTTAGGTTTATTGAAACATTTCTGCTGACAGGTTCCCTTTAATATCCAATGGGCTTCCATTATATACAGTGACTGCTCCAATCCCCTCCTCATGGCTCTCCATGCCTCTAACGGGAAGAGAGGAAAGGGACCCCGGGTGCTGCGCTACGACTCCCCCACTGACAGAGCGTCGCCCCCCCCCCACCTCCCCCCACCTTCCCCCAGGGAGAGCGTCGCACTTACTGCTGCACACTATTTCACCCAGAGACGGTGACCTACAATCCCTTTTTATTTCCCCCTGAGGCTCATATGTGATAATCTCCATTAGATATGACCTCCTGTTATATCACACACACCCAGGGCTGGAAACAGCAACTGTGCACTCACTGACTGCAGTGCCGGCAACTACAGGCTCCTCCCACACAAGAGGCCGGTCACATGGGCGTGACGTCACAGAGGTCCCTCTGGCCACTGGGATCTAGACTCTACCATATATCTAGTGTGCGGCTCTACAGGTGGAGGTGTGTGGAGATTCCCCATTACTGGGCTCAGGTGGCATTAACCCCTTCAGCTCTGAGACTTTCTTGGAGTTTTTGTCTCGCTGATTTCTATGAATCGTGAGGTTTTTGTTCCTTTTCCTCTGAAACCCGTCTGCCCTCGGCCCTTGATCCCATTCTGCCTTCGGCCCCTTTCTGCCCTTGGCCCCTTTCTGCCCTCGGCCCTTGATCCCATTCTGCCCTCGGCCCCTTTCTGCCCTCGGTCTTCGTCCCCTTTCTGCCCTCGGTCCCCGGCCCCTTTCTCCCCTCCCACAGTATAATGCTCCCCCAGAATGTTCTCATTATATGTTTCCCCTTATTCTCTCCAGTAATTGTATTATTACAGCGGATTCTTTATGATGTTACATCGCCATCTTCTCCCCATTCAGGTCCCTACAATATCGGATCCTCTCAGTGGAGATCTTCTATAGAAGAGAATTCTCCTGATTGCCCCGTGAAGGATGGATATGGACAGGGACAAGATGGCGGAGAGGATATTACACCTCACCCTAGAGATCCTCTTCCGGCTTACTGGAGAGGTGAGAGATTCTGATGACGTCACATTACATCATTCTTATCTATGGGAATAACAGATGGACAGAACTGGAGAGGTGAGGACTCTGGAAATGTCTGGAGTGAGATTTATTACTGTGTCTCTCCATAACCAGGATTACACAGTAGTGAAGAAGACCTCTAGTGAGCGCTGTCAGGCCCCTGTGTCTGAGGGATGGGGAAGACCCCTGAGCCCAATCACGGGGCCTCCACCTCACCCCCCGATACATGAGGACATCAATGACCAGAAGATCCTAGAACTCACCTACAAGATGATTGAGCTGCTGACTGGAGAGGTGACACTGCTGGGAATGCTGGGACATTATACAGTAACGCTATGAAGGGATCGGGGTGACGGTATCATTGTATGTGTCAGGTTCCTATAAGGTGTCAGGAAGTCACCGTCTATTTCTCCATGGAGGAGTGGGAGTATTTAGAAGGACACAAAGATCTGTACAAGGACGTCATGATGGAGGTTCCCCAGCCCCTCACATCACCAGGTAATAGACAGGACTAAATACACACGGCCTATAATTATCTGTATGTAAGGAATGAATTCAGTCCCTGTATGTGTTTCCTCCAGTTCTATCCAGTAAGAGGACAACACCAGAGAGATGTCCCCGTCCTCTTCTCCCACAGGACTGTAAACAAGAAGACCCCGATGTTCCTCAGGATGATCAGGTAGATGGAGAGAAGGTGCCATGAAATCTCCCTATGATGTGTAGATGGCTGTGAAGGTCTTGTGCTCAGTCTTGTTTTATCCTCCGGTATTATATGTGTTATACTTGTGTAATGAGAGCGGTGGAGATGGCAGGATTAGGAGAGATAAGAGCTTTGATGATTCCTTTTAGTCCTGGTTCACACTACTGTGTTTTCAGTGCTGTCCATAAAATAACACAACGTCTCGCCCTCAGACCATTGTTATTGGATGTGGCGGTGCAGATGGGGATTTTCTTTCTCACTGACAGAATCTGCGTGTGAGAATATTCCCAGCATCCTCTAGTGCCTTCTGTAAATCGGATGAGACTCGTCCATTCAGGTCTGTGTCTGCACAAACCATCAGATTCCCACCAGCTCCACCATACAGCAGACATTGTGTTACGGGTACATTGCAGTTCTGTAATGGAGGAAGCTGTAAATGGTCTTGTAAATTATTAATAGTGGCTGTAAATACCGGATTGTATATGGATGACAAATAAGAAAAGACTTGTCCTAGTTTTCTGGAGGAAGCTGTGATGATTCTTTATCCGGCCGTGTGATCCCGGCATTAGAGGCCGTTACATCCCGGGAAGAGAGGATTTATCTAGAAAGTGTAAAATCTTTCCCTTCTCTGAATATTTCTGCCTCCGGTCACATCCCGTCTGCCGGTATAACGGGCTCCGCACCACAAAACTCACATCCAACTCATCAATTCTGTTGGGTTTTTCTAAGGCCTAAAACACACTTCCGCAAAAAAACGTCCGTGTGACACGGTCCGTTTTTCGGGTCCGTGTTCCGTTTTTTTGGGGCGTTTCTCCGGTACGTATGGCATCCGTGCGATGGCGTATGCGAGCCGTGTGTACGTGTAAAATGTCCGTGTTTGTGTGTAAAATGCCCGTGTATGTGTACGTGGAATGTCCGTTTGTGTGTTGCACAATGTCGTTGATACATGTCGGCTGACAGCAGACAGAGTTGCGCGATGAGAATGAACTCGGGTGAACTTCCCCCGACTTCTTTGTCATGCCGCGGCTCTGTCTGTGTGCCGCGTACTGATTAGCGGTCACCTGTGCAGGATTCACCAGTGACCGCTAATCCCCCGAGTGACTGAAGTGAGCAGCCCTCTCTCATACTTACCGCTCCCCGATCACCAGCGCGGCGAGGAACAGCTGTGCAGAGAATACGCGGCAACAATTACTTTGAATATGCCGGCCGCTCATTAATCAATCTCATATTCCCTGCTTTCCCTACCCACAGACGCCTGTGATTGGTTGCAGTCAGACACGCCCCCCACGCTGAGTGACAGGTGTCTCACTGCACCCAATCACAGCAGCCGGTGGGCGTGTCTATACTGTGCAGTAAAATAAATAAATAATTTAAAAAAACGGCGTGCGGTCCCCCCCCAATTTTAATACCAGCCAGATAAAGCCATATGGCTGAAGGCTGGTATTCTCAGGATGGAGAGCCCCCCAGCCTAACAATATCAGTCAGCAGCCGCCCAGAATTGCCGCATACATTATATGCGACAGTTCTGGGACTGTACCCGGCTCTTCCCGATTTGCCCTGGTGCGTTGGCAAATCGGGGTAATAAGGAGTTTTTGGCAGCCCATAGCTGCCAATAAGTCCTAGATTAATCATGTCAGGCGTCTCCCCGAGATACCTTCCATGATTAATCTGTAAATTACAGTAAATAAACACACACACCCGAACAATCCTTTATTAGAAAAAAAAACACTAACAAATTGCCTTGTTCACCAATTTTATAAGCCCGAAAAAGACCTCCATGTCCGGCGTAATCCAGGATGGTCCAGCGTCGCTTCCAGCTGTGCTGCATGAAGGTGACCGGAGCTGCAGAAGACACCGCCGCTCCTGTCAGCTCCACGCAGCTAATGAAGGGAATAGCGTGATCAGCTGAGCTGTCACTGAGGTTACTCGCGGCCAACGCTGAATACAGCTGATCGCGCTATTCCCTTCATTACAGCACAGAACATTACAGAACAGCAGAAAAAAAGGTAAGTATACTGAATTTAATTTAAAAAAAAATAATAAGATCGCTAGTGTAAAAACGCACACGCACGAAACGTGCTGAACACGGAGATACTCCGTGTGCGGTCCGTGCAGGCATAGACTAAAGCGGGTCCGTGCCTGCGTGCTGCTGGCCAAAAACGGACATGTCGTCCGGGTAGAAAAGCGCACACACGTACTTACCACACGGACACACGTTCCGTGTGATTTTACGTGTGTGTGCCATCTACCATTGAATAACATGGGTCTCCGTGTGTATGTGTCTCCGGTACGTGCAAATACGTACCGCACACGTACAAATTAAACGGATGTGTGTTGCGGGTCTAAGTCACTTTTTGTCTTCCCTTTTATTATTTTTTTGTTCCAAATTCTTCAAAATGGTGCAAGAAAAACTATTCACACCCGGTGAACTTTTCCACATTTTTTCACATTACAGCCACAAAAAAAATGGATTTTATTGTTTTTTTTTATGTGATAAAACAAAGTAGCAAACATTTGTGAAGTATTAAGGAAATTCTACATGAATTTCTAAATATTTTAAGAAATTTAACTCTGAAAATTGGGATGTGCATTAGTATTCAGCCCCCTGAGTGAGTACTTTGCAGGCGCTTCTTTCACTACAATTGCTGCTGACAGTCTTTTGGGGGATGCGTCTACCAGCTTTGCACATCTAGAGGTGACATTTTTGCCCCTTCTCCTTTATAAAACAGCTCTATCTCAGGTAAATTAGATGAAGGCGTCTGTGAAGAAATTTTCAATTCTTATGTGTTGCTTTTTATTAATGTTCAGTCTTCCATAAAGGCCAAATCTGTGGAGTTTATGACTTATAATTGTCCTGTAGACATATTCTCCCCCTGAGCTCTGGATTGCTTCTTTTCCACTGACCATAGGCCTCTTGGCTGCTTCTCTGTAATTAGTGATCTCTTTGCTTGAGATGTCAGTGTAGGTGGACGGCCATGTCTTTGTAGTTGTGCTATATGTGACAACTCAGCATCTGGAGATTTGTGTGAAGGGTGAACTGTTCTTAATTAGGCTAGACGTAATGTTTCTTTGATTGGCAAATTAAAAGAAGTTAGCCATTGTTTCATGTCAGGCTGACCGGAGCCCTATTGTCAGTTAAATGTGGATTGCCTCAGCATCTCTGACTACATCAATCAGAGGAAAATTATGCATTCGGATTGAACTGAACCAATGAGAGAACGGCCATTTTCCACCAATATTGTAATACACAATACTCTAAAATGAGAACTGAGGGGTATAAAAAGGGCTTTGCTCCTGTCACCACATTCATTCTGCAGGACTTCAGGCTAAGATCCACGGTTTGAACTTGAGGATCACAGATGTGCTTCACTGCTCAATGCTAAGGCCACAAATTTGCTTGGAGACCCAGGTTAGGAGAATTCAGTTGCCTGGCTACAGTCATCTGTCTAAGCTTGCCGCTATCTCCTTTCAGTGGGTGCTCATCAAAAGCGGGGTGCTGCTGGCTGGGATAGTTGGCCCAGGAAGCCCCGAAGTCGCAAAGATTCTAATCCCATGCGAGACAATGGATGAGTGAGACTCTGTCGCTTGTATCATCTTGTGTTGTTGATGGGAATGTATGATACATGTTTGCCTGTTGGTGAACCAATAATGTCTTACCAAGGTGTGGTTCCCTCACCCTGTGTTGTCGGAATAGTGTCCTGACAACAAGGAAGGAGTGCGGGTTTTCAGTGGGATGAGCCCTGGTCCGAGTGGTCTCTCCTAGACAGCTAGGCCGGCAGATGACCGTACCCACTGACCCTCGTGTCTCCACACTATACTCCTGACATTTTTGGATGATGGATTGAAAAGTGGTTAGTGAGATGTTCAGAGCGTTCACCATTTTTTTAATAACTGAACCCTGCTTTAAGGTCCAGTCACACTAAGCAACTTACCAGCGATCCCAACAACGATAGGGATCGCTGGTAAGTTGCTAGGAGGTTGCTGGTGAGATGTCACACTAGCGACGCTCCAGCGATCCCACCAGCAACCTGACCTGGCAGGGATCGCTGGAGCGTCGCTACACGAGTTGCTGGTGAGCTCACCAGCAACCAGTGACCAGCCCCCAGCGCCGCGTGGAAGATGCTGCGCTTGGTAACTAAGGTAAATATCGGGTAACCAACCCGATATTTACCTTGGTTACCAGCGCACGGAGCTACACGTGCAGAGAACAGGGAGCAGCGCACACTGAGCGCTGGCTCCCTGCTCTCCTAGTTACAGCACACATCGGGTTAATTACCCGATGTGTGCTGCAGCTAAATGTGCACAGAGCAGGAGCCGGCACTGGCAGTGAGAGCGGCGGAGGCTGGTAACAAAGGTAAATATCGGGTAACCAAGGACAGGGCTTCTTGGTTACCCGATGTTTACATTGGTTACCAGCCTCCGCAGAAGCCGGCTCCTGCTGCATGCACATTTAGTTGTTGCTGTCTCGCTGTCACACACAGCGATCTGTGCTTCACAGCGGGAGAGCAACAACTAAAAAATGGCCCAGGACATTCAGCAACAACCAACGACCTCACAGCAGGGGCCAGGTTGTTGCTGGATGTCACACACAGCAACATCGCTAGCAACGTCACAAAAGTTGTTCGTTAGCAGCGATGTTGCTAGCGATGTTGCTTAGTGTGACGGGGCCTTTACTCTTGTCCACAACTTTATCCCTGACCTGTCTGGTGGGTTTCTTGGTTTTCAAGATGCTGTTTGATCCCTAATGTTCTCAAACAAAACTCTGAAGCCTTCACAGAACCGCTGTAGTTATACTGAGAATAAATGATACTGGTGACTCAATTTACTAATTATGTGACTTCTGGAAGCAATTGGTCACTCAGGGGTATCATACTACAAGGGGCTTAATACAAATGCATCTCACAATATAAAGATTTATATTTTTAAATATGTATAAAACAATCTATCATTTCATTTACACTTTACAAATACTTGTTACTTAATGCTGGTATATCACATAAAATACATTTACATTTGTGGCAAGGCTGTGGTGTCGGTAAGCCAAACCTCCGACTCCGACTCTTCAATTTCCCTTGCACCGACTCCACGACTCCGACTCAGACATATATTGCTTATAGTTAAGTGAAAAATGTATTGTAGTACAATGTAAACATCAGACATCAAATTATTTTTATGATACAATAATCAAGATATTTAGATAGAACATAAAATTTATTGGAATACAACTTTAGAACACAAACAACTGTAATAAATTGTAAATATGTTATACAATAAGTAATACACAATGATTACATATATATCTTGTGTGTGCATGTATAATATATATATAATATATATATAATATATACCGTATTTT
The DNA here is from genome assembly GCF_048569485.1 of Anomaloglossus baeobatrachus. Taxonomy (NCBI): domain Eukaryota; kingdom Metazoa; phylum Chordata; class Amphibia; order Anura; family Aromobatidae; genus Anomaloglossus; species Anomaloglossus baeobatrachus. Next base: position 637,115 of record NW_027441813.1, on the reverse strand, counting down.
TCGCTTTATAAGACTCATTTTCCTCCCAAAAATTTGAGAGGAAAATGGGAGTGTGTGTCTTATAAAGCGAATATAGTGTTACCTGGAGGTCCTGTCTGTGCGGTGATTGGGTGGTCGGGTGCCTGTGGATGTGTGCAAGTGGCCGGGTAGCTGTGCTTGCGTGCGGTGGCAGCCGGGTACCCGTGGCTGCGTGCGGGCGGCGGCCGGGTGCTGTGTGCGGCCGGCAGATGGCTGCCGCCCGCACGCAAGCACAGGTACCCGGCCGCTTGCACGCAGGGTGGGCGGGCAGCCTGCTGGCTGCCACTCTGTGCGTGCGGGGCGGGCGGCTGTGCAGCAAGTTACCCAGTTTGTCCGCGGTCCCAGTTTCAAATGATGGCAGCGGGCGTGTGCGCAGATGGACCCCTTGGATGAGAGCTCCATCTGCGCAGGCGCCATTATTTGAACCGGGACCGCGGACACTGGGACACTCACTGCACCGGCCTGCTGCATGACTCACCCGTCGACGCTGCTGCCGCCACCACCACGGGCCCCGCGGCTCCTGCCACCACGGGTCCCCCAGCTCCTGCCACCCCGGACGCCACCTGCCACCATAGACCCCGCTGCCACTGACCCGCCGTGCCTGCCAGCACAACCTCTTCCTCCTGTGACCCCGCTTCACCACCACTGCTGCCCCCGTCTGGTAAGAGAACACCGGATTATAAGACGGACCCCATTTTTCTTTTTTTTACCTTTTTTTATATCTAAGTTTAGGGTGCGTCTTATAATACGGTGCGTCTTATAAATCGAAAAATACGGTATTTAGATATTGTATTACATATTTACAATTTATTACAGTTTTTTGTATTCTAAAGTTGTGTTCCAATAAATATATTTTTTATCTAAATATCTTGATTTATTGTATCATAAAAATGATTAAATGTATGATGTTCACATTGTACTACAATAATTTTTTCACTTAAATATAAGCAATATACTAAAGGTTATTATTAGTATGTTTTTGTTGAAAACTGTTATTTGCCACTTACGTAGTGTATTACATAGTGTTATATATACAGTATATATTGTGTGTTATATATAACACTATGTAATACACTATAAAAGTGGCAAAAAACAGTTTTCAACAAAAACATACTAAATAACATTTGTGCAGTCTATGAATTTGTTCTAAGAAATAGAATTGCCTCCATCAGATCCTCCTTCGCAGATGACCTCAAATCTGACCTAATAATTTTAAGGCTAGAGAACAACTTCTCTACACTTGGGTTGGAGGCAAAGCCGTAACCACATGGGCAACATCTCTAACAATTTCCGGGTATAAAGGCATTGCCTCATGCAGTCAGTTTTGATGACTGGTTGAATTTTTCTATTTCTTTAAGAGCAAGTGAAAAATTTTACTGAAATCTGGTCAATCTGTTGCTATAAGAGACGGAGTGAAATCTTTTTCCTTGCAGCAACGCCTGCTCCATGTCATCCAAATGCTTGTCAAAGTTAAACTGCTCATCTGGTGAGGATGAAGATATGGCAGCAGTAGCACTGTCAGGACCCAAGTCCTCTTGCGCCTGGCAGTCCTGTAGCCACTCATCCTAACTGCTACCTCAGAGCTTCTTTTCTTTTAGTAAGGTGTTATCAAGAAGTATATGATGACTTGGGTCCACATAAACAGCTGCCAGAAGAATTTTATTTTCTAATAGCTGTGTCTCTCTCCGTTTCATTGAAGCAGAAATGCCATCTGCGACTAAACCTCCTCTTTAGGACAGGCAAAATAGCAAGTTCTTAGGTCACGGGCAGGGGAGGGGACGCTGCGCTCACCCACTGCTCGGGTCCGGCTGCTGCTGCTGCTCGGTGGTGGCTCGAGCAGTGGGCCGGATCCCGGGGACTCGAGCGGCGTTCCTCGCCCGTGAGTGAAAGGGGGGGTTGTTTGGTTTAGGGATATTGTCCGTGACGCCACCCACGGTTGTGGTGAGGTTGGTGACACCACCGCTGCTCTGGACGGGGATCCCGGGAGCGGTGACAGGGAGCAGCTTGGATGTTGGTTGTCCCCTCCGTGGGTAGGGGGTTGGTTGTCCCGGGGCCCGGTGAGGGGGATAGGGATGGCAGGCGGGTTACGGGGCCTGGTGAGGTGCAGGGTCGCGGGGGCAGCGCTGTGCCATACGGCACGGTGGTACTCACTCAGCCAGTAATTCACACAGAGTCTCTGGTCAAACAAACGGCTGGATGGACGGGTCCCACAGACGGCTGCGGGTGTTCTCCTCCCGGTAGGTTGATGGTGACTGCCTTTCCCTGCACCTGTGTTTTGTGTACGGTTCCAATGGCTTCCCACCGGTAACCCGCTCCCCAGCTTGGATGGGTGCTGAAGGAGCCCCTTTTGCCAGCAGGCTCTGGCCCTGGGAACTGTAGCCTTGGCGGTGACTGTGTTTCCCTTCACGGTTTGAGCTGTTGCCTTCAATCGGGTCTTGACTGCTGGGAAACCCCGGAGGTTTCCTTCGCTAACGGATTTGACCAATTTACGGCGACTCCTAGCCTGGTCTGGGTCCGTAGGCCCTGCCGAATGGTGCTGGCTTCTCTTTTGCTCTCCGATCCGGTACCGCCGGGCCACCGCCCGTCCACGGTCCTTACGGTTCACTCTGATTAGCCTCTCCTGCAGACGGTCACCACCGTCTGCCAACCTTGCTGTTTGTGCCCGGGCCACACACCCGGACACGGTCAGTCTCCTCCTTTACCACTTCACTCTTCCTCTCCTCAAACTGATCTCGACTCTTTTTCCCGCCTCCAGGACTGTGAACTCCTCGGTGGGCGGGACCAACCGCCTGCCCCCCCCCCCTGGTGTGGAAGTCAGCCCCTGGAGGAAGGCAACAAGGGTTTTGTGTTTGGCTTTGGTGTGCCTAGCCGGGGTGTGTTGGTGTAGTACTTGTGACGTCCTGGCTTGTCCAGGGCGCCACACTTCCACTCCCTTATGAAAATGCCAGCAGTTAAATCCTCAGCTTGTAATTTTTTAGTCACGGTAAATGGGTGACTAAAAACTAACTCCTTCAATTCCTGTGTCCATTGACCTTCATTGAAGGTTACTTGAGGGTTCACCATATCTATAAGAAATCATTTTAGTTCAAGCAATCGCTCAGTCATTAAATAAGTGCCTCACCGAGTGGCTTGATCAACATTTGCCCCTTTCCCAGCACGTTTCTTCAAGATGGAATCAATTTTAGGGGTTCTGGCGGCAATAACCAACTTCCTCACTTTTCCAATCAGATCTCCAGCATGTCCGCCCAGTTTCACACATCCGGCATTTCGCCGGTTTGGCGGATTTGGTGCACGCCAGTACAGTGCGATACAGTACAGTGACAGCGCCACAACTTCCGGGTCACATGCTCCGGTCACATGAAAGCATGTGACCGTCGTTTGTCGCGCTGCCACTGTACTGTATACACTGTACTGGAGTGCGCCGCATCCGCCAAACCGGCGAAAAGACGGATGTGTGAAACTGGGGTCTTTCTTGCAGACTCTCTCTTATTGCCAGCTGCAGCGTGTGCACAACACAGCGCATGTGATGAATATGAAAGTGTTTTGAAGCAGCTTCATCAAGATTGTCTAATCCTAAAGTATCATTTTGCTGTTCTTCTGTTGTAATATCTGTTTGTTCCTCAGTTACATGAACAGCGCTGTGGCTCCATCTCACACATACTGAATCCTAAATTTTCTTCTAGCTGTTGTTCATTACTCTCATTCATCAGTTTAATTATACTTATGTTTGAAGCATTGTTCGTTACAATAGCAAGAATCTGTTCTTTTTTGTGTTCCTAATCTTGCAGAACTTTTTCCACTAAGGCCTAGAGAAACTGGCCGGTGTGATGAGCTTTAGTATCTTTTACTGCCAGAGTCTTGCTAACAACTTCTTTCTTATCACAAACATATCGAACATTGATGGCAAATAATTCAGTGACATGCAGTGACTCTGGGCATCCCAGCAAAGGCAATGGGTGAAAAGATAGGATATTCAGATACAGCGTTTTGTGAGGATCCTCACAAAGAATGAGCTGTCAGTTTGTGGCGGTTTTCTAATCTGCTTTTGCTATTGAAAGCATTATTTATGAGCTCAAAAACCTTTCAGGTGATGCGGTTTTTTAAAAAGCTGATCTGCTTTTGCAGCCGAAAAACGTATCCTCAAAAAACGCAGCAAAAACGCTGTGTGTGACTGTAGCCTTAGATCATGAATAGAACAGCCATTTATAGGACATTTCATAACTTTCCCAAATTCCTATGAAAAAAATTACATCACACTCTGCATTGCACGCTCTCCCCAATTTATTACGTATTGTCGGAGTCGGTGCATTTTATACCGACTCCACCAAAATGAGCTACGACTCCGACTCCACGACTCCGACTCCACAGCCCTGGTTTGTGGGAGTAACGTAAAAATAAGTGGAAACGTTCCGGGAGGGTGAATACCTTTTTCAAGGGGCAAAAATCCTTCATGACTCTAAAAATATCAGACCAGTTCCCTGGATCAATGTTCCATCACAAAATCTAGTCCTGATAACCTGCCATAATATACTTTTTAAGGAAGTCATCCAAGCCCACCTTGAATTTTTGTAGTCTATCAACAATTATCACATCATGTGTCAGACAGTTCCATATTCTCACTGCTCTTACAGTAGAGAATCCCCATCTGTGATTTATTATTGAACCTCCTTGTCATCATTACAGGCCTCAGTTGTAAAAAGCTCATTAGAAATATCTCAGTAATGTCCCTGATATACTTGTACATTGTAATAAAATCGCCCCGTAGCCTTTGTTTCCAAAATAAACAATCAAAAACTTGCTAACCTGTCCTCCTATTGCTGTCCTTCCATTCCTTTTAATGGTCGCTCTTCTCTGCACCCGCTCTAGTTCAGTTATGTCCTCCTCATTCACTGGAGCCCGAAAGTGTGCAGAATATTGTAAGTGTGGCCGCACTAGTGACTTGTATAGAGGCAAAGCTGTTCTTGTCCGGATCATCTGTGCCTCGTTCACTGCATCCTATTATGTTATCTGCCTTGGCAGCAGCTTCCTGGCACTGGTTGGTTTTCTCGTCCTCCCACACACCCACATCTTTTTCAGTGTCAATTTTCTACAGTAATTTTGAGACTGTTTAAAAACATTGCAGTCTAAGGCGGGCTTTGCACACTACGACATCGCAGGTGCGATGTCGGTGGGGTCAAATCGAAAGTGACGCACATCCGGCGTCACTTGCGATGTCGTAGTGTGTAAATCCTAGATGATACGATGAACGAGCGCAAAATCGTCGTCATCGTATCATCGCTGCAGCCTCCGACATTTCCATAATGCCGGGGGAGCGACAGGTACGATGTAGTTCCTCGTTCCTGCGGCCGCACACATCGCTGTGTGTGAAGCCGCAGGAGCGAGGAACTTCACCTTACCTGCCTCCCGGCTGCAATGAGAAGGACGGAGGTGGGCGGGATGTTTACATCCTGCTCATCTCCGCCCCTCCACTGCAATTGGCCGCCTGCCGTGTGACGTCACTGTGACGCCGCACGACCCGCCCCCTAAGGAAGGAGGCAGGTCGCCGGCCAGAGGGACGTCGCACGGCAGGTATGTGCGTGTAAAGCTGCCGTAGCGATAATAATCGCTACGGCAGCTTTCACTATATATCGAACGTGCGACGGGGGCGGGACTATCGCTGCAGCATCGGTAACACATTGTTACCGATGTTGCAACGTGCAAAGCCCGCCTAAGAGTCAGACGAAAAAATCTGAGAAGCTAAAACCCTGCAAACATACAAAAAACCCAACAGGCGAATACTTATAAAATAGTAATGTGCCATACATGTGGAATAAAACCCACTTCTCAATATTATTGGATCAAGAATCTTCATTTCGGTTCCCGCAGCCCAAAACCATGAATTGTCTTCTTCTTCATGTCATACATGTTAGTGTTATTTCTGCGGCCAGTGATCGGATATAAAGTCTCCAATAATTATATTACTGTACAGGATTCTTTATGAAGTTACATCGTCATCTTCTCCCCATTCAGGTCCCTACAATATCAGATCCTCTCAGTGGAGATCTTCTGTATAAGAGAATTCTTCTGATTGCCCCATCAAGGATGGATATGGACAAGGACAAGATGGCGGAGAGGATATTACACCTCACCCTAGAGATCCTCTTCCGGCTTACTGGAGAGGTGAGAGATTCTGATGACGTCACATTACATCATTCTTATCTATGGGAATAACAGATGGACAGAACTGGAGAGGTGAGGACTCTGGAAATGTCTGGAGTGAGCATTATTACTGTGTCTCTCCATAACCAGGATTACACAGTAGTGAAGAAGACCTCTAGTGAGCGCTGTCAGGCCCCTGTGTCTGAGGGATGGGGAAGACCCCTGAGCCCAATCACGGGGCCTCCACCTCACCCCCCGATACATGAGGACACCAATGACCAGAAGATCCTAGAACTCACCTACAAGATGATTGAGCTGCTGACTGGAGAGGTGACACTGCTGGGAATGCTGGGACATTATACAGTAACGCTATGAAGGGATCGGGGGTGACGGTATCTTTGTATGTGTCAGGTTCCTATAAGGTGTCAGGACATCACCGTCTATTTCTCCATGGAGGAGTGGGAGTATTTAGAAGGACACAAAGATCTGTACAAGGACATCATGATGGAGGTTCCCCTCACATCACCAGGTAATACAGGACTAAATACACACTGCCAATAATTATCTGTATGTAAGGAATGAATTCAGTCCCTGTATGTGTCTCCTCCAGTTCTATCCAGTAAGAGGACAACACCAGAGAGATGTCCCCGTCCTCTTCTCCCACAGGACTGTAACCAAGAAGATCCCGATGTTCCTCAGGATCATCAGGTAGATGGAGAGAAGGTGCCATGAAATCTCCCTATGATGTGTAGACGGCTGTGAAGGTCTTGTGCTCAGTCTTGTTTTATCCTCCAGTATTATATGTGTTATACTTGTGTAATGAGAGCGGTGGAGATGGCAGGATTAGAGCTGATCATAGATGTGACTTCTCCATCTGTCTGTGACTTTTACAATATTTGTTTCAGGGGGAAGATCTGACCCATATTAATACTACAGAGACATATGTGAGGGGTGATGAGCGGAGTAAAGAGGAGATTTCTACAGATAACCGCCCAGGTGAGTAGTGACCACTAAATGCAGAGAAGTCACAGATTCTTCTCAGTCACCGGCTGTGGCTGCTTTATCAGGGTTGTAGTCTGGCCATATCAAATGGTCACCATTCTGCTGCTAGACCACCACATGCTCCTCCACCCAAAAGTACCTTCATTATTTTGGGCATTGGACGCCCTTCATTATTTTGGGCATTGGACGCCCTTCTGTTGGAGTGAGATCTGTATCAGCCAGATCTTACAGGTAGGATCCATCCTATCCCCTGAAATAGAAGATGTTGACTCTTCAACCCGCTTTATATGTTACAATATATATTACGATGTGTCGGCGGGGTCACGTCGCAAGTGACGCACATCCGGCATCGTAAGTTACATTGTAGCGTATAACAGCTACGTGTGATTGCGATTGAACGGTAAAACATTCATCGCATGCACGTCGTTCAATTCCTAAAAATTGAACGTCAGGTTGTTCATCGTACCCGGGGCAGCACACATCGCTGTGTGTGACACCCCATGAACGATGAACAGCAGCTTACCTGCGTCCCGTGGCTCCCGGCCGGCTATGCGGAAGGAAGGTGGTGGGCGGGATGTTTACGTCCCGCTCATCTCCGCTTCTATTGGCCGGCTGCCGCGTGATGTCGCTGTGACGCCGAACGTCTTCCCACTCCAGGAAGTGGATGTTCGCCGCCCACATCGAGGTCGTATGGACGGGTAAGTACATGTGACGGGAAATAATCGTTTGTGCGACACGTTCAACAAATTGAACGTCCCGCACATAATGATGGGGGGCGGTTACGATCGCATACAACATCGTATGCTTAATCGTAACGCGTAAAGCTGGCTTTAGCTGCCCAGATTTCTAATCTGCAAAGAAAAATCTAATCAGTATGGTGGACCCCTAAGAGAAAGCGGAGGGTAATGATGCTGGTGACCTCCTAGATTCTTAGTTTGGTGCCGGGTTCACCAGGTGAATAAAGATTGATTGCTCTCAGTGGGAGAAACAGAATAATAATCTTATAGTTGATGAAGAGACCTCAGTAGTCTGGAAAGCTTGCTTTCTAACATCATTTATATTAATTTTGTTCTCCATTAATAAGTATCATAACTACAAGATTCTTATTGTTTCTCCACTGAGAGCAATGACTGCATCTTCCTAGAATCCCGGCATCTTATTGATGGATCTTCCTTCTCTCCCTTCTGATGAATGTGCTGATAGGGGCGTTTATATCCAAAGTTCAGCACAGGGTAACTGTAACATATGAGGGAGGTTAGGATTACCCCACAGTGGGTACATGGAGGTCGGGCAGCCCACCCACAGGATTTCCAAGATCTAATTAGAAAAAAAGTGAAGTAATAACACACAAAGATCTGATATTTTTACCTTGAAGAGCCTGAAAGTTATTTTCTCTGAATTGTACAAATGTCCATTATATAAGAACTTGTACTGGAGCCGTCCATTGTGGAGTCCGAGAGGCAGAAAGTAAATGTCTAATATTTCTTCAGGAAACTCATCTGACAGAAGATATTGGCCCCTACAATAGTTTGGATTGCCGAGAGCCCCGAGCCACATACTGTAATTACTCCAGATGTGTCACCTCTAGTTACTAAATCACTGACGGTGAAGGCTGTCGGGGTGGAGGGCGATCATTTTAGTAGATGTGTTATTGTCTATAGTCACAGTTTTCTCTATAGTTGTTAGTACCAAAGCCGCTCTTATTTCATGGCTTTCCACTGCAGCCAGTTTTCTGCTCCTATCCGGGCCCCATTTCTCCAATCTGACATCTGTCACTTTACATGATAACACCTTTGTAATGCTGAATCTGATCCCAGTGTTTCTGAGATTTTTTTCTGTGGCATATTCTCCTTTCTTAGCTGTAATGTTAGGTTGATGCGTTTTCCATTTATTTAAAAAAATATAAAAACTGAAATTCGACAAAACATTTAAAGAATTAAAAGTGGTCAAATACCACAACATACAGTCAGTAAATAGCATTTACTGTTTTCTTCTTTAGTGTAAATGACTACTTTTGACTCCACAGACAGTCTCAGTAAATTAGCAAGAAGTGGATGATGTAGAGTGAAAATTGTAATAATGGCATTTTAGTGCAGAATATACAGTACCCATCTCTTGCTCCACGAGACACACAATCTGTACATTTTTATGTGGTTTCTTGCAATGCCAAACATGTAGATACTAACAGTGTTTGAGCCACTACAAGGCTGAGAAACATCGAGGATTTTGCTGTATTGGATGATGAAGCCATATCTTTTTATAATGAAGAGTCTTTCCGCTACCACCATTGTGGAACCCTCCATTACTCCACTGACAAAGTAGCAGTTTGGTATAATTTTGGCCAACAAAACACTATCTAATGGCTTATTATTCCAGTATAGAGGAGGCAAAATGAACAAAGAGGGTTGAACATTATGGTCTACTGGTAGATTCTGCAGGTCCGGCAGGCACAGCTGGTATAGATAAATGCAGCAGGTACTGCTGGCACAGCGGATAATAGGTTCCATACATGTTTGTGTACCGCCCCGGTGTTGGTCGGGCTGCTCGGTTCCAGGATCAGGGGGGGGGTCTCCGGACCCGGTTTGGCGGACACTTGAATCTTTTTTTAAAAGTGGGATATTTACAGGGGAAGAGTTTGTGACGCCATCTGTGGGTTGCGGTAATGGGAGTACCGCCGCTGCTGTGGGGAGCACTGGGGCAGATGGAGTTAAGGAGCCAGTTGTTAGTCCCTCCACAGGTAGGGATGGCCCCGGGCTCAGGGTTGTTGGTACGATGGGGAGGACAGGGTGCAGGGTCAGAGTGCTCACTGTGATTGTTGTGGTGTTGGATGAGGATTATAAAGCAGACGCACACACTGTAGTAAACCAAGGTCTCTGTATACCACTGCCGCTGCGGGGAGCCCGTCCAGGTAATTCTCCCACCGGTGTCACTTGATAGTCCGGACCCTGCCTCCGTGCACAATTTTAGTTGTCTGTTGTGGCCCTTTGGCTTGAAGCTGTCAGGGCCCTCGTCCCTATGTGTAGTGGAGCTGTGCTCTTGATGGCTGGCACGTAGGATTTCATTAAATTGCTTTGTCTGGGAAGCCCTATCCCTCTGGTTGTGCTGATGCCTTCAATCTCTGAGCTCTTAGAGAAGTTCATAAAGACACTCTCCCTCCAGGTTAATTATCAGGTCGTTGAATCTGTTCCTGACTTAGGGTCTTGTACCCCGTTGTGCTCGGTACCGTTCTGTTTATTGTACTCTCTGATGCCGACAGTCCTTCACGACTATGTCCGTCGCACCCTTTTTCCAATGTCACTGCTACCGGTCCCCGACTCTTGTGGTCCCGGACCACTGCCTGCGACTTAACCTTGGTCTCGCTCCCCGGGAGCTACTACTCCCCAGCTCCTCACTCTTTGAGGGCTCTCACTGAACTCCCTCTCTTCTTGCTCCCCTGGAGCACACACTGTGTCCCCTCCCACCAGTCTGCCTGACCCCTACGTGAGTGGCCCTTTTCTAGCTAGACCAACCCACTGGTGTGTCTGACAGGTCGTGATGTGAGATGTGATTGGAATTTGTGGTGCTAGTGGATGTGACACTGGTTTTCAGGTACCTGGAACCATGGGAGGTGGGCCCTGCACCAGAAAAGAGAAAGTGCAGTTCCCTGCAGCACCCTGATATAGTCATGGGCACTACATTTGCACAGACAGCATACAACTCAGAAAGTTTAATGGGACCTGACAACTACCGTGTTTTTCCAAAAATAAGACACTGTCTTATATTTTTTTTGCCCCCCAAAAAAGCACTAGGGCTTATTTTTGGAAGAGGTCTTATTCTTGGAGAAACACGGTTGGGGGTAAGTTTACCCCCCAAAAAAGCAGACCCCCACTTCCCAGGAGACTCATACTCACCAGACCAGGACATCTGTGTGGTTCCAAGGTCCTCCTGTGATCTCCGGTGGGTGCTGCACGCCGTCCTACCCTGCTGCTAGCTGACACGCTGACACACACAGCAGATCGCTGACACACACAGCAGAACGCTGACACACACAGCAGATCGCAGGCACACACAGCAGATCGCAGGCACACACAGCAGATCGCAGGCACACACAGCAGATCGCAGGCACACACAGCAGATCGCAGGCACACACAGCAGATCGCAGGCACACACAGCAGATCGCAGGCACACACAGCAGATCGCAGGCACACACAGCAGATCGCAGGCACACACAGCAGATCGCAGGCACACACAGCAGATCGCAGGCACACACAAACACACACAGCAGATCACACATATACACAGCAGATCACACAGCAGATCGCAGGCACACACAGCAGATCACACACACAGCAGTTCGCAGATATACACAGCCGATCACACACAGCCGATCGCAGGCACACACAGCCGATCGCAGGCACACACAGCCGATCGCAGGCACACACAGCCGATCGCAGGCACACACAGCGGATTGCAGGCACAGCAGATCACACACACACACTCACATAACATCCAGCACTTACGGCAGCAGGGAATGAGACAAGTCACGTGTCCCGCCGCAGGTTCTGTTCAGTGCGCTCCACTGCACTGCCTCCCAGGATTCTCCCGGCTAGAAGAGATCGGTGTCGCTGGATGAGGTGAGTGTGTATGCGATCCGATGTGTGTGTGTGTGTGTGTGATTTGATGTTTGCGTGTGATCCGATATTTGTGTGTGCGATCTGCTTATGTGTGCGATCTGACTGTGTGTGCGATCCGATGTGTGTGTGTGTGATTGATTGTGTGTGTGTATGAGATCTGATGTGTGCGGGGGTGTAATCACTGCAGGTCCTGCCGCTCAGTCTCGGGTGAGTGTAATTGCCGGGTGCCGCTGTGTATAATGAAGTGTCCTGTAGTATCTGTAACTTTTTTAGCTGCACGGACACTTCATTATTGATCCGCGACTAGGGCTTATTTTCGGGGGAGGGCTTATATTTAAGCCTTTCTCCGAAAATGCTGAAAATCCCTGCTAGGGCTTATTTTTGGGGCAGGTCTTATTTTTGGAAAAACACAGTAGCAACATGTCTCAAATGTTATACCATATCGCTCAGGCACCTACCATAGAGGGAGGATAAATCCGGAAATAGAGATCCATATTTTATGAATGCATATCTACCAAACCAAACATATTAACTCTACATTAGACCTGCATCTTAGTACAAGTATATCAAAGAAGCAAGATAAATCCAAAAATTGATTACATCTTTATTAACATGATACAAAAAAACATCATAAATTTATCACATAATCAGAGATGGGTATCAAAACACACACAGTTAAAAATTAACTCCTTAAAAACAGAAAAAATCCTGGAGCAGGGGGTTATTAGCTATTGCATAAGGGTGGTCAGAAGAGAGAATAATGCAATCAGTTAGATATACCAAACATGATACTACAAACTGACAATCTGGCAGTTTTAAAGGCGAACTTAATCACCCATAATGGGGTTTCAATTTTAAAGTGACGGTGCCTTAGAGCTACATGATATACAGGAGCATCACTGCAACCTTACACATATAACATAAAATAGCATGGCACAATGTTATTATAGAATTCCCCATATATGCAAAATGCCCACATTCAATTCAATGTAACTCCATATATCATCATATAACCATGTAGAGCAGGGGAGAGAAGGGGAACATCAGGGCATCAGGCTGCCAGAAGACAATTGAAAAGTTGGAGACCACTACCTGAAGAACCACACTGCCCAGCACTTTCTACGCGCGTTTCACACTCGCTTCGTCAGGAGCTGCTGTGACAGGGGAATGGTCAACATTATATAGCGTTAGACTCACCTGAGGCCTATTAGTGGTGCGCACCGCTTGGCGGCGGCCATGCCGACCCACTCCAGCTGGCGTCCCGGAAGGTACGATGTGCATGCGCGCTAATCGCTTCACTCATTGGACGCTGATCGGAGGGGCGGGACAGACACCAGCACACAGAGCGCGCACAGGCATCAGTGCATCCAGCGCCATCTTAGGTGAGGGCAGCAGTACTGGAAACCCACCATAAATGGGAAAGTTTATGAAAAATATATACAGTACCATGATCTGAGACAACACCATTATTGTGCACATAAGAAAATGCACAGATTGGGTACAAATCAATCATTATTTCAATTCAGTTAAATCCATACAGGAAAACTAAGAGGATATGGCAATATAGCACACAAGGGTTCCAAGGGACACCCATTCACCCATATAGGTTATAAAAAAAACCATTAATTATCCCAAGATAAGATTGTGCGCCACATACAAACGTACGAGGACATAGATCAAAATTCAATTAGTATTTTAAATGGAAGATGATCACAGGAAAGGCTTAAAAGACACCAGATCATTCAAACCCTGTGGTTTCACAGGTTCCAGCATGGTGATCCACTTTACCTCCTTCTGGTCCAAAACCCTCCTGTGATCACCTCCCCTTGTACCAAAATAAACTCTATCCCTCTAAACTTGAGGAGGCGCCAAGTTACAGCTATGTTTTTCCCTAAAATGTTTAGGTATATTATTAAGGGCCTCAAAGTCTTCTGGTTTCTCAACCTTTGCCGCTTTTTTGATATCCCTAATATGTTCAAGGACCCTAACCCTAAATTCCCGGGAGATCAATCCTACATATATAAGTCCACAAGGACACTTTGCCCAGTAGACTACAAATGTTGCCCTACAATTGATGTTATGCACAATTTTTTATGACTTGGTATTGGAGGAATCAAGCAAATTGATAAGGCAGCGAGTCTCGGAGAGGTAATTATTATGGGGGACTTTAACTATCCTGATATAAATTAGGTTACAGAAACTTGCAGTTCCAGCAAAGGAAATAGATTTTCTCTAGTCCCTTCCACGACAGCATAGGAGGTTGTCTCTCCATGCCCTAATTGGGACAGGAAGCACAAGAGGTTAAAAGGACCCTCCCACCTCCCATAGCCAGTGTCTTTCCTGTCCCCATGGGGCATGGAGAGGTTTTATTTTTCTCCTATGCTGTGGTGGCCGGCGAAACTACAGTATATATTTTTTCTTTTTTTTTTCTTTTCCCCCTACCTTAAGCCGGGCAGTATCGGTCGGGCCTTCGCCGCTCCTCCCCTACTGTTCCCTCACGCTGTGGGGGACCGCAGCTCCAGCCTTCTGGAGCTCCTCTGGGGTGATGCAGGCTGTGTAGCTCCCCGGCCGGCGTCCTCCCTGAGCCGCCGGCCGCTTCCTGCATACACGCTGCTGGGCGATCCGGAAGTGCTGCCGCGGGCGGGACTTCCGGTCTAGCGAACTTCCGGTTTGGGCACTTCCGGTCGCAGAGGCAGCGTGGAGGACACACCGACGCTTCCACGGCCTGTCTGGGACCGGATGCAGGAGGCGGGGAACGTTCCATGTCACTGGGGGGGGCAGGCCCTTCTGCATAAGGGCTGCCCTGAAGACTTCAGATTCACGGTAAGGATTGCTGCTGTGCTCCCTGACATGTCTTCCCCTGCAGCTGTATCTGTAGAGCCCAGTGCTCCCCCTGCCACAGTGAGTACAGAAGGGGGTGGTCCCTCAGGTATAGGTCTCAGGCTAATATTTATGGCTCTTTCTGGTCTGTGTTTTCCAGGAGGACAAGGCCACTAAGAAATTTAACAAAAGTGAAAAGTCAGAGAGATCTGAGAAGTCAGATAAGCCGGATAAGCCTGACCGCTATGAACGGACTGAAAGGATTAAAAAGTGTCCAGTCTGTGTAAAAAAGCTACCTGCAGTCTGGGATAAGAAGCTTTGCCAACAATGTACGGACCAGATTATTAGGGCTGAACAACCGTTCCTGGTTGACGAGCTACGGTCCATGATGAAGCAGGAGATTCAAGCCTCACTAGCCTCCCTCCCTGCTCCTGGCCCCTCTTCCCCAAAGAAAAGGAAGCTCCAGTCAGCCCCGTCTGATCATGAGGAGGCTGATTCCGCCTCGGAGGGTCCCGATGAAGGCTCTTCCTCCGGGAGGTCTGAACAGTCCTTCCTTTTTCCCTCAGAAGACTTGGGGGATCTTATTGGGGCGGTTCGGAGCACTATGGGGTTAGAGGAAGGGCAGTCTCTTCCCTCAATCCAGGATGAAATGTTTGCTGGCCTGAAAACCGTCAAACAATTAGGGTTTCCGGTTCATGCCAATATTCTGGATATTGTCTCTCAGGAATGGGAATTACCTGAGAAGCGTTTCCGGAGTGACCCCAGGCGCCAGTTTCCTCTGGAGACTTCTGGGTTGCATTGGGAGGTCCCCAAAGTAGATGTACAGGTGGCCAGGGTAGCTAAACAAACGGCGCTTCCCTTTGAGGATACGTCCCAGCTTAGAGATCAGATGGATAGGAAGGTCGAGGGCCTCATGAAACGATCCTGGGAGGCCTCGTCTTCTACCATTCAGGCCAACATTGCCTCCACTTGTGTCTCTCGGTCCCTGCTTAGGTGGCTAGACCAGTTGGAGGCTCATATTTCCCAGGGTACCCCTTGGGATGAGTTGCTGGAATCCCTTCCCTTACTTAGGAAGGCTACCAGTTTTTTGGCGGATACCTCAGTAGAATCAGTCCGCCTGGCTGCCAGGACTTCGGTTCTATCTAACTCTGCCAGACGTGCCCTCTGGCTTAAGGCCTGGAGTGGAGACTCCACCTCCAAAATGAGACTTTGCTTTCTTCCGCTTAAAGGGGATTTGGTGTTTGGGCCTGCCCTGGATGATATTCTGGACAAGGCGAATGATCGTAAGGCCTTACCAGATCCTAGACCCCCCAGGAAGCGGTCCTTTCGTCCCTCGATGCCTCAGGCCTCCCAGCCCAGAGGGAAAGGGAAGGCGGGCCGGTGGAGCTATCCTAAGGGTAGAGGGAGAAACATCCTCATCCCTCCCCATCAACAACGTCCTCAGCAGGACAAACAGTGACTCGGCTCGGGTGGGGGGACGACTCTCGGCGTTTCTTACCCAGTGGCGGTCCATCACCTCCTGCCAATGGGTTCTGAAGATCGTCTCAGAGGGTCTCTTAATAGAATTCATCTCCCCCACTCTTCCGGGTCTCCGAGTCACGGCTCTGGCGTCACAGGGTTCCCAGGCTCTACTATACGCAAAGATTCAGGAGCTATTGCACTCGGGGGTTGTTTCACCAGTCCCGAGTCAGGAAGAAGGGATAGGCCACTACTCCAGTCTCTTCCTTGTCAGAAAGCCGTCTGGCGACGTCCGGATTATCATCAATCTACGGCGTCTCAACCGGCAGGTCAGGTACCGGCGGTTCAAGATGGAGTCCGTGAAATCGGCTATTCCCCTGATAGGTCTGCACCACCAGATGGCCTCCATAGATCTGAAGGACGCCTACTTCCATGTGCCCATCCATCCGTGTCACAGGCAATACCTCAAGTTTGCGGTTCTCCATGGGGAGGAAGTGCTTCATTTCCAATTCAATGTACTTCCCTTCGGGATCTCCTCGGCTCCAAGGATCTTTTCAAAGATCATGGCAGAGGTGGTCACCTTCATACGATTGCAGGGTATCTGTCTGGTTCCATATTTGGACGACTTTCTTCTCGTGGCTCCTTCCGCTCAGACCCTCCGGAGCCATGTGGAGAAATCTTTAGACATCCTTCGGTCCTTGGGATGGATCCCCAATCTCAAGAAATCACAGTTGCACCCCTCCTCCACGCTACAGTTTCTCGGAGTGCTGCTGGACTCCGACAGGCAGGCATCTTTTCTCCCGGAGGGCCACAGGGTGGCCCTTCTAGCCAAAATCTCAAAGCTTCACCGTCAGGCTCGCCCGACCCTTCGAGCGGCTATGTCGGCTCTGGGCTCTATGACGTCCTGCATTCCCTCAGTCAGATGGGCTCAGGCCCACTCTCAGTGTCTACAGGATCATATCCTGGTGCATTGGAACAGACTCCCGTCCTCCCTGAACAGACGGTTTCGCCTCTCGGGGACCGTCTCCTCTTCCCTTCTCTGGTGGCTGCGCCCCACCAACCTGAAGGTGGGGGTTGCCTGGACTCAGACGCCCCTGGTTACACTGACAACCGATGCCAGCCTGCGGGGATGGGGCGCTATGGTGGCAAACTCCCCATTTCAGGGGGTCTGGAGTCCTTATGTCAGCTCCCAATCCTCCAATTACCGGGAGCTCAGTGCAGTCAGGGAAGCCCTCCTTGCGGCTCAGGATCTCGTCCGGGACTCTCGTGTCCTGGTCTACTCGGACAATGTCACCACCGTGGCACATCTCCGCCATCAGGGCAGCACACGATCAGGCGCCCTGAAGTCTGTGTCCTCCCGGATCTTCCACTGGGCAGAACGGTCCCTGCTATCCCTTTCTGCAGTCCAGCTAAAGGGATCACTAAACCTTCAGGCAGATTTCCTGAGTCGTCGGGATGTTCACCCGGGGGAATGGAGTCTGGATCAAGCGGTGTTCTGCTCTCTGGTGGCACGGTGGGGTACTCCAGAGGTGGACCTCTTTGCTTCGGCAGAAAATCGCAAGGTCGCAACATTTTTCTCCCTGAACCCTCGGGACAGGGCATTGGGGGTGGACGCCTTCTGCCACGATTGGTCCTTTTGCCTCGCCTACGCTTTCCCCCCACTTCCTCTTCTCGCACGGACCCTGAGGAAGATCAGAGACGACGGAGCCCCAACTATCCTGGTAGCCCCTCTGTGACCTCGGAGGAGT
Organism: Anomaloglossus baeobatrachus; assembly: GCF_048569485.1. Taxonomy (NCBI): domain Eukaryota; kingdom Metazoa; phylum Chordata; class Amphibia; order Anura; family Aromobatidae; genus Anomaloglossus; species Anomaloglossus baeobatrachus. The sequence goes on along the minus strand of NW_027441813.1, from coordinate 619,318 downwards.
TGGTACAGCCTGATCCTGACGCTCGGGATCGACGGACCGGTCCTCCTGGGTTCAGACCCCAGTTTGCTGTCACAGGGTCCGATTTTCCTTCCGGACCCCCAGAAACTCAAATTGGCTGCCTGGCTTCTGAGGCCCGGGCACTGAAGGCCCAGGGACTTTCTGACAAGATCGTGGCTACTCTACAGAAGAACCGTAAACCGGTGACTAACAGTTTTTACAATAAAATCTGGATGAGATTTTCCTCCTGGTGTGGTTCTCGGCCTCCTGACCCGCTCCGGCCTAACGTTGCACAGATCCTAGACTTCCTCTAGAGTGGATTGGACCTAGGCCTTCGGCCTAGCACCCTGAAGGTACAGGTCTCGGCACTCAGTGCAGTCTTTGACACGGCTCTGGCAGATCATCGCTGGATCCGCCGTTTCTTTGTGTCCGCTAGTAGGCTCTGTCCGCGTCAGAGGGTACTGACGCCTCGATGGGATCTCAATGTGGTCCTTACCGGACTGTCTCAGTCACCCTTTGAGCCGCTGTCCTCCTGTAACATCCGTTCTCTTTCTCACAAGACTGCCTTTCTCGTGGCTATTACGTCTGCTCGTAGAGTCGGGCAACTTCAGGCATTGTCTATTCGGGAGCCTTACCTGACCGTCAGAGATGACAGCATTGTCTTTCAGCTGGACCCTTCCTTCCCAAAGTGGTTTCGGATTTTCACCGTTCTCAGTCCATCATCCTGCCTTCCTTCTGTCAGCATCCTAGGACTCCGGGTGAGGAAGTGTTTCATTCTTTGGACGTTCGTCGGACAGTGTTGCACTACCTGGATATTACTGCACCTTGGCGTCTTGATCATAACCTATTCATCCAGCCCTTTGGTCGAAATAAGGGCAGGAAGGTGGCTAAGAGTACCGTCGCCAACTGGATTGTGCGGGCCATTAGAGACGCCTACCTCGCTCAGCATCTTTCTCCGCCTACCGGATTTACGGCGCACTCCACCAGGGCTACCTCTGTCTCCTGGGCTGAACGGGCAGGGGCTTCTCCTGAGCAGATCTGAAAGGCGGCTACGTGGTCTTCCCTCCATACTTTCACGAAGCATTATCGTTTGGATCTGGATTCCAACAGGGATTTGGCTTTTGGCAGGAAGGTCCTGCAGGCTGTGGTCCCCCACTAGGTATCAATTCGTTGTTATTCCTCCTATGCTGTCGTGGAAGGGACTAGAGAAATAAGAATTATTCTTACCGTTAATTCGGTTTCTAGGACCTTCCGCGACAGCAGGTAATTCCCTCCCTTTTTCCTCGATATTCCTGGATGTGTTTGTACTTCTCATATGCTATGGGTTCTTTGTAAGACACTGGCTATGGGAGGTGGGAGGGTCCTTTTAACCTCTTGTGCTTCCTGTCCCAATTAGGGCGTGGAGAGGCAACCTCCTATGCTGTCGTGGAAGGTCCTAGAAACCGAATTAACGGTAAGAATAATTCTTATTTTGATAACAATGAAAGATAATTACCTTTCACAAATGGTACAGGACCCCACAAGAGGGGGAGCACTACTAGACCTTGTACTAACCAATAGGCCAGACCGCATATCAAATATACAAGTTGGGGGTTACTTGGGGAATAGTGATCACAAAATAATAAGTTTTCATGTATTCTTTAGTAAGATGTATAGTAGAGGGGCTACAAGGACACTAAGCTTCAGGAAAGCAAATTTTAAATGGTTGAGAGATGATCTTAGTACATCATCCCAGTTTATTGCACTAAGTAATAAAAGTACACAAAGTAAATGGGAAACATTTATGAGCATCCTGAATGGGGCTTGTGCAGAAAATATACCCTATGGGAACAAACATGCTAGAAATAGGAGGAAACCCCTATGGCTAAATAGAGCTGTAAGGGAAGCATTAAAAGAAAAACAGAAAGCCTTAAAAGAATTAAAGAGGGTAGGTAGTGATGAGGCATTATATAATTATAGAAAATTAAATAAAATATGTCAAAAGCAAATTAAGTTAGCTAAGTTTGAGACAGAGAGACTCATTGTGAGAGAAAGTAAAAATAATCCTAAAATATTTTTTAACTACATAAACAGTAAAAAACTGAAAAGCGATAGTGTTGGCCCCCTTAAAAATAGTCTTGGTGGAGGGGGATGAGGGTAAAGCCAACCTGCTGAATGACTTTTTTTCTACGGTTTTTATACAACAAAATGCCATGGCAGATGACATGACCAGTGATACCATAAATTCACCCTTGAATATTACCTGCTTAACCCAGCAGGAAGTACGCCGCCGCCTTGAAATCACTAAGGTTGACAAATCTCCGGGCCCGGATGGCATACACCCCAGAGTACTATAGGAATTGAGTTCTGTGATAGATCATTATTTTTAATCTTCACAGATTCCTTAATAACAGGGTCGGTACCGCAGGACTGGCGCATAGCAAATGTGGTGCCAATATTCAAAAAGGGGACAAAAACTGAGCCGGGAAATTATAGGCCGGTAAGTTTAACCTCTACAGTTGGTAAAATCCTTGAGGGTTTCTTGAGAGATGCTATACTGGAGTATCTCAAGAAAAATAACCTAATGACAGAGTATCAACATGGGTTTATGAGGGATCGATCCTGTCAAACTAATTTGATCAGCTTCTATGAAGAGGTAAGTTCAAGCCTGGACCAGGGAAATGCAGTGGATGTTGTGTATATGGACTTTTCAAAAGCTTTTGATACGGTGCCACACAAAAGGTTTCATAGTTTTAAGGTTGAAGGGAGACTCTAAGGCGGGCTTTGCACACTGCGACATCGCAGGTGCGATGTCGGTGGGGTCAAATTGAAAATGACGCACTTCCGGCATCGCATGCGACATCGCAATGTGTAAAGCCTAGATGATACGATTAACGAGCGCAAAAGCGTCGTTATCGTATCATCGGTGCAGCGTCGGCGTAATCCATGATTACGCTGACGCGACAGTCCGATGTTGTTCCTCGCTCCTGCGGCAGCACACATCGCTGTGTGTGAAGCCGCAGGAGCGAGGAACATCTCCTACCGGCCTCACTGCGGCTTCCGTAGGATATGCGGAAGGAAAGAGATGGGCAGGATGTTTACATCCTGCTCATCTCCGCCCCTCCGCTCCGATTGGCCGCCTGCCGTGTGACGTCACAGTGACGCCGCACGACCCGCCCCCTTAACAAGGAGGTGGGTCGCCGGCCACAGGGACGTCGCACGGCAGGTGAGTGTGTGTGTGAAGCTGGCGTAGCGATAATTTTCGCTACGCCAGCTATCACCACATATCGCTGCTGCGACGGGGGTGGGGACTATCGCACTCGGCATCGCAGCATCGGGCTGCGATGTCGCAGTGTGCAAAGCCCGCCTAAGTCCATCTAGTTCAACCTGTAGCCTAACATGTTGATCCAGAGGAAGGCAAAAAAAAAACCCCAATGTGGCAAACAAGTTCCAATGGGGAACATTGGAACTTGTTTGGTACATAAAATGAGAATAATGGGGATAGGGGAAAATATGTGTAACTGGGTTAAAAACTGGCTCAGTGATGGGAAACAGGGTGGTTATTAATGGTACGTACTCGGACTGGGTCTCAGTTCATAGTGGGGTACCACAGGGGTGAGTATTGGGCCCGCTTCTTTTCAACATATTTATTAATGACCTTGTTGGGGGCATGCGGAGTAGAATTTCAATATTTGCAGATGATACTAAACTCTGCAGGGTAATCAATACAGAGGCAGATAATTTTATATTACAGGGAGATTTATGTAAATTGGAGGATTGGGCTGAGAAGTGGCAATTGAAGTTTAATGTAGATAAATGTAAGGTCATGCACTTAGATAGAGGAAATAAAATTTATAATTATGCACTTAATTGTAGAACACTGGGTAAAACAGACACAGTAAAAGACTTGGGTGTATGGGTGGATGGTAAACTTCACTTTAGTGGACAGTGTCAGGCAACTGCTGCCAGGGCTAATAAAATAATGGGATGTATTAAAAGAGGTATAAGTGTTCATGAAAAAAATATAGTTCTACCTCTGTACAAGTCACTAGTGCGACCGCACTTATATACTGTGTACAATTCTGGTCACCGATATATAAGAAGGACATAGCTGAACTGGAGAGGGTGCAGAGAAGAGCGACCAAGATTATTAGAGGAATGGGTGTGCTGCAATTCCAAGACAGGTTATTAAACTTGGGGTTATTTAGTTTGGAAAAACGAAGGCTTAGGGGGGATCTAATCACAATGTATAAATATATGAGGGGACAGTACAGAGACCTTTCCAAAGATCTTTTTACACCTAGGCCTGTGACTGGAACACGGGGGCATCCGCTACGTCTTGAGGAAAGAAGGTTTAATCATAATCACAGACGAGGATTCTTTACTGTACGAGCAGTGAGACTATGGAACTCTCTGCCGCATGATGTTGTAATGAGTGATTCACTACTAACATTTAAGCAGAGCCTGGATGCCTTTCTTCAAAAATGTAATATTACCAGTTATATATATTAGATTTTATGACAGGGTGTTGATCCAGGGAACTAGTCTGATTGCCGTATGTGGAGTCAGGAAGGAATTTTTTTTTCCCATTGGAGCTTGTTTGCCACATTGTTTTTTTGTTTTTTTGCCTTCCTCTGGATCAACATGTTAGGCTACGGGTTGAACTAGATGGACTTAGAGTTTCCCTTCAACCTTAAAAACTATGAAACTATGAAACCTTTACATTTGGGAACAAGCCCCACAGTCTCCAAAAGAATATGAACCCCATCTGGGTCCTTTTGACAAACCCAGAAACGTGGAGGGGGGTGGGACATAGTGATTTCTCACTATCATGTCCCTAAGGGTCCTTGACCTTTTGTAGTGTTATTGATGGTTTATCCGAATTGACTTTTGCTAGATCACCATCAGATAGGAGTATCGGTCAATAGCGTGCAGCAACTTCATTCATTTCCCTTCACTGAGAATGATAGGCCGTAATAAATCTGACTTGATTATCCTATTTTTTTTTTTTTTTAACTTCGTTTTATTAACAATTTCAAACATGGTACAACTGACATTTGCCATATCAAGATAGCTCAGTATATAGATAGTAATATTTAAATATAACAATGAACAGTCATATAAAGTCCATACTATCTTTAGCACTTAACATAGAACAATGTTATTATCCAAACTTCTTATCATTTGCATATATATCTAAATTTATATTGAGCATAAGAACAGCTCTAACTATCAGCATGACCATATTTTGAAAACAAGATAGAAAAAGGAAGAAAGAAAGAACAACCACAACAGCCACATTGCATTGTTATATCTCAATATACCATTGGACAGTGTTTCATATCCCAACATCTAGCGGGAACCACCATTATCCGCATAATCTCCGTCAAACCTCCGCAAGTGTGTTTGGAGAAGAATTCCACAAACCCCAGATTTTGTTAAATTTTCCCGGGCACCCCCTATTATAATATACCACCCGCTCATAGACTATGGTTGCATTGACTAGTTTAACCCAGGACCGCACAGTTGGATTCTAATCTCCCATCCACCTCAGAGCTATTAATGTCCTAGCCAGAAACAATGCCTCTCTGAGGAATATTGTCATGTAATGATCCCAGGACTCTTCCTCCACCACCCCAAACAGGCATATCAAAGGGTCACACAAAACAGGAATCGACACAATCGATGATAGCAGAGATGTCACTCCCCGCCAGTACGAAGATATATTAGTACAGCTCCAGATCATATGTATGAAATTTGCCCCTGAGAGATGACACCTCGGGCACTCCGATGTACAAGAACGGCCCATACTAAATAATCGAGTTGGAGTAAGGTATGCCTGGTGGACATTGTAGCATTGAATCAACTTATTATTAACTGATGGGGATACCGCAGTCGGAGATTCCAATATCTCTTCCCATTCCTCTCCCTGTAGAGAGGGAATTAGAGATTTCCATCTATCCTGGGCTGGCAAGGGGTCCGACTCCACCCCCACCGACAACAGGTAAGTATATATAGCTGAGATGAGGCCTCGAGGTCCTTGTGATTTTAGAATACCTATCATAGGAAGTGATATCAATTTCCTCACTCCAATTTTCTGTATGTGGGATTGAATCGCTGTGCGAATCTGCAGGTATCTAAAAAACTGTGATCTTGGAACATTATATTCAATCTGGACTTGTTTAAAGGACTTGAAGGTTGTGGTTCCCGGGACAAAAAGATCACCTAATGCACTGACGCTGTGAGTGGCCCAGAATTGCGCCGAGGGGTGATCTCTCAGAGTATGGAAGTGGCTATTCCCCCATAATGGGAGTTCCGCCACCACCCCTTCGAAGTGTACCACCCTCTTGGCTTGTCGCCAGACTAATCTTGCCAACCTGAGGAGGGGTAATTGCCGTGGTGTTCTCAGTCCATCTGATTCCAGAAAATCCACTAAACAATCAGTCCCAGCCGCGTGTACCAAGTGACTCTCAGAGTTTGGCAGCTGACATCCAGGCATCCAAGTCTCTAGTGCCCTAAGCTGTACCGCGAGGTAGTAGAGGAAGAACTCCGGCAGAGCCATCCCTCCCAGTCTTTTGGATCTCTGTAAAATGGATAACCGAAGTTTGGGTCTGGATTTACCCCATATGAAAGAAGTAGTAAGCGAGTTCAACATTGAGAAGAAGGATTTGGGTACTGATACTGCACTATGTTGTAGTGTATAACTAAGCTTTGGAAGTAATATCATTTGATTAAATTTATTCTGCCAACCACTGACAGGGGTAGCTTGCTCCACAAGTTATATTTAAGTTTAACGTGCTCCAGAAGTGGTGTTATACTCGTCTGCAGATCTAGTGTATGGTCTTTCTGTATGTGTATTCCCAGGTATTTAAAGCTAGTTACCACTTGCAAAGGTGACCTACCCTCCATTGAAATTCCAGACCCGTTCATTAATGGCATCAAAGCAGACTTATCCCAGTTGATGCGTAGTCCCGAAAACTCCCCAAATTTGTCTATAGTGTCTATAACGACCGGTAGAGTCTCTTGCACTCGATCTAAGAAGACAACCATGTCATCCGCATACAATCCTATTTGATCTGTGCGGTCGGCTATAGTGATTCCAGTGATCTGTGGATGAGAGCGGATTCTAATTGCCAAAGCTTCAATAATTAGTGCAAACAATGCTGGAGACAGAGGGCATCCCTGTCTTGTGCCTCGGTTCAATGAGAAGGGTGTAGACATAGCACCATTGACTAGTATCCTGGCTGTCGGAGACCTATACAACATATGAATCCAGTTACTGAATTTAGGCCCAAAGGCGAATCTCTGGAGACAGGCAAATAAAAATGGCAATTCTACCAAGTCAAATGCCTTGGCCGCATCCAGCGAGGCCGAGGCCCACTCGTTCTCCTGGACCAGTGTGCTATATTGCACTATGGACTGGACCCGTCTTATATTTATAGAGGTGTTTTTCCGAGGCATAAATCCGGTTTGATCTGGGTGAACTATACTCAATATGACTGAATTAAGCCTGGACGCCAGTATTTTGGTAAAGATCTTGTAATCCACATTAACTAGGGATATAGGACGGTATGAACCGCAGTCTAGTGGATCTTTACCCTCCTTCCTCAGCACGACTATATGTGCTTCGTATAAGGTGGCAGGTAGAGAGTCGCTGGCTGAAAAATGTGAGAAAACCTCTAAAAGAATCGGGGCCAGTACGTCACAATATTTACTATAGAATTCTATGGGAAGGCCATCTGGACCCGGGGATTTCCCCCTAGCCATATCCGAGATGGCAGTAATCACTTCATCCAGTGTGATGTTCGCCTCCAGAGACTCCCCTTGTGATCCACTCAAAGTGGGAAACCCCAAATCCGACAAATATGTCACGCAACTTTGAACTCCATGAGGATTTCTAGAAGTGTATAGGGTTTTATAGTATTCACAAAAGCACTCTAAAATATCCTCAGGGGATGTAGCTATTGAGCCATCCATCCTCCATATTCCCAATATTGTATTTGAAGTGTTGTGTTGCCTAACCATATATGCCAATAATTTACTGGATTGATTTCCAAGCTCAAAATATGATTGTCGGGTAAAGAACAATTTGCGTTTGGACTTGGGGCGGCTTTGCACGTTGCGACATTGCACGTGCGATGTCGATGGGGTCAAATCGAAAGTGACGCACATCCGGCGTCGCAGTCGATATCGCAACGTGCAAATCCTTTTTGATACGATGAACGAGCGCAAAAGCGTCGTTATCGTATCATCGCTGCAGCCTCCGACATTTCCATAATGCCGGTGCAGCGACAGGTGCGATGTTGTTTCTCGCTCCTGCGGCAGCACACATCGCTGTGTGTAAAGCTGCAGGAGCGAGGAACTTCACCTTACCTGCCGCCGGCTGCAATGAGAAGGACGGAGGTGGGCGGGATGTTTACATCATGCTCATCTCCGCCCCTCCACTTCAATTGGCCGCCTGCCGTGTGACGTCGCTGTGACGCCGCACGACCCGCCCCCTTAGGAAGGAGGTGGGTCGCCGGCCAGAGGGACGTCGCACGGCAGGTATGTGCGTGTGAAACTGCCGTAGCGATAATAATCGCTACGGCAGCTTTCACTAGATATTGCACGTGCGACGGGGGCGGGACTATCGCTGCAGCATCGGTAACACATTGTTACCGATGTCGCAGCGTGCAAAGCCCGCCTTGGTCTCAGAGTGCTGCATATATAACCTATATGATTTCATCCAGGCCACCCTATTTCCATCGGTTGGGGCTGATATATATATTGCCTCTGAGTCCCTAAGTCTCCCATCTACTATATCATCCTCAGTTTTAGTCACTCTTTTAAGATATGTTATGGTTGAAGACAAACACCCTCTAAGGTAGGCTTTTAGAGTGTCCCACACCAAGTTAATATTCCAGGGTTTAGGGTGGGCTTCCAGGAAATCCTCTATTTGGGTCAGAGTTCTATCACTTTGATCTATTAGCTTCAGCCAAAAGGGGTTTAACCTCCAAAAGGGTTTACCAACACCTTGGTTAGTCTTCATAGTAAGAATCACTGGGCTGTGATCTGATATGCCCCTGACCCCGTGTACCACGTCATCCACCCAGGTTGCGATATTGCTCGACCCAAATATATAATCCAGTCGGGACAGCGTGCGTCTAGTAGAAGAATGACATGTATATTCTCGGGTGTTAGGATGCCGGAGTCGCCAAAGGTCAATCCACCCACCTCCCTCCGCGCATTGCTGCAAATCAGTCAAGTGTGTGGCCGAATGTTGTCCCCCTCCATCCATCCGAAACCTGTCCTGCTCCTCATTCATCACAAGATTAAAATCCCCCATACAGAACACATACGCATCTGGATAATTGAGGGCAAAGCTCAGTGCTTGTTTAAGAATGGAGATGCGAGCTGGCGGGGGGTTGTAAATACATAATAGCACATAATCTCTAGAGTTTATAGATGCATATATAAACACAAATCGCCCCTCCGGGTCACGCCTCACCACCTTCACTTCCCAACGGATATGTCTGTGGACCAATAGAGAGACACCCCTGGAGTAGCTGGTGTGGAACGCATGTGCCGACCATTGTACCCACGGTTTGTTTACTAGTCTGGCTGTGTCCCGTGTGAGGTGAGTCTCTACCAGTACCACCAGTTGGGCCTTGACTTGCTTAATTTGGGAGAATACCTTAATACATTTTTGGGCGATTTTTAAGGCCTCTGACATTCCAGGTCATAAATATTAGCTCTGACGCCATATTACATACATCTTTTTATAGAACCAGGATCCCAGGTATAAGACGCTTTCTGCCCTGCAAGTAAGTGTGGTTAACCCTCCAACAGTAATAAGCCTGTCCCTGCAAAGAAATAAAGTTAATGCAATTGCAGCTGTAAACATATGGAACCAATATCGAACTTCAGGACCTTTCCGATAAGTCCTGTAACACATTTCCAACATCAATGGGGATACCACCACTGAATACAGTGTCCTGGTATAGGTGGTATAAGGGTGCACAAGATAGGGCTCCCATTTCACAAGAACCAATTCCTCCATCACTCGAGTCACGGGGAAGTCCCATCTGTCTCCAAAGGGGGCTTCAAGCAACCATGGAAGAAGAGGGTCACCAGGGGGCACAGAAAATGTCACCTAGGAAAGTAATCTCATTGCTTCTGCCCCTTAGGTTTCAGGTGTACCTGTAGCCAGTCCTCAGCCTCAGCAGGTGTAGTAAAAACAGAGGCAACCCTTCATGCACTATGCGGAGTCGGGCAGGGTACAGCATAGAGTAGATGATGTTCCGCTCCCTTAATTTCTTCACCTCCATGAAGTGGGCCCTCTGTTTCTGGAGGTCCACCGAAAAGTCCGGAAAGATCGAGAGCGCAGCATTATTGAACTTGAGTGGGCTCTTCTGTCGGGCCGGACGGAGTGCTGTGTCTCTATCTCTGTAGTTGAGCATCCTTGCTAAAAAGGGATGTGGTGGCGCGCCTGGAATAGGAGGCCTTGTTGGAACTCTGTGCGCCCTCTCCACCGCAAATGTCGAGGAGAACTCATCTCCGAGATTACATTTCAGCCACTCCTCCAGGAATTGTTCCGGATGCTGACCTTCCGAGCTTTCTGGCAGTCCTATGATTCGTATATTGTTTCGACGCATGCGGTTCTCCAGATCGTCTGCTTTCTGGCGCCATGCATTTGCTGATCCGGCCATTGTGGTCATTTTTGTTTTTAGTGTTACAGTTTGATCCTCAAGTTCAGACACTCGCGTCTCAACTTCCGCTGTTCGGGCTCTCAAGGATTGCATGTCCTGACGCAGGAGGCCAACCTCTGAATGTACCTGCTCAATTTTCCCTGTGAGGGAGCTGTTGCTTGTAGATATTGCTTGTAGAAGCTGTTCATACACCTGCCTCAGGGTTAAATCATCTTTATCCTCTGACCCATCATCCAATAGTCCCTGACCTTTTGGGATGGCATTTCTCTTGTCTTTAGGGGCATCTGCCTTGACCACCCCTTGCGAACTCCTTAAGTTTGTCAATAGCTCTACTTTGTTTAGGGGGACTCATATTGATACACTGGAGATTTGCTGATTCTGCACCCCTCTCTTATCGTGCCCCTGTGCGTCTGAATCTGTGCCTTTTATAATGTATATTTAGTAATATGTCTGTCTCCACTTCCTCACCATGTCCAGAGAGCCGGAAAACAGCCACTTATATGGTGGATAATAAGAATGAAGGGAGTCCCAGGGCAGCACAGCACTCAGGGTGTATTTATCAGGATGATGCAGGCCTGCGCAGCGTGGGGACTTCAATATGTGCCACTTATTTGTTTTCATGTGTCAGGAAGAATCTGCAGGGCCTGTATTGCAAGGCACACACTCCAGACCCTCCAACACTCTATGGGTTAAAGTCTCCCACAGCCACCGGCCCCTGCTGCTCACTGACTGCCAGTTACACAGCTAAGGGATAAACTCCCTGTGCTCACCACTCCCGGTCTTCACCTCTGGCCATAAATCTGTCACTCCTCACTGCTCTCCAGAGTCATGCTCTGCTGCTCACTGTGAAAATGCAAGCTGTGGGAAGATGGCTTCTGCTCCACACTCTCCAGCCTCAGGAGATCCAGCAACGCCCGTGCAGGAGTCAGGGAATAGCTCCAGTGGGAATCGCCAGCCTCCAGATGGTGTCTCCTGTCACAGCAGCAGGTCAGTGAGTAAATGGATCAGGTAACCGGGTGTAAATGGCCAGGATAAGATCAGGATTATAGGAGCTCTCTTCCCATGCGTCCTCTCTGGTCGGCTACATCGCCCCGCCCCCCGATTATCCTATTTTTTTATGTTAGATTTAAGCAAGTTATCCCTCAGGGTATTTCTTGCCCTCTCATAGCCAGATTGAATTGACCTATCACTATAGTGGCGGGACTTGAACCGTCTCTTAAGATCCCTCGCCTGCCCCTCAAATAACTCAATGTCTGACCATACCCTGCAGGCTCTTAAAAAAAGAAAACCTGACCTGTTGGTATAGAATTGATAACTTGTGGTGGATGAGCTGATTTTGCACTAAGAAGGGAGTTTACAGCTGTTCCTTTTCTAAAGATATCCGTCACAACGGAACCATCCGCTCCCTTCATTATTCTGACGTCCAGAAACTCTGTTGAGTCAGTGCTGTAATTATAAGTTAGTTTTATATTAGAATCATTTACATTCAATGAGCACATAAACCCAGTGGCGTAACTAGAGTTGGATGGGCCCCGGTGCAAAGTTCAGACCTGGGGCCCCCCTCCACATACACCGACACTTGGGGTAGGGAAAAATGACACTGACACTCGGGGTACAGGATAATGACGCTGACACTTTGCTCTCACCCACAGCACCCTGAAATCCCTCCATCAGCACCCAGCTTTCCTATGTTCTGATATTTATTTTGTCCTCAGCACCCAGCTTTCCCATATCAGAGCATGAGAAAGCTGGGTGCTGAGAGATGTATAGCAGAGCATGGGAAAGCTGGGTGCTGAGGGAAAGAGCTTTTTTCCCTCAGCACAAAACGTTCCCATCCCCTGATTGTATCTTTGTCCCCCTTGTATAAAGTTCTCAAAATACAATAATGGCCCCCGCAAAGCCTTCCATATAATATAAAGGGTCCCACATAACCCTTCATATTAGAATGCAGCTCCATAGTCCCCCATGTATTATAATGCATTTCCCATAGTCCTCCATGTATTATAATGCAATTCCCATAGTTCTCCATGTATTATAATTCATCCCATAGTACTCCATATACTATACTGCACCACATAGTCCTCCATATGTTATAATGCACCCCCATAATCCTCCATGTATAAAGTAGCCCTTCAACTGTAATGCATTTTCAGGTTTCATTTCAAATCCAATGTGGTGGCATGCAGAGCCCAACTCGCGAAAATTGTGTCACTGTCCAAATATTTCTGGACCTAACTGTATACTAATGCAGGCAGCCTCTCCAGGCCTCCATGTATACTAATGCAGGCAGCCTCTCCAGGCCTCCATGTATACTAATGCAGGCAGCCTCTCCAGGCCTCCATGTATACTAATGCAGGCAGCCTCTCCAGGCCTCCATGTATACTAATGCAGGCAGCCTCTCCAGGCCTCCATGTATACTAATGCAGGCCTCTCAAGGCCTCCATGTATACTAATGCAGGCCTCTCCAGGCCTCCATGTATAATAATGCAGACAGCCTCTCCAGGGCTCCATGTATACTAATGCAGGCAGCCTCTCCAGGCCTCCATGTATACTAATGCAGTAATGCAGGCAGCCTCTCCAGGCCTCCATGTACAGTTAGGTCCAGAAATATTTGGACAGTGACACAAGTTTTGTTATTTTAGCTGTTTACAAAAACATGTTCCGAAATACAATTATATATATAATATGAGCTGAAAGTGCACACTCCCAGCTGCAATATGAGAGTTTTCACATACAAATCGGAGAAAGGGTTTAGGAATCATAGCTCTGTAATGCATAGCCTCCTCTTTTTCAAGGGACCAAAAGTAATTGGACAAGGGACTCTAAGGGCTGCAATTAACTCTGAAGGCATCTCCCTCGTTAACCTGTAATCAATGAAGTAGTTAAAAGGTCTGGGGTTGATTACAGGTGTGTGGTTTTGCATTTGGAAGCTGTTGCTGTGACCAGACAACATGCGGTCTAAGGAACTCTCAATTGAGGTGAAGCAGAACATCCTGAGGCTGAAAAAAAAAAGAAAAAATCCATCAGAGAGATAGCAGACATGCTTGGAGTAGCAAAATCAACAGTAGGGTACATTCTGAGAAAAAAGGAATTGACTGGTGAGCTTGGGAACTCAAAAAGGCCTGGGCGTCCACAGATGACAACAGTGGTGGATGATCGCCGCATACTTTCTTTGGTGAAGAAGAACCCGTTCACAACATTAACTGAAGTCCAGAACACTCTCAGTGAAGTAGGTGTATCTGTCTCTAAGTCAACAGTAAAGAGAAGACTCCATGAAAGTAAATACAAAGGGTTCACATCTAGATGCAAACCATTCATCAATTCCAAAAATAGACAGGCCAGAGTTAAATTTGCTGAAAAACACCTCATGAAGCCAGCTCAGTTCTGGAAAAGTATTCTATGGACAGATGAGACAAAGATCAACCTGTACCAGAATGATGGGAAGAAAAAAGTTTGGAGAAGAAAGGGAACGGCACATGATCCAAGGCACACCACATCCTCTGTAAAACATGGTGGAGGCAACGTGATGGCATGGGCATGCATGGCTTTCAATGGCACTGGGTCACTTGTGTTTATTGATGACATAACAGCAGACAAGAGTAGCCGGATGAATTCTGAAGTGTACTGGGATATACTTTCAGCCCAGATTCAGCCAAATGCCGCAAAGTTGATCGGACGGCGCTTCATAGTACAGATGGACAATGACCCCAAGCATACAGCCAAAGCTACCCAGGAGTTCATGAGTGCAAAAAAGTGGAACATTCTGCAATGGCCAAGTCAATCACCAGATCTTAACCCAATTGAGCATGCATTTCACTTGCTCAAATCCAGACTTAAGACGGAAAGACCCACAAACAAGCAAGACCTGAAGGCTGCGGCTGTAAAGGCCTGGCAAAGCATTAAGAAGGAGGAAACCCAGCGTTTGGTGATGTCCATGGGTTCCAGACTTAAGGCAGTGATTGCCTCCAAAGGATTCGCAACAAAATATTGAAAATAAAAATATTTTGTTTGGGTTTGGTTTATTTGTCCAATTACTTTTGACCTCCTAAAATGTGGAGTGTTTGTAAAGAAATGTGTACAATTCCTACAATTTCTATCAGATATTTTTGTTCAAACCTTCAAATTAAACGTTACAATCTGCACTTGAATTCTGTTGTAGAGGTTTCATTTCAAATCCAATGTGGTGGCATGCAGAGCCCAACTCGCGAAAATTGTGTCACTGTCCAAATATTTCTGGACCTAACTGTATACTAATGCAGGCAGCCTCTCCAGGCCTCCATGTATACTAATGCAGGCAGCCTCTCCAGGCCTCCATGTATACTAATGCAGGCAGCCTCTCCAGGCCTCCATGTATACTAATGCAGGCCTCTCCAGGCCTCCATGTATACTAATGCAGGCCTCTCCAGGCCTCCATGTATAATAATGCAGACAGCCTCTCCAGGCCTCCATGTATAATAATGCAGCCAGCCTCTCCAGGCCTCCATGTATACTAATGCAGACAGCCTCTCCAGGCCTCCATGTATACTAATGCAGACAGCCTCTCCAGGCCTCCATGTATACTAATGCAGACAGCCTCTCCAGGCCTCCATGTATACTAATGCAGACAGCCTCTCCAGGCCTCCATGTATACTAATGCAGACAGCCTCTCCAGGCCTCCATGTATAATAATGCAGACAGCCTCTCCAGGCCTCCATGTATAATAATGCAGACAGCCTCTCCAGGCCTCCATGTATAATAATGCAGACAGCCTCTCCAGGCCTCCATGTATAATAATGCAGACAGCCTCTCCAGGCCTCCATGTATAATAATGCAGACAGCCTCTCCAGGCCTCCATGTATAATAATGCAGACAGCCTCTCCAGGCCTCCATGTATAATAATGCAGACAGTCTCTCCAGGCCTCCATGTATAATAATGCAGACAGCCTCTCCAGGCATCCATGTATAATAATGCAGCCAGCCTCTCCAGGCTTCCATGTATACTAATGCAGCCCAGTCTCTCCATGTATACTAATACAGCCAGTCTCTCCAGGCCTCCATGTATACTAATGCAGACAGCCTCTCCATGTATACTAATGCAGACAGCCTCTCCATGTATACTAATGCAGACAGCCTCTCCAGGCCTCCATGTATAATGAGCCTCCCCAGGCCTCTGGCCACCGTGTATTCACTAATATATAAGTACTCACCCTCTTTCTTCCTGCTCTGTCTTCACGTCTCCTCATTCCACTGCTGCTCGTCCTCACTGCTCCCCTCATTCCCCAGCCGCTGCTCGTCTTCACTGCTCCCCTCATTCCCCAGCCGCTGCTCGTCTTCACTGCTCCCCTCATTCCCCAGCCGCTGCTCGTCCTCACTGCTCCCCTCATTCCCCAGCTGCTGTTGTGTCCTGACCGCTCTCCTCTTCCACCGCTGCTCGTCCTCCCCCCTTCTCGTTCTCCCGGTGCTCCGGTCGGCGTCCTGCGCTCTGTGCACTCTGAGCACAGCAGTCGCACAGGAGTGATGTCACCGCGCAGGCACGGAGGGGGGGGGAATGATGATGCATAGAGTGCCGCCGGCACCTCTATGCTTCATCATTACTGTGACGGGGGAGGGGGCCCCGCTGCCGCCGCTGACACCAGGCAGGGGGGCCCGGTGTCGGCGGCAGCGGGTCATATAGCCGCCACGTGGTTTGTGACAGATCAGCGCAGCTCCTCCCTCACTAACAGGAGCTGGCTGCTGAACTGCCGGGCGGCCGCCGGGCCCCTAAGCTCCCGGGCTCGGTCGCAATGGCGACCGCTGCGACCGCGGTAGTTACGCCCCTGAATAAACCCCTTTAGCTCCTCCTGCCCACCCTGCCAAACCATAAACGCATCATCTATATACCTCACCCACAAGAAGACTGAACCATTATCACTGTCAGGATATTGAATGGAGCGCTCCCAATAGCCCAGGAAGAGGCACGCATGCGAGGGCGCACAAGACGCCCCTATGGCAGTGCCCCTCTCCTGGAGATGGTAGCGCCCCTTAAACAGGAAGAAGTTGTCGGTGAGGATAAATTTCAGCAGGGTGAGCAGGAGAGAAACAAGATCACTATCCAGAGAGATAGTGCCCAAATAGAATTCAACAGCCCTTAACCCATCAGAGTGTGCAATAGATGTATATAATGATTCTACATCAGCAGTCATCATTATAACATCATCATCCAGATGTAAAGCGATTAGCGCGCATGCGCATCGTACCTTCCAGGACGCCAGCTGGAGTGGGTGGCATGGCCACCGCCATGCAGTGCACGGCACTAATGGGCCTCAGGTAAGTCTAGCGCTATATAATGGTGACCATTCTTCTGTCACAGCACCTCCTGACGAAGCGAGTGTGAAACATGCGTAGAGGTGCTGGGCAGTATGGTTCTTCAGGTAGTGGTCTCCAACTTTTCAAATTGTCTTCCGGCAGCCTGATGTTCCCCTTCTCTTCCCTGCTCTGCAGGATTATATGATGATATATGGGGTTACATTGAATTGAATGTGGGCATTTTGCATATATGGGGAATTCTATAATAACATTGTGCCATGCTATTTTATGTTTATATGTGTAAGGTTGCAGTGATGCTCCTGTATATCATGTACCTCTAAGGCACTGTCACTTTAAAATTTAAACCCCATTATGGGGTGATTAAGTTCGCCTTTAAAACTCCCGGATTGTCAGTTTGTATTATCATGTTTGGTATATCTAATTGATTGCATTAGTCTCTCTTTTGACCACCCTTATGCAATAGCTAATAACCACACTGTTCCAGGATTTTTTCTGTTTTTAGGCTATGTGCGCACTTACCGGATTTTGCCGCGGATTTTTCGCGGATTTGCTGCATGTTTGGCTGCAGAAAATGTTCATAACATCTCTGCAGTGAATCACCAGCAAATCCTATGGAGAAAAAAAATCCTGTGCGCACTGGGCGGAATTTGACAGCTGCGTGTTTTGCTGCGGAAATCCCGCAGCAAAAACAAGTGCATGTCACTTCTTTTCCGCACATCGCTGCGGGATTTTACTCCATTGACTCAATGTTAATCATGAAATCCCGCAGGGAATAACGCAGGCAGCAAATTCTGTGCGGTTCACTGCGTTTTCCTGCGTTATTCCCTGCGGTATTTCGCGGTTTACCTCCGGTAATGTACATCGCCTGTCTGCGGTTTTGCAGGGAAGTGATGTCATTACAGGAAGAGGAAGCCGTGCAGAGTAAACACACACACACATATCAGACACAGATAGACATCACAGACATAGAACACAGACACAGACACATAGAACACACATACAAAGAAAACGGAAATATAGAAAAAAAAGAACGTGGGCTCCGCCGTATTTTTACCTTCCTGCCGAGGTAAGCACACAGCGGCGGCCCGGTATTCTCAGGCTGGGGAGGGAGAGGGGCAGGGGTAATGTCCCCCGCCTCACTCCCCCTCCCGCAGCCGAGAATATCAGCCGCAGCTGCCCCGGCACTGTCGCATACATATATGCGGCAGCACCGGCGTGTCCTCGGCTTCTTGCCACCGTGTAGCAGTGGTGGCAAGGTAATACAAGGGGTTAATAGTGATGGGGGACCACCGCCATTAACCCCAGGCTTGATCATGGCAGCGTCTATGTGACAGCTGACATGATCAACCCGTAAGTAAAGTGAAGAAAACACAGACACCAAAAATCCTTTATTTTAAATAAAACAAACAAGCCTCGTTCACCATTTTATTAACCCCTCCCGCACCAAAGCTCCGGCGTAATCCACACAGCTCCGGCTCCAACGTCCTGCACTGCTGACATCCAGCCGCGATGTGTCACAGACACAGGCTGAATGCAGCAGACAGGAGAGGTAATTGCCGGTCATTTCCCACGGCCGGTAATGTGAACTCACTGCCGACCGTGGGAAATGCAGCGATCTGTCCTCTATCTATCCCTCTATCTATCTGTCTATCCCTCTATCTGTCTGTCTATCTATCCCTCTATCTATTCTTCTGTCTATCTACTATCAGAATTAAATGACTTTTTTTTTTCTTCAATGTGCTTTATTGCATTGAATGCAATAAAGCACATCCCAACCCGCACGCGGCAAAACCGCGGCAATACCGCGAATAATACCGCGGTAGAACCGCAGCAAACCGCGGCAAACCGCATGCGGTTTTCGGGTGCGGTTTCCCGCGGTTTTTTACCGCGGGTGCGGTAATTTTTGAGAGGATGCGGAATTTTCTCAAGAAAATTCCATTTCCCAGTGCGCACAGAGCCTTAAGGAGTTAATTTTTAACTGTGTGTTTTGATACCCATCTCTGATTATGTGATAAATTTCTGATGTGTTTTGTATCATGTTAATAAAGATGTAATTAATTTGGGGATTTATCTTGCTTCTTTGATATACTTGTACTAAGATGCAGGTCTAATGTAGGTTTAACATAGAGGGAGGATGTCTTAACTATCTGGTGCCTCTCAGCCCTAGGCTGAGATGCTGTTCCAGGTTAGGGCACGCTGGCCCTTTAAGAATACATTTGTGCAAACTCACAGGAGACCTGCTTGGTGTGCGAAAGCCCTGGGAGATGGAAACCATTATA
Organism: Anomaloglossus baeobatrachus; assembly: GCF_048569485.1. Lineage (NCBI taxonomy): Eukaryota > Metazoa > Chordata > Amphibia > Anura > Aromobatidae > Anomaloglossus > Anomaloglossus baeobatrachus. Next base: position 600,090 of record NW_027441813.1, on the reverse strand, counting down.
AGCGGCCAGGATAGTAAGTGTGCCGGTGTCTCTACCTAGGAAAGGGGGCAGGACAGTAAGGGGATGCTGGTTACGGTGTTACAAGCTATTTTATAAATTATATCCTTAAATTTGTATATGTTATTAAAAATTATTTTTATTCTTGGCAGATGACTATACCAGGAGATTAGAGGCACAACTGACATCTTCAGTTTTTAAATCAGATGACCTAAATATGCCACAAGATATAATTGAAGCAAATTCCACAATTCAAGATATACCATCATCCCTTCACAGCAAAGATCTATCATCTGATTCTTTTAAACAAGTCTTACCTTTTGATTCATCACATACTATTAACAGAAACAAAAGAGGCATTAAAAATCAAAGTGCTCATATATCAAAGAAGCCATTTTCAACTTCAGAATATCGAAAAATCCATAAAAAAATGCACACAGGGGAGAAACAATTTTCTTCAGACTCTGTTAGTTACCAGAGAAATCACATAGGGGAGAAGGCATATTCATGTTCAGAATGTGGGAAATGTTTTAACAAAAAATCAGAACTTGTTATACACCAGAGAATTCACACGGGGGAGAAGCCATATTCATGTTCAGAATGTAGTAAATGTTTTGCACGTAAATCACATTTTGTTACACATATGAAAATTCACACTGGAGAGAAGCCATATTCATGTTCAGAATGTGGGAAACATTTTACCCAAAAATCAGATCTTGTGATACACCAGAGAATTCACACAGGGGAGAAGCCATTCTCATGTTCAGAATGTGGGAAATATTTTGCATTTAAAACATATCTTGTTATACACCAGAGAATTCACACAGGGGAAAAGCCATTCTCATGTTCAGAATGTGGGAAATGTTTTGCATTTAAAACAAATCTTGTTATACACCAGAGAATTCACACAGGGGAGAAGCCATTCTCATGTTCAGAATGTGGGAAATATTTTAACTATAAATCAGATCTTGTTAAACACCAGAGAACTCACACTGGGGAGAAGCCATATTCATGTTCAGAATGTGAGAAATGTTTTGCATCTAAAACATATCTTGTTAAACACCAGAGAATTCACATTGGGGAAAAGCCATTCTCATGTTCAGAATGTGGGAAACGTTTTATTCAAAAATCAGATCTTGTTGTACATCAAAGATGTCACATTGGGGAGAAGCCATTTTCATGTTCAGAATGTGGGAAATGTTTTAACAAAAAACCTGATCTTGCTAGACACCAGAGAACTCACACGGGGGAGAAGCCATATTCATGTCCAGAATGTGGGACATGTTTTAACAATAAATCAGTTCTTGTTACACACCAGAGAACTCACACTGGGGAGAAGCCATATTCATGTTCAGAATGTGGGAAATGTTTTGCACACAAATCACTTTTTGTTATACATGAAAGAACTCACACGGGAGAGAATCCATTCTCATGTTCAGAATGTGGGAAATGTTTTGCACAGAAATCAAATTTTGTTACACATCAAAGAACACACACGGGGGAGAAGCCTTATTCATGTTCAGAATGTGGGAAATGTTTTAACATAAAACTTGATCTTGTTACACACCAGAGAACTCACACGGGGGAGAAGCCATATTCATGTTCAGAATGTGGGAAATGTTTTAGAACAAAAACTAATGTTGTTATGCACCAAAGAACTCACACAGGGGAGAAGCCTTTTTCATGTTCAGAATGTGGGAAATGTTTTGCACAGAAATCATATCTTGTTATACACCAGAGAACTCACACAGGGGAGAAGCCATTCTCATGTTTAGAATGTGGGAAATGTTTTGCATCTAAAACATGTGTTGTTAAACACAAGATAATTCACACGGGGGAGAAGCCATATTCATGTTCAGAATGTGGGAAATGTTTTAACAAAAAATCTAATCTTTCTAAACACCAAAGAATTCACACAGGGGAGAACATGTTTAGAATGAGGTAAATATTTTACACACAAATGTGATCTTTTTTAACATCACAAAACTCACAAGGTAGAAGCCATTATCATACCTAGAAGATGACAAATGTGTTAATTAAATTTTAATTTGATGACCACTAAGAAAATTCACATGAGAAGAGACCATATATTTGACAAACTGAACAAAAAAACACAAGAGAGTGTAAAAAAAAAAAAAAAAAGCAAGTAAACCAGAAAGGGAAAGCACACTAGAAGTTACATTAGTATTATAATTATATACAGTTACTAATAGACATCTGTTTTCTAAAAATCAAAGTAATATTCCATGTACATTGAACATTTCACATTGTTATATATTTATATTATTCACTATATGGACAAGAGTATTGTAACCCTCCCCCCAAAAATACCCAATATTCCTCCTCCCTCTTCTTGTTTCAAAGATTATACCATATTGCTCAGGTATCTACCATAGAGGGAGGATGCCTTAACTATCTAGTGCCTCTCAGCCCTTGGCTGAGATGTTATTCCAGGTTAGGGCATGCTGGCCCTTTAAGAATCCTTTTTGTTTGTACTGTATATTGCAGCGTTTTGGATGCAGCTGAAATATGCTGCATCTAAAACGCTGCTAACAGTCATCATTGGCACACAGCCTAATAAGAGGGAACTGAGGAAAGGTGAGGAGAATTTTTTTTTTTGGGTGTATTACTAAAGGATGGGCACAATAGTACAGGGCACAAGGATGAGCACAATACTACAAGGATGGGCACAATGCTACAGGACACAAGGATGTACACAATACTACAAGGATGGGCACAAGGATGAGCACAATTCTACAGGACACATGAATGGACACAATACTACAAGGATGGGCACAATACTACAAGGATGGGCACAATACAGGGCATAAAGATGGGCACAATACAGGGCATAAGGATGGGTACAATACTACAGGGCACAAAGATGGACACAATACTAGAAGGATGGGCACAAGGATGAGCACAATACTACTGGGCACAAGGATGGACACAATACTACAAGGATGGGCACAATACTACTGGGCACAAGGATGTACACAATACTGCAGGACACAAGGATGGACACAATACTACAAGGATGGGCACAATGCTACAGGGCAGAAGGATGTACACAATACTACAAGGATCGGCACAAGGATGAGCACAATTCTACAGGACACAATAATGGACACAATACTGCAAGGATGGGTACAATACTACAAGGATGGGCACAATACTAAAAGGATGGGCACAATACAGGGCATAAGGATGGGCACAATACTACAGGGCACAAAGATGGACACAATACTACAAGGATGGGCACAATACTACTGGGCACAAGGATTGGCACAATACTATAGGGCACATGATTGGATACAATACTACAGGGCGCAAGGATGGATAGAATACTACAGGACACAAGGATGGACACAATACTATAGGGCACAAGATTGGATACAATACTACAGGGCACAAGGATGGATAGAATACTATAGGGCACAAGGATGGAAACAATACTATTGGGTTAAAAACTACAGGGCATAAGGATGAGCACAATACTACAAGGATGGGCACAATACTATAGGGCACAAGGATGAGCACATTACTACAGGGCACAAGGATGGACACAATAATACAGGGCACAAAATAATCACAATACTACAGGGCACAAGGATGGGCATAATACTACAAGGATGGAGGACATTACTACAAGATGTTAGCTTAGTAAGTTATATATACTTAACTAAACAAAAAAGTGCTGGTTTGTCATGTCATAAGAAACAAGCAAAATATGTTAAAAAAAAAGGGATCCAAAGGTGTATAGACAAAAACATGGAATAATTAAAAATGTCACTTTGACCTGCAAAGTATGCATACCCTCTCATTTTTTTTTCTATGAGTTTGAGACCCCTGTTCTAAGGGGACTTTGATTATAAATACTTACTAAATTGTCCCAATAACCTGTTACTCAAAACATTTTTTCCAATAAAGTCTGAGTATCTAAACTAATGTTCTTCATTTCTTCTTCCTCCATTTCCTTTTTGCTGGAGCAGAGGTCGCCCAACCTGTTCCCTCATTATGGCAGTAAACGTCTTGGATACAATACTCTTATTACTGCAATTTCTCACTAACAAAGCTTTAACTGTTTGTTAATTGTTCCAAAAGTATTACCATTATTCCTCTGTAAGGCCTGACGTAACAATTTAACCCTATACTCTTGGCCTTTTTAACACAATATGAACTCGTCCTTTTCTTTCTTTTCCTCGGCTGTTTACTTCTCCACACAAGGTCTTTGATTATGTTTTCTATTATTCTAAATACTTTTTTAAATTCCAAATTTAGCTTTGAGCGCACAACAAAAATGGGGGGAAGAAGTATTCTTTTTTTTCCTATTTAGATCATTCTATTTTTTTTTTTTTTTTTTAGAGAAATGACAATAAAATGCCCCTCCCCCTCCCCTTCAACCTTCTCCCAATCCGGAATGCTGGTGTAGATTTATCTATACAGAGACGTCATGTACAGAAATATTAGGGCTACAGCCACATCACATATGTTATACAGAAGAATAGCGCTGTCTCCATAGTTCTTTATACAGTGACTTATAGATCAGACAAGCTGCTCATATTTAGGCAGTTTCTATTTTACTCAATCCATCTAAATGTTATCAATTTATCTGTACGTATGCCGACCTTGTGGAGGAACAGAGGGTCATAAATCTCTTATAGATGATTTATAGATCTGACAGTCTACAAAGTCCACTAGGGATACAGATCTGAGCTCTTGTCCATTGTGTGTCAGTAACGGCCTAATGTCCCTTTCCCATTTACACATAATAGCAGGAACATAATTTTCCGCATATTTCGATAGCGGCACTTGATAAAATCCAGAAATCTCGCCAGACATTCTCCATGAATTAGATATTGTGCTCAGCATCAAGTCTGACCGCAGTCCAAGTTCTTTAAACTAGAGTTTGATGGGCCCCGATGCAAAACTTTGGACCTCGGCCCCCCCAACCATACACCAACACTTGGGTTATGGGATAATAACGCTGACATTCGGGGTACAGGATAGTGTGGCTGACACTGGGCTCTCTTCCTTCAGCACCCAGGTTTCCCATGATCGGAAATCCCTTTTTTATCAGCACCCAGCTTTCCTATGTTCTGATATCTTGTCCTCAGCACCCACCTTCCCCATGCTCTGCTATACATTTTCCCTCAGTACCCAGCTTTCCCATATCAGAGCATGGGAAAACTGGGTGCTGAGGGAAAGATGTATAGTAGAGCATGGGAAAGCTGGGTGCTGAGAGAAAGAGCCTCAAAATGTTCTCATCCCATGCTTGTATCTTTGTCCTACCTCGTATATAGCACTCCAAGTACTATAATAGCCCCCACATACCATTCCATATAGTGTAATGGGTCCCACATAATCCTTCATATATTTGAATGCACCCCATAGTCCTCCATATATTATACTGCACCCCATAGTCCTCCATATATTATAATGCAGCCCCCATAGTCCCCCATGTATTATAATGGATCCCATAGTCCTTCATGTATCATACTGCACCACACAGTCCTCCATGTGTTATAATTCACCCTGCTGTTTTCCATATGTTATGATGCAGCCCCTATAGTCCTCGATATATTAAAATGCAGCCCCCATAGTCCTTCATATTGTATTCTACAGCCCACATACAATTTAATGCACGCACATAGTCCTCAGGGTCACCATATGCGAAAAAATTTAAAATTTAACTTTTAATTAATTTATTCATAAAAATGAGGATAATCCTCACTAATAAACAAACAATACAAAAAAGGTTTGGCCCCTCCTACTTTTTCAAGGGTTCAATGCAAACCATAAACAAGCTAGTAACCCTTGTTAGAGCGATAAGCACGGCCGCTCCTGCCACGTGCATGTCATTGGGAGTGAGGTCCATGGCTTATGGGACCTGAATTGGATTTACCGCATACATGACTCCTTATTGAGTCTATGTTTATTGCATATGATGAATTTTTGGACTCATTTTTAATGAGATCTGAGATGCAATTGCCACAATTATAAGCTCCCCTGATGAGTTTGCTTTTCTAACGAAACGCGTTGGGAGGTACATTTTCTTAATCATGAGGTTCCGCCAGGAGGATGCCTGAACCCATTCGAATCTAATATGTGGTATATCAGAATTTGGTGAGATAAATCCATTTTTTTATTTATCAGTGGACTTTCTGAAACTGGCACCTGGTTTATGGGTGAGAAAAGTTCCACCTTGTATAGCGGTACTAGCTTGTTTATGGTTTGCATTGAACCCTTGAAAAAGTAGGAGGGGCCAAACCTTTTTTGTATTGTTTGTTTATTAAGTGAGGATTATCCTCATTTTTATGAATAAATTAATTAAAAGTTAAATTTTAATTTTTTTCGCATATGGTGACCCTGATGCGCAATATTGCTGTCCTGATTTGATAACCTGTGTATTTAACCCAGTGGCTATTTAAACACGCACATAGTCCTCCATATATTATAATGCAGCTCCATAGTCCTGAATGTTTTATAATGCACCCCATAGTCCTTCATTTTGTAGTATGCAGCCCCCATACCATTTAATGCACTCCATAGGCCTCCATGTATTATAATGCACATTCATAGGCCTCCATATATTATAATGCAACCCCATTGTCCTCCATGTTTTGTAATACAGCCCCATAGTCCTTCATATTATATTATGCAGCCCTCATACTATTTAACACTAGAACTACTGAGGTAGTCATTTTGACTACTTTGCACCATGTATTTCTATATAGGTGTCATGAGTCCAGTAGTTCTAGTGTTAATGCACCCCATATACCTCCATGTATTATAATGCATCCCCAAAGTATATATAAGGTGTCTTTCATATTGTATTACACAACCCTCATACCATTTAATGCACTCCCATTGGCCTCCATATATTATAATTTGGCCACCGTATACTCACTGATTAAAAAAAAAAAATAAAATAATAATAATAAACAAATCATCCAGGGGCAGACGCGGACACTGAGAACAAAGGGCCCCTGTGCAAGAATTGACCATGCCCCCCCTCCCGAACCCCTCCCACACCTCCCTCTGCCTCTTGGGGTCTTCCAATTTACCATTTTAAGTTTTGTTGTGCTCATCATCTTGCATTTGGAAAAAATATTAAGATTAGAGTTACTCATTCTCACCTGGTCCAGTGATGTCTCTCTGCTGCTCCGTCTATGTTTACAGGCTGCAGTAATAATGTCACACGTGTGACCACTTTACCTAATCACAGGGCTCTGCAACTGACACCATCTACCTTGGCGTGACGGCTGAGCTCAGTGATTGGCTCCAGCAGTCACATGTTTTAGTCATGACATCACAGCTGCAAACATAGACCAGAGCAGCCGCAAAGAGGAATTGCTGGTTCTGAGGACGATAAATACACAGTCATGCACGTACATATATACACACATGCTATTTATACACACATTATTTATGCACAGAGGTACATATACTATACATACATACACACAAGCACATATACAGACACACACATATACAGACACACACATCTACACACATACTATTTATACACAGATAAAGGAAAGAAGTCCAGCGCAGTCCTCAAGATGTAGATTTAAAAGCATCAAAAATGTATTTGTAAATTCCAATAAAATCCATGAAGTGTAAAGCGGTCAGCAATAAATATACAGGGGATACAGATATGGAGACCCCACAGAACTACGCGTTTCGACACATAGTCTTACTCATGTTCAAATGAGTAAAGAATGTCGGTTTCCTAAATGGTGTAGCACACACCCTCCATAATTGCATACACATGTGAGTTACTTGCATGAGTCCCATATACATAGTAGACGGTTGCAATACGGTTTTATAAAAACAAGAAAATAGGGGTGAGAAAATAGTGGTTTAAAAACAAGTAATAAAATTGTATATTACTATACATGAATATCCGAATATACTATATGTGCATGGGTTATATATTCACTTATCTTAATGTTATATATGACATTTTAAAAATAGGTATATAATCGCAAAAATCCATAATGTTATTTATAGTGTGAATATATTTTATAAAGTCCAATAAATGCACATTTGATCTGATCCTGATTCTCTTTTTATATTTTTATATATCTGTATCAATGTATGGTTGGTAGAGGATTATTTTTATTGTTGTTATTTGTCGGCAAACAATTTTTTGTCTAAATAGGTAGTTTTTCCATCTCATAGAGTTATGCACTATTTATTTTTAATCTATCTTTAGGCAGATTATATTAAATTTTATGTAATGAAAAGAAATTATTTTGTGTAACTTCACATTTAATCGTAGGTTCAGATTCTTGTTAATACAAGTTTCAACAGGAAATATTTCATAGGTTGCACTAATAAATCTCTCCACATCAGACTGATGAGAGGGCTGCACAACCACTCCAGGTGAGCAGTTTTAATTACCGGTATCACCGTTACTCCTGTCCTGAGACTCTTTACATGCGCTCCCTGTTTTTACTTTTTATTCAGACCCCTTTCTGACAGGGACGTAGTGGCCGTGTGGTACGCTACAGAACAGTGCAGCCACAGAGAGGAACCGGCTGGTTCTCTGCAGTCCGGGCCCCTAACCCTACGGGCCTGGTCACAATGGCGACCTCTGCGATGGCGGTAATTACGCCCCTGTCTTTAATTGTATTTTGTGTAATAAAATCTAGTTACTGGATCAGATCTGAATATATCGATAACAACATCTATGAGGAGGTTAAAATCCTCTAATTGCTGAAACGAGCAGAAATCATTATTGGACAATAGGCGGCTGAGTCTCGTAACACCTGAGGAAATCCATTTCTCACCCATCTAGATGTAGGAATTCAGGAAGGGTCTGATTGTTCTCCACAGATGTATAAAAAGTGCGGCCTTTATCTCCTCAGGGTTTTATTTTACATCACAATTACACACAATTTCTATCACACAATGATTTTTTCTTTACACTTTTGTAACAACCGTTGCAGGTTCAAGTCTCCAAAGGAAAAGGAGGCAGAAGAAATATCTCAGGAGGTATAAATATAAAAAATACAAATATTACATACAAAGGTTAGCGTGTAAGACAAGGTCTGTATGAAGAAGAGACTGGGACAGGCAAACATCAGAGTAATAATGTCTACCATGGGACAAAGCTATATACAGTCATGGCCAAAAGTTTTGAGAATGCTACAAATATTAATTTTTACAAAGTCTACTGCTTAAGTTTTTCTAATGGCAATTTGCATATACTCCAGAATGTCATAAAGAGTGATAAGCTTAACAGCAATTACTTGCAAAGTCAATATTGGCTAAGAAAATGAACTTTAACCCCCAAAACACATTTCAACATCATTGCATTCCTGCCCTAAAAGGAGCAGCTAACATTGTTTTCGTGATTGTTCCATTAACACAGGTGTGGGTGTTGATGAGGACAGGGCTGGCGATCAATCAGTCATGATTAAGTAAGAATGACACCACTAGACTCTTTAAAAGGAGGCTGGTGCTTGGTATCATTGTTTCTCTTCAGTTAACCATGGCCTAACAGGGAAGAGTATCTCAGCTACAAAGATTGCACCTCAGTCAACAATCTATCGCATCATCAAGAACTTCAAGGAGAGGGGGCGTGGCCTGCACGCTGATGGCGACAGCTGCTTGAAGGAGAGCTCTGTGCTGACAGCAGGATAAACCAGCTCTTATCAGCTCACAGATAACAGGATTACCAGCTACAGGAGGTGTGAGTAACCCCAGCCCCCAGCTATGCCTAAGGGGAGACCTAAAAAAACTGGCACTCCAGCCAAACTGACAGACTTCTTCCCCCTGGATAGGGATCTCTCCTCACCAAGCAAGATGGCTTCCCACTCAGCTTCTTCCCACTCCTCACAGGGAGAAACAGGCTGCTTAAGAGGCTGCACAGCCATTCCTCTGACAGAGGAAACAATGCAAGCTCTGCTGAAAACGCTGAGGGCTTCCTTGCAGGCTGATCTCAGAGAAATAGTAAGAGAGTTGAAGGAAGAGATCAGGTCTCTAGGGGTTCGCACAGAGCATGTAGAAACTAAGATGGCTGAATTTGCAACATCACATAACAATCTGATAGATGCTAACACAGCTTTGGAAAAGGAGGTGGAGGCACTAAAACTTAAAATCAGTGATATAGAGGACAGATCCCGAAGAAATAACCTAAAAATCAGAGGGATTCCCTCATCAGTAGCAGATAAAGACCTCCAGGAATACTTCCACAAGTTTCTGCAGCTTATACTCCCTGGATGGGACACCAGAGACCTGATAGTGGACAGGATTCATAGAGTCCCTAAAGCCAAAGGCATAGATCCAGCTCTGCCTAAAGATGTCCTGGCTAGACTTCATTTCTATAAAACAAAAGAAGCTGTGCTTCACACACTGAGGGGAAATCCAGCCCTGCCAGACACTTTCATGGGACTAAAAATTTTCCCAGATCTTTCTGCTGCAACTCTTAATAAAAGAAGAGAATTTGCCCACCTTTCTAAACTCCTTAGAGATCAAGACATCAAGTACAAGTGGGGTTTTCCGGTGAAGATGATAATTTTCAAAGATGGAGGCACTCACATATGTCATACTCCTTCTCAGCTGGGCAAATTGCTGGATGACTGGGGAATAGCCCACCCACCAAACCCTGGTGGGCAGGAGAATCATAGAGGCCCTCCAGACAGGATTAACCTTGAATGGTCAGTAGCTTAGCTGGGACTCCTTCCTGCTTATGGCACCTGCTGTCCCTGCTCCTGTGACACGGGATGTCACGTAGCCCCCCTGATGTTCTCGCCTATGGCGAGCGGTTATACACCGGGCACCCTACTCGGGGCAAACCGGTGTTGTTGGAATTTTTTTGTTTTTGTTCCTCTTCTCACAAATGTTCCTTAATTTTTTCTGGAAATTTCTCTCAATTCCTTGCTGGTCTAGCCCCTCTCATAACTGATGGCGTTCCTAGGAATTCAAACCCCCCTGCGGCTCCAATATGAGAATTAAGATATTGTCTATTAATGTGAACGGACTCAACTCCCCAGCAAAAAGGTCAATGATGTGGAGAGAGGTGAAGGCATCTAACTGTGATATAGCGTGCATTCAGGAGACCCACCTTCTTTCCACAGATAATAAACGGCTACTTCATCCAAGCTTCCAACACACCTTTTTTGCTAATGACTCAAAAAAAAGAGGAGGAGTGGCCATTTTAATAAAGAACTCAGTGGCCTTTAAATTGATAAATGTCAGTTATGGAGCGGATGGAAGATATATTATTTTGTCTTGTTATATCAACAGCGTCCCTTATACCTTGGCAACGGTCTACTCCCCAAATTCATCACAATTGACCTTTGCTAGGAAATTTTTCCAAGCATTCAAAGATACTGCCACAGGGGCGGAAATCATCTGTGGAGACTTTAATATACCTGTAATACGCTCCATGGATTGCTCCAACACCAGCATCCCACATGCTAAGGAACTTAAGCATCTCATCAATGAATTCCATTTTCATGACATCTGGAGATATTTGCACGCATCAGAAAGAGACTATACGTTCTCTCTTCCAGGCATCGCTCATACAGTAGAATTGATTTTTTTTTTGGTCGACAGCAAATCTATAAGTAATTGTGTGGCAGCTGATATTGGTTTAATTACTTGGACAGATCATGCGCCGATCTCTTTGTCTGTTCAGGGTAGCTTTAATGTTCAAAATTCCCCTAGGTGGAGACTGAATACCAGCTTGCTTGGTAGGCAGAAGGTACATGATGAAGTAGAGTCAGTGTTAACAGAATATTTTAAACTTAATAATAATGGGTAAATTTCTGACGAGACCCTGTGGGCTGCTCATAAAGCCGTAGTCAGAGGGCAGCTCATAAAAATAGCCTCCATCCAAAAACGGAAAAAAGACGCAGATATTAAATATATATTAACCCGTATTCATCACCTTGAATCCCTGAATAAAGCCAAAGCATCCCCTAACTTGACTAAAGAAATTGTAACCCATAGATTCCAACTAAGATCCCTACTCCTGCAAAAATACGAACATAATCTTAAAAAAAAATAGATCGACATTTTATGCTATGGGGGATAGAGCGGGATCCTTATTGGCAAGAAGGACGAAAAAACGTGAGATCCAATCTAAAATAGAGTTCCTGAGGGACCCGAACGGAACAATCACTAGACATCCCATTGAAATAGCAGAAGCATTTGCGAAATACTATGAGGCCCTGTATAATCTAAAATATGATTCCAATACGTCACAGCCGACTCAAGTGGATATACAGGGTTTCCTAGACACCCTGGATCTTCCCCGGGTCTCAGATGAGCAATTAGAGGAACTTAATCTTCCCTTTACTACACATGAAATCCTAGGTGCCATCAAAATGACTAAGTCTAACTCTGCCCCGGGCCCCGATGGGCTGCCATACGAATATTACAAACAATTTACATCCACTCTGTCCCCCTTTATGTCAAAAACCTTCAATTTTTGGCAAAATAAAGGGTCAATTTCCCCAGACAACTTAGAAGCGATAATTATCACGCTACCAAAGCCAGGGAAACCTGCAGACACCCCGGGTAATTTTAGGCCCATTTCACTCCTAAATTGTGATGTTAAAATTTATGCCAAACTAGTGGCAGATAGACTTCATAAAGTGATCCCGACCTTAGTGGCTCCAGACCAAGTTGGGTTTGTGACAGGGAGGCAATCTAAGGATGGCACCAGACGGATGCTTGACTTGATTGGACTGGTGGAGATATCGGGTGAACCCAGTGCATTCCTGTCTCTTGATGCTGAAAAAGCCTTTGACAGGGTGCACTGGGGATACCTGGAGAGAGTTCTAACAAAATTCGGGTTCTTGGGGAACATCAAGTCATCCATTCTAGCCCTCTACTCTTACCCAAATGCGTCAGTGTTGGCATCGGGGTTTCTGTCATCTAAATTTCAAATAAGTAATGGCACCCGCCAGGGGTGTCCATTGTCTCCCGCTATTTTTGCTTTAGTGGTAGAACCTCTGGCGGAAGCTATACAAAAAAACATAGCCATTTCTGGTATAAGAGTTGGGGAATTTGAACATAAACTTGGTTTATACGCAGACGATGTGATCATTTCCTGTTCTAACCTTGCAGTGTCGATTCCAGCAGTGGTGAACACATTATCAAACTTTTCTAAAGTGTCGTATTATAAGCTTAATGCGGCAAAGTCTTTGATACTGCCGTTTAATGTACCGGCGGAGGCCAGGAGTGCGCTGGAGGGGGCCTTTCAATTCAAATGGTGCGACAGGGGGATACCTTATTTGGGTATTAAGCTGACACCATCGCAGATGTTAATTAAAGAAAATTTGGAACCTTTGATCCAAAATTTAGAAAAGGAATTGGGAAGGTATGAAAAAATATCATTGTCCTGGATGGCCAGGATACAGTCCTTTTAAAATGGTTTTCTTACCCAAAATATTGTTGTGTATTGATGAAACTTCAATCGTTGACTAACAAATTTGTCTGGGGTAATAAAAGGGCTAGGGTCGCAGGTAAAGTGTTATACCCCCCATATGACTTAGGGGGATTGGGCACCCCAAACATAACGGCATATTATAAAGCCTTACTAATTGAATCACTAAAGGAATGGTGGCGTCCAGGTAATTCACATAGATGGGCTCAGATTGAAAATTTCCTGTCCCGCCAGGGCTCGGTCAGAAGAATGATGGAAGCAGAATATTTGAGCCGTTCACGGTTCTCCCCGTGTGTTCCCACCCTGTCAGCCTCCCTGGAGGTCTGGCGAAATGACTTGATTCATAAGATTCAGATTCCTCTTTCAGAGATTTCCCTCAAGTCGTTGGAATCTCAAATCCCCTTTTTGAATCTGGCCAGGTGGGAGGGATCGGGCATTACAGTGCTGGCGGATCTATACTCTGATTTGGGTGTTAACCCCTTTAATGAAATAGTACGGGAACACCCCTCTTTAAAGGGCTGTTTCTATCAACACATCCAAATTAGTCATTTTCTGGCCTCTAAATTTCCTCCAAAGTCAAAGCCTCTGTTACCTACAACAAAAGCTTTGGTATTTAAAAAGATAATTAAATCCAAAGGTATCTCCTCGACATACAAATGGCTCAATAACCCCCCCTGAAGAGCAAAAATCTCCTTATATGAATAAATGGGACGTGGAGTTGAGTGTCTCTACCTCACCTTCAAACTGGCACTCGGCATCAGCAAATATCCAAAAATATTCCAAGTGTATAAATTATCTGCAGCAACTGAAAAAAGTACACCTGGAATAGTATCGGTCCCCAGCCAACTTAGCACAGTTCCTCCCAAATTATTCGCCACATTGTTGGAAGGGCTGCCTCCAAAGGGGTACTCTTGGTCACTGCTGGTGGGCTTGTCTCAAGGTTTTCTCGTTCTGGTTGGAGGTGTTTGGCCTGATGGGTGAGCTGACAGGCAATCCTATTAATCCGAATCCAGGTCTGGCAGTGCTAAACGTGGGTATAGAGGAGTGCTCTTGGGAATCCAGGGGTTTATTAGTTCACATTCTAGTTGCTGCCAGATATTGCATAAGTTTGCACTGGAAATCCCCAAAGACGCCTACATTAGTTGAACTATATAACCGAATTAATCTCCAATGCCAATACGAGTTCTGTCTGGCTCACTCCATCCGCGCCAAAAACAAAATACTTCAGATTTGGGACACGTGGCTAAACTCTGTATATGCATCCCCTGTCAGGCAACTGTCTCCAGGGCAAACTGTTGATAATTAAAAATGGGTCAAATAGGGTCAAAGAGAGTGTTACGCAGGGAGTTCACCCGTACCACATGTCAATATTCAAGGTGTTTAAATCTCTGTTGTTGTTACTGCTCGGGCTACCCCGAAACGCCATCCAATCCCCTCCCTCCCCCCTCCCCCTCCCTGGTTGCTTCCTTGCAACCATCCATGGTTCTCCCCATCTCCCCCACCTCTCTCTCCCCTCCCTTTTCTTATCTTCCTTTCTTACTCTCTGGTTCTGGTTGTTTGGGTCCCTCGTTTTGAGGATTAAAGAGTAAATTGGTAGGTTGACTCTATACGTATTGGGTATTGATTAACCTAAAAAAAGTTGCAACTTGCATCAGATATGATTGGTGGTGGTGTGACAGGAAATGTGAATCATAATCAAAGGTGATACTACCACATGTTACAGCATTGTTATCTTTGTGTATTATTGCCAATGATACCTGAATTTCTCCTTTTTGTAATGTAACTTCCTACAATAAAAATTGATTGGATTAAAAAAAAAAAAAATACACATGTAATATTGCTTTTTATTTCATTTTTATAAAAGAGACGTCTATTAGTAACTGAATATATTATAATTCTAATGTAACTTCTAACGTGCTTTCCCTTTCTTCTTTACTTTGTCTCTTTTGTGTTTTCTTGGTCAGTTTGCCATATACACTGCTGCTCACCATTATTGGCCCCTTTTCATAATTTTCATGGACTGTACAATATAATGAAAATGTACCAAAGTTATATCCTCAGGATTTTTTAATTAGAGGTCCAAATGAAATATTGTTTGTCACTCACAAGTTGCAATTTCAAGAAGAAACAGAATAAACAGCATGTGCAGCAATAAAGGCCCCTAATTACTATTTGGTTGCACCCCTAATTAATACTTGGTTGCACACCCTTTGGCACTGATGAGCCTCCAAACGTTCCTTGTAGCCATCTATAATCTTTTTGCCCTTCTCCTCTGGTATTTTCTCCCACTCTTCCTTTATATTTTGGTCAAGCTCTTGAATGTTTGCAGGGTTCTTTTTCCCAATGGCAAATTTCAGCTCACTCCAAAGATTTTCAATGGGATTGAGGTCCGGACTCATTGCTGGCCATTTTAAAAGTCTATTTTTATTTTTCAACCATTCCTGTGTACTTTTGGATGTGTGCTTTGGGTCAATGTGTTGCTGAAATTTTCTTATACTGGGTAGCACATTTTGCTCTAAAATATCTTGATAATTCTCTGATTTCATGATTCCTGTGATACGGTCAAGGCCTCCAGTACTAGAAGCAGCAAAGCAACCCCACAGCATTATGGATCCTCAACCATGCTTAGCGGTTGGTAGGGTGTTAATTTTCCTTAAAAGCTTCATTGCACTATCTGCAAACAAACTGTTGCTTTGCCATGCCTAAAAGGTCTCTTTTTGGATCATTTGTCCACAGAAGATTTTCCCAGAAAGAGTGTAGTTTGTCAATATACTTTTGGCAAAGATCAGTCTTTCCTTTTTATGTTTTTTCTTCAGCAATAGTTACTTACTTGGCTTTTGCCCATAAAGCTCTGCTTGGTTTAGTATGTGGTGTATGGTACTTGTTGAAACTATTCACACACACTGTTCCAGGTTGGCCTTCAGGTCTTTGAATTTTTGATGTGGTGGCTTTTCCACTATTTGCACCAACCTTGTAAATTTTCCTCTCTTCCCCATGCCCAGGGAGGCTCTTGATGGTTTTGTGCTTGGCAAACTTCTTATTAACATTGCGCACTGTTGAAACTGGGATACCAAGGTCTTTGTAGATGGACTTATACACTTTGGAAAACTTGTGTTTGCTAATAAATAGCAGTTCTGATGTCCTCAGACAGCTCCTTTGTCTTCACCATTGTGAGAAAAGAACAGGGCCTAACATGTGGCTTTTTAAAACACTAAAGTCATTATTCATTGGCTAATTCATGTCACATGGGCACTGACAATTTATCACAGATGATTCTCATTTGTAATTTACCACATGTGAGTCAAAATGTGTATCCATACTAATTTAATGTAAAGGGTGCCAATACCAGTGTCACAACAGCTTTATGTTTTTTAACTTTTCCTTCCCATTGTTTGTTGTTTTAAATTGTTGTTTATCATTTTCTCTTTTGTATTTAACATGAGTGCTCTATACAAAAAAGCTGTTTCACTTGATTTATTTTTTTCATGAGATATTCCACATTATGTACTTCAACTTCTTGGGTGTCAATAATGATGAGCAAGACTGTATAGGATTTCTCCCAATGTGAATTTTTTTTAGTGGTAAACAAATTATAAATTTCAATTAAACCAGTTCTCACCTTCTAGGTATGGTAATGGCTTCAACCATTGTGAGTTTTGTGATGTTTAAAATGATGCACTTGTGTAAAGTATTTCCTTCATTCTAATCACAAGGGTTTCTCCCCTGTATGATGTCTTTGGTGTTTAGCAAAATTTTATTGATCTGCAAAACATTTCTCACATTCTGAACATGAAAATGGCTTCACCTGTGTGTGATTTCTATGATGTATAACAAAATTTTATTTATTTGCAAAATATTTCCCGCATTCTGAACATGAAAAGGGTTTCTCCCCTGTGTGAATTCTTTTGTGTTTAGCAAGAGTTGATTGACCTGCAAAACGTTTCCCGCATTCTGAACATGAAAAGGGTTTCTCCCCTGTGTGAATTCTTTTGTGTTTAGCAAGAGTTGTTTGACCAGCAAAACGTTTCCCACATTCTGAGCATGAAAAAGGTTTCTCTCCTGTGTGAGTTCTCTGATGCATAACAAGATTGGATTTATGTACAAAACATGTCCCACATTCTGCACATGAAAAAGGCTTCTCCCCTGTGTGAATTCTTTTATGTTTAGCAAGAGTTGATTGAACTGCAAAACGTTTCCCACATTCTGAGCATGAAAAAGGTTTCTCTCCTGTGTGAGTTCTCTGATGCATAATAAGATTGGATTTACGTACAAAACATGTCCCACATTCTGCACATGAAAATGGCTTCTCCCCTGTGTGAGTTCTCTGGTGTCTAACAAGATGTGATTTAAGTGCAAAACATTTCCCACATTCTGAACATGAAAAAGGCTTTTCCCCTGTCTGAGTTCTCTGATGTGTAACAAGATGTGATTTTTGGTTAAAACATTTCCCACATTCTGAACATAAATATGGCTTCTTTTCTGTGTGAGTTCTCTGGAACATAACAGACTCTGAAAAAAATCTTTTCTCCCCTCTGTGATTTTTTTTATGGATTTTTCCATATTCTGAAGTTGAAAACAGCTTCTTTGCTGTAAGAGCACTTTGATTTGTAATGCCTCTTTTGTGACTTTTATTTTTATTAATAGACTGTGATAAATCAGAAGATTGGACTTGTTTAAAAGAATCAAATGATAGATCTTTGCTGTGAAGGGATGATGGTGTATCTGGAATAGAGGCATTCACTTCAGTTATATCTTGTGTGATATCAAGGTCATCTGATTTAAAAATTGAAGATGTCAGTTGTGCCTCTAATCTCCTCGTACAGACATCTGCCAAGAACAAAAATTATTTTTAATAATATATTCAAAGTTAAGGATATAAATTTATAAAATAGCTTGTAATGCCGTTACTGGCATCCCTGCAGTTTTACCTTCCCGGACGTCCAATGGTGGCTTCCATGTCCACAGTCCCTGCCACAGTATTTCAGGACCTACAATATGCCAGGCAGGTCTCCTGGGAGTGTGCTTAAATCATTTGTGCTCCTCTTACTAAAGGGTCAGTGTACCCTAACCCAGCCTCTCAACTTATGTCTAAGAGGCACTAGGAATTTAAGGAATCCTCCCTCTATGAGAGGTGTTTGGGCAACGTGGTCTATCCTTAGATACGGGTTGGGTTGCTAGTTGTCAGTTTCTGTTCTATTTGCTGAGTCTTAGGCTTTATGCGCATGCTGATGTTTTTGCATATCTCAAAAAATCTTAATTACTTGCCAGTAATGGGATTTTCAGAAGCCCATGACAGCACCACCTGAGAGATAGGTTCCGCCCACATCAGGACAGGAAACCCACTGATAAAAAGGCGGTACCTCTCCTCCACATCAGTAGGTTTACAGAGCCAGAGAGGACCAACAAAACACAAACAAAAATGTTAATCACACCACCACCAAAGGAATACACCATTAACTCTAACACTCCCCGAAGGGTGCCCATAACCAGTGAATAGGGGGGGAACTAAGGGTGCTGTCATGGGCTTCTGAAAATCCCATTACTGGTAAGTAATTAAGATTTTTCCCTTTCGCCCATGACAGCACCACCTGAGAGATTCTAGAGACCAATCACCTTAGGGAGGGACCACCGCCTGTAATACCCGTCTACCAAGAAGGGTCGGCCGTGGAGAACAAGTCAAGTCTATAGTGACAGAAAAAGGTAGAGGAAGAGGACCAAGTGGCGGCCCTGCATATATGATCAATAGACATTAGTTTCCATCAGGACAGGAAACCAAACTGATGTGGAGGAGAGGTACCGCCTTTTTATCAGTGGGTTTCCTGTCCTGATGTGGGCGGAACCTATCTCTCAGGTGGTGCTGTCATGGGCGAAAGGGAAAACGCTGCGTTTCTGGACACAAAAAACACAAAAAAACGCACCCGCGGCAAAAACGCATCGGTAAAAACGCTGCGTTTTTTATTGCGTTTTTGGCTGTGTTTTGCTGCGTTTTTGATCACTGCGTTTTGCTGCGTTTTTCCAATGCATTGCATGCGTGGAAAACGCAGAAAAGAATTGACATATTCAGGTGTTTTTTCACCTTAAAAACACGGCTTAAAAAAAGCAGGTTGCGGACAGCAAAAAGAAAAAGTCATAGACTTTGCTGGGGAAGCAAAGTCATGCAGTTTTAAGCTCAAAAACACACCACAAAAACACGGTAAAAAACACAACGTGCGCACATAGCCTTATGCTGTGTTTTCGAACAGGTGTCTGTATCCTGATATCCGCTGTGCCCAGGAAATATGCTGCATGTATCTATATCAGCTGTGCCTGCCGTATCTGCTGTACCTGTCGTTTCAGCTGTCAAATCTGCTTAGGCCAGATGTCAAATCTGCACCCAACCACATCAGTGACTGTCAGTATCCAATCCCCGCTGCTGCAGTACCAGGACTCCCCGGAGTAGCACCTGGCATCTACCTTCCAACAAAAGCCTAATCTCACCATCAAAGGCTCTAGTGAAGCTGAGGTAGCCGCTTAGATACACCCCTCCTGGTTGAGACGATATTGCGGTCCAGTGGGCCCACTCCCATTTGCACCGGCAAGCATAACAGTTTGCCCAGGCCATGGCTCCCACTATCTCCAGAACTCAGCTCGCAGGTATGCAGCAAGAGAACGTCCATCAATGGGAACAAAAAGACCGGATCCTGATCAGTGGCTATGTCAGTGGACACCCGTTTGCAAGCCTTCTGACCAGCACAAACCTATCCTCATCATCAGAGGCTCTACTGAAGATGAGGTAGTTGCTTAGTTATGCACTTTCTGGTTGATTCAGTGCTGTGGCCCAGTGGGTCACTCTCGCTTGCACACGTGTGTATAACATAGCTAAAGAAATTACAAGTTATATAAATTGTAATTACCGTATTTTTCGGACTATAAGACGCACCAGACCATAAGACACACCCAGGTTTTAGAGGAGGAAAATAGGAAAATAAAATTTTACGCAAAAAATGTGGTCATGACACACTGTTATGGGGCGATAATCTGCTGCTGACACTGTTATGGGGGTAATGTCCCCAAATTCTCTACTAGGGTACCCCATCCTGGTAATGATCCTCCTGCCTTGTATATATATATGTCCCTCATACTGGTATAGCCCCATCTTGCTATATACTGCCATCCTGGTATGTGCCCCCATCCTGGTATGTGCTCCCATCCTGCTATATACGCCATCATCCTGCTAATATACCCCCCATCATCCTGCTATATACGCCATCATCCTGCTCATATACCCCCAATCATCCTCCTGATATACCCCCATCATCCTGCTATATGTCCTGCATCCTGTGGCACACAGAAAAAAAATAAACGTTCATACTCCCCTTTCCTCGCTCCACGCAGCATCGCTCCTCCTCCTGTCTGTGCCGGCAGTGCTGTGGGAGCCGGCCACGATTCCTGCAGCATCGAGATGTCCTCCTGTCTGTGCCGGCGCGGCTGTGGGGACACGTGCGCACAGCGATGACGTCATCGCGGTGAGCACCGCTAGTCTCCACACAGCGCGGCCGGCAGACAGGAGGACATCGTGGTGCTGCAGGAGAACGGTGAGTACACTGATTCACTGCACCTCGTGCTGATGATGACGCACGGAGGGCAGTGAATACAGCCGCACATGATCACTCCAGGCTGTAGTTGCCAGGGGTGATCACGGCCGGCTCTTTACTATGCGCGCCCCTCTCGCCTATCACCCCGCCCACCTGTCAGCACCGGCTTAAGCGCTGAGAGATGGGCGGGAGGATGGGCGTGCATATGTAAGGAGCGGGCCCACGTGGTCACGGCAGACGCTGCTGCTGCCTGCTCGTGCCCCCGATGACCCGCTCCATCACAGCACCCTCATTCCCAGCAGCCATGCCCTACATTCAGACCATAAGACGCACCCCCCACTATCCCCCAACATTTGGGGGAAAAAAAGTGCGTCTTATAGTCCAAAAAATACGGTATTTATACAAGAAAACCATTTACAATCTCACAGTAGTCCTCAGAGCAGGAACCAGTAGGCCATGATGTTCAACCCTCTATGTTCATTTTTCTTCTCGTATATTGGAATAATAAGCCATCAAATAATATTTTGTAGGATAAAATTATACCAAACTGCTTCTCTATCAGTGGAAAAATGGAGGATTTCCACAATGGTTGTAGCTGAAAGACTCTTGATAACAAAGAGATATGGCTTCTTAATCCAATCCAGCAAATCCCAAAGCCAAATATCCAAGATGCTTCTCAGCCTTGCAGTGGCCCAAACATGGTTAGTATCCACATGTTTGGCATTGCCACAGGGAAGAACCCACATAAACATTCACAGATTGTCTCGTGGAGCACAAGCTGGGCACTATGTGTTGGCCACTAAAATGGTAGATTTGCAATTTTCACTCTGCAACATCCACTCCATGCTAATTTCCAGAGTCATTTAGTCTAAAGCAGAATAAGGTAAATGCTATTTACTGACTATATGTTGTGGCTTCACTATTTGTTTTAAGAGCATCAAATGCAATGTTTGATCACTTCTAATTCTTTTACATTTTTGGAGAATTTCAGTTGTTTTTAAATAAATGCAAAACAAATGCCCTTACATTAGAGCTAAGATAAAGTAGAATATGCCACAGAAAAAAATCTCAGAAACACTGGGATCAGATTCAGCATTACAAAGATGTTATCATGTAAAGTGACAGATGTCAGATTGGAGAAATAGGGCCTGGATAGGAGCAGAAAACTGGCTGCAGTGGAAAGCCATGAAATAAGAGCGGCTTTGGTACTAACTACTATAGAGGGAGGGGAGCCAGCACGATCTCAAAATGGCATGCATCATATAAAAAGTGCTAATTCACGGATTTATTCTAACTGTACTATAATAAAAAAATGAGATTTTTAGCAAATAATTGATCAATTTTTTGAGCCACCCCTGCCACGTCACGGCAAAGCTCAATAGGGGGATCCTACACTATATTCT
The DNA here is from genome assembly GCF_048569485.1 of Anomaloglossus baeobatrachus. Lineage (NCBI taxonomy): Eukaryota > Metazoa > Chordata > Amphibia > Anura > Aromobatidae > Anomaloglossus > Anomaloglossus baeobatrachus. The sequence goes on along the minus strand of NW_027441813.1, from coordinate 577,708 downwards.
GTATTTCATGTGCCATGCGGCCTCCTAGATAAAATTAAAAGCAGAACCTAATGGAGCACACATACCTGTAAACTGTATATAACCGCTTCCATGTTGCAAAAGAGTTAATAATGGATAAAGGGCAGCCCAGGTCCCAGCATGTGGCGCAAAAACACATAACAGGACTATATCAGAACTGACCTTCCCATTGCCAAAGAGAGCAACCATTGATAAAGGCGGAAATGAAATACATAATATAGAGTAGAACCCCCCCTATTGAGATTTGCTGTGACGTTGGCAGGGGTAGCTCAAAAAATTGATCAGTTATTTGCTAAAACTCTCATTTTATTATAGTACAGTTGGAATAAATCCGTGAATTAGCAATTTTTACATGATGCATGGATTTCAGATCATGCTGGCTCCCCTTTCTCTGTTACAACCACTATAGAGATAACTATGACTATAGAAAATAACATATTTACTAAAATGACCACCCTCCACCCGACAGCCTTCACCGTCAGTGATTTAGTAACTAGAGGTGACACATCTGGAGTAATTACAGTATGTGGCTCGGGGGCTCTCGACAATCAAGACTATTGTAGGGACCAATATTTTCTGACAGATGCGATTCCTGAAGACATATTAGACATGCTCCAGTACAATAGTGACAGAACTAAAATATATAAATAAAATATCAAATTTTTATTGAAAAGTACATAAAAAAAACAGTCATGCAAAGAATATAAAATCAGGACAGGGATACACCCTAATAGCAGCAATACAGGGGACAGTACAAGTAAAACCATATATAATACTATGAAAAAACAATATAGTGCATGGAATAGTAAAATACAGGGCCTATGGAGAACTGAAACTGTATTAAGTGTGCCAGTGCAAAAAGAATCCCCAAAATACACTGTGAATATCAACATATGTAAGGTCTAAGGGACAATCGTAAAATAAGCGCAATGATATAATAGCAAGTGGGAATTAAATGAATACCTTAGTAGATGGTCAAAATATTCTGCAAGCTGCTGACCCCGACGTATGTTTCGTCTGCAAGTAACTTGCTCGGGGGGTGCTATTTCTTTTTTTATGTAATTTTCAATAAAAATGTGATATTTAATTCATATATTTTGGTTGTATCACTATTTTCGTTTTGGTGGTTCTGCCTACACCTCTTGGGGAATGTTTGATTTGCACATTCACTTACTGTGACTAAAAACAGAGTTTTTGATTTTTGATGCTTGAGTACAAGTTTTTTTTATAGTGAACATTTGTGGAATTCTAAACAAACAAAATATCTTTCAGGCTCTTGAAGGTAAAAATATCAGAACTTTGTGTTAATTACTTTCCTTTTTTTCATTCTAATTATATTGTGGAAATCACGTGGGTGGGCTGACCGGCCTCCATGTACCCTCTATGGGATAATTCAACCCTATCAGCACATTCAGCAGAAGGGACAGAAGAAAGATCCATCAATAAGATGCCAAAATACTAGGAAGATGGATTCATTGTTCTAAGTGTGAGAAACAATAGGAATCTTGTATTTATGATACTTATTAATGACGAATAAAAATATAATAAATGATATTACAAAGCAAGCTTTCCAGTCTACTGAGGTCTCTTCATCAACTACAAGATTATTATTTTGTTTCTCCCACTGAGAACAATCAATCTTTATTCACCTGGCGAACACGGCACCAAACTAAGAATCTAGGACGTCACCAGCATCATTACCCTCCGCTTTCTCTTAGGGGTCCACCATACAGATTAGATTCTTCTTCCCATGATTTTCTAAGTTGTCTGCACATTCTACGTACGCTGTCATTTGGCTTTGCAGATAGGAAATCTGGGCAGCTTGGGTGGAGGAGCATGTGGTGGTCTAGCAGAAGAATGGTGACCATTTGATATGGCCGGACTACAACCCTGATAAAGCAGCCACAGCCGGTGACTGAGAAGAATCTGTGACTTCTCTGCATTTAGTGGTCACTACTCACCTGGGCGGTTATCTGTAGGAATCTCCTCTTTACTCCGCTCATCACCCCTCACATATGTCTCTGTAGTATTAATATGGGGCAGATCTTCCCCCTGAAACAAATATTGTAAAAGGCACAGACAGAGGAGAAGTCACATCTATGATCAGCTCTAATCCTGCCATCTCCACCGCTCTCATTACACAAGTATAACACATATAATACTGGAGGATAAAACAGGACTAAGCACAAGACCTTCACAGCCGTCTACACATCATAGGGAGATTTCATGACACCTTCTCTCCATCTACCTGATGATCCTGAGGAACATCGGGATCTTCTTGTTTACAGTCCTGTGGGAGAACAGGACGGGGACATCTCTCTGGTGTTGTCCTCTTACTGGATAGAACTGGAGGAGACACATACAGGGACTGAATTCATCCCTTACATACAGATAATTATAGGCCGTGTGTATTTAGTCCTGTCTATTACCTGGTGATGTGAGGGGCTGGGGAACCTCCATCATGACGTCCTTGTACAGATCTTTGTGTCCTTCTAAATACTCCCACTCCTCCATGGAGAAATAGACGGTGACGTCCTGACACCTTATAGGAACCTGACACAGACAATGATACCGTCACCCCCGATCCCTTCATAGCGTTACTGTATAATGTCCCAGAATTCCCAGCAGTGTCACCTCTCCAGTCAGCAGCTCAGTCATCTTGTAGGTGAGTTCTAGGATCTTCTGGTCATTGATGTCCTCATGTATCGGGGGCTGAGGTGGAGGCCCCGTGATTGGGCTCAGGGGTCTTCCCCATCCCTCAGACACAGGGGCCTGACAGCGCTCACTAGAGGTCTTCTTCACTACTGTGTAATCCTGGTTATGGAGAGACACAGTAATAAATCTCACTCCAGACATTTCCAGAGTCCTCACCTCTCCAGTTCTGTCCATCTGTTATTCCCATAGATAAGAATGATGTAATGTGACGTCATCAGAATCTCTCACCTCTCCAGTAAGCCGGAAGAGGATCTCTAGGGTGAGGTGTAATATCCTCTCCGCCATCTTGTCCCTGGCCATATCCATCCTTCACGGGGCAATCAGGAGAATTCTCTTCTATAGAAGATCTCCACTGAGAGGATCCGATATTGTAGGGACCTGAATGGGGAGAAGATGACGATGTAACATCATAGAGAATCCGCTGTAATAATACAATTACTGGAGATAATAAGGGGAAACATATAATGGGAACATTCCGGGGGAACATTACACTGTGTAGGGGCAGAAAGGGGCTGAGGACTGAGGGCAGAAAGGGGCCGAGGGCAGAAAGGGGCCGAGGACCGAGGGCAGAAAGGGGCCGAGGACCGAGGGGAGAAAGGGGCCGAGGACCGAAAGGGGCCGAGGACCGAGGGCAGAAAGGGGCCGAGGACCGAGGGCAGAAAGGGGCCGAGGGCAAAAAGGGGCGAGGACTGAGGGCAGAAAGGGGATGAGGACCGAGGGCAGAAAGGGGCTGAGGGCAGAAAGGGGCTGAGGACCGAGGGCAGAAAGGGGCCGGGGACTGAGGGCAGAAAGGAGCCGAGGACTGAGGGCAGAAAGGGGCCGAGGACTGAGGGCAGACGGGTTTCCTCACTTCCGGCCTCTCATAGTTGGGGCGTCTGTATCTATCAGAGGAAAAGGAACAAAAACCTCACGATTCATAGAAATCAGCGATAGAAAGACACCAAGAAAGTCTCAAAGCTGAAGGGGTTAATGCCGCCTGCCCCAGTAATGGGGAATCTCCACACACCTCCACCTGCAGAGCCGCACACTAGATATATGGCTGCTCTGTGCTTACAGGACCTGTGATGATGTCACATGGAGGGGAGGAGTCAGGGGTCACATGATCAGCTCCTCAGTGTAGTCCTATATTGGCATGCACACACTGGATGGAGCGCGGTGTCAGTGGATGGTTATATTAAACCCCTGTTGCGTATGTATGTGACCCCTGTTGCGTATGTATGTGACCCCTTCAAACGTATTTCAATCTTTGCTAAATTTAATTCTTTATTGATAAGTTCAGGTGAGGAGAAGATTTGTTGAGCGAAATGCACGTAAAAGATGGTGGCAGCCGCAGCCCTGGAAAGCGAATTCAGATGTATCGGAGGGAGATCGGGTGTATGCCGCGCTATCACCAGAAAATCAGATGTTGATTATTTCATCTTTTTATGCTTTTATTCAGGTCGATGCATTTCAGAGAACTCTGTCTCCTTCATCAGGACGTCAAGTAAAAATCAACAGTCTACTACAGAGGAAAGAACCTATATATATACATACAGATACGTCAGAGGACCGCCCGCTGTATTTCAAATACTGGCAGGACAATCGACTAATCAAATAACGGCAACAAGATTTAAAGCATATTGTATTAAAAGACGACTTTAAAAGTCCTGGAAGTAACAAATATCGCAACAATCTAGAAATTACAAAACAAAAAGGAAAAAGAGAAAAAGAACAATGCAAAAATATTTCTTGGAAATATAACAGAATGCTGAGAGTCTAGAACTGTGGGATTTACTGGGGATCGTAGTAATACACTGGCTGAAGGCTCTATCCACAGCCCTATATAGGGGATCATGATAAACAATGGGAAGAGAAGAAAGGTTATGGTATTTTTTGTGTTAAAAAATGGGGGGGATGTTAAAAAATAAATAAATTGATGATGATATTACAGAGAGAGAAAAAATAAATAAAAATAATGAAAAACTTTGAATCTCACAATTGTATATTATTTATCAAAGGTGAAAAGGAGAAAACGGAAGAAAAATAAAAAATTGTGTGTGTATAGTGACGGGTTGTGCAAAATTTGATATGCAGCGCGAATGTTCAGAGACCACGAGCAGGAAAGTCCTTATGGGTAAGAAGTGTTGAGAGGTTTCATATAGTAGTGCAGACATAATATACAGTGTGTGCAGAGATCGCGTGCGGCAATCGTACATATGAGGGTAACGTACTAGAAGGAGTTCATATAAGCAAAAAAAAGCAATATGTGTGAAAATTAAACATTTTTTTTGTATAAGGGCCCTAAACAGACCCAGTTAGAAGCCATGGAGGTGGCGGTCCGCCTGCGAGTTTTCATGTTGAGCAAATACAGATGAAGCTGTTCAGGAAGCAATGAAGAAAAATCCATGGAGGAAAGTAATTAATGAACATTTCTTCAGTTTTAAAAACAAAAGGAATGTTGAAATAATGAATTTTAATAGAATTAAAGAATATTAATCATTGGTGGGGAGTGTTGATGTGCACCATATATTTGTATTCCTCAGTATAGTGATTCTAGCTGTGAAGGTTCAGAAAGCGAGTGCCAGAGCAAAGCAGGAGTGCGCATGCGTGAGGGGTAACAGGAGTTCAGGTCCGTGGGAGAGAACCACACCGCGCATGCGTGGGGGTTAAAAGAGTTCAGACCATGGGAATTACCTCACTGCGTCTGCGCAGATTACAGAAAGTTCACAAGCTTCAGACGAGAAGCCCTCCCGCATGACTACAGTGCGAAGGACAGTGCCGGAATAACCACACACAGGACCCCATTGTTAAAAATATACTCTTAAATATATTTTTCTTCAAATACGTAAAAGCGCATGAAAGAAAGGACTTCAAAAATGTAAAAAATAAATGTATTTTATCTATTTAAAAATGGTTGCCAGGGTTCAGTTACAGAAAGGAAAAATAATATACTTCATTAGCTTACGGAAAAGAGTTCATTTAGTCCATACTGATCAATAGAAAATCTTCATCCATCTCTCCTTGGATTCTGAATGGCAAGGCAGGGGTGATATACCCTAGGCTGGACAGCATGTGTTCATGTTGCAGCCTGGAAGCATTCTGACGACGTGCAGGACCCCAAGTAGCCCCCTCCATCGTGTTATATGACAACTGTTCAAACCATATAGGGAAATTACTGCTGGACGCATGTCACATGGTGTAATCTCTAGAAGCTTCCAAAAGAATATATATATCCTTCCATGTCAGCACTTATGTAAATTCAATATGGATATTTTAATATTTATTCCTTATAAGAACTTTATTAATAAACTATGCCCTCCAACATAAACAGAACTGTGAACATATATGTCCTACTATAAAATGTTTGACAACTAGATGTATTAATTTTAATGTTTTTTACATTTCCCCCTTGAAGCGGGTGAATTAACCCCGAAAATTAATTAATACATCATTAAAATAACAAAACTTCTTTCCTTATTTGGCGATAATGGATTAATATCAATAATAATGATGAATAATAATCAATTTGCATTATTCATGTTGTAAGTTCAATAATATAATAATGTGGATTCATGTTATGATAGGCCGTGACTGATCAATCATATAAAAATATATAATTATACTTCGCTAGACCTAAAAAGAAATGCAAAACAAATCCGGTCACCATATGATGTCCTCTGAGATGATGTCTTCTTATCTCCGATGTAATCCGGCATAAACACAGTCTCTTAGAAATAAATCCTTTGATAAAAGATGAATGGTTACCGATTTAATACAGTCCCGTATTGCGTTTATCATCGTTAGATCAAGTCCATAAACTTTATTCTTTATTACAAAGTCCATAGCCAATGTTGATAAACCACAGTTCATGAGTGTAGAAGAATAGCATAAGTCTTTGATGTCTGTGCAGTGTAATTTACATTAGTCACCTTTATCCTCCATGCTGCCTGTTGTCAAATCCTGGAACAGATGTTAAGACGTTCTTGGTCAGCACGACAGGGGTTAACTTTAACACGTCATTGCTCTTCTTAGTAACTGTAGTGAGGTCTTAAGGCACAGACCATGTGTCATTGTCCATCCTGGAACCATAGGATCACTGTGTTTACACAGTCTTATTTGAGACGTTACCTTTTGGACCTTTTTGCAGAATCCCTTTTAACTTTAGAAAAATTATAAAGTCTTTTTATCTTCTGTAATCTTGATTGAAGACTGATTAATTCCCTAATCTAGATACCAAATATGGCAATAACTATCACTAATAAATGTCACAGCGTATCATAACTCTAATACTATAATACCATGTCATTATTATTATCGTAGAAGTATTAATATAATTGATACTTAGAATGATAAAATACTGCATAATGGTGTAGACAATAGTATTCTCATGTAATAACCTTTTTTTTGTCATTGGTGTATTACCCTTCCAAACCCATAGGTGGCAATGTGTTGAATGTAACCAAAATGTAATATAAAATATGAAATAATATAATGTGTACCTATAACATGTATCATATTATAAATATGAAAGGCAACAATGTAGCTTATTTAGTTAGATCATTTGTAAAATTATAAACCAAAGCTAATAACCTTTTAGGAAAGACTGGATGATTCCATCAAAACACAATAATACCCATTATAAATTATTATTGATTAAAAATACAATATAAATATTATTTGTAAATATAGGAAGGTAAACCTAGATGTACCTCGATCTTCCATCTTTATTACTCTAATTTAATTTTATTTGATTTGTCTATTATTTATTAAATAACCTACTATACAAGAAAATGTATAACTATAAGTAATATTTCATCCTTATTGTGTTAACATACTGATATAAAAATAATGTATATCTAGGAAGTAAACAATTGTATATATTGATGAAGGAAGTATTCTTTTCTTCCAACAAGTGGAACTTTCCCTTTTAATATGATTCATATTTAATAAAGTAATATTCTTATATTAGATATTACTTAACTAAATATTGAAGTGTTTTCTCAATTGAGATATTTAAAATTTGAAGAAAAAATAAAAATTGTAGAATTAAAATTTTGATTAAAAATGTGAATATTAAATAATAATAATTAATATAAAAAAATAGGAATAAAAGGAAAAAATGAAAATCGGAATAAAAATAAAAATTGAAATAAAAATAAGGCCTTCTATGTATATAACACCTATGTCTTTAATAATACATAACCTTAATATTACCAGTATCTTATAGGATTTCCATACCTATCATATCAGTAACCTATAACAATAATTAAGTCATGTAACCTTGCAAATAATACTCTTCTCTTACTATATAAATGCATTATGATATACTTCAAATATATTTTTTATTCCCAATTCTTCCTTTGTACTTGAAATATTAATTATTAAAGTATCCTGTAAACATATATTTATCAAATATAAATGTGTGATTAAAACCCAACCTTTCCCTTTCAACATCATGAAATGTGATGTTATAAAAATTAATATGTCAAGATTAAATTAAATTAAAATTTATGTTGTATATCTTCAAGACCATATTATACATATCACTTCCATATTTGAAAAGAAAAAAAATGATTACCAATCTGTGTATCAGTAAAAGTAACTAACACAAATCTGTATAAAAATCAAAACGTTAAAACCTTATTCTAGAATGTAACTCTTCAGAATAAACCCTTACTAAAGATCCTAACATCTCTATACTAAAGAAATATGTCTAAGAATAAGATATATTCGGTATAAATTCCTTCATTATTTATACTTATGTACTATAACTTATTTATTCTAATAATATACATACCGTACATATTATAACCTCGAAGTTAAAACAAAAATTCCTTTTTTTTTTGGAAGCTTCAAAGACCTCTTATCCAAGTACTTGACATTGGCAGCTGCTCAGACAATCAATCATTCATAGACACATCTATGCACACAAGACTGTCATGGTTCTTTAACATAAATCCACATAGAAACATTGACAGACATAAATCCCTGTTTTTGATTTTCAATTTCTCTATGCGCATCTCAAAACTTCTTGAAGTATACGAATAAATTTATTACATATACTCAGGAGAAATAGGTACCTTTGATAGTCACATACTGTACATTTGACCATAGGACAGACATTTATTATTATTAGCTTTAGTAATTCGAGTGTCACATGCTTTGGTCACGTGCAAAGAACACCATTCCAAAACAGCAAGCAGTTTTACTTCATTCCAGAACTCAGATTACATTTCTAATAACTCTAAAGAAGATATATATTCATAAAAGAATCGTTAAAATAATGGTTCTCTGGCAATTGGTACCTGAGAAAATAATAATTATTATTAATCATGCTTTCACGATTAACCTTACACAATAAGATATATGTTACCTGATTGAGGACAAGAACAAATGTATAAATAAAAAGTTACTACTTCATCAATCTGCTTTACTGATAAATTCTGAGGGAAATAAAAGAATAAAATTATTATCATATTTATGATAAAAAAAATGAAACACTTAGAATCAGTTACTTTCTCTTATTATTATTACATTTTAAATATTATTATTCATATACAGAGATCAAATTATTAATTTATAACATTAAACTATCATTTAACTAAATGAAAATATGACCTTGATTTACTATCACTATTTTTAATATATATATATATATATATATATATATATATATATATATATATATATGCATAGATTCACTGTATATGAATAATCATATTTATCAAATAATAAAATTAATTTACCCAGAAATCCACTTTATTTAGCTGAAGACCAAACCTAAATTTTTCTTCAAAGATTCGATCTATTAGATTCATTTTCAACTTGTAGGAATCTCTGAAATTATTTTGTAACCCAAGTTTCTTTCTTAAATGAGAAAGAATGTCTCTCTCTGAAAGACCACCCAGCTGTTGCTGGCTATCAAATTCTAACCCGGGGAAAGAATCTGCACAAGACACCTGTTTCTGTCTTTCAAAACAAGGGAAACAAAGGTTTTTCCTGTGGAAAAAGATTTTTAGATGATAATAATTGGGATGGATTGTATGGTTTGTAACATGTATGCATTTTCCTGCGAATTTCATACATTTTGTCACAAAAATATCTGGATCTGGGAGACACTGTTGGGTTTTTACAGAATCTCTCCCTTTTTCGTGTTGGTTTTTCAGAATTAATTAATTTCTGTTTTGATTGACTTTGGCGATTTCTAACAAAATCGATAAATGTCGTACATTCGAATAGGGACTTTTTATTTAATGCCACCGTACAGGCTGTATTATCAAGGAAATTAAATTTCTTGATGAATAAATGGATCATTCCATTCAGTCTGACATTTGGAATGACCGCCCTATACAAACGTTCAAAAACGGACATAAATGAGAATGTACTCTCATTCTGTTCAACTTGTAATTCCTTTAACATCTCATAATTTGGATCAGATTCATTCCTTGCATAGAAGATGAGATTTTTCAGCCTTATGATATCGTTATCATTTGAACAATCAAATGTCTCATTGTCAGAAGACTTTTTTAATGCCAATTGTCTAAAGAAATGCTGAGGTATCCACATAAGGAATAACTGATTCGTCTCACTATTGGTTAAATTTAACTTCTCAACGGAACTTTCAAATATCTCTGAATTTCTGCAAACATGTATTTTAGGATTATATGCGGTGTGAGGTAGCACGGTCGGCTGCGCAGCAGAAGACACGGGATCCAGGCATTAAGTTTCACAGCACACGGTTTTAATGTCCAAACAAAAGTCCACACCAATATACATGTGCCTCTCCAGCAGAGAACTCAGGGAGTTGTGTTCACTCCCTCACACCCGGCACACCTGCCCTTGTTCCTGTTTGCATTTAACCATTCCTTCAGCCTGTAAGGAAACAGCATTAACCCTAGAGTGGATGTACTTTCTATCATGGAGTGAGCACAACCGGGGCGAGACATACCGGCCGTCATAGACAACCCCGGTCACAGTCTCACATACCCCCCTCTCAGTTCAAGCGTGCGGGGTTGAACTCCCGCCATCAAACACGGTCCGCGGGACAAGGCATCGGCGTTGCCCTGCAACCCACCGGCCCTATGTTCAACCGTAAACCGGAAGTTCTGCAGAGAAAGGAACCACCGGGTAACCCGGGCATTCCGTTCCTTGGCGGACCTCATCCAGACCAGTGGAGAGTGATCCGTCACCAAGCGAAACTGCCGTCCCAGCAGGTAATAGCGTAGGGACTCCAAGGCCCACTTAATCGCCAGGCACTCCTTCTCCACTACGCTATAATTCCGCTCGGGAGGGGTGAGCTTCCTACTTAAGAAGGTGACGGGGTGTTCCTCCCCCTGAACCACCTGAGACAACACTGCCCCCAGGCCGACCTCTGAGGCGTCAGTCTGTACTATGAACTCCTTCCGGAAATCAGGGTGTACGAGAACGGGCTGGACGCACAGCACCCCCTTCAGGGCCCGGAAGGAGTCCTCGGCCTGCGGAGTCCAGCGCACCATGACAGACTTCTTGCCTTTGAGAAGGTCCATCAAGGGGGCTGATAGTCCCGCAAAATCCTTTACAAACCTCCTGTAGTACCCCACGATACCCAGGAAGGCCCTAACCTGCTTCGTGGTCAGGGGTCTAGGCCACTTCTGGATCGCCTCAACCTTGTTAATTTGGGGCTTAATCACTCCTTGGCCTATCACGTAGCCCAAGTAGCGGGCTTCCGTGAGTCCCAACGCACATTTATTGGGATTGGCTGTCAATCCGGCTGTTCGAAGCGCGTCCACCACCGCTTGTACCTGTTCCAAGTGGGTCTGCCAATCGGAGCTGTAAATAATGATGTCATCAAGGTACGCTGATGCATACGCCTGGTGGGGTTCCAGCACTAAGTCCATCAACCTCTGGAACGTGGCCGGAGCGCCATGTAACCCAAAAGGCAAGACAACATAGTGGAAGAGACCCTCCGGCGTAACAAAAGCGGTTTTCTCCTTGGCGGACTCCGTCAGTGGCACCTGCCAGTACCCCTTGGTCAGGTCGAGCGTGGTAAAATACCGCGCCTGTCCCAGCCTATCAATCAGCTCATCCACCCTGGGCATGGGGTAGAGATCGAACTTGGATATTTCGTTCAATCTCCTAAAGTCATTGCAGAACCTTAAGGAGCCATCGGGTTTTGGTATTAGGACAATCGGACTAGCCCATTCACTCCGGGATTTTTCGATGACCCCCAGGCGTAACATTGTCTTTACTTCCTCCGATATGGCTTGTCGTCGAGCCTCCGGTACCCGGTATGACTTCAGGCGTACCTTCAGGTGGGGCTCGGTGACAATATCATGTCGTATCAGACTGGTCCTACCGGGCAGCTCGGAGAAGACATCGGGGTTCTGCTGAACCAACCGTCTGGCATCTCGCCTCTGAGTCTTGGTGAGGGCTTCTCCAATCCTTACTTCCGGTTCGTCCTCTCCGGAGGTCGCTGGAGCCGGAGGTGAACGACCCGAAGAGGAGGGAGATGGGGAAAAAACAGCCATCAGGCTTTCCCGTTCCTGCCAAGGTTTTAATAGGTTGACATGGTATATTTGTTCAGGTTTCCGCCTACCGGGCTGCAATACTTTATAGTTAACCACCCCGACTCTTTCCTTTATCTCGTAGGGGCCTTGCCACTGAGCCAGGAATTTACTCTCCACCGTGGGGATTAATACCAACACCCGATCCCCGGGTTTAAAGGTCCGCACGGTGGCTTGTCTACTGTAGCGGCCGCTTTGCGCGGCCTGAGCCTCCTGTAAATGCTCCTTCACAATTGGCATGACCGCGCTTATGCGGTTCTGCATACCCAAAATGTGTTCAATCACACTTTTATGGGGGGTGGGCTCTTGCTCCCATGTTTCCTTTGCCAGGTCCAACAATCCCCGGGGATGTCGCCCGTATAACAATTCAAAAGGCGAAAACCCCGTGGATGCCTGTGGCACCTCACGGATGGCAAACATCAAATAGGGAAGCATCATATCCCAGTCTTTCCCGTCTTTTGAAATTACCCTTTTGAGCATGGTTTTCAGGGTTTTATTGAAACGCTCGACTAAACCGTCCGTTTGAGGATGATACACAGACGTACGCAACTGCTTGATCTGGAGTAGCCGGCATAGCTCTTTGGTCACTTTAGACATGAATGGGGTCCCCTGATCCGTAAGGATCTCCTTGGGCAACCCCACCCGGCAGAACACAGCAAACAACTCCCGAGCTATAAGCTTTGCTGCAGTATGTCTGAGAGGTATCGCCTCGGGATACCGGGTGGCATAGTCAACGATCACTAGGATGTGTTGGTGCCCTCGAGCGGACTTTACGAGGGGCCCCACCAGATCCATCCCTATCCGTTCAAAAGGGACTTCTATAATGGGTAACGGTACCAACGGACTGCGAAAATGGGTCAGGGGTGCGGTAAGCTGACACTCCGGGCAGGTTTCGCAGAACCGTTTTACCTCCCCAAAGACTCCGGGCCAATAGAACCTTTGCAATATTCGCTCCTGCGTTTTCTTGACCCCTAGGTGGCCACTCATCAGGTGTTTATGAGCCAAGTCGAGGACCCGCCGACGATGCGGCTGGGGCACCACCAACTGCTCTACCCCCACGCCCCGTATTTCATCTACCCGGTAGAGTAAATCCTGCTTAAGAGCGAAATGGGGGTACCTTACCTGGGCACCGGGCAGCTGTGCCACCCCGTCAATTACTGTCACCCGACTCCGGGCATGTATTAATGTAGGGTCCTGGAGTTGGGCAGTCCCAAACGTATCCGGGGACGCCTCCAACTCCGGGATGGGTTCGACCGTCTCAGCCTCTCCTGCCAATACCTCTAGGGGCGACCTATCGGGTTCACATTCTGTCCCTATCATGGGGACTTCTACGGCAGGTGTCCCGGATTCAGGATTGTAGGGCTCAGGTCCCGGACTGACCAATATCTGAGGAGACTTAGGGGGTCCCTTCCATAAAGTCCAAAAATAGGGCAGATCCCTTCCTAGGATCACGTCATAAGGAAGAGTGTTAAGAAGTCCCACCTCATGTTGCACCTGACCGCAAGGTGCTGTGATGGTGACAATCCCCGTGGGATAGTCTCGGCGGTCCCCATGTATGCAAACCACCCCCACGGTACGTCCTGTGGCCTTTACTTTAGCCCTCAAGGTGGATCGCACAAGGGTCATTAAGCTTCCGGAATCCAACAATCCTGTAACCGGACATCCATTCACCTGTATTTGGCACAAGTGGGGCTCCGTCTCTGGGGAGACCAGGTCAGCGGTACACACCACCTGAGCATACATTGAACCCCGCCGGGTAACCCCACAATCCATGGGCTCCGTGGTGAGTGGACACTGGGCTTCCATATGTCCCACCCGCTGGCACCGCCAACATCTAATGGGGACGGAAACCCCCTTGACGGGTTGTCGTTTAGGGTACAGACCCTTCCGGACCTCAGGATTGGCGGCCGCGGCCTCAGACGGGACGGTAGGGGACTCCTGCACCGTTGTCAGCGGTGGGTCCTTGGCCCTAGGCTTGGAGGGGCTGGACCGACGGGCGGTACGCAAAGTCTCAGTGTCCCGTATCAAGTCCTGCGTAGCCACATGCCGCTCTACCAGGGACACTAATTGGTCCAGGGTACTTGGGTCACCCTGTCCTACCCACCGTTGAACGGTGACGGGTAAAGTGCGCACAAAACGATCCACTACTACCCTTTCCACCATCTGCGCTGGGCTCAGAGTGTCAGGCTGCAACCACTTTTTTACAAGATGCAACAAGTCATAGGCCTGGGAGCGTACGGGTTTGGCTTCCTCATAGAACCACTGATTTACCCGCTGAGCCTGTACATAGGTATTCACCCCCAACCGTGCCAGTATTTCAGCTTTTAGGGTCACATAGTCAATGGCGTCCTCGGTACAGAGGTCCAGGTACGCTTTTTGGGGTTCCCCCGTCAGATAGGGCGACAATACCTCAGCCCACTGGGGGGTCGGCAGCTTTTCCCGCTCGGCCACCCGCTCAAACACCGCCAGGAACGCTTCCACATCATCCCCCGGGGTCATCTTTTGCAACGCTTGTCTCACCGCTTTCCGGACGCTGCCGTCATCACCCGGTCCCGGGGTTGTTGCTGCCGGTCCAGCACGGATCGACTTGGCCAGGAGAACCATCTGTTCTTGATGTCTTTGTTCCTGCAATTGTAAGGCTTGCTGCTGACGTGCATTGGCCTGAACCAGCTGTTCTTGGTGTCTTTGGTCCTGCGATTTCAAGGATTGGAGCAGGTGTGCATTGGTCTGTTGCTGCTGTGCATTAGCCTGAGCCAAATGCTTTAGTATGTCCTCCATGGCGTCGCTGGGTTTGGGCCGTAGTATAGCCGCTTGAATCCAGGACATGTGCTACCGGGTCACCAGAAAAGGAAGCTACAGCTCACCGGCTGGGATGCCCGCATTCTCCACCATATGTGAGGTAGCACGGTCGGCTGCGCAGCAGAAGACACGGGATCCAGGCATTAAGTTTCACAGCACACGGTTTTAATGTCCAAACAAAAGTCCACACCAATATACATGTGCCTCTCCAGCAGAGAACTCAGGGAGTTGTGTTCACTCCCTCACACCCGGCACACCTGCCCTTGTTCCTGTTTGCATTTAACCCTTCCTTCAGCCTGTAAGGAAACAGCATTAACCCTAGAGTGGATGTACTTTCTATCATGGAGTGAGCACAACCGGGGCGAGACATACCGACCGTCATAGACAACCCCGGTCACAGTCTCACAGCGGGAATTAATTTGCATATGTCCAATAGATTCTTTCTAAGTTTAATTCCTAACTTAGTCTGTTCTATTTTTAGAAACTGATCGTCGCCATTTTCTCTCTGCACGTGTCCCACTATGGCTCCTCCCCCTTCTGGCTTCTCTACGTCATTTCCTGCTTCTTTCCCAGTATTCTGAAAGTCACCTTGAATACACAGCACATGTCTGCCGCCATTATCAAGATTCTGATTTGCAAAATTACAGTCTAAATCTGACTTTTCATTTGCAACATTACAGTCAGAATTCACCATATCACCGACTGACATTCCAGGTTCTAAGCAGTCTTTGGATTTCTCTATCACTGACTTTCCTGACAATTCAGATTGTCTATTTCCACCATTTTTACATTTTTCTACAATTAACTTGTGAAATTCATAGACTAAATGACAGACATTTCTGATTTTCTGTTTCTCTCTATTAAAAGACCTTGCACATTCTATACGTGAATTCTCAAGTTCACACTCGCCATAAAGGCCTACCCATAACTCTTCCACATTAGAAATATCTGAATAAGTGAACTGAATTTTACTTTGCTTAACATATGAAGAGATAAAATCCATTTTCTTACCTGAAATGATCAGATGATCTCATGGATGATCCTCTAAGACTTGATTCACCTTATTCAGCACGTCCAATACTTCTTATGGACTGACTTTATCGTTCTTGCTCAAAAATACGTCAAAAATTAACTTCTGTGGCTTTATAAAGTCTTTAAAGTTCATTTAAAAAAAACATTCATGCAACTTGACTTATACGTATTTCCTAGGTTCTGCGTGATTTTTATAAATTGTCGATTCCCTGTCACTTTGCAGGAGGCATATGTCTCTGTCCCCCCTTATGCAAAGTGAAGGAAGAAGCACAAAAATGAAACAACACGAATGACTGAGCTTGCCAAATGTTAAAAATATACTCTTAAATATATTTTTCTTCAAATACGTAAAAGCGCATGAAAGAAAGGACTTCAAAAATGTAAAAAATAAATGTATTTTATCTATTTAAAAATGGTTGCCAGGGTTCAGTTACAGAAAGGAAAAATAATATACTTCATTAGCTTACGGAAAAGAGTTCATTTAGTCCATACTGATCAATAGAAAATCTTCATCCATCTCTCCTTGGATTCTGAATGGCAAGGCAGGGGTGATATACCCTAGGCTGGACAGCATGTGTTCATTTTGCAGCCTGGAAGCATTCTGACGACGTGCAGGACCCCAAGTAGCCCCCTCCATCGTGTGTTATATGACAACTGTTCAAACTATATAGGGAAATTACTGCTGGACGCATGTCACATGGTGTAATCTCTAGAAGCTTCCAAAAGAATATATATATCCTTCCATGTCAGCACTTATGTATATTCAATATGGATATTTTAATATTTATTCCTTATAAGAACTTTATTAATAAACTATGCCCTCCAACATAAACAGAACTGTGAACATATATGTCCTACTATAAATTGTTTGACAACTAGATGTATTAATTTTAATGTTTTTTACACCCATAATCACACACCCCTTCCCTCAATTAGAAACATGAATCATTAACATCAATCATATACAATTTATAGTTATATAAATGTATAAATATAAACATTAATAAAATGAAACATATTTAAAAGTCAAGATCTGAATTAAGATAATATAAAATTATCATAATATAAATAAATAATATAAAACCAAGAAATCTATTAAATTGAATAAAAATATATTGATAAAATAATATTAATAACACAGATCTGTCACCTCATTTAAACCTATAGGCTTCAAAGTGTTTAATTTGTATATCCAGAATGTTTCCTTTTTATTTAATACCTCCACTCTATTAGGGGTATTAGGAGGGATTTGTTCGATGGGGTCACCCTTTAAGCCATATTTTTATTATGAACTACCGTACAATGCCTAGAGAGTCCATGTAGTAAAAAAGAGTTTTAATATTCCGCCTGTGGGAATGAAGTCTGTTGTGGAGTGTCTGAGAGGTCCTGCCCACATACTGTTTATTACACTTGCATGGAGTGTTCGAGAGGTCCTGCCCACATACTGTTTATTACAGTTGCATTCTATCAGGTATACAATAAAATAAGACTGGCATCTGAGACGGCCCTTTATCAGAAAATCTTCCAAACAGAGGAAGAGCAAAAGGATTTCCTCTAATTTTGGATGTTGGATTGACTTACAGAATAAAGTTTTTTTGCAAAGCATCTATATGACCCTGCTTGCAAAACAGAGTTCACTGTACTTGTGTTGCCCCTGCAGCTTCAGGCGCCACAGGGTACTGCACCTCATTCATCTTGGATACGGAGGATGTCATCACCGGTAAACCACCATAACACATCCAACACATAACACGGGAGCTCTTTCACTGGGACTGGGCCAGGGTAGGTGCCGGGGGTGGCCATCATGAGGTATGGAACCTCCTGCCCACTAGTTCAGCAACCCAGGAGACGGGGCACCTTCAGGGGAAGTTAGGAGCCATCTCACACAGAATTCAATTAGTGCCAGGTTGGCACCCAGGAAGGGGGTCAAGAACGCATCAGGAAGAGATGTCAGGAAAAAAAGACAGAATAGAAAGGGGCCCGTGGTCCAGAGCTGGAGATTCGACCCGCGTTCTTAGGAAGAAGGGTAATCCCAGGGTTCACGAGGAGTGCAGCAACCACCCGTGACCCTTTTCCACGGCTCAGAAGCTGGGATGCAGGGAAGACCACTAGAAAGGACACACAGAAGGAAACACTGGCCTTGACCTCCAAACTATCCTGGATCGGCTGGAGCCCATACCAGCAGAGCACAGCACTCCAAAGGCGGTGTAATCTTAGTGAGTAAAGAAGTTTGACTGCAACCTCTGTGTTGTCCCATCACTGCCGGCGCTCCCATCATCACACCCCTGCACCATAGGCAATTACTACTCCCCACATCCTCCCTGGGGCCTGAGCTCTGCCTGTGGAGAGCTGTACCATCCAAGCTATGTGATCATCCGCCCCAGAGAAGACCTCCCGCAGCAGCGACTAATACTTGGCCGCACGCCACAGATGGCATCACAAATGCAAACTCCACACCCCATCCCCACTATTATTGACACCGCTGGGTCACGGAACCAGGCCCGGCCGCTGTGACATCCCAAACCAACACTGGTCCAGTGACGAGTAATCCCCAAGACCCCGTGGGGACGTCATACCCATGGAACTTCTCAACCTGCTGGGGGCTACAATATTTCTCAGGGTAGGGGCCCTTTTAAAAGTGATACCCGGATGAGGAGGCATAACATCCTTTAAAAAATGCATCATTTAATAACATGTTTCAGTGTTTTTCCAAAACATTTCTAATAAAAACACTGTCATTACTGTATGTGGTAATGAAATTTGGCGTGAAATCATGCAAATTACTGGATTCAAAAACAACAGTTCTGGGTTTAAATTACCTTGGCTTATCTGTTACCATACCTGGTAAGACCCTATTCTGCGCTTCTATCCACAGTATTTCCTACGTACATTGTGATGTTCAGGCACAGACTGAGTGAGTCGCGTGATGAGCGGTGAATGAATTCAGGTGAGGTCACTGAAGTCACCTGAGGTCAAGTTACCTGCAGTTACAAGTGGAGGACCGTGGGAACCTCCAGCTGTGGCCACGGCTAACCTAAGTGACGTCACCACTGATCGCTGCTCAGTGTCTGCCTGAACCTCATAGAAGGCGGTCATGTGCCATGATAGAACGCTGTAACTTTACATGTAGCAGAGCTTGAATCGTCGTGGGACCTCGTTTGGATTATGTTGGACTTGCACGGGTGTTTTGGGGATTAATAAACTGGTAAAAGGGGGTATCCACTACATACACGTTGTGCACCTACGGCTCCGCTACATACACATCATGCACCCACGGCTCTGCTTCATACACGTCATGCACCCACGGCTCTGTTACATACACAGCTCCACTACATAGACATCGTAGACACATGGCATTGTCCCGTAAACATCGTACACATGCGGCTCTGCTCCATATACGTCATACACACATTTTCAGCAACTTGTGTTCAAGACCGATCAGGTCCAAACGTCTTTATTTTAAAGTCGCTCAACAAATCTTCTCCTCACCTGAACTTATCAATAAAGAATTCAATAAAGCAAAGATTGAAATAAGAGTGTGAAGGGGTCACATACATACGCAACAGGGGTCACATACATACGCAACAGGGGTTACACACATACACAACAGGGGTCACATACATACACAACAGGGGTCACATAGATACACAACAGGGGTTACACACATACACAACAGGGGTCACATACATACGCAACAGGGGTCACATACATATGCAACAATAGTTTACTATAACCGTCCACTGACACCACGCCTCATCAAATGTGTGCACGCCAGTATAGGAGAACACTGAGGAGCTGATCATGTGACCCCTGACTCCTCCCCTCCATGTGACATCATCACAGGTCCTGTAAGCACAGAGCAGCCATATATCTAGTGTGCGGCTCTGCAGGTGGAGGTGTGTGGAGATTCCCCATTCCTGGGGCAGGCGGCATTAACCCCTTCAGCTCTGAGACTTTATTGATGTTTTTCTCTCGCTGATTTCTATGACTAATGAGGTTTTTGTTCTTTTTCCTCTGATAGATACAGACGCCCCAACTATGAGAGGCCGGAAGTGAGGAAACCCGTCTGTCCTCAGTCCTCGGCCCCTTTCTGCCCTCAGTCCTCGGCCCTTTTCTGCCCTCAGTCCTCGGCCCCTTTCTGCCCTCAGTCCTCAGCCCCTTTCTGCCCTCAGTCCTCGGCCCCTTTCTGCCCTCAGCCCCTTTCTGCCCTCAGTCCTTGGCCCCTTTCTGCCCTCAGTCCTCGGCCCCTTTCTGCCTTCAGTCCTCGGCCCCTTTCTGCCCTCAGCCCCTTTCTGCCCTCAGTCCTCGGCCCCTTTTTTCTCCCCATTCAGGTCCCTACAATATTGGATCCTCTCAGTGGAGATCTTCTATAGAAGAGAATTCTCCTGATTGCCCCGTGAAGGATGGATATGGACAGGGACAAGATGGCGGAGAGGATATTACACCTCACCCTAGAGATCCTCTTCCGGCTTACTGGAGAGGTGAGAGATTCTGATGACGTCACATTACATCATTCTTATCTATGGGAATAACAGATGGACAGAACTGGAGAGGTGAGGACTCTGGAAATGTCTGTAGTGAGATTTATTACTGTGTCTCTCCATAACCAGGATTACACAGTAGTGAAGAAGACCTCTAGTGAGCGCTGTCAGGCCCCTGTGTCTGAGGGATGGGGAAGACCCCTGAGCCCAATCACGGGGCCTCCACCTCACCCCCCGATACATGAGGACATCAATGACCAGAAGATCCTAGAACTCACCTACAAGATGATTGAGCTGCTGACTGGAGAGGTGACACTGCTGGGAATGCTGGGACATTATACAGTAACGCTATGAAGGGATCGGGGGTGACGGTATCATTGTATGTGTCAGGTTCCTATAAGGTGTCAGGACGTCACCGTCTATTTCTCCATGGAGGAGTGGGAGTATTTAGAAGGACACAAAGATCTGTACAAGGACGTCATGATGGAGGTTCCCCAGCCCCTCACATCACCAGGTAATAGACAGGACTAAATACACACGGCCTATAATTATCTGTATGTAAGGAATGAATTCAGTCCCTGTATGTGTCTCCTCCAGGTCTATCCAGTAAGAGGACAACACCAGAGAGATGTCCCCGTCCTCTTCTCCCACAGGACTGTAAACAAGAAGATCCCGATGTTCCTCAGGATGTGTTTCCTCCAGCTCTATCCAGTAAGATTTCTACTCATGTACTTTCTGCACTAATTTTGTGTTTACATTTTAGGCTATGTGCGCACTAGAAATGTGAAGTTTCTCAAGAAAATTTCTTGAGAAACTTCTGCCAGTGAAAGATTTCCGGACCTGCGGAAAAAATCCGCACCAAATCCGCATGCGGTTTTGCCGCGGATTTGCCGCGGATTTGCTGCGGATTTACCGCGGATTTACCGCGGATTTACCGCAGGTTTGTCCCTGCAATAAATAATAAAGATAATCGATAGACAGATAATGGATAGAGGGAAAGATGGATAGATGAATAGATGAATAGATAGATAGATAGAGGGATAGATGGATAGATAGATAAAGGGATAGATAGATAGAGGGATAGATAGATAGAGGGATAGATAGATAGATAGATAGAGGGATAGATAGATAGAGGGATAGATAGATAGATAGATAGATAGAAAGATAGATGAGAAAAACCTATATAATGTTCCACCTCCCTGCATTTTCTAAGCTGGCACCCTTTAGTGACTTTCATGTGGCACTAAAGGGTGCTTAGCCTTGTATTTAGCCATAAAATAAATAAATAATTAAGAAAAAACGACGTGAGGTCCCCCCATTTTTTGTAGCCAGCTAGGGTAAAGCAGACGGCTGCAGCCTGCAGACCACCGCTGGCAGCTTCACCTTGGCTGATAATCCAAAACAGTGGGCACCCCACGCTGTTATTTTAAATTATATAAATAATTTAAAACAAAAAACGTGCGGTCCCCCCCATATTGGATCACCAGCCAAGGTAAAGCGGACAGCTGGGGTCTGATATTCTCAGACTAGGGAGGTCCACTGTTATTGGACACTCCCCAGCCTAAAAATAGCAGGCCGCAGCCGCCCCAGAAGTGGCGCATCCATTAGACGTGCCAATCCTGGCGCTTTGCCCCAGCTCATCCCGCGCCCTGGTGCGTTGGCAAACGGGGTAATATATGGGGTTGATGCCAGATGTGTAATGTCACCTGGCATCAAGCCCTGGGGTTGGTGAGGTCAGGCGTCTATCAGATACCCGACATCACCAACCCAGTCAGTAATAATTAAAAAATAGACAACAAAAAAAGTTTTATTTGAAAAAACACTCCCCAAAACATTCCCTCTTTAACCAATTTATTACGGCGATCCATACCATAGTCGCTGTCCCAGTCAATGAAGAGCAGAATGTTCCCCATTGGCTGGGAGAGCAATGCAGTGACCTGAGCTAACATCAATAGGTCAGTTCAGGTCACTGCAGGGGATGACGAGCGCTGCCATCAGGAGCATAGATGAGATCATTACCTTCTGTGATCATCTCCTGTACTGCTGACGTCAGCGCTGTCACTGACTTCTATGCCCGCCGCGTTGTCAGAAGTATCGCGAGAGCCCGTGACGTCACCGCTAGTGACAGTCTCGGGCCGCTCGCGAGACGGGCATAGACAGCAGTGACCGCGGTGACGTCAGGAGGCAGGAGATCGTCACAGCAGGTAATGATCTCACCTCCTGACAGCAGCAATCGTCATCCCCGCGGCTCCAAGCACTGCAGGATGTCAGTGTCTGCCTGCGCTGCCACGTGACAGGCTGCTGACACTGCGGGCAGACACTGACACTGCAGTGCAGGCAGCCGCGAGGCCGGAGCAGGACACAGACTGCACGGGCACCTGGAGGTCGCACGGAAGCGCTTCTGTGCGGCGTCCAGGGAGTGCGACGTCTGTGTTTACTCTGCTCCGCCTCCTCTTCCTGGCATAATGACATCGCTTCCTGCAAAACCGCAGGCAGCGATGAGCATTCCCGCAGGTAATTCGCGGCTATTCCGGTGGTATACCGCACATCATTGCTACCTGCGGAATACCCCCGGAATACCGCAGGTACCTGCGGAAATTAATGGACATGCACATTTTCTCAAGAAAGTTTCTCGAGAAAATTTTCTCAAGAAATTTTCTTGAGAAAAATCCGCACAGTGCGCACAACTATTTTTTTTCTCATTGAATTTCATGGGAAATGTCTGCACAAAGATTGCAGACATTTCTCAAGAAATTTCCGGGGCAAATCCGCGGGTAAATCCGCAGGTAAAAAGCTCTAGTGCGCACATAGCCTTAAGGTTTTCTGCTCTGTGTTTTTTTTTTCAGCTGTATTTTCTTTGCTTCTGCTGTTTGTTTCTAGTGCCTTCTCTATGTCGTTATGAAGGCAACTCAAAGACCTGCAGATGGTTCATGAATACTCTGTTTCCCTAAAAATATGCCCTCGTTACAGTCAGGGCCAGCATTGGGAGGAGTCAAACTGTGCAATTTCTTAGGAACCCCAGTCTCTTAAGGCTACTTTACACATACAGATAAATCTTTGGCAGATCTGTGGTTGCAGTGAAATCATGGACATATTGTTCCATTTGTACACAGCCACAAATCTGGCACTGATTGTCCACAATTTCACTGCAACCACAGATCTGCCGCAGATTTATCTGTGTGTGTAAAGTGGCCTTTACGGTCACCATCAGTTGTATTCAGAAGTTGATTGTTTAAGGACCTCTGATGAAGTCATGTGACATGATGTAACCAAAGGTCTCTTAATTGCAGGAGTCTAAAAGAATTGAACAGAAGACAGGCTGGCATGCTGGACTGGCAATAGGGAAAAGGGAGAGAAAACTGGGCAATTTCACGGGGCCCCCATTTTCCTAGCGGCCCCAGTGTTTATATGCCGATTAGGACTGCTTAAGAACCTTTTTGACATCACGTCATGTGACCAAAGGTCTCTTAATTGCACGAGTCTAAAGCTGAAGAGGAGACAGGCTGGTGTGTGTGTGTGTGTGTGTATGTGTGTGTGTGTGTGTGTGTGTGTGTGTGTATATGTGTGTGTGTGTGTGTGTGTGTGTGTGTGTGTGTGTAGATAGCTAGATAATAGAAAAAAAGACTACAGCCGCACACTGAAATACCAAATTTTTAAACTACCATAAAATATCTAATAAAATTATTGCTTTAGAGAATGTGAACTACTGGCAAACTACCCTGGAAGGAATGGAGACCCCTACAGAAGGAGATTTGACACCTAGAACCTGATTCTTCAAAGCAATAATGCCAGAATTCTGACAGAAATCACTTTTCAATCAATTTTCTGTGCAACACAGAGTTGTGAAAAAAGATTGTGTGACTAAATCATCATGGCGCGTTGTGCTGACACCAATCGTATGTCCTTCAGCTCCCAGCAGTACAAGCAGACATGGCCTCGCCATGGCCTTCGCCACTGCGAATAATCTGACTATCAAGCACGTGACTTTGATCGGAGGAGGCCTGATGGGTGCCAGGATAGTGCAGGTAGCTGCAGCAACCAGACACAGTGTTGTTTTAGTGGACCAGACTGATGACATCTTGAAAAAGTCTGCAAAAAGTATTGAAGACAGCTTGAAAAGGGTCACTAAGAAGATGTTTGCGGACAAGCCTGAGGCTAATTCACAGTTCATCAGCAAAACCCTCTCAAACGTCAGCACAAGCACAGACCCAGCGGCCGTGGTGCACAGCAGTGATCTGGTGGTGGAAGCCATAATAGAAAACTTGAAAGTGGAAAAATGCACTAATCAAGACACTGGACAAATTTGCACTAGAACACACCATATTTGCCAGCAACACATTCTTATTGACATAGCCAACTCCACAACTAGGCAGGATCAGTTCGTAGGGCTGTATTTCTTTAATACAGTACAAATGATGAAGCTGGTGGAGGTCATTAACCCCTTCACGACCTTGGACGGATCTATCCGTCCAGGATCGTGTCCCGTTAAGCCCCGCCCCCTGCCGCGGGCAGGCGGCGTGGATCGGCACACATATCAGCTGTTTTCAACAGCTGACATGTGTGCCTGCTAGCCGCGGGTGGAATCGCTTCCACCCGCGGCCATTAACCCCTTAAATCTTGCTGCCAAAGTCTGGCAGCAAGATCTACATGCGCGCGGCCATGTTTTTTACTTACCGCCGCCCCCACCGGAAGTCACGTGTGTTATCTCGTGACTATCGGTGGTTGCCATCGTAGCACAGGGTCATGTGATGACGCCTGCAGCTACGAAGTTTCACTTTCGTTTTCCCTCGGCCGAGAGCAGGGGGAAAAACAAAGTGACTGAATCTGCTGTTTACGGCTGTATTGCTGTGATCAGCAGATAGATAATAGCGATCGAATTGCTGATAGCTATAGCCCCCTAGGGGGACTAGTAAAATAAAAAAAAAGGTAAAAAAAAGAGTTTTAAAAAATAAAAAAAAACAAAAAACCTAAAAGTTCAAATCACCCCCCTTTCCCCCCATTGAAAATTAATGGGTTAAAAAATAAATAAATATACACATATTTGGTATCGCCGCGTTCAGAAATGCCCGATCTATCAAAATATAAAATTAATTAATCTGATTGGTAAACGGCGTAGTGGCAAAAAAATTCCAAACGCCAAAATTACATTTTTTGGTCGCCGCAAGTTTTACGCAAAATGCAATAACAGGCGATCAAAACGTAGCATCTGCGCAAAAATGGTACCATTTTAAACGTCAGCTCGAGGCGCAAAAAATAAGCCATCACTGAGCCATAGATCCCAAAAAATAAGAACGCTACATGTTTCGGAAAATGGCGCAAAACGTGCGCCACTTTTATTGGACAAACTTGTGATTTTTTTTTTAACCCCTTAGATACATGTAAATGACTCGCCCACCCCAGGGCTGTGGGACACCCGGTGCCGGGCCGGACTAGTCCGGGGGTCGTCAGTGGTGGCGGGGCCCGACTCCATTGCCCTGGTGGGTGTCAATTAAATATGGCTAGGTGAATAAAGTTTGTGTTCGTGACGCCACCTGTGGTATGCGGCTATTAAGCCGCCGCTGCTGTATGAGGCCTCCGGGGTGATGGAATGGCAGCAATGGTGGTACTGCTCCCCACAGGTGGAGCGGTGCCCCGGGGCACAGTTGGTGCTCGTGAGAGTCTATGGTGTGATGTGTGAATAATACGGTGCAGGGCCGACAGGCAGTGAAAGAAACAGGCACAAACAGTAGTCTCTTTACCTTCTCCTCTTTTACTTGGCAGAAGTTTAGTCCAGGGAGACCGTCACAGATGGTAAAGATGATCCGGCCGGCCTGGAAGTGCCTGGGGGTGATCTCTTTGGCCAGTTGAGTATGAGGCCTGCTCCCTGATCTTTCCTTTTCTTCTATAGGACCCTGCACTCTGAATTTAGCAATGGCCCTCTTGCTGCTGGGACCAGTGGTTCGTCCCTTTTTCTGTGTGGTAGGCTGCGCAGGCCCTCTCTGGTGCTTCTCTGCAGGAGTCCACACCGGGCCCTTGGGATGCAGCTGTACCTTCAGATTGCTTCTGGGCCAGGGGGCTTGCAGCTCTCCTGCCCTCCGGATTCGGCCACCAGGGAAGGATTTTATACCCTGGCAACCACAGACTCCGATGTCTGAGTCTATTCTGTGCCTCTCTGCTAATCTTGCTTCACTGGACCAAGCTACTCAAGCTCCAGGCCCCAGTTCCACAAGACAGCACTACTCTGCGTCTGCTTGCTATGACTTCTCTCTACAGACTGACCACTAACTCCTCCCTCAGGCCAGACTTAGGGAATGCTCCCTGGAACTCCAGGTTCAGAGCTCCCCCTGCTGGCCTGAGGGAGAACTGCGTTGGATGTTAAACTTACTGGCCAATAGACCCCCCAATTACCTCCAGGCTCAGCATTAACCCTTTGGAGGGGCAATGCTGTTGTGGCGACCAGGTCCTGGGGCGCCACATAAACCTATACATGTTTGGTGTCTACAAACTCGCACCGACCTGAGGCATCACATAGAAAAAACATCAGTTTTATCATATAGTGAACATGGTGAATAAAACATCCCATTATGTTGGTCTTGACACTAGTAAATACACCATTGATGTTTGGTACCAGATGGAACCTGAAAACCCCCCTTTTGCCTCCAGTGAATTACTCAATAAGCTTCGAAAGAAGACCGGAGAAGGATTTTATAAAGGCAGATGGTTGGCCTGGCTGCACTGCAGAGATATATTTTTATAGTCTCTTATTTGCTTTGATTATGATGACCGTTGTTGTTTTTACATTGCATGGTTTTCTCAGCACTTATTAACACCGAGTGCCTTACAGTCATGATTCTCTATTTCATCAATATCCTTTTGTACCGCTGATTCCAAACATTCATACATCATAGCCATTCTACAGTCAATAAAAAATAAATGTAAATAAAAATAAATTGTGCGACTTTTGGAGGTTTCACGCCAATTTTAACCAGCTTCGCAAAAATGGACAGAGCTTGGCCAGAAGACGGGTGTGATGTCACCGCTTCTCTAATTCATAACAAACTGTGGCGTTCCCTATGCCAGAAATCTCACGCCAGTCCCTGATGTCATTTTTCAGTGTACATCTCCGGTCTTGATGAATCGGAGCGCTAATGTTTACCTGCACAGATAGCAAGACCATGCTACCTGCTTGGTTCCAAAGCCTAAGGATAGGCCATCAATCTTACAGTCCCGAACAAGCCCATTAAATATTTGGCTTCTGTCTCTATTATATTTTCATCTTCGAAAAAAAAACCTTTTTGAAATTGTCTATGTTGTGGATCAATGTCACGAGATGCTTGCAGGGCATGCCAACTGTCATGGCAGCATCAGGATCTGTGGAAATTACACATTCTGGCACTCTTGCTTGCTAACTTCTCTGTTATCTGTGATCAGCGCAGGGAGACGCAGGCATCGAACCACATACTTAGTAAGACTAGCAAGTTATTCTCTGCTGGGCTCCTTGTTAATGTCTTTGATTACATGCTGTAGGGGAGCCAGTATCATTCGCTTCCCTTCTGTATATGCTGGCTGGATAATTCCATTAATGCCAGCTATAGTTTACCTATACAGGTCTGGTGAGGTGTTGTGATACAAACTAGTGGTTGTTGTGCATTATTGCTGTGAGCAGTTGTGGTGTTAACCCTTGTTGCCTTTTTGTTTCTGCCTTCCTTCTCTTGCTTTTCTCCTTAGTATCTCACTGTTTATTTCTGGGAGTTTGCAGTGTGTCTGAATTTTGGTTTTCCAATCTGTCTTAATCTGTATTTCCATCATACTCCTGCCCCTTTCTTCCACGTTCAGGGGTAATCCAGAGGTTAGGGATAGCCTAAAGTCTCCTAGCATGACGGAAAGTATAGTAGCCCCCTGTCCCTCATTTCTCATTATCCTACAGTCACATTGCGACAATCAATCAGATTATTTACTGTAGCACATTCCAGAGAACTGGTGCTAGGAATGGGAGATCAGAATTAACGAAGATGTAACTCTTAGGTCTCGAAATTGGAAAACAGATTCAGAATAATTTGTTTCCTAATTTAATTTCTGATGTTATGGTTTAAAAACATAAATCTACTTTCAAAATTATATAATTAAAAAATAATAATATTGTGTTTTATTTTTAGCCGATGACTGTATCAGGAGTTCAGATGGACCTCTAATATCTTCAGAATTTAAAACAGATGATGAAAGTATTACACATTATACATATGAGGAGCATGCTGTTGTCCCAGATATACCTTCAGTCCTTTCATGGAAAACTCTATCATCAGATCTTTTCAAACAAGTCCAAAATTCCCATTTATCACAGAATTGTAAGCAAAATAAAAGTTACAGAAGGGATGTGGAACATGAAACGGCTCCTACAAGGGAGAAACCATTTTCATGTTCAGAGTGTAAGAAATGTTTTATTCGGAAATCAGACCTTGTTAAACATCAGAAAATTCACACAGGGGAGAAGCCATTTTCATGTTCAGAATGTGGGAAAGGTTTTATTCAGAAAATAAACCTTGTTACACATCAGAAAATTCACACAGGGGAGAAGCCATTTTCATGTTCAGAGTGTGGGAAAGGTTTTATTTGGAAATCTGATCTTGTTTGGCATCAAAGAACTCACACAGGGGAGAAGCCATTTTCATGTTCAGAGTGTGGGAAATGTTTTATTCGGAAAGCAGACCTTGTTAGACATCAGAAAATTCACACAGGGGAGAAGCCATTTTCATGTTCAGAGTGTGCGAAATGTTTTATTGAGAAAAGAAACCTTGTTAAACATCAGAAAATTCACACAGGGGAGAAGCCATTTTCATGTTCAGAGTGTGGGAAATGTTTTATTTGGAAATCACATCTTGTTTTGCATCAAATATCTCACACAGGGGAGAAGCCATTTTCATGTTCAGAGTGTGGGAAATGTTTTATTCAGAAATCAGACCTTGTTAGACATCAGAAAAATCACACAGGGGAGAAGCCATTTTCATGTTCAGAGTGTGGGAAATGTTTTATTCGGAAATCACACCTTGTTAGACATCAGAAAAATCACACAGGGGAGAAGCCATTTTCATGTTCAGAGTGTGGGAAATGTTTTATTCACAAATCACACCTTGTTAGACATCAGATAAATCACAACGGGGAGAAGCCGTTTTCATGTTCCGAATGTGGGAAATGTTTTATTCAGAAATCACACCTTGTTAGACATCAGAAAACTCACACAGGGGATAAGCCGTTTTCATGTTCAGAGTGTGGGAAATGTTTTTTTCGGAAATCACACCTTGTTAGACATCAGACAAATCACATAGGGGAGAAGCCGTTTTCATGCCCAGAATGTGGTAAATGTTTTACTAGGAAATCAGGTCTTGTTTACCATCAAAAAGATCACACAAAATAAACCATTTTTATGTTCTGATTGTAGAAAATGTAATTCTCAGAAATCAGATCTTGTTAAACATGTGAAGAAGCCGCACAGGGAAGGAACCTTTTTCATGTTGTGAATAATTGAAATGTTCAACTGGCAAATCAAGTTTTGCCGACATCAGAAAACCAACAGAGCAGAGCAGCCATTCTTGCTTGCAGAATTTGCCAAATGTTTTTTATCATTAATCAGGTCTTGTTGTCAGATGAGTCACATGGGAGAAGCCATCATGATGTACTAGAATTCAAAGGGTTTTATTTAAAAATCAGCTACAATTGCTCAAGTAAGAATTGGTGAGGGAAAGAACCATTTTCTCTCTTTTTAAACTTATCGTATTTTTCAGACCATAAGTATGTGGTCATGACGCACTGTTATGGGGGGATTTGCTGCTGACACTTTATGAGGGTAATATCCCCCAGTTTCTATGTGTTTGATGACTTTCCCTTTAAATAGTGCTTATAACAAATCTGTGGCTGCCTTTATTATTTCCTAAAACAGTGAAGAGCCGCAGATTAGTGTTTTTTTTTTTTTAATATAATCCAGTACTAAAACTTTTGGAACTGTTCCTAATGTCTCCAAAAGGAACTTCCAGGTTGTTAGATCCCACAACCATCAGTGATCATTCACAGTGGAAGAGTGAACTCTACGACCCCAGCTCTGCAGCATCCTTCTTAAGCAGTTCAGTAAAACCTTAAAATGTATGTGACCGCGGTGGATTAGTTCAGAGAGCAATTACTTGTGCTTAGAGCAGCTGAAGAGATTTGTGGGATCCCATGCTGCACACTAAGATCCCACAAAATGGAAATTCGAGCTCCACTTTGCTAGTAAGTTGGGTATTTCAAGAGCATTTAGGAACATTTGTGAAATGTTTTGATACTGGATTATATTTAGATAATTCACTAATCTCAGGTTGCCCACTGCTTTATTTACTAAAAAGTGCAGCCCCAGATTGGAGATAGGAACTCTTAAGTATATCACACTGTATATAATTGCATTTCAAAACTTGTTTTGTTAATAAATGCTTGTAAAATATACAGTATATTATTCATGCCTGTCTTTCTCTATTGTTTATATGTGATGATTTTGCCTCAGAACCTCTGGGGTTGAGGCAGATCTGTAGACATTTAGCACAAAAATAGTGAGGGGATGTCACAGAGGTGTCACGGCCGGCTGACAATCCAGTGGCAGAAGTTTTGAAAAATCCCAGAGATTTGCAGAATGTGTTGTTAACTGACAGTTCTTTGTTTCTGCAGCAGCGGACTCTATGACTCTGGGAAACTGTCAGTTTTTCCTTCCTCTAAGTTGCCAGCCTCTGACTTCCTTTATAAACCTCACCTGGGGTGCTTTAGGTGAGGTTTATAGTTGATCCTGGTTGCGGTTTGCAGCGGTTGTCTCCTCTTGTTGTTCCAGAGACGTTTGTGGTAGCTGCTCCTAAGATAAGTGTTTGAATTTTGCTATGTACCTGGGCTCAGGTGGTAGCATTTGTGTCTCCCCTGTATTGTTTCCTTTTGTC
This sequence comes from Anomaloglossus baeobatrachus, assembly GCF_048569485.1. Classification (NCBI taxonomy): domain Eukaryota; kingdom Metazoa; phylum Chordata; class Amphibia; order Anura; family Aromobatidae; genus Anomaloglossus; species Anomaloglossus baeobatrachus. The sequence continues at coordinate 546,214 of NW_027441813.1, read as the reverse complement.
TCCCTTAACATTAGTGGTGTTGACGAAGAACTCATACCTGCCATTCTTACTTAGTCCCAGATCAGGGTTTGCCTAAGGTGAGGTATTGCTGCTCGGCGACAAGTGCAGAACCTATATAGGGTTGGTGAGGGTGAGCTGTATTGTCAGGGGTCACCACTTCCCTCTTTCCCTAGTGATAGGGCATTCTTTTTGCCTTCCCTTTGTATTGTACTATACGGATGGTATAGCTTCTATCCTCAGCCGTGATAGGGGAGAAGTGAATCGCATTCTGCATCCTGGATATGTGGAAGTTGTTAAGACATTCTGGTCCCAATTTATCGAAGCTTTTATGCCAAAAAAATGTAACAAAAGCTTTGAAAAGTCACAAAAATTTGGATCAATTCATAATTGTGCCAAATTTTGGGGGACCTTGCCATTTTCACTCTAATATTGGCAGGGTTTGGGTGGGACGGGGGTGTGACACCACAACTCCTTAAATTCATGACGAGCTGTGGTGTTCCATATGCCAGAAATCTCACTCCATTAATACTAATATTTCTGGCACGCACAGGAAAAAGATGTCAATATGGTTTCGAAGAATATTTTATTTTCATATTCTGCATAAGGAGTCAACCAAAATGCCATTGTTTCGGCTCACATTTGAGCCTTTTTCAAGGCATGTATATCTAATAACAAAAATAAATATAAAGGCAATGTCAGTCAAAGGAAAAAATAAAATTAAATAAAAAGAAAACAAAATTATGTACAGATATGTGCACAGATTACATAGTGCAATTTAACCATGAACATATTGAATATAATAATTGACGATATGTCATACAGGAATCCATAAGGAAGAAGAATTAAATTATGACATAGAATATATTTTACATTATATGGATGACTAGCAGACAGTCTTAATGGCAAATGGAAATTGAGGAACGAGATATATAAGCACGAATTAGTAATATTATAGGTGTTGTTTAGATGAGCAAGATGAGCAGGTTTAATAACCAAAAACTTCTTCTTATTTGAGGATGACTTCTACCTTCAGAAGAAAGGGACCGCTATGGGTAGTAACGTTGCACCACCTTATGCAAATATCTTTATGGCCCATTTTGAAGACCTATACATCTATCCTTACCCCCTCTTCCTGTCACATGCCAAAACCTGGAAACGCTTCATTGATGACGTGTTCTGTATTTGGGATGGCTGCCTAGATGACCTTACACAATTCTTTGCTCATCTAAACAACACCCCAGCACGGATTACATTTACCTTACATCATGATTCCAGACGTATTAATTTCCTGGATACGATGGTCATTATAGATGAGGTTCATCACCTTATCACCGACCTTAGACTTAGAATAGTCTCTTGCACTTTAAAAGCAGCCATCCCATGCATGTAAAGAAATCTCTACCTACATCTCGACAGGTTCGTGTCGAGAGGATCGTATCGGAACATCATACACGACAAACCAGACATACAGAGATGAACGAATGTTTTTTGGCAAGAGGTTACCCACCCAATATTGCCAAACCATCGACAACTCACTCTACTCGAACAAACAAGGAAACAAAAAGGGTGGCCTTTGTGAACACGTATCACCCCTTCTCAACATTGATACGTAACACCATATTGGACCACTGGCCCCTCCTAACCAATTCCTACCCTCACATTCCTGAATTTCAAACACAACTATTATTTTGTCATAAACGTGACCGCAATCTCAAAGATATCCTTATTCGGGCTGACATTGGGCACTCTAGACTTTTTCTACGGCAGACTACTCTCACCACAAGCCGCAATGGCACTTTTCCCTGTCTAGGTTGTGTCCAATGCTCTAACGTATTGAAAGGAGATCTTGTGTTCCATCCTAGGACTGATAAGGGAATCCTGATCCGTGGTTTCTTCACCTGTGACTCATCTTATGTGATCTATTTTATTAAATGCGCGTGCGGTTTCGGATATGTGGGTGAAACATCCCAACATATCTGAGATCGCATTAGCAAGCACAAGTCTACAATCCATTGCAAGCAAACATTACTACCCATTCCAGCACACTTCATTTCCAAAGGTCAGTCTATTTCACAGCTTAAGTTCCAGCTTCTGGAACATATCCCTGTACCTCGCAGAGGTGGTAACAGGATCCAGAGACTACGACTACGTGAATCCTTCTGGATTCACACACTACAGCCCCTAGAACCACTTTGTCTAAACAGGGAATACGAAGTTTTTGTGTAGCTTGTCTTGATAAGTATATGGATCACGTGATGATGTTCTTTTCATTCATAGTGTTATTCCTATTTATATGCGATTTATAATACCGTGCTTTTGTACCTGGGCATCTCCGTCCACCCACCACAGGACCGTTCTAATACTCTCAAGCACTCTCTACTGCCTTCCAAAACCAATCACATCTTTCTCCTACACACATGCTGCTCTTATACTCCATTCACACAGTTTCACGCTGATTCACGCATGCGCGTACCTATCAGGCTCTTACTTTCATTCTTTACTCCATTTCCTCATATTTACGCCGTCCTTACACCTTTTGCGTATGTCCCGGCGTATCTCCGCACATGCGCACTCTCTACCTTCCCTATCTCCTCCTGTCTGCAATTTTGCGCACATCCACACAGTCACCTGGGAAACACTACCTCCTCCTGACTTCTATAAAAGTTTCTGGTGCCATTCATTCACCACCTTGCCACCAGACAGCCAGTTCACCGGACATAGTTCCTTCTGCACCCAGCCTGCTTTCATTCCAGGTAACTTTCCATCTCACCGCTCTACCCCTTTCACTTGTGTAGACTGTACGATTAAGCTTTACAAATATACCATTACTTTTTCAGGCACTATCACCTACTTACCCTGGTCTCCTATGACTCACCTCTCCCTCCCCCCATCCTCTGGTATGTTTCTACCCTTTCATACTGTTGATTTTATACTCTGCTATATACTCATGTCATCTCTATCTTCCCTAGGTATTTGCTAGTCTAAAGTGGGCTTTACACGCTGCGACATCGCTAGTATCGGATAGCGATGTCGAGTGCATTAGCACCCGCCCCCATCGTACGTGCGATATTGTGTGATTGCTGCCGTAGCGAACATTATCGCTACGGAAGCGTCACACGCACATACCTGGTCAGCAACGTCGCTCTGGCCGACGACCCGCCTCCTTTCTAAGGGGGCGGTTCATTCAGCGTCACAGCGACGTCACTGAACCGCCGCCCAATAGAAAAGGAGATAACAGAGAGTGGACAAGGAAACGGGTTGTAATCCGCGCCAAGGACTCAGAAGATTCAATGGAGATTTATGCTTCTTTTATTGGCATGCACATGTCTACGCGTTTCAGGAGTCACAGCTCCCTTCGTCAGGACAGCAAGCAAGGAACATCAAAGAAACATCAGAGATTTGATGTTCCTTGCTTGCTGTCCTGACGAAGGGAGCTGTGACTCCTGAAACGCGTAGACATGTGCATGCCAATAAAAGAAGCATAAATCTCCATTGAATCTTCTGAGTCCTTGGCGCGGATTACAACCCGTTTCCTCGTCCACTCTCTGTTATCAGCCAATCTTCGGACTGCTGCCGGACTTGGATTCTCATATGCGTGCATAGTGGTTGTGACTGGCACAACCATTATAGGTGAGTGTAACACTTTCTTTCACCCTCCCATCACCTGGGTAAGACCCTATTGCGCTTTCTCTTAGACAGCCCTTTTATCAATAGAAAAGGAGGGGAGGAGATGAGCGGCCGAAACATGCCGGCCACCTTCTTCCTTCCTCCTTTTCCGGTGAATGGAGGTAAGGTGATGGTTGTCGTTCCTGCGGTGTCACACACAGCAGAAGCGACGAACCACATCGCTAAAAAGCAGATAACGATTTTTTGTTTCAGGACGACCACTCCACGGCAAACGATTTTGCCCTCTTTTGCGATCGTTAAAGGTCGCTCATACGTTTCACACGCCTCATGGTATGGGTGCCTCATGCTGCGTTACTCATATATTACCAAATTTTATGCAACTAGCCTTTTCCTCATTGAGCTACATGACCCATGTTCTTGGTATTACTATTTCGTGCTTATATATCTCGTTCCTCAATTTCCATTTGCTATTAAGACTGTCTGCTAGTCATCCATATGATGTAAAATATATTCTATGTCATAATTTAATTCTTCTTCCTTATGGATTCCTGTATGACATATCGTCAATTATTATATTCAATATGTTTATGGTTAAAGTGCACTATGTAACCCATGCACATATCTGTACATACTTTTGTTTTCTTTTTATTTATTTTTTTATTTTTTTCCTTTGACTGACATTGTCTTTATATTTACTTTGGTTATTAGATATATGTGACGCCCCTGGATTATCAGGGCGTCACAGGGTAATGTGCAGTCTGCCCTTCTGTGCAATATCCATCTCCTCCTTGGTTATGGGTCCCCAACTGTATGGTGTTGCCAACATCAGTCAATTAAAGTCCTAGGTACACTCTGCACCACACCCACCAGACACACCAGTGGACGGCCTGAGTGGAATAGGGTCGCCCACTTGGGGGGTTGGTAAGGGGAGGTCAGGAGTGTCAGGAGTAGGTCAGTGTTGCGTTAGAGGTGAAGGAGAGAGGAGGTCAGGAGCTGGGCTCCTTGGTAGTAACTAGGTGACAGACGGTGGTCTGGGCCTAGTAGGAGCTGGACTCCCGGTCGCAGGGGATCGTGACAAGGGGCACGGAACTGTCGAGGAGGACAGCTGGCGGCCTTGTACCATCACCGGGCTGGGCTCAGGGCACGACGGGGTACGTGGACCCTAGGTCAGGGAGTAGCTTCAGGCAACCTGACAATTTCCCCGACAAGAACGAAGCCTTCAAGATCCGCTCTCCACCTGCTCCAGAATCGGGGTACTAGCACAACGAGGGGGATAGGACTTTCCATTAATACGGTCCAGAAAATCTCAAGCGTGAACCCTTAGAGCAAGCTCCATCAGTTAGCCATACTGGGGAGCGGGACCCGACTAGTTTTATGCTACCGGGGCCAACCGAGAAGAGAACTAAGTGCCAGGAGGAAGGTCACAGAACACCAGACAGCACCATCGGGGACGGAACCCAAACTAGCTCCCCTCAGTGGCAGCAGTGTCCAGAACTTTGGTTTATCCAGTTGTCGGTGTCAGCTTTTTGGACTAAGTACGACTGTGACCCCCTTTTCTCCCCACGGCGCTCTCCAACACCATCACCGAGTCCCGGGGCATTGCCCCTACCCGTGGAGGGTACTAACACCTGGCTGCCCCCTTCCATCACCCGCGGGTACTCCCAACTGCAGCGGTGGTACTCCAAATTACCACATACCACGGGTGCCGTCACAAACTCTTTAACTACCCCCTGTAAATATCCCCCTTCATTTGAGTGGCGGCACGACCCCCGGGTCCGGAGACCCTCGAGCCACCGAGCACCCAGATCCGAGCAGCCCGTCTGCTGACATGGGAGTGGCACATATACATGCCTTGAAAAAGGCTCAAATGTGAGCCAAAACATTGGCATTTTGGTTGATTCCTTTTGCAGATTATGAAAATAAAATATTCTTTAAAACCATATTGACATCTTTTTCCTGTGCGTGCCAGAAATATTAGTATTAATGTAAAAAAAATTCTGAGCACCAACATATTACATGGTTGTAGCAGAGCTTTTTCCTTCATACAGAAATCTCACTCCAGTCCCTGATGGGAGTAATATTTCTTGCATGGCACTAGGAGGCACATACCACTCGTCAAACGCTCCAAATTCATGAAGAGGCAAGCACCATTTCATGAATCAGTAGTGGCCCCCGCATAAATTGAGCCCTTTATGTTATAAGAACGAGCCCTTTACAAAGGATAATTATTGTAATTAAAAAACTAAAGGATTTTATCTGTCTGATATCCAATGGATTATTTTTTTGTAGGGCTACCCACAAATAGAGATGAACAGACCTGTTGAAGTTTGGTTTAAGCTTTCTCAGTTGGACTTTAGATAAAGTTCAGTTCGGAAACCGGACTGGTCCTAAACGCTGTTGGAAGTCACTGATTGGGTAGTTCGGGTCTCCGCCCACATGCATCCAGCCATTTATTACCGGGGGACGGATGGCGGGGTTTTTTCCTTGTACACAATACATCTTATAACAATGTTTTTACCTCCCCGTGAAAGCCATTCAAACACTACAAGCAGCTCACACCTGGCCAAGCACTGATAGATCGAGCGGTTAGGAAACATAAAGCACCAAAACTCTGAACTCTAACACTGATTTTTTTGTATAAAGTCTGTATTTGGTACAAACACTGAACTTTACTATTTAGGTTCACTCGTCTCTGCCCACAAAGGTATATTCCAGTTTAGATTATGGGTGTAAAAGAAGCCAGAACTGAAAGGGGTCTATCTCTTGGTGGAGAGGAAGTAACATTTATGATACTTATGCTGGGGTTTTGTGAATTCAATGGGATTTGGTCACTTAATTAAAAATCAGAATAATGTAGACAGTGTCAGTCTATGTACCAAGCGAACGGCGAAAGGGAAGGGAAACCCTGTGCCTAGGGTAAGGGGATATGAGAGCCCTGACCAAGTCTACCACTGGGCCCCTTGGTTCCCTCCCCACCATATATAGATTCCACACCTATGCGCCGAGCCGGATACCTGACCCTAGGCTGACCCTGAACTGAGCCCTAAATAGGGAACGGATGGGATGAGCTCTTCATCAACCTCACTAAGTACTAAAGGACACACACGAATAACAAACAAGGGAAACAACAAACAACGTACTGCTAGACGACTCAGTAAGAAGTTCAGTAAAGAGCAACAACGATCCTACTGGTGTGTGCAAGCCACCTGGTTGCATCCAGAGCTTGTGAAGGAACTGAATATCTCCATCACAAGGCCAGTAAAAATGAGAATATTTTAACCCAAGAGGAAATACAGATGATTATCAACTGAACGGAAGAGGAGCTCCCCAGTGTCCTAAAGTAAAAGGATGAAAACCCAGCAGAGGAGATACCTAGTACACAGAATACTAACAGCTGGAAAAATAGAAAATCAGGGAACATTTTGCACAGCCAAATGTTGTGACCTTCTATTGCCAGAGAGGGACTCTGATTTACTGGGCTGCTTGCTATAGTTTTGATAAATTCACTGTATTATCACTAGGGGATTATCACTAGAGAACTAGTAAACCTGATACTATGTATCCTCTATCTCCATAAGCTTTGTATAACTCCACCCTGATTAGCAGCTTCCTGTCTATGCTCATTGTACACAGCTGTCAATCAGTGGTGTGGGTGAGGTTATACACAGAGCAGTAGTTCAAGAACTGGTAGATTTTAAACAAAGAAAACTGATTTTCAAAACTTCAGCAAGCAGCCAAGTAAGTGACACATCGCTGGAATCAGGGTCTTTGCTTATGCAGGTTGATTGGACACACATTACAAGTAGCTTTGTTCCTCTTACTCCATAAACAACATCCCAAATCCATAAGCTATTAAATTTTATATATTTCATCTGAAAAGTAGGCTGTGTTTATAAAAATACACAAAAGATATTACAAAGGGGAACAAAACATTACAACATATACAATTACATAAAATAAAAGGGAATAACGAGAGAAAATAAATGAACCTGGATCACAAACATAGATTCTGATTTATAGAGGGAAGGACGCCAATGGAACGCAGAACAATCCTATCAAAAATAGCAACAAGAAGAGGAGATAAAAACTCCCCCAAAAATGTATTATAAAATGTACTCACAGCAAAAAAGGGCAACCAGTCCAGTTAGCCCAGGCCAACACATCTAATGCACAAACAGGATGCAGACAAACCTCTCAACATGATGGACACTTCACAGGTGCAAGGTAAATTGCACACTAGTGGCGCACATAGGGCACTGTTCACACTTTTATGCGCATGGTGTCCAGCCAGCAACCTATTACCACGCCCTTACTATTAGATTAGGCGGGTTACCCGGACACTACTCACTGCAGCACGTAAGGGACAGAAATTCCACTATGCACGGCCGTATTAAGAGGCAATCCTATACAGCAATGTTGTGTTCATTGAATGAGTATCATATTTGGCATTAGCATTTTATTAACACAAGTTACACCCACATACTTCCCTTCTGGTGACACATAACACGGCTGGACTTCAGATAACTACAGAATGTGTCTAAGTCTTAAGGGTGCTTTACACGCTGCGACATCGCTAACGATATATCGTCGGGGTCACGGTGGTTGTGACGCACATCCGGTGCCATTAGCGACATCGCAGCGTGTGACAGCTAGGAGCAACGATCAACGATCAAAAAGACGGAAAAAATCGTTGATCGTTGACACGTCGCTCCATTTCCAAATGTCGTTGCTGTTGCATGCCGCTGGTTGTTCCTCTTTCCTGCGGCATCACACATCGCTATGTGTGACACCGCAGGAACGAGGAACATCTCCTTACCTGCGTCCACCGGCAATGAGTTAGGAAGTAGGTGGGCGGAAGGTTACGGCCGCTCATCTCCGCCCCTCCTCTGCTATTGGACGGCTGCCGTGTGACATCACAGTGACGCCGAACGCCCCTCCCCCTTAAAGGAGAGCTTGTTCGGTGTCTCCAGCAACGTCGCGAAGCAGGTATGTGCGTATGACGCTGCCGTAGAGATAATGTTCGCTACGGCAGCGATCACCACATGTTGCACGAACAATGGGGGCAGGTGCTATCGCGTGCGACATCGCTAGTTATCGCTAGCGATGTCGCAGCGTGTAACGCACCCTTTAGAAAATTATGAGATTCCCAACTTTTACAATATCTTTGCCACTGGAGGTTCTAGGCGGAAGATATTACTGTCATCTTTCCTCTCATGATTTTATCTGTTCAAAAATAGGAAACATTGCATAGATATTTTCATCTCTTTGGCCAATATCCATTTGGTGAGACCCTGGCCATCACCCAATGATGCAAAACAATTCTTTGCATTCTCCGTTTTATCACAAATTTGAAAATATGACTTTTCTATTTAACAATGCAGTTCATAAAACCTCAATTCATATTTTCTGTAAGGCGATACAAAGGATTTGAATTTATTTGCTATTTTTCCGTTCCACTGCTGCTCTTATCTCTATCGGTCATAAATCTGTCCTTTTCTGCATTCTTGTGCATTTACGCTGAGATTGGCCTTACATCTGGTAGAGGATTCTCTTTAGTTACTTGTTTCCAAAGGACAGGGTCAGCTTCATAGCTGACCCCCTTTATAGGAGTCTTTATGGTTATTTTAATTTGTATATGATACAGGACAAGACATTAATACATCTTTTTCCAAAATTGAGCTGTTAGCCCCTTGAAAGCCACGGTCATTTTTTTGGACACTTTCCTGGACTTGGTGCTTGAAGAGTTCAATAAAATCAGAAATATTACTGTCATGATTTTCATATGACTTTGCTTGTGGAGAGCCATTGTAGGTGTTTGGTTTCCTGCTGTCTGCATTCTCCAGGGTTAGGTCCAATGGGAGGACCCTATTCTGTCGTGCCTCGTTGGGTCACGCTGCCTTATCTTGGAACTGTTTTCCTTGGTATGCCACGAGTGAATAGTTCCTGCTCTGCAGTGTGTGCTTCTGGTTCCTGTGAGTCTGTTCTGATACTGCCCGCTACCTAGTACTCCTTTCCCTGACCTCCATCCTTCCCGTCTTGTCTTACCTCTCTGTCTCCCTAACCCGTTCTCTGCTTTGTTATTCCGTCTCAACTCCCTCTATACTTCCTTGTCCTCTCGGTTTACGACCCCGGCTTGCTATCTGACTACGGCTCTGCTCCCCTCCGGCTCCTGACCATACTTCCTGGCTTTCCGACCCTCGGCTCTCACTTGACTCCAGCTCCACGTATCCCTCTGTACCTACGTGACTTCCCGGTACTGAATTACCGCTTGATCGACCATTCTATTGTATCCTTCTGCAGATGCTAGTGACCTCTAGTGGGCTTCAAATATAAAAATTAAATTAATCCTGCACCACCAGGGTTTACCTTCAGTTTCGTGGCTGAAGGAAAGCTGCTCCAGTCCTTGTAACAAAACGAGCCAGGAGGAGCACACTCAGATGAGAAATAAAATGTCCGAAGTATTATCCAGAGAAGAAGAAAAAGTGGCTCCACTCCAAGGCCCGTAAAAATGGATTTATTAATATAAAAAGATGTACATAAAACAGGTGGAGCTGGGTGCAAACTCCTCCTGGGAGTAGGTAGCATCTTGGCCTCTATAACCGTCTTGGCTCTGAGCAGTTTGTGACTTTCTGGATCTCGCTATGTTCGGGGCCTTCCTTGATTTAGGATAAATGTCAGCCTGGATTTTCCTTTCCACAGAGAGTTTCCTTCTCTTTACCAGACACCGTCACTAGAGGATAGAAGTGACTGGAAGTAGCCCCACGACCTCCAGCGTCATACACCTCTCCACAAATACTCAGTCCTCACCTCCTGAGTCCTCAGACGCAGACATCTTTCTCTATTTTTCCTGTCAAAAAAGGACCCGGAAATGTCCTCACTGCTGCGTCACTTCCTTTTACCATATAAGGCAAAGGTAGTTTTGAGAACGGCCAGCAGAGGTCAGTGTAGATGCTACAACTCTCAGAGCAAGGCTTCAGAAGGCACAGATAATGCGCAACATTATAGAGAAACACACGGCCATCAGGGGACATTCTAGTAGTGTCTACTCTGGGTCACTGCACACTCACAGCCCCACTCACTACACGTCATAAACACGCAGCTCCACTCACTACACGTCATACACTCACAGCCCCACTCACTACACGTCATACACACATGGCTCTGCTCCATACACATCATACACACATGGCTCCACTCAGTACACATTGTACACACACTGCTCTGCTCCGTACACACACGGCTTTGCTCCGTACATACCGTACACACACGGCTCTGCTCCGTACACCTCGTACATACACGGCTCCGCTCCGTACACCTCGTACACACACAACTCCGCTCCGTACACCTCGTACACACACGGCTCCACTCCGTACACCTCGTACACACACGGCTCCGCTCCGTACACCTCGTACACACACGGCTCCGCTCCGTACACCTCGTACACACACGGCTCCGCTCCGTACACCTCGTACACACACGGCTCTGCTCCGTACACCTCGTACACACACGGCTCTGCTCCGTACACCTCGTACACACACGGCTCTGCTCCGTACACCTCGTACACACACGGCTCCGCTCCGTACACCTCGTACACACACGGCTCCGCTCCGTACACCTCGTACACACACGGCTCCGCTCCGTACACCTCGTACACACGGCTCCGCTCTGTACTCCTCGTACACACACGGCTCTGCTCCGTACACCTCGTACACACGCGGCTCCGCTCCGTATACCTCATACACACGTGGCTCCGCTCCGTACACCTCGTACACACACGGCTCCGCTACGTACACCTCGTACACACACGGCTCTGCTCCGTACATGTCATACACATACAGCTCTGCTCCGTACATGTCATACACATACAGCTCCACTCTGTACACCTCGTACACACACACGGCTCCGCTCCGTACACCTCGTACACACACGGCTCTGCTCCGTACACCTCATACGCACTCGGCTCCGCTCCGTACACCTCGTACACGCACGGCTCCGCTCCGTACACCTCGTACACACACGGCTCTGCTCCGTACACCTCGTACACACACGGCTCTGCTCCGTACACCTCGTACACGCACGGCTCCGCTCCATACACCTTGTACACACACGGCTCCGCTCCGTACACCTCGTACACACACGGCTCTGCTCTGTACACCTTGTACACACACGGCTCCGCTCCGTACACCTCGTACACACTCGGCTCTGCTACATCCACACTGTAAACCCCTCCTGACCCCACACATAAACTTCCCCTCATCCAGCACCATGACAACCAGCACAGCAGAGCCCTGCATACACTGAGGAGCTGATCATGTGACCCTGACTCCTCCCCTCCATGTGACATCATCACAGGTCCTGTAAGCACAGAGCAGCCATATATCTAGTGTGCGGCTCTGCAGGTGGAGGTAGGTGCAGGGTATTATATATCTAGTGTGCGGCTCTGCAGGTGGAGGTAGGTGCAGGGTATTATATATCTAGTGTGCGGCTCTGCAGGTGGAGGTAGGTGCAGGGTATTATATATCTAGTGTGCGGCTCTGCAGGAGGAGGTAGGTGCAGGGTATTATATATCTAGTGTGCGGCTCTGCAGGTGGAGGCAGGTGCAGGGTATTATATATCTAGTGTGCGGCTCTGCAGGTGGAGGTAGGTGCAGGGTATTATATATCTAGTGTGCGGCTCTGCAGGTGGAGGTAGGTGCAGGGTATTATATATCTAGTGTGCGGCTCTGCAGGTGGAGGTAGGTGCAGGGTATTATATATCTAGTGTGCGGCTCTGCAGGTGGAGGTAGGTGCAGGGTATTATATATCTAGTGTGCGGCTCTGCAGGTGGAGGTAGGTGCAGGGTATTATATATCTAGTGTGCGGCTCTGCAGGTGGAGGTAGGTGCAGGGTATTATATATCTAGTGTGCGGCTCTGCAGGTGGAGGTAGGTGCAGGGTATTATATATCTAGTGTGCGGCTCTGCAGGTGGAGGTAGGTGCAGGGTATTATATATCTAGTGTGCGGCTCTGCAGGTGGAGGTAGGTGCAGGGTATTATATATCTAGTGTGCGGCTCTGCAGGTGGAGGTAGGTGCAGGGTATTATATATCTAGTGTGCGGCTCTGCAGGTGGAGGTAGGTGCAGGGTATTATATATCTAGTGTGCGGCTCTGCAGGTGGAGGTAGGTGCAGGGTCTCTGTTATTTTCCTCTCCTTCATTTTCCTGTCGTCATCTTTATTGTTTCTTTGCTTTTATGATGAGGCTGAAGTCGGTTTCTTTTTGGGGTTTTTACGAGGGGCTGCTGATAAGTCTTTGGCTCTACCCAGAAAGAAATGAGATAGGATGATGAAACTTTCCATTTATTCCACATACTCTCCACTGATGTCACTTCTTACATCAGTATTTCAAGTTCTGTAAGCCTAGCAAAAAGAAGGATTTCGGTTGTGCCTCAAACCAGGCATCCGTAGCAGCCATAGCATCAGAAATGGTGTGAAATTTGGTGCCTTGAGGTGTTTCTTCAGGTTTGGAAACAGATGAGGCGGAGGGAGCTAGATCTGGTGAATAAGGTGGGTGGTCACCAGCTAGAAGCCCGGCTCTGCCAGTTTTGCCGTGGTTGCTTGTGCAGTGTGAGCGGAGGCGTTGTCTTGTAGGAACATGATTTCTTTGGACAGATTGCCGCGCCTTTTGGCCTCAGAGCTGCCTTCAATTGGACCAAAAGTTCAATGTAATATCTTGCATTGATGGTGGAACCTTTTTGAAGGTAGTCCACTAGCAGTACTCCCTCCTTATCCCAGAACCCAGACACCATCACCTTAGTGGCTGATTTTTGCACCCTGAACTTCTTTGGGTGAGGAGAACCACTGTGCCTCCACACTTTTGACTGCTCCTTGTTTTCAGGGTCATACAAATAAATCCAGGTCTCATCCATAGTGACCAGTCGATCCAGGAAGTTATCAGTGCGGAAACACTGACAAATGGACCGGGAAGTTTTCACTCACATGCTTCTCTGATCTGTTGTCAGACATTTGAGGACCCACTTTGCAGATCGTTCCTCATGTCAAAATGTTCATGGATAATGACACAAACACATTCACGGGAAATCCCCATGATGTCTGCTATTGCTTTAGCTGAAATTCGTGGATTCTCCAGTATGAGGTTGTGCACAGCATTGATCTCCGGAACAACAACCACTCTCGGGCGTCCAGGACGTTCCTCATCATTGGTGCTGAAGTGGCCCGTTTTACATTTGGCAACTGTAGTGTTAACATGTTAGTGGCCATCAGGAATCCATATTGGAAGTCTGTCTTTAAGAAACCCTTTAAGATATTAGACTGCAACAGTTATACAGTAGTTTCTATTAGCTTGTTTTCTCTGTAATTTTCCCAGACACCTGGAATTATAGTTCCAGTGAGAAAATACCTGTGTATAGTATCACTCAGTACCACATAGTTTTCTTATCAATGTTTACTGAGAATGTGCGTGTTTATAGTATGGTAAAACATCTAAAACAAGGAGCCTTTGGCATGTCTCATCCGGTGACGTATTTGTCCAATGTAAGTTGACTTCTGAAGAGTTGGCCACTCAGAAGAGGGATACTATATTGGACAAATGGAACCTATTAGAGTTTGTGTAACATTTAGTTACACAAGCAATTTGTTCTCAAGTGAGATATAGACTGGTGACGATTACAGCAAAGTCGGAAGCCTGTTTACCTGTGGAGGGGACGCCCATTACACCACAGTGTGGATCCCAGGAGTTTCCCTGTCTTCGCTGTTTTGCTTCTCACAGCTGAGGTTTCCGGGCAGATGCGTGTAGTTTTTTTGATGTAGTGTGCAATGTAAGTACTTTACCTTTGTGATTTATATTATGCAAAAGTGTACGCAATATCACACTATTTCCTATTTTCTGTAATCATTTAATCATTATAATAAAATGAATTGCCTTGTTTAAAGCTGTATCCAATCCCTTTAAATACTTGGTAAAACAGTAACCCAGTTCTTAACTGTGGAATACAAAAGGCATTGACCCCCAATGTCTGCGACATATCACCGTGAATATCCTTCGCTGACTTTCCTTGCAAAAACAAGAATTTTATCACTTCTCTGCTCTCAGTTGCTGTGAATATCCTATTAGACTCCACCATTTTGTTTTCCTGCGTGCGTAGAACACTGTTGCCATAAGCAACTGTGCCGCCCCTGCATCATTCAAACTGCTCGGATCCGGGGTTGCTGTGGCACGAGGATCTCTGGACCCGGGGGCTTGTGGCCACTTCAAAATGTAAAGGGGGGGTTATTTACAAGGGAGAGTTCGTGACGCCAGCCGTGGTTCGCGGTAAGGGGAGTACCGCCGCTGCAAGGGGAGTACCGCCGCTGCCGATGGCAATACCCGGGGGGAGATGGAGTGGGGTAGCCAGATGGTGATCCCTCCACGGGTACGGGAGACCCCGGGACTCTGGAAGGTAGGTTGAGGATAGCATTGTGCAGGCTAAGTGGGCAGGCAGGACGCAGGGTGTGCAGTGTACTCACTCAGGTGGTGTAGACGTTGGTGCAACCATTAAGCAGACTCTGACACAGAAGTAAGCCAAGTCTCTGGGTGCCGCTGCCACTCGGGGGAACTCGTCCATGTATCTGTTCCCGCTGGTATTGCTTAGTGGTCCGGAGCCTACCTCCATGCACAATTTTGTAGATTTTCCTAAGTGACCCTTCGGCCTAAAGCTGTCAGGGTCCCGCTCCCCATAACGTTATAGTGGAGCTGTGCTCTCGATGGCTGACACTAGGGATTTCTGTAGGCCGCATAAGCTGAAAAGCCCTATCCCCCTCGTTGTGTTGGTGCCTTCAATCTCTGAGCTCTTGGGGAAAGTTTATTAAGAGACTATCCTCCACAGGTGAATTATCAGGTTGTGTGAAGCTACTCCCTGATCTAGGGTCCTGTACCCCGCCGTGCTCGGTACCGGTCCGGTTACTGGATTTTCCGGTGCCGACCGTTCTCCAAAACTAAGTCAGTACACCCTTCTCCAATACCTTGCGACCGGGTCTCTCACTCCTCTGGCCCCAGACCACCGTCTGTGACCCAACCAAGGTCACACAGGTAGCTACAAGTCCCTCAGCTCCTCACTCTCTGAGGGCTACTACTCGACTGACTTCCTCCCTCCTACCAGTCTGTCTGACCCCTAGGCGGGTGGCCCTTTTCCAGCTAGACCACCCACTGGTGTGCCTGACAGGGTGTGGTGTGAGGTGTGGTTAGGATTTGAGTGCTGATGGAAGCAATACCAGTGTGTAGGAACCCAGAACCATGGAGGGTGAGTTCTGCACCATAAGAGAAAGGGGTGCAGTTCCCTGTGACACCCTGATAGAGTCAGGGGCGTCACACAACAAAAACAAAATTTTGAAATTTTTGAAATCATATACTGTATTAAAGTGCTGGCCAAAGGTATTGGCACCCCTGCAATTCTGTCAGATAATACTCAGTTTCTTCTTGAAAATGATTGCAATCACAAATTCTTTATTATTATCTTCATTTATTTTGCTTGCAATGAAAAAACACAAAAGAGAATGAAACAAAAATCAAATCATTGATAATTTCACACAAAACTCCAAAAATGGGCCAGACAAAAGTATTGGCACCCTTAGCCTAATACTTGGTTGCACAACCTTCAGCCAAAATAACTGCGAACAACCGCTTCTGGTAACCATCAATGAGTTTCTTACAATACTCTCCTGGAATTTTAGACCATTCTTCTTTGGCAAACTACCCCAGGTCCCTGAGATTTGAAGGGTGCCTTCTCCAAACTGCCATTTTGAGATCTATCCACAAGTGTTCTACGGGATTCAGGTCTGGACTCATTGCTGGCCACTTTAGTAGTCTCCAGTGCTTTCTCTCAAACCATTTTCTAGTGCTTTTTGAAGTGTGTTTTGGGTCATTGTCGTTCTGGAAGACCCATGACCTCTGAGGGAGACCCAGCTTTCTCACACTGGGCCCTACATTATGCTGCAAAATTTGTTGGTAGTCTTCAGACTGCATAATGCCATGCACACGGTCAAGCAGTCCAGTGCCAGAGGCAGAAAAGCAACCCCAAAACATCAGGGAACCTCCGCCATGTTTGACTGTAGGGACCGTGTTCTTTTGTTTGAATTTCCAAGAAGATAAGGGAGAGTCCAGCTCACCAAGGACTGACCTGCTGGTTGCAATCAGGGATCCTGCGCAAGGAATGAGGCTCGGTAACCATCCAATTGAAAATAGAAAAAGACGTTTCCAGCGCCAGGAATAGATTAAAAATCCTTTTTTATTGAAAATAAGGTAATAAAAGTCCATCAGATACCATAATAGATGTCAGAAAGATGGCAGAACAACGCGTTTCGACGCTTCAGGTCTTAGTCATGTTCTGACTTAGAGTGTAACCATCTCCCTTAAATCGGATCCCTGGTCCACTAATTAGTTTCACATGTGTGGTTTCACTAGAGGCAACTCCTCAACTAGTAATTACGAGGGATCCGAAACAATGGAGATACACAGTAGCAAATTCACATATATGAGTATACATGATATAATATGGTATAATGCAAGTGTGCACAGATACACAAAAAACATATATACACATAAAATAACAACATATTAAAAACATTTATATAGACCGATTTCCCTTGTTGTTTAATGTAACTATGAATATAGTATATAGTGATCCAACAAGACACTCTGCGTATAGCAATATAGATATAGTTAAATCCCTCAAGAGATATATGATCTCTGATAAGATGACAATCTGACAAATAACTTTCCACATATATATAACATATGCCTTCCCTTCAACAATATACCAAATGCAATAGTGGATGCATATTATGTACTAATCTAACATTCCATTCATATTAAGATAAGCAATATTCCAATAGCAATTTTTTGGTTGCAAGCATATGGTAGAGAAAAAAAAAAAAATTGTCCTATTAAACTCAGGTCTATATAAAAAATTAGTACTACAGGATCTACAGGATCCAGACACATATATTGAATTGAATGGTGATCCAACTAGACATTATAATAATTTATTATTAAAAAATTTGGAGGAAGGCTACTGTACTGGTGCTATCAATCATAAAACAAAGGATTTTTTATTCAATAAAAATCCTGTTGTTCCAATCTACCACTGTCTCCCAAAGATCCATAAAAATCTTTCCCCCCCCCACTACGGCCAATTGTTTCGGGTATAGGATCTTTGGGTGAAAATTTGGGGGGTTGGATAGACCAATTTCTTCAACCCTTGATACCTGAATTACCGGGTTACATTAGGGATACAAAAGAGGTTGTTAGAGCATTGGATGGATATGAGTGGAAAAATCATTTTTTATGGCTATCATGTGATGTGATATCCCTTTATCCATCCATACCTCATAACATTGCATTACGTTGTCTATCTCAGCATTTGGATAGATTCAGTGATTATGATACTTGTCTCAAGGACTTCATAGTTTCCTCAATTGATTTCCTCTTAAATCATAACTATTTTTCGTTTGACAGAAAGTTCTATTTGCAGTGTAGAGGAGTTAGCATGGGGGCCCGCTTCTCCCCCTCGCTTGCAAATATTGTGATGGCGAGATGGGAGGAGGATTTTTTATATGCTGAACAGAATAGATTCTCCGGATATCTGCAATGGTATGGCAGATATCTGGACGATCTGCTTATGATTTGGTCGGGCCCTACTGATACCATACAAGACTTTCTTACTTATATTAATGACAATGGTTTCAATTTGAAATTTACATCTTCTTTCAATGAGACAACTATGAACTTCTTGGACATCACTTTATGCTCTGAGAATAAGAATAGAGTTATTATCAAACCATACCGTAAATCTACTGCTACTAATTCTATCCTTACAGCAGACTCATGCCATCACTCACGGACCAAATATAATATTCCTGTAGGAGAACTAATTAGAATGAAACAAAACTGTTCCCAACCTAGTGACTATTTTAAGGAAGAGACTTTGACTTGTGACAGACTTGCAGACAGAGGGTATCCTCACTGGGTTCTTAATAGAGCCAAATCTATAGTGGCACAAATAAATAGATCAGATTTATTGGGAAAAAATCCAAGGAAAGGAAAATACAAGAATAAATTGGAACAAAGCAATAATATTGTTTTTTCGACTAATTATAGTAAACAATTTGATTCAATTACAAAAATAGTGAATAAATATTTACCTATACTTGGTGAGGACCCAATTTTAAAACAAGTAACTAAAAATAATATCAGATGTGTTGCTAAACGAGCTCCTACCCTTGGTACCATTCTTTCTCCAAGTCTCTTTTTGAGTGAAGCTGACCATAGAGAGAGATCCTCTTGGATTACTCGGAAAGGTTTTTATAAATGTGGTGCGAATAAATGCAAAGCGTGCGGTTTTGCACAGAAAGGAAAAACCTTTCAGTCTACCTCAAATCAAAAAACTTTCCACATAAACTCCCTAATCAATTGTAACACGACCTTTGTCATATATGTAATAGCATGTAAAACCTGTAACATTCAATATACAGGCTGCACGACGGGCCCTTTGAAAGTAAGAATTAGAAGACATCTTTCAGATGTTTTTAAACAGAATGCAATTGCTATATCAGCAGTTTCAAAACACTTTGCCTTGGTGCACCAGGGTGATATTAGCGGCTTTCAATTCAAGGGTGTAGAACAGGTATCCAGACCGATCAGAGGTGGAGATCATAAAAGGAAATTATTAAATAGGGAATCCTTCTGGATTTTTACTCTCAACACTAGATATCCGGAAGGCTTAAATAATCGCCAGGATCTGATACTACACTATTAAATATAACTGGTATTACACCTTATTGATATTACACTTAATGGCATCAATGTGACTTATATCCCAATTCATACTATGCGTTTTGGGGTTTTTTTGTTTTTTTTTTTTTTGTTTTTGTTTTTTTTTTTCTCTCCACTATATGCTTGCAACCAAAAAATTGCTATTGGAATATTGCTTATCTTAATATGAATGGAATGTTAGATTAGTACATAATATCCATCCACTATTGCATTTGGTATATTGTTGAAGGGAAGGCATATGTTATATATATGTGGAAAGTTATTTGTCAGATTGTCATCTTATCAGAGATCATATATCTCTTGAGGTATTTAACTATATCTATATTGCTATACGCAGAGTGTATTGTTGGATCACTATATACTATATTCATAGTTACATTAAACAACAAGGGAAATCGGTCTATACAAATGTTTTTTAATATGTT
Source organism: Anomaloglossus baeobatrachus (assembly GCF_048569485.1). NCBI lineage: Eukaryota > Metazoa > Chordata > Amphibia > Anura > Aromobatidae > Anomaloglossus > Anomaloglossus baeobatrachus. Next base: position 526,358 of record NW_027441813.1, on the reverse strand, counting down.
GTTATTTTATGTGTATATATGTTTTTTGTGTATATATTTTTTGTATCTGTGCACACTTGCATTATACCATATTATATCATGTATACTCATATGTGAATTTGCTACTGTGTATCTCCATTGTTTCGGATCCCTCGTAATTACTAGTTGAGGAGTTGCCTCTAGTGAAACCACACATGTGAAACTAATTAGTGGACCAGGGATCCGATTTAAGGGAGATGGTTACACTCTAAGTCAGAACATGACTAAGACCTGAAGCGTCGAAACGCGTTGTTCTGCCATCTTTCTGACATCTATTATGGTATCTGCTGGACTTTTATTACCTTATTTTCAATAAAAAAGGATTTTTAATCTATTCCTGGCGCTGGAAACTTCTTTTGTTTGAATGCCTCTTTTTTTTCCCCTGTAAACTCTATGTTGATGGCTTTTCCCAAAAAGCTCTACTTTTGTCTCATCTGACCAGAGAACATTCTTCCAAAACATTTTAGGCTTTCTCAGGTAAGTTTTGGCAAACTCCAGCCTGTTTTTTTTATGTCTCGGGGTAAGAAGTGGGGTCTTCCTGGGTATCTTACCATAGAGTCCCTTTTCATTCAGACGCCGACGGATAGTACGGGTTGACACTGTTGTACCCTCGGACTGCAGGGCAGCTTGAACTTGTTTGGATGTTAGTTGAGGTTCTTTATCCACCATCCGCACAATCTTGCGTTGAAATCTCTCATCAATTTTTCTTTTCCTTCCACATCTAGGGAGGTTAGTCACAGTGCCATGGGCTTTACACTTCTTGATGACACTGCGCACCGTAGACACAGGAACTTTCAGGTCTTTGGAGATGGACTTGTAGCCTTGAGATTGCTCATGCTTCCTCACAATTTGGATTCTCAAGTCCTCAGACAGTTCTTTGGTCTTCTTTCTTTTCTCCATGCTCAATGTGGTACACACAAGGACACAGGACAGAGGTTGAGTCAACTTTAATCCATGTCACCTGCTGCAAGTGTGATTTAGTTATTGCCAACACCTGTTAGGTGCCACAGGTAAGTTACAGGGGCTGTTAATTACACAAATTACAGAAGCATCACATGATTTTTCAAACAGTGCCAATACTTTTGTCCACCCCCTTTTTTATGTTTGGTGTGGAATTATATCCAATTTGGCTTTATGACAATTTTTTTTATTTTTTTTCATTGAAGACAAATTAAATGAAGATAATAATACCAAAGAATTTGTGATTGCAATCATTTTCAAGAAGAAACTGAGTATTATCTGACAGAATTGCAGGGGTGCCAATACTTTTGGCCAGCACTGTAGACACATAAGGCTTTCATGTGATGTAACATTTGTTACCATAGAAACAAAAAAAGATCACAAAGCCAAAAACTTATCAGCAGCCCCTCAGTTTTTTTTTTTACAGGTTTTTATCAACAAAGTGACGTGAACTTTAAAAACACCAGTTACTTATTAAAATGTGGGTGAATTGCCTATTTTGCCCTGTTTGATGCCAGTTCTGATGCCCAGAACCCATTTGGGCCCAGCTGGAGTGACCAGACTTTGATGTGAGACATCACTATATAATGTTGGGGTGATATCGGTCCCCGAATGTCATGTAAGGCTATATGCGCACGCTGCAGTTTTTTCAGCACACAAACTGCAACCAAAACTGCAGCTTGTCCCAGAGAGCCTGGAAATGTAATAAAATGCTTGTAATGATGCTGCGATTCTGTTGCGTTTTTGCGGCATTTTTATTAATGTGTTTTTTAAAGGAGATATAAAATATGATTGGAATAGGATAATTGATAGAATAGATTGAAAGAAATAACAGAATAGCTCGATAGAGGGATAGCTCGCTTGGATAGCTGTTTTTTTAATTTTGGGGGTAAAAAACAAATTGGGGTCCCCCCATTTTTCATATCCAGCACAGGAACAGCAGCAGCAGTGGGCTGCACCCTTAGCTGTCTGCTGTACCTTGGCTGGTTATGAAAAATAGAGGGATCCCACGCTTATTTTTTTTTTTTTAATGAATCAAATAATTTAAAAAAGACGTGGGGTCCCCCCAGTTTTCTGAAACCAGCCAAGGTACAGCAGACAACTGAGGCCTGATATTATTAGGGTGGGAAGGGCCATCATTATTTGGCCCTTTCTATCCTAACAATAGCAGCCCACAGCCGCCCCAGGAGTGGCACATCCATAAGATGCTCCAATTCTTTCACTGGACGCGGCTCTTCCCATTGCCCTGGTGTGGTGGCAATCAGGGTAATAAGGAGTTAATGGCAGCCCACAGCTGCCACTGAGCCCTAGATTAGTGATGGTAGAAGTCTATGAGACACACTCATCAGTAATTTTTAAGTGAAAGTAAATAAACACAGACACCCAAAAAATCCTTTATTTGAAATAAAAGAAATAAAGCCCCCATGTTTAAAAAAAAAAAAAAAAAAAAACAAGAAAGAAACAAATCCAAATAAGAAACCAACCTCAGCCCCAAATAAGAAACTGGACCAATAAGAAACCAACTTCAGTATCAAGTTTTTTATTCCTGATGTCGAGCGATACTGGTGGGAAGATAAAGGAAATGTCTATTATTACCACATATATACCCTGCCCCCCGCAGTGACTGACAGCCGCTCAGCATTAGAACCTGTTGTCAGTCAGTGCCGAGAGCGCGGATACAACCACTGATCACTGTATACTGAGCAATGAATAAAACCTCATCGGGGCCATCCCTATGACTGAAAGCCGGACACTTATATTATATGTTTATGACCACATGTAAATATTTCTTACCTATTTTGTAACACTTATTATTTTGTATATATATGACAGGTTTTATCTGGTTGGGCCTAATAACAGATTTGGATTGACAGTGGTATTTTCCTATATTTCACACATTGCGGGGCGGGGGGGGGGGGTAGTTTCGTATTTAAGCATTTTTATTTTCATCTTCCTTCCCTTGTAACTGGGGCTGATATAATGACTCCACAGTGACCATATCCTCAGGGTGTGGGGGAGAAGGCACCGTCAGCTCTTACTACCCTGTTTCCTTGAAACCCTGAAAATAAGCCTTAGTAGGATATTTAGGGCTTTTTTGAGTATACTTAAAATATAAGCCCTACTCCAAAAATAATCCCTAGTTAAAGTTCCATAGTGAAGTGTCCAAGCAGCTAAAACGTTTAAGAATATAGCAGGACTCGTCATCAAAGAAAGCAGATGCCCCCAAAAGATAGCGGACACCCTCAAAAGAAAGCAGACGTCCCCCCCCAAAAAAATCGCACTTACTAGACACCAAACAATTACAATTGATAAGTACCGATGGTAGATGGGCTCTCACACAGAGATCTGTGTCGCTGTCAGGCCCCTCGCTGTTCCAGCTGCAGAGGCAGTAATAAACCGTCTTTGCCTTATGTAGAGATGGACGGATTTCCTCTCCGTTGCTACGTTTGTGTATAGATGCACTGCTATGTAATGACATTGTAGAGTAGGCGTCCGATGGCCCGGACGTGTAAAGTCTACGAGCTCCAAAACCAGTTTAGAATATCTAAACTTTTTTATTTACATAATTTTTCTAGTTTAGGAGTGAAATATAATGTGGGCACATTTTGTAATTGGGTTAATTTTCACTATTTTGCTGCCTTCATACAAGAAATGGGTGGTAAATTGTGCGTGTCAGCGAGTGCACAGATCCGTACGCCATGTGTGGTCCCTCTTCTTCTGTTAGAAACAAGAATACATCGAATCCTAATTCCATTGCCCTGTTCTTAACCGACAAACTGGGAATTTTTTTATTTTTGTTCTTTCATATTTCCTCCCCGCCACCACCGCCGCAACCATCAGCCCAGAGCCTATGGCTCCCAGCCCACCGGAATGGGCACAGTTTCTGTCCCAGTCCATGGAAAAACTGTCACAGAACCTGGTGCTGGCTATGCAATGTCGTCCTCCACACCCTTCTGGGCCCCTGGACGGAACGCAGCCTGAGGATACCCCTATGGAGGGGCCTTCTGAGGTAATTCGGGCCCATGCTTCACCGGTTGCAGGGATCAGAAAAAGAGCACACGGCCGGGTGTCTCCAGCACTCTCTCATGGCCCCCATGGCTCTCCCTCGGGAGCACACAGGGCAGGCTCTCCCACACGCTCCACGGCTTCTGAAGAGCCGGAGGAGGGAGAATGCTGTTTGTACCAGGATGATTCCTTGGTTTCACCCTCCCCAGATGATCAAACTGCAATAGACTCCCTTAGGCTATGTGCGCACTAGGCGTTTTTGCCGCGTTTTTAGCGGCGTTTTTTACCGCGTTTTTGTGCTGAAAACGCAGTGACATTGCTTCCCCAGCAATGTCAATGGGTTTTCAGAAGTGCTGTCCTCACACAGCGTTTTTTTTTAGCTGCGTTTTTGTGGTGACCACAAAAACGCAGCATGTCAATTATTTCTGCGTTTTCCACTGCGTTTTTCACTCATTGAATTCAATGAGATGTTAAAAACGCAATGAATAACGCATATAGCCGCGTTTCTATGACTAAAAACGCAGCTATAAACGCAAGGGGTGGGTACTACAGTGACGTGTACAGGAAGAGGATTCCTTCTGTTGGTAAACACAGAAGCAGGAATCCTCCCGGTACCGTCACCGCTGCCTCCACCTCCCGTCCTGTGCATGTCAGCTCCGTGCGGTGCCATGTCTGGGCGGGAGGTGGAGGCAGCGGCGAAAACCAAAGTGAACAGTAGAAAAAAAAAAAATGTCATATACTCACCTGTCCGCAGGGTCCCGGTGCCATGCCCGCTCCCAGCTCCTCCCGGTCCCGCCGCTCTGGCTGTGTGCAGTCTCCCCGGGGCAGGACCTTGCTTGCAGGACCTGGCGCTGATCACTTGATGCAGTCACCTGACGCATCAGCTGATCGCGGTGTCGCCGGCTTTTTCGCGCCCGGCCGGCTATCAGCTGATCCTGCCGTCAGGGGACTTCATCAGCTGATTACCGGCAGCTCCGGCAGCGATCGTATAGGATCAGACTCCTGTCCAATCGATCGCTCCAGGAGCTGCCGGTAATCACCACAGCACATAAGTGAGTATTATTTTTTTTTTTTTTTCTACTGATGCATCAGCTGATTGTATAAAAGCCGATTATACAATCAGCTGATGTGTGATGGGATTCAGGCACTTGATCCTGACACATCATCTGATCGCTTTGCCTTCCAGCAAACCGATCAGATGATATTGGATCCTGATTGGACGGCGCGGGACCCTAACCCAGGATTACTGCGGAGGGGGGGGGTTCTTTATTTCAATAAAGATGGAGTCACTAATTGTGTTGTGTTTTATTTCTAATAAAAATATTTTTCTCTGTGTTGTGTTTTTTTTTTATCATTACTAGAAATTCATGGTGGCCATGTCTAATATTGGCGTGACACCATGAATTTCGGGCTTAGGGCCAGCTATACAGCTAGCCCTAACCCCATTATTACCTAGCTAGCCACCCGGCTTCAGGGCAGCTGGAAGAGTTGGATACAGCGCCAGAAGATGGCGCTTCTATGAAAGCGCCATTTTATGGGGTGGCTGCGGACTGCAATTCGCAGTGGGGGTGCCCAGAAAGCATGGGCACCCTGCACTGTGGATTCCAATCCCCAGCTGCCTAGTTGTACCCGGCTGGACTCAAAAATTAGGCGAAGCCCACGTCATTTTTTTTTAAAATTATTTCATGAAATAATTTAAAAAAAAGGGCTTCTCTATATTTTTGGTTCCCAGCCGGGTACAAATAGGCAGCTGGGGGTTGGGGGCAGCCCGTACCTGCCTGCTGTACCCGGCTAGCATACAAAAATATGGCGAAGCCTACGTCATTTTTTTTTTTCTTTTTGGGCAAAAAACTGCATACAGTCCTGGATGGAGGATGCTGAGACTTGTAGTTCTGCAGCTGCTGTCTGCTCTCCTGCATACACTAGTGAATGGAGGATGCTGAGACTTGTAGTTCTGCAGCTGCTGTCTGCTCTCCTGCATACACTAGTGAATGGAGGATGCTGAGACTTGTAGTTCTGCAGCTGCTGTCTGCTCTCCTGCATACACTAGTGAATGGAGGATGCTGAGACTTGTAGTTCTGCAGCTGCTGTCTGCTCTCCTGCATACACTAGTGAATGGAGGATGCTGAGACTTGTAGTTCTGCAGCTGCTGTCTGCTCTCCTCCATACACTAGTGAATGGAGGATGCTGAGACTTGTAGTTCTGCAGCTGCTGTCTGCTCTCCTGCATACACTAGTTCTGCAGCTGTCTGCTCTCCTGCATACAATGAACATTTTGAAGAAAGAAATGACATCAGACCTTTTTTTTTTTTTTTTTTTTTTTTTATCAACAATCTTTAATGGCATTGTGCACTGATTAAAAACGCAGTGAGCAAAAACGCAGCAAAAAACGCACCAAATCGCGGCAAAAACGCATGCGTTTTTGCCGCGTTTTTTTAGCCGCGGGTGCGTTTTTTAGACAAAAACGCACATAAAAACGCAGCGTGAAAAAAACGCCTAGTGCGCACATAGCCTTATAGCAGCAATCAACCAAACTCTGCATGTGGAGGATCCCCCATCCACTACCACTGACCATGCGGTCTCCTTTAAGAGGGCAAGGAAACCCCAAAAAGTTTTTCGCTGATCACCCAGAGTTTCAGGATATCCTCACAAAGCAAAGGGAGAAGCCTGACAGGCGCTTCGGTAACCGTAAACTTATGGAGTCCCGGTACCATTTTGCCTCACCTGCCAGTAAGGGCTGGGCCGATCCGCCCTCGGTCGACCCCCCCCGGTCTCCCGCCTTGCCACAAAGACGCTCCTGTCTTTACTCTATGGTTCCTCCATCAAGGACCTGACAGACAGACAGGTAGAGCACCTCGCCCGCTCTGCCTTTGAGGCTGCGGGTTCCTCCCTCTCGCCCTCCTTTGCCTCTGTGTGGGTCACAAAGGCGATCTTGGTCTGGGCAGAATCCCTTAACACTTCGCTTGAGGAATCCCAGTTCCCTCATACCTTCACAGAGGTAACAGCTCAAATTGCCGCTGCGGTGGAGTATCTCATGCAGGCCTCCATGGACGCTGCTACCTGCGCAGCTTTTGCCGCCTCAAATACCATAGCCATCCGTAGAGCTCTCTGACTCCGACAATGGCGAGTGGACTCTGCCTCCAAGAAGTCTCTCACGGGCCTTCCCTTTTTTCCAGACCGATTGTTTGGCGAACGTCTGTACAAGCTCATTTCTGACGCCACGGGAGGAAAGAGTACCTCCCTCCCCCACCTGAAGTCCAGGACGACCTTCACCAGACGTCCACAGTCCTCATTCCGCTCCTTTCGGAACTCATTTGGTTGGTCGACGTCCCGCTCTGCCCCCGCCACTAACCGCGGACTACGCAGGGACCGACCTTCTCAGCTCTACCCGAAACCCACTTCGTCATGGCAGCCTAGACCGAAACAGTCCAGGACTAGGGAGACTCGTCCACGACGATTTCCCCCCTCATGACTCCTTCGGCGCCCCGGAAGACACACTCATTGTAGGAGGTCGACTGCGGCTCTTTCAACACATTTGGGCTGCCGCCTCAGACGACAAATGGGTGCAAGACCTTGTGTCTTCCGGTTACCACATAGAATTTCGGACCTGACCCCCGAGTCGGTTCTTTCTCTCAAACCCCCCAAAGACTCGAAAATGACGCAAGGCTTTTTTCTCAGCAATCCACTCGCTCCAAACAGCAGGAGTGATAATACCTGTCCCGGACGACGAGAAGTTCAGGGGTTTTTTATTCCAACCTCTTTGTGGTCCCCAAAAAGGATGGGTCAGTTCGACCCATCCTGGACCTCAAACACCTGAACAAACATGTGCACATACGGAGATTCAGAATGGAGTCCCTAAGGTCCATTATTGCATCCATAGTCAAAGGGGAATTCCTCGCTCCATAGATATCAAGGACGCGTACCTGCACATACCCATCTCCCCACATCACCAAAAGTTCCTCCGCTTCGCAGTTCAGGACTCCCATTTTCAATTCGTAGCCCTACCCTTCGGCTTTGCCACCGCACCAAGGGTCTTCACCAAAGTCATGGCGGCCGCCATGAGCGTCCTTCACGCCAGGGGAGTAGTCGTTCTCCCTTACTTGGACGACCTCCTCATCAAGGCCCCTTCCTTCCGCGACTGCTCAACCAGCGTACAGATCACCGTGGACACCCTATCCCGCTTAGGGTGGCTACTGAATCTAGACAAATCATCCCCGGTCCCATCACGATCCATCACCTTCCTGGGCATGTCCCTGGACACCCGTCGGGGCTTGATCTATCTCCCTCAGGACAAGGCGATCGCTCTTCGACAAGCGGTACGCTGCCTTCTACGTCCTCCGTCTCGCTCCATTTGATTCAGCATGAAGGTGCTCGGAAGGATGGTGGCGGCTATGGAGGCAGTACCCTTTGCTCAACTGCACCTCCGCCCACTGCAACTAGCCCTTCTAGCTGCCTGGGACAAGAGCCCCTTCTCCCTGGACAAACATCTTCACCTGACGCCTTCAGTCAGGTATGCACTCCGCTGGTGGCTTCGGTCCTCATCCCTATCGAAGGGGAGATCTTTTCTCCCAGTGAACTGGCTGGTCCTGACCACGGACGCCAGCCTCCTAGGCTGGGGAGCAGTGTACCGGCACCACACTGCTCAAGGACGTTGGACGCCCCAGGAGTCTTCCCTACCCATAAACATCCTGGAAATCCGCGCGATCTTCCTCGCGCTCAAGGCGTTCTGCCCTCTGCTAGCGGGTCGTCAGATTCGAGTCCAATCGGACAATGCGACAGCTGTAGCCTATATCAATCAGCAGGGGGGCACCCGCAGCAAAACGGCTTATCTCGAGGCCCACCAGATCCTCAGCTGGGCCGAATCTACGGGGTCAGTGATATCACCGGTACACATACCGGGAGTAGAGAACTGGGCAGCAGACTTTCTAAGTCGCCAAGGCCTGGCCGCCGGAGAGTGGTCTCTCCACCCAGAAGTGTTCCTACACATCTGCACTCGCTGGGGTACACCAGACGTGGATCTAATGGCCTCAAGGTTGAAAGCAAAGGTACCCGCGTTCATAGCCAGGTCACGCGACCCGCAGTCCATCGGCGCGGATGCTCTAGTCTGCTCCTGGCACCACTTCCGCCTGCCTTATATATTTCCACCTCTACACCTGCTGCCGCGGGTAATCAGGAAGATCAAGGCAGAGGGAGTCCCGGTGATTCTGATAGCACCGGACTGGTCCAGGCGCGCCTGGTACGCCGAATTAGTACAAATGCTGGCAGACGTACCGTGGCGCTTTCCAGACATCCCAGACTTGCTGATCCAAGGGCCCATTTCCCATCAGAACTCCAGAGCCCTGAAGCTGACGGCATGGTCATTGAGACCTGGGTGTTAACAAGAGCGGGATTCTCCCCCGTGGTTATCTCCACCATGATCAGCGCCCGAAAGCCTGCGTCATCCCGCATTTACCACCGTACGTGGAAAATCTTCCTTTCATGGTGCAGGGAAACTAACGTCCAGCCTATGCCTCTGGCCATCCCCAGAATTCTCGACTTTCTGCAGTCTGGCTTGCAAGCGGGGTTGGCTCTCAGTTCCCTTAAAGGGTAGGTCTCAGCGCTCTCAATCTTCTACCAATGCCGCCTGGCTCAAAAACCGCAAGTCAAGACCTTCCTCCAGGGCGTTTCCCATCTAGTTCCCCTGTACAAACGGCCGCTGGACCCATGGGACCTCAATCTCGTTCTGGACGGTCTCCACAGGTCCCCCTTTGAATCTCTCAAGGTATCCTCCCTTGCTCTTCTGTCCTGGAAGGTAACATTCCTGGTGGCAATTACGTCCATCAGACTGGTTTCGGAGCTGGCAGCACTCTCTTGCTGCGAGCCTTTTCTGATCTTTTACCAGGACAAGGTGGTTCTGCGCCCCCTTCCGGATTTTCTTCCAAAGGTTCCTACCCCGTTTCATTTGAACGAAGACATTGTTCTGCCTTCCTTTTGTCCACACCCAGTTCATAGGGTGGAAAGGTCTCTGCATTCGTTAGACCTCGTCAGAGCTCTCAGATATTACATACCCAGGACAGCCCCCTTTAGGAAAACGGACTCTTTGTTCGTCATTCCTGAGGGGCCTAAGAAGGGACAGGCAGCTTCAAAGCCAACTCTGGCTCGCTGGATTCACTCTGCGATCCAGGAAGTCTACCGCTTGCAACTCAAGCCCATTCCTAGTGGGCTGCGGGCTCATTCCACGCGAGCAGTTGGCGCTTCGTGGGCCATTCGGTATCAGGCTTCAGTGGAACAGGTGTGTAAGGCTGCGAACTGGTCTAGCCTACATACTTTTCAAAGCATTACAGAGTCCATACCCAGGTTTCAGCTGAGACAAATCTGGGTAGGAAAATTCTGCAAACGGCAGTAGAGCACCTCTCTCAGTAGGCGCTCCAGGCTGTCTGGGACTGGTTCTTCGTCCTTGGGTTGTGTTGTCTTTCTTTTATTTTTCCCACCCATGGTCCTGTGTCCCCCCAATGAGGCGTCAGAGAAAAACGGATTTTTGTGTACTCACCGTAAAATTGTTTTCTCTTAGCCATCATTGGGGGACACAGCACCCACCCTGTTGCCCTGTTGGGCTTTGGTTCTTTCAGTACCTTATTTGGTTATGACTTTTTTCTCATGTTCCTCCGTTGAGATAAGTTCTTACTATTTTCTTTTTCTCCTACTACTTGTGTACTAAAACTGAGGTTGCCTGGCCCGGCCAGGGGGTGTATGCTGCAGAGGAGGAGCTAATGTCTTTTGCATCTACTTAGTGTCCTCCTATTGATAGGCAGCGTAACACCCATGGTCCTGTGTCCCCCAATGATGGCTAAGAGAAAACGATTTTACGGTGAGTACACAAAAATCCGTTTTTTATTTTTCTGCTCATATTGCCGTATGAAGGATTGTGTTTTTTATCATAAAGATAATGTGTTACTTTTACAGTTGTACTATTTACATAGCACATTTCATGATAAACATTTTTTCCTACCCAAATAATATCTTCCCTTCATTATTATCACTATTATATCATTAATTTTACATATCGGCTCATCTCCTTCCCATTCAGGTCCCTACAATATCGGATCCTCTCAGTGGAGATCTTCTATATAAGAGAATTCTCCTGATCGCCCCGTGAAGGATGGATATGGACAGGGACAAGATGGCGGAGAGGATATTACACCTCACCCTAGAGATCCTCCTCCGGCTTACTGGAGAGGTGAGAGATTCTGATGACGTCACATTACATCATTCTTATCTATGGGAATAACAGATGGACAGAACTGGAGAGGTGAGGACTCTGGAAATGTCTGGAGTGAGATTTATTACTGTGTCTCTCCATAACCAGGATTACACAGTAGTGAAGAAGACCTCTAGTGAGCGCTGTCAGGCCCCTGTGTCTGAGGGATGGGGAAGACCCCTGAGTCCAATCACGGGGCCTCCACCTCACCCCCCGATACATGAGGACATCAATGACCAGAAGATCCTAGAACTCACCTACAAGATGATTGAGCTGCTGACTGGAGAGGTGACACTGCTGGGAATGCTGGGACATTATACAGTAACGCTATGAAGGGATCGGGGGTGACGGTATCATTGTATGTGTCAGGTTCCTATAAGGTGTCAGGACGTCACCGTCTATTTCTCCATGGAGGAGTGGGAGTATTTAGAAGGACACAGAGAACTGTACAAGGACGTCATGATGGAGGTTCCCCAGCCCCTCACATCACCAGGTAATAGACAGGACTAAATACACACGGCCTATAATTATCTGTATGTAAGGAATGAATTCAGTCCCTGTATGTGTCTCCTCCAGTTCTATCCAGTAAGAGGACAACACCAGAGAGATGTCCCCGTCCTCTTCTCCCACAGGACTGTAAACAAGAAGATCCCGATGTTCCTCAGGATGTGTTTCCTCCAGCTCTATCCAGTAAGAGATATCTACTCATGTGCTTTCTGCACTAATTTTGTGTTTACATTTTTAGGTGTTTTTCTGTGGGGTTTTTTTCAGCTGTATTTTCTTTCCTTCTGCTTCTTCTGCTCTTTGTTTCTAGTGTCTTCTCTATGTCATTATGAAGGCAACTCAAAGACCTGCAGAGGGTTCATGATTACTGTGTTTCCCAGTAAATAAGACCTACTCCAAAATTAAGCCCTAGTTACAGTCATGGCCAGTGTTGGGAGGAGTCAAACTGCGCATATTCTTAAGAACCCCACTCTCTTAGGGTCCTCATCAGTTGTATTCTAAGGTTAATTGTTTAAGAACCTTTGATGGCTTCAAAGTCATGTGACATGATGTAACCAAAGGTCTCTTAATTGCAGGAGTCTAAAAGAACTGAACAGAAGACAGGCTGGCATGCAGGACTGGCATTAGGGTATAGTGAGAGCAAACTGGGCAATTTCACAGGTCTCCCATTCTCTTTGGGGCCCCAGTGTTTATATGCCAATTAAAGGACTGCTTAAAGACCTTTTTGACATCACGACCAAAGGTCTCATTTGCAGGAGTCTAAAGCAGAAGAGGAGACAGGCTGGTGTGTGTGTGTGTGTGTGTGTGTGTGGGTGTGTGGTCACGCCAGTTTTAACCAGCTTTACAAAAATTGGCAAAGCTTGGCCAGAACAAGGGTGTGATGCCACCTCTTCTCTAATTCGTATCAAACTGTGGCGTTCCCTATGCCAGAGATCTCACTCCCGTCCCTGATGTCATTTTTCAGTGTCCATCGCCGGTCTTGATGAATTGGAGCCCTAATGTTTATCTGCACAGACAGCAAGACACTGCTACCTGCTTTGGTTACAAAGCCTAAAGGCCCTGTCACACACACAGATAAATCTGCGGCAGATCCGTGGTTGCAGTGAAATTGTGGACAATCAGTGCCAGGATTGTGGCTGTGTACAAATGGAACAATATGTCCATGAGTTCACAACAACCACAGATCTGCCAAAGATATATCTGTGTGTGTGACAGGGCCTTAAGGATATGAATATAACAAATGGCACTTCCTTGAAATGGAGAATATTGTGTAGATGGAAAGGGGTGCACTTAGTAGGTTCCAAAGCCAAGAAACTAAATATAGACACAAGGCACTCCCAAAATTCTTGATGCTGTGATTTTATTTATCAGTGGATGTGCATAAATAACGTTTTCGGTCACAGAAGACCTTCATCAGTTGCACTATATACAAAAGATTAATAAATAAAAAAATTCCTACTTCCTCAGTATACCTTTCATCATTTACGTTTTTTTTCCCCCTTTTCCTCTTACTCTCGCCGCACAATTGTGCAATAAATCAAATTAATTTTTTGTATATAATTTTTTGTATATATTTGTCATTTTATGTATATATATTGTATTCTGCACTGTCCATTTTCCTCTTTATTGTATACATTTTTGTATTATTGACATCATGTATTTTGAAATTTTTATTTAAATTTTTTTTTTATTTATTAATCTTTTGTATATAGTGCAACTGATGAAGGTCTTCTGTGACCGAAAACGTTATTTATGCACATCCACTGATAAATAAAATCACAGCATCAAGAATTTTGGGAATGCCTTGTGTCTATACTTAGGGCCTTAAGGATAGACCATCAACTTCATAGTCCCGGACATCTTCGTTAAATTTCCAGCATCTGTCCTTAACTATTTTATTTTCGTCTTCGAAAAAAATCTCTTTGAACTTGTCTATGTTGTGGACCAATGTCACAGAGATGTTTGCAGATTATTTAACTGTCAAGGCGGTGTCAGGATCTGTGGAAACTACACTCTGCCTGCTAACTTCTCTGATGTCCGTGAGCAGTGCAGGGAGACACAGGCATCAAACCACAGACAGGCAGGCTAGCAAGAGTTATTCTCTGCTGGGCTGCTAGTTAGTGTCTTTGATCACATGCTGCAGGAAGCCAGTATCATTCTCTCCCCTTCTGTATATGCGGTTGGACTATTCCATTAATGCCAGCTATAGTTTACCTATACTGGTCTGGTGAGGTGTTATGATGCAGACTAACAGGTGGTTGTTGTACATTATTGCTGTGAACTGTTGTGGTGTTAACCTTTGATGTCCTTTTGATACTGCCTTCCTGCTCTTACTTTTCTCCTTAGTCTCTCACTGTTTGTTTCTGTGAGTTTGCAGCGTGCCTAAAGGTACCGTCACACATAACGAGATCGCTAGCGAGATCGCAGTTGCGTCACGGTTTTGGTGACGCAGTAGCGATCCCGTTAGCGATCTTGTTATGTGTGACACCTACCAGCGATCAGGCCCCTGCTGTGAGATCTCTGGTCGTTGCAGAATGGTCCAGGCCATTTTCTTCAAAGGCGATGTCCTGCTGAGCAGGACACATCGCTGTGTTTGACACTGTGTGACAGGGTCACAGTGACTGCTGAGATCGTTATACAGGTCGCAACTGCAACCTGTATTGATCTGCATCGCTGGTAAGATCTGACTGTGTGACATCTCACCTGCGACCTCCCAGCGACTTACCTGCGATCCCTATCAGGTTGCATCGTTTTCGGGATCGCAGGTAAGTCGTTGTGTGTGACTGGGCCTTTAGTTTTAGTTTTCCCGTCTGTCTTAATCTTTATTTCCATCATACTCCTTCACATTCCTTCCCTGGGAAATCACAGATTAGATCTAGTCAGGAGAATAGTGAGGTACAGTACAAGGGCATCTCCACCTTCAGGGGTAATCCAGAGATTAGGGACCCCTTAGGGCCTCCTAGCGTGAGGAACAGTATATGAGCCGACTGTCCTTCGTTATTCTGCAGTCACATTGTGACAATCAGTCAGATTATTTACTGTAGCACATTCCAGAGAACTGGTGCTACTGGAGAGATATCCTGGAGACAGGAATAGGAGGTCTGAATTAACGAAAATGTATCTCTTAGATCTCAAAATTGGAAAACAGATTCAGAATGATTTTTTCCCTAATTTAATTTCTGATGTTATGGTATAAAAAAAATAAATGTACTTTCAAGATAATATCATTAAAAACTAGTAACATTGTGTTTATTTTTAGCAGATGACTGTCTTGGGAGTTCAGATGGAAATCTAATATCTTCAGAATTTATAATAGATGATGAAAGTATTACACATGATACATATGAAGAGCATGCTGGTATCCCAGATATACTTCCAGTCCTTCCTCAGATGATAGAGCTTTCTGATCTTTTCAAACAAGTCCAAAATTCCAATGGAGCACAGAATTTTAAGCAAAATAAAAGTTACAGAAGGGATGTGGAACAAGAAACGGCTTCTACAAGGGAGAAACCATTTTTATGTTCAAATTGTGGGAAATGTTTTACCAGGAAATCACATCTTGTTAACCATCAAAGATCTCATACAGGGAAGAAGCCATTTTCATGTTCCGAATGTGGGAAATGTTTTATTCAGAAATCAGATCTTGTTAGGCATCAAAGATCTCACACAGGGGAGAAGATGTTTTCATGCTCAGAATGTGGTCAATGTTTTACTAGGAAACCAGGTCTTGTTAGGCATCAAAGATCTCACACAGGGGAGAAGCCATTTTCATGTTCAGAATGTGGGAAATGTTTTATTCAGAAATCAGATCTTGTTAGGCATCAAAGATCTCACACAGGGGAGAAGATGTTTTCATGCTCAGAATGTGGTAAATGTTTTACTAGGAAACCAGGTCTTGTTTACCATCAAAAAAATCACACAAAATAAATCATTTTTATGTTCTGAATGTGGAAAATGTAATTCTCAGAAATCAGATCATGTTAAACATGTGAAGAAGCCGCACAAGGAAAGAACTTTTTTCATGTTGTAAATAATTAAAATGTTTAACTGGTAAATCAAGTCTTGCCGACATCAGAAAACCAACAGAGTGCAGCAGTCATTATTGTTTTTAGAATCTGGCAAATGTTTTTTATCCTTAATCAGGGCCTGTTGTCAGATGAATCACACGGGAGAAGCCATCATGATGTACCATAATTCAAAGGGTTTTATCAAAAAATCGGCTACAATTGCTCAAGTAAGAATTGGTGAGGGAAAGAAACATTTTCTTTCTTTTTAAACTTATCGTATTTTTGGACCATAAGACAAGCCTAGGTTTTAAAGAAGGAAAATAGGGAAAAAGATTGAAGCAAAAAATGTGGTCATGCCGCACTGATAGGTGGGATTTGCTGCTGACACTGTTACGGGGGGTGCCATCCTCCAATTTCTAGCACAATGATGACTTTCCCTTTAAATAGTGCTTATCACAAATCTGTGGCTGCCTTTTTTATTTACTAATACAGTGGAGAGCCGCAGATTAGTGAATTTTCTACATATGATCCAGTACCAAAACTTTTGGAATTGTCCCTAATGTCCCCCGAAGGAACTTCCAGGTTGTGAGATCCCACAACCCTTAGCAGTGTGAGCTCTACGAACCCAGAGAGAGCCTTTAGGAACATTTGTAAAATGTTTTGATACTGGATTATATTTAGATAATTAACTAATCTCAGATTGCCCATTGCTTTATTTACTAAAAAGCGCAGCCCCAGATTGGAGATAGGAACTCTTAAATATATCACATTGTATATAATTGCATTTCCAAACTTGTTGTTTTGTTAATAAATGCTTGTAAAACATATATTCTTCATGCCTATCTTTATCTATTGTTTAGATGTGATGATTTTGCCTCATCTCTGGAGTATATATTTCACACACAAATAGTGAGGGGTTGTCACATAGGTGTCACGGTCGGCTGACAATCCATTGACAACACGAGTTGTCTGTTTCTGCAGCAGCGGACTCTATGACCCTGGGAACCTGTCAGGTTTTTCCTCTGTTGCCAGCTTCTGACTTTCTTTAGAAACCTCACCCTGGGATGCTTTGGGTGTGGTTTATAGTTGTTCCTGGCTGTGGTCTGCAGTGGTTGTCTCCTCTTGTATTTCCAGATATTTCTGTGGTAGCTGCTCCTAAGAAAAGTATAAAATAGTATTCTATGCCACTTCAAGTTATTCAAAAAGGATATAGATAGGGTAAAATAGGGTAAAGACCGAAAGGAAACGTAAAGACCACGTGGGCCCGCTCATTTCATATGCACGCCCATCCTCCTGCCCATCTCTCAGCGCTGAAGCCGTCACTGACCGGTGGGCGGGGTGATGGGCGGGGGGTGCGCGCATAATTAACAGCCGGCCGTGATCACCCCTGGCAACTACAGCCTGGAGTGATCATGTGCGGCTGTATTCACTGCCCCCCACGCATCATCATCAGCGCGGGGTGCAGTGAATAAGTACGGCATACTCACCAGACACTTCCGTGCAGCACCGCGATCTCCTCCAGTCTGCCGGTCAGCTGATCTGTGTAGAAAGCAGTGAGCACAGCTATGACGTCATCGCTGTGCGCCGCTAGTCATGCAGGTCAGCTGACCGGCAGACTGGAGGAGATCGCGTGCTGCACGGAAGTGACCGGCGATGGCTCCACGCTGGTAAGCGGTGCTGCTGCCACCACAGACTGGAGGACGAGTGATGCTGCACGGAAGTGACCGGTGATGGCTCCACACAGATAAGCGGTGCTGCTGCCGCCACAGACAGGGGGA
This sequence comes from Anomaloglossus baeobatrachus, assembly GCF_048569485.1. Classification (NCBI taxonomy): domain Eukaryota; kingdom Metazoa; phylum Chordata; class Amphibia; order Anura; family Aromobatidae; genus Anomaloglossus; species Anomaloglossus baeobatrachus. The sequence goes on along the minus strand of NW_027441813.1, from coordinate 508,849 downwards.
GGAGCAATGCTGCATGGAGCGAGGAAAGGTGAGTATAAACGTTTATTGTTTTTTGTGTGATACAGGATACATGCCTTATAGGAGCATGGGGTAATATAGCAGCACAGGGCCATATAGGAGCACGGGGCCATATAGGAGCATGGGGTAATATAGCAGGATGAGGGTATATTGCAGCATGGGGCCATATAGCAGGATGGCAGTATATAGCAGGATGGGGGTATATAGCAGGATGAGGGTATATAGCAGGATGGGGGTATATACCAGGATGGCAGTATATAGCAGGATGGGGCATATACCAGGATGGGGTACCTTAGCAGAGAATTTGGGGACATTACCCCCATAATAGTGTCAGCAGCAGATCCTCGTCCCATAACAGTGTGTCATGACCACATTTTTTGCTTAAAATTTTTTTTTCCTATTTTCCTCCTCTAAAACCAGGGTGCGTCTTATGGTCCGGTGCGTCTTATCGTCCGAAAAATACGGTAAATGATGTGCATATAAAATATTTGTGGCACAGCTACAAATAAAATAAGTGAACACAAAAGCCCCGGCCTGCGGCTGATGTCTGGAATACACAGTATGATATTACTTATATTTCAATGGTAGCAGGAAATAATCCTTGAATAAAAATATATTAACCCTTTCACCCCCGGGGCGGTTTTCCGGGGTTTTTTTTTTCCTCTCTTCCGAGAGCCTAACTTTTTTATTTTTCCATCACTCTTATCATATGAGGGCTTATTTTTTGCGGGACGAGTTGTACTGTTAAATAAAACCATAAGTTTTACCATATAATGTACTGTAAAACAGCAAAAAAAATTTCAAGTGTGGAAAAACTGCAAAAAAAGTGCGATCACACAATAGTTTTGGGGATATTTTATTCACCATGTTCACTATATGGTAAAACTGATGTGTCGCTGTGATGCCTGAGATCGGTGCAACTTTGTAGACACCAAACATATATAGGGTTACTTGTATCTAAGGGGTTAAAAAAATTCACAACTCTGTCTAAAAAAAGTGGTGCACGTTTGCGCCATTTTCTGAAACCCGTAGAGTTCTCATTTTTCTGGATCTATGGCTCAGTGACGGCTTATTTTTTTCCGTCTTGAGCTGACGTTTTTAACGGTACCATTTTTGCACAGATGCTACGTTTTGATCGCCTGTTATTGCATTTTGCGCAAAATTTGCGGCGACCAAAAAACTTAAATTTTGGCGTTTGGAATTTTCTTGCCGTTACGCCGTTTACTGATCAGATTACATGATTTTATATTTTGATAGATCTGCCTTTCTGAACGCGGTGATACCATATGTGTATGTTTATTTTTTTAACCCTTTACTTTTCAATGCGGTGAATGGGGGCTGATTTGAACTTTTGTTTTTTTTATTATTTTAAATTTTTTTAAACTTTTTCTTTTTATTTTACTAGTCCCCCTAGGGGACTATAACGATCAGCAATCTGATCGCTCTACCATATCTGCATATCACAGCTCCACAGCTGAGATCTGCAGAAAAGGAGCTCTCCTGTTACACACCGCAGTCTGCCGGGTGTAAGAGGAAGTGACTCATAATAGCTACAGGTGACACAAGTGGCATCACATGACCCTGTGCTACCATGGCAACCACCGTAAGTCACCTGATCATGTCACGTGACTTCCGATCGGGGCAGGGTAAGTGATCTTAATTGCGACACACATATACATCACGTTGCCAGATTTTGGCAGCGAGATGTAAGGGGTTAATAGTCGTGGGTGGAACGCGATTCCACTGACGACTAGCAGGCACTCATGTCAGCTGTTGTAATCAGCTGATATGTGTGTGGATCGCCGCGGGGATTAACCTCACACGATCCATAACGTACTCAGTATGTCATGTGTTGTGAAGAGTTTAAAAAATAATTTGAATTTTTACAAAAAAACTAACTCATTGGGTAAAGAAGTTGAACTGCACTCCCTGTGTCGACCCTTTACTACCCGTGCCCACAACACCGCCAGATACATTGGGAGAATGTGAAAAAGATAGAGAAGATGTGGAAATTCTGTCATTTTAATTAAGTTAACTCTACCCAGATATGAAAAACTGAAGATTCTCCATGTAACCAGAGTGGATTCTAAATTGTCGATACAGTTTGATATTAGTATTATATAATCTGGCCGGGAGCCTCGTCACTTTCACTGCCAGATATTGTAAAGAGCAGGTAGTCCACTGGCAGGGAGAACTCGATGCCCACAATGGCCTAGGGTGCCTCGTAGAATCATTACCTGTTTTATCCCAGTTAATAATATAACCCGATAAGTCACCCATTACTTCTACGTCTTGTATAAGTGAACCTAGGACTTGATTAGGGTTGGCTATGATCAGTAAGAGGTCATCTGCGAATGCAGCAATTTTTAACTTCCTAGAGTCAGTCTTGAGTCCCCTAAAGGTAGGGGTCTGCAACAGATAACATAGTAAAGGGTCAATAGAGAGGTTATATAAAGGAGGTGACAACAGGCACCCCTGTTTGACTCCTCAGAAGATGTCTATTGGTGGTGTGATATAACTATGTACTGTCACACAGGTGATTGCATTTGTGTGTAGGTATTGAATATATTGTTGGAATTTTGGACCGAATCCTCCCCTACCTAAAACTTCATATAAGAAGGATCATGCTACTTTGTCAAAGGCCTTTTATCATCCAGACTCACCAGTATTGCAGCCGGTTGCGATGGATCTTGGGTAAGGACAGTAGCCGTGACCGCAAATTGTATGTTTACCACACTGCTTCACCCTTGGGTAAAACTCGTCTGGGCCTCGCAGAGAAGACCCAGCAGTAGGACCTGTAAGTGGCTTGCCAGAATTTTCGCTAACAGTTTATAATTGTGGTTGAGAAGTGAGATAGGGTAGTAAGACTGAGGCAGTTGTAGGTCTTTATTTGGTTTAGGGATAACTATGGTGCGTGAATCAGTGTACCGGTCTATGGGGATCCCTTGGAGGAAAACTACATTTAAAAGATTAGTAAGGATGGATATCAGGTCAGGGGATAAAATCTTATGATATTCAGCGGTATAACCATCAGGGCCTGGAAATCTGCCATTAGACGCGCCTGCTATGGCTTGTCTTACTTTATCCTTTGTTATCCTTCAGTCTAGCATCTCCTGTTGCTCACTAGTCAGGGAAACATCTGTCTTTTTATAGTAATGCTTCAAAGAACAAGCTGCAAACAATGACATATCACCCTGGCTTTAACATATAAATCCCTTAATTCCCAGCTCACCAGATAAGGAACTTGTGACCATTATCTATTATAAATAAAGGCTACTTTACACACTGCGATATCGGTCCCGATATCGCTAGTGTGGGTACCCGCCCCCATCTGTTGCGCGACACGGGCAAATCGCATCCCGTGTCGCACAACAGCCGTCACACATACATACCTGTCCGGCGACGTCGCTGTGATGGGCGAACCGCCTCCTTTCTAAGGGGGCGGTCCGTGCGGCGTCTCAGCGATGTCACTGAACCGCCGCCCAATAGCAGCGGAGGGGCGGAGCTGAGCGGGACGTAACATCCCGCCCACCTCCTTCCTTCCTCATAGCGGCCGGGAGGCAGGTAAGGGGAGCTTCCTCGTTCCTGCGGCGTCACACACAGCGATGTGTGCTGCCGCAGGAACGAGGAACAACCTCGTTACTGCTGCAGTAACGAGATTTGAGAATGGACCCCCGTGTCGCCGATTAGCGATTTTGCACGTTTTTGCAACGATGCAAAATCGCTTACCGGTGTCACACGCAACGGCATCGCTAATGCGGCCGGATGTGCGTCACGAATTCCGTGACCCCAACGACTCCGCATTAGCGATGTCGCAGCGTGTAAAGCCCGCTTTAGACTTTGTTTGGTCTTCAATAAATCTTTTGTCTTCTGCCCTATTGCCCAGACAGGAGAAGCCTAGATAAAGTCTCGACAATAACTAACGCTCCCCCTCTTCACACATCAGCAGATACAGAATCATGAGTACAGAGAACTACAATTACTGATAATATCCAGCTATTAATATGAGATTAAAATTCCTATAACATGACTTATAATGAATACAGACTATTGAAAATTAATATGAGATTAATATTTTCATAACAACCTCATGTTGTGAGCCCCTGACAGAATCCAAGACCATGGCTCCCAATGGAGCAGCTATGAACTCTTTTGGGAGAGTCCCTTTGAGGGGGTCCTGTCACACCCCTGTCCTGGGTCTGGGCTCTTCTCCCTACACCACGGTCTGCTAAACTTTCTTGTGCTCCCCATTGGGCTTTGCCAGTATCCCAGCGTGCTCCATGTGTTTGAGCTTCCTAGGCCTCTATAAAACCTATCAAGACATAAACCTGTGCCTTGGTAGTAATGGCCACGTCTCACTAAGTGACATCGCTGCTGAGTCGCGGGTTTTGTGACGCAATAGCGATCTTGCTAGCGATGTCGCTGTGTGTGACATCCAGCACCGTCCTGGCCCCTGCTGTGAGGTCGCCGGTCGTTGCTGAATGTTCTGGACCATTTTTTTTGGTCGTTGCTCTCCCGCTGTGAAGCACACATCGCTGTGTTTGACAGCGAGAGAGCAACGATCTGAATGTGCAAGGAGCAGGGAGCTGGCTTCTGCAGACGCTGTTTACCAAGGTAACACATTGGGTAACCAAGCAAAGGCTTTGCTTGGTTACTCGATATTTCCCTTGGTTACCAGCGTCCGCAGCTTCTAGAAGCCGGCTCCCTACACACGTAGCCAAGGTACACATCAGGTAACTATTAGCAAAGCACTTTGCTTAGTAACCCGATGTGTACTATGGTTACCAAGCACAGTGTCGTTACACGGGTCGCTGGTGGCTGATCTCTGATCGCTGTGGAGATCTGCCTGATTGACAGCTCACCAGCGACCATGTAGCGACGCCCCAGCGATCCCTGTCAGGTCAGATCGCTGGTGGGATCGCTGTAGCGTCGCTAAGTGTGACGGTACCTTAAGACTTTTACTTTGTATGTGCACACTACACCAATTCTCATTATGCAGTGTGATATGTATATGCACCAATACTCGTTATGCAGTGTGATATGTATATGCACCAATACTCATTATGCAGTGTGCTATGTATATACACCAATACTCATTATGCAGTGTGCTATGTATATGCACCAATACTCATTATGCAGTGTGCTATGTATATGCACCAATACTCGTTATGCAGTGTGCTATGTATATACACCAATACTCATTATGCAGTGTGATATGTATATACACCAATACTCGTTATGCAGTGTGATATGTATATACACCAATACTCGTTATGCAGTGTGATATGTATATACATTAATACTCATTATGCAGTGTGATATGTATATACATTAATACTCGTTATGTAGTGTGATATGTATATACATTAATACTCATTATGCAGTGTGATATGTATATACATTAATACTCATTATGCAGTGTGATATGTATATACATTAATACTCATTATGCAGTGTGATATGTATATACATTAATACTCATTATGCAGTGTGATATGTATACGGTATATATGTCGCATGTGTTAGATATACTTTGTATTGATTTTGTCATGTATAATGAATCTGCTGATATAAGTGTCTGTTACGTCCGATATGTTGTACATTAATGTATCATTTCTGCAAATTTAAAGAACTATGTCACACCGTGATGTGAGTCACAGTTTATGAAATCCTGGCCAAAACATCAATCTGTTTAAAGGGAACCTGTCATCAGAAATTTCGCCCAAAAGCTAAAAGATTCCCCCTCTGCAGCTCCTGGGCTGCATTCTAGGAAGGTCCCTGTTATTATTGTGCCCCATGTGAGACCAAAATAAAGCCTTTATAAAGTGGTACCTTTTTGTATGCAGCTTCTGTAAATGTGTCACGGGGGCGGGCTCTCTGCCGTCCGTTATTCTGCCTCCTGGTCCTGTATGCCGCCCCCATCGCTCCTTTCCATATCTGATGCACCGCCCACTGCTCCAGCCATCCCCGCGCATGCCCAGTGCCAGTCTCACAGGACTGAGCAGTGTGACCGCTGGTGACGTGTGCGCAGGCAAGTGATTATGGACGGGACTGTGACTGTTATCAGCAAGTACCCGCCCATAATCTCGTGAGCGCGCAAACCTCTCCAGCATTCACACTGAGCTCAGTGTAGATGCTAGACTGTATGGGCTGCTTCCAGGGATGACGTCCCTTTGTCATGTGATAGTATTTCGAACACGCCCCTATCACATGACAAAGGGACGTCATCCCTGGAAGCAGCCCATACAGTCTAGCATCTACACTGAGCTCAGTGTGAATGCTGGAGAGGTTTGCGCGCTCACGAGATTATGGGCGGGTACTTGCTGATAACAGTCACAGTCCCGCCCATAATCACTTGCCTGCGCACACGTCACCAGCGGTCACACTGCTCAGTCCTGTGAGACTGGCACTGGGCATGCGCGGGGATGGCTGGAGCAGTGGGCGGTGCATCAGATATGGAAAGGAGCGATGGGGGCGGCATACAGGACCAGGAGGCAGAATAACGGACGGCAGAGAGCCCGCCCCCGTGACGGATTTACAGAAGCTGCATACAAAAAGGTAGAACTTTATAAAGGCTTTATTTTGGTCTCACATGGGGCACAATAATAACAGGGACCTTCCTAGAATGCAGCCCAGGAGCTGCAGAGGGGGAATCTTTTAGCTTTTGGGCGAAATTTCTGATGACAGGTTCCCTTTAACACTATAAGAGATGTCAACAAATTTGCCCGACTTTTAACAGTAAAAAGCCATTTTTTCTGAAAATAAATCTGATACTGCAGTTGCATCTTGTGGAAAATGTATAGCCAATGACTTTATGGATTTGCAATATAATGGACAATGTGCCCTCCTGGACCTCCGCCATCTTCAGGGTGAGAACCATAGTAATCTGTCTGATGAGGACATCACAGCTAATTTTGGGAATCCTTCATACTATCCATTGCAATCAAGAGTTCCGCTCTTCATTTATTCCAGCAATTAGTTGAAAAAGATCTTAAAGAACTGTCTGATGATACTAACGTACTCCCTTATACAATGCAAATCTATATACATATTTATACACAGCTATCAAAGAAATAAAGAATAGAAATGTCACCAGATGATCAGATGCGGCTGGAGTTGTGGTGGTTCTGGACGCCATGTTATATCGGGATCAGGTACAAACTATGAATAATCACAGAACGTATAGGACAGTCATGGCGAACCTTTTACAGGCCGAGTGCCCAAACTGTAGCCCTAAACCCAATTTTTTTTCCGAAGTGCCAACCAATCCTATCATGTAAATAATTGATTTTAATCTTACCTTTGCAGTCTTCTCTTCAGCAGGGGGCATCACGCTCATGCATGCTTACCAACATTGAAGCTGAGCCCCTGCCCTTTCCAGACACAGCAGTTGGATTGATCTTTCTGGAAAAAATTGCAGCATATTAGACAGAGATTTTAGCCTGGAATGCAATCACATTTCACCCTCTAATCCACATCTACATTTCAAAGTCTGAACATCTTGAAATCCCATAAAGAAGTACGAGTTGATCCCCTCCCCTTTCATTGTGTAGTTATGTCCCCCTTCCTGGGCCATTTCTTGGTAAACATGTCCCCATCCTGATATATATTTCCTACATTCTGGTATATTTGTCCCCATCATGGCCCCATCCTGGTAAATATAACTCATCCTGGTAAATGTTCCCCATCCTGGTAAATGTACCCCATTCTGGCATGTTCCACCATGCTGGCAAATGTACCCCATCCTGACATATTGCCCATCCTTGTAAATGTTCCCCCATCCCGACATGTACCCCATTCCTGGTAAATGTCCTCCATCCTGGTAAATGTTCCCAATCCTGGTTAATGTACCCCCATCCAGGTAAATGTACCCCTTCCTAGCATGTACCCCCATCCTGGTAAATGTCCACCTTCCTGGCATGTTCCCCTTCCTGGTAAACGTTCCCCATCCTGGTAAATATTCCCCATCTTAACATGTTCCCCATCCTGGTAAATGTTCCCCTTCCTGGTAAATGTACCCTATCGTGGCATGTTTCCTCCATCCTGGCATGCATGTTTCCTCCATCCTGGCATGTATGTTTCCTCCATCCTGGTATGTATGTTTTCCCCATCCTGGCATGCGTGTTTCCTCCATTTTGGCATATATGTTTCTCCATCCTGGCATGCATTGTTCCCCATCCTGGCATGTTTGTTTACCCATGCTGGCATGTATGCTTCATCCATCCTGACATGTATGTTTTCCCCATCCTGGCATGCATGTTTCCTCCATCCTGGCATGCATGTTTCCCCCCCATCCTGGCATGCATGTTTCCCCCCATCCTGGCATGCATGTTTTCCTCCATCCTGGCATGCATGTTTCCTCCATCCTGGCATGCATGTTTCCTCCATCCTGGCATGTATGTTTCCCCCCATCCTGGCATGCATGTTTTCCCCATCCTGGCATGCATGTTTTCCCCATCCTGGCATGCATGTTTTCCCCATCCTGGCATGCATGTTTCCCCCCATCCTGGCATGCATGTTTTCCCCATTCTGGCATGCATGTTTCCTCCATCCTGGCATGTATGTTTCCCCCCATCCTGGCATGCATGTTTCCCCCCATCCTGGCATGCATGTTTTCCCCATTCTGGCATGCATGTTTTCCCCATCCTGGCATGTATGTTTCCTCCATTCTGGCATGCATGTTTCCCCCCATCCTGGCATGCATGTTTTCCCCATCCTGGCATGCATGTTTTCCCCATCCTGGCATGCATGTTTTCCCCATCCTGGCATGCATGTTTCCCCCCATCCTGGCATGCATGTTTTCCCCATTCTGGCATGCATGTTTCCCCCCATCCTGGCATGCATGTTTTCCCCATCCTGGCATGCATGTTTTCCCCATCCTGGCATGCATGTTTCCCCCCATCCTGGCATGCATGTTTTCCCCATTCTGGCATGTATGTTTCCTCCGTTCTGGCATGCATGTTTCCCCCCATTCTGGCATGCATGTTTTCCCCCATCCTGGCATGCATGTTTCCTCCGTTCTGGCATGCATGTTTCCCCCCATTCTGGCATGCATGTTTCCCCCCATCCTGGCATGCATGTTTTCCCCATCCTGGCATGCATGTTTCCCCCCATCCTGGCATGCATGTTTTCCTCATTCTGGCATGTATGTTTCCTCCATTCTGGCATGCATGTTTCCCCCCATTCTGGCATGCATGTTTTCCCCCATCCTGGCATGCATGTTTCCCCCCAGCCTGGCATGCATGTTTTCCCCATCCTGGCATGCATGTTTCCTCCATCCTGGCATGCATGTTTTCCCCATGCTGGCATGCATGTTCCCCCCCCCATGCTGGCATGTATGTTCCCCTTCCCCCCATGCTGGCATGTGTGTTTTCCCCCAATGCTGGCATGTATGCTCCCCCCCCATGCTGGCATGTGTTCTCCCTCCATGCTAGCATGTGTTCTCCCCCCCATGCTGGCATGTATGTTCCCCCCCATGCTGGTATGTATGTTCCCCCCCCCATGCTGGCATGTGTTCTCCCTCCATGCTAGCATGTGTTCTCCCCCCCATGCTGGCATGTATGTTCCCCCCCATGCTGGTATGTATGTTCCCCCCCCCCATGCTGGCATGCGTGTTCTCCCCCCATGCTGGCACTGGCCCCCTCATCCCCCCTTGGCACAGCGGCACACAAGTTACTGTATATATATAGAAGAAAAAAAAAAGCAACACACAGCTTACCTTCCTGCACACGCTCCCCCGCTGCGCGCTGCTGGGTCCTCAGTTCCCACGCGGCCAGAAGACGTCATTACGCCGGCGCCGCTCACTGACGCTCCTCCGTCTCCTAGGCAACAGACCTGCGGCCTGGGAGAGGAGAAGTGTGAGAGCGAGGAGAAATGTCCCTCCGCTCCAACACAGCTTTGATCTGCCGACGCGACTGCACCAGCAGATCAAAGCGGCAGGATCAGGCGACAGCACGCGCACCAGCAGAATGGGCTCTGCGTGCCCCTGGTGGCACACGTGCCATAGGTTCGCCATCACTGGTATAGGAAGTTGCCGTTTGATCCAATGTTGGTGTGAAAAAGATACACTCTAAATTGGGTGAGGAGGGTAAAGCCTTGGGGATATTTAAGGATAAATATAAGAAATATCTCATTCCTGAACAGCCGATAATTCCAGTATTTCGTGGCTTACCTAACACATACGTGTGATTCCCCCACCATTACGCCCTATTATTGCAGGAATAGGCTCTCTGAATGAAGCCCTCAGTGGTGGCTTGACGAACACGTGGGACCTTTGGTCACCAGGATTTCTGGTTATTTGAGAGACAGCACTTCAGTTCTTAATATTGTTGATAAATTTATATGGGAGAGACATTTTTCATTCTTTAGTCGTGATGTGACTTATATTCTACTAAACTCCATCATTTGGTGAAACAAGCAATAAGCTTTCATTTAGAAAAATACACTTCGTTTTTGGATGAAGGTAATGTATAATCATGGTGTTGGAATATTTATGAAGTCACAATTATTTTTCTTTGACTCTACATTTTATTTACAGTTGGAAGGAGCTCCAATGGGGTCCAGATTCTTCCCGTCTCTCGCCATTCTGTACATGGCATGGTGGGAGGAGAGATTTATATATGTCATCAACCATTCATTTTCTGGTAAAATCGTTTGGTATGGTCGCTATATGGACGACTTAAGGCCACTGTACACGCAATGACATCGCTAACGCGAAGTTGTTGGGGGTCACGGAATTTGTGATGCACATCCAGCCTCGTTAGCGACGTCGTTGCATGTGACATGTACGAGCGACCGCTAACAAGCAAAAATACTCACCTTATCGTTGCTCGTTGACACGCCCCTCCATTCCCAAATATCGTTGCTGTTGCAGGACGCAGGTTGTTCGTCGTTCCTGCGGCAGCACACATCGCTACGTGTGACACCGCAGGAACGATGAACCTCACCTTACCTGTGACCGCCCGCAATGAGGAAGGAAGGAGGTGGGCGGGGTTGTTCTGCCCGCTCATCTCCGCCCCTCCGCTTCTATTGGGCGGCTGCTTAGTGACGTCGCTGTGATGCCGAACAAACCGCCCCCTTAGAAAGGAGGCGGTTCGCCGGTAACAGCGACGTCGCTAGGAAGGTAAGTATGTGTGACGGGTTCGAGCAATGTTGTGCGGCTGTGCGCCACGGGCAGTGGTTTGCCCGTGACGCACAACCGATGGGGCCGGGTACGCACGCTAGCGAGATCGCAGCGTGTGAAGCGGCCTTTACTGTTTACACAACTTTGCCGCTTTTCTTAACAATAATGATTGTAATTTGGGGATCACATTTGAGGGTGCAGAGACCAAAATCCCCTTTTTGGATATAATTTTAGAAGGGGTTCCCAGTACAGGCAGAGTGCGGACATTCTTATTTAGGAAAATAGTAACAGGCAATACTCTATTGCAATCTTCTAGCTGTCATCCCGCACACCATCAAGGCTATACCCTCCGGTGAGTTTACACACGCTCGTCACATATGTTCAGATGATTCTGCTTTTTCAGATGAAAGCGCAGTCATCAGACGCAGACTTATTGATCGCGGTTATAATAAAAAACCCGAAAATCTACGTTTAGTGATTCAAGTAAAAAATCAAAAGTCTTTACTGGGTAGAGTTGGCCGTACAGATCGTACAAATGGAGATTTATTATTAACATTTAGCGCCCCATATAGCTTACAAATTAATAAAATAAAAGAATTCTCTCTAAATATCTATCTGTGGTTAGTCAGGACGAGGCCCTGGGAACCATTATTCAGGGTGGGTGTAGATATCTTGTTAGGTGGGGTAGATCCTTGGAAAACATTTTATCTCCTAGTCTTTTTCAGTCCACCTCTAGTAAATCCACCCGACTCCAGTAAAGGGATCATAAATGCGCTGGTTCCGGTGTAATGTGTGTAAATTTGTGATGAACCGTGAGTTGGATTTCTCATCATGTCAAGGTGCGATTTATAATATAAAGGATTTCATAAACTGTGACTCACATCACGTTATTTACTCCATTGAATGCACCATCTGCCAGAAAAGATATATTGGTTGTACTATTGGAAAAACTAAAAAGCGAATAGCGGAACAAAGCCAATATAAATAATAGGAACAGTTGGTATTCGGGTGCGGGCGACACTGTGTGACTGCACACAATGCAGACCGGGCAGGTATAGAAGAAGTCTCTAATCCGGCCAGAGGTGGGAGATGGCAGAAGCTTCATTATCGGGAGAGGCTTTCTGGATTCTCACATTAGATACCAGAGGACCAGGGGGACTGAACCTGAAACCTGGGTTTACAATAAAGTATAAGAAACAATTCTATACAATGTTTGTGCACATTGTTTGATACTATATAATTACCTTCCAGCACACCTGGTTTGGTTAACCCTACGTAGTTGGGAATGTGTACAATTGGTTAATTCATCCTATGTAATGATTGGGCTGTGGGTTTTTTTACACTTAATATATTTGTATATAAATGAGTCCTTCCATTTTCTGTTTGTGCTATGGGTAAGGGCGCACCTTGCCCGAAAAATGTCGGCTTTAAAATGGATCCTGCTAAAATTTTAATCCCTGGAATAAACTTTTGGTTTTATTGCAGCACAGATTGTGCTGGAAATTGCCTTTCTACTCTGCATTATAGGGATTACTACTATGACACCATATAGATTAGGGATCTCTCCATGTTCTTTGGTGCAATGTTTGGTTAGATCTTCGTCTATGGACTCTTTACATTAGTACCGTATTTTTCGGACTATAAGACGCACTGGACCATAAGATGCACCCTGGTATTAGAGAAGGAAAATAGGAAAATAAAATTTTAAGCAAAAAATGTGGTCATGACACATTGTTATGGGGCGAGGATCTGTTGCTGACACTATTATGGGGGTAATGTCCCCAAATTCTCTACTAAGATACCCCATCCTGGTAATGATCCTCCTGCCTTGTGTATATATTTATGTCCCTCATCCTGGTATAGCCCCATCTTGCTATATACTGCCATCCTGGTATGTGATCCCATCCTGCTATATACACCATCATCCTGCTCATATACCCCCATCATCCTGCTTATATACCCCCATCATCCTGCTCATATACCCCCATCATCCTGCTATATGCCATCATCCTGTTCATATACCCCCATCATCCTGCTATATGCCATCATCCTGTTCATATACCCCCATCATCCTGCTATATGCCATCATCCTGTTCATATACCCCCATCATCCTGCTATATGCCATCATCCTGTTCATATACCCCCATCATCCTGCTATATGCCATCATCCTGTTCATATACCCCTATCATCCAGCGGCACACACAAAAAATAAATAAACGTTTATACTCACCTTTCCTCGTTCCACGCAGCGTCACTCCTCCTCCTGTCTGTGCCGGCAGTGCTGTGTTGAGCCGGCCACGTTCCATGCAGCACTGCCGGCGCGGCTGTGAAGACACACGTGCGCACAGTGATGACGTCATCGCTGTGAGCCCCGCTAGTCTCCAGTCCACACAGCGCGGCCGGCAGACTGGAGGACATCGCGGTGCTGCAGGGGAACGGTGAGTACATTGATTCACTGCACCCCGCGCTGATGATGATGCGCGGGAGCAGTGAATACAGCTGAGCATGATCACTCCAGGCTGTAGTTGCCAGGGGTGATTACGGCCGGCTGTTAATTATGCGCGCGTCCCCGCCCATCATCCCGCCCACCTATCAGCCCCGGCTTCAGCGCTGAGAGATGGGCGGGAGGATGGGCGTGCATATGTAATGAGCGGGCCCACGTGGTCACGGCAGTCGCTGCTGCTGCCTGCTCGTGCCCTCGATGACCCGCTCCACCGCAGCACCCTCATTCCCCTCTGCCATGCCCTACATTCAGACCATTAGACGCACAACCCACTTTCCCCCAACATTTGGGGGGAAAAAAGGGCGTCTTATGGTCTGAAAAATACAGTATATTGTACGCTCCTCTCTATTCCTCCTGCATACTCTACACATACTCTAATACTTAGTGGATACTTATACACATATATGTCTCCATAACTTTAGTATTACTGCTGTATATATTCCACTCTGCTTCTACCTTTCCTTCATTTATTGTGGATGTATATATGTGCGTATTATGATGGATCTATATAGCTTTGTCCCATGGTAGACATTATTACTCTGATGTTTGCTGTCCCCGTCTCTTCTTCATACAGACCTTGTCTTACACGCTAACCTTTGTATGTTATATTTATATTCCATATATTTATACCTTCTGAGATATTTCTTCTGCCTCCTTTTCCTTTGGAGACTTGAACCTGCAGCGGTCGTTACAAAAGTGTAAAGAATAAAATCATTGTGTGATAGAAATTATGTGTAATTGTGATCTAAAATGAAACCCTGATCTTATACGCAGGCTGCGGATCTTATACACAGGCTGCGGAGTATAAATACTTTTTTGGAGTAAAGTTATTACGATTGTAAAATCCTAATCAGCAGGTTTGGTCGGAGACACCAAGGTTTTATATAGGGGAATATAGAGGAACTGACACTGGACACACGCGGGAAAACTGCGGTAGGACGATTATTGTTTCTTACACATAAATTGATAACATTTAGATGGATTCCGACAAAACGTGATTAACAAAGTCATTACTACAGGACGGTATGAGAAGGGGATTTATTCTAAAAGAAACGCTGGAGCCAAAAATGAGAGGATCTGGGCCCCGGGGCTGGAGACTTCGGGCTTCCAGCGTGTCAATACAAGACGGGGTCTTTATCCCTGTGTTACGGGGGGACCGGCAGATTAGGACCAGGGGTATATATCCCAATCGCCAGTCGGGGCCCACCGTGCTCCAGATGGTAATGGAGCTGCTGGCACCCTGTGGGTTAGGTGGAGACTATAGAGCTGGATGGCTCTGAGATAACTCAAGGAACCGGTCACGTGTGTAGGGACACGTCAGACCGGACGACAACCCAGTTAGCGCTTCGGTGGAGCGGACGCTACTCCGACCACGTGTGTAACAACACGTCAGGCCGGATGGTAACCAGTTAGCGTTGACCGAGAAAACCACTGTGACAGTGCCCTGTCGGCCACGTGTGTAAGACACGTCAGGCCGAGCGGTCCTCCAATTAGCGTTTCTGGCCACCACTCGACTGGCCACGTGTGTAAAGGACACGTCAGACCAGGTAGTCACACCAGTAGCATTTGACTGGGAAGCCGAGGAGGATAATAGGGTTCACACACCCAATCCAGGAACACCCTGTTAACTTCACAGGGGTTCTGGCGTGCGCTGTCCGTGCGCGTAGAGGGCACAACCGGACAGGTGGCGCAGCAGGTACACTGTCCGTGTGCGTAGAGGCACTCTCGGACATGTGACGCAACAGGTATTCTGTCCGTGTGCGTAGGAGGCACAACTGAACAGGTGATGCAGCAGCCGCAGCCCAGTTAACACCACTGATCTATTACACCAATCTGGGCACTATAATGCTCAGATAAGAAGTGAAGCTGAATACATAGTCCAGGCTAATTGTTTTAATGTTTTTTTTTTCTTTTGTTTTTAGCTTTAGATAAGCAGTCTAATGTGTGTCTATACGAGATCACGCTCTTGGCAAACGATTTCCGCTGGCAAGCAACAAATTCTAATTTGACTCGAAACATCTAATGTGGTGAAGCCGATATCAACTCCCATATATCTCAGAAGAATTTTTATTCCTAATGCAGCTTTTCTTCCAAAAAACGTTATTGGGAAATTTGATCATGATTAATGTATATAGCTTTTGTGGATAATTCTATACCATGTGCAGTCTTTTTTATATTTATATCGACTGCCTGTTTACATAAGCGGTAGAATTTATAGGTATTACCTTTGATAATATGAGGATTTGTACACTGCTATGAAGTATTTGTTGTTTAACATCCAATATATACATATATATATTTTTTTCTCCACATTTATCATATTTGCAATGTAACGTGTGTATGGACATCTGCATACAATTTTGTGTATGTTGAATGATCTGTATATACTGATTGTAATTCAACTATAATAGAGACATTGTTAATTTTCCCTTAAAATAATTTTCTCCATTTGAAATACTCTGCGATGTTTTCCATATCGGCATTCAGTTACATGCTGCCGGCAGTGCGCGTGCGTCGGTCTCCGCTCCTCACACTTCCTGGTATGCGCCTTACTTGGGACATTGCGTGTCACGCTGCGTTCCAGCGTGCGCATCCAGGAGAGTGAACTTGATAGAGGTAGGCGGTGACTGCCCCACGCGCCAACGTTACCAGCATCATGTGACAGGGACGTGTATGGAGGCTTGCTTTGACGGCCTCTGCCATTGGCTGTTTTATGACGATAAATGCCTGGACATCTCCCCACCCTGACACGCCCCTTTTGAAGAAGCGAGGCGAAACGGCGTCAGGGGTGGGGGAGCACTCGCCCAGTTTACTCTCCGTTCCAGGTATATGACTGTTGATAGTATTATGCAATTTTATGCAATGTCATCTTTCAGCGGTCTGTCATGAGTGCCTGTGCGTTATGTTAGTTTACAACTGATATGGCTCACAGTGCTTCATGATAGACCACCGGTGCTTATTGAATGTGAATTGACCCTGTGAATTTTTCTTATCTTACCACCTCCTCATCAGCGCAGTAGATTTATGTAGGCACAAGCCAGTGTGTTATTTGCACACTGTTTATAGCATATTTAATGCACATGTTATCTGGTGCTGATGGGCAGGTGAAATGATTATGAACATTTCTCATGAATAGTTGCACCAAATGGTTTATATTGAACTTTCTTTTGCCATTGGCCGGCTGAGACAGCAGGGATATTCTAAATTGGCTTATATATGCCTGAAGAGATTAATAAACCTCTGTTGTCTCTGCTGTCAGCCATATAATGTTTCTTGATGGACCATGGGTGCTTACTGAATGCTGATTGACTTTGTGAATTTTCATTTTCTTTTTCACCACCTTCTCATCGGCACGGTAGATTTATGTAGGTGCAAACCAGTGTGTTATTTGCACGCTGTTTATAGCCCATTCAACAATGCACATGTCATTTGGTGCCGATGGGCAGGTGATATGATTTTGAACATTCTCATAAATAGTAGCACCTATTTACTTTGCTATTTACTGGCTGATATAGTATTGATATTTTAAACTGGCTCATATAGGCCTGAGGAGACTATTAGATTTCTGTTGTCTCTGTTATCAGCCAGTCATAGCTATATATAAATATATCTGTGGATGTATCCTTGTATATATTTTTCAGAGGGTTATTAACTGGGGATGATGTGCTCCACTTTGAGGGCTTTTTTCCTGTTTTTACTTGATTTTGTAATAAATAAAGTTTTGTACTTTTTAAAAATCATTATGTATTCAGCTCCTCTTCTTATCTGAGCATTATAGTGCCCAGATTGGTGTAATAGATCAGTGTTTGAAGTGTGTTTATTAAGGACAATTGTTATTTAACAGTTAACGCCACTGGACTGTTCTAGCACAACAGGAACAGTAGCAAGGAAGCACGGCGCCTGACCCTCATGTGCTGAGCCACGAATCTTGGCGTGACTGGCACCGTTCGCCTAGCCCTACCTACCACTTCCAACAAGGCTTATGCCACCAAGAACTCTAAATGAAGACTGCGCACCTCCATGTTGTCTCCAGCCACTTTTATAACCTGGGTCCGCCCCAAACCCAGGGTGGAACCACCAAAGTCCAACAGCAGAGTGCCATGTCATCAGTGACGTCACATGCGATCTATCCGGAACCGCCACGTCATTGATGACCTCATGGCAGCCACGCCCCAAACACTTCACCAGTCATTGTCTGACGACCAATGGTGAGGTGCCAGATCATAGGGGCGGGCCTCTGCAAGCCAGTCCGGAGTTGCCACGTCATCGGGACACCTGACACTCTCTGCCCTATCAGGGCCTGCCACCTCACGGACATGCTCAGTGAGGTCCTTACCAGACCTAGCCTCTGATGCACTAAGTGCCTGAGCATCCTCAGTAGCCTGAGCAACAGGCTCAGAAAGCAGACTATCAGTTTGAGCATGCTCAGTAGGCACATCCCAGAACTTAGACACAGCACGAAGTCCAAGTACCTGTGCAAAGAGGCTGTTAGGGTTAATTGTGGGAGCATGCTCAGTAGCCTGAACTGAGGACTTCGTCTTAGACATAACACAATCAGGCTGAGCATGCTCACTAGGCAAAACACCGGGCTTAGACTCTGGCTGGGGTAAATCGGCGCACGCATGCGCACTAGCCGCCTCTCCACACTTAGACGTGGTGGAAGGCGCAGCCAACTGGATGACCCGAGGCACAGCCAAGAACGGCAGCCAGCGCCTGGGCGCAGCAGGAACTGCAGCAGGCTGCTTGCGGCTATGGCGGCGCCGGTTCGTAACACCCTGGAGCTTCTCTACTCGGTATAACGAGACTCACTGATCTTATTCATATAAAAAGCTTCTGAGGAAAATAGAAACTGCCAAAATATGAGGAGCTTGTCTGATCTATAAGTCACTGTATAAAGAGCTATGGAGACAGCGCTATTCTTCTGTATAACATATGTGATGTTGCTGTAGACCTAATATTTCTGTACATGGCGTCACTGGGGAATGCAATTTTTTAGGAGTTAGGTCAGACAACTGTTCTTAATTAATTTTTGGATGCTGAATCCAGAAATGATCTCAGTTTTTCTCTATCACGTCAAGTTTTTGAACTATAGGATTTTTGTCTTCTCAAAAATATGTAAACTACTGTACCTAAAAAGTGTTGTTTTTTTTTTTAAATAGTACAAATATGAACAAAAAATGAAATATATAAGAAATAGGCACTGTCTCAGTTGTGACTACTCTTACAAGTTGCCACGTAGCTCCATATGAGTCGAATTGTACTGAGATAACAAGTCTTATTACAGAAATCAGTGCAATTGTGCTTCTATGGCAGGTAAGTTGAGGAGGAAAAACTTGACGTGATAGAAAAAAACTGACTACATTTTTGGAATCAGCATGCAAATTTTAGTATAAACCAGCTCAAAAACCTAACTCAACAGAAAATTTTTTTCAAATTGTTCCCCAGTGATCACTGATTATTTTGTCAAACTCGATCACATCAGATGTTCCCACAAAGAAGGAATGGATCGTAGATGGAAATAGTAATTTGTAATATGAACATGTTTATTATTGTAGTATAGAGAAGTTACAGACATTGTTCAGACATGGAGATTGTGCGCTGAAAGTAAGGGGTCGAGCGCGATAGTACCCGCCCCCGTCGCACATGCAATATCTTGTGATTGCTGCCATAGCAAACATTATCGCTACGGCTGCTTCACACGCACATACCTTGTCAGCGACGTCGCGGTAACTGCCGAACAATCCCTCCTTCAAGGGAGAGGTGCGTTCGGCGTCACCGTGACGTCACGAAGCGACCGGCCAATAGAAGTGGAGGGGCGGAGATGAGCGGGACACAACATCCCGCCACCTCCTTCCTTCCGCATTGGCGGCGGGACGCAGGTAAAGAGAGGTTTGTCGGTCCTGCGGCTTCACACACAGCGATGTGTGGTGCTGCAGGAACGACAAACAACATTGTATCAGCAGCAGGGGCGACATTATGGAAATGAACGACGTGACACAGATCAGCGATTTTTGACTTTTACGCTCGTTCATCGTCGCTCCTAGGATTTACACATTGTGATGTCGCTACCGGCGCCAGATGTGCGTCACTAATGACGTGACCCCGACGATATATCAGTAGCGATGTGGCAACATGTAAAATACCCCTAACTGTAATGAATGGCAGATCGCTGAGATTGGGAGTTAGGAAGAAGAGGGAGGAGGAATGTTGGGTATTTTTGGGGGAGGGTTGCAATACTCTTGTCCATATAGTGAATATAGACTAAATTACTTACCGGTAATGGGATTTTCCGGAGTCCATGACAGCACCCACTTGAGAGAGGGATCATCCCCTTCAGAACAGGAAACCTACAGATAAAAAAGGGCGGTCCCTCTCCCTCATCAGTTGGTTTTCAGAGCATGTGAGAGGAACCGCAGTGGATTTGTATGACACAAAAATAAAAGAACCAAGAAGGACCACATCCACCAAGGGGGTGAGTAAATTTATAAGGGTGGGGTGTGCGGGTGCTGTCGTGGCCTCCGAAAAATCTCATTACCAGTAAGTAATTTAGTCTTTTCCTATCACCACGACAGCACCCACTTGAGAGACTTTCAGAAATACCGCCACCTAGGGAGAGACCACCGCTTGTAGAATTGATCTTCCAAAAGTAAGGTCTGAAGCAGAGGGTAGGTCCAATTTATAGTGATTATAGAATGTGTAAGGCGAGGACCAAGTAGCAGCCTTACATATGTGAGTGATAGAGACATCTGCCTTCTCAGCCCAGGAAGATGCCAGTGCTCGAGTAGAATGAGCTCGCACACTATGTGGCAATGGTTCTTCTTTAAAAAAAACCAAGGAGAAAAATTGTATGAAAAATACCCTGAATATAAATAAATAAATTGCAAGTGCTTAATAACAGGGTACTTAGTGTATACATTTTTGCAAAAAGGTAAAAAGCTGTCTCACCTCGTCACGGTGTACCCATCTGAGACAGTCCCTAACCTACTGAAGTTAAAAACATTATCAATACCTGACTTGTGTCATGTCAAAACTCCAATATGGATGGTGGCAAGTGGTCAGCTGTGTCCCAGATAAAATACACAGCAAAGTGAGACGCAATCAGCTGTTCAGTCTCAGTACTAGGAGGGCTGCACCCCCAACTTGCAACCAAGCAAGAAAACATACAAAAAACACAAAAACCTGAGCTGAAACAATGTTCAGTAAACATGCAACATTAAGCATGTGAATTGCAGCCTTAAGACTAGAAAAAAACAAGGAGAAAAATTGTATGAAAATTTATTATTTATATTCAGGGTTTTTTTCATACAATTTTTCTCCTTGGTTGCAAGTTGGGGGTGCAGCCCTCCTAGTACTGAGACTGAACAGCTGATTGCGTCTCACTTTGCTGTGTATTTTATCTGGGACACAGCTGACCACTTGCCACCATCCATATTGGAGTTTTGACATGACACAAGTCAGGTATTGATAATGTTTTTAACTTCAGTAGGTTAGGGACTGTCTCAGATGGGTACACCGTGACGAGGTGAGACAGCTTTTTACCTTTTTGCAAAAATGTATACACTAAGTACCCTGTTATTAAGCACTTGCAATTTATTTATTTATATTCAGGGTATTTTTCATACAATTTTTCTCCTTGGTTTTTTCTAGTCTTAAGGCTGCAATTCACATGCTTAATGTTGCATGTTTACTGAACATTGTTTCAGCTCAGGTTTTTGTGTTTTTTGTATGTTTTCTTGCTTGGTTGCAAGTTGGGGGTGCAGCCCTCCTAGTACTGAGACTGAACAGCTGATTGCGTCTCACTTTGCTGTGTATTTTATCTGGGACACAGCTGACCACTTGCCACCATCCATATTGGAGTTTTGACATGACACAAGTCAGGTATTGATAATGTTTTTAACTTCAGTAGGTTAGGGACTGTCTCAGATGGGTACACCGTGACGAGGTGAGACAGCTTTTTACCTTTTTGCAAAAATGTATACACTAAGTACCCTGTTATTAAGCACTTGCAATTTATTTATTTATATTCAGGGTATTTTTCATACAATTTTTCTCCTTGTTTTTTTCTAGTCTTAAGGCTGCATTTCACATGCTTAATGTTGCATGTTTACTGAACATTGTTTCAGCTCAGGTTTTTGTGTTTTTTGTATGTTTTCTTGCTTGGTTGCAAGTTGGGGGTGCAGCCCTCCTAGTACTGAGACTGAACAGCTGATTGCGTCTCACTTTGCTGTGTATTTTATCTGGGACACAGCTGACCACTTGCCACCATCCATATTGGAGTTTTGACATGACACAAGTCAGGTATTGATAATGTTTTTAACTTCAGTAGGTTAGGGACTGTCTCAGATGGGTACACCGTGACGAGGTGAGACAGCTTTTTACCTTTTTGCAAAAATGTATACACTAAGTACCCTGTTATTAAGCACTTGCAATTTATTTATTTATATTCAGGGTATTTTTCATACAATTTTTCTCCTTGGTTTTTTCTAGTCTTAAGGCTGCAATTCACATGCTTAATGTTGCATGTTTACTGAACATTGTTTCAGCTCAGGTTTTTGTGTTTTTTGTATGTTTTCTTGCTTGGTTGCAAGTTGGGGGTGCAGCCCTCCTAGTACTGAGACTGAACAGCTGATTGCGTCTCACTTTGCTGTGTATTTTATCTGGGACACAGCTGACCACTTGCCACCATCCATATTGGAGTTTTGACATGACACAAGTCAGGTATTGATAATGTTTTTAACTTCAGTAGGTTAGGGACTGTCTCAGATGGGTACACCGTGACGAGGTGAGACAGCTTTTTACCTTTTTGCAAAAATGTATACACTAAGTACCCTGTTATTAAGCACTTGCAATTTATTTATTTATATTCAGGGTATTTTTCATACAATTTTTCTCCTTGGTTTTTTCTAGTCTTAAGGCTGCAATTCACATGCTTAATGTTGCATGTTTACTGAACATTGTTTCAGCTCAGGTTTTTGTGTTTTTTGTATGTTTTCTTGCTTGGTTGCAAGTTGGGGGTGCAGCCCTCCTAGTACTGAGACTGAACAGCTGATTGCGTCTCACTTTGCTGTGTATTTTATCTGGGACACAGCTGACCACTTGCCACCATCCATATTGGAGTTTTGACATGACACAAGTCAGGTATTGATAATGTTTTTAACTTCAGTAGGTTAGGGACTGTCTCAGATGGGTACACCGTGACGAGGTGAGACAGCTTTTTACCTTTTTGCAAAAATGTATACACTAAGTACCCTGTTATTAAGCACTTGCAATTTATTTATTTATATTCAGGGTATTTTTCATACAATTTTTCTCCTTGGTTTTTTCTAGTCTTAAGGCTGCAATTCACATGCTTAATGTTGCATGTTTACTGAACATTGTTTCAGCTCAGGTTTTTGTGTTTTTTGTATGTTTTCTTGCTTGGTTGCAAGTTGGGGGTGCAGCCCTCCTAGTACTGAGACTGAACAGATGATTGCGTCTCACTTTGCTGTGTATTTTATCTGGGACACAGCTGACCACTTGCCACCATCCATATTGGAGTTTTGACATGACACAAGTC
Source organism: Anomaloglossus baeobatrachus (assembly GCF_048569485.1). Lineage (NCBI taxonomy): Eukaryota > Metazoa > Chordata > Amphibia > Anura > Aromobatidae > Anomaloglossus > Anomaloglossus baeobatrachus. The sequence continues at coordinate 485,648 of NW_027441813.1, read as the reverse complement.
AGGTATTGATAATGTTTTTAACTTCAGTAGGTTAGGGACTGTCTCAGATGGGTACACCGTGACGAGGTGAGACAGCTTTTTACCTTTTTGCAAAAATGTATACACAAAGTACCCTGTTATTAAGCACTTGCAATTTATTTATTTATATTCAGGGTATTTTTCATACAATTTTTCTCCTTGGTTTTTTCTAGTCTTAAGGCTGCAATTCACATGCTTAATGTTGCATGTTTACTGAACATTGTTTCAGCTCAGGTTTTTGTGTTTTTTGAATGGTTCTTCTTTAGCTGTATATGCCAGAGATATTGCCTCCCTCACCCATCTTGCTAATGTGCTTTTTGTCACCTGACACCCTTTCCTATGGCCTTGAAAGGATATGAACAAAGACCTAAGGTGTCTACAGGAGGCTGTTCTAGCAATGTACTCAAGTAAGACGTTACGGACATCCAAGGTATGGTACATATATTCCTCAGGTTTGACCGGATTAGGAAAAAATGAAGGCAAAATAATCTCCTGACTTCTGTGAAAATGGGAAGCTACCTTAGGCAAGTAAGTAGGGTCTGTTTTAAGAATAATTTTGTCAGGAAAGACCTGCAGATACGGAGGATCAATGGATAGAGCCTGGATATTGCTAATGCGGCGAGCAGAGGTTAAGGCGACCAGCAGACAGGTTTTTAAGGAAATTAGTTTATCCGAAGCTGACTGCAGGGGCTCAAAGGGGGGCCCTGTCAGGGCGTCTAACACCAGATTGAGGTCCCAAGGGGGAGGATTGGGAATATGAACCAGCTGTCTGCATTCACATGACTTAACAAAATGCATGACCCATCGATTACCAGCTATGTTAGAATTGTAGAGGGCCCCTAGAGCTTTGAGTGTATTCAGGGAAAGACCCATGTCTCGACCAGATTGGAGAAACTTCAATATAGATGAGATAAGAACTACCTCTGGAGAGGAGTTAGGAGAAAATTCAAGAAATTTTCTCCAGACTCGACTATGTTGTCTGGTCGTCACCGGTTTCATAGTGTGAAGAAGGGTATTAATCAGTTATTGGGAAAAACCATGTGCGGCTAACAACTCCCTTTCAAAGTTCATGCCGTCAAGTTCAAGCCCTTGACGTGGGGATGATGGATAGGCCCTTGGGATAGTAGATTCGGTCTGGATGGGAGAACCCAGGGGTCTGTAACCGACATGCTCGTGAGAAGGGAGAACAAAGAACGCCTGGGCCAAAAGGGTGCTATCATAATGACCCTTGTCTGTTCTTCTCTGATTTTCCTGAGAACTACCGGAAACAGAATCATCGGGGGAAAGGCATATGCTAGGCTGAAAGTCCAGGGTATCTGCAGGGCATCTACAACAGTTGGATTGTCTGTTTTGTTTAGAGAACAGAATTGCTCCATTTGTTTGTTTCTCTTGGTGGCAAACAAATCTATCACTGGACGGCCCCACCAGTGAACAATCTGAAGAAACACTTCTCAGTTCAATTTCCATTCCCCTTGATGGAGAGTGTGGCAGCTCAGAAAATCTGCTCTGTCGTCCGGCGAGAGTCAAAATCCTGGCAGCCGTTGTCACGAGAGAACCAGACCGTGTACCTTCCTGGTGGTTGATATAGGAAACTACTGTCTGGTTGTCGGATAGGATTCGAACATGGGTCTGTTGTAGGAGAGGAAGGAACTGCACTAGCGTCTGTTCGACCGCCAGTAGTTCCTTGAAGTTGGAGGAAGTGTGCCTTTCATGGTGAGACCAGAGACCTTGTGCTATAGTGTCCCCCAAGTGAGCCCCCCACCCCCAAGGGCTGGCGTCTGTCATCACTATATTGGTGAGATGAATGTGCCGCAGTTTTCCAGTGGTCAGGTTGGACTCTGTCATCCACCAAACAAGGGAATCCTGTGCTGCTCTGGTCAGAGTCAGACTGGACTTGAGAGTGCCACGTAGAGTTTTTGCTGCCGACAAGACCTCCCATTGTAGAGTCCTGGTATGGAGTAGTGCCCAGGGAACTGCAGGGATACAGGACGTCATGGAGCCTAATAAGGACATGCCGTCCCTTAGGAATATGTACAGATAGACCTGTATGTGTAGAATTTTTCTCTGGATTTTTTCGCCTGGTAGAAAACAACGTTGTTGACGAGAGTCCAGTAACATGCCTAGAAAAGACTGAAAGGTGGTCGGGGTTATCTTGGATTTTTTTAGATTCAGAATCCATCCAAGTCGTTGAAGAGTAAACATAGTGTGATTGAGGCGAGTTGTACATTCATCCGCCGTTTTCCCCACTATCAGGAGATCATCTAAATAAGGTATTATCAAGGTTTGACGTTCCCTTAAATGTGCTGTGACTTCTGCCATAATCTTTGTGAAAATTCGAGGAGCCAGTGAGACTCTGAAGGGCATTGCTACAAATTGAAAATGTCTTATTGTTTTTTTTATCAAGACAGCTACCCTTAAATATTGTTGATGATGTGGGTGGACAGGAATGTGATAGTACGCATCTTTTAAGTCTAAGGCGGGCTTTGCACACTACGACATCGCAGGCCGATGCTGCGATGCCGAGTGCGATAGTGCCCGCCCCCATCGCAGCAGCGATATGTGGTGATAGCTGGCGTAGCGAAAGTTATCGTTACGCCAGCTTCACACACACACTCACCTGCCGTGCGACGTCCCTGTGGCCGGCGACCCGCCTCCTTGTTAAGGGGGCGGGTCGTGCGGCGTCACTGCGACGTCACACGGCAGGCGGCCAATCAGAGCGGAGGGGCGGAGATGAGCAGGATGTAAACATCCTGCCCACCTCCTTCCTTCCGCATATCCTACGGAAGCCGCAGTGAGGCCGGTAGGAGACGTTCCTCGCTCCTGCGACTTCACACACAGCGATGTGTGCTGCCGCAGGAGCGAGGAACAACATCGGACCATTGCGTCAGCGTAATTATGGATTACGCCGACGCTGTACCAATGATACGATTACGACGCTTTTGCGCTCGTTAATCGTATCATCCAGCCTTTACACACTGCGATGTCGCATGCGATGCCGGAAGTGCGTCATTTTCAATTTGACCCCACCGACATCGCACCTGCGATGTCGCAGTGTGCAAAGTGCCCCTTAGACTGACATGTAACAATTGGGGAAAAGGAGTTTCGTGACTGACTGGATTGATTCCATCTTAAATGGTCGATATTTTAAGGAGAGGATCAGTTTTTTCAGATTGATTATTGTTCTGTAAGAGCCATCTGGCTTTGTAACCAGAAAAAGAGGAGAGTAGAAACCTTGGCCCCGTTGATGGGCAGGGACCTCAACTAGGACCCGTTTTGTAAAGGGAGTGAGAACTTCAGTCACTAAAGCAGTATGTTGTTCTGACGTTTTTCTAGTAGGGGTTAAAACAAAGGATTGTGGAGGTATGGAAGTAAATTCTAAATGAAGACCTTCAAAGATGACATTGATGATGAAGGAGCTACATATAATTGTCTTCCAGATAGTACTGTAGAAGCGGAGTCTACCTCCCACAGGGAGGTCAATGTTACTGTTTATGTTGTTTTCCCCTGAATGATGCGCCACCAAACAGGTAACCCTTGGAACCTGACGTGCGAGGGTCATATTTTACCCGGCGCTCTGACCTGTTGGGCTGTAATTGACACTTTTTGTAGGATTTCCTACAGGTAGGAAAGTATGTGTTAGGGAACGCCTTCTTATTATCCCCAGCTTTAGTGAGAATGTCGTCTAACTCAGGCCCAAAAATAAACTCACCCTGACAAGGCAGTGTGCACAATTTTGTCTTTGAAGACGTGTCCCCCTTCCATGATTTTAACCACAGTGCGCGTCGAGCAGCATTAGAAGATCCCGCAGATCGGGCCGCCAAACGTACGGAATCAGCAGAGGCGTCAGCAAGGTAGGTCGCTGCGTCCTTCAGGAGTGGGATGGACAAGAGTAACTTTTCTCTAGAAGAACCAGATTTAATTTGCTTTTCTAACTGGTCTACCCATATTGACAGTGACCTAGCCGTGCAAGTTGCAGAAATGGCAGGCTTTAGTGCTGCGGCCGAGGCTTCCCAGGTTCATTTCAGGTAAGTATCAGATTTCCTGTCAAGGGCATCCTTCAGGAAACCCATATCTTTAAATGGAAGTGCTGATTTCTTAGAAGATTTTGCAACTGCCACATCCACTTTAGGCACTTTACACCATTGAGAGAGGTCATCATCATCATCATCATCATCATCATCAAAAGGGATATCGTGTTTTAGAAGAGGATGGAAGAAAGCCCCTATTATCCTGCTTCTGCCACTCCTTCCTGATTAGGGCTTTAATCGTATCGTTCACTGGGAAAGATTTACATTTCTTTTGGGATAATCCTGCGAAATTAGTATCCCCAGTGGACTTAGTAGGTTTGGTATCCTGAATCACCATGGTGGAGCGAACAGCCCTAACAAGGCCATCCATCCACTCCAGAGGAAAGCACGATTTCCCTGCTTCATCTGAGAAGGAAGAACTATCAGAGGAAGAAACGTTCGACCTGGTTTCCGAACTAATGTTTTTTTGACCCCTTTAACGATTTTAAAGATGACTGAACTTTGGTGCGGATAAGTTCCCTAAGATCTGCTGCTGGGGATAGGATGTAGGGGCGTCTTCCCATACAGTTTCTTCCCATACAGTCTGCTTGATACAGGGCTCACAAAGTCTTTTTTATAAGAATTGGGTAATTTTCAGGCACACAAGGGCCATTCTTTATTTTTCTGCTCGGCGGAACACTTCCTATGTACCTAAACACAGTTATAGACAAGAAGGGGGACATTAGCTATTGGAGTACTTTCACGAAGATCACTCACCCATAGCAAGAAAGACGAATACCAGAGCTAGAGACAGAGACGAGGTGATTGTCTGGCCGATTCTAGAGGGTTGAGAACCGAGATTTTCATGATCCTCTTTCCTCTTGTGACCTGTAGTAATCCCTCTGGAGTGACTATCTGCACTGCTACTTTTTCGCTTGGATGGAGCTTGGGATGGTTCCCGAGTAGTATCCCGGGATGGGGGTGATTGCGGGCTGTCCATAGCTGGAGAGGGTCGGAGCAAGCACCACTCTGTCAGGTTTCAACTTCATTTTTAAGATGGAGGACCCCACAGCCCCCTCCAGCGTCTCTTCCTCCGGATCAGATACCCCGGAAGTGCTCACAGGCACTTCCAAGTTACAGCTGCAGTGACCAACCAGTGTGCAGGCGCGCAGCCAGGCACATCCGGGTCACCCTCCCCGCGCGTGCACGGCCGTGCGCAACCCGGAAGTGTCAGTACAGACACACGTGCGACGCAGTAGGGAGAGCACCTTGCCCGACCACGCTATCTGAGGAAGTCACCGGGTAGCCATGAGGGAAGCAGCACTTACCCTCCCGCAGACGTGGTTCCCCTGGTGGCCTCACCCGGACCAGAGACAACCAACGCAGGAACACTAGGAGGGCGAAGTCCACCACGGGAGCTCCACCGACCGTGCCTTCAGACCCAAGCTCCGCCATACCCGCAGACACCGCACGGACACTACTGGAGCCCAGGTACCTGTTGTGGAGACACGGGGCTCAGTGGGTGCTCTCGTCCACTAAAACCCGCCGCCTTTAGAAAGACAGTGTGGCTCAGGGCTCATCCCAACTGAACGCCGGCCTCCTTAACCGTGGGCGTAACACTACTCAGACAACACAGGGTGAGGGAATCACAATAATTAGACTTTATTGGATCCCCAAACAATTAACGGCACATAACACATAACCAGCAAAACACACAAATGTAACAGGCAACAGAGTCTCACCCTTCCGCTGGCTCATCAGGGATTTAGAATGTCCTTGCCTCAGAGGTTCCAGGGCCGCTTACTCCAATCCAGCAGCACCCCGCTTTTGGCTGGCACCCACCGAGAAAGGAATAATGCCAGATTTAGGAAGCTGTCTGAGGTCTGCAAAGTCTGTAACAGGTGACTGAACTGTCCCAACCTGAGTGTCCTCCTTAGGTAGTCCTGGTTTGCTGTTACAATCCTGGCAGCCGGGGTCGAAATCCCTAGACTGTGGATATGGTCTCCAACCGGAACCAGAGTCCCTAGATTGAAGCCATAAGATATCCTGATCCTCTAGTCAGCTCCAAAGAGCTTAGACTGGATCCATCAGCATCCATCAACAACCTGGTGGCTTAAAGAAGTCCTTTTTATAGCCACAGCCTTCCACTTAGATACACTGTTGTGTCCTCATCGATTGGTTGGACAAGAGCGCCTCTCCCATTGGATGAATCTCAAGCTGCATGGACAATGTTCATCCAAATGATGTGCATAGAAAGACTGAAGCTATCTACATGGAGTCTACAAGTCACAGACTCAACAATGGCTACTAAGGTAATCACATTAGCAATACACAACTACAATACAATGGTTACTGGAAAAGTCTGGAGAACAATAGCTAAGCAAACATGAGATAGCACACAGAAGAACAATGACGTCTGGCTGAATTTTAAGAAACTTTAACCCATGAGAGTCCATGTCGTCACATTCCTCCCCCTTCTTAATATTAGCCAGACATGATAAGTGGAGAAGGATGATCGGAAGCCTAACGGCATTGTCCTTTTTAATGGTGAGGTCAGCAACAGAGGCTTGCATCTATACACCTCCCCCTGATTACCTTCCCCAGGTTGAGCAGCCATATTGCGGACAAGCACTAAGGTGGGGTCCAAGAGTTGGGCCTGCATACATTTCTTACTATCAATCTTTCCCCAGTCAATAGCCACAGTGTGGTTAGGCTTACTCACGGTTCTTGGCTCAGAAGTGGATGCTGGAGACTGGGAATGTGAATTATCCTTGGAAAAGATGTTAGAAAGATCCACATCAGGGTCCTGTTTGGCTTGGAAGTGGGTGATGGCTGCTTCAAACTGACTGGATAGTCCTTGTTCTTGGTCATTCTCCAAAATGACTGGTGTGAGCAGGTAATCCACACGCCCCACTTCCACTCCCCTCTGGGTGGTATCCAAAACAACAGGCTTGGTGGGGCCATCCACGAACCCGACTTCAATTTCCTACTGGTTAGTCCCCGAAATAACAAGTGTGGGGAGGCTGTCCATAAACTCCATATGGACCTCTTCCTGGTCAGACCCCAAAATAACAGGCGTGGGGATGGTGTCCATAAGCTCCACATCAGCCTTGCTCGCGTCAGTCTCCACAATAACAGGCGTGGGGAGGCTGTCCACAAGTCTCACATCAACCTCTCCCTGGTCCTTTCCCGAAATAACTGGTGTGGGGACGGTGTCCATAAGCTCCACATCAGCCTTGCTCTGGTCAGTCTCCACAATGACAGGTATGGGGCGGCTGTTCACAATCCCCACCTCGATCACTTCCTGGTTGCTCCCCAAAATACCAGGTGTGGGGAGGCTGTCCACGAGCTCCACCTCGTCCTCTCCCTGGTCGGTCCTTAGGTATGTCCAGGTCCAGAGGAATGTCTGAGCGCTGGCCCTCAGCCAGGGAGATGGATAATTGGGAATCTGGTACAGGGTCTTCTGGGGAAACAATAACTGGGCTTACCAGGGTAATGGAGGAACCAGTGTCTCGTAGTCCCTGGCTCTTGACCGGCTGGACTGGTAGATGGGCTCCAAGCATGCGGCCTCGGTTTTGGAGACAATCTTTATCTATATGTCCATGGCGCCCACATGTATAACAGCGCCATAGATTGGGCGAGTCACAGGCCCTGTTTGTAGTCCTTTGTTTTGGCGCAGCTTCTGCTGGGTAGCGGGACCATCCTTCTCGACCAGCTGGTGTTAGCAGTACTGCAGCTGGAATCCCATAAACATATTCGAGAACATAAGCCCTCTCTTCTCTTGAGGATCTAGGCCCCAATGCATCCAACAACGCTGTGGCTTGGGCCATTTTGGACAAAGTTGATTCCCGATTGTCAATAGATCCATAATGTGGCACATAGTTTAAATCCTCTGGGTCAATATCAGCGGGATCCTCATCGTCCTCTGCATCATTCTGGGCATCCCAACGGACTAATTTCTGGATCAAGTCTGACCGAGTCTCAGCGTTCCAGTAGATAATCTTTCGCCTCTGGCACAGATCCTGTAGCATCCATTTACTGCAGCGGTCGTAACTCCTCTCTTGTCCTTGTCCCATGGCTGAGCTGGTGGGGTTGGACATGGCAGCGTCCGAAACCTGAATGCCTCCCCTATGGCCTGCTGGGTATGCTTATGTGCCTCCCTGGTTGTTGAGCCCTGGACGGTGTCCGAAAACACCAGTCCGCTGCAGCTCCCCTGGGTAAACTAGGCTGAGTAGTATCCCACTGCTGCCACCAATTGTGGAGACACGGGGCTCAGTGGGTGCTCTCGTCCACTAAAACCCGCCGCCTTTAGAAAGACAGTGTGGCTCAGGGCTCATCCCAACTGAACGCCGGCCTCCTTAACCGTGGGCGTAACACTACTCAGACAACACAGGGTGAGGGAACCACAATAATTAGACTTTATTGGATCCCCAAACAATTAACGGCACATAATACATAACCAGCAAAACACACAAATGTAACAGGCAACAGAGTATCACCCTTCCGCTGGCTCATCATTGATTTAGAATGTCCTTGCCTCAGAGGTTCCAGGGCCGCTTACTCCAATCTAGCAGCACCCCGCATTTGGCTGGCACCCACCGAGAAAGGAATAATGCCAGATTGAGGAAGCTGTCTGAGGTCTGCAAAGTCTGTAACAGGTGACTGAACGGTCCCAACCTGAGTGTCCTCCTTAGGTAGTCCTGGTTTGATGTTACAATCCTGGCAGCCGGGGTCGAAATCCCTAGACTGTGGATATGGTCTCCAACCGGAACCAGAGTCCCTAGATTGAAGCCATAAGATATCCTGATCCTCTAGTCAGCTCCAAAGAGCTTAGACTGGATCCATCAGCATCCATCAACAACCTGGTGGCTTAAAGAAGTCCTTTTTATAGCCACAGCCTTCCACTTAGATACACTGTGTCCTCATCGATTGGTTGGACAAGAGCGCCTCTCCCATTGGATGAATCTCAAGCTGCATGGACAATGTTCATCCAAATGATGTGCATAGAAAGACTGAAGCTATCTACATGGAGTCTACAAGTCACAGACTCAACAATGGCTACTAAGGTAATCACATTAGCAATACACAACTACAATACAATGGTTACTGGAAAAGTCTGGAGAACAATAGCTAAGCAAACATGAGATAGCACACAGAAGAACAATGACGTCTGGCTGAATTTTAAGAAACTTTAACCCATGAGAGTCCATGTCGTCACACCTATAGGTTCCGATCCATCAGGACAGGAAACTAACTGTTGAGGGAGAGGGACCGCCCTTTTTTATCTGTAGGTTTCCCGTCCTTAAGGGGCGGACCCCTCTCTCAAGTGGGTGCTGTCGTGGCGATAGGAAAATAAAAATATAACAATGTGAAATGTTAGATGCACATGGAATATTGCTTTATTTGATTTTTAGAAAACAGACGTCTATTAGTAACTGCATGTATAATTCTAATGTAACTTCTAACGTGCTTTCCATTCGTTTACTTTCACTGTCACGTTTGTGTTTTCTTGTTCAATTTGTCAAATTTATATTTTCTCCACATGTGAATTTTTTTTCCAATATATATTTTATTTCAATTTTTCACAAAACAATCGATACATATTACAATCGAAGTAACACTACGATAATATTAACCACCACCACCACAAAGCAAAATAAGGAAAAAGAAAAAGAAAAAAAAGATGAAAAAAAAGAAAGGGGGAAGGGGAAGACACCAATTCGGTCTATTCTATAGGTAGGAGTCAATAATACAAATACAGCAAAATCCCGTGGGACAAATAGTATGTAATGAAAATTCCCCAATTTTTGGAATTCGTTTTCTTCTCTCTACATTAAAGCCAAGTGTAAACTCATAATGAAAATGAGGATTCATTTTCCTGACAAGTTCCTCAACCGAGGGAACTGAAGGGAATTTCCACTTTATAGCCTGACATCGTCTGGCCGAGGTAAGTATATCAGCAATAACAGGTTTCACATTTTAGGGGAAGTTATCAAGTCCTACATTCAGGATTGCTAGTGGATCATCCATAATTACACGAACACCAGTTACAGATGAAATTAGAACAAACACCTGCTCCCAAAATACCATAACTTTAGGACAGGACCACCATACATGCCCCAGCGTGCCTTTTTGAAGACAGGCTGTCCAACAGAATGGGGAGTAATCAGGGATCATCAGAGCCATTTTGCCTGAAAACAGATACCACCTTGTATGAATTTATATAATTTGTTCTAGGTGATTTATACAAGCGGAGGTCCTATAAGTCTATTCCGAGGCGCCCACCATTGTTGAGGGAAGAATGTTTTCAGCTCTTGCTCCCATTTTATCACGTATGACAACTTCAGATCTTCCAATGGGGAGCTTAAAAAACTATATAACATTGAGACCCCTTTAATATTATATTCCTCTTTTGAAAAAGTCTATGTAGATCAAGAGGAGGTGAATTGTACCCAATATCAGGTCCTGTACTAAGATGTCTCACTTGGAGGTATTGATAAATACAGCTTCAATGTAATCAAAATTTCTCAACCATCTCCGAAAAGGACGTTAACTGAGACTCTCTATAAATAGCTGCAAATTTAGAAATGCCGCTCTCTTCCCAAGTAGCAAGGCTTAAATAAGGGATACGGGTTTCTAAGAATGTAATAGAAATATCCAATAAAAAAAAAAAAAAAAGAGTGATTCCCTTCACCCCACCTTTTCCACCAATACCAAGGAGAGGAGATAGTGGGGAAGTCAAAAATTGCATTAGATGTTTAAATTACCTCTACTTCAAAAGGCTTCAAGTAACCCATGTGAATTGTTCTTAGAGGTCAACAAATTATAATTTTCAAGTAAAACAGTTCTGACCTTCTAGGTATGATAATGACTTCTACACTTTTAAGATTTGTGATGTTTAAAAAGAATCCATTTGTGTGCAAAATATTTCCCTCATTCTACCCATGTCAAGGGTTTCTCCCCTGTGTGAATTCTTTTGTGTCTTGCAAGACTTGATGTTTCTGTAAAACTTCTCCCACACTCTGAACATGAAAAAGGCTTCTCCCCTGTGTGAGTTCTCTGATGTCTAACAAAAGCTGATTGATCTGCAAAACATTTCCCACATTCTGAACATGAAAAAGGCTTCTCCCCTGTGTGAGTTCTCTGATGTTTAACAAGACCTGATTGATTTGCAAAACATTTCCTGCATTCTGAACATGAAAAAGGCTTCTCCCCTGTGTGAATTCTTTGGTGACTTGCAAGGCTTGATGTTTGGGTAAAACATCTCCCACATTCTGAACATGAAAAAGGCTTCTCCCCTGTGTGAGTTCTCTGATGTTTAACAAAACATGATTGATCTGCAAAACATTTCCTGCATTCTGAACATGAAAAAGGCTTCTCCCCTGTGTGAGTTCTCTGATGTTTAACAAGACCTGATTGATTTGCAAAACATTTCCTGCATTCTGAACATGAAAAAGGCTTCTCCCCTTTGTGAATTGTCTGGTGTGTAAGAAGATTTGATTTTAGGTTAAAATATCTCCCACATTCTGAACATGAAAAAGGCTTCTCCCCTGTGTGAGTTATCTGATGTCTAACAAGACCTGATTGATCTGCAAAACATTTCCTGCATTCTGAACATGAAAAAGGCTTCTCCCCTGTGTGAGTTCTCTGATGTGTAACAAGAGTTGTTTTATGTGCAAAACATTTCCCACATTCTGAACATAAATATGGTTTCTCCCCTGTGTGAGTTCTCTTATGTGTAACAAAATGTGATTTATGCGCAAAACATTTCCCACATTCTAAACATGCAAATGGCTTTTCCCCTGTGTGAGTTATCTGGTAACTAACAGATTCTGAAGAAATTCTTTTCTCCTCTCTGTCATTTTTGTTATTAATTTTTTGATATTCTGAAGTTGAAAATGGCTTATTTGCTGTAAGAGCACTTTGATTTTTAATGCTGCTTTTGTGACATTTATATTTCTTAATAGTCTGTGATGAATCAGAAGGTAGGACTTGTTTAATAAAATCAGATAATAAATCTTTGCTGTAAAGGGAAGATGATATATCTGGAATAGAGTCATTCACTTCAGTTATATCTTGTATGATATCAAGGTCATCTGATTTAAAAATTGAAGATGTCAGTTGTGCCTCTAATCTCCTGGTACAGTCATCTGTCAAGAATAAAAGTTATCTTCAATAATATATACAAATTTAAAGATATATTTTATAAAATAGGTTGTAACGCTGTTACCAGCGTCCCCGCACTGTCCTGCACCTTTTCCCGGGGTAGGTCTCCTAGGACTGCGCTTAGCTCACGCTCATATATTCTTAAAGGGCCAGCGTGCACCTAACCCGGAAGTTCCTCCCAACCTATGGTTAAGAGGTAATAGGTATTTAAGGCATCCTCCCCCTATGGGACGTGCTTGGGCAATGTGGTTTATCCTTAGAGATGCGTTGATAGTTGCGAGTTACCGTGCTGCTTGCTGAGTCGTATGCTGTGTGTGTTAACACGTGTGTTTCCTAGCATCCACTCTAGATGCTGCATCTATCTATGCCAGCTGTGTCTGCCATACCTCCTGCATCTATCTATACCAGCTCTGCCTACTATATCTGCTGCACCTGCTTACACCAGCCATCCCGTCTGCACCCGACCACATCTGTGACTGTCAGTATCCAATCGTAGAACCCTGCGGTCAGCCAACACAGTACAAAGACTCTTTGGCATAGCATCTGGTGGCTACCTCTCAGCACAGTCCTATTCTCACCATTAGAGGCTGAACATGTGAACTTATAATGAACATGGTAAATAAAAAACAATCGTGTAATTGCACTTTTTTTTGCAATTTCACTGCACTTGGAATTTTTTCCCCATTTTTCAGTACACTATCTGATAAAATGAATAGTGTAGTTCAAAAGTACAACTCATCAGGCAAAAAAAAAATCCCTGATATGTCTATGTTGACGGAAAAATAAAAAAGCTATGCTTCTTGGAAGTTAAAGGGTGAAAAACTAAAATTCCCCAGGGGTGAAGGTGTTAAATTTTAGAAAACCTGTGTGTGGGCTGCCCGGTCTCTATGTACCCACTGTGGGGTAATTCTAACCTCCCTCATATGTTACAGTTACCCTGTGCTGAACTCTGGATATAAACGCCCCTATCAGCACATTCATCAGAAGGGAGAGAAGGAAGATCTATCAATAAGAGGCCGAGATTCTAGGAAGATGGAGTCATTGCTCTCAGTGGTAGAAACAATAAGAATCTTGTAGTTATGATACTTATTAATGGAGAACAAAAATAAAATAAATGATGTTACAAAGCAAGCTTTCCAGACTACTGAGGTCTCTTCATCAACTACAAGATTATTATTTTGTTTCTCCCACTGAGAGCAATCAATCTTTATTCACCTGGTGAACACGGCACCAAACTAAGAATCTAGGAGGTCACAAGCATCATTACCCTCCGCTTTCTCTTAGGGGTCCACCATACAGATTAGATTCTTCTTCCCATGATTTTCTAAGTTGTCTGCACTTTCTACGTACGCTGTCATTTTGCTTTACAGATTAGAGATCTGGGCAGCTAAGGGTCAATGTTTTCTAATTTCAGGTGATAGGGTGGATCCTACCTGTAAGATCTGGCTGATACAGATCTCACTACAACAGAAGAACGTCCAATGCCCAAAATAATGGGGACAGTTTTGGGTGGAGGAGCATGTGGTGGTCTAGCAGAAGAATGGTGGCCATTTGATATGGCCAGACTACAACCCTGATAAAGCAGCCACAGCCGGTGACTGAGAGGAATCTGTGACTTCTCTGCATTTAGTGGTCACTACTCACCTGGGCGGTTATCTGTACGAATCTCCTCTTTACTCCGCTCATCACCCCTCACATATGTCTCTGTAGTATTAATATGGGGCAGATCTTCACCCTGAAACAAATATTGTAAAAGTCACAGACAGATGGAGAAGTTCCATCTATGATCAGCTCTAATCCTGCCATCTCCACCGCTCTCATTACACAAGTATAACACATATAATACTGGAGGATAAAACAAGACTGAGCACAAGACCTTCACAGCCGTCTACACATCATAGGGAGATTTCATGGCTCCTTCTCTCCATCTACCTGATGATCATGAGGAACATCGGGGTCTTCTTGTTTACAGTCCTGTGGGAAAAGAGGACAGGGACATCTCTCTGGTGTTGTCCTCTTACTGGATAGAACTGGAGGAGACACATACAGGGACTGAATTCATTCCTTACATACAGATAATTATAGGCCGTGTGTATTTTGTTCTGTCTATTACCTGGTGATGCGAGGGGCTGGGGAACCTCCATCATGACGTCCTTGTACAGATCTTTGTGTCCTTCTAAATACTCCCACTCCTCCATGGAGAAATAGACGGTGACGTCCTGACACCTTATAGGAACCTGACACATACAAGGATACCGTCACCCCCGATCCCTTCATAGCATTACTGTATAATGTCCCAGCATTCCCAGCAGTGTCACCTCTCCAGTCAGCAGCTCAATCATCTTGTAAGTGAGTTCTAGGATCTTCTGGTCATTGATGTCCTCATGTATCGGGGGGTGAGGTGGAGACCCCGTGATTGGGCTCAGGGGTCTTCCCCATCCCTCAGACACAGGGGCCTGACAGCGCTCACTAGAGGTCTTCTTCACTACTGTGTAATCCTGGTTATGGAGAGACACAGTAATAAATCTCACTCCAGACATTTCCAGAGTCCTCACCTCTCCAGTTCTGTCCATCTGTTATTCCCATAGATAAGAATGATGTAATGTGACGTCATCAGAATCTCTCACCTCTCCAGTAAGCCGGAAGAGGATCTCTAGGGTGAGGTGTAATATCCTCTCCGCCATCTTGTCCCTGTCATTATCCATCCTTCACGGGGCAATCAGGAGAATTCTCTTATATAGAAGATCTCCACTGAGAGGATCCGATATTATAAGGCCCTGAATGGGAAAGAGATGAGCCGATATGTAAAATTAATGGAGATAAGTGATATAAATGAATAAATATTATTATTATTATTATAATAAGGGAAGTGAGATATCATTTGGGTAGGGAAAAAAATTCAACATGAAATGTGATATGCAAGTAGTAAAACCGACCGATAAAAGTAGTACATAACCATATTTTTCGGACTATAAGACACACCGGACCATAAGACGCACGCTGGTTTTAGAGGAGGAAAATAGGAAAATAAAAGTTCAAGCAAAAAATGTGGTCATGACACACTTATGGGGAGAGGATCTGCTGCTGACACTGTTATGGGGTAATGTCCTGCTCATATACTCCCCATATACTCCCGATGCTGCTCATATACTCCCCATCCTGCTTATATACTCCCCAAGCTGCTCATATACTCCCCATGCTGCACATATACTCCCCATGCTGCACATATACTCCCCATGCTGCTCATATACTCCCATCCTGCTCATATACTCCCATCCTGCTCATATACTCCCATCCTGCTCATATACTCCCCATGCTGCTCATATACTCCCCATGCTGATCATATACTCCCCATGCTGCTCATATACTCCCCATGCTGCTCATGTACTCCCCATGCTGCTCATGTACTCCCCATGCTGCTCATGTACTCCCCATGCTGCTCATATACTCCCCATGCAGCTCATATACTCCCCATGCTGCTCATATACTCCCCATGCTGCTCATATACTCCCCATGCTGCTCATATACTCCCCATGCTGCTCATATACTCCCCATGCTGCTCATATACCCCCCAGCCTGCTCATATACTCCCCAGCCTGCTTGTCATGGTTCACCTCCCTGTCCACATGGCTAGGGGGCGGAGCCTTCTCTCGAGCCTCACTTCCAGACCCTGGATGCCTTAAAACCTGGCATTTTCAGTGAATCAGTGCCGGCTATAAGCTTAGCACTGCTTTGCCTGTGATTGCTGGTCATGTGAGTGATATCCTGATCTGTCTGTTCCTGTGCCCCCGTGCCCTTGTCTGTGTTCTGTCCCCTGGTCATCCCTCCTGTCCTCTGTCCCCTCTCCTATTTCCCCACTCGGTTGCTTCCTACGGTACTGACCTTGGCCTGACTTTGACTCCGCTTTTGCTCGTCCCTCCGGTCCTGCTTCTGCCCGTACGGTGTTTGACCCAGCCTGTGTGACTATTCCTTGCATGCTCTGCAGCTCTGCTTCTCAGCTGTGTTTTGAGGTAATGCATGAGAACGCTGTGAATTCACTTCCTGGTTCTCATTGCTCTGTGTAGTGTATTATGCTACAGAGCTCTGGCTCCCCCTGGTGGCAGCATTACAGTATAGCCGGCCTCTATAGGCTTTATCTCCCATAGGGAAAAAAAAAAAAAAAAAAGACATTTATTTCTTGGTAGTGGGATCCAACTTTACAGCATAAAAAACTGTAATGGATCCACTCAGTACCTTGTGCGAGAAAGTAGCCAACCTTACGCAGCTGGTGCAGGATTTGGCTGCAGAGCATTGCACCCTGGTAGCTTCACACAATATGCTGCAGAGTGAGGTCTCCGCTTCTGCGAGGGCCACCTCAGTGGCAGCTACCTCACAAACCGTAGGACAGCATAGTCCCACTGATGTCCAACTGACCTCCCCCGAACCCACGGTGATGCTCCCCGATAAATTCTCGGGGGAGAAAAACCTATTTCGGACATTTAGGGAGAGTTGCAGGCTTCTCTTCACTCTCCGGCCTCGGTCCTCGGGGAATGAGACCCAGCGGGTGGGGATCATCATGTCGTTACTTAGAGGGGGTTCCCAGACCTGGGCGTTTTCCCTACCCCCTTCGGCCCCAGAACGGCATTTGGTTGACCTCTTCTTTGACTCCCTCGGGGTGATATATGACGAACCAGACCGTGTACGGGTGGCTGAGGACAGGATCATGTGTCTCACTCAGGGAAATCACACTGCTGAGCTATATTGTTCAGAGTTTCGGCAGTGGTCCACCGATTTACGATGGAATGATTCTGCACTCAAGTGCCAATTCCGGAGAGGTCTTTTGGACTCCCTGAAAGACGCTTTGGCTCTGCACCCTCCTCCCAGCACCTTGGATGATGCGATGACGGAGGAAGTTCGTATGGACCGCAGATTACGGGAAAGAAGGGGCACCATGCGTGAGATTCCGCCCCCTCTACCCAGGGCACCTTCTTTGCCGGCTATGGAACAGATGGAAGTTGGAGCCATCAGTCCAGATGGGAAGAAGAGGAGAAGACGCCGGGATCTCAAGCTGTGCTTCTATTGTGGACACCATGGACACTGGAGGAAAGACTGCCCGGCTTGCCCCTCCGCTAAACAGTCGTCGGGAAACTTCTAAGTCTGGGTAATGGTCGAGGAGGTTGCCCAGACTATCAGGTACCTTTCCTCTCCTCCAATAAGATACTTCTGAATGTCGACCTCCGGGTCAAGGAGTCGGTCTGGTCTGCTACTGCCTTTGTTGACTGTGGGTCCGCTATGAACTTCATTGACTCTGAGTTGGTCCAAAGATTAGAGTTAAAGACAGTGAGGTTAGAAGGACCCATTCAACTCCTGGCAATTGATAAAACACCGCTGCCTCAAAACCTCATTCGGTTTGCTACAGAAAAATTTACTCTTATGATCGGGTCTCTGCATTCTGAAACTATTTCTTGTTTTGTAATGGCCAATCTCCCTGCTGGATTAGTGTTGGGGC
Source organism: Anomaloglossus baeobatrachus (assembly GCF_048569485.1). Classification (NCBI taxonomy): domain Eukaryota; kingdom Metazoa; phylum Chordata; class Amphibia; order Anura; family Aromobatidae; genus Anomaloglossus; species Anomaloglossus baeobatrachus. The sequence goes on along the minus strand of NW_027441813.1, from coordinate 467,969 downwards.
ATCCATGGTTGATGTTACATAATCCCGTTATTGATTGGGAGTGTCGTACCATAGTCAAATGGAGTCCTGCTTGTCATAAAAGGTGTTTACAATCTGTACCTGTGTTCTCCGTAAGTCCTGAGGGTCTTCCGGAATACCTGAGGGACTACGGAGACGTATTCTCGGAAACAGAGGCTGAGGTTTTGCCGCCTCATCGCCCATATGACTGTGCCATCGATTTGCTTCCCAATACCAAATTGCCCAAGGCCCGTTTATATCACCTCTTGGGTCCAGAAAGGGCTGCTATGAAATCATACATATCTGATAGTATACGTAAAGGGCATATCCGTCCTTCTTCTTCCCCTGTGGCCGCTGGGTTCTTTTTTGTAAAGAAGAAGGACGGAGGATTAAGGCCATGTCTCGATTTCCGAGAATTGAAAAAAATTACTGTGAAAAACACGTATCCGCTTCCACTCATCCCTGATCTCTACAACCAACTCTCTGAAGCCCGGTGGTTTACCAAACTAGATCTCAGGGGGGCCTATAATCTTATCCGTATTAGAGAAGGGGATGAGTGGAAAACGGCCTTTCTGACGTCAGAGGGGTTATTCGAGAATTTGGTGATGCCTTTTGGTCTAACAAATGCCCCTGCGGTGTTTCAAAATTTCATCAATGATATCTTTTCTGATTTTCTTGGTCGTTTTGTGGTCATCTATCTCGATGACATTTTGATTTATTCTGCCGATAGAGATACGCATATTATGCATGTTCGCTCAGTATTACAGAGATTACGTGATAACCATCTGTTTGCCAAGCTTGAAAAATGTGTTTTCTCTGTTCAGGAAATAGCCTTTCTTGGGTTACTCCTTTCTCGTGATGGGTTTAAAATTGACCCAGGAAAGGTGCAGGCTATCGTGGATTGGGTGCAACCCAGGGATATCAAGGCGCTACAACGCTTTTTGGGTTCCACAAATTATTAAATACGGTTCATTAAAGGGTTTTCTCAAATTGCCAAGCCATTGACTGACCTTACACGGAAAGGGGCGGATCTGCAGAACTGGTCGCAAATGGCTGTCCAGACCTTTCTTGAGCTAAAGGACCGGTTCATGTCCACCCCGGTCCTGGTACAGCCTGACCTCGAGGCGCCGTTTATTGTGGAGGTGGACGCCTCAGAGGTGGGGGTGGGAGCTGTTCTCTCTCAGGGCCCTGCTACTCTGACTAATCTGCGACCATGTGCGTTCTTCTCCAAGAAATTCACTCCGGCTGAGAGGAACTATGATGTAGGTAACCATGAATTATTGGCAGTAAAATTGGCATTTGAAGAATGGAGGCATTTTTTGGAGGGTGCTGTTCACCGTATTACTGTCATCACCGATCATAAAAACCTCGCGTATATTGAGTCCGCCAAGAGATTGACGCCTCAACAAGCGAGGTGGGCTCTTTTTTTTTCTAGATTCCATTTTTGTATTACTTTTCGTCCGGAGTCTAAAAACGTGAGGGCAGATGCACTGTCCCATAGTTTGGACCCGGTGTCACCTCCAGAGCCTCCTTCCTCCATTCTTCCGCGAGGGGTGGTGGTCGCTGCCTTGTCATCCGAGTTGGAGGCTGAGGTCAGGGAGGCCCAGTCCTCAGCGCCATCTTCCGCTCCAGACACTAAACTGTTTGTCCCTTTGCACCTCCGGTTACGGGTACTTCAAGAGTTCCAGGAGTCCGTACTCAGCGGCCATCCTGGAATTACAGCCACTCTCAGGGCTGTTGCTCGACTGTTTTGGTGGCCATCTCTTCACTCAGATGTTGCTCGGTTTGTGTCTGCCTGTGCTACATGTGCCCGTGCTAAGGTATGTCGTAACCGGCCGGCTGGGGAACTGATTCCATTACCTGTTCCTGAAAGACCATGGACCCACTTGTCCATGGATTTCATTACGGACCTCCCTGTCTCAAATGGTATGACTGTGATCTGGGTGGTGGTGGATCGTTTTAGTAAACAGGCACATTTTGTTCCCCTCTCCGGTCTACCTAATGCTGCGGCCCTTGCCAACCACTTTATTGACCAGGTGGTTCGGTTACATGGGTTGCCCCTGAATATTGTGTCTGACAGGGGGGTACAATTCATTTCTTGGTTTTGGAGGGCCTTGTGCAGGCGGTTGGGACTTGAGTTGTCCTTCTCGTCCGCCTATCATCCCGAGTCCAATGGGCAGACAGAAAGGACGAATCAGACCCTTGAGCAAATCCTGCGGTGCTTGGTTTCTGCTCAGCAGGAGGATTGGTGTATGTTTTTGCCCCTTGTGGAGTTTGCATTCAATAGCAGAGTCCATCAGTCTACAGGAACTTCTCCCTTCTTCTGTAATTACGGGTTTCACCCTCACTTCGGGACCTTCTCTAGAGTGGATTCGGGGTGTCCAGGGGCCGAGTCCGTCGTTCAGCATCAGGGGAAGGTGTGGAAGGAGGTACAACGGTGCATCGAGACGGCTCAACAGTCCCAGAAATGCCAAGCGGACAAACGCCGTTCTCTGGGACCCCACTTTCGGGTGGGGGACAAAGTGTGGCTGTCCACTCGGAATATTAGGCTTAGGGTTCCATCTGCTAAGTTGGGTCCTAAGTTTATAGGTCCCTATGAGATCATCGAAGTGATCAACCCGGTGGCCTTTCGGTTGCAACTGCCCCAGACCTTGCGTATTCCTAACGTATTTCATACCTCCTTGCTTAAGCCATTTGTTCCATCGGTGGTGGGTTCTCAAACTCCTCCAGCTCCGATATTGGTGGACGGTAAGGAGGAGTACGAGATCCAGCGTATTATCGATTCTCGTTGGGTTCGTCGTTCCCTCCAGTATCTGATCCATTGGAAGGGTTACGGTCCGGAGGACAGCTCATGGGTGCCGGCTCGATCCGTTTGGGCCGATCGGTTAATTGCGGCTTTCCACCGGAAGTATCCTGGGAAGCCTGGGGGTCCGGTGGCCCCTTCTTGAGGAGGGGGTACTGTCATGGTTCGCCTCCCTGTCCACATGGCTAGGGGGCGGAGCCTTCTCTCGAGCCTCACTTCCAGACCCTAGATACCTTAAAAGCTGGCATTTCCAGTGAATCAGTGCCGGCTATAAGTTTAGCACTGCTTTGCCTGTGATTGCTGGTCCTGTTTGTGATATCCTGATCTGTCTGTTCCTGTGCCCTCGTGCCCTTGTCTGTGTTCTGTCCCCTGGTCATCCCTCCTGTCCTCTGTCCCCTCTCCTATTTCCCCACTCGGTTGCTTCCTACGGTACTGACCTTGGCCTGACTTTGACTCCGCTTTTGCTCGTCCCTCCGGTCCTGCTTCTGCCCGTACGGTGTTTGACCCAGCCTGTGTGACTATTCCTTGCATGCTCTGCAGCTCTGCTTCTCAGCTGTGCTTTGAGATAATGCATGAGAACGCTGTGAATTCACTTCCTGGTTCTCATTGCTCTGTGTAGTGTATTATGCTACAGAGCTCTGGCTCCCCCTGGTGGCAGCATTACACTGCTCATATACTCCCCATGCTGCTCATATACTCTCCATGCTGCTCATATACTCCCCATGCTGCTCATATACTCCCCAGCCTGCTCATATACTCCCCAGCCTGCTCATATACTCCCCAGCCTGCTCATATACTCCCCATGCTGCTCATATACTCCCCATCCTGCTCATATACTCCCCATCCTGCTCATATACTCCCCATCCTGCTCATATACTCCCCATCCTGCTCATATACTCCCCATCCTGCTCATATACTCCCCATCCTGCTCATATACTCCCCATCCTGCTCATATACTCCCCATCCTGCTCATATAGTCCCCATCCTGCTCATATACTCCCCATGCTGCTCATATACTCCCCATGCTGCTCATATACTCCCCATGCTGCTCATAATAAACCCCTATCCTGCTCATATACTCCCCATGCTGCTCATATACTCCCCATGCTGCTCATATACTCCCCATGCTGCTCATAATAAACCCCTATCCTGCTCATATACCCCCATCATCCTGGTGTATGGCCGCATCCTGTGGCAAAAAAAATAAACGTTCATAGTGACCTTACCTCACCTCTCTCCCTGCAGCACCGCTCCTCTTACCATCTATGTCAGCGGCTGCGCCGCTGAGTGGAGCCGTCCCCGTTCCCCTGCAGCATCGCGATCTCCTCCTGTCTGTGCCGGCGGCTGCGTGTGGACATGTGCGCACAGCGATGACGTCATCGCTATGCGTGCCGCTAGTCTCCACGCAAGTCAGCTGACCGGCACAGACAGGAGCAGATCGTGATGCTGCAGAGGAACGGTGAGTAATGTGTACTGATTCACTGCCCCCCGCACTGATGATGATGTTCGGGGGCAGTGAATACAGCCGCACATGATCACTCCAGTCTGCAGTTGCCAGGGGTGATCATGCGGGCCGGCTGTTTATCCCTCGCCCATCACCCCGCCCACCTGTCAGCTCCGGCTTCAGCGCTGAGAGATGATGGGCGGGACGATGGGTGTGCATATTTAATGAGCGGGTCCACATGGTCATGGCAGGCTGCTACAGCCTGCTCGTGCCCCCGATGACCCGCTCCACCGCAGCCCCCTCATTCCCCGCAGCCCTATATTCAGACCATAAGACACCCCCCCACTTTCCCCCAACATTTGGGGGGAAAAAAGTGCGTCTTATGGTCCGAAAAATACGGTATCTTTATAAAAAAAAAACACAATCCTTCATATGGCAATGTGAATGGAAAAATAAAAGGAGTAATTGCTCCTGGAATAAGAGTAGGAAAATAGAAAAGAGCAAAAACAAAACATTTCCCAGTTTTTCGGTTAAGAACAGGACAATGGAATTAAGATTCGATGTGTTCTTGTTTCTAACAGAAGAAGAGGGGCCCACACATGGCGTACGGATCTGTGCACTCGCTGTCGCACAATTTACCACCCATTTCTTGTATGAAGGCAGCAAAATAGTGAAAATCAACCCAATTACAAAATGTGCCCACATTATATTTCACTCCTAAATTAGAAAAGTTATGTAAATAACAAAGTTTAGATATTCTAAACTGGTTTTGGAGCTCGTAGACTTTAACCCCTTAATGACCGCGGGCAGTAAAATGATGTCCTAGCAGTCAGTGTTTATTCCCTCTCGCTGCTGCTGGCAGCCGGCGGAGATAGGCGCACATCTCAGCTGATTTGTACAGCTGAGATGTGTGCCTAGCAGGTACCAGCAGATCCGCGATCTGCCCATGCCTATTAACCCCTTAAATGGCGCTGTCAAACTGTGACAGCCTCAGTATAATCGCAATTGCCATAACTTTACTCATAGGCCTCCACTGGAAGTCACGTGACCTGATCACGTGGATCCGATGGTTGTCATGGTAGTACAGGGTAATATGATGACTCCTGTAGCTCACATGACTTAGGTCCTGTAACAAGCAGCCAAGTACTGCAGGTTACAGGAGATGAGTATTTTTCCCAATCTGACCGGTGCTGCTCTGATCGGGAGAAATAAATAAGCAATCAGACTGCTGATCCTTATAGCCCCCTAGGGCAACTAGTAAAATAAAAAAAAAAAGTTAAAAAAAGTTTTCAAAAATTAAAAAAAAACAAACAAAACCTATAAGTTGAAATCACGCTCCTTTCACCCCATTGACAATTAAACGGTTAAAAAAATTAAAAATATACACACATTTGGTATTGCCGTGTTCAGAAATGCCTGATCTAACAAAATATAAAATCAATTAACCTAATTAATAAACAACATAGTGCCAAAGGAATGCCAAATGCTAAAATTACATATTTTGGTCGCCGTAAATTTTGCGCAAAATGCGATAACAGGTGATCAAACTGTAGTATCTGCGCAAAAAACGGTACCATTTAGGCTCTGTGCGCACTGGGAAATGGAATTTTCTTGAGAAAATTCCGCATGCTCTTAAAGATTACCGCACCCGCGGTAAAAAACCGCGGCAAACCGCACCCGAAAACCGCATGCGGTTTGCCGCGGTTTCACCGCGGTATTGTTCGCGGTATTGCCGCGGTTTTGACGCGTGCGGGTTGGGATGTGCTTTATTGCATTCAATGCAATAAAGCACATTGAAAAAAAAAAAAAAAGTCATTTAATTCTGAGATAGTAGATAGATAGACAGAAGAATAGATAGAGGGATAGATAGATAGACAGACAGATAGAGGGATAGATAGACAGACAGATAGAGGGATAGATAGATAGAGGACAGATCGCTGCATCTCCCACGGTCGGCAGTGAGTTCACATTACCGGCCGTGGGAAATGACCGGTAATTACCTCTGCTGTCTGCTGCTTTCATTCAGCCTGTGTCTGTGACAGTCGAGGCTGGATGTAAGCAGCGCAGGACCTGTGGATTACGCCGGAGCTTTGGTACGGGAGGGGTTAATAAAATGGTGAACGAGGCTTGTTTGTTTTATTTAAAATAAAGGATTTTTCGGTGTCTGTGTTTTATTCACTTTACTTACGGGTTGATCATGTCAGCTGTCACATAGACGCTGCCATGATCAAGCCTGGAGTTAATGGCGGTGATCCACCACCATTAACCCCTTGTATTACCTTGCTGCCACTGCTACATGGCGGCAGGAAGAGCCGGGGGACACTCCGGTGCTGCCGCATAATGGATGCGACAGTGCCAGGGCAGCTGTGGCTGATATTCTCGGCTGCGGGAGGGGGAGTGAGGCGGGGGACATTAACCCTGCCCCTCTCCCTCCCCAGCCTGAGAATACCGGGCCGCCGCTGTGTGCTTACCTCGGCTGGACGGTAAATATGCAGCGGAGCCCACGTGGTTTTTTTTCTATATTTCCGTTTGCTTTCTATGTGTGTTCTATGTGTCTGTGTCTATGTGTTCTGTGTCTGTGTCTGTGTTTGTGATCTAGACTGTGTGTGTTTACTCTCTGCACGGCTTCCTCTTCCTGTAATGACATCACTTCCCTGCAAAACCGCAGACAGGTGATGTACATTACCGGAGGTAAACCGCGAAATACCGCAGGGAAAAGCGCAGGAAAACGCAGTGAAACGCACAGAATTTGCTGCCTGCGTTATTCCCTGCGGGATTTCACGATTAACATTGGAGTCAATGGAGTGAAATTCCGCAGCGATGTGCGGAAAAGAAGTGACATGCACTTGTTTTTGCTGCGTGATTCCCGCAGCAAAACATGCAGCTGTCAAAATCCGCCTAGTACACACAGGATTTTTTTTCTCCATAGGATTTGCTGGTGATTCACTGCAGAGATGTTATGAACATTTTCTGCAGCGAAACATGCAGCAAATCCGCGGAAAATCCGCGGCAAAATCCGGTAAGTGCGCACATAGCCTAAAAACTTCTGCTTGAGACACAAAAAATAAGCCGTCACTGGGCCATAGATCATGAGAATGCTATGGGTTGTAGAAAATGGCACAAAATGTGCGCCAGTTTTTTTTTAGAGAAACTTCAGATTTTTTTAACCCCTTAGATAAAAGTAAACCTATCCATGTTTGATGTCTACGACCTTGTACCGACCTCAGGCATCACAGCGACACATCAGATTTTCTATGTAGTGAACACACAGAGAATAAAATATCTCAAAAACAATCGTGCAATCACACTTTTTTTGTAATTTTTCTGCATTTGGAATTTTTTTGCTGTGTCCCAGTAAATTATATGGTAAAACTCATGGTTTCAGGAGTAAAACTTATTCCGCAAAAAAACAAGCCCCACATGGCAAAATTGACTGAAAAATAAAAAAGTTACGTCTCTCAGAAGAAGGGGAGCGAAAAAAACAATAAAAACCCCCGAAAAAAATCGGCCGGGGGTGAAGGGGTTAAACATGGGGATCATCTGACTCCTACTCTGCAGTGATGTTCTACAATGTCATTACATAGCAGAGCATCTATACGCAAACATGTTGCACAGGAGAGGAAATCCGTCCATCTTTACATAAGGCACCGACAGTTTATTACTGCCTCTGCCTTCTCTGTCACTGTATACACAGCTCTGCGGTGCAATGCAGCAGGAATGGTGAGGGACCCGACAGCGACACAGATCTCTGTGTGAGAGCCCATCCACCATCGGTATTTACCATCTGTAATTGTTTGGGGTCTGGTAAGTTCGATTTTTGTTTTGGGGTGGTCGGTCTGCTTTCTTTTGGGGGGTGTCTGCTTTCTTTGATGAAGAGTCCTGCTGTATTCTTTAACTTTTTTAGAGGCTTGGACACTTCCCTATGGAAACGCTACTAAAGCGGGCTGTACACGCTACAATATATCTAACGATGTGTCGGCGGGGTCACGTCGTAAGTGACGCACATCCGGCATCGTTAGTGTTGTAGTTGCGTGTGACACCTACGTGCGACTGCGATTGTACGCAAAAACGTTGATCGCATACACGTCGTTCATTTTCTAAAATTTGAACGTCCGGTTGTTCAATGTTCCAGAGGCAGCACACATGGCTCCGTGTGACACCTCAGGAACGATGAAGACAGCTTACCTGCGGCCGCCGGCAATGCTGAAGGAAGGAGGTGGGCGGGATGTTTACTTCCTGCTCATCTCTGCCCCTCTGCTTCTATTTGACGGCCCCTGTGCGACGTCGCTGTGACGCTGAACGTCCCTCCCCCTTCAGGAAGTGGATGTTCGCCGCCTACAGAGAGGTCGTATGGAAGGTAAGTACGTGTGACAGGGGATACAGCATTGTGCGACAAAGGCAACAAATTGCCCGTACCGCACAAACGATGAGGGCGGGTGCGATCGCAAATGCGATCGTACGTTTAATTTAAACGTGTAAAGCTTAAGGCTTATTTTTAGAGTAGGGTTTATATTTGAATTACAGTATAGTCAAAAAAAGCCCCAAAAATCCTACTAGGGCTTATTTTCCGGGTATGTCTTATTTTCAAGGTGGAAAGAGCTGACTGTGCTTCCTCCCCAATACACAGAGGTCATGTGGTCACTGCTAAGAAGAAAATTAAAAATACTTAAATACAGAACTGACCCCCCTCCTTGGAATATGTGAAAAATAGGAAAATACCACTGTGAATCCAAATCTCTGTTTTTAGCCCAGACCAGGTACAAATCAGCCATATATACAAAATAATAAGTGTTACAAAATAGCTAAGACATATTTACATGTGATCATGAACATAATAGGACAGTGTACGGCTTTCAGTCATAGGGATGGCCCCGATGAGGCTTAGTCACCGCTCAGTATACAGTAATCAGTGGTTGTATACGCGCTCTTAGCACTGACTGACAGCAGGTTCTAATGCTGAGCGGCTGTCAGTCACTGTGGGGGGCAGGGTATATATGTGGTAATAACAGACATTTCCCTTATTTTCCCACCAGTATCGCTCAACATCAGCAATAAAAACTCGATCCTGAAGTTGGTTTCTTATTGGTCAGTTTCTTATTCAGGGCTGAAGATGGTTTATTATTTGGATTTTTTTCTTAATTTTCTTTTTACAGGTTTAACAACAAACGTAAAATAATCCCAATTATAAAGTACAATACAGCGAGGAGCCCGGATGTGAATACACTTAACAGCAGCTACAAAAACTATAAAACGGGCACAAAAATGGCCATCAAAGTGGGCACCGGAGGGTATTTTTGAAAGGGTTAAATGACCTTGGGCTACTAATCTGACACCACCATTATATAGTGATGTCTCACATCAGATTCAGGTCACTCCAGCCCGGCCCAAATGGGTTCTGGGCATCAGAACTGGCACCAAAGTGAGCAAATATCCAATTTTACAGACGTGAATAAGTAACTGGAGTTCTGTAAAGTTCTCTTCCGGCTGATGTAAATGGGTTTCTGGCATTAATAAGTAATCACAAAGGGAAAGCCGCCATTGTTCTCTGATTTCAGTCTATTCTCACATTATTATGGCTTTACCTATATAGATCAGTGGCCCAACGTCATTTAACCCTTTCCACAACACCCTTCGGAGCCACTTTGATGCCCATTTTTGTGCCAGATTTATCATTTGTGTTGCTTTTCAGTGTATTCACATCCGGGCTCCGCACTGCAGGGGATTATATTGTTCTCATTTTTTATTTTTGTTGCTAAAAAAACGATAAAAAAAAAAAAAATTGCCGAATAAGAAACAGACTTCAGCCTTGTCATGAAAGCAAAGAAGCAATAAAGACGACAACAGAAAATGAAGCCGAGGAAATCACGAGAAAAGATGCAACATTTACTTGAATATCCGAACAAGGAATAAGATTTTCACAGATCTTTAACCCCTTTATGACAGCCTTACGGATTAAAACGGCGGCAGAAAACGGTACTTATTCTGATCTACCGTTTTAAAACGGCAGCAAGAAATAACGTGTTTACCGCCCCCCAGCATCGCGAAATCTCCGTGGTTTCAGCTACCCGGGGATAGCTCAAACCCTGAAGATCACGATTGAGGCCGAAAAAAATGATTTATCTTCCACCTGGCATAATCCATCATGTCAGTAGGGAGATAAGTCGCCTCCCTCGGTTCTCTGGTGTGGCCAAAGTGCCCCTCCAGTCCCACCCACTCATCTAAAATGTCCGGCGCGCACGCTGCGCTCATCCTGAGTTCTGTCACATCTGACATGTTAGATGCGACATCAAAGTTCTCCCCATGTCCTGCCAGGTCACCCCCTGTCAATCCCCGGGCTCCAGTTACCTCCTGCAGTGACGATCCCCCACGATCCCTCCTCTTCCTTCTCAGAAGATCCTGGCCACATGTGCAGAGCGGCTCTCAGCCGGCTCCCTGCTAGTAGTGAAGCTGAGCTTACTGCAGCTCACACTGCCGTGCTGTGGACCCGAGGAGTGTGAGTGCAGCATTTCTGCAACCACACTCCTCACATGGAGGCTTTGCACTTCCAGAAAATGGGGGATACGTTCTCTGAGTGTGCCCCCATATTGTGGAAGGTCCAGAGTCGTCGTGGGACCTCCAAAATGGATTACGGTGGACCGGATTTTTTTTTCTTTTAAAAAAATTGATGAAGGAGGGAATGTGAGAAAATCTTTTTTTTTTTTTTACTACTGACTAGGTTCATGCTGTCGGGTATCTAAAAGATGCCATTGACATCATTAATCCTAACCCCAACATCCCCATTTATTACCCCATTTGACACCACACCAGGGAAACGGGAAGAGACGTGCGAAGTGTCAGGATTAGCGCATCTAACGGATGCGCCACTTCTGGACGGCTGCGGCCTACTATTTTTAGGCTGGGAAGGGCCAAATAACCATGCGTTTTTCCACCCTGAGAGTACCAGACCACAGCTGTCCGCTTTACCTTGGCTGGAAATCCATTTTGGGCGGGACCACACTTTTTTTTTAATTATTTATAAATAATTAAAAAAAAAAAAACAGCATGGGGAGACCTCCATTTTGGATTACCAGCCAAGATGAAGCTGCCAGCTGTGGTCTGCCAGACGTCTGCTTTACGCTAGCTGTTTTGTTGGTTTTTTTGTTTTAATTATTTATTTTTTGGGGATAAATACAAGGTTAAACACCCTTTAATGCCACATGAAAGTTACTAAAGGGTGCCAGCTTAGAATATGCAGGGGGGTGGGACATTATATATGTGTTTGACATCTATTTATCCATCCATCTATCCATTCTAGCTTTCTAAACTGTGTGCCCACGATCAGGATTTGCAGTGGTTTGGATGCAGAGTGTTTTGACTGCGATGTTGTGCAGTACAAGCGCAGTGGAGGGAAGTTTAGAAATCTCCTGCCCACTGTGCTGCTTTTATCTGCAGCATAAACTGACCAGCGGCGCGGCTTCCTGAGACGCAGGATGTCAGTTTATGCTGTGGAGATGAGAGTGTTCTTCGCAGGGAGAATAAAGTCCGCAGCGGCCTGAACCCAGATCGTGGGCACGGGCAGCTGCATTCTCCTGTGGACAACACTCGCATCTCTGCAGAAGGGTTGACATTGCGTCCTAGATGCAGTGTTACTGAATTGGAAGTAGGCACACAGCCTAAAAGTAAAATTTGCCACTACAACAACATTTTTGTGAAATACCTGCTCACTAAACCCTTGAATAAAATCCTTGAGTGGGCTAGTGTCCAAAATGGGGTCACTTGGGGGGGGTTTCTACTGTATAGGTACTTTAGAGGCCCTGCAAATGCGACATGGTGCCTGCAATTTATTTAAACTTTTCCAAAATTCACATGCTGCTTCTTCCATCCCGAGCCCTCCTGTTTGTCCAAATAGAGGGTTTTGGCCACATGTGGGGTTTCACTGAGCTCATAAAAATTTGGATAAACTGTGGGGTCCACTTTTTGGTGTTTCCTTTTGAAAAAGTGAGAAATTTGAAAATTGAAAATTTTCAATATGACGACCTAATGTTATCAAATTCTGTGAAGTGCCTGTGAGTTCAAAATGCTCAATATACCCCTAGATAAATTCCTTGAAGGATCTAGATTTCCTAACTAGGGTCACTTGGGGGGGTTTCTGCTGTTTAGGTACTTTAGGGGCCCTGCAAATGTTACATGATGCCCGCAATCTATTTCTGCCAAATATGCTTTCCAAAATGTAAATATTGCTTCTTCTGTCCGGCTCCTCCCATTTGTCCAAATAGAGGTTTGTGATCACATGTGGGGTATCAGCGCACTCACAAGAAAGTGGGGAACAAACCGTGGGGTCCACTTTTTGGTGTGAAAGTGACACCGGTCAGAATTGGAAAAAATGGCCGATTCATGAAATACAAAACTGGCTTCATCCCTAAGGGGTTAAACTGAATGTAAATGAGCCGGTCAGGAATAGCGGGAAACTGGTCCTGAACTGGTTTAAGTTGAAAATAGTCAAGACATGAAGGGGTTAATGATGACCTCCAAAATACTAGAGACTCTGCACCTACCTCCACCTGCAGAGCCGCACACTAGATATATAATACCCTGCACCTACCTCCACCTGCAGAGCCGCACACTAGATATATAATACCCTGCACCTACCTCCACCTGCAGAGCCGCACACTAGATATATAATACCCTGCACCTACCTCCACCTGCAGAGCCGCACACTAGATATATAATACCCTGCACCTACCTCCACCTGCAGAGCCGCACACTAGATATATAATAACCTGCACCTACCTCCACCTGCAGAGCCGCACACTAGATATATAATACCCTGCACCTACCTCCACCTGCAGAGCCGCACACTAGATATATAATACCCTGCACCTACCTCCACCTGCAGAGCCGCACACTAGATATATAATACCCTGCACCTACCTCCACCTGCAGAGCCGCACACTAGATATATAATACCCTGCACCTACCTCCACCTGCAGAGCCGCACACTAGATATATAATACCCTGCACCTACCTCCACCTGCAGAGCCGCACACTAGATATATAATACCCTGCACCTACCTCCACCTGCAGAGCCGCACACTAGATATATAATACCCTGCACCTACCTCCACCTGCAGAGCCGCACACTAGATATATAATACCCTGCACCTACCTCCACCTGCAGAGCCGCACACTAGATATATAATACCCTGCACCTACCTCCACCTGCAGAGCCGCACACTAGATATATAATACCCTGCACCTACCTCCACCTGCAGAGCCGCACACTAGATATATAATACCCTGCACCTACCTCCTCCTGCAGAGCCGCACACTAGATATATAATAACCTGCACCTACCTCCACCTGCAGAGCCGCACACTAGATATATAATACCCTGCACCTACCTCCACCTGCAGAGCCGCACACTAGATATATAATACCCTGCACCTACCTCCACCTGCAGAGCCGCACACTAGATATATAATACCCTGCACCTACCTCCACCTGCAGAGCCGCACACTAGATATATAATACCCTGCACCTACCTCCTCCTGCAGAGCCGCACACTAGATATATAATACCCTGCACCTACCTCCTCCTGCAGAGCCGCACACTAGATATATAATACCCTGCACCTACCTCCACCTGCAGAGCCGCACACTAGATATATAATACCCTGCACCTACCTCCACCTGCAGAGCCGCACACTAGATATATAATACCCTGCACCTACCTCCACCTGCAGAGCCGCACACTAGATATATAATACCCTGCACCTACCTCCACCTGCAGAGCCGCACACTAGATATATAATACCCTGCACCTACCTCCTCCTGCAGAGCCGCACACTAGATATATAATACCCTGCACCTACCTCCACCTGCAGAGCCGCACACTAGATATATAATACCCTGCACCTACCTCCACCTGCAGAGCCGCACACTAGATATATAATACCCTGCACCTACCTCCACCTGCAGAGCCGCACACTAGATATATAATACCCTGCACCTACCTCCACCTGCAGAGCCGCACACTAGATATATAATACCCTGCACCTACCTCCACCTGCAGAGCCGCACACTAGATATATAATACCCTGCACCTACCTCCACCTGCAGAGCCGCACACTAGATATATAATACCCTGCACCTACCTCCTCCTGCAGAGCCGCACACTAGATATATAATACCCTGCACCTACCTCCACCTGCAGAGCCGCACACTAGATATATAATACCCTGCACCTACCTCCACCTGCAGAGCCGCACACTAGATATATAATACCCTGCACCTACCTCCACCTGCAGAGCCGCACACTAGATATATAATACCCTGCACCTACCTCCACCTGCAGAGCCGCACACTAGATATATAATACCCTGCACCTACCTCCACCTGCAGAGCCGCACACTAGATATATAATACCCTGCACCTACCTCCACCTGCAGAGCCGCACACTAGATATATAATACCCTGCACCTACCTCCACCTGCAGAGCCGCACACTAGATATATAATACCCTGCACCTACCTCCACCTGCAGAGCCGCACACTAGATATATAATACCCTGCACCTACCTCCACCTGCAGAGCCGCACACTAGATATATAATACCCTGCACCTACCTCCACCTGCAGAGCCGCACACTAGATATATAATACCCTGCACCTACCTCCTCCTGCAGAGCCGCACACTAGATATATAATACCCTGCACCTACCTCCACCTGCAGAGCCGCACACTAGATATATAATACCCTGCACCTACCTCCACCTGCAGAGCCGCACACTAGATATATAATACCCTGCACCTACCTCCACCTGCAGAGCCGCACACTAGATATATAATACCCTGCACCTACCTCCACCTGCAGAGCCGCACACTAGATATATAATAACCTGCACCTACCTCCACCTGCAGAGCCGCACACTAGATATATAATACCCTGCACCTACCTCCACCTGCAGAGCCGCACACTAGATATATAATACCCTGCACCTACCTCCACCTGCAGAGCCGCACACCAGATATATAATACCCTGCACCTACCTCCACCTGCAGAGCCGCACACTAGATATATAATACCCTGCACCTACCTCCACCTGCAGAGCCGCACACTAGATATATAATACCCTGCACCTACCTCCACCTGCAGAGCCGCACACTAGATATATAATACCCTGCACCTACCTCCACCTGCAGAGCCGCACACTAGATATATAATACCCTGCACCTACCTCCACCTGCAGAGCCGCACACCAGATATATAATACCCTGCACCTACCTCCACCTGCAGAGCCGCACACTAGATATATAATACCCTGCACCTACCTCCACCTGCAGAGCCGCACACTAGATATATAATACCCTGCACCTACCTCCACCTGCAGAGCTGCCACACTAGATATATGGCTGCTCTGTGCTTACAGGACCTGTGATGATGTCACATGGAGGGGAGGAGTCAGGGTCACATGATCAGCTCCTCAGTGTATGCAGGACTCTGCTGTGCTGGTTGTCATGGTGCTGGATGAGGGGAAGTTTATGTGTGGGGTCAGGAGGGGTTTACAGTGTGGATGTAGCAGAGCCGTGTGTGTACGAGGTGTACGGAGCGGAGCCGTGTGTGTACGAGGTGTACGGAGCGGAGCCGTGTGTGTACGAGGTGTACGGAGCGGAGCCGTGTGTGTACGAGGTGTACGGAGCGGAGCCGTGTGTGTACGAGGTGTACGGAGCGGAGCCGCGTGTGTACGAGGTGTACGGAGCGGAGCCGCGTGTGTACGAGGTGTACGGAGCGGAGCCGTGTGTGTACGAGGTGTACGGAGCGGAGCCGCGTGTGTACGAGGTGTACGGAGCAGAGCCGTGTATCTATGAGGTGTACGGAGCGGAGCCGTGTGTGTACGAGGTGTACGGAGCGGAGCCGTGTGTGTACGAGGTGTACGGAGCAGAGCCGCGTGTGTACGAGGGTGTATGGAGCAGAGCCGCATGTGTACGAGGTGTACGGAGCAGAGCCGCGTTGTGAGCCGCGTGTGCACAATATGTCCGGAGCGGAGCCGAGTGTTTACGAGGTGCACGGAGCGGGAGCCGCGTGTGTACAGGGTGTACGGAGCGGAGCTGCGCGTGTATGAGGTGTACGGAGCAGAACCGCGTGTGTACGAGGTGTACGGAGCGGAACCGCGTGTGTACGAGGTGTACGGAGCGGAGCCGCGTGTGTACGAGGTGTACAGAGGGGAGTCGCGTGTGTACGGAGCGGAGCCGCGCGTGTACGAGGTGTACGGAGCGGAACCGCGTGTGTACGAGGTGTACGGAGCGGAGCCGTGTGTGTACGAGGTGTACGGAGCGGAGCCGCGTGTGTTCGAGGTGTACGGAGCGGAGCCATGTGTGTATGACCTGTACGGAGCAGAGCCGTGTGTGTACAAGGTGTACGGAGCGGAGCCGCGTGTGTACAAGGTGTATGGAGTGGAGCCGCGTGTTTACGTAGCGGAGCCGCGTGTACGAGGTGTACAGAGCGGAGCTGCGTGTGTATGATGTGTACGGAGCGGAGCTGCGTGTGTACGAGGTGTACGGAGCGGAGCTGCGTGTGTACGAGGTGTACAGAGCGGAGCCGCGTGTGTACGAGGTGTACGAAGCGGAGCCGCATGTGTACTAGGTGTACGGAGCAGAGCCACGTGTGTACGAGGTGTACGGAGTGGAGCCACGTGTGTACGAGGTGTACGGAGCGGAGCCGTGTGTGTACGAGGTGTACGGAGCGGAGCCGCGTGTGTTCGAGGTGTACGAAGCGGAGCCGTGTGTGTACGAGGTGTACGGAGCGAAGTCGTGTGTGTACGAGGTGTACGGAGAGGAGCCGTGTGTGTACGAGGTGTACGGAGCGGAGTCGTGTGTGTACGAGGTGTACGGAGCGGAGCCGCGTGTGTTCGAGGTGTACGGAGCGGAGTCGTGTGTGTACGAGGTGTACGGAGTGGAGCCGTGTGTGTACGAGGTGTACGGAGCAGTGCTGTGTGTGTACGAGGTGTACGGAGCGGAGCCGTGTGTGTACGAGGTGTACGGAGCGGAGCCGTGTGTGTACGAGGTGTACGGAGCGGAGCCGTGTGTGTACGAGGTGTACGGAGCGGAGCCGCGTGTGTACGAGGTGTACGGAGCAGAGCCACGTGTGTACGAGGTGTACGGAGCGGAGTCGCGTGTGTACGGAGTGGAGCCGCGTGTGTACGAGGTGTACGGAGCGGAGCCGCGTGTGTACGAGGTGTACGGAGCGGAGCCACGTGTGTACGAGGTGTACGGAGCGAAGCCGCGTGTGTTCGAGGTGTACGGAGCGGAGCCGTGTGTATACGAGGTGTATGGAGCGGAGTCGTGTGTGTACAAGGTGTACGGAGCGGAGCCGTGTGTGTACGAGGTGCACGTAGCGGAGCCGTGTGTGTACAAGGTGTACGGAGTGGAGTCGTGTGTATATGAGGTGTACGGAGCAGAGCCGTGTGTGTACGAGGTGTACGGAGCGGAGCCGTGTGTGTACGAGGTGTACGGAGCGGAGCCGTGTAGAGACTCTTCCAAAAGAGTGTGTAACTGCGTCATTGAGAACCATGGTCTTGGATTCTGTCAGGGGGTCACAGTGAGGTAATGGAGGCTGTAGGCAGACAGGAGACTGAAAGCCGTGGACGGACATGGAGCAGATATCCTGGAAAACCTGGGACGAGTAGCAGAGGCACTACCAGTCACAGGCATACAGCAGAAGTCCTGAAGACTGCAGACAGGCTGCAGAGGTACTGACACCCACAGGCAGACAGGTAACTGAGGTATTGGAAGCCGCAGACGTCCTGGAGACCTCAGGCAGGTGCAGACATACTGGAAGCCACAGGCAGATTGGTAGCTGAGGTGCTGGAGGCCACAGATAGTCTGGAGATGTTCTGGAGGCTGCAGACAGGTCGCTGTGCACAGACTAATAGTCTTAATACCAGGACACAGGGGTGTATCTTGGTCGCCTTATATAGGCCAGTTAAGCTCAGCACATGGAGCGTGTCCGGCTACTTGCAAAGCCCAACGTGGAGCACAGGAAAGTTTAGCAGAGCGGGGGAAGGGGCAGATCCCAGACACGGGACAGGCGGGTAACAAGTGGATGTTGTCAGACAAATATCCAACAATGATGGATAAAATTGTGACAACTCTGAATTTCCCTTCCCCTTACATCTATTGATTAATTCTCTATTGATCTCTTCTCCCCTTTATCAGTGATTACCATTTATTTTTATCCTTTATCAAGTAAAATAATAATTGCAGATAGTGAAAGTCATTCTTCTGTTACCCAAATCTCTGCTGAACATTACACAATGTACATATCACATTCCTCTAAATAATGGGACAATCTAGTTATACCTTTATCAATCCATTCTGTGACATTCCCAAAGTGCTCACAATTCCTGTTCTTCCAGATCAGAGCACAACATAAGTAATAACCTATACTAAAATGGATTTTATTTCTGACCAACACTGATCACACATTTTTCCCACTCCACATTTGTCCCCTGTTTGTCCCAGGAGTCCCACTTCTAGGGGGAGAGCGATTGCCGCCTTTCTCTGCACCAGGATAGACAATTGGCTCACAGCACAATGTCGGGCACACACCTTCTTTCACAGAAGTAAATCAGTTATCCCTCACAATAACTATTGCACGGACGCTGCAAAGACCTACAGATCTGGAATCTTCAGACTGTAATCCTGAGAATTTAAGTGATTATCAAAGAGAAAATGTTCATTCTAATACGTCATTCAGAGAATTTTGGAATTCAGAAAATAAAGAGGAGGAAGGAGAACCAATAAGAAGGATATGACAAGATCTCCAATACAGAACAAGAAAAAATGAACTTGACTATGAATGAATTTATGGATAATGTGTGATGAGTGTGTCCCGCTCTGAGGAGACCTCTGGTGAGTCGGGGATCAGAAGGTCACAGCGCCTTATTGTTCGCAGGTCTACAACTTGATTTGAGTGAATCTACTTTTTTTTAGTGCTGTAGGGGTTAAAGACTCTTTCCAATCTGGCTGTCCTTTGTAGCCTTAATCTCAGGTGCATCTCTAATGTGACCACTTCCCTTCAATATACAAAAGTAATGTATCTTAGCATCTGATGTTGGTTATAGATTATCATTCCATGCAGATCTCTTTGGAAGTTGTGACTATTGCAGCTGTGGTTTTTAGCTGAGTTGGAAGAGCTTCAAATGTTTTTCCTTTCTGTCTATTTTCTCTTTATCTCCTTTACCTGTTGTGCTATTGCTGTGGTGAGACTACTGCTCTCACCGGCCTTCTCACTAGCCCGAGTGAATGAGGGCCTAGGCATGTGATGACGATGGGGGGGAAGGACCCATATAGGGACATTAGGGAGCATAGGGTACAGACTCAGGTGAGTTGCTGGAGATGTCTCCTCTCCCTATCGTAAGGGTCTTCCTTTTTTTACCGTTTCCGATGCTACCCTCGTGTTACGCTGCACGCTGAGTGTCTGTACGCTCTGGTGTGACATAGTGTTTTGGTTTTGACACCCACAGTCTTATCGGTTGAGCAGATCGAAGTCCTGGACAGGGGTTTAAATTTTCTCAGTGGAACTTTTTTCCTGAGAATAGAAATGTTTCAGGTCAGAATTTATCTAATAAATTTACAACATGTAATGAATTTGAAGGATTCTCCTTCTCTGAACAGAAGCCATTGTAATGCTAAACTAAATGGATGAGGATTGTAATTTGGATGAATTGGTGGAGGATCATGATGTAAAACCAAAGGCCTCAAACCCTCATTATTATCCAGTAACATCTCGCGTACCATCATTACACATGTTCCAGAATATGATAGAAAAGGACCAGTTGGCTCTGCACCGTTATGTCTCCTCCAATAAAAATAAAGTATATAATTTAACAAAAAATCTATTTAATGCCGATTGTGAACTAAAAAATAACAACTATTTGGTTATACGTAAGTCAGACAAGGCGGGATGTATAGAGCTATTGCTGCCTCTTTATATAAAATGAGAATATGACATATGACAATAATACCACTTACCGTAGATTGCAATCAATGCAGCTGATGTCTCTTCTAAATCGTTATACAATATTTTGGATGAAGGTTTGAAAATGTTTTTTAAATAAACATATAATAAAGTTACTTTTTAAAAATGTCCAAGGTGTTTTTCTGTAAACTCGCCGGGTGTGATGGCGGCATCAGATTCTGTTCAGACCACAGGCTGTGACACTCCACACTATACTCTCTCTGTGCTTCTGAGCTGCACAGGCGAACAGCCGTGTGCTCATTAGTGATCAGACTAGCAGGAGTTAATTTCCTGCCTACTTTTCAGATTAAATATATAACAACATTTAATAGTGTATGGCTTCGGGATGTGTTTTCTAGATTAGGAGGGACAAAGCTACCTGTAACGTGTGTCCAATCCACCTGTATAAGCAGAGACCCTGATTCCAGCGATGTGTCACTTACTTGGCTGCTTGCTGAAGTTTTGATAAAAATCAGTTTTATCTGCTTAAGATCTACCAGTTCTAGAAATACTGCTCTGTGCATAACCCTCCCACACCACTGCTTTTCAGTTGTATACAATGAGCACAGACACTAAGCTGCCAATCAGGGGTGGGGATGGGGTTATACAGAGCTTATGGAGATGGAGGATACATGGCAGCAGATTTACTAGTTCTCTAGTGATAAGCCCCTAGCGATAATACAGTGACTTTATCAAAACTACAGCAAGAAGCTCAGAAAATTACACATCATTGGAATCAGAGTCTCTGTTTGTCACAGGTGACAGACAGTCCTGTGGTGTCCGGCAATAGAAGGTCACAGCGTCTGGCTGTGCAAAATGGTCCCTGACTTTCTATTGTTCCTGCTGTCAGTATACAGTGTACTAGGTAGTTTTTCTCCCAGGTTTTCATCCTTTTCCATTTAGGATCCAGTGGGGCTCCTCTTCCTTTCAGCTGTTAATTATCTGTATTTCCCCTTGGGCTTAAATTCATTAATTTTCCCTGTGATATTCAGTTGTTATTATTATTATTATTATTAATAATAATAATTAGCACCATTTATTCTATGGCGCTTTACAAGTGAAAAGGGTATAGATAAAAAACTAGTACAACAATCATGAACATTATGAAAACAGACTGGTACAGGAGAGAAGAACCTGCCCGCAAGGGCTCACAGTCTACAGGGAATGGGTGAGGGTACAATAGGTGAGGACAGAGCTGGTTTCGCAGTGGTGTAATGGACTGAAGGTTACTGCAGGTTGTAGGCTTGTCGGAAGAGGTGGGTTACAAGCCCTGGATGCAAGCAGGTGGCTTGCAAGCATCAGTAGGATCGTTGCTGCTCAGTTTACTGAACTTCTTACTGAGTCGTCTAGAGATAAGTTATTGTTTTCCCTTGTTTGTTATCTATTTGTGGCCTTTAGTGCCTAATGGGGTTGACGAAGAGCTCCTCCCATCTGCTCCCTACTTAGGGCTCAGATCAGGGTCAGCCTGGAGTCAGGTATCCGGCTCGGTGCATAGGCGTGGAACCTATCAAGGGCAGTGAGGGAACCCAGGGCCCAGTGTTAGGCTTTGTCAGGGGTCACTGTCTCCCCCTTCCCTAGACACAGGGTTTCCCTTTCTCCTGGTACTTCCTCGTACCTAGCGTGACACTGACTTTATATTATTCTGATTTTTAATTAAGAAGTAAAGACTTAGTGACAGAATCCCTTCACAAAACCGCATCATAGGTATCATAAATGTTACTTGCTCTTCATTAGGTGATAGGCCTCTTTTAGTTCTTGTCTCTTCTACACCCATAATCTAAACTGTAATAAAGGTTTGTGGGCAGAGATAAGTGAACCCGAACAGTAAAATTTGCACCGAACACCAATTTTATAAAAAAAATAAATCAGTGATGGAGTTCAGAGTTCGGGTCCATTATGTATTCTAACCACTATCTCTCATCGCTGTGCTCGGGTACACTCGGTACTAACCACAGTGCGAGCATCTTTCAGTGTTTCAATGGCTTTCAAAGGGAGGTAAAAACATTGTTATAGACTTCACTCCCCCGGAAATGGTCTGATTATGGCCGGTTGTGACCCCTGACAATAACCTGCAGCTAACCCTCACCAACCCTATAGAAGTCGTGCACATTTTGTCGAGCAGGAATACCTCACCCTAGGCAAACCCTGATCTGGGCCCTAAGTAAGGATGGTGGGTATGCACTGGACGTCAACACCACGAACGCTAACGGAGACAAAAGGAAACAATACAGGGGAAAAAGAGATGCTACCACGTGAGCCCAGGTATATAGCAAAATTCAAACACTTTTCTTAAGAGCAGTTACCACAGACATCTCTGGAACAACAAGAGGAGAAGACAGATAAAGACCACAGCCAGGAACAGCTATAAACCACACTTAAAGCACCCCATGGTAAGGTTTATAAAGGAAGTCAGAGACTGGCAACCGAGTCCGCTACTGCAGAAACAGAGAACTGTCAGATAACAACACGTGCTGCCAATCTCTGGGATTTTCTGATTGATTGCTCTCAGTGAGAAAAACAAAATTATAATTTTGTAGTTGTGATACCTTTTATCTGCCCCCCAATGGCTTGCCAGAGTTTACCAAAGGCTAGACTGGGAAATCTAAAACAAACCATGGAGGCCATAGGAGGAAACAGTTTAATAAGCAAGCGTACTGGAAGGCAATACGTAACGCCAAAAGCCGCTGCCGTAAAGGTAAAGTTGACTACGACTCATTCACAATTTCCACCTGCCCCCCCATCTGTTAGACCACCATTATGATTGGGGGTCCCAGATAGCGCTAGACAATTGTCTATTAGAGGCCAGAATGCTCTCCTGCATCTGCATGATGTGACAAGTGCCGAGACGGTTTCCAGTGTGCGCCCACCAACGTCAACAGGGTTAGCTATGAAGAAAAGTCTGATAGAACTCCCTACACGTGGGTCTCAAAGAGAAACTGGCTCAAAAGCTGAAGGCACATCTGCTGTGAGATCCTCTGCAGTAAATAGGAGCTGGAAAGAGAAATCATACAAAATAGCGTCTTATCCAAATAAAATCAAAGGTGAAACATCTCCGAAAGGAGGTGCAAGTCTCAACCACCATAAAATGCCTGGGGCCGCAGCGGAACCCACGTGGAGATACAAACAAGGAAGGAAAAAAAGAGTTAATCTCCTGCGCTGCAAAACCAGTCCAAATAATATAGATAAAATGTGATTTATTGGTCAACGAGTTTAAAAGCCCTCAGAGGCTTCTTCATCAGGACAATCATATACAGGTGAAAGGCACTGTATATATATATATGGTCTAGTAAATGAGGGGGCGAGTGTTCACAATGATCAGAGAAAAAAAATATCAAATGACATGTTACAGAAAAATAACACAAATATGTTCTTAATAATTCTCATAAAACCACTGTAAAGAGATACAATGTGATAAACACCAAATAAATAGATAAATACAAATCAGTGGGGATCAGAACCCCAAAATAAAAAGGGAAAAAGGACATGTGTATTTGTTCATTAACCATAGGAGCCACCAGAGAAGATCGATGTCATAATCCAAATCGCTCGTAATCATGAGAAACTAAATTGTGAATACAAGAGCAGAAATTACTGCAAACACAAATGAATAGCTCTTATAAATACACATATTCGCTGAAATCAGCCATTTAGCTCCAGCAACAGCTTCTTTTCTCATTCTCCTCGCTCTGAACATGTTAATAGTTAAAAAAAAACCTGTATATTTGCTCAGGACATTAATATCTGATAAAAATTATTATAAAAACCCCTAATTAACATCAGGTAAAATGTATCAACAAACATGAAGCAAAAATAAAAAAGGGGAGAACACTGTGAGGAGAGTGTATGAGAACTCCCCAAACTGTGAAGCCAGTCCCTTAGAGGTGGTATAGGAAGCAATGAGCCCAGGACCAGTGTAGGGCTACACCCGGTCAGGAGGGTGATAAAGAAATCGAACCAACGCAATTAACCCACAGTAATCCCCCCATTCACATAGAAAGAAAAAACAGCTCCAACATAGTAATGAAACCATCACAGCAGGAAACATTCTGGAGGAGGGAAGCAAATAAAGGTAAGAGATACATAGACCCTGTGTAGACCCTGTGTATACATCCATCATTCATTCCATAAGTAGTAAGGCAGGATGATCATTGAATGCATCAAAACTGTTGCATTGATATTTAAAGGGGCAGCTTGTGGAATCAGTTGCGCACAATCGCGTGGATTTAAAAGCAATAAATCTCATATATGATTATCTACTGATGAAGAGAATGCAAAATCATATACAATAAAACAAATAGTAGTACCCATCCTCAAAGAGACAGAATAAATACTATTAAGACCAATAAAAGGTAATAGTATAAAAAAAAAATAGTATCTATGTATTTATTAAATTGGTTGGTAAAAATATCAATATATTTCATTGTTTAATATCATTCAATGATAAATCATTTAAAAGTTAAAAGATGTAACAATAGAATCCAGCATTCAGTCCAGAGCGGGGGAGGGACAAGAAGCACTATTAGACTTCCACATGGAGAATAGATACAGGACTTAAATATATTAATTAGTTAAAATAATTAATTAAAAAGATCTGTAACTTCATTCAGACAGAATGGATTCAAAGTCTTTGTGAGGCAAATCCCGGGATATGAAGATGAATTATGACTTCCAGTCATAATCGCTCATCACTCCCTGGCAGTGCCCCCCTCCCTTCTTGTCCTCAATGTCCAGCATCTGTGAAGGTGTCACATCCCATGGCCATCTCCTATGATATGGAAATTAGGTGATGTGGGAACAATGGACACAGGATGACTCCCTGCCGTGACCCTGTGGTAGGAGCTGCTATCTAATTAGCAAGCTTGGAAGTATCCAGACAGAACGACTCCAGTAAAAAATGGTTCATATCTCGCAAGCCATATTTCCGATAAATATGGCAACCATAAAAATGGTGTCTCCGCATGCGGACGATGCTGGCACACCCTTTTTATGGGAGCGGGAGCTTGGGAAATACCCCAGGCGTGATATCAGCCAATGGGGAACTAGTAGACAAGTCATGAAACCTCTCGTTCTGTAGCTAAATTCATAGCTGTCACAATGAGAGCGTCGGCGTCCGCCTACGACGCTCCCAGGCAAAGTTATGGCCCATATTCCATGTTGTGGATTGTCCATAACTCCAGCCAGGGGTGGAGCAGTGCTCCCTCTGAGGTCACTAAGGTAGGAGGGGACCTGGATTTGCCCAGGTTGATAACCCTACTTCGGCCATTTTCCAGGGTTCTTTCGCTGGGGGTCACGTGTAGGAAACATCTGTGGGAGTTCCTGGAAACCTGGTCTACAGCGCCCCCCTGTGGCCAGACGCACAAGGTAACTGATTGAATTGCATACCTGTTTGTAAACCATGCTTTATCTGTAACTGTACTCTGACATATGTATATTCTGTAGATTCCCTATTGTATATATTGTAGTTTCTAGTGTGCTTTAGGCTGATTAAATTATATAATTAATCTTGGGCTGTTCTGTTATCTCGATCTTGAATCCCACGTCTGTGTGTTCGGCTAATAGTTACCGTGAAGCGGTTGGTGGCAGCGAGTTGTGCCAAGGATTATTGTGGGGAGGCCAGTGAGATTCGGGGAGGTTTTATATATTCCGCCCGCGGAGGTCGGGGGAATATATACCCTACTCTCACTGGGGACCCTCCAATAATCGGCATAAGTAGTATAGCGGCCTCCTTGCTTATTGTCGGCCAATTCCATAATTGGCCTGACTATAAGAGGGGCGCTAGAGAGCGCGTCACGTGCTCTGTCTGTCGGTCGGGAGGTATAAAGGAGGGGTGACCCCCACTTGTTACCCCCCGATTGTGACGTACTGGTAGCCAGCGCGGGGGATTTCTGAGTGACCCCCCCGGTGGTTCGTGACATATTGGTGGCATAGCGGTGGGATCGAGATAATAGTGTGTGTGAGTGTGAGACCCATACTCCCAGACACTAAAGACTGCCTGCAGCAGCTGTGGCTGCTGGGGTCTTCAGACTAGCTCAACACTAGAGTGTCAGAGTGCAGATACTGTAAGGTGTGTGGAGGCATCAGGTGTCAGTTCTGTGTCAGTGACCAAAAGTCTGCAAGAATGGCTGATGGCACCAGGAGCAGAGCTAGGCAACTGGCCAATGCTAAAGCAGGAGCCGAAGAGAGGGAGGACGGTGCTGTGGACAGTAATGAGGAGGTTGCCCACGAGTCCTCCAGGAGCTCGACGCCAGAAAACCGTTCTGCAGAGGACAGCGCACAACCTGGCGATTATGGACAAGATGAGGAGCAGCTCACCCAAGGGTCCTCAACGAGCCAGATGCCAGCCCTCCGCTCTGCAATGGACAGTGAATCACCAGGCTCCGCAGCGGGCCGCAGATCACCACGTGCCATTCCACCGAGCCTGGGAGGCTCGGATAGCCTTCTTCAAATGGCTATGGCCCTTCTCCAGGCTGGAGACCAGGAGGGCTACAAGGAACTCCTGGCAGAGCGCAGGGCAGAGCGGCAGGCAGCGCGTGAAGAGCGCCAGGCAGAGCGTGAGGCTGCGGAGCGACGGCAACAGGCAGACCGTGACCACCAGCTGCAGCTAGCTCAGCTCCGGCCCTCATCAGCCACACGTGACCTTCAAGACACCAAACTTCCAAAGGTCCGTGTTGAGGACTTCCCAGTGCTGGAGAAGGATGGAGACTTGGACTCTTTCTTGACTGCTTTTGAACGGACTTGCCTGCAGCACCATCTGGACAAGGACCAGTGGGCCAAATACCTGACCCCCCCGTTTAAGGGGTAAGGCCCTGGATATCCTTGGGGACTTGCCTGCTGAGGTAGATCAGGGCTACGACACCATCAAGCGGGCCCTGATCCAACAGTACAACCTCACTCCAGAGTCCTACCGCAAGAAGTTCCGGAGCCTACAGAAGGGACCAAAGGACTCCTGGGCTGACCACCGGCGGGCACTTGCCCGAGCTGCCGACCACTGGACCCAAGGCCTGCAGCTTTCCACCGGACCGGAGATCCTGGACTTGTTCATCACGGAGCAACTCTTGTGGAACTGCCCTGAGGATCTCCGCCAGTTCATCCGAGACCAGAAGCCAAAGGGGTCCACTGCTACAGCTGCCCTGGCCGATGACTACACCAACAATCGGGCTCCTGAGGCCAGGAGAGCAGCCACCAGCAGCACCTGGAGAGGGGGTAAGATGAACTCTGCGACTGCCCCACCTGCCCCTAGACTGCAGGGGGTGTCCCCCTCAACTCCCCTCTCCAGGCCCGTGGCAGAACCAAGACGGTGCCACCAGTGCAACTTACCTGGACACTTCAAGGCCATGTGCCCTCAGCGTCCCAAGGCCCCGGCTCCGTCCCCGTCCCAAGGGCCGCCCAAGGTGTATTGTGTGGGTGGGGGTGGTGGTAGGTCCCTGGACAGCTTCCAACCTGTCACCGTCGGCCGGTCTGTGACCATAGGACTGCGAGACAGCGCCTCGGAGGTGACTCTGGTGCGGCCTGAGATGGTGTCCCCCCAAGACTTGATCCCTGGAAAAACCCTCGCTGTCTCCGGGATTGGAGGCATTGACCCGGCGCTGCCTGTTGCTGACATGTATGTGGACTGGGGCGCAGGGCGAGGGGTGAGGGAGGTGGGGGTAACTGATCGGATCCCCGCAAACGTGCTACTTGGGACAGATTTGGGGCAGATAACCTCCCAGTTTGGGCCCCAACCAAGGGCTGAACCTTCAGCCAGTACTGACATGCCTCCGGACAATGTTAATGTGTTATCTATGAATGATGTAAGGGAGGAGGGAGTGAACTCTGATATTTCTGCTTGCATAGACACCATAGACACACACACAGCTGCAGCTGTGACAGGGGAGGGGGTCAGAGAAAGGTGTGACAATGCCTCTACAAGTAATCAGCCTGTGAGCTGGGATCTGTTGCCCTCTGCAGGGATAAGCAGAGAGCAGGGTGCTGCAGGGGGAGGACCAGTGTGTGGGGTGGGGGCTACCACAGCAAATGTGGGGTCCCCAGAGATTTCACAGCGGGGTTCTGTTGCTGCAGGAGGGGAACAGGCAGGTGAGATTGGGGCCGGTCCAGGAGCGGAAGTGCTCCCAGGTAAGATCTCGGTGCATGGTTCCCCCACAACCGGGGTGTCAGGAAGCCAGGTCGGTCTGCCTGAACCGGCGACTTGGTCAGGAACGGAGGAGGAGCAGGCACGACCCACGGTCGCAGCGGCTGTGGCCGCTGTCACCCGCAGTGGGAGTGCTGGAAGCCAAGGGGCCTCCCGGAGGTCCGATAGCTCTTCCCCTTCTGACCAAGTGGCAGCCGAGTCAGGTGGAGGCCAGGACACAGGTCCCGGGGTACTGACCGAAGATGTGACAGTCTCGTCGATTCTGGCCACATCTAGTCCGGGGTTTCAGGCAGCGTTAGAAGCTGACGACAGCCTGAAAGCTCTTAAGGAGCAGGCGGCACAGCCTCCCTCGGACTCGGACCCGGAGCGAGTGGTCTGGGACCAAGGACGGCTGTACCGGGCCACGGTCCAGCAGGGTTCACCGGAGGCGTGGCCCAGGGACCGACAGTTGGTGGTACCCTATCCGTTCCGGACGGAGTTGTTGCGGATCGCACATGAGATTCCGATGGCAGGACACCTAGGGATCGCTAAGACCAAGGCCAGGTTAAACCAGCATTTCTACTGGCCAAAAATGGGGGCCGATGTGGCTGCCTACTGCCGTTCGTGTGAAACCTGTCAGAGAGTGGGGAAGGCGGGGCCACGCCCCAAAGCCCCACTGGTATCTCTGCCCATCATCGATGAGCCTTTCAGGAGGGTGGCTGTGGATCTGGTCGGCCCGCTGGCCATCCCCAGCAGCTCCGGGAAACGCTTCATACTGACGGTAGTGGACTATGCCACCCGGTACCCAGAAGCAGTGGCCTTGTCGTCCATTCGGGCTGACAAGGTGGCCACCGCATTGCTGGAGATTTTCTCCCGAGTGGGTTTTCCCCAGGAAATGCTCACTGACCGGGGGACCCAATTCATGTCCCAGCTGATGGAGGCCCTCTGTAAGCAAGTCCAGGTGCGACATCTGGTGGCCAGCCCGTACCATCCACAGACTAATGGCCTGTGCGAGCGGTTCAATGGCACCTTAAAGCAGATGCTTAAGATGTTGGTCGACTCCCATGGGCGTGACTGGGAGCGGTATCTCCCACACCTGTTATTTGCTTACCGGGAGGTTCCACAGGCCTCAACAGGATTCTCACCGTTTGAGCTCCTGTACGGGCGACGTGTGCGGGGCCCCCTGGCTCTGGTGAAAGAGGCTTGGGAAGGGGATTTGGCCACCCCTGGAGTGTCGGTTATCGAGTATGTCATGCGCTTCCGGGACAAAATGCAGGCCTTGACGCAACTGGTACACGACAATATGGCTCAAGCCCAGGCCGATCAGAAGCGTTGGTACGACCAGAACGCTTGTGAGAGGACCTACCAAGTGGGTCAAAAGGTGTGGGTACTGGTCCCCGTACCACAGGACAAGCTTCAGGCAGCCTGGGAAGGCCCATACCTCGTGTACCAGCAGCTCAACCCTGTGACGTACCTGGTCACCCTGGACCCTGCCCGTGGAAGGCGGAAGCCCTTCCATGTGAACATGATGAAGGCACATCATGAGCGGGAGGCATGTGCGCTCCCCGTGTGCAACCTGCCCGAGGAGGGAGAAGCGGAAACCCTCTTGGATATGCTAGCCCAGGTTAGGGCAGGCGGATCCATTGAGGATGTGGAGGTTGGCCACCAGCTCTTGGAGGACCAACGGTCCCAGCTGTGGGCCACCCTCCTCCCCTTCCGGGGGTTGTTTACCAACCAGCCCGGAAGGACTGACTTGGCTGTCCATCACGTGGACACTGGGGATCATCCCCCGATCCGGCGTTCAGCATATCGGGTCTCCCTGGAGGTGCAGCAACACATGCGCCAGGAGATTGACGAGATGCTGAAGCTGGGGGTGATCCAGGCATCCAACAGCGCTTGGGCCTCGACTGTAGTCCTCGTCCCTAAGAAGGACCGAACCACTCGGTTCTGCGTGGACTACAGGGGGCTCAATGCTGTCACGGTCGCCGATGCGTACCCAATGCCACGCATCGATGACCTGCTCGATCAGTTGGCCGGGGCTCAGTACCTGACCATCATGGACCTGAGCCGGGGATATTGGCAGATCCCCCTGACTCGCAAGGCCAGGGAACGCTCTGCCTTTATTACCCCATTTGGACTATACGAGTCCACGGTGATGCCATTCGGGATGAGGAATGCCCCTGCCACTTTCCAGCGGATGGTCAACACCCTGCTCAAGGGACTTGAAGGGTACGCGGCCGCGTACCTGGATGACATTGCCGTCTTCAGTCCCACCTGGGAGGACCACCTAGAGCATCTAGCACAGGTGCTCAGGCGGATCCACCGGGCAGGTTTGACCATCAAGCCGGGAAAGTGTCAGCTGGCCATGAGCGAGGTCCAGTACCTCGGTCACCGGGTAGGCGGGAGAACACTGAAGCCCGAGCCTGAGAAAGTGGAGGCCATCGCATCCTGGCCCACCCCCAGGACCAAGAAGCAGGTGATGTCCTTCTTAGGGACCGCCGGGTACTATAGGAGGTTTGTTCCATGCTATAGTAGCCTGGCAAAGCCCTTGACGGACCTCACCAAGAAGAAGCTGCCCTCTGCAGTCGATTGGACAGTGGACTGCGAGACAGCCTTCCGGGCCCTAAAGGACGCCCTGTCCAGCCCGCCCGTGCTACAGGCAGCCGACTTCACGCGGCCGTTTGTAGTACAGACCGACGCCAGTGACTTCGGCCTCGGTGCGGTGCTCAGCCAGGTGGACTCTGCGAGCCAAGAGCACCCAGTCTTGTACCTGAGCAGGAAGCTGTTACCAAGGGAAGTGGCCTATTCCACGATGGAAAAGGAGTGCCTGGCCATAGTGTGGGCCCTGCAGCGTCTGCAACCCTATCTATACGGGCGCCACTTCATCGTGGAGACGGACCACAATCCCCTCAGCTGGTTGCACACCGTCTCTGGGACGAATGGGCGATTGTTGCGATGGAGCCTTGCGCTCCAGCAATACAACTTCACCATTCGCCACAAAAGGGGCCGTGACCACGGTAACGCAGACGGGCTGTCCCGACAAGGAGAGGTCGCGGACGGGCGCACGGGGGAACACCGGAGTGTGCTGCCCCCTAGCGCCCTCAAAAGGGGGGAGGTGTGAGGCAAATCCCAGGATATGAAGATGAATTATGACTTCCAGTCATAATCGCTCATCACTCCCTGGCAGTGCCCCCCTCCCTTCTTGTCCTCAATGTCCAGCATCTGTGAAGGTGTCACATCCCATGGCCATCTCCTATGATATGGAAATTAGGTGATGTGGGAACAATGGACACAGGATGACTCCCTGCCGTGACCCTGTGGTAGGAGCTGCTATCTAATTAGCAAGCTTGGAAGTATCCAGACAGAACGACTCCAGTAAAAAATGGTTCATATCTCGCAAGCCATATTTCCGATAAATATGGCAACCATAAAAATGGTGTCTCCGCATGCGGACGATGCTGGCACACCCTTTTTATGGGAGCGGGAGCTTGGGAAATACCCCAGGCGTGATATCAGCCAATGGGGAACTAGTAGACAAGTCATGAAACCTCTCGTTCTGTAGCTAAATTCATAGCTGTCACAATGAGAGCGTCGGCGTCCGCCTACGACGCTCCCAGGCAAAGTTATGGCCCATATTCCATGTTGTGGATTGTCCATAACTCCAGCCAGGGGTGGAGCAGTGCTCCCTCTGAGGTCACTAAGGTAGGAGGGGACCTGGATTTGCCCAGGTTGATAACCCTACTTCGGCCATTTTCCAGGGTTCTTTCGCTGGGGGTCACGTGTAGGAAACATCTGTGGGAGTTCCTGGAAACCTGGTCTACAGCGCCCCCCTGTGGCCAGACGCACAAGGTAACTGATTGAATTGCATACCTGTTTGTAAACCATGCTTTATCTGTAACTGTACTCTGACATATGTATATTCTGTAGATTCCCTATTGTATATATTGTAGTTTCTAGTGTGCTTTAGGCTGATTAAATTATATAATTAATCTTGGGCTGTTCTGTTATCTCGATCTTGAATCCCACGTCTGTGTGTTCGGCTAATAGTTACCGTGAAGCGGTTGGTGGCAGCGAGTTGTGCCAAGGATTATTGTGGGGAGGCCAGTGAGATTCGGGGAGGTTTTATATATTCCGCCCGCGGAGGTCGGGGGAATATATACCCTACTCTCACTGGGGACCCTCCAATAATCGGCATAAGTAGTATAGCGGCCTCCTTGCTTATTGTCGGGCAATTCCATAATTGGCCTGACTATAAGAGGGGCGCTAGAGAGCGCGTCACGTGCTCTGTCTGTCGGTCGGGAGGTATAAAGGAGGGGTGACCCCCACTTGTTACCCCCCGATTGTGACGTACTGGTAGCCAGCGCGGGGGATTTCTGAGTGACCCCCCCGGTGGTTCGTGACAGTCTTCAATTTATGGATCCAGAAGGTTTCCTTCCAATTCAAAGTCTGAATACGGTTAGGAGCTTCCACTGGGATTTGCTCATTTGGGGTGATCCTGAGCTTTACTGTCTTATTGAGAACCAGAGTACAATGCCTCGAGAGTCTATGGAGCAAAAACCCTTTGGCAATATTGTGCCTATGAGAATTAAGCCTCTGATGTAGGGGTTGTGTCTATCAGTCTATCAGTTAGATCACAAAACTCGATTGGCAATTGAGGTGTTGTTTAACTGGATAACCCAAAAATGTATCAACAGGCGAACAAAAAGTGTTCCTGTTGTGACAAATGGATTTGCAGCACATGCATTGCGGTGTCATATATTTGTATGATCCCTTGTTCTAATAACCGGTCCACTCCTGTCACCCCCAACCTTTAACCTTCTGGGGTCCAAAAGATTGTGAAGTGTTGGTGCTCTTCTAAATGTAAGTGCAGGAAACCTGGGAAGCATTTTACCCAATATTGGCTCATTAGTCAAAATGCCCCAGTGTTTTTGGAGAATATTCTTTATTTTTATGCTGTCATAACAATATGTTGTGACAAGATTGTTTCTGTGGGAATAATCACAATCAGACAGTTTTGTTTTGTATGTAATTAAATCCCCCTGATTCAATTTGCTAGAATCAACAAAAGCTTTCTTGATTATCCTTTTTTGGTTATTGGTTGTCCAAAAACCTCTCAGAAAGGATCTTGGACTATCACAAAATCAGCGTGCAGGGTACAATTTTTTCTTATTCGCTTAACCTGATTGGATGGTATGTTGCGCATCCATTTATAGAAGTGCCCACTATTATAGTGAACATAACTGTTAGCATCAACCTCTTTAAAAAACGTCTTGGTCAGAATGTAATTCCCATCGTGAAAAATGGTAAGATCTAGGAAGTCTACACTCAAGATTGGTGACAATTTTAAGCCCCAATTGTTGTCATCTATTGCAGATAAATATCGATATTACTGGCAGAGTTGTCCCAAATAATAAAAAGGTCATCAATGTACCATTTATATTGCACAATATGACCTGATAAATCATTGTTAAAGATAAAAATAAACTCGAAGGTGGTCATAAACAAATTTGCATACGTAGGTGCCACTTTTGAGCCAATTGCGGTCCCGAGTGTCTGTTGGTACATGTTATCAATGAATGTGAAGTACTTATTATTTAGAATTAATGACATGCCTTGCAAAATAAACAGTTTCTGTATTGGAGGAATCCTGTCATCCGTTTCCAGAAAAAAAAATCAAAACATAATAAACACAAATTGTCTGGAATATTAGAATAGAGAGCAGAGACATCCATGGAGAAGAAAACAAAAGAATCTTTCCATGGAATGTAATTAACCAAGCCTATAAGTTGGGTAGAATCCCTTAGATAACTGTCCATTCTATTAACATGGGGCTGCACTATATAGTCGATGTATGACGCTAAATTGGATGTTACGGAACCGATCCCTGAGGTTATCGGACGACCCGGAGGTTTGGATAAATCTTTGTGTATTTTTCTTAGATGGTAGAAAAATGCCTCAGTAGGGATAACTACCGTGAGGAATTTTTTCTCTGTCTTACGATATTAGAGGCGATGGCTCCTTTAATCATGTTGTTATATTCTAAAACGGCTAGTTGATAATCCTTTTGTGTCGCCCGCCAGTAATTTGTGGCTTCGGATAGGATTCTGAAAGCCTCTGCTATACAGTCTGATTTAATCTGTAGGACAACTCCCCTTTATCCGCTGGTCTGATGATGATATCATTATTCCCTTTTAGGGAGTTTAATGCCCTCTTTTCAGATCTGGATAAGTTCCAAGGAATATTTCCACATCGGCTTTTTAACAGGTTGAAATCCTGAAGCACCATTTCACAGAATGTGTGTAAATTGTGTCCTTTACTTTCCGTAGGATAAAAATTAGAGGTCCTTCTAAGGTCAGTGTGTAAGAATTGATCGGTGACCAAATCACCTAAAAGTGCACTATTTGATGTCGCCCTACCCGCCATAATGGTATAGTGTCTCTGCACAGTCAATTTTCTAATAAATGTCTGTAGATCGGTAAATAAATCAAATTATTTTATAATAAAAGTGGGAGAAAAAGAAAGGCCCTTATTAAGTAAAGACATTTCAGCAGTAGTAGGGTTATAATCTGAAAGATGAAATATATTATTTGTCTTATTTCAGCATCCAGCAGATAAACTTTTTTCCCTTTTTGCTTTGTTTTGGCTCCAGCTCTGGTCCCTCTGTAACACTTTTTCTTTTTACCGACTTGGGAGTTAGCTAATTGGTTATCACATTGTTCTGACCGGGGGGTGGCCTTGGGTCAAAAAAGCACCAATGTTGCAGCATTAGTGGAATTATCAATAGTGATAAGTTTATTATGATCAGGTAGTGTAGAGGATTAACCAGGGGTTGCAGTAAAATCCTCTATATTATCAGGCATGGTGAGATCAAGCAAATCAAATTAAGTATTGTTACATGTATTAGATACTAGAGGGTTAATATTTCGATCAGATGCCAGAGGCTTAAGGGCGCTTTACACGCAGCGACATCGCTAGCGATGTTGCTCGTGAAAGCACCTGCCCCCGTCGTTTGTGTGTCACAGGCAAATTGCTGCCCGTGGCGCACAATATTTCTAGGCCCCGTCAGACGTACATACTTTCCGAGTGACGTCGCTGTGGGCAGCGAACAACCTTTTCGCTAAGGGGGAAGTTCGTGCGCTGTCATAGCGACGTCACACAGCGGCCGACCAATAGAAGCGGAGGGGCGGAAAACAGTCGCATTAACGACATGCCCACCTCGTTGCCGGAGGACGCAGGTAAGCTGTTGTTCGTCGTTCCCGGGGTGTCACACGTAGCGATGTGTGCTGCCTCAGGAACGACGAACAACAAACGTCCACAACGACCAACGAGATTTTGAAAATGAACGTGTCAACGATCAACGATAAGGTATTTTTGATCGTTAACACTTGCTCGGAGCTGTTACACGCAACGACGTCGCTAATGACGCCGGATGTGCGTCATGAATTCCGTGACCCCGACGACATATCGTTAGATATGTCGTTGCGTGTAACGGGGCCTTTAGATACAGAGTCAACTATTCCAATCTCCTTAAAAGGAGCTGGAATTAGCTGCCATCAAAGAAACCACAGATCTCTCTTTCCTCAATTTATCGATGTGCATCTGAATGATAGCCAAATCCTGTTGTGTATTAGTGTTGAATTTGTCTGTATTGGTATCAAAAACCTTATTAACATCCGAGGACAGAGTATTTGCCCCCATAAGCGTTGTATTAGTAGTGATAGGAGCAATAGAAGAAATCTGTATTTTAATAACCTCAATAGAAGGAGGAAGAGATGAGTATTTCTCATGGACTGTAGGTGGGGTAGTGGTCCATACAGGAGGGGTCGCTTGGTCAATGTTTTGTGAACTATTGTCTCTCCAACACTGGCTAGCAGTGGGGAAGACACACTAGGATCAGCAGAATTTGATCTAAGGCTATGTGCGCACAGTGCGTTTTTCGCGGCGTTTTTGCGCATTTT
Source organism: Anomaloglossus baeobatrachus (assembly GCF_048569485.1). Lineage (NCBI taxonomy): Eukaryota > Metazoa > Chordata > Amphibia > Anura > Aromobatidae > Anomaloglossus > Anomaloglossus baeobatrachus. The sequence continues at coordinate 431,666 of NW_027441813.1, read as the reverse complement.
TCGGGTGCGTTTTTGGCCTCAAAACTGCAGGACTTTGCTTCCCCAGCAAAGTCTATGAGTTTTCATTTTTGCTGTCCGCACACATCTGTTTTTTTTACCTGCGTCTTTGAGTTAAAAAAAAAAATGGACATGTCAGTTCTTTCCTGCGTTTTTCTGCGTTTTCCGCCCATGCAATGCATTGGAAAAACGCAGCAAAACGCAGAGATCAAAAACGCAGCAAAACGCAGCCAAATACGCACAAAATCGCGGAAAAAACGCATGCGTTTTTTGATGCGTTTTTTCGACGCAGGTGCGTTTTTGTGCGTTTTTAGCGGCCAAAAACGCACAAAAACGCAGCGGCAAAAAGACGCAGTGTGCGAACCTAGCCTAATGCTGCTGAATTGCTGAAATCTAGTCTGCTTATATTTACTGCAAGTGAAACCCCTGGTATGGTTAGAACCACTCACGGTGGAGCCTTTTCACACAGGATTCTCCCCTTTGTGAATTTTGTGATGTCTAACAAGGTCTGATTTCTGAATAAAACATTTTTCACACTCTGAACATGAAAATGGCTTGTCCCCAGTGTGAAATCTTTGATGTCCAACAAGTTCTGATTTCCGAATAAAACATTTCCCACACTCTGAACATGAAAATGGCTTTTCCCGTGTGTGAATTTTCTGATGCGAAACAAGGTTTGATTTCTGACTAAAACCTTTCCCACACTCTGAACATGAAAATGGCTTCTCCCCTTTGTGAATTTTCTGATGTCTAACAAGGTCTGATTTCTGACTAAAACCTTTCCCACACTCTGAACATGAAAATGGCTTCTCCCCTGTGTGAATTTTCTGATGTTTAACAAGGTCTGATTTCTGACTAAAACCTTTCCCACACTCTAAACATGAAAATGGCTTCTCCCCGGTGTGAAATCTTTGATGCCCAACAAGCTCTGATTTCTGAATAAAACCTTTCCCACACTCTGAACATGAAAATGGCTTCTCCCCTGTGTGAATTTTCTGATGTCTAACAAGGTCTGATTTCTGACTAAAACCTTTCCCACACTCTGAACATGAAAATGGCTTCTCCCCGGTGTGAAATCTTTGATGCCCAACAAGCTCTGATTTCTGACTAAAACCTTTCCCACACTCTGAACATGAAAATGGCTTCTCCCCTGTGTGAATTTTCTGATGTCTAACAAGGTGTGATCTCTGAATAAAACATTTGCCACACTCTGAACATGAAAATGGCTTCTCTCCTGTGTGAGATCTTTGATGCTCAACAAGGTCTGATTTCCGAATAAAATATTTTCCACACTCTGAACATGAAAATGGCTTCTCCCCTGTGTGAAGTCTTTGAAGCCGGACAAGTTCTGATTTGCAATTAAAACATTTCCCACATTTTGAACATGAAAATGGCTTCTCTCCTGTGTGATTTTTCTGATGTGTAAAAAGGTGTGATTTCTGAATAAAACATTTCCCACACTCTGAACATGAAAATGGTTTCTCCCCTGTGTGAGATCTTTGATGCATAACAAGTTCTGATTTCCGAATAAAACATTTCCCACACTCTGAACATGAAAATGATTTCTCCCCTGTGTGAGATCTTTGATGCCTAACAAGATCTGATTTCTGGTTGAAACATTTCCCACATTCTGAACATGAAAATGGCTTCTCCCCTGTGTGAAATCTTTGATGCCGGACAAGTTCTGATTTCCAATTAAAACAATTCCCACACTCTGAACATGAAAATAGCTTCTTCCCAGTCTGATATTTTTGATAATCAATAAGGTTTGATTTTCGAGCAAAACATTTCTCACATTGAGGAAATGAAAACGGATTTTCATGTGTCTGAACTTTTTGAAGGTTAACAAGATGTGAATTCTTGGTAAAACATTTCCCACATTTTGAACATGAAAATGGTTTCTCCTTTGTATGAGTCATTTCATGTTCCACATCCCTTCCGTAAGTTTCATTTTGCGGACAATTCTGTGATAAATCGGAATTTTGGACTTGTTTGAAAAGATAAGATGATAAAGCTTTCCGAGGAAGGACTGGAGTTATATCTGGGACAGCAGCATGCTCTTCATACGCATCATGTGTGATACTTTTACCATCTGTTTTAAATTCTGAAGATACTTGATTTCCATCTGAACTCCCAATACAGTCATTGGCTAAAAATAAACACAATGTTATTATTTTTTAATGATATGATCCTGAAACTACATTTACTTTTTAAACCAGAACATCATAAATTAAATTAGGAAAAAATGTATTCTGAATCTGTTGTCCAATTTCGACATCTAAAGGCCCCGTTACACGCAACGACATCGCTAACGAGATATCGCTGGGGTTACGGAATTCATGACGGACATCTAGCCTCGTTATCGACGTCGTTGCGTGTGACACTTACGAGCGACCGCTAACGATCCCAAATACTCACCAAATCGTTGATTGTTGAGACGTCGTTCATTTTCAAAATATCGTTGCTCGTTCTGGATGCAGGTTGTTCGTCGTTCTTGAGGCAGCAAACATCGCTACGTGTGACACACCGGGAACGACGAACAAAAGCGTTCCTGCGTCCTCCGGCAACGAGGTGGGAGTGTCGTTCTTGCGGCTGCTCTCTGCCCCTCTGCTTCTATTGGTGGCCTGCTGTGTGACGTCGCTGACTCAACACGAACCGCCCCCTTAAAAAACAGGTTGTTTGCCGGCCACAGCGACGCCGTTAGGAAGGTAAGTTCATGTGACGCTTACCTGCGATATTGTTCGCCCTGGCAGCGATTTGCCCGTGACACACAAACGACAGGGGCGGGTGCTATCGCTAGCGACATTGCTAGCGATGTTGCAGTGTGTAACGCGGCCTTAAGAGTTACATCTTTGTTAATGCGGATCTCCCATTCCTAGCACCAGTTCTCTGGAATGTGCTACAGTAAATAATCTGATTGATTGTCACAATGTGACCGCAGGATAATGAGGGACAGGAGGCTCCTATACTGTCTCTCACGCTAGGGGACCCTAAGCTATTGCTAACCTCTGCATTACCCCTGAAAATGGAGATGCCAGAGTCCCATACCTTACTATTCTCCTGACCAGATCTAATCTGTTATCCTCCCCGGGAAGTATGATGGAAACACAGATTCCTACTCCACACTGATGAGGGGCAAATACCCCGAAACGGCTGTCTGTGGATGGATACCATGTTTGGCATAGGTGGTCTTCTTGACTGGAGACTGCTCTTCCCGTGGTTGTTCCTTCCCGGTGAAAGACCTGGCTAGTTTCCTGCCAGCGTTGAGACATGTGATGGTGTCTCCGCAGGCCTTCTTGCTTTAGAAACACAGATTAAGACAGACAGGACATATTGCAAACTCACAGAAATAAACAGTGAAAGACTAAAGAGAAAAGCAAGGGCAGCAATAAAAAGAGAACAACAGCAGCTCACAGCAATAATGCACAACAACTACCTGTAAGTCTGGATCACAACACCTCACCAGACCAGTATAGGTAAATTATAGCTGGCATTAATGAAATAGCCCAGCCAGCATATACAGAAAGGGAGAGAATGATACTGGCTCCCCTACAGCATGTGATCAAAGACATTAACAAGCAGCCTAGCAGAGAATAACTCTTGCTAGACTGCCCAAGCCTGTGGTTTGATGCCTGCGTCTCCCTGCGCTGCTCACAGACATCAGAGAAGTTAACATGTAGAGTACTAGAATCTATAATTTCCACAGATCCTGACACCACCATGACAGTTGTTAAAACCTGCAAAAATCTCCTTGTAACATTGATCCACAGCATAGACAATTTAAAGAGATTTTTTCGAAGACTAATATAATAGTTACAGACAGATGCCGGATATTTAATAGCTTTGTCCGGGATTGTAAAATTGATGGCCTTTCCTTGGGCTTTGTAACTAAAACAGGTAGCAGGGTTTTGCTGTCTGTGCAGATAAACATCAGGGCTCTAATTCATGAATACCAATGTAAGGGGTGGGCAGACCCCTTACAAGGAGGTGCAGTTTCCCCCTGAAGATACCTCACTCTGGGGTAGTTACTGTTGATGTTATTAATAAACATGTTTTTACTGTGCAGTGGGTTTTCCCCTAGAGCCCGGGTGGGACGGCTGTCCCCATAGAAACAGGGCAGGAGAGAGGAGGAGCCGGCAGCTTAGAGAGAGAAGTGTGTGTGTGTTGAAGTCAGTTGTGTCCGGGACGGGAGAGAAGAAACAGCCAGGGGCAGAATGTGGAGCTGAGTGGGCAGAAAGAAAGAAAGAAAGAAAGAAAGAAAGAAAGAAGGGAGCTGGAAGAACAGGGAAGCCGGAGAGAAAAGGAGCGGGCGGAACCTCATAGTGTGAAGCAGTCCCGGTGTGGGTCCGGGCTGTGGGTAGCCATAAGTGGGAGCCAGGTGAAGTAGAGTAGCCGGGCACATCCCCACTGGAGGAGACGTCAGGGCAGGCTTTCCCCAGCTAAGAAAAGAACGTGAAGTCATCTGTAACTGCCGGTTTTTGGAAAGAGTTGTGAAATAAAGAATGTCTTTTATTTGCATCGAACCATGCCTGGAGAGTGTTTATACGTCGGACGACATCTGCACCACCACACTCTGCCCCACCAAGACATCTCCCGTCCCGATAGTGACGGCGGAGCCAGGGGTAAGCCTGACAGAAGGGGCCACGACTACAAGCCCAGAGGCGCCCCTGGCACCCCGTTACATGTGGCGTAGTCGGCAGGATACGGATCATATGCAAGGGGACCCGCTCCAAGAAAAAGGAGACCAAGTGGTGCCTAGGGCCCTGGATCCGGATTATTGGAAAAGAGTTCCGATCCCATGGTGGGAAGAAGAAACAGTGCCTAAGGCGTTGGACCAGGCACAAGATGGCGGCAAGATGGCCGTCGTCTTTGAGAACACAGAAAGCGCGCGAAGAATTGGCGCCAAAAGAAGAGCCTGGGGCTGGCCGGTGCCGAAAAAGAAGTTCAGAGTACTCCGCCCAAAGAGGGGAGGTGCTGGCTCCAGGGCATCGAAGAAGACATGTGAAGTGGGCGGTGTTTTGAAGAAAAAGAAGAACCGCCGCGGAGGGGTCGATCTGATGTGTGAGACTGGGGGTGGAGTATACCCAAGAGCGGGAAAAGTAGGCCCGCCTCCACTTTCTCCAGCATCTCCACTGACCCCGACGCCTTTACCAAAAATGCTAACTCCGAGCAAGATGGAGACCCCGAGAAAACAGCATGTTGCAGTGGGCGCGCTGGTAGAAATCAGCCGGGGGAGAGGACGGCCGAAGCAGACTGCGGCCGCAGAAGGACTTACCCTTATTTTACCGGCTGTGCCAGAAGGACCGGAGCGGCCCACCAAAGTAACCTGGGTCACTACCTGGGATGCCGCGACCGGCGAGACCTCGACTGAAGTCCGCGCCACCTATAGGGCACAGCTGCAGCCGGGAAGCAAAGTCCTGGGAACTACATATCAGTGTCCGAAGGTGTCCCCGCCAGTCGAGGTGGGACTTCCAACTCACACAGCAGTTCCGGCCCCGGAAGAGCAACCTACCCGGGAGCTAGAAGAAGACGAGTGGGGATTCTTCTGGGACCCAGTGAAACCGTCACCCCTGACTCAGCGGAAGTCCCCATCACCCCGTCGGGGGTTGAAGATACAAAACCGGAGGTTATGGACATGTTTGTGTTGAATACCGGCATTGTTACGGAGCCGGCAAAGTTTCACAGTTGCAACCTTTGTTCAAGCTACGGAGCCCGGAAGGAGCCTGATGCTGGACTGAGCCAGGGGCTCCCTCCGTGTTGTTAAGGAAGACTTTAGTGTCCGTGTGCCTGCCTTCAAAGACCGGGAGCACTTGTTATAATCTCCGGGCAGAAGATCAGCAAAGACCGGGAGTGCCTGCTGACGGCCTCCGGGCACATTGTCTACAAAGACCGGGAGTTCCCAGGAGGGACTCCGGGCGCTGGACTGGTGTGCCCCTTGCGGGTGCCCTAAGGTGAACATGTTTGAAGTTTTATTAAAATGACTTTGTTTGTTTTTACATGTGGTTTTAGATTTATGCCTTGCCGGGAGGCTTAGGCTTAAAGAGGGGAGGAATGTAAGGGGTGGGCAGACCCCTTACAAGGAGGTGCAGTTTCCCCCTGAAGATACCTCACTCTGGGGTAGTTACTGTTGATGTTATTAATAAACATGTTTTTACTGTGCAGTGGGTTTTCCCCTAGAGCCCGGGTGGGACGGCTGTCCCCATAGAAACAGGGCAGGAGAGAGGAGGAGCCGGCAGCTTAGAGAGAGAAGTGTGTGTGTGTTGAAGTCAGTTGTGTCCGGGACGGGAGAGAAGAAACAGCCAGGGGCAGAGTGTGGAGCTGAGTGGGCAGAAAGAAAGAAAGAAAGAAGGGAGCTGGAAGAACAGGGAAGCCGGAGAGAAAAGGAGCGGGCGGAACCTCATAGTGCGAAGCAGTCCCGGTGTGGGTCCGGGCTGTGGGTAGCCATAAGTGGGAGCCAGGTGAAGTAGAGTAGCCGGGCACATCCCCACTGGAGGAGACGTCAGGGCAGGCTTTCCCCAGCAAAGAAAAGAACGTGAAGTCATCTGTAACTGCCGGTTTTTGGAAAGAGTTGTGAAATAAAGAATGTCTTTTATTTGCATCGAACCATGCCTGGAGAGTGTTTATACGTCGGACGACATCTGCACCACCACACTCTGCCCCACCAAGACATCTCCCGTCCCGATAGTGACGGCGGAGCCAGGGGTAAGCCTGACAGAAGGGGCCACGACTACAAGCCCAGAGGCGCCCCTGGCACCCCGTTACACCAGCAATGGACTTTGAAAAATGACGTCAGGGACTGGAGTGAAATCTCTCTCAAAGGGAACACCGCAGTTTGTTATGAATTAGAGAAGCAGTAGCTTCACACCCTTCTTCTCGCCAACCTACAAAAGTCGCACAATTCCAATTTACTCTCCCTTTCCCCTAATACCAGTCCTGCATGCCAGCTTGTGTCCTGGTCAGTTTAGACTCCTGCAATTAAGAGACCTTTGGTTACATCATGTCACATGACTTTGAAGTCCTCAAAGGTTCTTAAACAATCAACCTTAGAATACAACTGATAAGGTCCCTAAGAGCAGGGCCGGCGTCAGCACGCGGCATACCCGGAGAGCCGGGGGGGCCCACTCGGCCTCGTCAGTTCTGGTGCCCCTTGGCCGGGGCCCCCTCGCCTTAGTTCTGCTGCCCCCGGGCCGAGTTCCGGGGACCGCAGTCCTCGGCAGGAATCTGCAGCGCCGTCCCTTTAAGGCGCGCAGACTTCCTGGTTTGAACTTCATCTGTGGGCGGAGCTACCGACCGGCCTGCTCAGTCCCACGATGAAGGAGTTGCAGTGCCAGCCAGCGACCCCCAGCACAGCGCGTCTCTCCGGCGCTGTGTGGGCCCCCTCTCCACCGCTGTGTGGGCCCCCTCTCCACCGCTGTGTGGGCCCCCTCTCTACCGCTGTGTGGGCCCCCTCTCCACCGTGACCTGAGCGGTATGTGCCCTCCCCGCCCCCCGATTTATGGGCCCTGGTGAGCTGTATGGGCTTCTCCCCCCTTAGGTGTATGCCCTGCCCCCTCCGGTGCTGTATGTGCTGGCCCCTGGAGCTGTGTGTGGGCCCCCAAGAGCCGCATGTGTGGGCCCCCCAGAGCCACGTGTGTGTCTGTATGTATGCAGCAGAGCTATGTGTGTATGTATGTAGCAGAGCTATGTGTGTATGTATGTAGCAGATTCCTGTATGTATGTAGCAGAGCTATGTATGTATGTATGTAGCAGAGGTATGTATGTAGCAGAGCTATGTGTGTATGTATGTAGCAGAGCTATGTGTGTATGTATGTAGCAGAGCTATGTGTGTACGTATGTAGCAGAGCTATGTGTGTATGTATGTAGCAGAGCTATGTGTGTATGTATGTAGCAGAGCTATGCGTGTATGTATGTAGCAGAGCTATGCGTGTATGTATGCAGCAGAGCTATGTGTGTATGTATCTAGCAGAGTTGTGTTGTGTGTGTCTGTATGCATGTATGATGTGTATCTATGTATGTCAGTGTATATGACTGTATAGATATGTCAGTTCTATACGTATTTTTGTGTTTGTCTTTAAATATGTATATGTATGTGTGTGTCTGCGTGTGGATGGGGCCCACCGGGACTCTTCCGCCCAGGGCCCACAAAAACCTGGAGCCGGCCCTGCCTAAGAGAGTGGGGTTCCTGAGAAATTGCACAATTTGAGTCCTTCCAATGCTGGCCCTGACTGTAACTAGGGGTTTTTTTTTGGAATAGGGCTTTTATTTCAAGCATTCTCCAAAAATCCTATAAAATCGTGCTAGGTCTTATTTTCGGTGTAGGTCGTCTCTTCGGGGAAACAGGGTATTCATGAACCCTCTGCAGGCCTTTGAGTTGCCATCATAACAACATAGAGAAGGAACTACAAACAAACAGCAGAAGAAGCAGAAGCAAAGAAAATACAGCTGAAAAACCCAGAGCATAAAGCCTAAAAATGTAACCACAAAATTAGTGCATAAAGTACATGAGTAGATATCTCTTACTGGATAGAGCTGGAGGAAACACATCCTGAGGAACATCGGGATCTTCTTGTTTACAGTCCTGTAGGAGAAGAGGACGGGGACATCTCTCTGGTGTTGTCCTCTTACTGGATAGAACTGGAGGAGACACATACAGGGACTGAATTCATTCCTTACATACAGATAATTATAGGCCGTGTGTATTTAGTCCTGTCTATTACCTGGTGATGTGAGGGGCTGGGGATCCTCCATCATGACGTCCTTGTACAGATCTTTGTGTCCTTCTAAATACTCCCACTCCTCCATGGAGAAATAGACGGTGACGTCCTGACACCTTATAGGAACCTGACACATACAATGATACCGTCACCCCCGATCCCTTCATAGCGTTACTGTATAATGTCCCAGCATTCCCAGCAGTGTCACCTCTCCAGTCAGCAGCTCAATCATCTTGTAGGTGAGTTCTAGGATCTTCTGGTCATTGATGTCCTCATGTATCGGGGGGTGAGGTGGAGGCCCCGTGATTGGGCTCAGGGGTCTTCCCCATCCCTCAGACACAGGGGTCTGACAGCGCTCACTAGAGGTCTTCTTCACTACTGTGTAATCCTGGTTATGGAGAGACACAGTAATAAATCTCACTCCAGACATTTCCAGAGTCCTCACCTCTCCAGTTCTGTCCATCTGTTATTCCCATAGATAAGAATGATGTAATGTGACGTCATCAGAATCTCTCACCTCTCCAGTAAGCCGGAAGAGGATCTCTAGGGTGAGGTGTAATATCCTCTCCGCCATCTTGTCCCTGTCCATATCCATCCTTCACGGGGCAATCAGGAGAATTCTCTTCTATAGAAGATCTCCACTGAGAGGATCCGATATTGTAGGGACCTGAATGGGGAGAAGATGACGATGTAACATTATAAAGAATCCGCTGTAATAATACAATTACTGGAGATAATAAGGGGAAACATATAATGAGAACATTCTGGGGGAATATTATGGTATGTGGGGCAAAAAGGGGCCGAGGACTGAGGTCAGAAAGGGGCCGAGGACTGAGGTCAGAAAGGGGCCGAGGACTGAGGTCAGAAAGGGGCCAAGGACTGAGGTCAGAAAGGGGCCGAGGACTGAGGTCAGAAAGGGGCCGAGGACTGAGGGCAGAAAGGGGTCGAGGACCGAGGGCAGAAAGGGGCCGAGGACAGAGGTCAGAAAGGGGCCGAGGACTGAGGGTAGAAAGGGGTCGAGGACCGAGGGCAGAAAGGGGCCGAGGACTGAGGGCAGAAAGGGGCGAGTACTGAGGGCAGAAAGGGGCGAGGACTGAGGGCAGACGGGTTTCCTCACTTCCGGCCTCTCATAGTTGGGGCGTCTGTATCTATCAGAGGAAAAGGAACAAAAACCTCACAATTCATAGAAATCAGCGAGAGAAAAATACCAAGAAAGTCTCAGAGCTGAAGGGGTTAATGCCGCCTGCCCCAGTAATGGAGACTCTGCACCTACCTCCACCTGCAGAGCCGCACACTAGATATATAATACCCTGCACCTACCTCCTCCTGCAGAGCCGCACACTAGATATATAATACCCTGCACCTACCTCCTCCTGCAGAGCCGCACACTAGATATATAATACCCTGCACCTACCTCCACCTGCAGAGCCGCACACTAGATATATAATACCCTGCACCTACCTCCACCTGCAGAGCCGCACACTAGATATATAATACCCTGCACCTACCTCCACCTGCAGAGCCGCACACTAGATATATAATACCCTGCACCTACCTCCACCTGCAGAGCCGCACACTAGATATATAATACCCTGCACCTACCTCCTCCTGCAGAGCCGCACACTAGATATATAATACCCTGCACCTACCTCCACCTGCAGAGCCGCACACTAGATATATAATACCCTGCACCTACCTCCTCCTGCAGAGCCGCACACTAGATATATAATACCCTGCACCTACCTCCACCTGCAGAGCCGCACACTAGATATATAATACCCTGCACCTACCTCCACCTGCAGAGCCACACACTAGATATATAATACCCTGCACCTACCTCCACCTGCAGAGCCGCACACTAGATATATAATACCCTGCACCTACCTCCACCTGCAGAGCCGCACACTAGATATATAATACCCTGCACCTACCTCCACCTGCAGAGCCGCACACTAGATATATAATACCCTGCATCTACCTCCACCTGCAGAACCGCACACTAGATATATAATACCCTGCACCTACCTCCACCTGCAGAGCCGCACACTAGATATATAATAACCTGCACCTACCTCCACCTGCAGAGCCGCACACTATATATATAATACCCTGCACCTACCTCCACCTGCAGAGCCGCACACTAGATATATAATACCCTGCACCTACCTCCACCTGCAGAGCCGCACACTAGATATATAATACCCTGCACCTACCTCCTCCTGCAGAGCCGCACACTAGATATATAATACCCTGCACCTACCTCCTCCTGCAGAGCCGCACACTAGATATATAATACCCTGCACCTACCTCCACCTGCAGAGCCGCACACTAGATATATAATACCCTGCACCTACCTCCACCTGCAGAGCCGCACACTAGATATATGGCTGCTCTGTGCTTACAGGACCTGTGATGATGTCACATGGAGGGGAGGAGTCAAGGTCACATGATCAGCTCCTCAGTGTATGCAGGACTCTGGATGAGGTGACGTGTATGTGTGGGGTCTGGGGTAGACATGACCGATCTTGAACATTATTGTTCGGTGTTTGTAGTGAACCCAGAATTAGTTTTCGGAGTTTGGGTGCCTTATGAATGTGACCACTGGAGGGAGTAGCACTGTGCTCTGTGCTCTGTGCTCTGTGCTCGGATATACTCGGTGCTCGGCGCTCAGATATACTCGGTGCTGAGTGCTCGGCCCACTGGGAGTCGCTTGCAGTGTTTGAATGTCTCGCATTATATAAAGTGGATATCAAAAAGCAAATAAGAGGCTAAAACATAACTTTTAATAAAAGTATGTAAAAGACCTAATACTTAGGCCAATGTAACCATACGCATCCCCGACTACTATCAGGATATAAGGCGTAGACCCCGCCACACAAGAGACAGCCCCTCAGGGATGCCACAAATATAACACACTAAACAAACAAAAAACAAAAAAAGATAAATATATATAGATTGTGTTTCCACGTGTTATCCACGCCTTATATCCTGATAACAGTCTGCTTATGGTTACATTGGCCTAAGTGTTAGGTCTTTCACATACTTTGATTAAAAGTTATGTTTTAGCCTCTTATTTGCTTTTTGATATTTATTCATAAGTGGCATTGACACATTTGCTGTATTCTATTATATAAAGTGGAGATTAAAATTAGAGAACAACAATTTCCTAAACGTTGCGGTCATTGTGTCGTCCTATGTGATTATATAACCTGTTTCCCCGGAAATAAGACAGTGTCTTATATTAATTTTTGCTACCAAAAATGCACTGATCTTATATTCAGGGGATGTCTTATTTTTCCATGAAGAAATATTCACAATTATTGATGAACAAAACCCTGAAACTTTATTATATGCTGTACAGTAGTTATCACAAACCAGCAGAACCAGACAAACCGTGAATCCTATGAAGAATGTTTTACTGCCATTACTTCCATGTACAACAATCTATGGCACATTTATTGATCACAATATTTAACATCACAATGCAAGATGTATTCAGTGACAGTCATGTCATCATCTTCTGGAACATCATCATAACAATCCAAACTTTCAATTGTTTGGTGAATTTCTTGTGACTCCATTTCTTTCAGAATCATTGGCCCAAATCTCTCAGGTTTGGCAATAGCATTGTCCTTAAATGAGCTCCTCTTGTCCAGGTCGCTGCTCGTAGTGCATTTGCAATGCAACTGTCAGTGATTTTGTCCCATGAGTTTTTCAACCAAGTCACAACCTCTTGCAGTTTAGGCATCACAAAGTTTCCACGCTGATTTCTCTCCATTCTGTTTTCAATGTAGTCATTGATTTCCACGCGCAAATTGTCCTTGAATGGCTTGTTTACTGCAATATCCAGAGTCTGGAGATAGGCCACCATTCCTGCGGGAATCATTATTTGATCTACGTTTCTGTCATGAAGAAATGTCTTCATATCTTTAGCGCGGTGTGTGCTGGCTTCATCCCAGACTAGCAGACCTCTATGGCTCCCTCGCATAACATGTGGCAGCATTAAGTCGACCCACTTCCTTATAAGTGCTTGTGTGGCGCCCTGGACTAGCCAGGCAGCCACAGACAGAACACACACACACCCCAGACAGTTACATTAGTCAGAAAAAAACCCTTGTTGCCTCCCTCCAGGGTCTGATGTCCACAGCAGGTGGGGAGGAGCCAGGCGGTTTGCCCCACCCACCGAGGAGTTTACAGGCCTGGAGGCGGGAAAAGGAGCAGATCAGTTTTGGAGGTGAAAGTGAGAGGTCACGAACTGCGTGTGCCTGGATAGGAGCCCAGGTACTGACAGCAAGGTTGGCAGACGTTGGTGGCCGTCTGCAGGAGTTGACGGATCTCTGCGGAACGGTAGGACCGGGGTTGGGCAGTGGCCCACCGGTACCGAACCGGGGAGCGGAGTGAAGTTAAGCTCACAGGCAGGGCCATCGGACCCCGACCAGGCTTGGAGCCGCCGACAACGGTCAAATCCGAGTGTGACCGGAACCCCAGGGGTTTTCTAACAACCAAGTCCCGACAGAAGGCAACAGTCCACATCGTGAGGATATACAGCCACCGCCACAGGCTAGAGATACAAGGGCCAGCGCCTGCAGGCAAAAGGGCTCCTACGGTACCTATACGCCAGGGAGCGGACTACTGTTGGGAAACCATCGGAGTCAACGCAGTTTACACAGGTGCAGGGAAAGACAGCCACCATCAGCCATCCAGGGAGAGCACAACAACACTGCAGCCGGCTGTGGGACCCGTCCATCCGGCCGTTTGGTTTACCAGAGACTTTGTGTCTTTCTGTCTGAGTGAGTACCCCAGTGCCATCCGGCACCGCGCTGCACTGTCCCTGCAACCCTGCACCTCACCAACCCTGCCTCCCCGTCCCACCACCGGGCCCCGGGACCACCAACCCCTACCCACGGAGGGGGAGAACAACATCCCAGCTGCTCCCTACCATCGCTCCCGGGATCCCCGTCAACAGCAGCGGTGGTGCCCATCTTCATCACAACCCGTGGGTGGCGTCATGGACTAAATCTCCAAACAAACTACCCCCCCTTTTCACTCATGGGCGAGGAGCGCTGCTCGAGTCCCCGGATCTGGCCCACCGCTCGAGCCACCGAGCAGTAGCGCCGAACCCGAGCGTTAGCGAGCGCAGCGCCCCGCCGCCCGCGACAACTTGGTGTCATGAACAGGATAGAACCGATCTACCCACCGGTAGAAGTGCGCCTTGTAGTCTCTGCCAGCGGCGTCCGGCCGAAAATTTTGAAGCGCCGCCATCTTTGGCGCGAAGATTTCCCGCTCGAGCGTCTTCCCCGAGCAGGGAAGGCGTGAAAAGCGAAGCCCCGCCCCCAAAGAGGAAATGCTAGAAAGTACCAAGGGGGGGCGGGTGAAGGCCTGCTTAATGTAACTGAGGCCATAAAAGCAGGGACGCCAGGACTCTGCAAGCCATATGGTTCCTGGAACACTGCTGCACAAGATGTCCCGTCCGTCCGGCACCGCTGAAATTCCAGAGCCCACGCCAGGAACAGCGGCGTGGGTGGAGGTCCGGACCGCACAACTGTGCAGCCGCCTGCAGGCCCAAGTGCAGTTCTTCTTGGAGGGATGGGTGGCCGACATGGCGGAAGTGGCGGCGGACGTGCAGAGACGCGAGGTGGAGGCAGAGTTGGAGGAGCAGGTAAGCGACCCACGCCCCTGTGTCCCAGAAGGACCGGTCGCTGCGACTGAGGGGCCCGGTCTACACCCGCTCACCCTGCTGCCTCCCCCGCTACCTGTGTCGGTTGCTGCTACCCCGCCACTAGGCCCACTACCCCCACCACCGGTAGCGGAGCTCCGCCCGTCCGCCCTGGAGGGTCAGTCAGCAAGCGATGTCCACAGATGACCCACACCGCTGCCATGGAAGATCCAGCGAGACGTGCCCGTCCGCGAAGAGGAGCCGTCAGCACCGGAAGTGGCCGCACCCAAGACCGTCCCGACTCCGGTAGTCTGTCCGGTCCAGAAGGAGGCGGAGGTCCAGCCGGTGAGGATCCCTGTTCCCAAACCCCAAACCTCGGCTGAGGCTGCGCCGGGTCGCCGCTGCGAGGCAGCACCCCAGGCCACGTCACCGCGGGACCTTCCAAAAAGGGCGCCAGTTGTGGGCAGCGTGAAGGAAGTCCCGCTGGGCCAGACCTGTGCGCGGGGGCATGCAGACGCCCCTTATTGGGACAGGGAGCCAAACCCGCTGGGCCGTGAAATTGCCAAAAGAGAGCGCCAGAGGGCCGAGATGGTGGCCCGTACCATCCGTGAGAAGGACCACCTCCGAAATGCCACCTTCCGGGTGCGGGGCCCGGTGTACGAGGGGCAGGTCCGGAGATTTGACCCTCACAGGGGGTACGGCTTTATATACGAACCGGGCCTGGAGGCCGAAGTGTTTGTACTCCGCCGGGATGTACATGCCCATCTGCCGACGGGTCAACCAGGTCGTGACCTGCTGCCGGGAGACCTGGTAGTCTACACTCGACACTGCAGGGAGAGGGGCTGGTATTCCCTTGATGTGAAGGTGAGAGAGGGCCGCAGTTTCCAGGTGCAGTCCCAGTCCCCTCCCTGCCTCGCTGTCAGGATGTTGAGGTGGAGAAGGTCTATGAGGAAGTCGACCTAAAGTGAAGGCAGCGGTGCACCGTTGCACCCTGTTCTCCCCGTTGGGACCCTCAGCACTTTGTTTTCCGTTAAATGAAAATCAATCAATCCGAAAAATCACCAGATTACCGTCCGAGAAGAGAACCGTCCTCGTTGGGACTGGAGTTGCCCCTGTTGTTCACCCCCATACCCACATGATAAACTCCTCATGGACATGGCCGAGAACTGGAAGGCCACCCACGAACTTGTGGGGTTGTAAATAATGTTGTGGGATGGATACCGTTGCCGCCTCCGGAGAGGCTGATTTGGAGGATGGGCCTGGAGGAAAGTGATGGCCCAGGCCCGCCACTACCGTAACCGGTGGCGATCCTCCGGGGGTCAGGGATCCCCCTGAATGTGGGGTCCCCTGAAGTGACAGTCGGGTGCGAGTTACCGTACCCGTTCCTGCTCGGGCAGCCTGAACCTGGACTGGGGTAAAGGGGTGCTGCCCACTTCTTAGGGGCAGCATCAGGGCTAGGTTGCTTGGGTGGGAGAGCGGAAGACATCCGTCCGTCCGTTATTAAAAATGTTTATACAGTTAGGTCCAGAAATATTTGGACAGTGACACAATTTTGGCGAGTTGGGCTCTGCATGCCACCACATTGGATTTGAAATGAAACCTCTACAACAGAATTCAAGTGCAGATTGTAACGTTTAATTTGAAGGTTTGAACAAAAATATCTGATAGAAATTGTAGGAATTGTACACATTTCTTTACAAACACTCCACATTTTAGGAGGTCAAAAGTAATTGGACAAATAAACCAAACCCAAACAAAATATTTTTAATTTCAATATTTTGTTGCGAATCCTTTGAAGGCAATCATTGCCTTAAGTCTGGAAACCATGGACATCACCAAACGCTGGGTTTCCTCCTTCTTAATGCTTTGCCAGGCCTTTACAGCCACAGCCTTCAGGTCTTGCTTGTTTGTGGGTCTTTCCGTCTTAAGTCTGGATTTGAGCTAGTGAAATGCATGCTCAATTGGGTTAAGATCTGGTGATTGACTTGGCCATTGCAGAATGTTCCACTTTTTTGCACTCATGAACTCCTGGGTAGCTTTGGCTGTATGCTTGGGGTCATTGTCCATCTGTACTATGAAGTGCCATCCGATCAACTTTGCAGCATTTGGCTGAATCTGGGCTGAAAGTATATCCCGGTACACTTCAGAATTCATCCGGCTACTCTTGTCTGCTGTTACGTCATCAATAAACACAAGTGACCCAGTGCCATTGAAAGCCATGCATGCCCATGCCATCACGTTGCCTCCACCATGTTTTACAGAGGATGTGGTGTGCCTTGGATCATGTGCCGTTCCCTTTCTTCTCCAAACTTTTTTCTTCCCATCATTCTGGTACAGGTTGATCTTTGTCTCATCTGTCCATAGAATACTTTTCCAGAACTGAGCTGGCTTCATGAGGTGTTTTTCAGCAAATTTAACTCTGGCCTGTCTATTTTTGGAATTGATGAATGGTTTGCATCTAGATGTGAACCCTTTGTATTTACTTTCATGGAGTCTTCTCTTTACTGTTGACTTAGAGACAGATACACCTACTTCACTAAGAGTGTTCTGGACTTCAGTTGTTGTTGTGAACGGGTTCTTCTTCACCAAAGAAAGTATGCGGCGATCATCCACCACTGTTGTCATCCGTGGACACCCAGGCCTTTTTGAGTTCCCAAGCTCACCAGTCAATTCCTTTTTTCTCAGAATGTACCCGACTGTTGATTTTGCTACTCCAAGCATGTCTGCTATCTCTCTGATGGATTTTTTCTTTTTTTTCAGCCTCAGGATGTTCTGCTTCACCTCAATTGAGAGTTCCTTAGACCGCATGTTGTCTGGTCACAGCAACAGCTTCCAAATGCAAAACCACACACCTGTAATCAACCCCAGACCTTTTAACTACTTCATTGATTACAGGTTAACGAGGGAGATGCCTTCAGAGTTAATTGCAGCCCTTAGAGTCCCTTGTCCAATTACTTTTGGTCCCTTGAAAAAGAGGAGGCTATGCATTACAGAGCTATGATTCCTAAACCCTTTCTCCGATTTGGATGTGAAAACTCTCATATTGCAGCTGAGAGTGTGCACTTTCAGCCCATATTATATATAT
Organism: Anomaloglossus baeobatrachus; assembly: GCF_048569485.1. Taxonomy (NCBI): domain Eukaryota; kingdom Metazoa; phylum Chordata; class Amphibia; order Anura; family Aromobatidae; genus Anomaloglossus; species Anomaloglossus baeobatrachus. Next base: position 414,214 of record NW_027441813.1, on the reverse strand, counting down.
AATTGTATTTCTGAACATGTTTTTGTAAACAGCTAAAATAACAAAACTTGTGTCACTGTCCAAATATTTCTGGACCTAACTGTATGTGTGTTGTAACGTTTAAGAGGTCCTAAAGTATGCTTATGTTTTACTGTTTTCCCATGTTATTTATATTTTTACAGTTTGAAAAATAAAACCGGTGATGGACGGGCAGCCCGCGGACGGTCTGCATTTTACCAAGGGGGAATGTGGCGCCCTGGACTAGCCAGGTAGCCACAGACAGAACACACACCCCCACCCCCCAGACAGTTACATTAGTCAGACAAAAACCCTTGTTGCCTCCCTCCAGGGTCTGATGTCCACACCAGGTGGGGCGGAGCCAGGCGGTTGGCCCAACCCACCGAGGAGTTCACAGGCCTGGAGGCGGGAAAAGGAGCAGATCAGTTTTGGAGGTGAAAGTGAGAGGTCACGAACTGCATGTGCCTGGGTAGGAGCGCAGGTACTGACAGCAAGGTTGGCAGACGGTGGTGGCCGTCTGCAGGAGTTGACGGATCTCTGCGGAACCGTAGGACCGGGGTTGGGCGGTGGCCCACCGGTACCGAACCGGGGAGCGGAGTGAAGTTAAGCTCACAGGCAGGGCCATCGGACCCCGACCAGGCTTGGAGCCGCCGACAACGGTCAAATCCGAGTGTGACCGTAACCCCAGGGGTTTCCTAACAACCAAGTCCCGACAGAAGGCAACAGTCCACACCGTGAGGATATACAGCCACCGCCACAGGCTAGAGATCCAAGGGCCAGCGCCTGCGGGCAAAAGGGCTCCTACGGTATCTATACGCCGGGGAGCGGACTACCGTTGGGAAACCATCGGAGTCAACACAGTTTACACAGGTGCAGGGAAAGACAGCCACCATCAGCCATCCGGAGAGAGCACAACAACACTGCAGCCAGCTGCGGTACCCATCCATCCGGCCGTTTGGTTTACCAGAGACTTTGTGACTTTCTGTCTGAGTGAGTACCCCAGTGCCATCCGGCACCGCACCGCGCTGTCCCTGCAACCCTGCACCTCACCAACCCTGCCTCCCCGTCTCACCACCGGGCCCTGGGACCACCAACCCCTACCCACGGAGGGGGAGAACAACATCCCAACTGCTCCCTACCATCGCTCCCGGGATCCCCGTCACCAGCTGCGGTGGTGCCCATTTTCATCACAACCCGTGGGTGGTGTCACGGACTAAATCCCCAAACAAACCACCCCCCCTTTTCACTCACGGGCGAGGAGCGCTGCTCGAGTCCCCGGATCCGGCCCACCGCTCGAGCCACCGAGCAGCAGCAGCGCCGGACCCGAGCGTTAGCGAGCGCAGCGCCCTGCCGCCCGCGACACTTGCAGGGCCCAGGCTTTTTCAGTTTCAAGAATAAATATGCCTGAAACACGTTCAATCTTATCCTTCTTGCCCTTAGAAATTAATAAAGGTGGGACTTTAGTGCCATCCAGACGAATTGCCAATATGCAGGTAACACGTGCACTTTCGTAAGCAGTGGAGGAAATGTACACTGAGGAGGCACCCGCTGTTCAATTGTTGGTTGAGATGCTTGGCCCATAAACACTGCCGTTTCATCCATAGCAATCATGTTGTAAAGATTGTATTTAGAGAAGTCAGTGTCATCAATAAAGGACTTGAATGCAAATGCACGTTTAATAATTTCAGCATCTTCCAGCCTAAACAGTGTTGTGGCTCTTCTTAATGACAGTTCACTTCACTGAAGGAAGCTATCCAGCCAGTGTTGTGATGCTTTGAATTCTTCGGGGGCTATTTCGAAATGTGGTGCCATTGCAAGGGCAAATTCTTTAATCTGAGCCCTATTCACAACCAAAGTCTTTGCTCTCCTGTCAATAACCCATTCACAGATCAGGTCTTCCAGCTCAGAAAATAATGGTTGCCGACCTGATCCACACTTGCGCTTTTTAACATTTCCGTTGTCCACTTGTTGACTGAGGTTACCGTAATCTGCTCGCCATTTTCAAACCAATCAGATATTCAGCATCTTCTTTTTGCAGAAAGCAGTAAGATTTTTGCCCTGAGAGTCCTCCACGATTCCTTTCTTGTACTCGACGGAATAGCTCTTTCTTTTTGCGCTCATGTCTAGGGGTAAAAATATACCAACAATGTTTATTTCTTTCAGCAGAAAAGCAGACACACCCTAAGGCCTCTTTCACATGTCAGTCAAAAAACAACAAAGAAATGGAATACAAGGCACTTCTGTAGCTGGTGCACAAGTACCGTAGGATCCAATCCCATAAGCAATGACAGAAAGAACATGGCTCTCAAATCTGGATGCAAAGAAGTTGTTTTATTCCCTAAGGCGGGCTTTGCACGCTGCGACATCGGTAACAATGTGTTACCGATGCTGCAGCGATAGTCTCGCCCCCGTCGCACGTGCAGTTGTCGCGGGCGGGGAGGAGGGTGTCAGCACACTACGCTCACCCCTTCTGCTCGGGTCCGGCGGCTGCTGCTCAATGGTGGCTCGAGCGGTGGGCCGGATCCCGGGGGTTCTCGAGCGGCACTCCTCGCCCGTGAGTGAAAGGGAGTTGTTGGGTGTGGGAATAGTTTATTGTCCGTGACGCCACCCACGGTTGTGGTGATTTCACCACAGCTGCTCAATATGGGGATCCCGGGGATGGTGATGCGGAGCAGCCAGGTGTTGTGTTGCCCCTCCGTGGGTAGGGGTTGGTGATCCCGGGGCCCGGTGATGGTGAGGGAGGTGCAGGGCCTGGTGGGCGCAGGGACACGGGGGCAGCGCTGTGCCTTGCGGCACTGTGGTACTCACTCAGCCTGAGACGTTGACACAGTTTTACGATAAACCACACGGCTGGAAAGACGGTTCCCACGGACGGCTGCACTTGCTCTCCCAGTAGGTGACGGTGATGTCCCTCTGACCTGCACCTGATGTTTCTAAGTTGGTAGCGATGGGTTCCCACCAGTAACCCTCTCCCCGGCTTCAAGCTGGACCGGAGGAGCTCTACTTTGCCCGCAGACGCTGGCCCTGAGGAACTGGTGCCTTGGCGGTGGCGGTGTTCCTCCTTAATGGTCGGACTGTTGCCTTCAATCGGGACTTGGTTGCTGGGGGATCGAAATCCCCTTCACTGACGGATTCGGCAAATTATGGCGACTCCTAGCCTTGCCGGGGTCCGAGAGGCCCCTGCCCTGGTGCTGACTGTCCTTTGCACGCTGCTCCAGACCGCCGGGTCACTACCTGTCCACGGTCCTTCCAGGAACTCCCGAACAGTCACCCCTCTGGACAGTCACCGTCGTTGCTGACCTTGCTGACCCTGTCCTGCACACAGCTGGACTACTCAGGCTTTCTTTCTGTCACCACTCTTGCTTTCCTCCTTTACCACTTTACTTCCGTCTACTTTCACTTCCTTAACTCCTCTTAGCTGTTTACTCAAGCTCTCCCTGAGCTCTAACTTCACTTGAGCCCTGCCTGGGCTAAACTTCCACTCCTTCCACTTCCTCCTCCAAACTCTATCTGCCTGGTTCTTCCCGCCTCCAGAGCTGTGAACTCCTCGGTGGGTGGAGCCAACCGCCTGGCCCACCCCCTGGTGTGAATCATCAGTCTCTGGAGGAAGGCAACAAAGATTTTTGGTTAGCTTTGGTGTTCCTAACTGGGATGTAGGGTGTGGTGGTGTATGACCTGTGACCCCTGGCTTGCCCAGGGCGTCACATTCCCCCTTAGCAAAATGCAGACCGTCCGCGGGCTGCCCGTCCAACACCGGTTTTATTTTTCTGAAAAATATAACATGGTAACGGTAACATATATACATTTTTAATGAATCTTCCCATAACGGGAGGCACATTTCTTAAACGTTGCATAACGGTTTACGGTTACGGTTTCCGCTCTCTCCCACCCAAGCAACCTGGCCCTGATGCTGCCCCTAAAGCCCAGGCAGCACCCCTTGACCCCAGTCCAGCACAAGTTACCCGAGCGGGATCTGTCCTTCCCCTCCAGAGGGTAGCCACCGGTTCCTTTGGTGGCTGGGCCCCAGCCTGCTCTGCTGAGGGCCCTCCCTCCAACCTGCCTCTCCGGAGGCGGCATTGCGGAAAACGGTAACGGCAAACAACTTATTTACAAGCCACTTAACGTTTGTGGTTGCCCTGCAAGTTCACGGGCTTGTCCATGGATAGTCCTCCATGCAAAACTTTTTAAACGGTCCCCACTGGGACAACGGTGCTGGCTCCGGCCGGTTGCAAATCACTTTTGACAATCAGGTAAAGTACTCGGTATCATCATTTTTCATCATTTTCAACTTTAGCAGAACTTTCAAACACAATGGTGGTCCCAACGGGGACTGGACAACGGTGCTCCGCTGCCCTACTCCAGGCCTTCAGCTTCATCCGAGGGAGGGGGTGCAGGGCTCACTCTGCTCTCCTGGCTGCCCCGCAGTTTCACATCCAGGGCAAACCACCCCCTCTCTCCGCAGTGTCGGGTGTACCGAACAAAGTCTCCCGGCATTAGGTTGCGGCCGGGATGCTCCTCAGGCAGGTGGGCATTCACATCCCGCCGGGCTACAAACACTTCGGCCTCCAGGCCCGGTTCATAGATAAACCCGTAGCCCCGGCGGACATCAAACCGCCTCACCTGCCCCTCGTACAGCGCGCCCCGGACACGGAACGTGGCCTGGCGGAGATTCTCCTTCTCCCTTATCGCTCTGGCCACCAGCTCGGCCTTCTTCCGTTCCCTTTCAGCGATCTCCAGGCCCAACGGTACCGGCTCCCTATCCCAATACGGCGCTGCTGCGAGCTCCGGCGCACGGGTCGGGCCCCGCGGGACATTCTGGACGTTGCCCACTGTCAGGAATCTGGGCGGCGTGTCCCGCGGTGTCTTGGCCTTGGGCGCTGCCTTACAGCAACAACCTGGCGCTACCTCAGCCGAGGTGTGGGGGATGGGCATAGGGGCTTTCCGCTGCTGGGCCTTCGGCTCGGAGCGGGTCATCGGCTCCGGCTCGGGGGATTTTTCAGGGGATGCCTCCGGTTCAGCCTTCGGGACCTTCCACGGCAACACCTCCGGTCTACTACGGGCTCCGGCTACAGGTCGGTCCGCCTGGGCGGGGACGCTGGGTATTGCTACCGGTTGCGGTGGTAGCAGGCCTAGTGGCGGGGTCACGGCCTCCGAGACGGGTGGCGAGGGAGGCAACGGGGGGAGAGGGCTTGGACCGGGCCCCGCAGCCGCAATAACCGGCCCTTCCAGGGCATCGGGACGTGGGTCACTCACCCTCCCTTTCTCCGCTTCCTCCTCGCGTCTCCGCACGGTGGCTATAACGTCTGCCATGTCGGTCTCCCACTCCTCCAATGAGGAGCTGCATCCTGACCTGCAGCCGTTGGTAGAGCTGCGCGGTCCAGATTTCCACCCACGCCGCGGATCCAGGCGTGGGGGCTACGGTGTCGCGGGACGGCATCCACATGGTGACTTCTTCTTCCAGGAACGGTATGTCTGCAGAGTCCTGGCGTCCCTGCTTTTATAGCTGCAGCTACATGCGGCCAGCCGCCATCGCGTCCCCCTTAGCTCTTTCCGGCCCCTCCTCTCTCGGGGCGGGGTTTTGGCCTTCGCGCCTCTGCTACTCGAGAAGACGCTCGAGCGGGAACTTTTCGCGCCAAAGATGGCGGCTTCTGAAATTTTTCAGCCGGATACCTCCGGCGGTAACAAGGCACACCTCTACCAAACGGCAGAGCGGTAAGATCCTGTTCGTGACGCCAAGTTGTCGCGGGCGGGGAGGAGGGTGTCAGCACACTACGCTCACCCCTTCTGCTCGGGTCCGGCGGCTGCTGCTCAGTGGTGGCTCGAGCGGTGGGCCGGACCCCGGGGGTTCTCGAGCGGCACTCCTCGCCCGTGAGTGAAAGGGAATTGTTGGGTGTGGGAATAGTTTATTGTCCGTGACGCCACCCACGGTTGTGGTTATTTCACCACAGCTGCTCAATATGGGGATCCCGGGGGCAGCGCTGTGCCTTGCGGCACTGTGGTACTCACTCAGCCTGAGACGTTGACACAGTTTTACGGTAAACCACACGGCTGGAAAGACGGTTCCCACGGACGGCTGCACTTGCTCTCCCAGTAGGTGACGGTGATGTCCCTCTGACCTGCACCTGATGTTTCTAAGTTGGTAGCGATGGGTTCCCACCGGTAACCCTCTCCCCGGCTTCAAGCTGGACCGGAGGAGCTCTACTTTGCCCGCAGACGCTGGCCCTGAGGAACTGGTGCTTTGGCGGTGGCGGTGTTCCTCCTTAATGGTCGGACTGTTGTCTTCAATCGGGACTTGGTTGCTGGGGGATCGACGTCCCCTTCACTGACGGATTCGGCAAATTATGGCGACTCCTAGCCTTGCCGGGGTCCGAGAGGCCCCTGCCCTGGTGCTGACTGTCCTTTGCACGCTGCTCCAGACCGCCGGGTCACTACCCGTCCGCGGTCCTTCCAGGAACTCCCGAACAGTCACCCCTCTGGACAGTCACCGTCGTTGCTGACCTTGCTGACCCTGTCCTGCACACAGCTGGACTACTCAGGCTTTCTTTCTGTCACCACTCTTGCTTTCCTCCTTTACCACTTTACTTCCGTCTACTTTCACTTCCTTAACTCCTCTTAGCTGTTTACTCAAGCTCTCCCTGAGCTCTAACTTCACTTGAGCCCTGCCTGGGCTAAACTTCCACTCCTTCCACTTCCTCCTCCAAACTCTATCTGCCTGGTTCTTCCCGCCTCCAGAGCTGTGAACTCCTCGGTGGGCGGAGCCAACCGCCTGGTCCACCCCCTGGTGTGAATCATCAATCTCTGGAGGAAGGCAACAAGGATTTTTGGTTAGCTTTGGTGTTCCTAACTGGGATGTAGGGTATGGTGGTGTATGACCTGTGACCCCTGGCTTGCCCAGGGCGTCACACGATATCTAGTGAAAGCTGCCGTAGCGATTATTATCGCTACGGCAGCTTCACACGCACATACCTGCCGTGCGACGTCCCTCTGGCCGGCGATTTGCCTCCTTCCTAAGGGGGCGGGTCGTGTGGCGTCACAGCGACGTCACACGGCAGGCGGCCAATTGAAGCGGAGGGGCGGAGATGAGCAGGATGTAAACATCCCGCCCACCTCCGTCCTTCTCATTTCAGCCGGGAGGCAGGTAGGTGATGATCCTCGCTCCTGCGGCTTCATACACAGCGATGTGTGCTGCCGCAGGAGCGAGGAACAACATCTCACCTGTCGCTGCACCGGCATTATGGAAATGTCGGAGGCTGCAGCGATGATACGATAACGACGTTTTTGCGCTCGTTCATCGTATCAAAAAGGTTTTACACGTTGCGATATCGACTGCGACGCCGGATGTGCGTCACTTTCGATTTGACCCCATCGACATCGCACGTGCGATGTTGCAACGTGCAAAGCCGCCCTAACACTGAATAGCACAAACGTTTCTGTCGTTAACAGACGGTTCACTTCAGCGGTGGACACCGCAAGGTTAAGATAAGCACCACCCTCTTCTAGGATACTTCTCACTGAATCCTCTCTGCACACTGAGGAAAGTCTGTTAACGACCAAAACGTTTGTGCTATTCAGTTTTTGGGAATAAAAATTCACCTTGTTTGCATCCAGAGTTGAGTGCCAATTCTTTTGTCAGTCAAAAACAGACGTTTTTCACTGACGTGTCAAAGACGCATATGGCCCTCCGTGTGCCATGATTTTGCTACACGTGATCTTCGTCTGCTACCGTATCCGTGATACTGTAACACTTGGAGATCAAGCACTCCTGTCCACGCTCCTGCTATCCGTGGTGCTGATGTCTCACACTCTGCGGTCTCCGGCCCCGCTGTCTTTTACTTATGGGTCGCGGTGCAGTTAATATTCATGAGAATTATTACCGTAGCCGGGTTGAAAGTAACAGACAGCAGAGGCAGAAACAGCAGCGCTGGAGTCAGGTGACTATAGAAAATCATTTTATTTCACAGGCACGTGTTTTCTCCAGTACGTGTCACACAGATCACATCAATGGGTGGTTCGTGTGACATCAGTGCTGCCGGAGAAAACCAGACATGTCTCTGTGCGGAAAACACGGACATGCGGGTGCGCCGCACGGACACACAGTCCGTGAGAAATCACTGATGTGTGCGCAGACCCATTGATTATAATGGGTCTGTGTATATGTCCGTGATTCTGGTACGTACGGTATAAAAACTGTACCATAATTTACGTACAGTACCAGAATCTCTGTGTGTGAGGGAGGCCTAAAGAATCAAAGAATCAAATTGACACACTGAGTGCCTGACTCACACAAAGAACCACTAAAAATAAGGACCGTAAAGTACCTGGCTCCCACACACGGTCTAGAGACTGTAATGGCCGAATTGTAAAGATCTCCCACCAGGGGCGGACTGGCCCACCAGGAGGTCGGGAGAACCCCCGGTGGCCCCTGCTATTGATGGCCACGCCCCCTAGGCCCCGTTCCCCTATCCCCCTGGGTCTCTGTGGATATGTGTGAGAGGCCCCCCCGGCCGGTAATGTTACTAATCACATCGGCATATTGCCGATATGATTAGTGACAATCCCATTCCCTCTTCAGTGGCAAGCAGGGAGAGCGATCTCCAGCTCTGCCTGCTGTCACTGTCAGTGCCGCTCTCACTCATCTAAGCAGCGACACTGCAGGAGGAGGCAGTCGCAGAGCGATGACTGCTTCCTTCCTGTGCAGGTGACTGCAGCATCGCACTGCAGAGGACGGAACCGGCGTCACCCCAGGCCAGGCTGCAGGAGCAGCAGCACGTAAGTATAGAAGGCAGGGGCCCCAGGGGCGGGGTGCGGGAGCAGGGCCGCCATCAGGGCATTACTACTGTGACTCCTGTCACATTAGGGCAATGAGGGGGGCCCGGGCCGCTAATAGAGAGCTGCCACCTCTCTTCATGCTCTGCAGAGCAGGACAGGAAAGTAGCGGATCAAAACGAAGGCTGCAGGAGCTGAGAAGGTGAAGGACCTGTAAATTCAGGACCTTCCATGTCAGCTGACTAATCATGTGCCTGATCTCATCACAGGAAAAGTGACTGGAACTTCAGCAGCCTCCGTGCAGATCCCAGTGTCTCCTCTCCTGCTGTGCACCATCTGGAAATGCAAGATGAGGTAATGTGTGTGTGTGTGTGTGTACAGACTGTGTGTAACATGGGGGTGCTGCTGCCTGTGTGTGTGTGTGTGTGTACACAGGCTGTGTGTAACATGGGGGTGCTGCAGCCTGTGTGTGTGTGTGTGGGTGTACAGGCTGTGTGTTACATGGGGGTGCTGCAGCCTGTGTGTGTGTGTGTGTACACAGGCTGTGTGTAACATGGGGGTGCTGCAGCCTGTGTGTGTGTGTGTATACAGGCTGTGTGTAACGTGGGGGTGCAGCAGCGTGTGTGTGTGTGTGTACAGGCTGTGTGTAACATGGGGGTGCTGCAGCGTGTATGTGTGTGTGTGTGTGTACACAGGCTGTGTGTAACATGGGGGTGCTGCAGCCTATGTGTGTGTGTGTATACAGGCTGTGTGTAACATGGGGGTGCAGCAGCCTGTGTGTGTGTGTGTGTGTGTGTGTACAGGCTGTGTGTAACATGGGGGTGCTGCAGCCTGTGTGTGTGTGTGTGTGTATACAGGCTGTGTGTAACGTGGGGGTGCAGCAGCGTGTGTGTGTGTGTGTACAGGCTGTGTGTAACATGGGGGTGCTGCAGCCTTTGTGTGTGTGTGTACAGGCTGTGGGTAACATGGGGGTGCTGCAGCCTGTGTGTGGGTGTGTGTGTGTGTGTGTACAGGCTGTGTGTAACATGGGGGTGCTGCAGCGTGTGTGTGTGTGTGTGTGTGTGTGTGTATATATACAGGCTGTGTGTAACATGGGGGTGCTGCAGCCTGTGTGTGTGTGTGTACAGGCTGTGGGTAACATGGGGGTGCTGCAGCCTCTGTGTGTGTGTGTGTGTGTATATACAGGCTGTGTGTAACATGGGGTGCTGCAGCGTGTGTGTGTGTGTGTGTGTGTGTGTGTACAGGCTGTGTGTAGCATGGGGGTGCTGCAGCCTGTGTGTGTGTGTGTGTGTGTGTGTGTGTATATATACAGGCTGTGTGTAACATGGGGGTGCTGCAGCCTGTGTGTGTGTGTGTACAGGCTGTGGGTAACATGGGGGTGCTGCAGCCTCTGTGTGTGTGTGTGTGTGTATATACAGGCTGTGTGTAACATGGGGTGCTGCAGCGTGTGTGTGTGTGTGTGTGTGTGTGTGTACAGGCTGTGTGTAGCATGGGGGTGCAGCAGCCTGTGTGTGTGTGTGTGTGTGTACAGGCTGTGTGTAACATGGGGGTGCAGCAGCCTGTGTGTGTGTGTGTGTGTGTGTGTACAGGCTGTGTGTAACATGGGGGTGCTGCAGCCTGTGTGTGTGTGTGTGTGTGTGTGTGTGTGTACAGGCTGTGTGTAACATGGGGGTGCTGCAGCCTCTGTGTGTGTGTGTGTGTGTGTGTATATACAGGCTGTGTGTAACATGGGGGTGCTGCAGCCTGTGTGTGTGTGTGTGTGTGTGTATATACAGGCTGTGTGTAACATGGGGTGCTGCAGCGTGTGTGTGTGTGTGTGTGTGTACAGGCTGTGTGAGATAGGAGGGGCAGGGCGTGTGTGATATGTATGTGCATAATATATAGATATAGATATTTATTATAGTTTTTTAAAGAGTGGCGGCAGGACTGTGGAAGGTTTGAGGGGTGGAGGCGGGGCTGGGGTGGAGCCTGGACAGAGTCTCAAGGGGGCCTGAAAATTTTGCCAGTAAAGGGCCCTGAAATTCCTAGTGGCGGCCCTGGGCGGGAGGGGCGGTTGGGCATGTGGAGACTGTGGGCAATCAGATCAGTAACATTAACCCTTATTCCATTGAAATGTCTGCACTGATCATGGCATAGATCTATACAGTAAATTAAGAGCTGGTTCTTCCATCTTATGTGATACTGATTCTAAACAGAACTATAGGAAAAGTCGTCCTGTACAAGGTGAAGAGAATCTCCTTTTGATCTGAAACTTGTTATCTCTTCATGTAGATCTTCATGTTCCACTTGCTTCAAGGTCTGGCCTATATCCATCACCAGCATATCCTACATCGGGACCTAAGGGGTACTTTTCATATAGCGAGATCGCTAGCGAGATCGCTGCTGAGTCACGGTTTTTGTGACGCAGCAGTGACCTCATTAGCGATCTCGCTGTGTGTGACACTGAGCAGCGATCTGGCCCCTGCTGTGAGATCGCTGCTCGTTACACACAGTGCTGGGTCATTTTTTGGACGTTGCTCTCCTGCTGTGAAGCACACATCGCCGTGTGTGACAGCGAGAGAGCAATGATCTGAGTGTGCAGGAAGCAGGAGCCGGCTTCTGCGGACGCTGTAACAAAGGAAAATATTGGGTAACCAAGCAAGCGCTCTCAGGCTGCCAGCGCCGGCTCCCTGCTCCCTGCAAATGTAGCCAGAGTACACATCGGGTAAATAAGCAAAGCGCTGTGCTTGTTAACCCAATGTGTACTCTGGCTACGAGTGCAGGGAGCCAGCGCTAAGTGGTGTGTGCTGGTAACCAAGGTAAATATCGGGTAACTAAGCTTGGTTACCCGATATTTACCTTAGTTACTAAGCGCAGCATTGCTTCCACGCGTCGCTGGGGGCTGGGGGCTGGTCGCTGGTGAGATCTGCCTGATTGACAGCTCACCAGCGACCATGTAGCAATGCACCAGCGATCCTGACCAGGTCAGATCGCTAGTGGGATCGCTGGAGCGTCGCTAAAGTGTGACGGTACCCTAAAGCTGCAGAATCTTCTCATCAGCTACCTAGGGGAGCTCAAACTAGCTGACTTTGGTAAGTGCGGTCTGATAAGACCATTTTGTGCACAGCAGCTGAAACAGGGGCTGTGGCTGCTCGTCCTATTTTTCAGGAACGTGCTTTTGATGCACAGTCTACAAAATACCAGGGGATAGTACAGAATACTTATATCAAAGCCGCAACTGCCATTTGTTTCTTTCCGGTCATTAGAGTAATTAGCCACATAAGTACTGGAGACATGTAATATTAAAAACCTTCATTATAGGATAATTCATGCAATACTATAAATGTATTATGGGATGGAAGGACATAAAAAAGGTGAAAAATATAGTTTAAATAGTGAAATTGCAAAAATCCCTTCATATGTTGCCTATGGTCAGGGCATGGTCTGCACCTCTATAGTTATGTCAGGCTGCCAGACACATTTCTACTTTTCCTGGAGGAGTTATCCTATGTGCCTAAAGTGAAATCTACCTGGTTATTCACTAATACATTCCCCTCTTCTACCATTATAACACTGCATAGATCTGTCATTTAAAGATATTAGAAAGATGACTACATAGAACGCATAAGACTGCGGCTTTATAGGGAATCTGATCCACCTCCCCTAAACTGTGTATATGGGCATGTTGTTCTACAGATTATGTCATCCATTCCACACCTTTATTTATGCAGTCTGGTGATTCCTGATTGGAAAAAAATCACTGTTTTATTGCAAATGGAAATTAGGCTTCCGTGCTCTGGGAGCGTCAAAGCACTTTCCAAGCCTCCGCCTCCCGGCTCTATGTTCCTCCCACCGTCCTCCGCCTCCCGGCTCTATGTTCCTCCCACTGTCCTCTGCCTCCTGGCTCTATGTTCCTCCCACTGTCCTCTGCCTCCTGGCTCTATGTTCCTCCCACCGTCCTCCGCCTCCCGGCTCTATGATCCTCCCACTGTCCTCTGCCTCCCTGGCTCTATGTTCCTCCCACCGTCCTCCGCCTTCCCGGCTCTATGTTCCTCCCACCGTCCTCCGCCTCCCCGGCTCTATGATCCTCCCACCGTCCTCCGCCTCCCGGCTCTATGTTCCTCCCACCGTCCTCTGCCTCTCGGCTCTATGATCCTCCCATCGTCCTCCGCCATCCGGCTCTATGATCCTCCCACCGTCCTCTGCCTCCCCGGCTCTATGTTCCTCCCACCGTCCTCCGCCTCCCGGCTCTATGTTCCTCCCACCGTCCTCTGCCTCCTGGCTCTATGATCCTCCCACCGTCCTCCGCCTCCTGGCTCTATGTTCCTCCCACCGTCCTCCGCCTCCCGGCTCTATGATCCTCCCACCGTCCTCCACCATCCGGCTCTATGATCCTCCCACCGTCCTCTGCCTCCCCGGCTCTATGATCCTCCCACCGTCCTCTGCCTCCCTGGCTCTATGATCCTCCCACCGTCCTCTGCCTCCCGGCTCTATGATCCTCCCACCGTCCTCTGCCTGGCTAACAGCTCACTAGTTTTTGGCTCTATGTTCCTCCCACCGTCCTCTGCCTCCCCGGCTCTATGTTCCTCCCACCGTCCTCCGCCTCCCGGCTCTATGATCCTCCCACCGTCCTCTGCCTCCTGGCTCTATGATCCTCCCACTGTCCTCTGCCTCCCCGGCTCTATGATCCTCCCACCGTCCTCTGCCTGGCTGACAGCTCACTAGTTGTGTATACTAGCCAATTAGCTGCCAATCAACCAGAGGAAACAGTGTCTGGGCAGAAAACTAGCCAGTTAGGCAGCGGCTTGGTAAGTGCTTTATAGCTCCCAAAGCACTTAAATGGGTTGTTCGCCCTTTTCATTACTGGTCACATCGATATTATGTTGAGAAACAATGTTTCTGTTAAATAACTTGTGTTGCCAATGTGACGCCCCGGGACTATCAGGTCGTCACACTGGTATATCCTATGCTATGACCTTTTTCCCTTGGTGTGGAGTTTGTATACTTTGGTGACATGGCTGCGTGAGTATGTTTGAAAAATAACAAAACAGAAAGATATTCTGAGGTCCAGTAACTGTGTAGCCCTTGTGTGACGACCTTTACACCAGGTCCTTTTCCTGCATTGTCCTCACTGGTGGCTTTGCCATCGTTTTCTGCTGGGATCCGCCAGCATCTTTACTCATTTTACTCTTATAAGGGCAGAGTCACACTTGCGTATGGCATGTGATGCGATCTGCTAATAACCCTCAGCTCAGGATCTGCTGTGAGTGTAATCCGAGTGTCATGTGACTGTGATCTGTTTCTGAGATCGGATCACAGCTGTGGAGGAGAGGTCGGGTGCTGTGGAGGACAGTGAGCGGTTAATCTCCCCATCTCCTCCATTGTCAGCCTGTGCATATATTGCACTGTACTTGGATTACATCCGAGTGCAGTCCGATGTTTTTTCGCTTGTATGGGTGCGAGTGACACGGCTCTCGCAGACAATTGCAGCATGCTGCCATTTTTTCCTCTGTCAGTTTCGGGCTTAGGGAAAACTCACAGGTCAGAGCTGCAGCATTGTCTTACATGGGGCTGAGTGTAATGCCAGATTTTCTCCCTGCACTTGGGCGAGTCATACGCAAGTGTGACTCTGTCCTAATGGAGAGTAGCTTCAGCAAAAACTGAGTGTATCACTTCTAACTTCTTTTACTGCTCATTTTCAGTTGGATTCCAGGCAGAATCCACCTGAAAAAGATGTTATGTACACATAGCCTAAGGGTAAGTTCACATGGCCGCTATTTCCCGGGCGTCACAATCCGCCGCTTTGAGAAACAACTGGAACTGCCAAAAATGCTTTGGTGACTTCCGTTGCTTCCCATAGACTTGTATGAGCGGCGGATTGTGACGGATGGTCTTGCCCTGTATCCGCCGCGCGGCAGATCGACTGACCACCGGTGGGGAGGAACGCTGCATGCAACGTTTTTCGGTGCGTCACAAGCAATGCACCGTGTCTCTCTCTCTGTCTCTCCCCTGTTCCTAAAAGGTTAAAATAAACCTTTCAGGAAAAAAACAAAAACCGGTACCCGTTCAACGCTACATGTGTTTGTACACAATTAACCTTCCCAACGTCACAAGCCGTCAAGTGACGGATTGTGACACTGGGAAAATAGCGGAAATGTGAACTTAGCCTAAAGGCCGCTTTACACACTGCGATATCGTTACCGATATCGCCATCGTGCGTACCCGACCCCATCGGTTGTGCGACACGGGCAAATCTCTGCCCGTGTCGCACAACATCGCCCAGACCCGTCACACTACTTACCTTCCCTGCGACGTCGCTTTCTAAGGGGGCGGTTCGTTGAGCGTCACAGCGATGTCACAGCAGCGTCACTGAACCGCCGCCCAATAGAAGCGGAGGAGCGGAGATGAACGAACATCCCGCCCACCTCCTTCCTTCCGCATTGTGGCCGGGAGGCAGGTAAGGTGAGGTTCCTCGTTCCAGCGGTGTCACACGGAGCGATGTGTGCTGCCGCAGGAACGAGGAACAACTTTGTTACTGCTGCAGTAACGATATTTGAGAATAAAGCCCCATGTCACTGATGAGCGATTTTGCACGTTTTTGCGACGATGCAATATCGCTCATAGGTGTCACACGCAACGGCATCGCTAAAGCGACCGGATGTGCGTCACCAATTCCGTGACCCCAACGAGATCACTTTAGCGATGTTGTAGCGTGTAAAGCCCGCTTAAGGCTTTATTCACATGCAGCGTTTTCTGCAGTGTTTTCTTTAATACAAATTCCATGATGCTTTTAACATTACAAGCAAAAGCTGTGAGATTTCCGAAATCTCATGCACATGTTAGGTTATTTTTTATTTCCTCACTGAATTTGTGAATTGCAGCATTTTTTTTTTAAATCTGCAGCACATCACTTCCTACAGCATTTTTGCACTCATAGAAAGCAACAAAAAAAGTAAAAAAAACTGCAATAGCTTTTTTCCACAGTGTTTTTGAAGTGTTTTGGTGAATAAAACTACCTTTATCACACATGTACTGTAGAAAAAGCACACACGTAATCCACACCCAAAAATGCCACGAAAATACCAGAAAATGGACATTCTTACTGCCGAGAAAAAGAACACGCTGAGTATGAATACAGCCTAAGCTTGGTTTTGGTGCCAAATCTGTGTACTCGGCTTGGCTCATTTACTGCTTCTTTGGCCACGTTCACGGGTTACATATTTGGTGAGTTTTTTACCTCAGTATTTGTAGCCAAAACCAGGAGTGGGTGATAAATCCAGAAGCGGTGCCCGGGTTTCTATTGTACTTTTACTTCGATTGTTCTACTCCTGGTTTTCACTTATTTTATTGGTGATTTATTGGTTAATCAAGTTGATTCATTTTGAAAAAGTTTATAGACGTATGTTATTCCTGTATACAGTACAGTACCTGCATGGAGCTGGCGGGGGGCTGCGGAGGTTTACTCCGGTTTGGTGATCATGTGATTTAGGGTCACGTGGGGGCACAACCTCCGCCCCTCAGGGATGAGCCGAAGTGGTACGCATATTGCGTTCCACATGACTGGCACTTCCGCTATACCAGACGTCACTTCTGCTGACGTTAGTAAGCCCCGCATGGTGGATCAGCGTCCGTCACGGAGTGTTGAGTCACGGTGGAGCGCATATTGCGTTCCACGTGAGCGGCACTTCCTCTCCAATAGACGTCACTACCGGTGACGTCATGAAGCGCCATTTTTAAAGAGCGTTCCTTTGTCCCCACGTGTATAGACGGGGATTAGGACTGAGGCAGAGTGGTTTACTGTGGCCGGTACTCTGTGCCCGATTGTGGGTGCTCCTGATGAACCTTGGCGGGACTTCACGCCAGGGGGAAACGCGTCGAGCAAGTTAGCGGGTCCCAAACTTGGGCCTGGATCTCCCAGTGACTGCACTGAAGCATCTGCATCTGATATGGCGATTGGTCCAGATTCATAAGATAAGCTAAGTACTTGTTATATGTTACATCTGCAGGGAATAGACTGGAGTTATACGTATTGTGTCTGGTGGATGGCCTAAAATGCTATTATTTTTGGGGGACCATCCATTGGTGTGCCTCTCTGGAGTTTGGTATTGAATTACTTTCTTTGCCTTGTGTGGACTAGGTGAAGGCTAGGCGTATTCAGTGCCTTTGATTTGGGCCATTGTAACCCGTGTTTTGGCACCAAAATAGGCGTTCAATTACAGGCCTTCATTGAATGTACAGTACAACTGGTATTTGTGTGTGTATGGGGCTCCAGGGGCACATGGTGTCCACTGGGTATGTTCATATTAAGGTGGTGAATTTTTGAAGCTCTATTACTTTAATACCACCTTATATGATACTTCCCTGTAGAGTAACACTCACATGTGTGTTAGACATTGGTACTTTTTGCAATCCCTGTAATTGTTGCAGTGCAGTAGTATTTTTACTAAGCACCCCTGTATTCCCAGACTAGTTGCACTTGATTATGTAGTGCAGGGAAAGGAGGGCGAGCCGACGGTGAGCGGGGGCGCCTTGACGAATTTTAGGGTGCCGACCTCCGCAGGCTAGGCAGGGAAAAGTGAAGGGGCGTTGACCACTCCCCCTCTGCACTGCAGTATTTCCTTCCTATTTTTTTGTGTTGTATACATGTGTGTGTTTTTCATGTTGGGATATTCATTTTAAATTTATTATTAAAGAATTTGAATTTTAAGGGTTTTTTTCACGGTGTACAATGGAGCTGGCGGGCCCAAGATTGATTTTCCCTGGTGGGCCTCAGGTACTCCAATCCACCGCTGTGCACAGCGACCTGTCTGTGGTCTCCAGGACGTCTCCTGCTGCGGCTTCTTCTGCTCCTCGCCCCCGATCTTCCCTCACCTCTGCTAATGTCTGTTTACAGCTTCCAGCGCCGCACTTTATGACCCCTGACAACACTTATATATACAATTAAAACTGGGAACACATCAGACATCATACACACACGGCTCCGCTCCGTACACCTCGTACACACACGGCTCCGCTCCATACACCTCGTACACACGGCTCCGCTCCGTACACCTCGTACACACACGGCTCCGCTCCGCACACCTCGTACACACACGGCTCCGCTCCGTACACCTCGTACACACACGGCTCCGCTCCGTACACCTCGTACACACACGGCTCCGCTCCATACACCTCGTACACACGGCTCCGCTCCGTACACCTCGTACACACACGGCTCCGCTCCGTACACCTCGTACACACACGGCTCCACTCCGTACACCTCGTACACACACGGCTCCACTCCGTACACCTCGTACACACACGGCTCCACTCCATACACCTCGTACACACGGCTCCGCTCCGTACACCTCGTACACACACGGCTCCGCTCCGTACACCTCGTACACATACGGCTCCACTCCGTACACCTCGTACACACACGGCTCCGCTCCGTACACCTCGTACACACACGGCTCCGCTCCGTACATCTCGTACACACACGGCTCCGCTCCGTACACCTCGTTCATACACGGCTCCACTCATTACATCTCGTACACACACGGCTCCACTCATTACATCTCGTACACACACGGCTCCGCTCCGTACATCTCGTACACACACGGCTCCGCTCCGTACACCTCGCACACACACGGCTCCGCTCCGTACATCTCGTACACACACGGCTCCGCTCCGTACATCTCGTACACACACGGCTCCGCTCCGTACACCTCGTTCACACACGGCTCCACTCATTACATCTCGTACACACACGGCTCCACTCATTACATCTCGTACACACACGGCTCCGCTCCGTACATCTCGTACACACACGGCTCCGCTCCGTACACCTCGTTCACACACGGCTCCACTCATTACATCTCGTACACACGCGGCTCCGCTCCGTACACCTCGTACACACGCGGCTCCGCTCCGTACACCTCGTACACACGCGGCTCCGCTCCGTACACCTCGTACACACGCGGCTCCGCTCCGTACACCTCGTACACACACGGCTCCACTCCTTACACCTCGTACACACACGGCTCTGCTCCGTACACCTCGTACACATGCGGCTCCGCTCCGTACACCTCGTACACACACACGGCTCCGCTCCGTACACCTCGTACACACACGGCTCCCCTCTGTACACCTCGCACACACGCGGCTCCGCTCCGTACACCTCGTACACACACGGCTCCGCTCCGTACACCTCGTACACACGCGGCTCCGCTCCGTACACCTCGTACACACACACGGCTCCACTCCTTACACCTCATACACACACGGCTCCCCTCTGTACACCTCGCACACACGCGGCTCCGCTCCGTACACCTCGTACACACGCGGCTCCGCTCCGTACACCTCGTACACACGCGGCTCCGCTCCGTACACCTCGTACACACACGGCTCCGCTCCGTACACCTCTGACACACGCGGCTCCCCTCCGTACACCTCTGACACACGCGGCTCCGCTCCGTACACACGCGGCTCCGCTCCGTACACCTCGTACACACGCGGCTCCGCTCCGTACACCTCGTACACACGCGGCTCCGCTCCGTACACCTCGTACACACGCGGCTCCGCTCCGTACACCTCGTACACACGCGGCTCCGCCCCGTACACCTCGTACACACGCGGCTCCGCTCCGTACACCTCGTACACACGCGGCTCCGCTCCGTACACCTCGTACACACGCGGCTCCGCCCCGTACACCT
Organism: Anomaloglossus baeobatrachus; assembly: GCF_048569485.1. Lineage (NCBI taxonomy): Eukaryota > Metazoa > Chordata > Amphibia > Anura > Aromobatidae > Anomaloglossus > Anomaloglossus baeobatrachus. Next base: position 394,778 of record NW_027441813.1, on the reverse strand, counting down.
CGTACACACGCGGCTCCGCCCCGTACACCTCGTACATACGCGGCTCCGCCCCGTACACCTCGTACACACGCGGCTCCGCCCCGTACACCTCGTACACACGCGGCTCCGCCTCGTACACACGCGGCTCCGCCCCTTACACCTCGTACACACGCGGTTCCGCTCCTTACACCTCGTACACACGCGGCTCCGCTCCTTACACCTCGTACACACGCGGCTCCGCTCCTTACACCTCGTACACACACGGCTCCGCTGCGTACACCTCGTACACACACGGCTCTGCTCCGTACACCTCGTACACACACGGCTCCGCTCCGTACACCTCGTACACACACGGCTCCGCTCCGTACACCTCGTACACACACGGCTCTGCTCCGTACACCTCGTACACACACGGCTCTGCTCCATACACATCGTACACACACGGCTCTGCTCCATACACATCGTACACACACGGCTCCGCTCCGTACACCTCGTACACACGGCTCCGCTCCGTACACCTCGTACACACACGGCTCCGCTCCGTACACCTCGTACACACACGGCTCCGCTCCGTACACCTCGCACATACACGGCTCCGCTCCGTACACCTCGTACACACACGGCTCCGCTCCGTACACCTCGCACATACACGGCTCCGCTCCGTACACCTCGTACACACACGGCTCTGCTCCGTACACCTCGCACATACACGGCTCTGCTCCGTACACCTCGTACACACACGGCTCCGCTCCGTACACCTCGTACACACATGGCTCCGCTCCGTACACCTCGTACACACGCGGCTCTGCTCCGTACACATCGTACACACATGGCTCTGCTCCGTACACCTCGTACACACGCGGCTCTGCTCCGTACACATCGTACACACACGGCTCTGCTCCGTACACCTCGTACACACGCGGCTCCGCTCCTTACACCTCGTACACACGCGGCTCCGCTCCTTACACCTCGTACACACACGGCTCCGCTGCGTACACCTCGTACACACACGGCTCTGCTCCGTACACCTCGTACACACACGGCTCCGCTCCGTACACCTCGTACACACACGGCTCCGCTCCGTACACCTCGTACACACACGGCTCTGCTCCATACACCTCGTACACACACGGCTCTGCTCCATACACATCGTACACACACGGCTCTGCTCCATACACATCGTACACACACGGCTCCGCTCCGTACACCTCGTACACACGGCTCCGCTCCGTACACCTCGTACACACACGGCTCCGCTCCGTACACCTCGTACACACACGGCTCCGCTCCGTACACCTCGCACATACACGGCTCCGCTCCGTACACCTCGTACACACACGGCTCCGCTCCGTACACCTCGCACATACACGGCTCCGCTCCGTACACCTCGTACACACACGGCTCCGCTCCGTACACCTCGTACACACGGCTCCGCTCCGTACACCTCGTACACACACGGCTCCGCTCCGTACACCTCGTACACACACGGCTCCGCTCCGTACACCTCGCACATACACGGCTCCGCTCCGTACACCTCGTACACACACGGCTCCGCTCCGTACACCTCGCACATACACGGCTCCGCTCCGTACACCTCGTACACACACGGCTCTGCTCCGTACACCTCGCACATACACGGCTCTGCTCCGTACACCTCGTACACACACGGCTCCGCTCCGTACACCTCGTACACACACGGCTCCGCTCCGTACACCTCGTACACACATGGCTCCGCTCTGTACACCTCGTACACACGCGGCTCTGCTCCGTACACCTCGTACACACGCGGCTCTGCTCCGTACACATCGTACACACATGGCTCTGCTCCGTACACCTCGTACACACGCGGCTCTGCTCCGTACACATCGTACACACACGGCTCTGCTCCGTACACCTCGTACACACACGGCTCCGCTCCGTACACCTCGCACATACACGGCTCTGCTCCGTACACCTCGTACACACACGGCTCTGCTCCGTACACCTCGCACATACACGGCTCTGCTCCGTACACCTCGTATACACACGGCTCTGCTACATCCACACTGTAAACCCCTCCTGACTAGTGATGTGTTGGTCGCGAATGATCCGGCACAAAGATCCGGCTCCCTGCTGTGAACGACAGGAGCCGAATCACTAGTGTGAGCCACTAAAAATATCTAAACGGCTCTTTTTGCCGTCAAACCCCGCCCACTCGCGACTAAACTCCGCCCACTCAGCAGTCTAATTGGCCGTTTGTATGTGGGCGGGGCTTAGCCGCGGGTGGGCGGGGCTTTGGCGGCGGTTCTATAATCTTAAATATGTGTTCACCTGGGGTGAACACATATTTAATAAGGAGCCGAGAACGAGCTGAAAGATCCGGCTCTTTTTGGTGAACGGAGCCATGAGAATCGGATCACCAAAAAGAGCCGGACTGCCCATCACTACTCCTGACCCCACACATAAACTTCCCCTCATCCAGCACCATGACAACCAGCACAGCAGAGTCCTGCATACACTGAGGAGCTGATCATGTGACCCTGACTCCTCCCCTCCATGTGACATCATCACAGGTCCTGTAAGCACAGAGCAGCCATATATCTAGTGTGCGGCTCTGCAGGTGGAGGTAGGTGCAGGGTATTATATATCTAGTGTGCGGCTCTGCAGGTGGAGGTAGGTGCAGGGTATTATATATCTAGTGTGCGGCTCTGCAGGAGGAGGTAGGTGCAGGGTATTATATATCTAGTGTGCGGCTCTGCAGGTGGAGGTAGGTGCAGGGTATTATATATCTAGTGTGCGGCTCTGCAGGTGGAGGTAGGTGCAGGGTATTATATATCTAGTGTGCGGCTCTGCAGGTGGAGGAGGTGCAGGGTATTATATATCTAGTGTGCGGCTCTGCAGGTGGAGGTAGGTGCAGGGTATTATATATCTAGTGTGCGGCTCTGCAGGTGGAGGTAGGTGCAGGTTATTATATATCTAGTGTGCGGCTCTGCAGGTGGAGGTAGGTGCAGGGTATTATATATCTAGTGTGCGGCTCTGCAGGTGGAGGTAGGTGCAGGGTATTATATATCTAGTGTGCGGCTCTGCAGGAGGAGGTAGGTGCAGGGTATTATATATCTAGTGTGCGGCTCTGCAGGAGGAGGTAGGTGCAGGGTATTATATATCTAGTGTGCGGCTCTGCAGGTGGAGGTAGGTGCAGGGTATTATATATCTAGTGTGCGGCTCTGCAGGTGGAGGTAGGTGCAGGGTATTATATATCTAGTGTGCGGCTCTGCAGGTGGAGGTAGGTGCAGGGTATTATATATCTAGTGTGCGGCTCTGCAGGTGGAGGTAGGTGCAGGGCATTATATATCTAGTGTGCGGCTCTGCAGGTGGAGGTAGGTGCAGGGTATTATATATCTAGTGTGCGGCTCTGCAGGTGGAGGTAGGTGCAGGGTATTATATATCTAGTGTGCGGCTCTGCAGGTGGAGGTAGGTGCAGGGTATTATATATCTAGTGTGCGGCTCTGCAGGTGGAGGTAGGTGCAGGGTATTATATATCTAGTGTGCGGCTCTGCAGGTGGAGGTAGGTGCAGGGTATTATATATCTAGTGTGCGGCTCTGCAGGTGGAGGTAGGTGCAGGGTATTATATATCTAGTGTGCGGCTCTGCAGGTGGAGGTAGGTGCAGGGTATTATATATCTAGTGTGCGGCTCTGCAGGTGGAGGTAGGTGCAGGGTATTATATATCTAGTGTGCGGCTCTGCAGGTGGAGGTAGGTGCAGGGTATTATATATCTAGTGTGCGGCTCTGCAGGTGGAGGTAGGTGCAGGGTATTATATATCTAGTGTGCGGCTCTGCAGGTGGAGGTAGGTGCAGGTTATTATATATCTAGTGTGCGGCTCTGCAGGTGGAGGTAGGTGCAGGGTATTATATATCTAGTGTGCGGCTCTGCAGGAGGAGGTAGGTGCAGGTTATTATATATCTAGTGTGCGGCTCTGCAGGTGGAGGTAGGTGCAGGGTATTATATATCTAGTGTGCGGCTCTGCAGGTGGAGGTAGGTGCAGGGTATTATATATCTGTGTGCGGCTCTGCAGGTGGAGGTAGGTGCAGGGTATTATATATCTAGTGTGCGGCTCTGCAGGAGGAGGTAGGTGCAGGGTATTATATATCTAGTGTGCGGCTCTGCAGGTGGAGGTAGGTGCAGGGTATTATATATCTAGTGTGCGGCTCTGCAGGTGGAGGTAGGTGCAGGTTATTATATATCTAGTGTGCGGCTCTGCAGGTGGAGGTAGGTGCAGGGTATTATATATCTAGTGTGCGGCTCTGCAGGTGGAGGTAGGTGCAGGGTATTATATATCTAGTGTGCGGCTCTGCAGGTGGAGGTAGGTGCAGGGTATTATATATCTAGTGTGCGGCTCTGCAGGAGGAGGTAGGTGCAGGGTATTATATATCTAGTGTGCGGCTCTGCAGGTGGAGGTAGGTGCAGGGTATTATATATCTAGTGTGCGGCTCTGCAGGTGGAGGTAGGTGCAGGGTATTATATATCTAGTGTGCGGCTCTGCAGGTGGAGGAGGTAGGTGCAGGGTCTCTATTATTTTGGGGTCATCATTATTATCATTAACCCCTTCATGTCCAGTTCCAGACCAGTTTACTCCGGTTCTTGACCAGGCACATTTTCATATTAGAAAGTGGGGAGCCAGCACTGCTTGATCAGACATGTCAGATGGGAGATAAATCCCCTCCCCCTGTCCCCCCCCCCCTTCTGGCCAAAGTGCCCCCCATTGCCCCTCCCCATACTGATCATCTAAGAAGGTGGCCGCACGCTGCATTCATCCTCCTCTGATTTCTGTCACATGTGACATGCCAGATGTGACAGAAACGTCCTCCCCAGGTCCAGCTTAGGCTGCTTTCACACATCCGCTTTTTGCAGTGCAGCTCAATCCGGCTCAAAAACCTATGGAACGGATACGTCGAAAAAAACGTATCCGTTGCATAAGTTTTTCCATGCGGCCCGTCCGTTTTTTGACAGATGCGGCTTGATACTGAGCATGCGCAGTGCAAAAAAATGCATCCAGCGTCCATAGGCTTGCATTGTAAATTGCGCCACATTGCGCTGGATCCGGCGCGATGCGTTTTTTTCGCCACACAAAAAAATGTGCCAGGCAACGTTCCATCCGGCCGCCGCATGGGCTAAATATGCCGCATCCGGCAAAAAACCGGACGCAACGCAAGGTCATCCAGCACAATACGGCGCTAATGCAAGTCTGCGGGCAAACGGACTCCACCGACACATACACAGCCGGGGAGCGGACTCCCGTTGCTGAAGTACAGGCAGTCTACACAAACACAATACGGTGCAGGAGAAAGGCCAAGACCACCAACCCGGGTGGGGGACCAGACGCAGCCGGCTGCGGGCACCGACCACCATCAACTTTGTTTACCAGAGACTTGCTTGTGTCAATAACTGTGAGTACAACAGTGCCATCCGGCCGCGCACCACCCAGCCACTACTCTCCCCAAACGGGTCCCGGGGCTATCATCCCTGCCCACGGAGGGGTTAACATCTTGCACGACCATCTCCCACTGGTGCCCCCGTAACTGCAGCAGTGGTGTCTACACCTTCACGTCCCGAACTCAAACATGGCTCCGGCCGTACACCTACCTAACCACCCCCCATCGAGATCGCCTTGCAGAGTGACGTGACCCCCAGGTCCGGAGGCACTCGAGCCACCCACCAAACGAGCCCGGACCAGAGCAGCTCAGCTGCAGTCGAGCACGGGGCGGTACACATGCGCAGAGCAGTTCTAACCCCAGGGCTTGATGCCAGGTGACATTACACAGCTGGTATCAACCCCATTTATTACCCCGTTTGCCACCGCACCAGGGTAACGGGATGAGCCAGAGTGAAGTGCCAGGATTGGTACATCTAATGGATGCGCCACTGCTGGGACGACTGCAGCCTGCTATTTTTAGGCTGGGAAGGGCCAAATTACCATGGCCCTTCCCACCCTGAGAATACCAGACGCCAGACGGCTGGTGATCCAATTTGGGGGAACCCATGTTTTGTTTTTTTAATTATTTATCAATAATTTTAAAAAAAACACGGCGTGGGGTGCCCTCTGTTTTGGATTACCAGCCAAGGTGAAGCTGCCAACTGTGATCTGCAGGCTTCAGCCATCTGCTTTACCCTAGCTGGCTATCAAAAATGGGGGGACCCACATAGGTTTTTTTTCAATTAATTCTTTTTTGCCTAAATATAAGGTAAACACCCTTCACTGCCACATGAAAGTCACTAAAGGGTGCCAGCTTAGAGTATGCTGGGGGCTGGGACATTATATGTGTTTATCTATCCATCCATCCTAGCTTTTTAGGCTATGTGTCCATGATCAGTGTTTGCAGCCTTTTGGACACAGAGTCTTTTCGCTGTGTCCAAAATGCTGCGCCGTGCAGAACTAGCGCAATGGAAGGATTTTTGGAAATCTCCTGCCCACTGTGCTTGTTTTTTTCCTTGGCATAAACTGACCTGCAGCGCGGCTTCCTGAGCCTCAGCATGTCAATTTATGCTGTGGAGACGAGAGTTTCGTCCAAAGGGAAAATAAAGCTAAAGTCCTCAGCAGCCTGAACCTGGATCGTGGGCTCGGGCAGCTGCGTTCTCCAGTGGACATTACTCGCATCTCTGCACGAAAGCTGACATTGCGTCCTAGACACAGTGTCGCTGTGGGCACATAGTCTAAAAGTGAGAAATTTGGCACTACAGCAACATTTTTGTGAAGTACCTGTGGTTTCAAAATTCTCACTATACCCCCAAATGAAATCCTTGAAGGTCTAGTTTTCAAAATGGGGTCACTTGTGGGGGTTTCTGCTGTATAGGTACCTTAGTAGTCCTGAAAATGCGGCATGGTGCCCGTAATTTTTTTCAATTTTTCCAAAATTCACATGTTGCTCCTTCTGTTATGAGCTCTCCCGTTTGTCCAAACAGGTTTTTAGCCACATGTGGGGTATCACTGCGCTCATAAGAAATTGGATAACAAACTGTGGCATCCACATTTTGGTGTTGCCGCTTGAAAAAGTGAGAAATTTGGTGCTAAAGCAACATTTTTGTGGGGAAAAAAAAAAGAAACTTTTCAATATGACGACCTAAGTTTATTAAATTCTATAAAGTACCTGTGGGTTCAAAATGCTCACTATACCCCTGGATAAAATCCTTGAGGGGTCTAGTTTCCAAAATGTGATCACTTTTGATGGAGCTCCACTGTTTAGGCACCTCAGGAGCTCTCCAAATGCGACAATGTCATTCGCTAATGAATCCAGCCAATTTTACAGTCAAATGGCGCTCCTTCCCTTCCGAGCCCTGCCGTGCACCCAAACATTTGATTTCCAGCACATATGAGGTATCTGTGTACTCAGGAGAAACAGCACAATAAATTGTATGGTGCATTTTTCCTGTTACCCTTGTGAATAAAGAGCTTTGATGTCACTTTGATGCTCATTTTGTGCCAGTTTGATACTTTTTTTTGCTGCTTTTAAGTGTATTCACATCAGGGCTCCGCACTGAATTGTATTTTATTATTGTGATTTTTTTTATGTTTGTTGTTAATTCTGTAAAAAAAAAAAAAGACAAAAAAATTGTTTTTGTTTTTGTTTTTTTATTTTTGTTTTTAAATGACTCATAGGTTTTAATTTTACCATAAAATCTAATGGAAATTAAGTAAAAGTTCCAAGTGCAGTGAAATGGTGAAAAAAAGTAATTCCACCATTGTTTTTACTCCATTCCCGATGTGCTGGAAGTGAGCGGTCAGCGTGATTCTCCAGGTCAGTGTGATTACGGCAATATCAGACTCCTACATTTCTTATTATCTCAGTGGTGACTAGAGATGAGCGGACCCGTGGATGTTCGGCTTCTGCTGGTCCAGCTGAACATTTGTATGGATCGGTTCTGGACTTGGACTTGACCTGAAGTTTATTTGAAGTCACTGATTGGCAGTCCGGGTCTCCGTCCACATGCAGCCATAAACAGATCACTAACAGGGGAGGGCGGGTTTATTCAGTTTTATTTCTTGGTGCACAATACATCTGATCACACGAGAGCGGTTTCCATACGTAAAGCTCCCGAACTCCAAACCTGAACTTTGCTATCTTGGAGAAGTCTGAGCTTATAACGAACACCGAATTCCAGGTTCACTCATCTCTAGTAGTGAATAAAAATCAGACTTTTGTAAAAAAAAAAAAACATAAAAAAATCGGTTTCTGTCTCCATTTTCCGACATCGGAGTAGAGTGAGGACTTGTTTTTTGCTTGATGAGCCGACGTTTTCATTGATACCATTTTAGGTGCAATACTTTTATAGGTCGGTTTTGCAACTTCATGTTGACATTTTTTTTTTTACTACCCAAATGATATCTTCCCTCCATTATTATCTCCATTAATTTTACATATCGGCTCCTCTCCTTCCCATTCAGGTCCTTACAATATCGGATCCTTTCAGTGGATTTATTCTGTTTCAGAAATGTCCAGGATGGATATGGACAGGGACAAGATGGCGGAGAGGATATTACACCTCACCCTAGAGATCCTCTTCCGGCTTACTGGAGAGGTGAGAGATTCTGATGACGTCACATTACATCATTCTTATCTATGGGAATAACAGATGGACAGAACTGGAGAGGTGAGGACTCTGGAAATGTCTGGAGTGAGATTTATTACTGTGTCTCTCCATAACCAGGATTACACAGTAGTGAAGAAGACCTCTAGTGAGCGCTGTCAGGCCCCTGTGTCTGAGGGATGGGGAAGACCCCTGAGCCCAATCACGGGGCCTCCACCTCACCCCCCGATACATGAGGACATCAATGACCAGAAGATCCTAGAACTCACCTACAAGATGATTGAGCTGCTGACTGGAGAGGTGACACTGCTGGGAATGCTGGGACATTATACAGTAACGCTATGAAGGGATCGGGGGTGACGGTATCATTGTATGTGTCAGGTTCCTATAAGGTGTCAGGACGTCACCGTCTATTTCTCCATGGAGGAGTGGGAGTATTTAGAAGGACACAAAGATCTGTACAAGGACGTCATGATGGAGGTTCCCCAGCCCCTCACATCACCAGGTAATAGACAGGACTAAATACACACGGCCTATAATTATCTGTATGTAAGGAATGAATTCAGTCCCTGTATGTGTCTCCTCCAGTTCTATCCAGTAAGAGGACAACACCAGAGAGATGTCCCCGTCCTCTTCTCCCACAGGACTGTAAACAAGAAGACCCCGATGTTCCTCAGGATGTGTTTCCTCCAGCTCTATCCTGTAAGAGATATCTACTCATGTACTTTCAGCACTAATTTTGTGTTTACATTTTTAGGCTTTCTGCTGTATTTTTTCAGCTGTATTTTCTTTGCTTCTGCTTCTTCTGCTGTTTGTTTCTAGTGCCTTCTCTATGTCATTATGAAGGCAACTCAAAGACCTGCAGAGGGTTCATGAATACCCGGTTTCCCTGAAAATACGACCTACACCAAAAATAAGACCTAGCGTGATTTTATGGGATTTTTGGAGAATACTTGAAATATTAGCCCTACTCCAAAAATAATCCCTAGTTACAGTCAGGGCCAGCGTTGGGAGGAGTCAAACTGCGCAATTTCTCAGGAACCCCACTTTCTTAGGGTCCCCATCAGTTGTATTCTAAGGTTGATTGTTTAAGGACCTTTGATGACTTCAAAGTCTTGTGACATGATATAACCAAAGGTCTCTTAATTGCAGGAGTCTAAATGAACTGAACAGGACACAGGCTGGCATGCAGGACTGGCATTAGCGGAAAGTGAGAGCAAACGGGACAATTACACAGGCCTCCATTCTCCTAGGGGCTCAGTGTTTATATGCCAATTATAGGACTGCTTAAAGACCTTTTTTACATCACATCATGTGACCAAAGGCTGGTGTGTGTGTGTGTGTGTGTGTGTGTGTTCACGCCAATTTTAACCAGCTTTGCCAAAATAGGCAGCGCTTGGCCAGAAGAAGGGTGTGATGCCGCCGCTTCTCTAATTCATAACAAACTGCGGCGTTCCCTATTCCAGAAATCTCACTCCAGTCTCTGACGTCATTTTTCAGTGTCCATCGTCAGTCTTGATGAATTAGAGCCCTAATGTATAACTGCAAGACCCTGCTACCTGCTTTGGTTACAAATCCTAAGGTTAGGCTATCAACGTTACAGTCCCAGACAACCCTGTTAAATATCCGACATCTCTCTGGAACTATTTTATGTTCTTCTTTGAAAAAAAATCTCTTTGAAATTGTCTATTTTGTGGATCAATGTTACAAGGAGATTTTTGCAGGTTTTGACAACTGTCATGGCGGCGTCAGGATCTGTGGAAATTATAGATTCTGGTACTCTGCATGTTAACTTCTCTGATGTGTGTGAGCAGCGCAAGGAAATGCAGGCGTTGAATCACAGGCTTGGGCAGTCTAGCAAGAGTTATTCTCTGCTGGGCTGCTTGTTAATGTCTTTGATCACATGCTGTGGAGGAGAAAGTATCTATTGCTCCCCTTCTGTGTATGCTGGCTGGACTATTTCATTAATGCAAGCTATAGGTTACCTATACTGGTCTGGTGAGGTGTTGTGATCCAGAATTACGGGTGATTGTTGTGTATTATTGCTGTGAACTGTTGTGGTGTTAACCCCTGTTGTCTTTTTATTGCTGCCTTTCTGCTCTTGCTTTTCTCCTTAGTCTCTCACTGTTTATTTCTGTGAGTTTGCAATGTGTCCCATTTGTCTTAATCCGTGTTTCCTGTCTGTCTTAAGCCCCCTTCACATGCACGTGTCTCCGGTACGTGCTAGGTCCGTGCCCGCATGTACCGGAGACACGGGCACACGTAAACCTATTAAAATCAATGGGTTTATGTGCACGCACGTGTGCAGCCATTGGCCCGTGCCTCCGTGTGGAGCACACGTGAGCCCGTGTGCTCCACACGGATGCATGTCAGTGTTTTTCCGGCAGAACGGGTGTCACGTGGCCCGCACACGTACCACACGGATGTAGTGTGGATGCGGGCCCACGTGACACGCGCCGGAGAAACACACGTGTCATTTTTAAAATAAAAAAAACACATACTCACCACCTCCACCAGCCCTGCAGTGTCTGCCGCGGCTGTCACCTGCATCCAACCCCCAGTGATTTTGAACAACGCGTCTTCTTCACTGGGGGCCGGAAACAGCGTCAGCGGGGCGTGGCCTGTGCCGGACACTTGAATTCAGCACCACAGACAGATCCGGAAGAAAATTGTAAGGCGGGGCTTTCCGTTCTCAGTGTACTATTACGTATAACACACGTAGTGCCATAAACACGGCACACGGAGGGGAAAACACACCTTTGACACGTCCGTGAAACACATGCGTGATTTTCACGGACGTGTAAAGGGGGCCTTAATCTGTGTTTCCATCATATTCCTGCCCCTTCCTTCCCCGGGAGATAACAGATTAGATTTGGTCAGGAGAATAGTAAGTCACGGGACTTGGGCATCTCCATCTTAAGGGGTAATCGAGAGGTTAGGAATAGTTTATGGTCCCCTAGCGTGAGGGACAGTATAGCAGCCCCCTGTCACAATCAATCAGATTATTTACTGTAGCATATTCTAGAGAACTGGTGCTAGGAATGGGAGATTCAAATTAACGAAGATGTAACTCTAAAGGGGGCTTTACACGCAGCGATATCGCTAACGATATTTCATCGGGGTCACAGAATTTGTGACGCACATTCGGCATTGTTAGCAACGTCGTTGCGTGTGACACGAACGCGCGTTAACGATCAGAATTACTCACCTAATTGTTGATTGTTGACTTGTCGTTCATTTTCAAAAGATCGTTGCTCATTATTGACGCAGGTTGTTTGTAGTTCTTGAGGCAGCACACATCGCTACGTGTGACACCTCGGGAACGACGAACAACAGCTTACCTGCGTCCTCCGGCAACGAGGTGGGCGTGTCGTTAATGCGGTTGCTCTCCGCCCCTATAGGTCGCCTGTTGTGTGACGTCGCTGTGACCGCGCACGAACCTCCCTTAACAAAGAGGTTGTTCGCTGCACACAGACTGCGCTCGGAAGGTACGTGTGAGAGGTGTTAGCGATATTGTGCGCCACGGGCAGCGAGTGATAGCAATATCACTAGCGATATCGTAGAGTGTAAAGCAGCCTTTAGATGTCGAAATTGGACAACAGATTCAGAATACATTTTTTTCTTAATTTAATTTCTGATGTTATGGTTTTAAAAAACATACCGTATTTTTTGCTTTATAAGATGCACCGGATTATAAGACACAGCCCAAATTAGACATAAAAAAAGGTAAAAAAATAAAAATGGGGTCTGTCTTATACTCCGGTCTTCTCTTACCAGAGGGGGCAGCAGTGGTGGTGTAGCGGGGTCACAGGAGGCAGAGGTTGTGCTGGCAGGAGCGGCAGGTCAGTGGCCGCGGGGTCCGTGGTGGCAAGAGCCGCGGGGTCCGTGGTGGCAGCAGTAGTGTCGGCGGGTGAGTCGTGCAGCAGGCCGGTGCGGTGAGTGTCCCCGTGTCCACGGTCCCGGTTCAAATGATGGTGCATGGAGTGGCGCATGCGCAGATGGAGCTCTCATCCAAGGGCTCCCATCTGCGAACGCGCTGACTCCCGGAGCGGCGCGTGCGCAGATGGAGCTCTCATCCAAGAGCTCCATCTGCGCACGCACCCGCTCCCGGCGCCATCATTTGAAACTGGGACCGCAGACAAACTGGATAACCTGCTGCACAGCCGCCCGAATGCAAAGGATGGCATCCAGCAGGCGGCCCGCACAACCTGCGTGCACGCAGCCGGGTACCTGTGGCTGCGGGTGGGCGGCAGTCGGGTGCCTGTGCCTGCTTGCCGGCGGCAGCCGGGTGCCTGTGTGAGGGCGGCAGCCGGGTGCCTGTCTGTGCCGGCTGCCTCCCGCACACAAGCACCTGGCTGCCACCCGCACGCAGGCACAGGTACCCGGTCGCTTGCATGCAGCCACAGGCACCCGAACGCCCGATCGCCGCACAGACAGGACCCCCAGGTAAAGCTATATTTGGATTTTAAGACGCACCCCTCATTTTCCTCCCAAAATTTTTATGTAATTTCAAGATATCATTAAAAAATAATAACATTGTGTTTATTTTTAACAGATGACTGTATTGGGAGCTCAGATGGAAATCTATTATCTTTAGAATTTAAAACAGATGATGAAAGTATCACACATGATACATATAAAGAGCATGCTGGTGTCCCAGATATACCTCCAGTCCTTCCTCGGAAAGCTTTATCATCAGATCTTTTCAAACAAGTCCAAAATTCCGATTTATCACAGAATTGTAAGCAAAATCAAAGTTACAGAAGGGATGTGGAACATGAAACGGCTCCTATAAGGGACAAACCATTTTCATGTTCAAAATGTGGGAAATGTTTTATTCGGAAATCAAATCTTGTTATGCATCAAAGATCTCACACAGGGGCGAAGCCATTTTCATGCTTGGAATGTGGTAAAAGTTTTACTAGGAAATTAAATCTTGTTGACCATGGAAAACGTCACATAGGAGAGAAGCCATTTTCATGTTCAGAGTGTGGGAAATGTTTTATTCGGAAATCGGATCTTGTTGTGCATCAAAGATATCACACAGGGAAGAAGCCATTTTCATGTTCAGAGTGTGGGAAATGTTTTATTCGGAAATCGGATCTTGTTGTGCATCAAAGATATCACACAGGGAAGAAGCCATTTTCATGTTCAGAGTGTGGGAAATGTTTTTTTCAGAAATCACATCTTGTTGACCATGGAAAACGTCACATAGGAGAGAAGCCATTTTCATGTTCAGAGTGTGGGAAATGTTTTAATGTCAAATCAGATCTTGTTAGGCATCAAATATGTCACACAGAGGAGAAGCCATTTTCATGTTCAGAATGTGGGAAATGTTATAATTTCAAATCAGATCTTACTAGGCATCAAAGATCTCATACAGGGGAGAAGCCATTTTCATGTTCAGAATGTGGGAAATGTTATAATTTCAAATCAGATCTTACTAGGCATCAAAGATCTCATACAGGGGAGAAGCCATTTTCATGTTCAGAGTGTGGGAAATGTTTTATTCAGAAATCAACTCTTGTTGTGCATCAAAGATTTCACACAGGGGAGAAGCTGTTTTCATGTTCAGAGTGTGGGAAATGTTTTAATTTCAAATCAGATCTTACTAGGCATCAAAGATCTCATACAGGGGAGAAGCCATTTTCATGTTCAGAGTGTGGGAAATGTTTTATTCAGAAATCAAATCTTGTTGTGCATCAAAGATTTCACACAGGGGAGAAGCTGTTTTCATGTCCAGAATGTGGGAAATGTTTTACTAGGAAATCAGGTCTTATTCACCATCAAAAAAATCACACAAAATAAACCATTTTTATGTTCTGAATGTGGAAAATGTAATTTACAGAAATCACATCTTGTTAACCCCTTCAGCCCCCAGCCTGTTTTCACCTTAAAGACCCGGCCATTTTTTGCAATTTTTACCAGTGTCACTTTGACAGGTTATAACTGGAACGCTTCAACGGATCCTGGTGATTCTGACATTGTTTTTTTGTGTCATATTGTACTTCATGTCAGTGGTAAATTTAGGCCGATATGTTTTGCGTTTATTTGTGGAAATTTGGCGAAAATTTTGAAAATTTCTCAATTTTCAAAATTTGAAATTTTATGCCCATAAATCTGAGAGATATGTCACACAAAATAGTTACTAAATAACATTTCCCACTTGTCTACTTTACACCAACGCAATTTTTGAAACAACATTTTTTTTCATTAGGAAGTTAGAAGGGTTCAAAGTTGATCAGCAATTTCTCATTTTTCCAGCAAAATTTACAAAAAAAGATTTTTTAGGTACCACATCACATTTAGAGTGATTTGCAATACCTGGGCGACAGAAAATACCCAAAAGTGACCCATTCTAAAATCTGCACCCCTCACTCTGCTCAAAATCACATCCAAGAAGTTTATTAACCCTTTTTTTATTTTGTTAGCCATAAAAGTTAGCATTTTCACAAGGGTATCAGGAAAAATGCACTATAAAATGTATCGTGCATTTTCTCCTGAGTACGCAGATACCTCATATGTGGTGGAAATCAAATGTTTGGGTATATGGCAGGGCTCGGAAGGCAAGGTGCGCCATTTGAATTTTTGAGTGCAAAATTAGCTGCACTCAGCGGACGCCATGTCGGGTTTGAAGACCCCGAGGTGCCTAAACAATGAAACTCCCCCACAAGTGACCCCATTTTCGAAACTAGAGCCCTCATGGAATTTATCTAGCTGTTTAATGAGCAATTTGAACCCCTGGAGGCTTCACAAACGTTTGTAATGTTCAGCCGTGAAAATTATATATATTTTTTTTACCACAAAATCGTTTTTTCAAACAGGTAGCTTTTTTTTCACAAGGGTATCAGGAAAAAATGCACCATGAAACGTATTGTGCAATTTCTCCTGAGTACACAGATACCTCATATGTGGTGGAAATCAATTGTTTGGGCGCACAGCGGGGCTCAGAAGAGAAGGAGCGCCATTTCACAGCAAGATTGGTTGGAATTATTAGCGGCCCCCATGTTGCGTTTGGAGACCCCACTGAGATGCCTAAACAAGGGAGCTCCCCCACATGTGACCCCATTTTGGAAACTAGACCCCCCCCTTCCCCATACAAAAAATTAGTTTGGCGAAAGAAAAAATTCGGACGTCAGTAAAAAAAAAAATAATAAAGTAATGAGCGCCTGCAACTGACACTATGGCAAGTGCCACACGTGAGAGTGATGCACGAATCTCACATCGCATCATCCGGCACAGCCACACACTCCTGTCTGGAAGAGAGCGACCGTGCCGGATGATGCAATGTGAGACTCGTGCATCACTCTCACGTGTGGCACTGGGCTGACCCTTACAATATTCTGTAAAAAATACTGCAGTTGACGATTACTACAATATAATTTTACTGGCCCTAAACTAAGTTTATTTGTGTTTCTTAGTTTACAGAAAATAAATCAGGACGCACGCACAGATGTGCTACAAAAAGGGGGGAACTAGGTGGGTGAATAAAAAGATGGAATGAGGATGGGAGAGGGCGCGGCGGAGGATGGGAGAGGGCACGGCAGATGAAAGAGCGGTGGAGGATGGGAGAGGGTGGGCAGCAGATCAGGGTGAGAGGTTGTGGAGGGGGCAGATCGGGGAGTGTGAGAGGTGGGGGAAGGGACTTCAGATAAAGAGGATGGGAGAGCAGGCAGCAAATCAGGGAGGGTGAGAGAAGGGGCAGCATATCAGGGAGGGGCGCAGCAGCTGATGATGGGGAGGGTGAGATGGGGAGGAGGCAGCAGATCGGGAAGGTGAGATGGCGGGCAGCAGATCGCGGAGGTGAGATGGCAGACAGCGGGCAGCAGATCGGGAAGGTGAGATGGGGAGGGGGCAGCAGATCGCAGAGTTGAGATGGGGAGGCGGGCAGCAGATCGGGAAGGTGAGATGTCAGACAGCGTGCAGCAGATCGGGAAGGTGAGATGGGGAGGGGGCAGCAGATCGGGAAGGTGAGATGGGGGAGGGGGCAGCAGATCGCAAAGGTGAGATGGCGGACAGTGGGCAGCACATCGGAGGTGAGATAGGGGAGGTGGCAGCAGATCGGGAAAGTGAGATGGGGGAGAGGGCAGCACATCGCGGAGGTGAGATTGAGGACAGCGGGCAGCAGATCGCGGAGGTGAGATGGCGGGCAGCACATCGCTGAGGTGAGATGGGGGAGGCGGGCAGCACATCGCGGAGGTGAGATGGGGGAGGCGGGCAGCACATCGCGGAGGTGAGATGGGGGAGGCGGGCAGCACATCGCGGAGGTGAGATGGGGGAGGCGGGCAGCACATCGCGGAGGTGAGATGGGGGAGGCGGGCAGCACATCGCGGAGGTGAGATGGGGAAGGCGGGCAGCACATCGCGGAGGTGAGGTGGGGGAAGCGGGCAGCACATCGTGAAGGTGAAATGGGGGAGTTGGGCAGCACATCGCGGAGGTGAGATGGCGGACAGCGGGCAGCAGATCGCGGAGGTGAGATGGCGGGCAGCAGATTGCACAGTGTGGGAGATGGTGGAGAGGGCAGCAGATGAGGATGTGAAAGAGCGGGCAGCAGCTCACGGAGGGGGGCAGCGGCTGATGGGAGAGAGCGGTGGCAGATAGAGGAGATCGGCGGTGGATCGGAGTTGGTTGCAGCGGATCGGGGGCAGGGGCTTACCAGGGCACTTGCAGGGATTGCTCCCCTCGGCTTCCACGGATGGAGTAAAGCGGAGGGGAGTGGTCACCGGCCGCAGATCCACGGTGACTAGAGAGATCGGTCACAAGGCCGATCTCTCCAATCAGAGCTGGGGGCGGATGAAGCAGCGATCACCCAGCTCCAGCCAATAATCAGTGCTACAGCTGCACTGATATGGCTGGATTTCAATGTTTCAGGCATTTTCAATGGTTGAAGCATTACAGTGGCTGTGATTTGGCTGAGCGGTGTTCGTCAGCCAATCACAGCCTCCGAAGGTCCGGGGAGGAAACACCACCCCTCCTGAGATCAGGCAGAGGTCCCCTCCTTCCCGAATCTAAGGTTTGTGTGTACCGATTGCACTCACCGGGGCTCCGGGGCCGCGATTTTTCCATGACGTACTGGGTACGTCATGGGTCGTTTAGCACCATGTCACCATGACGTACCCAGTACGTCAAGGGTCGTTAAGGGGTTAAACATGTGAAGAAGCCGCAAAGGGAAGGAACCTTTTTCATGCTGTGAATAATTGAAATGTATAACTGGTAAATCAAGTTTTGCCGACATCAGAAAACCAACAGAGCGGAGCAGCCATTTTTGCTTTCAAAATTTGCCAAATGTTTTTACCATTAGGCTAAGACCGCACTTTGCGTTTTTACCTGCATTTCTGCAGCGTTTTCATGCGTTTTGGTTTTCCATTGTAGTCTATGGAAAATGCTGATTTCCTGACCGCACTTTGCGTTTTAAAATGCTGCGTTTAATTTGCATATTTTGTGGCAAAAACAATGCGTTCAAAGAAGCAGCATGTCAGTTGTTTTTGCCATTTCTGCAGCGTTTTGCTAACATTGAAGTCAATGAGAAGTAGCAAAAAGCAACAAACGTCAAAATACCCTGTAGACTGTGAGCCCTCGCGGGCAGGGTCCTCTCTCCTCCTATACCAGTCTGTTTTGTACTGTTAATGATTGTTGTACGTATACCCTCTTTCACTTGTAAAGCGCCATGGAATAAATGGCGCTATAATAATAAATAATAATAATACCTGCGTTTTACCTGCTTTTTAGCGGCAGAAACACTGCGTTTTGGACTGCAAAAACGCATGCTTTTCTGACATCAAATTAAGGGATTAATATGTCCATTTAGACACATACATAGTCCGACAATTAAATTAAAGAAAAGTTTAAGTTTATTGCTATTTTAACAAATTATTATGAAACCGCTATAATTTCATTAAATATAACTATTTTCTTTATTAATTCACAAAATATGTGTTTTGTTTTTTTTTTCCCTTTTTTTCATTCAGTTTGACTGTCTAAACTTTATTTACCATTGTCTTGATGTCCAAAACGCATCTGTCAAAACGCAGGTCAAAAAGCAGGTAAAAAGCGCTGAAAACGCATCTAAAACGTGGTAAATACGCATGCGTTTTCAGCGCTAAATTTCTGAAAAAGGCAACTTTGATCAAATCAATTAAGGCAAAAATGTGCGTTCTAAACTGCATGTAGGGGAACGCAAAGTGCGGTCTTAGCCTTAATCAGGTTCTGTTGTCAGATGAGTCACACGGGAGAAGCCATCATGATGTACCATAATACAAAGGGCTTTATCCTAAAATCGGCTACAGTTCCTTAAGTAAGAATTTGTGAGGGAAAGAACCATTTTCTTTCTTTTTAGAAATTATTGTATTTTTTAGACCATAAGACACACCTAGGTTTTGAAAGAGGAATATAGGGAAAAAATGTGGTCATGAAGCACTGGTATGGGTAGGATCTGCTGCTGACACTGTTACGGGGAGAAAATCCCCCAATTCCGTACTAGTGTCCCCCATTCTTGGCCCCTTCCAGGTATATGTGTCTCCCATACTCGTATATATGTCATCTTGGGCCCATTCTTCTATATAGTTCCCCATCACGCTGCACACATAAGAAAATAAATGATTATACTCACCATCCCTCCGCTCTCCCTGTGCACGGTGTTCTCTTCTGGTGCCGGCAAGTGACTTCATCATGTAAACGGCACAGTGCATGACATTACTGCCATGTGCCCCCAGTTACACGCAGATGTAAGCTGCCAGAATATTCACTGCTCCCCACAGCCGGGATTATGGGCTTCGGGAGCAGTGAATATTCATTCTTTAATAGACACACGTGATCGCCCAGTCACAGCAGTAAGCCGGCGACTGGGTGATCATGTGTACCTGATATTAAAGAGAATGAATATTCACGGCTCCCCACGCAAATAATACCGCCGACCTCTTGGTTGGCGCTGGCTTCACTGCCTAGAGGTGGGCAAGATTATCGTGTGGGGAGCAGTGAATATTCATTTTCTTTTTTAGTTGGCACACTGTTAAGGCCGCATTACACGCAACCACATATCTAACGATATGTCGTTGGGGTCACAGAATTCGTAACGCACATCCGGCGTCGTTAGCGACATCGTTGCGTGTAACAGTTCAGAGCGAGTGTTAACGATCAAAAATACTCACCTTATCGTTGATCGTTGACACGTCGTTCATTTTCAAAATGTCGTTCCTCCTTCTGGCCGCAGGTTGTTCATCGTTCCTGAGGCAGCACACATCACTACGTGCGACACCCCGGGAACGACGAACAACAGCTTACCTGCGTTCTCCGGCAACGAGGTGGGCGTCACTTTCTTTCGGCTGTTCTCCGCCCCTCTGCTTCTATTGGCCGCCTGCCATGTGACGTTGCTGTGATGCCGCACAAACTGCCCCCTAAGAAAGGAGGCGGTTCGCTGGCCACGGCGACGTCGCTAGGCAGGTAAGTACGTGTGACTGGGACTAATGATATTGTGCGCCACGGGCAGCGATTTGCCTGTGACGTACAAACGATGGGGTGGGTATGCTCGCCAGCTATTGCTAGCGATATCGCTTCGTGTAACGGGGCCTTTAGCCCTTTTGAGAGCCTTCAGGAATATTTTTGAATAGTTTTGATACTGGATTATATTTAGATAATTCACTAATCTCAGATTGCACACTGCTTTATTTACTAAAAAGCGCAGCCCCAGATTGGAGATAGGAACTCATAAGTATATCGCATTGTATATAATTGCATTTCAAAGCTTGTTGTTTTGTTAATAAATGCTTGTAAATATATATTCTTCACACCTGTCTTTCTCTATTGTCTAGATGTGATGATTTTGTCTCAGAACCTCTGGAGATGAGGCAGAGCTGTAGACATTTCACACAAAAATAGTGAGAATTAAATTACACTGCAGACTAGATTTGTGGAAGTTGTTAAGATACTCTGGATTCATGAAGAGGCATGCACTACTTCATGAATCACAAGTGGCACCCGCATAAATTGGGCCCTTTATGTTATAAAAATGATCACTTTACGGGGGCGGGACCGGAAGTTCATGGAGTGAGACGCCTGGCTGAGATCTCCCCGTGGTCACAGCTACATTTGAGGTCATAAATACTTACAATCTCACTGCCGACATTTCAGAGATGGTGAGGAAGCCCCTGCAGAAGCCGCTGAACAGATCGATGCCCTCCTCACAGCTTGCTTCAACACTAGGCCCCCTGGACGCATTCCTATATCCTGGTGCTGGGAAAGCACACACAGGTAACATTAGCGGCGGCTCGGCGGGAAACTCTGGAGAGTGATGCCAGACCCCTACAGCAGGAGGGGAATCTGGGACATAACTGCTGTATAACACCCCTGAACGAGCAGAAGACTCCGGGCACACAGGGGGAGAAGGGCACAGGAAAACGCAGCTGCCAGCAACACACAGTAGAGTAGGAGGAGGCAGGACACATGGAGGGAGAAGGCCTACAAGGCCCAGCAGGGAGCCAGGCATTACAACAGCTAAGGCAGGAAGCTCACTCCATGACAATCCAAGATACAAAAAACAAGGAACAACACAGTGACTCCTCACAGACACAGAGACCCGCAGAAGATTCCAGCCTATCTGCTACCCCTTCCATGTCCAGATTTTCACAACCAGTCACTCTTTTCTCCAACACCCCAGATACCCCTCTTTTGCCAGATGATGACTCTCAAGGTATATCTATGAGGGACTGGAGGTTGTACATGGCACAATTATCTACAAAAGAGGATTTGCAATCCATGATACAGGAAATCAAGGAGGTGTGCAGAACAGAAATTTCGGCTGTCAGACAGGATATTCAACATGTGGCCCAAAGAGTGGAAACTCTAGAGAGTGACCATGATGACACAAGAAATTATGTAGCTAGCCTGCAATCTACAGTAGCAGCACAACATGACACCCTCTGTGAATATCAACGTCACCTGGAAGATCTGGACAATAGGGGGCGACGTCATAAAATTAGAGTCCGGGGTCTTCCTGAGCATAGTGGAGAGGAAAATTTATTTATGGTCCTACAAACCATATTCAACAAAATTCTGAAAGCTCCGCATCTCACAAAATAAGCTTAGACAGAGCACACAGAGCCCTTTGGCCAAAATATGCGTCTCAAACACCTAGAGACATCATCTGCTGTGTCACTGATTATAAGCTCAAGGAAGAAATCATGCTACAAGCACGGAGACTGCGTACCATAGAGCATGAAGGACATCATCTCCAACTTTTACCAGACCTCTCCTGGATTACCCTGCAAAAGAGGAGGATGCTCAAGCCTCTCCTAGACATCCTGAGGCCTTGTGCGCACTAGGCGTTTTTGCCGCGTTTTTAGCGGCGTTTTTTACCGTGTTTTTGTGCTGAAAACGCAGTGACATTGCTTCCCCAGCAATGTCAATGGGTTTTCTTAAGTGCTGTCTGCACACAGCGTTTTTTTTTTTAGCTGCGTTTTTGTGGTGACCACAAAAACGCAGCATGTCAATTATTTCTGCGTTTTTCACTGCGTTTTTCACCCATTGAATTCAATGAGATGTTAAAAACGCAATGAAAAATGCATATAGCCGCGTTTCTATGACTAAAAACGCAGCTATAAACGCAAGGGGTGGGTACTACAGTGACGTGTACAGGAAGAGGATTCCTTCTGTTGGTAAACACAGAAGCGTGAATCCTCCCGGTACCGTCACTGCTGCGTCCACCTCCCGTCCTGTGCATGTCAGCTCCGTGCGGCGCCATGTCTGGGCGGGAGGTGGAGGCAGCGGCGAAAATCAAAGTGAACAGTAGAAAAAAAAAAAATGTCATATATACTCACCTGTCCGCAGGGTCCCGGTGCCATGCCCGCTCCCATCTCCTCCCGGTCCCGCCGCTCTGGCTGTGTGCAGTCTCCCCGGGGCAGGACCTTGCTTGCAGGACCTGGCGGTGGATCACCTGATGCAGTCACCTGACG
This sequence comes from Anomaloglossus baeobatrachus, assembly GCF_048569485.1. Lineage (NCBI taxonomy): Eukaryota > Metazoa > Chordata > Amphibia > Anura > Aromobatidae > Anomaloglossus > Anomaloglossus baeobatrachus. Next base: position 372,291 of record NW_027441813.1, on the reverse strand, counting down.
CATCAGCTGATCGTAGTCTCGCCGGCTTCTTCGTGTCCGGCCGGCTATCAGCTGATCCTGCCGTCTGGGGACTTCATCAGCTGATTACCGGCAGCTCTTGCAGCGATCGGACGGGATCAGACTCCTGTCCAATCGATCGCTCCAGGAGCTGCCGGTAATCAGCACAGCACATAAGTGAGTATTATTATTATTTTTTTTTTTTCTACTAATGCATCAGCTGATTGTATAATCGGCTTTTATACAATCAGCTGATGTGTGATGTGATTCCCATCCTTGAACCTGACAGATCATCTGATCGGTATGCCTTCCAGCAAACCGATCAGATGATATTGGATCCTGATTGGACGGCGCGGGACCCTGACCCAGGATTACTGCGGAGGGGGGTTTATTTCAATAAAGATGGAGTCACTAATTGTGTTGTGTTTTATTTCTAATAAAAATATTTTTCTGTGTGTTGTGGTTTTTTTTTATCTGTACTAGAAATTCATGGTGGCCATGTCTAATATTGGCGTGACACCATGAATTTCGGGCTTAGGGCTAGCTGATAATATACAGCTAGCCCTAACTCCATTATTACCCGGCTAGCCACCCGGCTTCAGGGCAGCTGGAAGAGTTGGATACAGCGCCAGAAGATGGCGCTTCTATGAAAGCGCCATTTTCTGGGGTGGCTGCGGACTGCAATTCGCAGTGGGGGTGCCCAGAAAGCATGGGCACTCTGCACTGTGGATTCCAATCCCCAGCTGCCTAGTTGTACCCGGCTGGACTCAAAAATTAGGCGAAGCCCACGTCATTTTTTTTTTTTAATTATTTCATGAAATAATTAAAAAAAAGGGCTTCTCTATATTTTTGGTTCCCAGCCGGGTACAAATAGGCAGCTGGGGGTTGGGGGCAGCCCGTACCTGCCTGCTGTACCCGGCTAGCATACAAAAATATGGCGAAGCCCATGTCATTTTTTTTTCTTTTTGGGCAAAAAACTGCATACAGTCCTGGATGGAGGATGCTGAGCCTTGTAGTTCTGCAGCTGCTGTCTGCTCTCCTGCATACACTAGTGAATGGAGGATGCTGAGACTTGTAGTTCTGCAGCTGCTGTCTGCTCTCCTGCATACACTAGTGAATGGAGGATGCTGAGACTTGTAGTTCTGCAGCTGCTGTCTGCTCTCCTGCATACACTAGTGAATGGAGGATGCTGAGCCTTGTAGTTCTGCAGCTGCTGTCTGCTCTCCTGCATACAATGAACATTTTGAAGAAGGAAATGACATCAGACCTTTTTTTTTTTCATCAACAATCTTTAGCGGCATTGTGCACTGATTAAAAACGCAGTGAGCAAAAACGCAGCAAAAAACGCACCAAATCGCGGCAAAAACGCATGCGTTTTTGCCGCGTTTTTTAGCCGCGGGTGCGTTTTTTTAGACAAAAACGCACATAAAAACGCAGCGTGAAAAAAACGCCTAGTGCGCACATACCCTTAGGGAAAACCAGATTCTCTACAGGTGGGGCTTCCCCTTTAGTCTCTCAGCCAGAAAGAATGGTCACACAGCCATGATCAAAGAGGCATCTGACCTTCCTCGTTTCTGCGAAATTCTGGAGATCCCTGTACCGAAATTGTCCAATTGGGAGCTGACTCCTCCAAAGCCATCCCCTACGGCGGTTTGGCACCAAGTCACTTCTAAAAGACAGCGCTCACCTACATCTCTGATTTCTACCAGAGCAAAGGACGGAGGACCGGCCTACAGGAGATAAAAAATAGGGCACAGCCACATTGAAAATATGGAGCAATCCTATTTGGCCGCATTGAACACTACCTGTAAAAGACGACCACGGGAAGCAGACGTGCATAAAGCCAGTTGTATTTCCTTTTATATATATATATATATATATATATATATATATATCTTTACAGAGGTGTTAGATTTAAAGCGGAAGCTCTGTTTTACTTCTAAGTTCGCAGACCCCTAAGAGTCAATCCAACTCCTAGAGCAAATACGGCTCTAGTGGAGGCTAATTCTATTGTTATCTATACGCTAGTTGCAGACACTCGACCACGGTCCTTCATAGGTTTTTGAAGACTGGGAAAACCGATTCTGAAATGTTATTGTTGACATACCTGTGTATGATGATCCTAACTGTTATTTGTCATTCCCCACCTTTCCTAATGTGTTTTCCTAACATGTATTATCTGTGTTTGATTTACATGATGCATTCCGATATATCTATCGTGCCAAGGAGCAGTCTGGCTGAAAACTACTATACAGGGGTAGGGATAATCCATCTGCTGAAGCGGGGTAAGATTAAAGATCATTCTCAACTAACCATTTACACACAAACAACCATGATTCGTCTAATAACCATAAATGTCAAGGGGCTTAACTCCAATGTTAAGCAGCGATGGGCCCTACAGGAGTTAAAGACCTCAAAGGCAGATGTGGTGTTTATACAAGAAACCCATCATGATGATACAGGTTCATTCCACTTTGCAAGGGGGAACTTCCCTACAGTATACACAGCTCCTTGCAATAAAAAGAGAGCAGGACTAGCCATTCTCATAGCCAATGGTGCCCGATTCAAATACTAAGACTATTAAAGATCCCAAAGGTCGCTACATTATTTTGGCCGGACAGCTGAAAGGAGCCCCAATTGTTCTATGCAATGTATACGCACCAAACACGGGCCAAATACCCTTCCTTGAACAGGTCCTAAATAAGATTACACGAGAGCTCCCTTCAACACTGTTTATTGGAGGTGATTTTAATATGCCGTTCTCAGAAATCAGGGATAGAAACTCGATGAGTGGTCAGCAGCCAGGAATACACCTAATCAGACAGTCAAAAGCTTTTCGTGCCCTGATTCATAAATATGCACTTTTTGACTTGTGGCGAGTGACCAATCCCTCCTCCCGACAATACACATTTTATTCACATCCCCACTCCACACACACACACACACGCATTGACACCTTTCTGGGCAATCTTCCAGTATTGTGTCTCACTGGAAACTCTGAGATTGGCCAGATTACTTGGTCTGACCACGCTCCCGTCTTACTTGACGTCTGTGACTCTGCCTTGACCAGGAGGGTATGCCATTGGAGACTCAACGATCATCTCCTAAAGGTCCCCATACACCAATCTAAGTTACGAGGTCATTTAGAGGACTATTTTCAACTGAATGGAGGATCTGTCTCCTCCCAGTATATTCTATGGGAGGCACATAAATCTGCTATGAGGGGTAGTTGCATCTCATTGGCATCCCGTCTGAAAAGAGACGCAGGCGTACAACATAGGGAGCTCACCAGCCAGCTTGCAAAATTAGAGCGGGACATGCTTGCTAGACCATCCGTTTCCAAACTAAAATCTATTGTGTCCGTGAGGGGTAAGCTGAAAGATTTGGCGATTAGGAAGTTGGAAAAAATGTTGACATTTACTAAACAGCGGTATTACGAGAAAGGCAATAAAGCCCACTCCCTTCTTGCAGCACAACTCAGGGATCGAAAAGCACAATCCATGCCCTTGACTATTAGGGATACACGAGGACACCTGATGTATGACCCCCAGGGACACGCAAACACCTTCAGGGATTACTATGCTAAATTATACTCCCTTCCCTCAGCCCTTCCATCAGATGTAGAAACAAGAAATCATCTACTCAATGAATACTTGGCCGCTCGGTCACTTCCATCACTAGATGCGGATGCCCTTAATACACTCAATAGCCCAATCTCCATTGAGGAATTGACTTCCACAATTAAAGAACTCCCAAATGGAAGGGCTCCGGGACTGGACGGTTTCTCGTACTTGTACTATAAAGTATTCCATGACACACGCATTCCTCACATGCAGACTCTATTCAATTCATTCCTTAATGGTAACCCAATCCCTACCTCGATGCTGAAATCCCACATAACAGTGATTCCGAAGCCAGAAAAAGATCCCTCGGACTGTGCAAGCTACCGCCCAATATCATTGCTCAACGCAGACTTAAAAATATTCGCAAAAATTCTGGCCACTAGATTGTCAGTGTTCCTCCCGCGGCTGATTCATGGGGATCAAGTGGGGTTTGTTTTGAATAGACAAGCAGGAGATAACACCAGACGAACGATAAGTCTTATACAGTGCCTACAAGTAGTATTCAACCCCCTGCAGATTTAGCAGGTTTACACATTCGGAATTAACTTGGCATTGTGACATTTGGACTGTAGATCAGCCTGGAAGTGTGAAATGCACTGCAGAATGTTATTTCTTTTTTTTTTTTTTTTAAATTGTGCAAAGTTTATTCAGAGGGTCATTTATTATTCAACCCCTCAAGCCACCAGAATTCTGTTTGGTTCCCCTAAAGTATTAAGAAGTATTTTAGGCACAAAGAGCAATGAGCTTCACATGTTTGGATTAATTATCTCTTTTTCCAGCCTTTTCTGACTAATTAAGACCCTCCCCAAACTTGTGAACAGCACTCATACATGGTCAACATGGGGAAGACAAAGGAGCATTCAAAGGCCATCAGAGACAAGATCGTGGAGGGTCACAAGGCTGGCAAGGGGTACAAAACCCTTTCCAAGGAGTTGGGCCTACCTGTCTCAACTGTTGGGAGCATCATCCGGAAGTGGAAGCCTTATGGAACTACTGTTAGCCTCCCACGGCCTGGACAGCCTTTGAAAGTTTCCTCCCGTGCCGAGGCCAGGCTTGTCCGAAGAGTCAAGGCTAACCCAAGGACAACAAGGAAGGAGCTCCGGGAAGATCTCATGACAGTGGGGACATTGGTTTCAGTCAATACCATAAGTAACGTACTCCACCGCAATGGTCTCCGTTCCAGACGAGCCCGTAAGGTACCTTTACTTTCAAAGCGTCATGTCAAGGCTCGTCTACAGTTTGCTCATGATCACTTGGAGGACTCTGAGACAGACTGGCTCAAGGTTCTCTGGTCTGATGAGACCAAGATCGAGATCTTTGGTGCCAACCACACACGTGACGTTTGGAGACTGGATGGCACTGCATACGACCCCAAGAATACCATCCCTACAGTCAAGCATGGTGGTGGCAGGCATCATGCTGTGGGGCTGTTTCTCAGCTAAGGGGCCTGGCCATCTGGTCCGCATCCATGGGAAGATGGATAGCACGGCCTACCTGGAGATTTTGGCCAAGAACCTCCGCTCCTCCATCAAGGATCTTAAGATGGGTCGTCATTTCATCTTCTAACAAGACAACGACCCAAAGCACACAGCCAAGAAAACCAAGGCCTGGTTCAAGAGGGAAAAAATCAAGGTGTTGCAGTGGCCTAGTCAGTCTCCTGACCTTAACCCAATTGAAAACTTGTGGAAGGAGCTCAAGATTAAAGTCCACATGAGACACCCAAAGAACCTAGATAACTTGGAGAAGATCTGCATGGAGGAGTGGGCCAAGATAACTCCAGAGACCTGTGCGGGCCTGATCAGGTCTTATAAAAGACGATTATTAGCTGTAATTGCAAACAAGGGTTATTCCACAAAATATTAAACCTAGGGGTTGAATAATAATTGACCCACACTTTTATGTTGAAAATTTATTAAAATTTAACTGAGCAACATAACTTGTTGGTTTGTAAGATTTATGCATCTGTTAATAAATCCTGCTCTTGTTTGAAGTTTGCAGGCTCTAACTTATTTGCATCTTATCAAACCTGCAAAATCTGCAGGGGGTTGAATACTACTTGTAGGCACTGTAGATGCATTAAACCACCAGAGGGGGGAGGGCCTGCTCCTCAGTCTCGATGCGGAAAAGGCCTTTGATAGGCTAGGCTGGCCTTTCCTATTTGCCACACTTAAAAGATTCGGCATCGGGGGACTTTTTCTGCAGGCTATCCGGGGCTTATATACGAACCCTGAAGCCTCGGTGAAGCTTCCCCATGTTTCATCATCTACTTTCCCCATCTATAACGGCTCCAGACAGGGGTGCCCCCTGTCCCCTTATTATTCGTATTATGCATAGAACCCCTAGCTGCACAGATTAGGGAGAGCCCAGATATTCAAGTGTGGCGCCCTGGACTAGCCAGGTCGTCACAGGTACTACAACACACACCCCACCCCGAGACAGGCACAACAGCCAAACACAAAACCCTTGTTGCCTCCCTCCAGGGGCTGATGTCCACACCAGGTGGGGTGGAGCCAGGTGGTTGGCCCCACCCACTGAGGAGTTCACAGTCCTGGAGGCGGGAAAACCAGGCAGATAGTGAGAGTTGGAGAGAGAGTGTAGAGGTGGAGGAGCTGCACTGGCTGTGTCTGGGTGTGTGGCCCAGGCACTGACAGCAAGGTTGGCAGACGGTGGTGGCCATCTACAGGAGAGGCGAATCAACGCGGAACCGTAGGACCGGGGTCGGGCGGTGGCCCGCCGGTACTGAACCGGGGAGTGAAGTGAAGCCAGCACACACAGGCAGGGTCTGCGGACCCCGACCAGGCTTGGAGCCGCCATCAAAGGTCAAATCCGTTAGTGACCGGAACCCCAGGGGTTCCCTAGCAGCCAAGACCCAATAAAAGGCAACCGTCCGACCAGTAAAAGGAAATACAGCTACCGCCAAAGCTAGAGTTCCAAGGGCCAGAGCCTGCAGGCAAAAGGGCTCCTCCAGCACATATACGCTGGGGAGCGGGTTACCGGTGGGAAGCCATCGGAGCCGAACATACATCAAGGTGCAGGGAAAGGCAGCCACCGCCAACCGTCCGGGAGAAGCCACAGCAGCCAGCTGTGGGACCCGTCCATCCAGCCGTTTGGTTTACCAAAGACTTTGCGTACATCTGTTGCTGAGTGAGTACACCAGTGCCACCCGGCACCGCGCTGCGCTGTCCCTGCGACCCTGCACCTCGCCAGCCCTGCCTCCCCGTCACACCACCGGGCCCCGAGACCACCAACCCCTACCCACGGAGGGGGAAAACAACATCCCAGCTGCTCCCTACCATCGCTCCCGGGATCCCCGTCATCAGCAGCGGTGGTGCCCACCTTCACCACAACCCGTGGGTGGCGTCACGGACCAACTCCCCAAACCACCCCTTTCACTCACGGGCGAGGAGCGCCGCTCGAGTTCCCGTATCCGGCATACCGCTCGAGCCACCGAGCAGCAGCAGTAGCGCCGGACCCGAGCGTTAGCGAGCGCAGCGCCCCGCCGCCCGCAACACAAGGAATCCAGGTAGGTGGGCGTGAGTACAAATTGTCGCTTTTTGCAGACAACGTCCTTTTAACAATACAAAATCCCCTGATTTCCCTGCCCAATCTGCACTCAATTCTAACTGAATACGGTAATTTGTCGGGATACAAAATTAATGATACAAAAACAGAGGCTCTGACACTAAACCTAAAGCCATCGACCATCGCAACACTACAATCGGCATTTACATACACCTGGAAAAAAGACCATTTAAAATACCTAGGGATATACCTAACAGACACATACAAAATGCTCTACTCACCCTTCTTTTTTTTTGAAGATCTCAAAAAAACACTAGCCAAGTGGGACAAGCTCCACTTATCGTGTTTTGGGAGAATGGCCTCCGTTAAAATGACGATCCTTCCAAGACTCTTATATTTAATGGAGACACTTCCCATACCGATCCCAAGATTGGCGATCCAACGAATCCAGAAATGGTTAAATATTTATGTCTGGGCTTATAAACGCCACCGAATCGCTCAGACGGTTCTTTTGACTTCTAGGAAGACGGGTGGCCTAGCCTTCCTTGATATATGGAAATATTACATTGCCACACACCTGAGACGTATCCCTGCCTGGACAAATTTGACCTCGGTGGATAGATGGAGAGAGGTAGAGGAGGACTGGCTAACCCCAATCCATCTGGGTGCCTTACTGCATGGAAACTCTTCAGACGCCTCAGATACAAGTCTTTTGGGGCCCATGGCTTTCACAAGACAAGTTTGGTGAATGGCTAGAAAAGTCTTCTCACTAGCTCCAATCGAATCTCCACTGACGCCATTTTTATACACTCCAGCTTTGCAGAACAGGACAGACAATCGGGTGACGACTCCATGGGTTCAGGCACGGCTTTTTCGTTTTGTGGACATAATCGATCCCTGCACTAACACAATATTACCCTTTGCAACTTTACGAGAAAGATTTAAACTCCCTAAAGAAGCTTTCTACACCTATGCTCAGATACGGCATCTGGCCATATCAATGATAAAATCTACTACATTTCCCAAGCTCACTCCATTTGAGGGCCTCTGCAGGCAGGGCTCATCGACTAGGGGGCTAATTTCACGTCTATATGATATGCTTACATCACAAGTAGAAATACAGCACTCATACATGACGAAATGGGAAACGAATTTAGGAAGAGTGATACCGAGACAAATGTGGCAGTCCATCTGGGAGCGAGCAGCAAAGACCTCCATATGCACTGCACAAAAAGAGAACCAATACAAAATACTAATGCATTGGTATCATACCCCAGAGGTCCTGAATAGGCTCTTCCCCAACACACCGGACTAATGCTGGTGGTGTGCGAAGGATAGGGGGTCCCTCACCCACATTTTTTGGGACTGCGAAGTTCTTGCTCCATTTTGGAGAGAGGTGGGGAGGTTGATCCATGAAGTTCTGGGATATGAGGTCGCTCTGGACCCGTTCAATTATCTACTTAATGTTCCACCTGTGGGGGTTTCGAGGGACTCGGCCAGACTGCTTCACATTTCCACCTCAGCGAAATGTCTAATATCGTCGTTTTAGAAAAAGACCCTTCCTCCTACTCTCCAGGATCTAGAGTTGAGAATTCAAGAGACAAAACGGATGGAGTACCTCACTGCACGCATCAACAACCAACTGGAAAAATATCAAAGGATATGGTCGCCTTGGGATTTTTTTGTGAACAATCGTACTTAACCGCCAGAGAAAAAACAAAAGTGTACATGCCTCGATATGCCGATCAGACGTATTATATGCAAAATGTGTCAAACACCCCCCCCCATGCTCTTCCCTATCCTATCTTTCCCTGAGTCTCCCCTGTCTAAAAGTCTAGTCAATTCTTATTGAAAACTTTTGATATGTAATTTTGCACTTTTATGTTCTAAAATGGAAAATCTTTGCAAATAAATAAACAGTTATAAAAAAAAAAAAATGATCACTTTACAAAGGATAATTCATGTAATAAAAAACTAAAGGATTTTATATGTCTGATATCCAAGGGATTATTTTTTTAATGAGGCTACCCACAAATAGAGATGAGCGGTCCCATTGAAGTTCGGGTTCGGCTTTTTCAGCCAGACTTAGATAAAGTTCAGTTTGGGTACCGGACTTGTCCTGAACCCCATTGGAAGTCACTGATTGGCAGTTTGGGTCTCCGCCCACATGCATCCAGCCATAAACAGAGCATTTCCGGGGAGGGAGGGTGGTTTTTTCTTGTACACAATACATCCTATAATGATGGTTTTACCTCCCGTTAAATCCATTCACACACTGCAACGTCTCGCACTGGGCCGAGCACTGAGTGTACCCGAGCACAGCGATGCTAGATCGAGTGGTTAGGATACATAAAGCACCCGAACTCCAAACTCTAACACTGATTTTTTTATTTATAAAGTCTGTGTTCAGTAGAAACACCGAATTTTATTATTTAGATTCGCTCGTCTCTGCCCACAAACCTTTATTACAGTTTAGATTATGGGTGTAGAAGAGACCAGAACTGAAAGGGGCCTATCTCCTAACGAAGAGCAAGTAACAATTATGATACCTATGCTGGGGTTTTGTGAATTTTATGGGATTCTGTCACTTATGCCTGCTTTACACGAGACGAGCTATCGTGCGATGCATTGTCGGGGTCACGGATTTTGTGACTCACATCCGGCATTGTACACGACGTTATCTCGTGTAACACCTCTGAGCGACGCAGTATCGCTCACAAATCGTGAGTTGTTTACTTGTCGCTAAGTTTCAAAATATTTAATTAAAATGGCGGTGGTTGTTCATCGTTCCCGGGGCAGCACACGGCTATGCGGAAGGAAGGAGGTGGGCAGGATGTTTACGTCTCGCTCATCTCCGCCCCTCCGCTTCTATTGGCCGGTGGGTGGGTGACGTTGCTGTGACGCCGAACGTCCCTCCCTATTCAGGAAGAGGATGTTCGCCGCGCACAGCGACGTCGCCCGGGAGGTAAGTACGTGTGACGGGCATTTCACGACTTTGTGCGACACGGGCAGCGACTTGCCCGTGATGCACAAACGACGGGGGCGGGTACGATCGATCGTCCCATGTAAAGCAGGCATAAGTGTTTACCCCTTAATTAAAAATGAGAATAATATAAAGACAGTGTCACATTAAGTCCGGAGAAGTACCAAGTGAATGGCGAAAGGGAAACCCTGTGTGTAGCAAGATGGTGACCTCTGATCAAGCCAACTGCTGTGCCCTGGGTCCCCTCACAGCCTTAGATAGCTTTCACGTCTATGCGCCGAGCCGGATACCTGACCCTAATCTGACCATGATCTGGGCCCTAGGTAGGGAGCGGATGGGATGAGCTCTTTGTCAACATCACTAGGGACTAAAGGCCACGTCTCACTAAGCAACATCGCTAGCAACATCGCTGCTGAGGCACAACTTTTGTGACGCAACAGCGATGTTGCTAGCGATGTTGCTGTGTGTGACATCCAGCAACAACCTGGCCCCTGCTGTGAGGTTGCTGATTGTTGCTGAATGTCCTGGACCATTTTTTAGTTGTTGCTCTCCCGCTGTGAAGCACAGATCGCTGTGTGTGACAGCGAGGCAGCAACAACTAAATGTGCAGGCAGCAGGGAGCTGGCTTGTGCGGACGCTGGTAACCACGGTAAACATCGGGTAACCAAGAAGCCCTTTCCTTGGTTACCCGATATTTACCTTCGTTACCAGCGTCCGCCGCTCTCAGGCTGCCAGTGCCGGTTCCCTGCTTCCTGCACACGTAGCAGAGTACACATCGGGTAATTAACCCGATGTGTACTCTGGCTAGGAGTGCAGGGAGCCAGTGCTAAGCGGTGTGCGCTGGTAACCAAGGTAAATATCGGGTTGGTTACCCGATATTTACCTTAGTTACCAAGCACAGCATCTCTTCCACGCGTCGCTGCTGGCTGGGGGCTGGTCACTGGTTGCTGGTGAGATCTGCCTGTTTGACAGCTCACCAGCAACCCGTGTAGCGTCACTCCAGCGATCCTTGCCAGGTCAGGTTGTTGGTGGGATCGCTGGAGCGTCGCTTAGGGTACCTTCACACTTAGCGATGCAGCAGCGATCCGACCAGCGATCTGACCTGGTCAGGATCGCTGCTGCATCGCTACATGGTCGCTGGTGAGCTGTCAAACAGGCAGATCTCACCAGCGACCAGTGAACAGCCCCCAGCCAGCAGCGACGTGCAAGCGACGCTGCGCTTGCACGGAGCCGCCGTCTGGAAGCTGCGGAGACTGGTAACTAAGGTAAACATCGGGTATGGTTACCCGATGTTTACATTAGTTACCAGCGCACACCGCTTAGCTGTGTGTGCAGGGAGCAGGAAGCCGCGCACACTGAGCGCTAGCTCCTTGCTCTCCTAGCTACAGTACACATCGGGTTAATTAACCCGATGTGTAATGCAGCTACATGTGCAGAGAGCAGGGAGCCGTGCACACTGCTTAGCGCTGGCTCCTTGCTCTCCTAGCTGCTGTACACATCGGGTTAATTAACCCGATGTGTACAGCAGCTACATGTGCAGAGAGCCGGATTCGGCAGCACAGGCAGCGTGAGAGCTGCAGAGGCTGGTAACTAAGGTAAATATCGGGTAACCACCTTGGTTACCCGATGTTTATCTTGGTTACAAGCTTACCTCAGCTGTCAGACGCCGGCTCCTGCTCCCTGCTCGCTTCATTTGTCGCTCTCTCGCTGTGACACACAGCGATCTGTGTGTCACAGCGGGAGAGCGCCTTTGAAGAAAACGAACCAGGGCTGTGTGTAACGAGCAGCGATCTCGCAGCAGGGGCCAGATCGCTGCTCAGTGTCACACACAGCGAGATCGCTAATGAGGTCACTGCTGCGTCACAAAAAGCGTGACTCAGCAGCGATCTCGGCAGTGAGCTCGCTGTGTGTGAAGCACCCCTAAGTGTGACTGTACCTTAAAGACACACAGGGATAACAAACATGTGGAAACAATATACAACTTATCTTTAGATGACTCAGTAAGAAGTTGAGTAAAGAGCAGCAACGATCCTACTGATGCGTGCAAGCCACATGCTTCTATCCAGAGCTTGTGAAGGAACGGAATATCAATAGCACAAGTCCAGGTAAAATGAGACTATTTAAACCCAAGGGGAATTACAGATGATTAACAGCTGAAGGGAAGGGGATCTCCCCTGGGTCCTAAATGGAAAGGGATGAAAACCCAGCAGAGTAGCTACCTAGTACACTGAATACTGACAGCAGCAAAATTAGAAATTCAGGGACCATGTTGCACAGCTAGACACCACAGGACTGTCTGTCACCCGTGACAGACAGGGACTCTTGATTCCATTGATGTGTAATTTACTGGGCTGCTTGCTGTAGTTTTGATAAAATCACAGTATTATCATTAGGGGATTATCACTAGAGAACTAGGAAACCAGCAGCCATGTATCCTCCATCTTTATAAGCTCCGTATAACCCCTACTCCACCCGTGATTGACAGCTTCGTGTCTATGCTCATTGTACACAGCTGCCAATCAGTGGTGTGGGTGAGGTTATATACAGCAGTATTTAGAGAACTGTTAGATCTTAAGCAGATAAAACTGTTTATCAAAACTTCCAGCAAGCAGCTAAGTAAGTGACACATCGCTGGAATCAGGGTTTCTACTTATACAGGTCGATTGGACACACGTTACAGGTAGCTTTGTTCCTCTTAATCTATAAACCACATTCCAAAGTCATACGCTATTAACTGTTATATATTTAATCTGAAAAGTAAACAATGTTTATAAAAATATACAACCGATATTACAAAGGGGAACAAAACAATATAGTATTTACAATTGCATTAAATAAAAGGGAATAACAAAAGGGAAATGACTCAACCTGGGTCACAGAAATGGCTTCAGATTTCTGGAGGGAAGGACTCCAATGTAACGTGGAGCAATCGTACACAGCAATGTTCCTTTCATTGAATGAAGGGAATTTTGTTACTTACCGTAAATTCCTTTTCTTCTAGCTCTTATTGGGAGACCCAGACGATTGGGGTATAGCTACTGCCCTCTGGAGGCCACACAAAGCACTACATTAAAAGTGCAAGGCCCCTCCCCCTCTGGCTATACCCCCCCGTGGTATCACGGGTTCTCCAGTTTTAGTGCCAAAGCAAGAAGGAGGAAGCCAATAACTGGTTTAAACAAATTAACTCCGAATAACATCGGAGAACTGAAAAACCGTTCAACATGAACAACATGTGTACCCGCAAACAACAAAAAAACATCCCGAAGGACAACAGGGCGGGTGCTGGGTCTCCCAATAAGAGCTAGAAGAAAAGGAATTTACGGTAAGTAACAAAATTCCCTTCTTCTTCAGCGCTCTATTGGGAGACCCAGACGATTGGGACGTCCAAAAGCTGTCCCTGGGTGGGTAAATAAATACCTCATGTTAGAGCTGCAAAACAGCCCTCCCCTACGGGGGTGTCACTGCCGCCTGCAGGACTCTTCTACCTAAGCTGGCATCCGCCGAAGCATAGGTATGCACCTGATAATGCTTGGTGAAAGTGTGCAGACTGGACCAGGTAGCTGCCTGGCACACCTGTTGAGCCGAAGCCTGGTGACGTAATGCCCAGGACGCACCCACGGCTCTGGTGGAGTGGGCTTTTAGCCCTGAAGGAACCGGAAGCCCCGCAGAACGGTAGGCCTCTAGAATTGGTTCTTTGATCCATCGAGCCAGGGTGGCTTTAGAAGCCTGCAACCCCTTGCGCGGACCAGCGACAAGGACGAAAAGTGCATCGGCACGGCGTATGGGCGCCGTGCGGGAAATGTAGATTCTGAGTGCTCTCACCAGATCTAGCAAACGTAAGGCCTTTTCATACCGGTGAACCGGATGAGGGCAAAAAGAAGGCAAGGAAATATCCTGATTAAGATGAAAAGAGGATACGACCTTAGGGAGAAACTCCGGAATGGGGCGCAGCACAACCTTGTCCTGGTGGAACACCAGGAAGGGAGCCTTAGATGACAGAGCTGCCAGCTCAGACACTCGCCGAAGCGATGTGATTGCAACAAGAAACGCCACTTTCTGCGACAGCCGAGAAAAGGAAACTTCCTTCAGAGGCTCGAAGGGCGGTTTCTGGAGAGCAACTAGTACCCTGTTCAGATCCCATGGATCTAACGGTCGCTTGTACGGGGGCACAATATGACAGACCCCCTGCAGGAACGTGCGCACCTTAGGAAGACGTGCTAGACGCTTCTGAAAAAACACGGATAGTGCCGAAACTTGCCCTTTAAGGGAGCTGAGCGACAAGCCCTTTTCTAACCCCGATTGCAGGAAGGAAAGAAACTTGGGCAATGCAAATGGCCAGGGAGACACTCCCTGAGCAGAGCACCAGGACAAGAAAATCTTCCACGTTCTGTGGTAGATCTTAGCCGAATTCGACTTTCTAGCTTGTCTCATTGTGGCAATGACTCCCTGAGATAATCCAGCAGATGCTAGGATCCAGGACTCAATGGCCACACAGTCAGGTTCAGGGCCGCAGAATTCTGATGGAAAAACGGCCCTTGGGACAGTAAGTCTGGTCGGTCTGGCAGTGACCACGGTCGACCGATCGTGAGATGCCACAGATCCGGATACCACGACCTCCTCGGCCAGTCTGGAGCGACGAGTATGACGCGGCTGCACTCGGATCTGATCTTGCGTAGCACTCTGGGCAAGAGCGCCAGAGGCGGAAACACGTATGGGAGCTGAAACTGCGACCAATCTTGAACCAAGGCGTCTGCCGCCAGAGCTCTTTGATCGCGCGACCTCGCCATGAATGCCGGGACCTTGTTGTTGTGCCGGGATGCCATTAGGTCGACGTCCGGCACTCCCCAGCGGCGACAGATTTCCTGAAACACGTCCGGGTGAAGGGACCATTCCCCTGCGTCCATGCCCTGGCGACTGAGGAAGTCTGCTTCCCAGTTTTCTACGCCTGGGATGTGAACCGCGGATATGGTGGATGCTCTGTCCTCCACCCACATTAGAATGCGCCGGACTTCTTGGAAGGCTTGCCGACTGCGCGTCCCTCCTTGGTGGTTGATGTATGCCACCGCTGTGGAGTTGTCCGATTGGATTCGGATCTGCTTTCCTTCCAGCCACTGTTGGAAGGCCAGTAGAGCAAGATACACTGCTCTGATCTCCAGAACATTGATCTGAAGGGTGGACTCCTGCGGAGTCCACGTCCCCTGAGCCCTGTGGTGGAGAAATACTGCTCCCCACCCTGACAGACTCGCATCTGTCGTGACTACTGCCCAGGATGGGGGCAGGAAGGATCTTCCCTGAGACAATGATGTGGGAAGGAGCCACCATTGTAGAGAGTCTTTGGCCGTCTGGGAAAGCGAGACTTTCCTGTCCAGGGACGTTGACTTCCCGTCCCATTGGCGGAGAATGTCCCATTGAAGTGGGCGCAGATGAAACTGCGCAAAGGGAACTGCTTCCATGGCTGCCACCATCTTCCCTAGGAAATGCATGAGGCGCCGCAAGGGATGCAACTGGCCCTGCAGGAGAGATTGCACCCCTGTCTGTAGTGACCGCTGCTTGTCCAGCGGAAGCTTCACTATCGCTGCTAGAGTATGAAACTCCATGCCAAGATACGTTAGTGACTGAGTCGGTGATAGGATCGACTTTGGAAAGTTGATGATCCATCCGAAAGACTGTAGAGTCTCCAGCGTAGCATTCAGGCTGAGTTGGCATGCCTCCTGAGAGGGAGCTTTGACCAATAAGTCGTCTAGGTAAGGAATCACCGAGTGTCCCTGAGAGTGCAAGACTGCTACCACCGCCGCCATGACCTTGGTGAAGACCCGTGGGGCTGTCGCCAGACCAAATGGAAGAGCTACGAACTGAAAATGGTCGTCTCCTATCACAAAACGTAGAAAACGTTGATGTTCTGTAGCAATTGGCACGTGGAGATAAGCATCTTTGATGTCTATTGAGGCAAGGAAGTCTCCTCTGGACATTGAGGCAATGACAGAGCGGAGGGTTTCCATCCGGAACCTCCTGGCGTGCACATGTTTGTTGAGCCGTTTTAGGTCCAGAACAGGACGGAACGAGCCGTCCTTTTTTGGAACCACAAAGAGATTGGAGTAAAACCCTTGCCCTTGTTCCTGAGGAGGGACTGGGATAACCACTCCTTCCGCTTTTAGGGAATCCACCGCCTGCAGCAGAGCATCTGCTCGGTCTGGACGTGGGGAGGTTCTGAAGAACCGAGCTGGAGGACGAGAATTGAACTCGATTCTGTACCCGCGAGACAAAATGTCCGTCACCCACCGGTCTTTGACCTGTGACATCCAAATGCCGGAAAAGCGGGAGAGCCTGCCCCCGACCGGCGATGCGGAGGGGGGGGGCTGGAAGTCATGAGGTAGCCGCTTTGGAAGCGGAACCTCCATTTGCTTTCTTGGGGCGTGTGTGAGTCCGCCACGAATCTGAGTTTCTTTGCGTCCTCTGAGTCCCTTTGGACGAGGTAAATGGTGTCTTGCCCGAACCTCGAAAGGACTGAAACCTCTGCTGCCACTTTTTCTGCTGAGGTTTGGGTGTTCTGGGTTGTGGTAAAGAGGAGTCTTTACCCTTGGACTGCTTAATGATGTCAGCCAATGGCTCGCCAAACAGTCTCTCTCTAGACAAAGGCAAACTGGTTAAACATTTTTTGGAACCAGCATCTGCTTTCCAGTCCTTTAACCACAAGGCTCTGCGCAAAACTACCGAATTGGCGGACGCCATTGAGGTGCGACTGGTAGATTCTAGGACCGCATTGATAGCGTAAGACGCAAACGCCGACATCTGCGTGGTAAGGTGCGCCACTTGCGGCACTGCTGGATGCATGATAGCATCCACTTTTGCTAAGCCAGCTGAAATAGCCTGGAGTGCCCATACGGCTGCGAATGCCGGAGCAAACGACGCGCCTATAGCTTCATAGACAGATTTTAACCAAAGGTCCATCTGTCTGTCATTGGCATCTTTAAGTGAAGCGCCATCCTCCACTGCAACTATGGATCTAGCTGCAAGTTTGGAAATCGGGGGGTCTACCTTTGGACACTGTGTCCAGCGCTTGACCACCTCAGGGGGGAAAGGGAAACGCGTATCTTTAGATCGTTTAGAGAAACGCCTTTCTGGGTGAGCGTCGTGCTTCTGGATTGATTCTCTGAAGTCAGAGTGATCTAACAAAGCACTCAATTTACGCTTGGGATAAAGGAAACAAAACTTTTCCTGCTCCGCAGCCGCCTCTTCTGCTGAAGGGGCTGGGGGAGAAATATCCAACAGCCTATTGATGGCTGAGATAAGGTCGTCTACCATGGCATCCCCATCCGGGGTATCCAGGTTGAGAGGGGTTCCAGGAGTGGATTCCTGATCACTCTCATCAGACACATCACAGGGAGACTGATTGCGCTGAGACCCTGAGCAGTGTGAAGACGTCGAGGGTCTTTCCCAGCGAGCTCGCTTAGGGTGGCTGGGGCCATCATCTGAGTCATAATCCTCGGCCTGTGAAGCCGGGGACCCCCCTGTGGGCTGGATACATTCCAAGTAAGGGGGACCTGAGGACAGAGGCCTCGCCGTGCCCAGAGACTGAGCCCCATGCATAGATTGCAAGGTCTCAAGGATTTTTGCCATAGATACAGACATATTATCTGCAAAAACTGCAAAGTCCGTCCCTGTCACCGGGGCAGAACTTACAAGCGTCTCAGCCTGGGTCGCTACCTCTCCTGACTCCGGCTGGCGAAGCAGCACCGGGTCGGAGCATTGCACACAATGGGGGTCATCAGAGCCTGCTGGTAGATTAGCCCCACATGCAGCACACGCAGTATACACAGCCCTTTTTGCCTTGGCCGCCTTGCGTTTTGAGGATGACATGTTGCTGCTTCCACAGAGCGATCTGGGATATGCAGCCAGAAGCGCACCTCACAGTGCAAGAAATACAATATCTATATAACTGTATCCAGTACACTGATACACAGTGAGGCACTAGAGGGACCAGCACAGAAAAATCGCTTACCGCCCGCTTAAAAAGCGGGTGTGTGGTCGCCAGATAGCCCCTAGTCCAGGTCTCCCAGAGCCTTGCGTCCTTCCTCCAGCCAGGCATGCATGTAATGGCTGCCGGCGTCTCGAGAGAGGAAGGGGGGCGGGCCCTGGGCGTTCCTGGCCAAGAGCGGGAAGCCTGCTTCCCTCTGTGCCAAGTGAGAGGGCTGGAGCATGTAAATCAGGCTCCAGCCCTCGTCGCTGCTTGCGAACAGCGTCTCTCCCCTACCCTGAATGACAGGGTGGGGGCGGGAACGAAACGGAGCTGCCGGCGTCCTAGGCCCAAAAAGCCGGGGACTAAAGTTATAACCGCCGCCGCCGTAAAAGCGCGGACGGCGGATCCCCGGCGCACCACAAGTCACAGCAGCGCCGCCCGGTCCAGAGGGGGTCGGCGCTGCGTTCCCAAACACAAACAATCCCCCAGTAATCTGTAGGGACACCAACTCCACGTTGCGGTCCCCGGCGCACTATAACACCCAGCCAGCCCGGAGTGTGTCTGTGCCTGCCGGGGACACAGAGTACCTGTAAGATGCAGGGCCCTGTCCCTGATCGTACTCCTGCTCCGAATCCATCAGGTTCTAATGGGTCTGTGGATGGAGCCCGGCATCAGAGCTGAGAGGCCGGCAGGATCCCACTTCCACAGAGCCCTACAAGGGGATGTGGAAGGAAAACAGCATGTCAGGCTCCAGCCCTGTACCAGCAATAGGTACCTCAACCTTACAACACCATCCAGGGGTGAGAAGGGAGCATGCTGGGGACACTATATGTGTCCTCTTTTCTTCCATCCGACATAGTCAGCAGCTACTGCTGACTAAAATCTGTGGAGCTATGCATGGAATGTCTGACCTCCTTCGCACACAAAGCTAAAACTGGAGAACCCGTGATACCACGGGGGGGTATAGCCAGAGGGGGAGGGGCCTTGCACTTTTAATGTAGTGCTTTGTGTGGCCTCCAGAGGGCAGTAGCTATACCCCAATCGTCTGGGTCTCCCAATAGAGCGCTGAAGAAAAGGATTATAATTGGCATTATTTTTTTATTAACAAGTTACACCCACATACTTCCCCTCTGGTGACTCATAACAGGGCCGGAATTCAGATAACTATTGGATGTGTCTAAAGGGGGCTTTACACGCAACAATATCGCTAACGATATGTCGTCGGGGTCAAAGAATTCGTGACGCACATCCGGCATCGTTAGTGACGTTGTTGCGTGTGAAACCTATGAGCGACCGCTAACAATGAGAAATACTCACCTAATCATTGATCGTTGACACATCGTTCATTTTCAAAATATCGTTGCTGGTGCAGGACGCAGGTTGTTCGTCGTTCCTGAGGCAGCACACATCGCTACGTGTGACACCTCAGGAACGAGGAACAGCACCGCACCTGCGTCCTCCGGCAATGAGGCGGGCGTGACTTTCATGCGGCTGCTCTCCGCCACTTTGCTTCTATTGGACGCCTGCCGTGTGACGTCGCTGTGACGCCGCACAAATCGCCCCCTTTTAGAAAAAAGGCTGTTCGCCGGCCACAGCGACGTCATTAGAAAGTTAAGTATGTGTGACGAGTCCGAGCGTTTTTGTGTGCTACGGGAAGCAATTTGCCCGTGACGCACAAACGACGTGGGCGGGTGCGATCGATGTCGCTGCATGTAGAGCGGCCTTAAGTCTTTGAAAATGATGAGATTTCTAACTT
This sequence comes from Anomaloglossus baeobatrachus, assembly GCF_048569485.1. Lineage (NCBI taxonomy): Eukaryota > Metazoa > Chordata > Amphibia > Anura > Aromobatidae > Anomaloglossus > Anomaloglossus baeobatrachus. The sequence continues at coordinate 352,453 of NW_027441813.1, read as the reverse complement.
TTACGATATGTTCACCCCTGGAGGTTCCAGGCAGGACATATTACCATCATCTTTCCTATCATGATTTTATCTATTCATAGATAGGAGACATATCTGTCCAATATCCATTTGGCGGTACCCCTGCTGTCACCCAATGATGCGGAACGATGCTTTGCATTCTCTGCTTTATCACAAATTCAAAATTATGACTTTCCTATCTATTATATTGATGCAGTTCATAAAACCTCAATTCATATTTTCATAGTATCATAGTATCATAGTTTTAAGGTTGAAGGGAGACTCTAAGTCCATCTAGTTCAACCCGTAGCCTAACATGTTGATCCAGAGGAAGGCAAAAAAAACCCCAATGTGGCAAACAAGTTCCAATGGGGAAAAAATTTCCTTCCTGACTCCACATCCGGCAATCAGACTAGTTCCCTGGATCAATACCCTGTCATAAAATCTAATATACATAACTGGTTATATTAAATTTTTCAAGAAAGGCATCCAGGCTCTGCTTAAATGTTAGTAGTGAATCACTCATTACAACATCATGCGGCAGAGAGTTCCATAGTCTCACTGCTTGTACAGTAAAGAATCCTCGTCTGTGATTATGATTAAACCTTCTTTCCTCAAGACGTAGCGGATGCCCCCGTGTTCCAGTCGCAGGCCTAGGTGTAAAAAGATCTTTGGAAAGGTCTCTGTACTGTCCCCTCATATATTTATACATTGTGATTAGATCCCCCCTAAGCCTTCGTTTTTCCAAACTAAATAACCCCAAGTTTAATAACCTGTCTTGGTATTGCAGCCCCCCCATTCCTCTAATAATCTTGGTCGCTCTTCTCTGCACCCTCTCCAGTTCAGCTATGTCCTTCTTATATATCGGTGACCAGAATTGTACACAGTATTCTAAGTGCGGTCGCACTAGTGACTTGTACAGAGGTAGAACTATATTTTTTTCATGAACACTTATACCTCTTTTAATACATCCCATTATTTTATTAGCCCTGGCAGCAGCTGCCTGACACTGTCCACTAAAGTGAAGTTTACCATCCACCCATACACCCAAGTCTTTTTCTGTGTCTGTTTTACCCAGTGTTCTACAATTAAGTACATAATCATAAATGTTATTTCCTCTACCCAAATGCATGACCTTACATTTATCTACATTAAACTTCAATTGCCACTTCTCAGCCCAATCCTCCAATTTACATAAATCTCCCTGTAATATAAAATTATCCTCCTCTGTATTGATTACCCTGCAGAGTTTAGTATCATCTGCAAATATTGAAATTCTACTCCGCATGCCCCAACAAGGTTATTTATAAATATGTTGAAAAGAAGCGGGCCCAATACTGACCCCTGTGGTACCCCACTATGAACTGAGACCCAGTCCGAGTACGTACCATTAATAACCACCCTTTGTTTCCTATCACTGAGCCAGTTTTTAACCCAGTTACACATATTTTCCCCTATCCCCATTATTCTCATTTTATGTACCAACCTTTTGTGTGGCACCGTATCAAAAGCTTTTGAAAAGTCCATATACACAACATCCACTGCATTTCCCTGGTCCAGACTTGAACTTACCTCTTCATAGAAGCTGATCAAATTAGTTTGACAGGATCGATCCCTCATAAACCCATGTTGATACTCTGTCATAAGGTTATTTTTCTTGAGATACTCCAGTATAGCATCTCTCAAGAAACCCTCAAGGATTTTACCAACCGTAGAGGTTAAACTTACCGGCCTATAATTTCCCGGCTCAGTTTTTGTCCCCTTTTTGAATATTGGCACCACATTTGCTATGCGCCAGTCCTGCGGTACCGACCCTGTTATTAAGGAATCTGAGAAGATTAAAAATAATGGTCTATCTATCACAGAACTCAATTCCTGTAGTACTCTGGGGTGTATGCCATCCGGGCCCGGAGATTTGTCAACCATAGTGATTTCGAGGCGGCGGCGTACTTCCTGCTGGGTTAAGGGGAAACAAAGGATTATTTATTTTCTATAAGGGGAAACAAAGGATTTGAATTTACCTGCAATTTTTCTGTTCAACTGCTGCTCTTATCTCTACCAGTCATAAATCTGTCCTTCTCTGCATTCTTTTGCATTCAAGTTAAGATTGGCCTCACATCTGCTAGAGGATTCTCTTTAGTTACCGGTTTCCAAAGGAGGGGGTCAGCTTCATAAGGGTCTTGTTGAGTCTTTATGGATTTTCTAATTTCTATATGACACAGGACTACATACTGATGTTTTTCCAAAATCAAGCTTTTATCCCCGTGAAAGTCAAGGTTATTTTTTGTACACTTTACTCAACTTGGTGCTTGAAGAGTTCAATAAAAACAGACATTTTACACTCCCATCTACACAAAATAACCTAAATAAAAAAGAAAAAGTTGCCTTAAAATCATTATGCAATGATTCAGATATAGTAACTAGTTACCAACAAGGGGAATGGACTAGTCATCCAAAACAGAGATGACTGTATAAGGCTATGTGCGCATGTTGTATCTTTGTGGTGACCTCCAAAGATGAACGTTTTTGGCCCCAAAAAATGCACCATCTGAAGCTCACAGCTAGCGCCATAGAACATGACTGCCCGCTGTGAGCTCCACGCATGAGTGAAGTGAGCCACGCGGTCAGTGGTGACGTCACTCAGGTTATCCGCAGCCACAGTTGGAGTCTTCCGCCTGTGACAGCAAATCACCCAAGTGACTGAAATGAGCCGCGCAGTCATGTTCTATGGCGCTTGCTGTGAGCTTCAGATGTAGCAGTGGTGGAAGCATTGTGGGACCTTGTGTGGATTACATCGGACCTGGGTGTTTTGGGGGTTAATAAAGAGGGTCCTTTTTTGTCTTTTATTTCAAATAAAGGATTTTTTCAGTGTTTGTGTTGATTTACTTTCACTTACAGACTAGTGATGGGGCCAGTGTCTCATAGATGCCTGTTATCACTAATCGAGGACTTAGTGGCTGCTGTGGACTGCCATTAACTCCCTCATTACCCCACTTGCCACCGTACCAGGGCAATCGGGAAGAGCTTGGTAAAGTGCCAGGGTTGTCACATCTAATGGATGTGACAATCTTGGGCTGTTGTTGCCTGATATTTTTAGGCTGGTGGGCGCCCAATAACCATTGGTATCCCCAGTTTGAGAATAGCAGCCCCCAGATGTAATGCTTTATCTGTGCTGGTATAATATGGGGGATCCTACGCCAATTTTTTTATTTATTTTAATATACAATATAGATCCGCCCACCGGTGTCTGTGATTGGAAGCCTCAGACACGCTGTCACTCAGCGTGGGGGCTCGACTGACTGCAACCAATCACAGATGCCGGTGGCTGGGGAAGCAGTGAATATGTATGAGATTAATTAGTGGCCCGGGAAGAAGAATGAGAGGACACGAGAGCAGTGTGACAACCGCGCCGGTGATCAGTGAATATGAGGGGCTTGCTCCTACAACCCCCCTCCCCTACCCCCCGGCCAGATATTGACATGCCGTATCATTATGGTCACCACAAACATGCAGCAAAAAAACAAACCTGCAACGTGTGGAGAATGAAATGCAGAAAAAACCCAGCGTGCGCACAAGACCTAAGGAAGCTCAAAATATTCAATATTATAACTATGGAGCCTTTTTCTACGTTTAAAACAAAATATGCTCTACTCATAACAAGAGAGAAAGGAATCATAGGGAGAAGCAGCCTCCGTCCAACACATTGTATAGCGACCTAGAAGACATCAGCTGCATTGATTGTAATCTACGGTAAGTGGTATTATTTCCAAAATGTCACATTCTCATTTTATATATAAAGAGGCTTCAATAGCGCTATATACCCCGCCTTGTCTGACTTACGTATAACCAAATAGTGGATATTTTATAGTTCACAATCGGCATTAAATTTATTCTACAGTCTCCTGTCTGCGTACAGCGTCCATTACCTCACACGGCTCCGCTCCGTACACCTCACACACACGGCTCTGCTCCGTACACCTCATACACACACAGCTCCGCTCCGTACACCTCGTACACACACGGCTCCGCTCCGTACACCTCGTACACACACGGCTCCACTCCGTACACCTCGTACACACACGGCTCCGCTCCGTACACATCACACACACGGCTCCGCTCCGTACACCTCATACACACACGGCTCCGCTCCGTACACCTCGTACACACACGGCTCTGCTTCGTACACCTCGTACACGCACGGCTCTGCTCCGTACACATTGTACACGCACAGCTCTGCTCCGTACACCTCATACACGCACGGCTCCGCTCCGTACACCTCGTACACACACGGCTCCGCTCCGTACACCTCGTACACACACGGCTCCGCTCCGTACACCTCGCACACACACGGCTCCGCTCCGTACACCTCGTACACACACGGCTCTGCTACATCCACACTGTAAACCCCTCCTGACCCCACACATAAACTTCCCCTCATCCAGCACCATGACAACCAGCACAGCAGAGTCCTGCATACACTGAGGAGCTGATCATGTGACCCCTGACTCCTCCCCTCCATGTGACATCATCACAGGTCCTGGAAGCACAGAGCAGCCATATATCTAGTGTGCGGCTCTGCAGGTGGAGGTAGGTGCAGGGTATTATATATCTAGTGTGCGGCTCTGCAGGAGGAGGTAGGTGCAGGGTATTATATATCTAGTGTGCGGCTCTGCAGGTGGAGGTAGGTGCAGGGTATTATATATCTAGTGTGCGGCTCTGCAGGTGGAGGTAGGTGCAGGGTATTATATATCTAGTGTGCGGCTCTGCAGGAGGAGGTAGGTGCAGGGTATTATATATCTAGTGTGCGGCTCTGCAGGTGGAGGTAGGTGCAGGGTATTATATATCTAGTGTGCGGCTCTGCAGGTGGAGGTAGGTGCAGGGTATTATATATCTAGTGTGCGGCTCTGCAGGAGGAGGTAGGTGCAGGGTATTATATATCTAGTGTGCGGCTCTGCAGGAGGAGGTAGGTGCAGGGTATTATATATCTAGTGTGCGGCTCTGCAGGTGGAGGTAGGTGCAGGGTATTATATATCTAGTGTGCGGCTCTGCAGGTGGAGGTAGGTGCAGGGTATTATATATCTAGTGTGCGGCTCTGCAGGAGGAGGTAGGTGCAGGGTATTATATATCTAGTGTGCGGCTCTGCAGGTGGAGGTAGGTGCAGGTTATTATATATCTAGTGTGCGGCTCTGCAGGTGGAGGTGTGTGCAGGTTATTATATATCTAGTGTGCGGCTCTGCAGGTGGAGGTAGGTGCAGGGTATTATATATCTAGTGTGCGGCTCTGCAGGTGGAGGTAGGTGCAGGTTATTATATATCTAGTGTGCGGCTCTGCAGGTGGAGGTGTGTGCAGGTTATTATATATCTAGTGTGCGGCTCTGCAGGTGGAGGTAGGTGCAGGGTATTATATATCTAGTGTGCGGCTCTGCAGGTGGAGGTAGGTGCAGGGTATTGTATATCTAGTGTGCGGCTCTGCAGGAGGAGGTAGGTGCAGGGTATTGTATATCTAGTGTGCGGCTCTGCAGGTGGAGGTAGGTGCAGGGTATTATATATCTAGTGTGCGGCTCTGCAGGAGGAGGTAGGTGCAGGGTATTATATATCTAGTGTGCGGCTCTGCAGGAGGAGGTAGGTGCAGGGTATTATATATCTAGTGTGCGGCTCTGCAGGTGGAGGTAGGTGCAGGGTATTATATATCTAGTGTGCGGCTCTGCAGGTGGAGGTAGGTGCAGGGTATTATATATCTAGTGTGCGGCTCTGCAGGTGGAGGTAGGTGCAGGGTATTATATATCTAGTGTGCGGCTCTGCAGGTGGAGGTAGGTGCAGGGTATTATATATCTAGTGTGCGGCTCTGCAGGTGGAGGTAGGTGCAGGGTATTATATATCTAGTGTGCGGCTCTGCAGGTGGAGGTAGGTGCAGGGTATTATATATCTAGTGTGCGGCTCTGCAGGTGGAGGTAGGTGCAGGGTATTATATATCTAGTGTGCGGCTCTGCAGGTGGAGGTAGGTGCAGGGTATTATATATCTAGTGTGCGGCTCTGCAGGTGGAGGTAGGTGCAGGGTATTATATATCTAGTGTGCGGCTCTGCAGGTGGAGGTAGGTGCAGGGTATTATATATCTAGTGTGCGGCTCTGCAGGTGGAGGTAGGTGCAGGGTATTATATATCCAGTGTGCGGCTCTGCAGGTGGAGGTAGGTGCAGGGTATTATATATCTAGTGTGCGGCTCTGCAGGTGGAGGTAGGTGCAGGGTATTATATATCTAGTGTGCGGCTCTGCAGGTGGAGGTAGGTGCAGGGTATTATATATCTAGTGTGCGGCTCTGCAGGAGGAGGTAGGTGCAGGGTATTATATATCTAGTGTGCGGCTCTGCAGGTGGAGGTAGGTGCAGGGTATTATATATCTAGTGTGCGGCTCTGCAGGTGGAGGTAGGTGCAGGGTATTATATATCTAGTGTGCGGCTCTGCAGGTGGAGGTAGGTGCAGGGTATTATATATCTAGTGTGCGGCTCTGCAGGTGGAGGTAGGTGCAGGGTATTATATATCTAGTGTGCGGCTCTGCAGGTGGAGGTAGGTGCAGGGTATTATATATCTAGTGTGCGGCTCTGCAGGTGGAGGTAGGTGCAGGGTATTATATATCTAGTGTGCGGCTCTGCAGGTGGAGGTAGGTGCAGGGTATTATATATCTAGTGTGCGGCTCTGCAGGTGGAGGTAGGTGCAGGGTATTATATATCCAGTGTGCGGCTCTGCAGGTGGAGGTAGGTGCAGGTTATTATATATCTAGTGTGCGGCTCTGCAGGTGGAGGTAGGTGCAGGGTATTATATATCTAGTGTGCGGCTCTGCAGGTGGAGGTAGGTGCAGGGTATTATATATCTAGTGTGCGGCTCTGCAGGTGGAGGTAGGTGCAGGGTATTATATATCTAGTGTGCGGCTCTGCAGGTGGAGGTAGGTGCAGGGTATTATATATCTAGTGTGCGGCTCTGCAGGAGGAGGTAGGTGCAGGGTATTATATATCTAGTGTGCGGCTCTGCAGGTGGAGGTAGGTGCAGGGTATTATATATCTAGTGTGCGGCTCTGCAGGTGGAGGTAGGTGCAGGGTATTATATATCTAGTGTGCGGCTCTGCAGGTGGAGGTAGGTGCAGGTTATTATATATCTAGTGTGCGGCTCTGCAGGTGGAGGTAGGTGCAGGGTCTATTATTTGGGGTCATCATTAACCCCTTCATTTCTCAACTTTAACCAGTTCAGGACCAGTTTCCCGCTATTCCTGACCGGCTCATTTACATTCAGTTTAACCCCTTAAGCATACCTCCCAACCGTCCAGGATACAGCGGGACAGTCCCTCTTTTGAACCTTTGATCCCGAGTGCCGCCCAGCCACTGTAGCCCCGCCTCGCTGTTTCTAACTTCTCTTCATTACAGAGTCGAGCGTGCAGCTTGAAACTCCTGTGACTGCCGCTGACGGTATGAATCACCCCCTGCAGCAGAGCCGCCGCCCCCCCCAGCACCAGAGCCGCCCCCCCCCCAGCACCAGAGCCGCCCCCCCCCAGCACCAGAGCCGCCCCCCCCAGCACCAGAGCCGCCCCCCCCTGCACCAGAGCCGCCCCCCCCCCAGCACCAGAGCCGCCCCCCCCAGCACCAGAGCCGCCCCCCCCAGCACCAGAGCCGCCCCCCCCAGCACCAGAGCCGCCCCCCCTGCACCAGAGCCGCCCCCCCCCAGCACCAGAGCCGCCCCCCAGCACCAGAGCCGCCCCCAGCACCAGAGCCGCCCCCCAGCACCAGAGCCGCCCCCCAGCACCAGAGCCGCCCCCCAGCACCAGAGCCGCCCCCCCCCCAGCACCAGAGCCGCCCCCCCCAGCACCAGAGCCGCCCCCCCCCCAGCACCAGAGCCGCCCCCCCCCCAGCACCAGAGCCGCCTCCCCCCCCCAGCACCAGAGCCGCCCCCCCCCCAGCACCAGAGCCGCCCCCCCCAGCACCAGAGCCGCCCCCCCCCAGCACCAGAGCCGCCCCCCCCCCAGCACCAGAGCCGCCCCCCCCCCCAGCACCAGAGCCGCCCCCCCCCCAGCACCAGAGCCGCCCCCCCCCCAGCACCAGAGCCGCCCCCCCCCAGCACCAGAGCCGCCCCCCCCCCAGCACCAGAGCCGCCCCCCCCCCAGCACCAGAGCCGCCCCCCCCCCCAGCACCAGAGCCGCCCCCCCCCCAGCACCAGAGCCGCCCCCCCCCCAGCACCAGAGCCGCCCCCCCCCAGCACCAGAGCCGCCCCCCCCAGCACCAGAGCCGCCCCCCCCCAGCACCAGAGCCGCCCCCCCCCCAGCACCAGAGCCGCCCCCCCCAGCACCAGAGCCGCCCCCCCCCCAGCACCAGAGCCGCCCCCCCCCAGCACCAGAGCCGCCCCCCCCCCAGCACCAGAGCCGCCCCCCCCAGCACCAGAGCCGCCTCCCCCCAGCACCAGAGCCGCCCCCCCCCAGCACCAGAGCCGCCCCCCCCCAGCACCAGAGCCGCCCCCCCCCAGCACCAGAGCCGCCCCCCCCCAGCACCAGAGCCGACATCCCCAGCCCCGGAACCTGCCTTCTCTGCAGCTGTTCTCTCTGATTCTCTGATTCTGATTTTGAGGCAGTCATTATCATTAACCCCTTCATTTCTCAACTATTTTCAACTTTAACCAGTTCAGGACTAGTTTCTCGCTATTCCTGACCGGCTCATTTACATTCAGTTTAACCCCTTAAGGACGGAGCCAGTTTTGTACTTTATGACTCGGCCATTTTTTGGAATTCTGACCAGTGTCACTTTGACAGGTTTCGAGAGGTAACGCCAAAAAGTGGACCCCACAGTTTATTACCCATTTTCTTATGAGCACGGTGATAGCCACATGTGGTCAGAAACCCCTGTTTAGACAAATGGGAGGAGCCGGAACAGAAGGAGCAATAATTGAATTTTGGAAAGGAAATTTGGCTGAAATAGATTGCGGGCCCCATGTAGCATTTGTAGGGCCACTAAGGTATCTAAACAGCAGAAATCTTCCACAAGTGACCCCAGTTTAGAAACTAGACCCCTCAAGGATTTTATCTAGATGTTTGGTAAACACCTGGAAACGCCGGAGGCTTCACAGAATTTTATAATATTGAGCCGTGAAAATAAAAAAAATACATTGTTACCACAAAATTGTTACTTTAACCAGGTAGTTTTTATTCACAAGGGTAACAGAAAAAAATGCACCAAACAATTTATTGTGCAGATTCTCCTGAGTACACAGATACCTCATATGTGGTGGAAATCAAATGTTTGGGCGCACGGCGGGGCTCGGAAGGGAAGGAGCACCATTTGACTGTAAAATTAGCTTGAATCATTAGCGAATGCCATATTGCGTTTAGAGAGGCCCTAACATACCTAAACAGAGGAGGTCCCCCCACAAGTGATCCTATTCTGAAAACTAGACCCCTCAAAGATTTTATCCAGGGGTATCCAGTATTGAGCATTTTGAACCCACAGGTACTTCACAGAATTTGATAACCTTAGCTCATCATATTGAAAATTTTTTAAATTTTTTTTGTTAACAAAAATGTTGCCTTAGCACCAAATTTCTCACTTTTTCAAGAGGAAACACCAGAAAGTGGACACCACAGTTTGTTATACAAATTTGTATGAGCTCAGTGATACCCCACATGTGGCCAAAAAAACCTCTGTTTGGACAAGCGGGACGGCTCGGAACAGAAGGAGCACTATGTGAATTTTGGAAAAGTTGAAATAAATTGCGGGCACCATGTCGCATTTGCAGGGCCACTAAGGTACCTATAAAGCAGAAACCCCTACAAGTGACCCCATTTTGGACACTAGACCACTCAAGAATTTTATTCAGGGATATAGTGAGCAGGTAGATCACAAAAATGTTGCTGTAGTGCCAAATTTCTCACTTTTAGGCTAGGTCCCCACGATTTGTTGACACTGCATCTAGGACGCAGTGTCAGCCATTCTGCGCAGATGCCAGTGTTGTCCACACGAGAATGCAGCTGCCCGTGCCCACAATCCAGGTTCAGGCCGCTGCGGATTTTATTCTCCCTGTGAAAAACATAATCATCTCCACAGCATAAACTGACATCCTGCGTCTCAGGAAGCCACGCCGCTGGTCAGTTTATGCTGCAGATAAAAGAAGCACAGTGGTCAGGAGATTTTCAAACATCCCACCACTGCGCTTGTACTGCACATCATCTCAGTCAAAACACTCTGCGTCCAAACCGCTGCAAGTCCTGATCGTGGGCACATAGCCCAATAAGCTAGGATGGATGGCTGGCTAGATAAATAGATGTCAAACACATATAAAATGTCCCACCCCCTTTCATATTCTAAGCTGGCACCCTTTAGTAGCTTTCATGTGGCACTAAATTGTGTTTAACCTTGTATTTAGCCCCCCCCAAAAAAAAACAAAAAAAACAGCTTCACCTTAGCTGGTAATCCAAAATGGAGGTGTCTCCATGCTGTTTTTTTTTTAATTATTTATAAAAAATAAAGTGGGGTCCCCCCCCAAATTGGATTACCAGCCAGGGTATAGTGGATACCTGTGGTCTGGTATTCTCAGGGTGGAAAGAACTATGGTTATTTGGCCCTTCCCAGCCTAAAAATAGCAGGCCGCAGCCGCCCAGAAGTGGCGCATACATTAGATGCGCTAATCCTAGTGCGTCGCACGGCTCTTCCCGTTGCCCTGGTGTGGTGGCAAATGGGGTAATAAATGGTGTTGTTGAGGTTAGGGTATGATGTCATGGCGTCTTTCAGATACCCGACATCACTAACCTAGTCAGTAGTAAAAAACAAAAGATTCTCTCACATTCCCTCCTTCACCAATTTATTGAAAAGAAAAAAAAAATCCGGTCTGCCGTAATCCATTTTGGAGGTCCTATGACGACTCTGGACCTTCCAGAATATGGGGGGCACAATCAGAGAACATATCCCCCATTTTCTGGAAGTGCAAACCCTCCATGTGAAGAGTGTGGTTGCAGTGATGCTGCACTCACACTCCTTGGGTCCACAGCATGGCAGTGTGAGCTGCAGTAAGCTCAGTGTCACTACTATTAGGGAGACGGCTGAAAGCCGCTCTGCGCATGTGGCCAGGATCTTCTGAGAAGGAAGAGGAGGGATCGTGGGGGATCGTCACTGCAGGAGGTAACGGGAGCCCGGGGAATGACAGGGGGGGTGACCTGGCAGGACATGGGGAGAACTTTGAAGTTGCATCTAACATGTCATATGTGACAGAACTCAGAGGAGGAGGATGAGCGCAGTGTGCGCGCCGGACATTTTAGATGATCGGGTGGGGGCATGGGACTGGGGGGGCACTTTGGCCACATCGGAGGACCGAGGGAGGAGATTTATCTCACATCTGACATGATTGACTATGCCAGGTGGGAGATAAATCCTTTTTTTCAGCCTGAATCGTGATCTCCAGGGTCTTAGCTACCCCCCGGTAGCTGAAACCATGGAGATTTTTCGATGCTGGGGGACGGTATACATTTCATTTCTTGCCGTCGTTTTGAAACAGCGGATCAGAATAAGTACCTTTTTCTGCCACCGTTTTAATCCGTAAGGCTGTCATAAAGGGGTTAAAGATCTGTGAAAATCTTTTTCCTTGTTCAGATATTCAAGTAAATGTTGCATCTTTTCTCGTGATTTCCTCGGCTTCATTTTCATGTTACTGTCGTCGTCTTTATTGTTTTTGCTTTCATGATGAGGCTGAAGTCTGTTTCTTATTCGGCAATTTTTTTTTTTCACGGTTTTTAGCAACAAAAATAAAAAATGACAACAATATAATCCCCTGCAGTGCGGAGCCCGGATGTGAATACACTGAAAAGCACCAACAAAAATGATAAAACTGGTACAAAAATAGGCATCAAAGTGGCACCGAAGGGGGTTGTGGAAAGGGTTAAATGGCCTTGGGCCACTGATCTATATAGGTAAAGCCATAATAATGTGAGAATAGACTGAAATCAGAGAACAATGGCGGCTTTCCCTTTGTGATTACTAATTAATGCCAGAAACCCATTTATATCAGCCGGAAGTGAACTTTACAGAACCCCAGTGACTTATTCACATCTGGATGAATTGGCTATATGATCACTATGATGCCAGTTCTGATGCCCAGAACCCATTTGGGCCGGGCTGGAGTGACCTGAATCTGATGAGAGGCATCACTATATAATGGTGGTGTCAGATTTGTGACCAAGGTCATTTAACCCTTTCCAAAACGCCCTTTGCTGCCCACTTTGATGCCCATGTTTGTGCCAGTTTTCTAATTTTTGTAGCAGCTTTTAAGTGTATTCACATCCGGGCTCCTCGCTGTATTGTATTATATTATGATTATTTTTTACGTTTCTTGTTAAACCTGTAAAAAGAAAAATAGAAAAAAAATCCAAATAATAAACCATCTGCAGCCCCGAATAGGAAACTGACCAATAAGAAACCAACTTCAGCATCGAGTTTTTATTGCTGATGTTGAGCGATACTGGTGGGGAAATGTCTGTTATTACCACATATATCCCCCCCCCCCGCAGTGACTGACAGACGCTCAGCATTGGAACCTGCTGTCAGTTAGGCTGCTTTCACACATCCGTTTTTTGCCATCAGGCACAATCCGGTTTGTGCCTGATGCAACAGGTCCATCGCAGATTATGTAAAAACTGATGCGATGGATCCAGTAAAAAACTGATCCGTTTTTGTTTTTTTTTTCTTTTTCATGTCAAAGGAAGAGGGAGAGACTTCATCATCACCGCACACCCCGGCACTACCGCTCCCTTCATCACCGCACACCCCGGCACTACCGCCCCCATCATCATCGCACACCCCGGCACTACCGCCCCCATCATCATCGCACACCCCGGCACTACCGCTCCCTTCATCACCGCACACCCCGGCTCTACCGGCCCCCATCATCACTACACACTGCGACACTACCGCCACCATCATCACCACACACCCCGGCACTACCGCCACCATCATCACCGCACACCCCGACACTACCGCCCCCATCATCACCGCACACCTCGGCTCTACCGCTCCCTTCATCCCCGCACACCCCGGCACTACCGCCCCATCATCCCCGCACACCCCAACACTCCCGCCCCCATCATCACCACACACCGCGACACTACCGCCCCATCATCCCCGCACACCCCGACACTACCGCCCCCATCATCACCACACACCGCGACACTACCGCCCCCATCATCACCGCACACCGCAACACTACCGCTCCCGTCATCACCGCACACCCCGGCACTACCGCTCCCTTCATCACCGCACACCCCGGCACTACCGCCCCCATCATCATCGCACACCCCGGCACTACCGCCCCCATCATCATCGCACACCCCGGCACTACCGCCCCCATCATCATCGCACACCCCGGCACTACCGCTCCCTTCATCACCGCACACCCCGGCTCTACCGGCCCCCATCATCACTACACACTGCGACACTACCGCCACCATCATCACCACACACCCCGGCACTACCGCCACCATCATCACCGCACACCCCGACACTACCGCCCCCATCATCACCGCACACCTCGGCTCTACCGCTCCCTTCATCCCCGCACACCCCGGCACTACCGCCCCATCATCCCCGCACACCCCGACACTCCCGCCCCCATCATCACCACACACCGCGACACTACCGCCCCATCATCCCCGCACACCCCGACACTACCGCCCCCATCATCACCACACACCGCGACACTACCGCCCCCATCATCACCGCACACCGCAACACTACCGCTCCCGTCATCACCGCACACCCCGGCACTACCGCTCCCTTCATCACCGCACACCCCGGCACTACGACCCCCATCATCATCGCACACCCCGGCACTACCGCTCCCTTCATCACCGCACACCCCGGCTCTACCGGCCCCATCATCACTACACACCGCGACACTACCCCCCACCATCATCACCACACACCCCGGCACTACCGCCACCATCATCACCGCACACCCCGACACTACCGCCCCCATCATCACCGCACACCTCGGCTCTACCGCTCCCTTCATCCCCGCACACCCCGGCACTACCGCCCCATCATCCCCACACACCCCGACACTCCCGCCCCCATCATCACCACACACCGCGACACTACCGCCCCATCATCCCCGCACACCCCGACACTACCGCCCCATCATCCCCGCACACCCCGACACTACCGCCCCATCATCCCCGCACACCCCGACACTACCGCCCCATCATCCCCTCACACCCCGACACTACCGCCCCCATCATCACCACACACCGCGACACTACTGCCCCATCATCCCCGCACACCCCGACACTACCGCCCCCATCATCACCGCACACCGCAACACTACCGCTCCCGTCATCACCGCACACCCCGGCACTACCGCCCCCATCATCACCGCACACCCCGGCACTACCGCCCCCCATCATCACCGCACACCTCGGCTCTACCGCCCCCGTCATCCCCGCACACCCCGGCACTACCGCCCCCGTCATCCCCGCACACCCCGGCACTACCACCCCCATCATCACTGCACACACCCCGACACTACCACTCCCATCATCACCGCACACCCCTGCACTACCGCCCCCATCATCACCGCACACCCCGGCACTACCGCCCCCGTCATCCCCGCACACCCCGGCACTACCGCCCCCGTCATCCCTGCACACACCCCGACACTACCACTCCCATCATCACCGCACACCCCTGCACTACCGCCCCCATCATCACCGCACACCCCTGCACTACCGCCCCCATCATCACCGCACACCCCTGCACTACCGCCCCCATCATCACCGCACACCCCTGCACTACCGCCCCCATCATCACCGCACACCCCGGCACTACCGCCCCCATCATCACCGCACACCCCGGCACTACCACCCCCATCATCACCGCACACCCCGGCTCTACCGCTCCCATCATCACCGCACACCCCGGTACTACCGTCCCCATCACTACCGCCCCCATCATCACCGCACACCCCGGCTCTACCGCTCCCATCATTACCACACACCCTGGTACTACCGCTCCCATCATCACCGCACACCCCGACACTACCGCCCCCATCATCACCACACACCCCGGCACTACCGCTCCCTTCATAACCGCACACACGCAGGCATTACAGCTCCCATCATCATCGCACACACGCAGGCACTACCGCACCTATCATCGCCACACACATGCAGGCACTTTGCCCCCATCATCACCACACACACGCAGGCACTACCGTCCCCATCATCACCGCACACCCCGGCACTACCACTCCCATCATCACCGCACACCCCGGCACTAGCGCTCCCATCATCACCGCACACCCCGACACTACCGCCCCCATCATCACCACACACCCCGGCACTATCGCTCCCTTCATCACCGCACACCCGGCACTACCGCCCCATCATCACCGCACACATGCAGGCATTACAGCTCCCATCATCATCGCACACACGCAGGCACTACCGCACCTATCATGACCGCACACACACAGGCACTACCGCTCCTATCATCACCACACACACGCAGGCACTTTGCCCCCATCATCACCACACACACGCAGGCACTACCGTCCCCATCATCACCGCACACACATCGGCACTACTGCCCCCATCATCATTGCACACACGCAGGCACTACCGCCCCATTCATCATCACACACATGCAGGCACTGCCGCACCCATCATCACCGCACACACACAGGCACTACTGCACTTATCATCACTGCACACACGCAGGCACTAACGCTCCCATCATCACCACACACACGCAGGCACTACCGTCCCCATCATCACCACACACACGCAGGCACTACCGCTCCCATCATCACCACACACACACAGGCACTACCGTCCCCATCATCACTGCACACACGCAGGCACTATCGCTCCCATCATCACCGCACACACGCAGGCACTACCGCACCCATCATCACCGCACACACCCCAGCACTACCGCTCCCATCATCGTCGCACACACGCAGGCACTACCGCCCCATCATCATCGCGCACAGACAGGCACTACCGCTCCAATTATCACCGCACACATGCAGGCACTACCGCACCCATCATCACCGCACTCAGCGGCACTACCTGAGTGATGCCACCGCTGACAGCACGACTCACTTCAGTTGCTACGTGGAGCTGACAGAGAGCGGTCACGGTCTGTGGCCACTCTCTGTCAGCTTCCGATGTAGCAGTGCTGAAAACGTCGTGGAACCTCTGTGGATTACGTTGGACCTGGAGGGGTATTTGGGGATTTTAATAAAGTGGTGAAAGAGGGTGTTTTTTTGTCTTTTATTTCAAATAAAGGATTTTTTCAGGGGTATGTGTTTATTTACTTTCGCTTACAGGTTAATAATTGGGGGTGTCTCATAGATGCCTGCCATGGTTAACCTAGGACTTAGTGGCAGCTATGGGCTGCCATTAACTTCTTATTACCCCGATTGTCACCGCACCAGGGCAATTTGGGATGAGCCGGGTAGAGTCCCAGGACAGTCGCATCTAATGGATGCGGCAATTCTGGGCGGCTGCTGACTGATATTTTTAGGCTGGGGGCTCCCCATAACGTGGGGCTCCCCATCCTGAGAATACCAGCCTTCAGCCGTGTGGCTTTATCTTGGCTAGTATCAAAATTGGGGGGTGGGGACCACACGCTGTTTTTTTAAAAATTATTTACTTATTTATTGTACTGCACTACATAGACCCGCCCACCGGCGGCTGTGATTCGTTGCAGTGAGACAGCTGTCACTCAGCGTGGGGGCGCATCTGAATGCAACCAATCATAGGTGCCAGTGGGCGGAGAAAGTAGGGAATACGAGATGGAATAATGAGCGGCCGGCATTTTCAAAAGTAGGAGAAGGCGCCAGAGCAATGTGACAGCTGTGCAGCGCCGTGCCCGGTATCGGTGAGTATGAAAGAGAGGTTGAGAGGGACAGACCGACAGAGAGAGAGAGAGACCGACATCTACAGAGAGGGAGAGAGACCGACAGAGAGAGAGAGAGGCAAGAAATGAATTCACATCTCATCTGAGCATGCTCAAATTAAAAAAACGGATCCATCACTGGAATGCGTTTTTTTCCGGACGACGCCGGCGATGATCCGGCGCCCATAGGCTTCTATAACAACATGCCGGATGGTGCCGGATCCATCGTGGTCCGTTTTTTTGCCGGAGACAAAAAACGCTGCATGCTGCGTCCTTTCCGGCAGCCGGACCAAGAAATTTCGCTGGATTTGGCAGACGCCGCATGCAACACAAGGCCATCCGACACAATACGGCGTTAATACAAGTCATTGGGGAATAAAACGGATCCGGCGCCGGATCCGTTTTAATCGTTTTTTGATGGATTGTGTCTGACAGCAAAAATTGGATGTGTGAAAGCAGCCTTAATCCTGCTTTACACGAGACGACCGATCGTGCGATGCATCGTCGGGGTCACGGTTTTCGTGACGCACATCCGGCATCGTACACTGTCGTCTCGTGTGACACCTCCTAGCGATGCAGTATCGCTCACAAATCGTGAGTTGTGTACTTGTCGCTAGGTTTCATAAAATTATTTAATTAAAATGGCGCTGTCAGGCTTCCGGGATTTCCAGTTCTCTTTTGAAAGAGCTTGCCCTCGGTTAACATGGAGTTTGCTGTTCTGTTGCCCTACTTCCTGTCCAGCTGCTTAAAAGGCCGCCTCTAAGCTTAGTCCAGTGCCTGAGTATACTGCTTGCTGTGTGCTCCTGCTTTGCTGCTCTTGGTTCCTGATTGACATTTGGACCCTCCTGAAAAACAACCGACACCGACTCTGGACTTTACCCGGTCTCATCAAGCTGTGCCCGGACTCCGTCTGCCGTCTTTGGTCAGCACTTCTGCCCGGTTCCTTCCGGTTCGTAACCTTCTGGACTCTCATCCCGTGCGGACATTTTTGGACTTTACCTATTGCCCCTTGTGTCCCGGCTGCTGCGCATTTAGGCCTTCTGGGGTGATTGCCAGACAGTCCCTGTATAGGGGTTCGCTCTTGGTGGTCTCCCTGGGGGAGTCCGGTGCGTGGTCCCGGGAATTCCCTTTGCTCCGATCCTGGAAGGTATTTCTTGTGTTTATTGTTCTACTGTGTTTTGTTCCGTTTGTGTACCTATCGTTGGTTACATATTATAAACATCTCTGCACCAAGAACTCGTCTCTGGTTGTCATTGCCCTAACGCTATCGAAATCCTCAGTACATACAATAGTATTACATTATACTCAGGCCATAAAAGGATTTCGCTGGGGCAATGATTGAGACACGAGTAGATCAGCTTTTTTCCATGATTAACTCCTTGCAGCAGGAGATGGAGGCGGTGCAGAATAAACTTAGAGATGTGGAGGCACAGCTGGGCCATGATCACCAGGTACTGGGGCCGGCTATACAGGATTTGCAAGTCAGAGTGGAGGCTCAGGAAGCCGTCCCCACTACGTCCGTATCAACTGCCGGTATGCCTAGGTTACCCCCATTCCGTTTCAATGGTGATCGTAGTCAGTTCCGTGGATTTGTTAACCAGTGTATACTGTTTTTTGATGTACATGCTGATTATTACCGTTCTGACCGGTCAAAAGTGTTATGTATAATCATGTTGTTAACCTCACGAGCACTGGCTTGGGCTAATCCTATGATAGAGAATCGGGATATCCGTTTAAATCACCTGGATGACTTTCTGACCGCAATGGCGCAAATGTTTGATGATCCGAATCGCCGTGCTACCGCTGAATCGGCTCTCCTTTCCTTACGTCAGGGAAAGCGGTCTGTCGTTGAATACGCCACTGAGTTCAAAAGGTTAGTGGTAGACACCGACTGGGGAAACAATGCGTTATTGTCAGTTTTCAGAAAAGGTTTGTCCGGTACCATCAAGGACGAGTTAGCTCGTTCCGAATCTCCAGGGGATTTTGAACTGTTTCTCCAACACTGTGTGCGTATTGATACCCGCTTGACGGAACGTAGACAGGAAAAATGGGCAGCTGTAAACCGGGTAACCAACTTTGCGTTTCCTTCCAGAGAACCCGCTCTCAGGACGCCACGGGAGGCCGAGGACGTTCCTATGCAAGTGGACTCTCTGCAAAAGCGAGAGACCAACGAACGTCGTGAACACCGGCTTCGTGAGCGTTTGTGTTTCTATTGCGGTCAATCGGACCATTTCTTGATTGACTGCCCGAGACGTCCAAATCGCCCAAATAAGGTATTGGCAGCCATGGCAGAGTGTGACAACACGGACGCAGAGTCCGATATCTCTGAGGCAAGTGGACACCTGGATGCGGTATTTCCCTTGACTGTAATGTCAACATCACCTAAGGACTCAGAAGGGAAATACACCCATTGCTCGCTTCCCATTCAGATCCGGTGGGAGGGACAGTTAATACCTACATCTGCTATGATAGACTCCGGGGCAGGGGGTAATTTCATGGACTCTTCTTCTTTTGCCAGGAAACACGGTATCCGGACTCAACAAAGATCCTCACCGGTTACCATGGAGACGGTAGACGGATCTCCGTTGGTTTCTGGACCAGTTGATCGGGAAACAGTACCCCTAGAATGTGTGATGAAGCCAGGTCAGCAGGAGACCCTTGTTTTCATGTTGATTTCTTCTCCCCATTTTCCGATAATTTTAGGAATTCCGTGGCTACGGTCTACAAATCCAGTCATCGATTGGGAGACTAAGGAAATATCCTTCCACCGCAGAGTGGTCCGACCATTAGTCCAACTGTACCGGTTCCAGTAACACCGAATGCGGAGGGCACTGTACAGGTACCTGTTCTACCCCCAGTTTATCATGACTTCGCTGATATATGCGACAAAAGAAAAGCAGATCGGCTTCCCCCGCATAGACCGTATGATTTTCCCATAGACTTACTCCCAGGGGCAGAGATCCCGTTTGGTCATGTCTACCCGTTGGCGGCACCTGAGCTAGAAGCACTAAAGGAGTACATCGATGAAAGTCTAGCCAAGGGATTTATTCGCCCTTCTACCTCACCAGCAGGGGCACCCATCTTTTTCGTGAAAAAGAAAGAGGGGACTCTGAGACCTTGTATTGACTACCAGGAACTAAATAAGATAACCATCCGGAACCGGTATCCGTTACCGTTGATTCCTGAGCTATTGGAGAGAGTCCAACAGGCAAAGATATTCACTAAATTGGATCTCCGTGGGGCATATAATCTACTCCGCATACGTCCCGGAGATGAGTGGAAGACAGCGTTCAGATGTCGGTATGGACATTATGAGTACCTAGTGATGCCTTTTGGACTTTGTAACGCTCCTGCGGCTTTCCAACACCTAGTCAACGATATTTTTAGGGATATAATGGACCAATTCATGGTGATTTATCTGGATGATATCCTGATCTTTTCTGATTCCCTACAGGAACACCAGGAGCACGTCAAGACAGTACTTACCCGTCTGAGGGATAACCACCTGTACATTAAACTGGAGAAGTGCGAATTCCATTGCTCACAAATACAATTTTTAGGATATGTTATCTCTCCTCAGGGACTGAACATGGAGTCTGGCAAGATACAAGCAATTCTAGACTGGCCGGAACCGGGAAACATCAAAGAGGTACAACGCTTTGTCGGTTTTGCCAACTTTTACCGACGCTTTATCCGTAACTTTTCAGAGATCGTCCGTCCCATCACTCTGTTAACCAAGAAAGGACAGAAGTTTGTGTGGTCCGCCCAGGCCCAGGAAGCTTTCAATCGTCTCAAGGTTTGTTTTACCTCAGCGCCAATACTAGTACACCCGAATCCCGCACTCCCCTTTATTGTGGAAGTCGACGCTTCCGATTATGCATTAGGGGCTATCCTTTCCCAAAGGACTGGGGACAAGAGTCTCTTGCATCCGTGTGCTTTCTTTTCTCGCCGGTTGTCCCCTGCAGAAAGGAACTATGACATTGCGGACAAGGAATTGTTGGCGATTATTTCAGCTTTTAAGGAATGGAGACACCACTTACAGGGAGCTGCGCAGCAAGTGATAGTACTCACAGATCATCGTAACCTGGAATTTCTTAAGTCTGCCAGGTGCCTGTCTCCACGGCAAGCCCGTTGGAGCTTATTCCTTAACCAGTTCAATTTTATCGTTACATACCGTCCAGGTTCACGTAATGGGAAAGCCGATGCCTTGTCCCGAATCCACGCCATGGACTCCGTGCCTGGAACCCCGTCTCAGACCGTGTTATCAGATGCCAATTTCGTTGGAGTAATCCAGGACCGGGACTTGTGGAAGGACATCAAGCTGGCCTATGATGGTGACGTATTTCTTGCTGCCCCCCGAATGATGTGACTCTTGTTCTTCGGAATGGTGTGTGGTTGAGAGAGCGACGTATTTATGTCCCGGAGGCCGTAAGACTTCGGGTTCTCAAGTTGGTCCATGACTCCGTGTTGGCTGGTCATAGGGGGGTACAGAAGACGCAGGAATTTCTGAGCCGTTTTTTCTGGTGGCCTACCTGTTTAAAGGATGTAAAAGACTATGTCCACTCATGTGTGGTTTTGTGCCCGGTGCAAGGTCCCTCGTGTGGCTCCTACGGGACTCCTCCAACCGTTACCCGTTCCATCTCGCCCTTGGGGATCCATCTCAATGGATTTTATTGTGGAGTTGCCCGTCTCAGGCGGTCACAATACCATTTTAGTGGTGGTGGATCGGTTGACAAAAGCTGCTCACTTTATTCCGTGTACCGGTCTTCCCTCAGCCGCAGAGACAGTGGATTTGGTTATCCAGAACATATTCCGTTTGCATGGGGTACCAGATGAGATATTTTCTGACCGGGGCGTGCAGTTCACGTCTAAGTTCTGGAAGGGATTTTGTTCGGCACTCCAGATTGATGTCTGTTTATCTTCTGCATACCATCCTCAGACAAATGGGCAAACCGAACGGACTAATCAAACCCTGGAACAGTACCTTCGATGTTATGTCAGCCATCTGCAGGACGATTGGTTGAAGATGCTTCCTTTGGCGGAGTTCTCGTATAACAACACTCAGAGCAGCTCCACTAAGGTAACGCCCTTTTTCGCTAACTTGGGTTACCATCCCAATGTTTTGCCTAGGTCACCGGTTGCGGTTTTGGTGCCAGCGGTGGAGGACAGATTGACGGAGCTACGACAGAATCTGGAGGTTCTAAAGGACACTGTGGCTTCGGCTCAGGAGCGTTACAAGAGGTCGGCAGACACTCACCGGAAACAGGCACCCATGTATAAGGTAGGGGACTCGGTGTAGTTATCCACCAAAAACCTGAGATTGGGTGTTCCTTCGCAGAAGCTGGGACAGAAATTCATCGGTCCGTTTAAGATCACCGGGATCGTGAGCCCTGTGGCCTGTCGGCTGCGGTTGCCGCACCATTTAAAGGTAGACCCGGTCTTTCATGTTTCTCTCCTCAAACCCGTTTCCCCTAATACGTTTCATGGTCGTGTCGTGCCTCCTCCTCCGCCTGTGATGGTTGACGGCGAGGAGCAGTTCGTGGTTGAGGACATTATTGACTCCCGGCTCCATCGTCATCGGCTTCAGTATCTGGTACGTTGGCAGGGGTACTCCCCCCGAGGACGATTCCTGGGAACCGGTGGGTAACATTCGGGCGCCCCGGAAGATTGCTCAGTTTCATCGGCGGTACCCGGACAAGCCAGGCCCTGATCCGTCCTGAGGCCGTTTCTGGGGGGGGGGGGGGGGGGGTACTGTCAGGCTTCCGGGATTTCCAGTTCTCTTTTGAAAGAGCTTGCCCTCGGTTAACATGGAGTTTGCTGTTCTGTTGCCCTACTTCCTGTCCAGCTGCTTAAAAGGCCGCCTCTAAGCTTAGTCCAGTGCCTGAGTATACTGCTTGCTGTGTGCTCCTGCTTTGCTGCTCTTGGTTCCTGATTGACATTTGGACCCTCCTGAAAAACAACCGACACCGACTCTGGACTTGACCCGGTCTCATCAAGCTGTGCCCGGACTCCGTCTGCCGTCTTTGGTCAGCACTTCTGCCCGGTTCCTTCCGGTTCGTAACCTTCTGGACTCTCATCCCGTGCGGACATTTTTGGACTTTACCTATTGCCCCTTGTGTCCCGGCTGCTGCGCATTTAGGCCTTCTGGGGTGATTGCCAGACAGTCCCTGTATAGGGGTTCGCTCTTGGTGGTCTCCCTGGGGGAGTCCGGTGCGTGGTCCCGGGAATTCCCTTCGCTCCGATCCTGGAAGGTATTTCTTGTGTTTATTGTTCTACTGTGTTTTGTTCCGTTTGTGTACCTATCGTTGGTTACATATTATAAACATCTCTGCACCAAGAACTCGTCTCTGATTGTCATTGCCCTAACGCTATCGAAATCCTCAGTACATACAATAGTATTACAGGCGCCCGTTGTTCATCGTTTCCGTGGCATCACACGTTACTCTGTGTGACACCACGGGAATGATGAACACAGCTTACCTGCGTCCCGCGGCACCCGCCAGCTATGTGGAAGGAGGGAGGTGGGCGGGATGTTTACATCCCGCTCATCTCCGCCCCTCCGCTTCTATTGGCTGGCTGCCGCGTGACGTCGCGATGACGCCGAACGTCTCTCCCACTTCAGGAAGTGGACTTTCGTCGCTCACAGCGAGGTCGTCCGGAAGGTAAGTACGTGTGACTGGGGTTAAACGAGTTTGTGCGACACGGGCATCGATTTGCCCGTGACGCACAAACGACGGGGGCGGGTACGATCGATTGTGAAATCGCACGATCGGTCGTCTTGTGTAAAGCAGGCTTTAGTGCTGAGAGCGCGTATACAACCACTGATCACTATATATTGAGCAATAACTAAAACCTCATCGGGGCCATCCCTATGACTAAAAGCTGGACACTGTCATATTATATGTTTATAAGCAAAACAAGAATGCCGCGGAGACACCATCACATGTTTCTCAACGCTGGCAGGAAACTAGCCAGGTCTTTCACCGGGAAGGAACAACCACGAGAAGGGCAGTCTCCTGTCAAGGAAACCACCTATACCGAAACATGGTATCCATCCACAGACAGCTGTTTTGGGGTATTTGCCCCTCTTCAGTGTGGAGTAGGAAACTGGCTAGTGGGGGCAATGCCTAGTAGAAGACTACATAGGTAAGGCATTGCTCCCACTAGCCAGTTTCCTACTCCACACTGATGATGGGGCAAATACCTCGAAACAGCTGTCTGTGGATGGATACCATGTTTTGGTATAGGTGGTTTCCTTGACTGGAGACTGCCCTTCCCGTGGTTGTTCCTTCCCAGTGAAAGACCTGGCTAGTTTCCTGCCAGCCTTGAGAAACATGTGATGGTGTGTCTGCGTCATTCTTGTTTAAAGTTCGTAGACAAACATGAATAGGTTTACTTTTATCTAAGGGGCTAAAAAAAAGAGAAGTTTGTCCAAAAAAGTGGTGCACATTTTGCGCATCCCGTAGCGTTCTCATGATCTATGGCTCAGTGACGGCTTACTTTTTCTGTCTCAAGCTGAAGATTTTAATGGTACCGTTTTTGCGCACATATTACGCATTTTGCTCAAAATTTACGGCGACCAAAAAACATAATTTTGGCATTTTTTCGCCGCTATATAGTTTATCAATCAGATGAATTGGTTTCATATTTTGATAGATCAGGCCTTTCTGAACGCGGCGATACCAAATATGTTTATATATTTTTAATTTTTTAACCCTTTCATTGTCAATGGGGTGAAAGGAGCATGATTTGAACTTTTAGTTGTTTTTTTTTTTAATTTTTGAAAACTTTGTTTTTTACTTATTTTTATTTTACTAGTTCCCCTAGGGGGCTATAAGGATCAGCAGTATAATCACTTATTCATGTCTTCCGATCAGAGCAGCATCGGTCAGATCGGGAAAAATACTCATCTCCTGTATCCTGCAGTACTTGGCTGCTTGTTACAGGACCTAAGTCATGTGAGCTACAGGAGTCATCATATGACCCTATACTACGATCACAACCATCGGATCCACGTGATCAGGTCACGTGACTTCCGGTGGAGGCCTAGGAGTAAAGTTTTATGGTGATTGCGATTATACTGGGGCTGTCACAATTTGACAGTGCCATTTAAGAGGTTAACAGCCCCAGGCAGATCTCGGATCTGCTCGTATCTGCTAGGCACACATCTCAGCTGTACAAATCGGCTGAGATGTGCGCCTATCTCCGCCAGCTGCCGGCAGTAGCGGGAGGGAATTAACACTGACCGCTAGGACATAATTTTACTGCCCGCAGGGGTTAAAGTCTACGAGCTCCGAAACCAGTTTAGAATATCTAAACTTTGTTATTTACATAATTTTTCTAGTTTAGGAGTGAAATATAATGTGGGCACATTTTGTAATTGGGATAATATTCACTATTTTACTGCCTTCATACAAGAAATGGGTGGTAAATTGTGCGTCAGCGAGTGCACAGATCCGTACACCATGTGTGGCCCCTCTTCTTCCGTTAGAGACAAGAATACATCGAATCCTAATTCCATTGCCCTGTTCTTAATCAAGAAACTGGGAAGTTATTTATTTTTGCACTTTTATATTTTCCTCCTCTTATTCCGGGAGCAATTACGCTTTTATTTTTCCGCTCGCATTGCCATATGAAGGATTGTGTTTTATTATAAAGATCATTTGCTACTTTTATCGGTCGGTTTTACTACTTACATAGCACATTTCATGTTGAATTTTTTTTCCTACTCAAATGATATCTCACCTCCCTTATCTCCATTAATTTTACATATTGGCTCATCTCCTTCCCATTCAGGGCCTTATAATATCGGATCCTCTCAGTGGAGATCTTCTATAGAAGAGAATTCTCCTGATTGCCCCGTGAAGGATAGATATGGACAGGGACAAGATGGCGGAGAGGATATTACACCTCACCCTAGAGATCCTCTTCCGGCTTACTGGAGAGGTGAGAGATTCTGATGACGTCACATTACATCATTCTTATCTATGGGAATAACAGATGGACAGAACTGGAGAGGTGAGGACTCTGGAAATGTCTGGAGTGAGATTTATTACTGTGTCTCTCCATAACCAGGATTACACAGTAGTGAAGAAGACCTCTAGTGAGCGCTGTCAGGCCCCTGTGTCTGAGGGATGGGGAAGACCCCCAAGCCCAATCATGGGGCCTCCACCTCACCCCCCGATACATAAGGACATCAATGACCAGAAGATCCTAGAACTCACCTACAAGATGATTGAGCTGCTGACTGGAGAGGTGACACTGCTGGGAATGCTGGGACATTATACAGTAACGCTATGAAGGGATCGGGGGAGACGGTATCATTGTATGTGTCAGGTTCCTATAAGGTGTCAGGACGTCACCGTCTATTTCTCCATGGAGGAGTGGGAGTATTTAGAAGGACACAAAGATCTGTACAAGAACGTCATGATGGAGGTTCCCCAGCCCCTCACATCACCAGGTAATAGACAGGACTAAATACACACGGCCTATAATTATCTGTATGTAAGGAATAAATTCAGTCCCTGTATGTGTCTCCTCCAGTTCTATCCAGTAAGAGGACAACACCAGAGAGATGTCCCCGTCCTCTCCTCCCACAGGACTGTAAACAAGAAGACCCCGATGTTCCTCAGGATGTGTTTCCTCCAGCTCTATCCAGTAAGAGATATCTACTCATGTACTTTCTGCACTAATTTTGTGTTTACATTTTTAGACTTTCTGCTCTGGGTTTTTTCAGCTGTATTTTCTTTGCTTCTGCTTCTTCTGCTGTTTGCTTCTAGTGCCTTCTCTATGTTGTTATGAAGGCAGCTAAAAGACCTGCAGAGGGTTCATGAATACCCTGTTTCCCTGAAAATACGACCTACACCGAAAATAAGACCTAGCACGATTTCATGGGATTTTTGGAGAATGCTTGAAATATAAGCCCTACTCCAAAAATAAGCCCTAGTTACAGTCAGGGCCAACGTTGGGAGGAGTCAAATTGCGCAATTTCACTGGAACCCCACTCTCTTAGTGATCCCATCAGTTGTATTCTATGGTTGATTGTTTAAGGACCTTTGATGATTTCAGAGTCATGTGACATGATGTAACCAAAGGTCTCTTAATTGCAGGAGTCTAAAAGAACTGAACAAAAGACAGGCTGGCATGCAGGACTGGCATTAGAGGAAAGGGAGGGCAAACTGGACTATTTCATAGGGCCCCCATTCTCCTAAGGGCCCCAGTGTTTATATGCCGATTTTAGGACTGCTTAAGGACCTTTTTGACAACATGTCATGTGACCAAAGAGCTCTTAATTACAGAAGTCTAAAGCTGAAAAGGCGACAGGCTGGCGTCTGTGTGTGTTCACACCAGTTTGAACCAGCTTTGCCAAAATAGGCAGAGCATGACCAGAAGAAGGGTGTGATGCCACGGCTTCTTTAATTCATAACAAACTGTGGCATTCGCTATGCCAGAAATCTTACTCTAGTCCCTGACATCATTTTTCAGTGTCTATCTCTGGTCTTGATGAATTGGAGCCCTAATGGTTATCTGCACAGCCCCCAAGACCCAGCTACCTGCTTTTACGTCGAACCACAGGCTTGGGCAGGCTAGCAAGAGTTATTCTCCAGACATACTGGTGGTTGTTGTGTATTATTGCTGTCAGCTGTTGTGGTGTTAACCCTTTTTGTCTTTTTGTTGCTGCCTTCCTGCTCTTGCTTTTCTCCTTAGTCTCTCTCTGTTTGTTTCTGTGAGTTTGCAATGTGTCCCATCTGTCTTAATCTATGTTTCCATCATATTCCTGCCCCTTCCTTCCCCAGGGATATAACAGATTTGATCTGGTCAGGGGAGTAGTAAGGCATGGGACACCGCCATCTCCAGTGGTAATCCAGAGGTTAGGAATAGCTTAAGGTCTCCTAGCGTGAGGGACAGTATAGGAGCCCCCTGTCCCTGATTATCCTGGTCACATTGTGATAATCAATCAGATTATTTACTGTAGCACATTCTAGAACTGGTGCTAGGAATGGGAGAGCCGAATTAACGAAGATGTAACTCTTAGATGTTGAAATTGGAAAACAGATTCAGAATACATTTTTTTCCTCATTTTAATTTCTGATGTTATGGTTTAAAAAAATAAATGTACTTTCAAGATAATATCATTAAAAATAATAACTGTTTATTTTTAGCAGATGACTGTATTGGGGGTTCAGATGGAAATCTAATATCTTCAGAATTTATAACAGATGATGACAGTATCACACATAATACATATGAAGAGCATGCTGCTGTCCCAGATATACCTCCAGTCCTTCCTAGGAAATCTCTATCATCTGATCTTTTCAAACAAGTCCAAAATTCTGATTTATCACAGAATTGTCAGCAAAATAAAAGTTACAGAAGTGATATGGAACATGAAACCGGTCCTACAAGGGAGAAACCGTTTTCATTCCCAGAATGTGAGAAATGTTTTGCTCGAAAATCAAACCTTATTTATCATCAAAAATATCACACAGGGGAGAAGCCATTTTCATGTTCAGAGTGTGGGAAATGTTTTATTCAGAAATCAGAACTTGTTAGGCATCAGAAAAATCACACAGGGGAGAAACCATTTTCATGTTCAGAATGTGGTAAATGTTTTAATTGGAAATCATACCTTGTTGAGCATCAAAGATCTCACACAGGGGAGAAGCCATTTTCATGTACAGAATGTGGGAAATGTTTTACTAGGAAATCATCTCTTTTTGACCATGAAAAGGTTCACACAGGAGATAAACCATTTTTATGTTCTGAATGTGGGAAATGTTTTTCTCAGAAATCAGATCTTGTTAAACATGTGAAGAGGCTGCACAGGAAATAAACCTTTTTCATGTTGTGAATAATTGAAATGTTTAACTGGTAAATCAATTCTTGTCGACTATGAGAAAACCCACACAGTAGAGGAGCCATTTTTGTATTCAGAATTTTGCAGATATTTTTATCAATAATCAGGTCCTGTTGTGAGATGAGTCACATAGGAGAAATCATCATGATGTACCGTGATTCAATGGGTTTTATCCAAAAATCAATTGCTCCACTAAGAATTGGTCAGGGAAAGCACCATTTTCTTTCTTTTTAAACTTACTGTATTATTATGACCATAAGCCGCACCTAGGTTTTAGTGGAGGAAAATAGGGAAAAATATTGTAGTAAAAAATGTAGTCATTACGCACTTATGGGGGAAAATGTGCTGCTAACACTGTTATGGGGGCAATATCCCCCAATTCTGTATTAGTGTCCCCCATCCTGGGCCCCTTTGAGTTATATATGTCGATCATTCTGGTGTATATGTCGTTCTTCCTGGTAAATATGTTCCCTATATTTGTCCTATCCTGGTGTATATGGCTCGCATCCTGGGCTCATCCTGGTATATACAGTATGATCCCTATCCTGGTATATATGGCTCTCATCCTGGTATATATGGCAATCATCATGGTATATATGGCCTTCATGCTGGGATCATCCTGGTGTATATGATCCCCATCCTGGGCCCATTCTGGAATATATCTTTTATCCTCGTATATATGTTCCCCATCTTGGTATTTACAGGTTAAAATGAGCCCCCTTACTTCTTGGAATGCAGGTTGCACCAATGATGTGTCTGCTTCTGCCGTCATCCTGGTATATATATCCCTCATCACGCTGCAGACCTAAAAAAAAATGATTATACTCATCATCCCTCTGCTCCCCCAGTGTGCGGTCTCGTCTTTGACGGCAAGTGAATTCAGTGTGGAAGCGGCGCATCGCATGACGTCACTGTCATGCACCTGCAGTTACACGCATACATCAGCTCCCGAAATATTCACTGCTCCCCATACCTGGGATTATGGACTTGGGGAGTAGTGAATATTCATTCTCTAATAGCAGACACGCGTGATCACCCAGCTGCAGCATTAAGTTGGCGGCTGGGTGATCATGTGTGCATGCTATTAAAGAGGATGAATATTCACTGCTCTCCACACACAATTCTACCCACCCCTCGATGCCGGCTTCAGTGCTCAGAGGTAGACGCGATTATGGGAGTGAGGAGCAGTGAATTTTGAAGAGTGAGTATTGAAGTATATCACATTGTATATAATTGCATTTCAAAACTTGTTGTTTTGTTAATAAATACTTGTAAATATATATTCTTCATGCCTGGCTTTCTGTTGTTTAGATGTGATGATTTTGCCTCAGAACCTCTGGAGTTGAGGCAGAGCTGTAGACATTTGACACAAAAATAGTGGGGGGAGAATTGAATCACACTGAATCATAAGCCTGCTCTACATGTTGCAATTAGTTGTACAATCGCATTTGCGATGTGACATGCCCAGGTTGCATACGGGATCTTATGAGATTGCACGTAGGTCGTTCATTTGCTGTCACACGTGCGTTAGTAGTCTATGTTAAATTGATCAATTTTGTGTGCGATCCTTTAGATCATGTGTTCTGTGACGTATGCATTGGGCACCCTTTTTTTTTTTTTATTTATTGACTTGCCAAGCGTGTGTAATGTGTAGGGATGCGTTTTTACTATGTCATCTGCCATTCAGCTCTGCTACATGGCCGCTGACAGCAGACACAGACACCAATGTAGCAGAGCTGAATGGCAGATGACAGCAGACACAGACAGAGCCGCACGATCATAATGAACTCGGGTGAACTTCACCCGACTTCATGGTCATGCTGTGGCTCTGTCTGTGTCGCGTCCTGATTAGCGGTCACCTGTGAAGGACTCACCGGTGACCGCTAAACTCCTGAGTAACTGAATTGAGCAGCCCTCTCTCATATACTCACCGATCCCCGATCACCGGCGCTGCACGGCATTCACACTGCTCCGGCGGCTTTTACTGTTTTGAAAAAGCCGGCCGCCCGTTAAACAATCTCGTATTCCCTGCTTTCCCCGCCCACCGGCGCCAATGATTGGTTACAGTGAGACACGCCCCCACGCTGAGTGACAGGTGTCACACTGCACCCAATCACAGCAGCCGGTGGGCGTGTCTATACTGTGTAGTGAAATAAATAATTAAATAATTTAAAAAAACGGCGTGCGGTCCCCCCCCAATTTTAAAACCAGCCAGATAAAGCCATACGGCTGAAGGCTGGTATTCTCAGGATGGGGAGCTCCACGTTATGGGGAGCCCCCCAGCCTAACAATATCAGCCAACAGCCGCCCAGAATTGCCGCATACATTATATGCGACAGTTCTGGGACTGTACCCGGCTCTTCCCGATTTGCCCTGGTGCGTTGGCAAATCGGGGTAATAAGGAGTTATTGGCAGCCCATAGCTGCCAATAAGTCCTAGATTAATCATGTCAGGCGTCTATGAGACACCCTCCATGATTAATCTGTAAATTACAGTAAATAAATACACACACCCGAAAAAATCCTTTATTAGAAATAAAAAACACAAACATATACCCTGGTTAACCACTTTAATCAGCCCAAAAAAGCCCTCCATGTCCGGCGGAATCCAGGATGCTCCAGCGTCGCATCCAGCGCTGCTGCATGGAGGTGACCGGAGCTGCAGCACACACCGCCGCTCCTGTCACCTCCACACAGCAACTGAAGACAGCCGCGCCATCAGCTGAGCTGTCACTGAGGTTACCCGCTGTCACTGGATACAGCGGTGGCCGCGGGTAACCTCAGTGACAGCTCAGCTGATCGCGCTACTCACCGCCGCTCCTCTCACCTCCACGCAGCAACTGAGGTGAGTATCGCGATCAGCTGAGCTGTCACTGAGGTTACCCGCAGCCACCGCTGTATCCAGTGACAGCGGGTAACCTCAGTGACAGCTCAGCTGATCGCGCGGCTGTCTTCAGTTGCTGTGTGGAGGTGACAGGAGCGGCTGTGTCTGCTGCAGCTCCGGTCACCTCCATGCAGCAGCGCTGGAAGCGACGCTGGACCATCCTGGATTCCGCCGGACATGGAGGGCTTTTTTGGGCTGATTAAAGTGGTTAACCAGGGTATATGTTTGTGTTTTTTATTTCTAATAAAGGATTTTTTCGGGTGTGTGTGTTTATTTACTGTAATTTACAGATTAATCATGGAATGTTTCTCGGGGAGACGCCTGACATGATTAATCTAGGACTTATTGGCAGCTATGGGCTGCCATTAACTCCTTTATTACCCCGATTTGCCAACGCACCAGGGCAAATCGGGAAGAGCCGGGTACAGTCCCAGAACTGTTGCATATAATGTATGCGGCAATTCTGGGCGGCTGTTGGCTGATATTGTTAGTCTGGGGGGCTCCCCATAACGTGGAGCTCCCCATCCTGAGAATACCAGCCTTCAGCCGTCTGGCTTTATCTGGCTGGTTTTAAAATTGGGGGGGACCGCACGCCGTTTTTTTTAATTATTTAACTATTTATTACACTACACAGTGTAGACACGCCCACCGGCTGCTGTGATTGGGTGCAGTGTGATACCTGTCACTCAGCGTGGGGCCGTGTCTCACTGTAACCAATCATAGGCGCCGGTGGGCGGGGAAAGCAGGGAATACGAGATTGTTTAATGGGCGGCCGGCTTTTTCAAAACAGTAAAAGCCGCCGGAGCAGTGTGAGCGCCGTGCAGCGCCGGGGATCGGGGATCGGTGAGTATATGAGAGAGGGGGATAGACTGACATGGACAGAGAGTGAGGGACAGAGATAGTGACCGACTGACCGAGATTAGTGAATGACAGACATTGTGAGGCGCTTCAGAACGCAGCTTTTCAGCTGCTCTCTGAAGCGGACCTTTTTTAAGCTGCGGTGCAGAGCGCACACCTGCGCACATAGCCTCAGACACCAAAATCGTATGAGGGATGTCACACGTTACAATTGACTAGGTTCGTGCAACAAAACGCTCAATTCTAGACAAAGATACGATGTGTTTGCGATCAACGGTTTTGCGTTCAATCTTGATCGCACGTAGATGTCACACGCAGACACCTCACAAACTATGCCGGATGTGCGTCACTTACAACTTGACCCCAACGACGGATTGTAAGATATATTGAAGCGTGTGTAGCGGGCTTTAGTGTCACGCTAGGTACAGGGAAGTACCAAGCGCACGGAAGAAGGGAGTGGAAAGGAAACCCTGTGTCTAGGAAGATGATGACCCCTGACTAAACCTACTGCTGGTCCCTGGGGTTCCTCATCACCCGAAATAGGTTCCGACCCTAGGTATCCCTAATGTTGGGCCCTAAATAGGGAACAGATGGGATGCGCTCTTTATCAACGCCACTAAACAACTATAGAAGACAAGGGGGACGGGACATGAGGAAATGCATGATCTACTTATCATTAATGTGTCAGGAAGGAATTCAGCAGAGCTTTCAGCAACAACACCACAGAGGAGAACAAGCCACCTGCTTGCAACCTCGGTTCGAAGGAACTGAAAATATCACCAGCACAATCCAAAGGAAGGAATGGAAATTTAAACACCAAGGGAATACTGATAATCAACAGGTGGGTGGAAGTCGAGCTCCTGCTGGGTCCAAAAGGGAGACAGATTAATCCAGCAGGAATGCATTCTGTACGGACACTGTGACCATTGATGGCAAGAAACCACATGACTGTTTGTCACCCGTGACACCTAGATATGTGGAAGTTATTAAGACACTCCGGTCCCAATTCATCAAAGATTTATGCCAAAAAAATTGTCATACAAACTTTGAAAAGTCTCACATACTTGGCTTAACTCAGTCAGTGAAGAGCAAGTAACATGTATGATACCTATGCTGGGGTTTTCGGAATTAATGGGGTTCTGTCACTAAGTGTTTAAGTCATAATTAAACGTCAGAATAATATAAAGACAGGGACTCTGATTCCAATGATGTGTCACTTACTGGGCTGCTTTCTGTAGTTTTGATAAAACACTATATTACCGCTAGGGAATTATCACTAGAGAACTAGTAAACCTGCTGCCATGTATTCTCTTTCTCCATAAGCTCTGTATGACCCCACCCCACCCCTGATTGGCAGCTTTCTGTCAAAGCCCATTGTACACAGCTGCCAATCAGTGGTGTGGGTGGGGTTATACACGAGCATTTCGAGAACTGGTAGATCTTAAGCAGCTAAAACTGATTTTTATCAAAACTTCAGCAAGCAGCCAAGTAAGTGACACATCACTGGAATCAGGGTCTCTGCTTATACAGGTCGATTGGATACACATTACAAGTAGCTTTGTTCTTCTTAATCTATGAATCACATCCTGAAGCCATACACTATGAATTTTATATATTTAATCTGAAAAGTAGGCAGTGTTTACCTCAGGGGTGGGGAACATCAGGCCCGCGGGAAGTATGCGTCTCGCCATGACTTTCTGCGACCCCCGGGCAGATTGCGGGGGGGCAGCAGTGTTCAAGCCGCCACTGCAGTCTTGCAGGCCACTGGCCCTTTAAATCCCCACATGCGCATACATACAAGTGGGTTCTCCCGTTGTCAGTGCCAGATTGCTCACGACTAACTATGTGGGCGGGTTTAGTGGTATGCGATTCCATCCCACTTCATAACTTCCAGCGGTCTGTGCCCACCCTCTGCCCTCCGGATGTGTGCCCACTCTCCGCTGCCTGCTCTTTGGTGCTGTGAGTCCGGCGCTGCTGTGTGTCCATCGCCCACCCTCTGCTGCTGTGTGCCCTGTCCAGTGCTTTGTGGCCTGCCCCTCTAGTTCTGTGTACCACGCCCCCTCAGAGTTGCGTGCAACCCTCAGTGCTCTGTGCCCCCCAATGCTGAGTATCCCCCCCAGGTTTGTGTGCCCCCCCATTGATGTCAGGGCTCTGCAAGTGCTTTGTGCAGCCCCCCAGTGATGTCTGTGCCCCCCCTCCCGGGATGTCTGTGCCTCCCTTCAGTGATGACTGTGCTCCGCCCAGTGATGTCTGTGCCTCCCCCCAGTGATGTCTGTGCCTCCCCCCAGTGATGTCAGTGCCTCCCCCCAGTGATGTCAGTGCCTCCCTTCCAGTGATGTCTGTGCCTCCCCCCCATTGATGTCTGTGCCTCCCCCCAGTGATGTCTGTGCCTCTCCCCAGTGATGTCTGTACCTCCCCCCAGTGATGTCTGTGCCTCCCCCCTAGTGATGTCTGTGCCTCCCCCCCAGTGATGTCTGTGCCTCCCCCCCCAGTGATGTCTGTGCCTCCCCCCAGTGATGTCTGTGCTCCACACAGTGATGTATGTGCTCGACACAGTGATGTCTGTGCTCGACACAGTGATGTCTGTGCCCCCCCCCAGTGATGTATGTGCCCCCCCAGTGATGTCTGTGCCTCCCCCCCAGTGATGTCTGTGCCTCCCCCCCAGTGATGTCTGTGCCTCCCCCCCCTAGTGATGTCTGTGCCTGCTCCACTCTGTGATGTCTGTGCTCCACTCTGTGATGTCTGTGCTCCACTCTGTGATGTCTGTGCTCGACACAGTGATGTCTGTGCCTCCCCCCTAGTGATGTCTGTGCCTCCCCTCCAGTGATGTCTGTGCCTCCCCCCCCAGTGATGTCTGTGCCTCCCCCCCAGTGATGTCTGTGCCCTTCCCAGTGATTTCAAATATATAGGTGTATGGCACTCCTGGGGTTATGATTGGGGCTCAGAAAGGGTCCAACTCTGTATTCATATAGAAAGAAGACTCCGGCACTCAATATTGTAGTGAAAGAAAGATGATTCCTTTAATTGGTATATTGTATAATATCAATATCATTGATGTTTCGGTCTATATGACCTTCCTCATGTATACACTGTCAGACGTGCTGGACACAAAGAAAACAGATAATCAGCTGTGAAATACTGTGCACAGCAGGTGAGGGATATGTGATGAGAAAGAGGCACAATGGTAAATACATTATGTTAAAAAGTATAAGCACACGGGCCAGGAGGAGAGGGACCAGGGGGAGGACCCGGTAATCCAGTCCCAGGCTTCCTCTCCTGGAAGAGGCCTGAAAGATACCAGCAGCACTACAGAGTACAGGCATCGCAATACAAATGTTACAGCTTCAGAGCCACTCAATGAGCATACTATGAGACAGCTTATGTCTGAAATAATGTCCACATTTAAAAAAGATATGCAAAGTATGCTTAGATCTATGCAAAGGGACATTAATGCCATAGGAGAACGCACGTCTCACATAGAAGATAAGATGGCGGAGCTAACAACGGCGCACAATGAGGTGGTGGATTCAGTTGTGTCTATAGATGAAGAGGTAGACGCACTAAAGCTCAAAATAGCGGATATGGAGTACAGATCACGCCGCCACAACGTCAGACTGAGAGGTATTCCAGAGACGGTTAAAATAGATACTCTCAAAGAATTTCTCACTGATTATTTCTCATGCCTGATGCCGGACTCTACGCAGATTGATCTGGTTCTGGACAGAGCCCACAGGCTTCCTAAGCCTAAGCATCTCCCAGCCTCAATACCCAGAGATGTAATAGTTAGAATACATTTCTTCCACATCAAAGAAAAAGTGATGGAGGCAGCTCGAAAACCGCCATCTCTGCCTGATCGTTTTAAAGATATATCCATATATGTAGACTTATCGGCATTCACTTTAACACGCAAAAAGGCATTTTCATCATGCACAGGGATACTAAGGGAACACAACATCCCATACAAATAGGGTTTCCCAGTAAAGCTCATAATAAATAAAAGATGGGCACAAGCATGTGGCAAGCAGCCCGGAACAAGCCTTACGACTCTGCAAGAAGTGGGCTCTACCCTCTACAGCCAGGGAAGGCCTGGAAAGAAACCCACTACCACGACAAATCGCGGAGGATTGGTCCAAAGCATGAATTCTGCATGTAGAGAAAGTGTTTAAGCCGCCAGGAACAGAGATTGAAAAACCGGAATTGAACTCTGCTAATTGATCCTTTACAGAAGAGTTCTTTGGGATTTGCCATTTGGATAAACAGACTGAGAAGAGTAAGGCTCCTCTTTGGGAAGAAGAAGAAGCCGGGGGTCACTTATGGCATGGACCCCATACAATATCGGGACTTGGACATGGACCCTTTTCCTGGATTTCTTGGAGATCTTGGTTTTCTGTTTTTTCTCCTTTTTTTTTTCTTTTCTCTACACTGAGAATTTACCTGAATTTTTTCCTAAATTTTTTCTTTTTTTATTCTCTTTGTTTTATTTTTCTGTTTCTCTTTTGAACAGGCATTTTTCTTTTTCCTGGTCTACTCCTGGGGAATATGTCAGAGCCCAGGCCAAATTTTGTTTGATAGGCCTAAGTTTGGCTCCTGATACACGATATGGAAAGCCCATAAGGGCACCCTATGTTTTTGCTCTTGAGAGCAAGGTTATTTGTGCAACAGTTAAGGCCACTTTACATGCTGCGATATCGGTACCGTGGTAGCGTGGGTACCTGGCCCCATCGGTTGTGCGACACGGGCAAATCGCTGCCCATGGCGCACAACATCGCCCGGACCCGTCACACTACTTACCTGCCCTGCGACGTCGCTGTGACCGGCGAACCGCCTCCTTTCTAAGGGGGCGGTCCATGCGGCGTCACTAAGCGGCCGCCTAATCAAAGCGGAGGGGCGGAGATGAGCGGGACGTAACATCGCACCCACCTCCTTCCTTCCGGATTGCGGGCGGCGGCAGGTAAGGTGAGGTTCTTCGTTCCTGCGGCGTCACACGGAGCGATGTGTGCTGCCGCAGGAGCGACGAACTACATCGTACACGCTGCAGCAGCGATATTTAAGAAGGGACCCCCATGTCACCGATGAGCGATTTTGAACGTTTTTGCGACGATTCAAGATTGCTCATAGATGTCACACGCAACAACATCGCTAATGCGGCCGGATGTGCGTCACAAATTGCGTGACCCCAACGATATTGCATTAGTGATGTCGTAGCATGTAAAGCGGCCTTTACTTGTGTTTGTTTTTTTTTTATTTATAGCTGAAGAAACTTCCAGTCGGAATTGCGGGAAAGAAAGAGGGGGGTATGAAGCGACGTGGTCATACGATGGACGTGGGCATCAGTAATGTAGATGAGTATGAAATTCAGAGAGTGTAACAGTGTGCCCCATCAGTTCCCATAAGAGAAAAGGGACAAAATATACACAGCAGAAACATTTAGCAAACAAGACAAAACATTTAGATGGGATTAAATTCATATCTATTAACGCCAAAGGTCTAAATTCCCCATACAAGAGGTCAACATTATGGAAAGAAGCATTGAAGAACAATGCAGACATATTGTGTGTACAGGAGACTCACTTAAACAGTGGAGATACGAGTAGATTAAAACATAAAAGATTCCCGCATGTGCTACTGGCACCAGCTGATCGGAAGAAAGGAGGGGTGGCAATTGCAATAAGGGATTCGGTTGCTTTTTCTCAAACAAACCAAATTATAGATCCTCATGGACGATATATTATATTACAATGTTTAATTAATATCCCATACACGCTGGTAACCGTATATGCCCCTAATAAAGGACAATATACACACATTAGGAAAACAATAGTAAAAGCCAACAAAGTTAAAAAGGGCCCTCTAATAGTAGGGGATTTCAATGTAGCACTGTGGCCAAACATGGATTCCACATCTAGATAAAAAAAAACTTAACCCTAGCCCACTTACAAACTGTTTCACACACATGAATTATATGACGTTTGCATACTAAAGAACCCATCCACAAGAGATTACACGTTTCTTTCACACCCTCACAATAGCTACACAAGAATTGATTTCTTTCTAGTTGATAAAACAGTAATTCCATGAGTGTTAGCCGCAAAAATAGGAAATATCACTTGGAGTGACCACGCTCCCATCACGCTGGAAATAGAGGAGAAGCATGAAATAGATAAATCTCCAATATGGTGGCTCAATACTTATTTCTTGAACCACCCTACTTACGCACCACAAACGCAGCAAACCATCCAAGATTATTTTGCACAAAATGACCATAGAGAAGTATCGGACACAACCCTATGGTGTGCACTCAAGGTGGTCATGAGAGGGCATTTTATAAAACAGGCCTCACATTACAAAAAAACTACGCAAATGGCAGTAACTGATATCCAAACTAAGCTGGGGAATTTACATAGATTGCATAAACAATCCTACTCACCCACTAGAGCAGCAGAGATCTCAGATCTACATAAACAGCTACATGAGCTTAATCTACACACATACGAGCATGCCCTCAAAAAACTCAAAATGAAGTATTATTGGCAAGGAAATAAATCGGGAGAATTGTTGGCTAAACAGGTGAAAGTACGTGCAGCAAAATCCCGTATCCCATACTTAACTGGCCCCAACAAGGAAAAAATAATGGACCCTCAGCAAATTGCAAACGAATTCACTAAATATTACGAAACCCTATACAACTCAAAAGGAGACAAACGGACCCACCAACCAAATGACGCAGAAATAATGACATTCTTAGAATCAGTAAATCTACTAAAACTATCAATTACACAGAAGGAAACGCTATCCCAGGCACGCACAACATTGGAAATTCATAGAGCTATAGATACCCTGAAATTACACAAGGTCCCGGGACCAGATGGCATTCCAAATGACTACTATAAAAACTCAGTCTCACCATACTTGGTAAGTGTTCAATGAGGCCACCAAGAACAGCTCCTTTCCTGTAGATATGCTGAATGCTCATATTATTACCCTGCCCAAACCTGGAAAGGACCCAGACACTCCAGCAAATTTTCGGCCAATCTCGTTATTAAATACGTACGTCAAATTATATGCTAAAGCATTGTCTCTAAGGCTCCTGCACATCCTCCCTGAGCTAATTCACTGGGACCAAGTTAGATTTGTCAAAAAAAGACAGACCAGTGACGGAACCCAACGCCTTATTGACCTGATCGCTGAGGTGGAGGTTATCTTTGGACGCGGAGAAGGCGTTTGACAGAATCCACTGGGGATTCATGGAAAGGACGCTTCAAGGCTTTGGTTTTGAGGGATCGATCCTATCATCCATCATGGCACTATACTCTAAGCCCTCGGCCCAGGTATATTCAAATGGGTATTTGTCCTCAGGATTTAATATAACAAATGGAATGAGGCAGGGGTTCCCTCTCTCCCCCCTGATATTCGTTCTATTGATGGAACCATTTACACAGGCCATAAGGAAGGAGAGAGACATCTCCGGGATCAGTGTGGGAGCCTTGGAGAGCAAGATAGGCCTATTTGCAGATGACGTCATACTATGTGTCACGAACCCTGAGGTCTCCCTACCTCATATATTTAGAATAATTACTCAATTTGGGCAAGTTAGCTACTATAAAATTAATCTGAGTAAATGCTTAATCCTTGATATGGGTAGCTCACAGGCCACAAAACAGAAACTAATGGAATAGTATCCACTGACTTGGAAGGCAGACAAAATCCCATACCTAGGGATTCAATTAACTTATCCGATCAAAAACCTGGGAAAAATAAACTATGCAAATCTATTGCAAAATATAAATAAGGAAATACAAGCATACCCCAAGGCAATGTTATTCTGGTTAGGCCGGATATCAGTAGTAAAAATGATGTTATTACCCCAAATCCTATATTACTTTCGCAACCTACCTATTCAAATACCCCTGCACACCCTCAATAAGCTCCAGTCAGCTCTAATGAGTTTCATATGGAATCGACAAAAAGCGAGAGTATCAGCAAAATT
Source organism: Anomaloglossus baeobatrachus (assembly GCF_048569485.1). Classification (NCBI taxonomy): domain Eukaryota; kingdom Metazoa; phylum Chordata; class Amphibia; order Anura; family Aromobatidae; genus Anomaloglossus; species Anomaloglossus baeobatrachus. The sequence goes on along the minus strand of NW_027441813.1, from coordinate 311,958 downwards.
CCTGTTCATGTCAATAAGGTCAGGGGGGCTAGGATGCCCGTGTGTACGTGCATACTACCGAGCTACTATGCTAGATCAACTGAGATACTGGTGGGATGGGAACTCCCCAAAAGCCTGGATAAAATTGGAAGCACCACTGGTGGGACATTCCTCTATGGCCTCATATATGTGGTATCTCCGTTTAGCCAAAAAAGAGCAATCACCAGGTTACCCCACAATATGAGCGGGAGCAAACATTTGGTTATCACAGAAGGTGGGGCAGAGACTACTCCCACAAGAACACATAAGCTCCCGATAACCATTATTGGTAAAATGATCCAAAATATGAATCTGGGGGAGTGGATTTCAAAAGGGATAACCAAGGTAGGAGACATCATGAGTAACTTGGAGCTTAGACCGTTTGGTGACATTGTTAGCACATTTGGGGTAAATAAGAGGGACTTTTACAAATACCTCCAAATTAGACACTTATTGTCAAATGTGAAAACAAAACAACAGGAGTTGGTATCATCATATGAAAATTTCTTTGAGGTTAACAAAGACACAAAGGGGGGGATATCAAGGGCGTATGAAGCCCTGAATGACACACTAAACCCGCACTCCTTACCATATGTGAAGAAATGGGAAAAAGATTTGCAAACTCAATTCCTGGAAGAACAATGGGAGTATTCGTTTCAAATACACAAAACAATGTCCCATTGTATCAACCATTTAGAGATATCAATGAAACTCCTATATAGGTGGTATTACACGCCAGTAAGGCTAAAGAAAATATATCCTCGGAGCTCAGATAAATGTTGGAGGTGTAACAACCAGCCGGGTTCATTGCTTCACATCTGGTGGGAGTGTGGGATGATACAACCAGTTTGGACAGAAACACAACAGTGCTTAAGTTCAATACTGGGATATAATATGGAGCTGGGCACGAAAAAGCTCTGCTGTCTATAGGCCTGGAAGATATGGATTACAATGATGTAATAATAACCGTACAATTTCTGACAGTGGAAAGAGTGTGCATTGCGAGTAAATGGAAAACACCACATGTTCCGACTGCTCAAGAAATAAGGGCCAAGATGCAACACAATTGTAGCATGGAGCGGATGATAGCAATTAAAAATAATAGAGGGTTCAAGTTCGAAGTAACATGGGGGAAGTGGCTAGATTACTCCTATTCCAGGTGAGAATAGGAGAAGGGGAACGCTGTTGCTCACGTCCATCTGGTGCTGAAGTGGCGGTATAATCATTGGGGTTTGATATTATATGTTGACAGATCGATTGTTAGCAACGAATTACTGGGAATGGATAATCTTTACTATTAAGGATAACCGACTGGACAAAATAACTCATAACATGTATGTTCAATTTTTGTTAAAAATCAATAAAATTTTGGGGGCGTGGCCAGCAGGCAGTATGAGCGGTCGCATTTGAGAGCAGCTCCGCAGTCCAATGCTGATATACCCTATTAATCCTGCTGAAATTGGTGCCTAAATACACCTCCGGATTACCTTTGGTGTGGTGATCATTCTGACCGGCAATATGAGTAGAGGTCGCAGTGCTGCGGCGGCTGAGAAGCTGAAGAAATTTGCCCGAGACTCCCAGCAAGATGGCGCCGGCAAACAGGCAGAGCAGGAAGCCAGTGAGGTGGAGGAGGAGGAGGACATGGCAGCCGGATCCAAGGAATCGCAGGAGCTGACCTTACAGCAAGTCACTACGCAATTACTTGCAGCGATCCAGGATTCAAAAGTGTCGCTGACGGGTAAAATTGAGGAGGTTAAGATCGATGTGGGTCTCCTCAGGCTGGATCTGCAAAATCTGAGAGAGCGGGTAAAGGAGACGGAGCAGCAGATCTCCACGCTGGAGGACGACGCAAGAGCAACGCCGGGCAGATTATCCTCTTTGGATAGCGCGGCAAACAACTGGGCGCAGAGGGCTGATGATCTGGAAAAACGCCTGCGTCACAACAATTTAAGAATCCTAGGGATGCCGGAGAGATCAGAAGGGAGCGACCCATGTAAGTTCATGGAAACATGGCTCTCCGAAACTTTCCCTGATGCGACGCTGTCAGCGGCCTTCGCCATAGAAAGAGCCCACCGGGTGCTGGCTAGACCTCCTCCCCCAGGAGCACAGCCCAGACCCCTCCTGGCCCGACTGTTGAGCAGCAGGGATAGAGACGCGATCCTTGGTGCGGCGAGACGCAAGGGCCCGATCTTACACAACAACGCTTCCATATTGATCTTCCCCGACTTCTCTGCGTCCCTTCAGAAAACAAGGGCATCTTTCATCCAAGTGAAAAAATGCCTTAGAGAACACCAAATTGCCTACTCCATGATCTTCCCAGCTCGTCTCAGAGTGGTTCATCAAGAGCCCTCCCTTTTCTTTACCTCTCCTGCGGAGGCGGATGATTGGATCAACACATTGAAGAGGAAGCGCTGATGCGTTACAGTTATGGGCGATGTCCGGAGGGTCGTTGTTGTGCTGGCGTCGCGGTTTTGACCCACTTATTTCTTCTTCTTCGGAGTGAGGTCGGTAATGCGATTCTAATTCCTGGGACGTCGTGTCTGAAATCGCTGTTGCGATCGCTTTTTTATCCTCCTACGCAGGTATTCGGCGTCCCTTGTCTTTGAAGGCGCGAAATATTTTTGTTTTCTTCTCCTCTTCTGTCATGTGAGTGGAGCGGGGCCCGGGATCGCTGTTGCGTCTGCTCCCTGATCTCCTGGTTCCAGTTTGCTGAGAAGCTGATGATCTTATCAGGATGCGCTGATGCGCTTGCGGCCCTCCGGAAGCCTGTGAGCTACTGGGTGCGATCATTATTGGCTTTCCATTGAGCCGGTTTCCTGGTCGGCCCCCTCGGGTCTGGGTGACTGGAGGTTGCGTCTTTGGATGTAACGTGGCCTGCAGTCACTGCGATCATTGCTAAGTCCAGTTTGAGCTCCAGATTACTCGGTCGCAGGTGCGTCGCTGGTGGGACCGGACCGAGGTGAAATCAGGCGGGACTTGGGCCAGACCGCTGTTGCGGCACCAAGAACACTTTCAAGCGAACTCGTGCCATCCTGTATCTTTTGATCCAAAATGGGACTTTATTTTAGGTTCGCAACATTTGGCAACGCACTTAAGTTCATAATGCTGAATTTTGTTTTTTAGAGATGTATTGAGTTTTTAAGGCTACCATGCATCATAGTATCTTATAATCTAAGGTTACCTGCAACTATTCCTCTCATTTATTCACACTTCCATTTCTTCTCTCCCCATCCCCTCTTTTTGCTTAATCCCTCATCCCCCCTCCCCCCCTTGTCCCCTTATCCTCCTTCTACTCTTTAAGTCTCCCTCTTGCTCCTCTCTCCAGTTTCTCCCTTCACCCTTCCTCCCTCCTCCTCTCTCCCCCACAGTTTCCTCCCATGTTTGCTCTCCGCTACCTCTTTTCCTTTTCACATTTCTATATTCTCCCTTTCCCCTCCCCCCCTTCCTTTTTTTTTCCTCTCTCTTTCTCTCCTTCCCTTGCCCTCTTTCTCTTTCACTTCTTTTCTTCTTCTCCCTTCTTCTCTCCCTTATTTCTATACCCCTCTATTCTTGGTCTCCTTTATTTATGCATGATTAAAGGCTATGTTGCAGGGTAATTCAAATTATTGGACTGCAGGAGAAGCTTAAGTCCTTGTTTGAGGACACCCCCGTACCAAGTACAACATCTAGCCACGTTGGTTCACCCTAGTCGTTGCTAGGGACAATCTCTCCTGGTCGCACTACTGGACCAGTTCTTATCGGCTGAGTGAGTGCAGCCGATTGTTTGTATTTAAGGGTACGTTCACCCAAGTTCTAGGTGCAAGTGTAGGTTAAGTTTTTGGCATTTTCCATTCAATTTAGCAAGTGGTATCTTTCAATGGCTTTAAGCTTGATGACATGGAATGTCAGGGGACTGGGTACATCCAGGAAAAGGGCAGCAGTATTCGCACATATCAAAAGATCCAAAGCTCAGATTGTATGTTTACAAGAGACCCATTTATTGTTGGAGACCACTAGAGTGCTTCAGAAGCCTTGGGATCAATGGTCAGCTCATTCTGTTCATTCCTCAGAATTCTAGAGGAGTATCAGTACTAATCCACAAAACACTGCGGTGGGACCAGGGTAAGATTATAAAGGATAATGATGGGAGGTATGTGTTCATCCAGGCTCATATCGATGGGGTAATGATAGTGATCCTAGCCATATACATCCCCCCTGCGATGGGAATCTCGATTCTGTATGAGGCGGCTAAGTTTGCCTCACAATTCCCACAAGCTTTGGTGCTCTGCATGGGGGACTTTAATTTGATTAATAACCCAGGACTGGGTAGATTCAACACCCGACAGGTCCCGATCTCTCCTACGATACAAACTAGACTGAGTGCATTCCTACAGGAGGTAGGATGGTGTGACATGTGGCGGTTTTATAACCCAGTACTGAGAGAATATACATGTTATACTCCCGGCAAAAATTCTTTATCTCGAATTGATTACATCTGTGGAAACGAAAGAGTCTGTGCCCATATACAATCAGTATGTCACTTGCCCAGATCAGTATCAGATCACTCCCCGGTATTTGTAGGCATTAAATGGGAAGGATGTAAGTCTCGTAAACTGTCACGGAAGATTAACCCTTGGTGGCTTTCACTCTTTGGAACCAATGATAGGATTCCTGATCAGCTCAGGGCATACACTGAGACGAACTCCGTGGAAGAGAATCTCTCGGCCTATTGGGATGCACTTAAGGCGTATTTGAGGGGATGCTGTCACTCCTCTATCTCCTATCTCAAGAAACAGGCGGCCAGAGAGGAGGAGGAATTGGCCACTCAAAATAGAGCGTTCGAACATAGATTCACCTCGGACCCTTCTGAGGAAAACAGATCTCAGTGGCTACAGGCTGGGAGGAAATATCTTTTGTACTTGCAAGATAAGGCTAAGAGACATGTCTTCTTCACGAACCAGAGATATTTTGAGCAAGGGAACCAATCTAGTAGTTTACTAGCGTTCTTGGTGCACCAATCCAATAGTTCACCTGCGGTCCTTAAGATTAGAGACCCTAGCGGCGAATCAGTCACTTCCGTCAATGGTATTCTGGAGGTGTTCTTGGACTTCTACAGGAACCTATATGAATCCAGGCTGACCGTGTCAAGGGAGGAGATCGCTGATTATTTACGGGATCTGTAGTTTCCCAGATTAACTTCGGCCCAGAGATCGGCCTTGGATGAGCCAATTAGTATGGAGGAGATGGTGGAGGCGATGGGGGCCCTTAATAGGGGTAGGGCGTCCGGGCCAGACGGACTCCCGATTGAAATATTTAACAAATATCAGGGGGAGCTGGTTCCAGCCCTGCTGGAGACGGTTGAGGCTTCGTTCCGCAGGGGACCGTTGCCTGACTCTTTCTATGAGGCAACCATCGTTCTACTATTGAAAGCAGATAAGGACCCATTGGATTGTGGCTCGTACAGACCGATCTCTTTGTTGAACTCTGACTATAAAATTCATACTAAAATACTAGCAACTAGACTCAACAAAGTGATCTCCTCCATAATACATGAGGATCAGTCTGGATTCATTCCGGGTAGGAGTACCTCGGATAACCTGAGGAGGACGCAGGTAGTCTTACAGATGGGCACCAAGTTAGAGGAGGATTGGGCTTTGGTCTCACTGGATGCGGCCAAGGCCTTTGACTCTATAGAGTGGCCATACCTGCTGGAGGTGCTGCGGGCATTTGGTTTCGGCAACGAATTCATTAGATGGATTGAGATTATATATAAAGCTCCATCTGCTAACATTCAAGTGGGTGGCGGGGTGGCGGAAACTTTTCCTTTGGGGAGGGGAACCAGACAGGGATGTCCCCTATCCCCTCTCCTGTTCGCCCTGGCCATGGAGCCGCTGGCGGTGCGCATTCGGGCGGACCCAATTTACCGAGGAGTGAGGCACTGTAAGGGAGATGAACGTTTGTCTCTGTATGCAGATGACTTGTTACTGTTTGCATCTGATCCGGATTCCTCCATTCCTAGAGCCGTGGAACTAATTGATCGATTCGGGGAGTTCTCGGGTCTGTCGATAAACTGGTCAAAGTCATACCTCCTCTTTCTGTCTCGGGACAGAGAGGTAATGGCGAACACCCACATATGTAGGGTTCCAGTAGTGGATCATTTTAAATACCTTGGGATTATACTGGCGGGAAGCCCTTCGGAGATGATAGCAAGAAATATTGCCCCCCTGTTATCACACCTCGGGGAGAAATTTAATAGCTGGAGCCAGCTTCCGCTCTCAGTGGCGGGAAGGATTAACCTCCTTAAAATGATAGTGCAACCACAGTGTCTTTATATTACCCAGCATGTATTTGTACAGATTCCCCGCTCTTTCTTTCGGTCCCTGGAATCCTTAATGATCACCTTTGTCTGGGGCGCCTCCAGATCGAAGGTCCAATTGGCCAAATTACAGAGACCCAAAGACATGGGGGGTATGGCCCTTCCTGATCTTTATATATATTACCTGGCCGGACAATTGAAATATCTGGGTCAATGGACACTTCCTGGGGTAAGGGGTTCTCCGGAGGGACTCTTGGCAGAGTTCACGGGTGTGGATCTCCTATGGCCACTGTTGACAGATCACAAGAAAGCCCCTGAGGGCCGTGTCCTCCCGATACACAAACTAGGGGCCAGGATCTGGAAAGAGGCTAAAGCCATATTCGGATTTCAATTGAGACCCCCTTATGGGATAACCTGGACCTTCCACACTTTTGTGGGTTGCCGGGGTTTGGTGAATGGAGGAATCGCGGAATAATCTCCCTGGGTTCAATTGTCCGGGATGGTGAACTCCGCTCCTTTGCACAACTGCGTACGGAATTCGATCTGCCGGAATCCCATGGGTTTCAGTATCTCCAGATCAGGCACGCCTTTCGGGCTCAGTTCTCTGGTCGTGGGGTTAGATTCTCTTCCTTTCCAGTCATTGGAATTATTAGATCACAGGGCCCTGGCGGTCTTATTTCCAAACTATACTCCTCACTTATTCGGGCCAAAGCCATGAACAGTCCTCTTTCTGTCCGGGAGAGGTGGAGTGCCAGGATCTCTGAAATTGATGATGTAGTGTGGGATGACATTGTCGAATCCCACACGTTGGTTTCTCCCGCAATTAATAATAGACTGATTCAATTATATATAATACACCAGAGTTATATCACTCCACAGAGACTGAAAAAGATGAATAATTTGGTGGGGGTGGGTTGTCCGAGATGCGGGAGAGACGGTGCTGATTTCTGGCACATGATATGGGACTGCCGGGTCATTCTCTCCTATTGGAGCGAGGTTGTAACGACTCTTTCCACCATACTTCAAAAAGCGGTTGCTATGAGCCCAATCCTGTGTTTATTCGGGGTGGTAGATGTACATTCCTGGTCCCAAGATGAGAATCTATTAATAAAAAAGGTCCTGTTTTTGGCCCGGAAGGGCATTATACTAAATTGGATGAGCACTCATTCCCCAACTAGAGCCTCTTGGATTGCATTGGTAAATGCTATAATTCCGTTAGAACAATTTGTATATAAGACGAGAGGTTCTTTACATAAATTTGACAAAATATGGGGTAGATGGTTGGGATCGCTCTTGACCGGAGGATCACCTGGTTCCCTGACCGATAACCTACAGTCATTATTGTCGTAGTAATAATCGATATTGCTCCAGTGATGGGAAAGGAGAAACATGTAATCCATGAAACCCCGTATCAGTGATATGACGAGGTCCCTGAAACCTGGGTTGTACATTCCTTGTCAATATGGGCTTTTGGCCCCAGGATGGATATGACTCGCGAGCTGACACCTTTGAAATGTTTACTGTATTAAGGCCATCCTGAAAGTAATAGATGTTGACTTGATTGTTGATGCTTTATTACTCTGACTATTAACCAATTTACATGTATCTTTACTGTACAAATTGCTGAATTATCCTTTACTGTAATGATTTACTTAACCTTCAATAAAACGAGTTTAAAAAAAAAAACAAAAAACAATAAAATTTATGGTTCAAAAAAAAAGTATAAGCCAACCATGAATAATCAGGAGTCACTGGAGGGAAAACATCTGACCAGGTGGAGAAAGTGAATACTGCACGCCAGCGGATAGCGGTGTCGCTGTGGTGAATGGCGTGACTGAGCTGTGATAGGGCGGGCTTTTTAAACCTCCAAGTGAGCTGTGATAGGTGCTGCGGGACCGGAAATGACGCGGATCCCGCTCTTGCTCCTGTATGTAAACCAGCAATACTGGTGTGACGTCACATCCTGTGATGCGGTTGGCGGTACTGTTGTGGTTGGCAATGGATGGCAATGTCTGATAACATGGAGAGCACAAGTGCGCATGCCTGAAATAATAGGCTGATATGAGCGTGATCTGATCTGTGAGAAAGGAAAGAAAAGGAGACCTAGAAACTAAAGAAGCCTGTTAGAAGAATCTGTAAGAAAATGAAGGGGAAAAAAAGAGGGGGGGGAGGAATAATAAGGGGAAAATAAGAAAAATATAAAATAAAAAATAATAAAAAAATAAAAATAAGAAAAGAGGTATGGGGGAGAGAAAAATAATAAATTATGGTAAAAAAATGGGAGAGAGAAAGAAACAGTGCAAGAGTGGTACCGATCCTGTGAGAATGTGAGAGCATCGTCCAAAGCACGTTATGACCGGTGCTGTAGGAGAAGGAAAAGGAGAGTTAGACACATATTAATTCAGCAGAAACCACTAATATCGAACTCTAAGACCCCGGGGTTCTAAGGTTTGGAATGTAAAAATCCAAAAGGCCTCTCTGTTCTTCAAAAGAGAGACCCTACTACCACCTCTTCTGTGTTTTGGGATTTGTTCAATAACTTGGTAACGCAACTGTGAGAATCTATGGGCCTTTTGATGAAAATGGAATGGCAAAGGCAGAGATCATTTTTCCCAGCGGATGGTAGACTTATGCTGCGAAATCCTGTCCCTAACCTGTTGTGGGGTTTCCCCAATATATAATAAAGTACAGGGACATTTGATGGCATAAACCACAAATGATCACTTGCACGTAAAGTCACCCTTAATAGGGTAGCCATGTGGATGATATACTTTATCACCCTCTAGCACATTGCTGCATTGTAAGCAGCCCAAACAAGGACATGTTCCTGACCTAGGTGTTAGGAGATGGCTTTGAATCTTTCCTGGTGAGCCCGAACCTATGTCTGCTCGTACCAATTTATTTTGTAGATTACTAGGACATCTGAAACAAGGGAGAAAAGGATTCCGAAATTCTGGAATGTTAGGATAACGCTCTTCCAAAACCTTCCAATGTTTCCGTATAATTTTGTGTAACTTATAGGCATAAGGGTGGTATGTCTGTACCAGTGGTATACGTTTACCCGGGTCAGTAATACCAGATCTCCTTTCAGACTGATCACCATGGTCAAGAATATGATTGGGGCATTCACGAGTCGTGAAACGGACTTGCATCTCTTTCAGTCTCTGTTGTTTAGTAACCGGGTCAGAGACAATCCTGTTGACCCTCATGTACTGGGATTTGGGTATAGCACATTTGGTGGCAGTAGGATGGCAACAAGAAAAATGTAAGAAATTGTTCCTATCAGTCTGTTTGATGTAAAGATCAGTAGATAGCACGCCAGTAGCACATTTACAGATCATTGTATCCAAGAAGTTAAGCTGTGTTAGGTCTGAGTGTATAACAAAAGATAACTCAGGCCAAATGCTACTGAGATGATTGTGGAATTCTGTGAGGGTTTCCTGTGTCACGAGTCACTCTAAAGGCCGCTTTCCACGCTACGACATCACTAAAGCGATGTCGTTGGGGTCACGGAATTTGTGACGCACATCCGGCCGCTTTAGCGATGTCGTTGCGTGTGACACCTATGAGCGATTTTAAATCGTCGTAAAAACATGCAAAATCGCTAACCTGTGACATGCCCCCCTATTCCCAATTATCGTTGCTGCTGCAGGTACGATGTTGTTCGTCGTTCCTGTGGCAGCACACATCGCTACGTGTGACACCGCAGGAACGAGGAACCTCACCTTACCTGCGGCCGCCCGCAATGAGGAAGGAAGGAGGTGGGCGGGATGTTATGGCCGCTCATCTCCGCCCCTCTGCTTTGATTTGGTGGCCGCTTAGTGACGTTGCTGTGACGCCGAATGAACCGCCCCCTTAGAATGTCACAGCGACGTCGCTAGGTAGGTAAGTAGTGTGACGGGTCCGCGTGATTTTGTGCACCACGGGCAGCGATTTGCCCGTGACGCACAAACGATGGGGGCGGGTACGCACGCTAGCAATCTCGCTAACAAGATCGCAGCGTGTAAAGCGGCCTTAAGAGCAGTATTCACTTTCTCCACCTGGTCTGATCTCTCATAATCCCTCACCTGCTCTGCACAGCATTTCACAGCTGATCTGTCTTCTTTGCGTTCAGCATGTTTGACAGTGTATACATGAGGAAGGTCATATAGACCGACACGTCGATGATATTGATATTATACACTATACCAATTAAAAGGATCATCTTTTTTTCACTACAATATTGAGTGCCGGATTCTTCTTTCTATGCCCTTCCCAGAGATGTCTGTGCCCCCCCAGTGATGCCTGTGCCCCAGCCCCTCTTGTGATGTTTGTGCCCAAGCCTCTCTTGTGATGTCTGTTCCCCAGCTCCTCTTGTGATGTCTGTGCCCCCAGCCCCTCCTGTAATGTGCATGCCACCAGTGTCTCCTGTGACTTACACATCACATTGGAGATGCTGGGGGCATGTACATCACAGGAGACTCTGGGGGCATGCACTTCACAGGAGATGATGGGGGCATATATATCACAGAAAGGGCTGGGGGCATATACATCACAGGAGGGGCTGCTGGCATTTACATGTCCCAAGCCCCATGTGTAATGTATGTGCCCCCAGTGTCTCCTGTGATGTATATACACCAGTCCCAGCGTCTCCTGTGTTCTGTATATACAGCAGTCCCAGCATCACCTATGTGATGTATATGCCCCCAGCCCCTCCAGTGATGTATGTGCTTCCAGTGTCTCCTATAATGTATATACAACAGTCCCAGCGTCTCCTATGTGATATATGTGCCTCCGGCATCTCCTGTGATGTATATAAAGCGTCTGTTATATGCTGTATATGATTTACCAATCTTATTATCACAAAGAGTTGGTTGTGCTCCAGACCGAGACAAACCTGAAAAAGCAGCTGTGAGAGAAGAAACATGATTAGTATCACCGAACATCACAGCCACACCACAGAAAAGCAGCTCCGGCTGCCACAGTAGGGGTGAGTTAATTACCGCATTTTTCAGATTATAAGGCGCACTTTTCCTCCCAAAATGTGGGAGGATAATGAGGGGGGCCTCTTAAAATCCAAAAGTAGTTTACCAGGGGGTGGTGAAGAGGAGTCAAAGGAGGCAGGGGTAATGCTATGTGGTGTGCTCACGCTGGTCTGTGCGGTGCTGTTCTGTACATCGGGTGGCGCAGCTCAGCTTTGCTCTGTGCGGGACTGGTGATGTGGCGCTATTCTGTGCAGGGCTGCTCTGCTCTGTCCTGCTTTGCTCGGCATGCGACTGCTCTGTTCGGCGGGCGGTAATTTTGAAGATGTCGGCGGTGAGGGCTTCAAATACTGGCGCCTAGAGTCTACGCGTGCGCAGATTAAGCTCTCAGCTCAAGCTCTCATCTGCGCACGCGCCTGTAACTCACTGCCTCTCACGCAGAACAGGGCCGAGCTGCGTCACCAGGCCAACACAGCACAGCAGAACCGAGCGGCAACACCAGGCCTGCACAGCAGTGCCGAGTAGCATCACCAGCCCCGCACAGCAGAGCCACATCACCAGGCCTGCACAGCAGAGCCGCGTCAGCAGGCCCGCACAGCAGAGCCACGTCAGCAGGCCCGCACAGCACAGCCACGTCACCAGGCCCGCACAGCAGAGCCATGTCACCAGGCCCGCACAGCAGAGCCATGTCACCAGGCCCGCAATGCAGAGCCACGTCACCAGGCCCGCACAGCAGAGCCACATTACCAGGCCCGCACAGCAGAGCCGCGTCACCAGGCCCGCAATGCAGAGCTGAGCCGCATCACCAGGCCTGCACAGCAGAGCTGAGCCACGTCACCAGACCCGCACACCAGAGCTGAGCCACGTCACCAGGCCCGCACACCAGAGCCACGTCACCAGGCCCGCACAGCAGAGTCGAGCAGCGTCACCAGGCCCGCACAGCAGAGCCGCATTACCAGGCCTGCACAGCAGAGCCGTGTCACCAGGCCCGCACAGCAGAGCCGCGTCACCAGGCCTGCAATGCAGAGCTGAGCTGCATCACCAGGCTCACACAGCAGAGCTGAGCCATGTCACCAGGCCCGCACAGCAGAGCCGCGTCACCAGGCTCGCACAGCAGAGCCGCGTCACCAGGCCCGCACACCAGAGCCATGTCACCAGGCCCGCACAGAGCAGTGCCCGCAGTGAGTATCTGGACCCCCTCTGTACCACTGGCAGCATTGCAGAGCTCCAGTACTGCCCCTGCCTCCTGTGACCCCCGCTCTGCTGCTGGCCCCTCTCCCTGATACGACACCACCGGATTATAATGCAAACCTCTTTTTTTTTTCTACCTTTTTTTCTCCAAATTTGGGGTGCGTCTTATAAAACAAAAAATACGGTAATTGTTTGAATAAATAAAGCAGGGTCATTTTCATATTGATAATTTTGTGCGGCCCCTGAAGGTTGGAAGAAATTTCCAAATGGCCCCAGCAGAAAAAAGGTTCCTCCCTGATCTACAGCCTCCATTACCTCACTTTGTGAGCCCCTGACAGAATCCAAGACCATGGCTCCCAATGGCGCAGTTATGAACTCTTTTAGGAGAGTCCCTTTGAGGGGTCCTGTCACCCCCCTGTCCTGGGTCTGGGCTCTTCTCCCTTCCCCCGGTCTGCTGAACTTTCTTGTGCTCCACATTGGGCTTTGCCAGTATCCAGCGTGCTCCATGTGTGCAGCTTCCGAGGCCTATATAAAACCGATCAAGACATAACCTGTGCCTTGGTAGTAAGACTGTTATTATGTGCACAGCGACTGTCTGTGGCCTCCAGGACGTCTCCTGCTGCGGCTTCTTCTGCTCCTCATCCCCGATCTTCCCAGACCTCTGCTACATGAGCCCCGGACAACAGTTATAGATGCAATTAAAACTGGGAACACATCAGACATCGTACACACACGCCTCCGCTCCGTACACACACGCCTCCGCTCCGTACACACACGCCTCCGCTCCGTACACACACGCCTCCGCTCCGTACACACACGCCTCCGCTCCGTACACCTCGTACACACATGGCTCCGCTCCGTACACCTCCTACACACACGGCTCCGCTCCGTACACCTCCTACACACACGGCTCCGCTCCGTACACCTCCTACACACACGGCTCCGCTCCGTACACACACGGCTCCGCTCCGTACACCTCGTACACACACGGCTCCGCTCCGTACACCTCGTACACACACGCCTCCGCTCCGTACACACACGGCTCCGCTCCGTACACCTCGTACACACACGGCTCCGCTCCGTACACCTCGTACACACACGGCTCCGCTCCGTACACCTCGTACACACGCGGCTCCGCTCCGTACACCTTGTACACACACGGCCCCGCTCCGTACACACACGGCTCCGCTCCGTACACCTTGTACACACACGCCTCCGCTCCGTACACCTCGTACACACACGGCTCCGCTCCGTACACCTCGTACACACACGCCTCCGCTCCGTACACCTCCTACACACACGGCTCCGCTCCGTACACCTCGTACACACACGGCTCCGCTCCGTACACCTCGTACACACACGCCTCCGCTCCGTACACACACGGCTCCGCTCCGTACACCTCGTACACACACGGCTCCGCTCCGTACACCTCGTACACACACGGCTCCGCTCCGTACACCTCGTACACACGCGGCTCCGCTCCGTACACCTTGTACACACACGGCCCCGCTCCGTACACACACGGCTCCGCTCCGTACACCTTGTACACACACGCCTCTGCTCCGTACACCTCGTACACACACGGCTCCGCTCCGTACACCTCGTACACACACGCCTCCGCTCCGTACACACACGGCTCCGCTCCGTACACCTCGTACACACACGGCTCCGCTCCGTACACCTCGTACACACACGGCTCCGCTCCGTACACCTCGTACACACGCGGCTCCGCTCCGTACACCTTGTACACACACGGCCCCGCTCCGTACACACACGGCTCCGCTCCGTACACCTTGTACACACACGCCTCCGCTCCGTACACCTCGTACACACACGGCTCCGCTCCGTACACCTCCTACACACACGGCTCCGCTCCGTACACCTCCTACACACACGGCTCCGCTCCGTACACACACGGCTCTGCTCCGTACACCTCGTACACACACGGCTCCGCTCCGTACACCTCGTACACACACGCCTCCGCTCCGTACACACACGGCTCCGCTCCGTACACCTCGTACACACACGGCTCCGCTCCGTACACCTCGTACACACACGGCTCCGCTCCGTACACCTCGTACACACGCGGCTCCGCTCCGTACACCTTGTACACACACGGCCCCGCTCCGTACACACACGGCTCCGCTCCGTACACCTTGTACACACACGCCTCCGCTCCGTACACCTCGCACACACACGGCTCCGCTCCGTACACCTCGTACACACACGCCTCCGCTCCGTACACCTCGTACACACACGCCTCCGCTCCGTACACCTCGTACACACACGCCTCCGCTCCGTACACCTCCTACACACACGGCTCCGCTCCGTACACCTCCTACACACACGGCTCCGCTCCGTACACCTCCTACACACACGGCTCCGCTCCGTACACCTCCTACACACACGGCTCCGTTCCGTACACACACGGCTCCGCTCCGTACACCTCGTACACACACGGCTCCGCTCCGTACACCTCGTACACACACGCCTCCGCTCCGTACACACACGGCTCCGCTCCGTACACCTCGTACACACGCGGCTCCGCTCCGTACACCTCGTACACACGCGGCTCCGCTCCGTACACCTCGTACACACGCGGCTCCGCTCCGTA
Organism: Anomaloglossus baeobatrachus; assembly: GCF_048569485.1. Lineage (NCBI taxonomy): Eukaryota > Metazoa > Chordata > Amphibia > Anura > Aromobatidae > Anomaloglossus > Anomaloglossus baeobatrachus. The sequence continues at coordinate 296,879 of NW_027441813.1, read as the reverse complement.
CACCTCGTACACACGCGGCTCCGCTCCGTACACCTCGTACACACGCGGCTCCGCTCCGTACACCTCGTACACACGCGGCTCCGCTCCGTACACCTCGTACACACACGGCTCCGCTCCGTACACCTCGTACACACGCGGCTCCGCTCCGTACACCTTGTACACACACGGCCCCGCTCCGTACACACACGGCTCCGCTCCGTACACCTTGTACACACACGCCTCCGCTCCGTACACCTCGCACACACACGGCTCCGCTCCGTACACCTCGTACACACACGCCTCCGCTCCGTACACCTCGTACACACACGCCTCCGCTCTGTACACCTCGTACACACACGCCTCCGCTCTGTACACCTCGTACACACACGCCTCCGCTCCGTACACCTCCTACACACACGCCTCCGCTCCGTACACCTCGTCGTACACACGCGGCTCCGCTTCGTACACCTCGTACACACGCGGCTCCGCTCCGTACACCTAGTACACACGCGGCTCCGCTCCGTACACCTCGTACACACGCGGCTCCGCTCCGTACACCTCGTACACACGCGGCTCCGCTCCGTACACCTCGTACACACGCGGCTCCGCTCCGTACACCTCGTACACACGCGGCTGCGCTCCGTACACCTCGTACACTCATGGCTCCGCTCCGTACACCTCGTACACACACGGCTCCGCTCTGTACACCTCGTACACACACGGCTCCGTCCCATACACCTCGTACACACACGGCTCTGCTCCGTACACCTCGTACACACACGGCTCTGCTCCGTACACCTCATACACACACGGCTCCGTCCCATACACCTCGTACACACACGGCTCCGCTCCGTACACCTCGTACACACACGGCTCTGCTCCATACACCTCGTACACACACGGCTCCGCTCCGTACACCTCGTACACACGCGGCTCTGCTCCGTACACCTCGTACACACACGGCTCCGCTCCGTACACCTCGTACACACACGGCTCTGCTACATCCACACTGTAAACCCCTCCTGACCCCACACATAAACTTCCCCTCATCCAGCACCATGACAACCAGCACAGCAGAGTCCTGCATACACTGAGGAGCTGATCATGTGACCCCTGACTCCTCCCCTCCATGTGACATCATCACAGGTCCTGTAAGCACAGAGCAGCCATATATCTAGTGTGCGGCTCTGCAGGTGGAGGTAGGTGCAGGTTATTATATATCTAGTGTGCGGCTCTGCAGGTGGAGGTAGGTGCAGGGTATTATATATCTAGTGTGCGGCTCTGCAGGTGGAGGTAGGTGCAGGGTATTATATATCTAGTGTGCGGCTCTGCAGGTGGAGGTAGGTGCAGGGTATTATATATCTAGTGTGCGGCTCTGCAGGAGGAGGTAGGTGCAGGGTATTATATATCTAGTGTGCGGCTCTGCAGGTGGAGGTAGGTGCAGGGTATTATATATCTAGTGTGCGGCTCTGCAGGTGGAGGTAGGTGCAGGGTATTATATATCTAGTGTGCGGCTCTGCAGGTGGAGGTAGGTGCAGGTTATTATATATCTAGTGTGCGGCTCTGCAGGTGGAGGTAGGTGCAGGGTATTATATATCTAGTGTGCGGCTCTGCAGGTGGAGGTAGGTGCAGGGTATTATATATCTAGTGTGCGGCTCTGCAGGTGGAGGTAGGTGCAGGGTATTATATATCTAGTGTGCGGCTCTGCAGGTGGAGGTAGGTGCAGGTTATTATATATCTAGTGTGCGGCTCTGCAGGAGGAGGTAGGTGCAGGGTATTATATATCTAGTGTGCGGCTCTGCAGGTGGAGGTAGGTGCAGGGTATTATATATCTAGTGTGCGGCTCTGCAGGTGGAGGTAGGTGCAGGTTATTATATATCTAGTGTGCGGCTCTGCAGGAGGAGGTAGGTGCAGGGTATTATATATCTAGTGTGCGGCTCTGCAGGTGGAGGTAGGTGCAGGTTATTATATATCTAGTGTGCGGCTCTGCAGGTGGAGGTAGGTGCAGGGTATTATATATCTAGTGTGCGGCTCTGCAGGTGGAGGCAGGTGCAGGGTGTTATATATCTAGTGTGCGGCTCTGCAGGTGGAGGTAGGTGCAGGTTATTATATATCTAGTGTGCGGCTCTGCAGGAGGAGGTAGGTGCAGGGTATTATATATCTAGTGTGCGGCTCTGCAGGAGGAGGTAGGTGCAGGGTATTATATATCTAGTGTGCGGCTCTGCAGGTGGAGGTAGGTGCAGGGTATTATATATCTAGTGTGCGGCTCTGCAGGTGGAGGTAGGTGCAGGGTATTATATATCTAGTGTGCGGCTCTGCAGGTGGAGGTAGGTGCAGGTTATTATATATCTAGTGTGCGGCTCTGCAGGTGGAGGTAGGTGCAGGGTATTATATATCTAGTGTGCGGCTCTGCAGGTGGAGGTAGGTGCAGGGTATTATATATCTAGTGTGCGGCTCTGCAGGAGGAGGTAGGTGCAGGGTATTATATATCTAGTGTGCGGCTCTGCAGGTGGAGGTAGGTGCAGGGTATTATATATCTAGTGTGCGGCTCTGCAGGTGGAGGTAGGTGCAGGGTATTATATATCTAGTGTGCGGCTCTGCAGGAGGAGGTAGGTGCAGGGTATTATATATCTAGTGTGCGGCTCTGCAGGTGGAGGTAGGTGCAGGGTATTATATATCTAGTGTGCGGCTCTGCAGGAGGAGGTAGGTGCAGGGTATTATATATCTAGTGTGCGGCTCTGCAGGTGGAGGTAGGTGCAGGGTATTATATATCTAGTGTGCGGCTCTGCAGGTGGAGGTAGGTGCAGGTTATTATATATCTAGTGTGCGGCTCTGCAGGAGGAGGTAGGTGCAGGTTATTATATATCTAGTGTGCGGCTCTGCAGGTGGAGGTAGGTGCAGGGTATTATATATCTAGTGTGCGGCTCTGCAGGTGGAGGTAGGTGCAGGTTATTATATATCTAGTGTGCGGCTCTGCAGGTGGAGGTAGGTGCAGGGTATTATATATCTAGTGTGCGGCTCTGCAGGTGGAGGTAGGTGCAGGGTATTATATATCTAGTGTGCAGCTCTGCAGGTGGAGGTAGGTGCAGGGTATTATATATCTAGTGTGCGGCTCTGCAGGTGGAGGTAGGTGCAGGTTATTATATATCTAGTGTGCGGCTCTGCAGGTGGAGGTAGGTGCAGGGTCTCTGTTATTTTGGGGTCATCATCATTATCATTAACCCCTTCATGTCCAGTTCCAGACCAGTTTACTCCGGTTCTTGATCAGGCACATTTTCATAGGAAAGGGGAGGAGCCAGCACTGCTTGATCAGACATGTCAGATGGGAGATAAATCCCCTCCCCAGGTCCCCGGTGTAGCCAAAGTGCCCCCCATTTCCCCCCCCCCCTACTGATCATCTAAGATGGTGGCCGCACGCTGCATTCACCCTCCTCCTCTGATTTCTGTCACGTGACATGTGACGTCAGATGCGACAGAAACGTCCTCCCCAGGTCCAGCTAAGTCACCCCCTGTCACTCCCTGGTCCTCCCCAGGTCCAGCTAAGTCACCCTCTGTCACTCCCCGCTCCTCCCCCGGTCTCCTGATACCAGCTGCTGCTCCGTCCTCACGATCCCTACTCATCCTCTGAAAAATATCGGCCACATGCACAGAGCGGTTCTAACCCCAGGGCTTGATGACAGGTGACATTACACAGCTGGTATCAACCCCATTTATTACCCCGTTTGCCACCGCACCAGGGCAATGGGATGAGCCAGAGTGAAGTGCCAGGATTGGTACATCCAATGGATGCGCCACCGCTGGGACAGCTGCAGCCTACTATTTTTAGGCTGGGAAGGGCCAAATAACCATGGCCCTTCCCACCCTGAGAATACCAGACGCCAACTGTCAGCTTCACCTTGGCTGGTGATCCAATTTGGGGGGAACCCATGTTTTTTTTGTTTTTTTGTTTTTTTTAATTATTTATTAATAATTTAAAAAAAAAAAACAGCGTGGGGTGCCCTCTGTTTTGGATCACCAGCCAAGGTGAAGCTGCCAACTGTGATCTGCAGGCTTCAGCCATCTGCTTTACCCTAGCTGGCTATCAAAAATGGGGGAACCCACATAGGTTTTTTTTAATTATTTATTTTTTTGGTTAAATATAAGGTAAACACCCTTCACTGCCACATGAAAGTCACTAAAGGGTGGCAGCTTAGATTATGCTGGGGGGAGGGACATTAGATATGTGTTTGTCCATCCATCCATCCTAGCTTTTTAGGCTGTGTGTCCACGATCAGTGTTTGCAGCGTTTTGGACACAGAGTCTTTTCGCTGCCTCCAAAATGCTGCGCTGTGCAGTACAAGCGCAATGGAAGGATTTTTGGAAATCTCCTGCCCACTGTGCTTGTTTTTTTCCTAAGCATAAACTGACCTGCAGCGCGGCTTCCTGAGCCTCAGCATGTCAATTTATGCTGTGGAGACGAGAGTTTCGTCCAAAGGGAAAATAGTTCTAAAGTCCTCAGTAGCCTGAACCTGGATCGTGGGCCCGGGACGCTGCGTTCTCCAGTGGACAATACTCGCATCTCTGCACGAAAGCTGACATTGCATCTAGACACAGTGTCACCTGGTCGTGGGCACGTAGTCTAAAAGTGAGAAATTTGACACTACAGCAACATTTTTGTGAAGTACCTGTGGGTTCAAAATTCTCACTATACCCCCGAATGAAATCTTTGAGGGTCTAGTTTTCAAAATGTCACTTGTGGGGGTTTCTGCTTTATAGGTAATTTAGGGGTCCTGAAAATGTGACATGGTACCCGCAATTCTTTTTAATTTTTCCAAAATTCACATGGTGCTCCTTCTGTTATGAGCCCTCCCGTTTGTCCAAACAGAGGTTTTTGGCCACATGTGGGGTATCACTGCACTCATAATAAATTGGATTACAAACTGTGGTGTCCACATTTTGGTGTTGCCGCTTGAAAAAGTGGAAATTTGGTGCTAAAGCAACATTTTTGTGGAAAAAAAAAAAGAAAATTTTCAATATGACGACCTAAGTTTATTAAATTTTATAAGGTACCTGTGGGTTCAAAATGCTCAATATACCCCTGGATAAAATCCTTGAGGGGTCTAGTTTCCAAAATGTGATCACTTTTGATGGAGCTGCACTGTTTAGGCAGCTCAGGAGCTCCAAACGCGACATGGCATTCACTAATGAATCCAGCCAATTTTACAGTCAAATGGCGCTCCTTCCCTTCCGAGCCCTGCCGTGCACCCAAACATTCAATTTCCAGCACATATGAGGTATCGGTGTACTCAGGAAAAGCTGCACAATAAATTGTATGCTGCATTTTTTCCTGTTACCCTTGTGAATAAAGAGCTTTGATATCACTTTGATGCCCATTTTATACCAGTTTGATACTTTTTTTTTTGCTGCTTTTAAGTGTATTCACATCAGGGCTCCTCACTGTATTGTATTTTATTATTGTGATTTTTTTATGTTTGTTGTTAAACCTGTAAAAAAACCAAAAAAATAAAAACTAAAAAAAAAACCCAACAACTTCAGCCTCGAATAAGAAACTGGATGAATAAGAAACAACTTCAGCATTGTCTCTGATGTCGAGCGATACCAGTTTCAATATAAGGGAAATGTCTGTTATTACCACACATATACCCTTCCCCCCACACTGACTGACAGCCACTGAGCATTGGAACCTGCTGTCAGTCACTGCCAAGAGTGCGGTATACTGCACAGTGACTAAAACCTCATCAGTGCCACCCCTATGACTGAAAGCTGGACGCCATCTCAATATATGTCTATGATCACATTTACATATTTCATAGCTATTTAGTAACACTTCTTATTTTGTATATATGGCTGTTTTTTACCTGGTTGGGGCTAATAGAGATTTGGAATGACAGTGGCATTTTCCTATATGTCACACATTTGGAAGGGGGCGGGGGCGGGCAGTTCAGTTTATTTTTATTTTCATCTTCCTTCCCTTGTAACTGGGGCTGATATAATGACTCAGCGGTGACCATATCCTCTGTATATGGGGGAGGAGGCACCATCAGCACTTTCTACCCTGTTTCCTCGAAAATAAGACGTACCCTGAAAATAAGCCCTAGTAGGATTTTTGAGGGCTTTTTTGAGTATACTTAAGATATAAGCCGTAATCCAAAAATAAGCTCCAGTTGTGGTTCCATAATGAATTGTCCAAACATCTAAAAAAGTTAAAGAATACAGCAGGAGTTTTATCAAAGAAAGCAGACACCCCAAAAGAAAGCAAATATCCCCCCCAAAAAATAATTGCACTCACCAGGTCCCAAACAATTACAGTTGGCAAGTACTGATGGTGGATGGGCTCTCACACAGAGATCTATGTCACTGTCAGGTCCCTCACCGTTCCCGCTGCATTGCACCGCAGAGCTGTGTATACAGTGACAGAGAAGGCAGAGGCAGTAATAAACCGTCTCTGCCTTATCTAGAGATGGATGGATTTCATCTCCGTTGATACATGATTGTGGGTAACTGCGCGTCTCTTTTATTTTTCCACCCACATTGCCGTATAAAGGATAGTTGTTTTCTTTTTTTTTTTTTTTAAAATGACTCATAGGTTTTAATTTTACCATAAAATTTACTGGAAATTCAGTAAAAAAGTGCAGTGAAATGTTAAAAAAAAAAAGTAATTCCATCATTGTTTTTACTCCGTTCGCGATGTGCTGGAAGTGAGCGGTCAGCGTGATTCTCCAGGTCAGTGTGATTACGGCAATATCAGACATTTATTATCTCAGTGGTGACTAGAGATGAGTGGACCCGTGGGTGTTCGGCTTCTGCTGGTCCAGCTGAACATTTGTAAAGATCGGTTCTGGACTTGGACTTGACCTGCACTTTATTTGAAGTCACTGATTGGCAGCTCGGGTCTCCGCCCACATGCAGCCATAAACCGATCACTAACAGGGGTCTTTTCAGTTTTATTTCTTGGTGCACAATACATCTGATAACACGAGAGTGGTTTCCATACGTGAAGCTCCCGAACCCAAACCTGAACTTTGCTATCTTGGAGAAGTCTGAGTTTGTACTGACCTCCAGGTTCACTCATCTCTAGTAGTGAATAAAAATCAGAGTTTTCTAAAAAAAAAAAAAAAAAAAAAAAAAAAAAAAGAAAATCAGCTTGTGTCTCCATTTTCCAACATCGGAGTTGAGTGACGACTTGTTTTTTGCTTGATGAACTGACGTTTTCATTGATACCATTTTAGGTGCAACTTCATTTCATGTTGAAATTTTTTCTACTGCCCAAATGATGATAATAATAATAATAATAATAATAATAATAATTTTATTCATTTATATAGCGCTATTAAGCGCTTTACATACATTGGAAATAATATCGTCCCTTCATTATTATCTCGATTAATGTTACATATGGACTCATCTCCTTCCCATTCAGGTCCTTATAATATCGGATCCTCTCAGTGGAGATCTTCTATAGAAGAGAATTCTCCTGATTGCCCCGTGAAGGATGGATATGGACAGGGACAAGATGGCGGAGAGGATATTACACCTCACCCTAGAGATCCTCTTCCGGCTTACTGGAGAGGTGAGAGATTCTGATGACGTCACATTACATCATTCTTATCTATGGGAATAACAGATGGACAGAACTGGAGAGGTGAGGACTCTGGAAATGTCTGGAGTGAGATTTATTACGGTGTCTCTCCATAACCAGGATTACACAGTAGTGAAGAAGACCTCTAGTGAGCGCTGTCAGGCCCCTGTGTCTGAGGGATGGGGAAGACCCCTGAGCCCAATCACGGGGCCTCCACCTCACCCCCCGATACATGAGGACATCAATGACCAGAAGATCCTAGAGCTCATCTACAAGATGATTGAGCTGCTGACTGGAGAGGTGACACTGCTGGGAATGCTGGGACATTATACAGTAACGCTATGAAGGGATCGGGGGTGACGGTATCATTGTATGTGTCAGGTTCCTATAAGGTGTCAGGACGTCACCGTCTATTTCTCCATGGAGGAGTGGGAGTATTTAGAAGGACACAAAGATCTGTACAAGGACGTCATGATGGAGGATCCCCAGCCCCTCACATCACCAGGTAATAGACAGGACTAAATACACACGGCCTATAATTATCTGTATGTAAGGAATGAATTCAGTCCCTGTATGTGTCTCCTCCAGCTCTATCCAGTAAGAGGACAACACCAGAGAGATGTCCCCGTCCTCTTCTCCCACAGGACTGTAAACAAGAAGACCCCGATGTTCCTCAGGATCATCAGGTAGATGGAGAGAAGGAGCCATGAAATCTCCCTATGATGTGTAGACGGCTGTGAAGGTCTTGTGCTCAGTCTTGTTTTATCCTCCGGTATTATATGTTTTATACTTGTGTAATGAGAGCGGTGGAGATGGCAGGATTAGGAGATGTAAGAGCTTTGATTCCTTTTAGTTCTCGTTCAGTTTAAGGGGTACTTCTCACATAGCGAGATCGCTGCTGAGTCACGGTTTGTGTGACGCACCAGTGACCTCATTAGCGATCTCGCTGTGTGTGACACTGAGCAGCGATCTGGCCCCTGCTGTGAGATCGCTGCTCGTTACACACAGTGCTGGTTCATTTTTTAAACATTGCTCTCCCGCTGTGAAGCACACATCGCTGTGTGTGACAGCAAGAGAGCAACGATCTGAATGTGTAGGGAGCAGGGAGCCCTTTCTTGGTTACCTGATATTTACCTTTGTTACTAGTGTCCGCCGCTCTCAGGCTGCCAGTGCCGGCTCCCTGCTCTCTGCACACGTAGCTGGAGTACAGATCGGGTAAATAAGCACAGCGGTTTGCTTATTAACCTGATGTGTACTCTGGCTAGGAGTGCAGGGAGCCAGCGCTAAGCAGTGTGCACTGGTAACAGAGGTAAATATCGGGAAACCAAGCGCTTGGTTACCCGATATTTACCTTAGTTACCAAGCGCAGCATCGCTTCCACGCGTCGCTGCTGGCTGGGGGCTAGTCACTGGTCGCTGGTGAGATCTGCCTGATTGACAGCTCACCAGCGACCATGTAGCGACGCACCAGCGATCCTGACCAGGTCATATCGCTGGTTGGATCGCTGGAGCGTCACTAAAGTGTGACAGTACCCTAAAACAAAACACTAGCGCTCACGGAAAAAGATGAAAGGGGACTGTATCAACTCTATCAACTCTGAAACAAATGAGGTTTATTGAGAAGATAGCTAGTCTCACAATTTTGAAAGCTGCAAGCAGTGGACAGGGTCCGTGTGAACCTGTCAGGGTAAAAATACAAAACGGGATTATGTATATGACTGCTGCGCTAATAAAGAAAACACAGTGAGAAGGGAATTGGATAAAATATGTATAAATATATGAATACTAAAAATATTTTGGATACCTGCAGTTTTGGAGGTTAATTGAGTGATCTTTAAGGAGGTAATGTAGAGCCAAAGTAGTATGCAGAGTTTCACTAGTATGGCAAAAACAAAAAGGTTTAAAATGAGTATGAAACAAAAAAGTGTGGGGGGAGAGAGGGGGAGGGGGTAATGGATTACAGTGGGGTCATAGATATAAACTTGGCTTTTTGGGTTCCCAGATGGAGATAGGGTTTGTAGTTCCCTAGATAGTGGACTCTGAAAGGGCAACAAGGGTGTATGGCTGAATCTTGCCTAAAGGTACCATCACACATAACGAGATCGCTAGCGAGATCGCAGCTGAGTCACGGTTTCTGTGACGCATCCCGTTAGCGATCTCGTTATGTGTGACATCTACCAGCGATCAGGCCCCTGCTGTGAGGTCGCCGGTCGTTGCAGAATGGTCCAGGCCATTTTCTTCAAAGGCGATATCCTGCTGGGCAGGACACATCGCTGTGTTTTACACTGTGTGACAGGGTCACAGTGACTGCTGAGATCGTTATACAGGTCGCTACTGCGACCTGTATTGTTCCTGCATCGCTGGTAAGGTCTGACTGTGTGACATCTCACCAGCGACCTCCCAGCGACTTACCAGCGATCCCTATCAGGTCGCATCGTTTTCGGGATCGCTGGTAAGTCGTTGTGTGTGACTGGGCCTTAAGGGAATAAAATCAGTGAATGGGGGAGGTTAAGATTAGGTAATACTGTTACAAGATAGGATAGTACAGTGATCCTAATGCCTGGCATAAAGGGGCTGTCTGATTGGGGTGTCCAAATATGTAATGCCCAGATTGGATTAGATGTGGTGTCCAAAGGAGGATTAATAGGCTGTAAATATACAAATATACAAAGGTAGTCTGACTAGTTCCAGATTTAACAAAATGACTAAAGATCTGCCTGGTGCAGGAGAAGCCGGTATAGTCACTTGCCTTGCAGTGGTGGTCAGCGGTGTAAGCGCTGGATACACAGGAACAGATTTTCCTTAGAAGTGTGCTTAGAGACACCGTGGATCTGATGGGAACAGTAGGCGCTATAATATGGGTGGTGAAACACGGTACACGCGGAGGAGAGTTCCGGACGGAAAACTACTTCCTCCAGTGACCGCGTACAAGGGAGAGCTGGGTGACGTCACTCGCTGAGGGCTACAGAAGCCAGTAAGGGGCAAAACAGGAGCACTTTTTTGTTTCTTACTCATTTTAAATCTTTTTGTTTTTGCCATACTAGTGAAACTCTGCATACTACTTTGGATCTACATTACCTCCTTAAAGTTCTCGTTCACACTAATGTACTTTCAGTGCTGTCCATAAAATAACACAACATCTCGCCCTCAGACCATTGTTATTGGATGTGGCAGTGCAGATGGGGATTTTCTTTCTCAATGACTGAATCTGCGTGTGAGAATAATCCCAGCATCCTCTAGTGCCTTCCGTAAATCAGAGGAGACTCGTCCATTCAGGTCTGTGTCTGCACAAACCATCAGATTCCCACCAGCTCCGCCATACAGCAGACATTGTGTTACGGATACATTGCAGTTCTGTAATGTAGGAAGCTGTAAATGGTCTTGTAAATTATTTTTTTAAATTAAATGGTTTTATTAAAGTTTTACAAGTTACAACCAAATAAACATTGGAGGCTACCCAGCCGCTACCCAGCCTCTACCCCCCTCCCAACCCTCCCCTCCCCAACAAACATTAAACAGTCTTGTAGAAAGGAGAGATAATGTTAAATCTGCAGCTCCACACATTCCTAGACAAAAGTTCTTAAGTATCATTATTACATTTATCAATTAATCCAATTAGACTTTTGTTTTTCTTTGAGTTTTTGCTTTGTTTGGCATTGTACACATTTGAATGTCATTTTTGATGAAGAATCTAAGGGGTGCTTCACACATAGCGAGCTCACTGCCGAGATCGCTGCTGAGTCACGCTTTTTGTGACGCAGCAGTGACCTCATTAGCGATCTCGCTGTGTGTGACACTGAGCAGCGATCTGGCCCCTGCTGCGAGATCGCTGCTCGTTACACACAGCCCTGGTTCGTTTTCTTCAAAGCCGCCCTCCTGCTGTGACACACAGATCGCTGTGTGTGACAGCAAGAGAGCGACAAATGAAGCGAGCACGGAGCAGGAGCCGGCGTCTGACAGCTGAGGTAAGCTGTATCCAAGATAAACATCGGGTAACCAAGGTGGTTACCCGATATTTACCTTAGTTACCAGCCTCTGCAGCTCTCACGCTGCCTGTGCTGCCGGCTCCGGCTCTCTGCACATGTAGCTGCTGTACACATCGGGTTAATTAACCCGATGTGTACTGTAGCTAGGAGAGCAAGGAGCCAGCGCTAAGCAGTGTGCGCGGCTCCCTGCTCTCTGCACATGTAGCTGCATTACACATCGGGTTAATTAACCCGATGTGTACTGTAGCTAGGAGAGCAAGGAGCCAGCGCTCAGTGTGCGCGGCTCCCTGCTCCCTGCTCACACTGGTAACTAATGTAAACATCGGGTAACCATACCCGATGTTTACCTTAGTTACCAGTCTCCGCAGCTTCCAGACGGCGGCTCCGTGCAAGCGCAGCGTCGCTTGCACGTCGCTGCTGGCTGGGGGCTGTTTACTGGTCGCTGGTGAGATCTGCCTGTTTGACAGCTCACCAGCGACCATGTAGCGATGCAGCAGCGATCCTGACCAGGTCAGATCGCTGGTCGGATCGCTGCTGCATCGCTAAGTGTGAAGGTACCCTAACCTGTTCCCATGCTCTCTCTTCTCCCCAAACCTCCGTCATCATTATAGATAAGTTCTGCAGAAATTTCTCGACCTTTGCCCCTTGTTATCAATTTAGAGTAAGCCCAATCTAAACCTAATCAGTTCCCTCGAAGCCAACCCTGACCCGTCTATCCATCGTGCCCATATTTTTTCAAATTTGATGACGCCATTTCTTTTCCGGTATATACTTTTCTCCACATTTATCACCCAATTAACTTTTTTGACATATTCAGATATTGTAGGACTGTGGTCCGAGATCCAGTGTTGAGCGATTAGCTTCCTGGCAATATATAATAGTCTAGATACGGCCACTTTGCCCTCCTCCTTCAAAGGTAAATCCTCCATGTATCCCAGAATACATACAAAGGGAGTTGAGCTCGTCTCTATCGTATATACTCTATCGATTATCTCTGTCACCTCCCTCCAGTAATGTTCAATATCAGGACACGACCACATCATATGTAATAGATCTCCGGAACATATTTTGCATCGCAGGCAGAAGGGGTCAGTTCTGACTCCGATATCAAACAGGAATCTAGGAGTGCGATATACTTGGTGAATAACATACAGGTGTGACAGTCTGTATGCCTCCCCCAATGATAGACTAGGAATTCTTTCTAAAATTTCTACCCATTGGTTGTCCTGAATAGGTCCTATAGCTCGTTCCCATTTTTCTTTTGCGTTTACTGGAAAGTTCCGGTGGACCAAATATAATAGCTCCCAATATAAACGAGAGATCACTCCCGCTGAGCCTCTAGAGGTTGCTATGCGTTGCATGACTTTGTTCTGCTCCAATGCTCTGTCCGTAATAGAGATTTCTGCCTGATAGGCATGTCTCAGTTGCAAGTACTTATAAAACTCCAAATTCTGGATCCCAAACTCCGCTTGCAACTGAGGGAAGCCTCTGAGTTTCCCCCCCCTCCACAATATGGGTGAATCTATATATCCCTCTCAAAGCCCAGCTCCCAAACCCCTCTAAATGATGCAAGTTAGGTAACCATGGAGTTTTCCATATAGAGGTGTATTGTGAAATTCCCTGAATGTCTTGTAGTTTTTTAGTTTTATCCCAAAGTTTTTGGATTAGTAGTAGGGTTGGGCAACTATTAGCAGCAGCTCCGAAGCCTCCTGCCTCAAGAACCTCGTATAGACTAGTGGAGTGAAAATATTTTTGTAGAATCATATACTGTGATCCCCCCCCCACCTCCAGGGTCCTCCCATCCCCTAATGTGCTGAAGCTGAGCCGCCAAATAGTAAACCCATGGATTGGGTACCGCCAGACCTCCACTACTTTTATCCCTCTGCAGGGTCTCGAGCCTAATGCGCGGCATCTTTCCGCTCCAGATCAATTCCCGGAATAATGCATTTACCTTATGGAAAAATCTTTGTGGGATCCATTGTGGAGAGTTGTGTAGCTTGTATAATAGTTGGGGCATCCAGATCCTTTTGATCAAGTTAGTGCGGCCAACTGCTGAGAAGGGCAGGCGAGACCAGACTTCCTTCTCATCCTTAAATTTCGACAGAATAGGGGTTAGGTTGAGATTCTCATAATCCTCAACACGAGTGGTGACTATTATCCCCAAATATTTAAACTGGGCAACAACCTGGAGGCCCGAGTGTACGTAGTTAAGTGAGTTTGTGATTCCATCCACCGGAAGTAATACAGACTTTTCCCAGTTCATTGATAGACCTGAGTACTTCCCAAATTCTTGTATAACCCCCATTGCTCTTGGCAGTGATGATGTTGCATTGGCCAGAAAAAGGAGTGTATCATCTGCGTACAACGCTATTTTTTTCCTCCTGACCACCCCTCCTGAACCCTGTTATGTCTGGATTGGATCTAACCATTGCCGCCATAGGCTCAACGGCCAGAGCAAATAGTAAGGGCGATAGCGGGCATCCCTGGCGGGTGCCGCTACCTAGGTGGAAAGGAGAAGTAAGGCATCCATTAACTTTGATCCTAGCAGTAGGGTTATTATATAGAAGTCTTACCCAGAAAATAAAGTCCCTCCCCAGTCCAAATCTGTCAAGTACTGCCCAGAGAAGCTCCCACTCAATAGAGTCAAAAGCCTTAGTGGCGTCTAGGGAGCAAATTACTCTATCCCCTGAGTTATCAACTGGCAATTGTAAGTTGAGGTGTAACCGTCGTATATTCACTGCCATTGATCTGGAAAGCATGAAACCCGACTGGTCCGAATGGATTAGTGAAAGTATAACCTTATTAAGTCTGGAAGCTAGTACTTTAGCTATTATTTTGATATCTGTAGGTAACAGAGAGATACCGTGTTTCCCCGAAAGTAAGACAGTGTCTTACATTCTTTTTACCCCCAAAAGTCCCACTATGTCTTACTTTCGGGGTATGTCTTATATTGGAAAAAAAATCCCACAGCAATCGCAGCAAGTCTCCATGCAATGTACCGTGTGGGGACTTGCCGCGATTGCTGCACATGAGGGCACTGAGGCTGCGTGTTTTTGTATGTTGTCCGTGGTCCTGATGGACCACGGACAACATTACTGCAACATTTCTCGGTGGCCGAGCGTTCGGCTGAGCGCCCGACCGCCGGCATGTGACAGCTCTCAGCTGAGCGCTCGGCCGCCGGCATGTCAGGGCGCTCAGCTGGGCGCTCAGCCGCCGGCATGTCAGGGCACTCAGCTGGGCGCCCGACCGCCGGCATGTGACAGCTCTCAGCTGAGCGCTCGGCCGCCGGCATGTCAGGGCGCTCGGCTGAGCGCTCGGCCGCTGGCATGTCAGGGCGCTCGGCTGGGTGCCCGACCGCCGGCATGTGACGGCTCTCAGCTGGGCGCTCGGCCGCCGGCATGTCAGGGCGCTCAGCTGAGCGCTCGGCCGCTGGCATGTCAGGGCGCTCAGCTGAGCGCTCGGCCGCCGACATGTCAGGGCGCTCGGCTGGGTGCCCGACCACCGGCATGTGACGGCTCTCAGCTGGGCGCTTGGCCGCCAGCATGTCAGGGCGCTCGGCTGAGCGCTCGGCCGCCGGCAGGTCAGGGCGCTCGGCTGAGCACTCGGCCGCCGGCATGTCAGGGCGCTCGGCTGAGCGCTCGGCCGCCGGCATGTCAGGGCGCTCGGCTGAGCACTCGGCCGCCGGCATGTCAGGGCGCTCGGCTGAGCGCTCGGCCGCCGGCATGTCAGGGCGCTCAGCTGAGCACTCGGCCGCCGGCATGTCAGGGCGCTCGGCTGAGCGCTCGGCCGCCGGCATATCAGGGCGCTCGGCTGAGCGCTCGGCCGCCGGCATATCAGGGCGCTCGGCTGAGCGCTCGGCCGCCGGCATGTCAGGGCGCTCAGCTGGGCGCTCGGCCGCCGGCATGTCAGGGCGCTCGGCTGGGAGCCCGACCGCCGGCATGTGACGGCTCTCAGCTGGGCGCTCGGCCGCTGGCATGTCAGGGCGCTCAGCTGAGCGCTCGGCCGCCGTGCATGTCAGGGCGCTCAGCTGAGCGCTCGGCCGCCGGCATGTGAGAGCGCTCGGCCGCCGGCTATTGGGAGCGATCAGCTGATCGTTGACAATAGTCGGCTGCCGGTACTGTAAAGGAGAAAAAAAAAATAAATAAATAACGCTTTTCGTTTACTATGTCTTACTTTCGGGGGAACGTCTTACATTAGCCGACCCCCCCCCCCCAAAACCCCCACGACGTCTTACTATCGGGGGTGTCTTACTATCGGGGAAACACGGTAGGTCTATAAGAGTCAGGGATGAGGGTTTGCCAGGTTTAGGTATGACAACTATCACTGCTTCTCGCATTGACTGGGGCAAGGAGCCATTTTTGGCTGCTTGCTGGAAGGTCGACAGCAGCTGGGGGAGCAGGATGTCTCCAAACTTTTTGTATATCTCTGTGGGGATCCCATCTGAACCCGGTGACTTATTATTGGGCATGGAGGATACCGCTAAATGCAACTCTTCCAGTGTGAGTGGACTGTTTAGGTATACCCTGTCCTCATCTGAAATTGAGGGCAAGGGGACGTCTTTCAGGTAAGAAGCTATCTGTTCCCTATTTTGAGCTATAGCTGCAAGCACGTCTTTCAGAGTGGGCTCAGCACCCTGCAAAGTTGTGTCAGGCTCATGTGGACATTTATTATGCATGGATGCAGGGAGCTCCAGCTTGTCCTGCAAGCCTTGCTGTAATAATGAGTCTGCACTATTTCCTCCTTCCTCCTCCACTGCATTGTGAGGGCTGTGCTGCCTGGAGCTCCCCAGTTTAACTCTTTCATCCCTGTGCACCGTGGGAGCCCTGCATTCTGTGCCCCTGGCATACTCAGATAGTTTTCCAGCTGCATGAGTTGCTGCAGCTCTAGCTGCTTTGGAGGCTGGTGTCTGTGTCCCACTACCATTTTGTGCAGTACCTTCCATTCCTGTTGCCGCCTCCTTCTGCCTCCTGCTCGTCCCCCCAGCCATGTAACCTCCGTCCAAGCTGTGCAGTAAGTTCAGGGTGGTCTCTGGTTGCTGCACGGATGATTTTTGTCCTCGCCACGGCCCAAGGGAGGTCAGGATAATCGGCAGTTCCAGGAGCTCTCTTCTTAGCTGCTTCTCACATCTCTGGCCAGGATTCACCCCCTTGCATCCCCCCCCTTTTACCACTTGTTATTTGGGAATGCAGTTTCTTTTTCCTTTGTCTGTTGTTTTCCTTTTGTGTCATTATCATAAAGGAGGACTAGTGTTCCTCCTGCCCTGCTCACTAGACACGGTTGTTGGTTAGGTAAGACACGTGATTGTTGCACCACGTGAAAGAACCTGTCTTGGGACATCGGGGAGCTCAGGGTTGCTCAGAGTAAGTGACAGGGTTTATCCTTCCTGTTCTTCTCTAGAGGCAGTGGTTCCCACCCCATCTTTCTCATGATACACAGCCTGTTGGTGGAACACATTGATAAAGCCAGGGAAGGAGTCTTGCGAGGATAATTTGCATATTCCCAGTGCCTTCTGGGATAAGTGAAGAGTCACCGCGAGCTCAAGGAGAACCGGGTTTTGGCCGTTACAGCCGGAAGGAAGACTTCTGAAAACTGCGCGCCTAGCGGCGCGCGAATTTTAGCCTGTCTTCTTCATTGTGAGCGTGAGTGAGCAAAGTGTGAGCAAAAGTAAGTGTGAGTAGAATTGTTTGTATTTAGTTGTTTAATTACTTAACATTTGTTTAGTGCTATCCCCATTAGAAAATGTGCTCCACTATTGCTAATGCGATCCAGTGTACATCTTGTCTCATGTATGCAGTCCTTGAAAAGCCGTTCGAGGGTGCATACTGTTGTTCGAGATGTGAGCAAGTTGCACATTTGGAAGCCCAGATACTGGATCTAAATGAGCAGCTGGCAACTCTG
The DNA here is from genome assembly GCF_048569485.1 of Anomaloglossus baeobatrachus. Taxonomy (NCBI): domain Eukaryota; kingdom Metazoa; phylum Chordata; class Amphibia; order Anura; family Aromobatidae; genus Anomaloglossus; species Anomaloglossus baeobatrachus. The sequence goes on along the minus strand of NW_027441813.1, from coordinate 279,438 downwards.
AGATGCATTAGCAATGAGGAAAGGAGTTTGCTGCTCACTGAGCAGCAGCTTGCTGGGTCAGATGTGGGGGAGGATCGTAGTAGGGAGCGGCAGGACGGTGAGGTAGGTAGCTGGGTGACAGTTAGAAAGGGGGGTAAAGGGAAAAGTGCTAGGAAGGCTAGTCCTGAACTGACACACCCCAATAGGTTTGCAAACTTGGCAGATGAGGGGGATGTCATTACAGGGGTAGCATTGCTGCAGCAAGGCATGACCTCTGAACGCCAGAGGAGTGTCTGCTCCAGTAAGGGGGGGAATAGGAGTGCAGGGCAGGCAAGACAGGTACTGGTAGTGGGGGACTCAATTATTAGGGGGACAGATATCGCAATCTGTCACAAAGACAGGGATCGCCCGAACAGTGTGTTGTCTTCCTGGCGCTCGAGTTCGGCACATCGCTCATCGGGTTGACAGATTACTGGGAGGGGCTGGGGAGGACCCAGCAGTCATTGTACACATTGGCACAAATGACAAAGTTAGAGGTAGGTGGAAGGTCCTTAAAGATGATTTCAGGGAATTAGGTTGTAAGCTTAAAGCATGGACCTCAAAGGTGGTATTTTCGGAAATACTACCTGTGCCACGAGCCACACCAGAGAGGCAAAGAGAGATCAGGGAGGTTAACAGGTGGCTCAGGAATTGGTGTAGGAAAGAGGGTTTTGGGTTCCTGGAGAATTGGGCCGACTTTTCAGTTGGCTACAGATTCTATGCTAGGGATGGGCTGCATCTTAATGGGGAAGGTGCAGCTCTGCTGGGGCAGAAAATGGCTAGAAGGTTGGAGGAGTGTTTAAACTAGGAATGGGGGGCGAGGGTATTCACTTTATAGAAGGAGAATGTAGTACAGATAGTGACCAGGGCACAAGTAATGAAATTGGGGGTGGTACGGGGGGAAGGGTTAGGACAGTTAATACAGTAAGTAGGAATACAGGTACAGAGTCATACGTAACGTGCATGTACACTAATGCCCGAAGCCTCACAAATAAGGTGGAGGAATTAGAATTAATATTGTTGGAAGAAAATTATGATATAGTGGGGATATCAGAGACATGACTGGATGAGAGCTATGACTGGGCTGTTAATTTACAGGGTTATAGCCTATTCAGGAATGACCGTACAAATAAGCGAGGGGGAGGTGTGTGTCTATATGTAAAATCATCCTTAAAACCCATCCTGCGTGACAACATATGTGAGGGTACTGAGAATGTAGAGTCCCTATGGGTGGAAATAAGGGGGGGGAGAATGAATAATAAAATACTGATAGGGGTGTGTTATAAGACACCAAATATTATGGAAGAGGTAGAGAATCTCCTTATAAAGCAAATTGATAAAGCAGCGAGTCTCGGAGAGGTAATTATTATGGGGGACTTTAACTATCCTGATATAAATTGGGGAACAGAAACTTGCAGTTCCAGCAAAGGAAATAGATTTTTGATAACAATGAAAGATAATTACCTTTCACAAATGGTACAGGACCCCACAAGAGGGGGAGCACTACTAGACCTTGTACTAACCAATAGGCCAGACCGCATATCAAATATACAAGTTGGGGGTTACTTGGGGAATAGTGATCACAAAATAATAAGTTTTCATGTATTCTTTAGTAAGATGTCTAGCAGAGGGGCTACAAGGACACTAAACTTCAGGAAAGCAAATTTTAAACGGTTGAGAGATGATCTTAGTGCAATAAACTGGGATGATGTACTAAGTAATAAAAGTACACAAAGCAAATGGGAGACTTTTATGAGCATCCTGAATAGGGCTTGTGCAGAAAATATACCCTATGGGAACAAACATGCTAGAAATAGGAGGAAACCCCTATGGCTAAATAGAGCTGTAAGGGAAGCAATAAAAGAAAAACAGAAAGCCTTAAAAGAATTAAAGAGGGTAGGTAGTGATGAGGCATTATATAATTATAGAAAATTAAATAAAATATGTAAAAAGCAAATTAAGTTAGCTAAGTTTGAGACAGAGAGACTCATTGCGAGAGAAAGTAAAAATAATCCTAAAATATTCTTTAACTACATAAACAGTAAAAAACTGAAAAGCGATAGTGTTGGCCCCCTTAAAAATAGTCTTGGTGAAATGGTGGAAGGGGATGAGGGTAAAGCCAACCTGCTGAATGACTTTTTTTCTACGGTTTTTATACAAGAAAATGCCATGGCAGATGACATGACCAGTGGTACCATAAATTCACCCTTGAATATTACCTGCTTAACCCAGCAGGAAGTACGCCGCCGCCTCGAAATCACTAAGGTTGACAAATCTCCGGGCCCGGATGGCATACACCCCAGAGTACTACAGGAATTGAGTTCTGTGATAGATAGACCATTATTTTTAATCTTCTCAGATTCCTTAATAACAGGGTCGGTACCGCAAGACTGGCGCATAGCAAATGTGGTGCCAATATTCAAAAAGGGGACAAAAACTGAGCCGGGAAATTATAGGCCGGTAAGTTTAACCTCTACGGTTGGTAAAATCCTTGAGGGTTTCTTGAGAGATGCTATACTGGAGTATCTCAAGAAAAATAACCTTATGACAGAGTATCAACATGGGTTTATGAGGGATCGATCCTGTCAAACTAATTTGATCGGCTTCTATGAAGAGGTAAGTTCAAGTCTGGACCAGGGAAATGCAGTGGATGTTGTGTATATGGACTTTTCAAAAGCTTTTGATACGGTGCCACACAAAAGGTTGGTACATAAAATGAGAATAATGGGGATAGGGGAAAATATGTGTAACTGGGTTAAAAACTGGCTCAGTGATAGGAAACAAAGGGTGGTTATTAATGGTACGTACTCGGACTGGGTCTCAGTTCATAGTGGGGTACCACAGGGGTCAGTATTGGGCCCGCTTCTTTTCAACATATTTATAAATGACCTTGTTGGGGGCATGCGGAGTAGAATTTCAATATTTGCAGATGATACTAAACTCTGCAGGGTAATCAATACAGAGGAGGATAATTTTATATTACAGGGAGATTTATGTAAATTGGAGGATTGGGCTGAGAAGTGGCAATTGAAGTTTAATGTAGATAAATGTAAGGTCATGCACTTGGGTAGAGGAAATAACATTTATGACTATGTACTTAATTGTAGAACACTGGGTAAAACAGACACAGAAAAAGACTTGGGTGTATGGGTGGATGGTAAACTTCACTTTAGTGGACAGTGTCAGGCAGCTGCTGCCAGGGCTAATAAAATAATGGGATGTATTAAAAGAGGTAGAAGTGTTCATGAAAAAAATATAGTTCTACCTCTGTACAAGTCACTAGTGCGACCGCACTTAGAATACTGTGTACAATTCTGGTCACCGATATATAAGAAGGACATAGCTGAACTGGAGAGGGTGCAGAGAAGAGCCACCAAGATTATTAGAGGAATGGGTGGGCTGCAATACCAAGACAGGTTATTAAACTTGGGGTTATTTAGTTTGGAAAAACGAAGGCTTAGGGGGGATCTAATCACAATGTATAAATATATGAGGGGACAGTACAGAGACCTTTCCAAAGATCTTTTTACACCTAGGCCTGCGACTGGAACACGGGGGCATCCGCTACGTCTTGAAGAAAGAAGGTTTAATCATAATCACAGACGAGGATTCTTTACTGTACGAGCAGTGAGACTATGGAACTCTCTGCCGCATGATGTTGTAATGAGTGATTCACTACTAACATTTAAGCAGAGCCTGGACGCCTTTCTTGAAAAATTTAATATTACCAGTTATGTATATTAGATTTTATGACAGGGTATTGATCCAGGGAACTAGTCTGATTGCCGGATGTGGAGTCAGGAAGGAATTTTTTTCCCCATTGGAACTTGTTTGCCACATTGAGGTTTTTTTTGCCTTCCTCTGGATCAACATGTTAGGCTACGGGTTGAACTAGATGGACTTAGAGTCTCCCTTCAACCTTAAAAACTATGATACTATGATACTATGATAACTGGTGCCTACTGTCAGCAAAGTCCAATTACAGAGGCTCTGGTGATGACTGAGTAGGCACTTAATCATGCCCCTCCGGGTAAGCCTGGTTCAGGGCACAGTGAGGCTACGTCCCTTCTCCTCAACCTATTAGCATGACAGGTCTACATGTAATTCTTCAAATGACATGATTCAGAAGAAACCCTCAAAGGCTCCATTCACTGTAATGAGTCAGCAGAGTTAGTCTAGACTCCTCATGGCAGTGCGTCAATCATCCCTATCTAGTGAACGGTTATCTCCAGTAATTGTATTATTACAGCGGATTCTGTATGATGTTACATTGTCATCTTCTCCCCATTCAGGTCCCTACAATATTGGATCCTCTCAGTGGAGATCTTCTATATAAGAGAATTCTCCTTATTGACCCATCAAGGATGGATATGGACAGGGACAAGATGGCGGAGAGGATATTACACCTCACCCTAGAGATCCTCTTCCGGCTTACTGGAGAGGTGAGAGATTCTGATGACGTCACATTACATCATTCTTATCTATGGGAATAACAGATGGACAGAACTGGAGAGGTGAGGGCTCTGGAAATGTCTGGAGTGAGATTTATTACTGTGTCTCCCCATAACCAGGATTACACAGTAGTGAAGAAGACCTCTAGTGAGCGCTGTCAGGCCCCTGTGTCTGAGGGATGGGGAAGACCCCTGAGCCCAATCACGGGGCCTCCACCTCACCCCCCGATACATGAGGACATCAATGACCAGAAGATCCTAGAACTCACCTACAAGATGATTGAGCTGCTGACTGGAGAGGTGACACTGCTGGGAATGCTGGGACATTATACAGTAACGCTATGAAGGGATCGGGGGTGACGCTATCATTGTATGTGTCAGGTTCCTATAAGGTGTCAGGACGTCACCGTCTATTTCTCCATGGAGGAGTGGGAGTATTTAGAAGGACACAAAGAGCTGTACAAGGACGTCATGATGGCGGTTCCCCAGTCCCTCACATCACCAGGTAATAGACAGGACTAAATACACATGGCCTATAATTATCTGTATGTAAGGAATGAATTCAGTCCCTGTATGTGTCTCCTCCAGTTCTATCCAGTAAGAGGACAACACCAGAGAGATGTCCCCGTCCTCTTCTCCCACAGGACTGTAAACAAGAAGACCCCGATGTTCCTCAGGATGTGTTTCCTCCAGCTCTATCCAGTAAGAGATATCTACTCATGTACTTTCTGCACTAATTTTGTGTTTACATTTTTAGACTTTCTGCTTTGTTTTTTCAGCTGTATTTTCTTTGCTTCTGCTTCTTCTGCTGTTTGTTTCTAGTCCCTTCTCTATGTTGTTATGAGGGCAACTCAAAGACCTGCAGAGGGTTCATGAATACCCGGTTTCCCCGAAAATACGACCTGCACCGAAAATAAGACCTAGCATGATTTTATGGGATTTTAAGAGAATACTTGAAATATAAGCCCTACTCCAAAAAATAAGACCTAGTTACAGTCAGGGCCAGCGTTGGGAGAGTCAAGCTGTGCAATTTCTTAGGAAATCCACTCTCTTAGGCTGTGTGCGCACGTTGCGTACAGTCACTGCAGAAATTTCTGCAGCGATCTGAAGAGCACATGTGCGCTTTAAATCGCTGCAGAAATGTCCGTAGTGAAAAAAAAAAAAGCCGATTCCATGCGCTCTGCCTGCAGCTCCTGCCATAGACAGAGCAGGAGCTGCCGGCAAAGCGCACGGAAGAAGTGACATGTCACTTCTTAGAACGCAGCGCTTCGGCAGCAGCCGAAGCGCTGCGCTCTAAAACGCCACGTGCGCACGGCCCCTGCACAATCTCCATGGACTGTGCAGGGGACGCAGGACGCATGCAGTTACGCTGCGCTACAAAGTGCAGCGTAACTGCATGTATTTACGCAACGTGCGCACATAGCCTTAGGGTCCCCATCAGTTGTATTCTGAGGTTTATTGTTTAAGGACCTTTGTTGGCTTCAAAGTCATGTGACATGATGTAACCAAAGGTATCTTAATTGCAGGAGTCTAAATGAACTGACCAGAAGACAGGCTGGCATGCAGGACTGGCATTAGGGGAAAGGGAGAGCAAACTGGACAAGAACCCCCATTCTCCTAGCGGCCCCAGTGTTTATATGCCAATTATAGGACTGCTTAAGGACCTTTTTGACATAACGTCATGCGACCAAAGGCTGGTGGGTGGGTAGGTGGGTCGGTGTGTGTGTGTGTGCGTGTGTGTGTGTGTGTGTGTGTGTGTGTGCGCGTCCGCGTGTTCATGCCAATTTTAACCAGCTTTGCCAAAATGGGCAGAGCTTGGCCAGAAGAAGGGTGTGATGCCACCGCTTCTCTAATTCATAACAAACTGCAGCGTTCCCTATGCCAGAAATCTCACTCCAGTCCCTGGTGTCATTTGTCAGTGTCCATTGCCGGTATTGATGAATTGGAGTACTAATGTTTATCTGCAAGACCCTGCTACTTGCTTTGGTTACAAAGCCTAAGGTTAGGCCATCAACGTTATAGTCTCGGACAATCCCGTTAAATATCCGGTATCTGTCTCTAACTATTTTATGTTAGTCTTTGAAAAAGAATTTCTTTGAAATTGTCTATGTTGTGGATCAATGTTACAAGGAGATTTTTGCAGGTTTTGCCAACTGTCATGGCGGCGTCAGGATCTGTGGAAATGATAGATTCTGGTACTCTGCATGTTAACTGCTGTGATGTCTGTGAGCAGTGCAGGGAGACGCAGGCTTTAAACTACAGGCTTGGGCAGGCTAGCAAGAGTTATTCTCTGCTGGGCTGCTTGTTAATGTCTTTGATCACATGCTGTAGAGGAGAAAGTATCTATCACTCCCTTTCTGTATATGCTGGCTGGACTATTTCATTAATGCCAGGTATTGGTTACCTATACTGGTCTGGTGAGGTGTTGAGATCCAGACTTATGGATGGTTGTTTTGTATTATTGCTGTGAGCTGTTGTGGTTTTAACCCTTGTTGTGTTTTTGTTGCTGCCTTTCTGCTCTTGCTTTTCTCCTTACTCTCTCACTGTTTATTTCTGTGAGTTTGCAATGTGTCCTGTCTGTCTGTGTTAATATTTGTTTTCATTCTATTCCTGCCCCTTCCTTCCCTGGGGGATAACAGATTAGATCTAGTCAGAAGAATAGTAAGGCATGGGACTCAGGCATCTCCATATTCAGGGGTAATCAAGAGGTTAGAAACAGTTTAGGGTCCCCTAGCGTGAGGGACAGTATAGTAGCCCCCTGTCCCTCATTATCCTGCAGCCACATTGTGACAATCAATCAGATTATTTACTGTAGCACATTCCAGAGAACTGGTGCTAGTAATGGGAGATTCAAATTAACGGAGATGTAACTCTTAGATAGGGATGGGAGATCCCGATTTGTAAAGATCGGAGATCGTACCGATCACATAGTGATCGTGTGCACGATCCCAATCACGAACTTTCCTGGAAAGCTTGTGTTACAGATCGGTCCAGATCGGGACCAGGGGCTGTAAAAAGAAAGCACATTATTAAAATAAAAAACTTTATGATCATACTTACTGGTCACATGACTATGACGTTTTCAAAGGTCCTCTTAACTTCCGAGGGTATTCACTGCACTGCTCGTCACTTGGCTGTTTTCGGCCGTGTTCGCGGTGATGTCAGGGTTCACCCGAGTCCATGGCTCATAGACTCGATTGAACTTTGACTGTGACTGTGTGAGTGTCGCATCGCATCACGGCGCTCAATCTCAAGACAGCAGCGGGTCTGCTGCTTGTGTTTCCATGCAGCTGAAGCGCTCCTGTCGTGAGATCAGTCCGTGCGGGGTTATGCCCATGCGAGACGCAAGTGCAATCATCCCCTCACTGTCAGCCTGCTTCTTGCTCTGTACAGAGCGATTTAGCAGAGCTGGCAATGCTCTCTGCTTCTCACTGTGTATAGACTGTGTCTGTAAAGAGTGATGAAGCTGACAATGCTCTACCTGTGGATTACGTCGGACTAAGGATTTTTTTATTATAAAGATGGAGTCTCTACATTTTTTTTTTTTTTATATTTCTAATAAAAAAAAATTCTGTTGTATTTTTTTTCTGTTTATTAGAACTTCATGGTGGCCATGTCTAATTTGGCGTGAAACCATGAATTTCGGACTTAGTACCATCTGAGAATACAAAGCTGGTATTAACCCCTTTATTACCCAGCGTGCCACCACCACTAGGGCCACTGGATGATCCGGGTAAAGCGCCTGGAAAAGGCGCTAAGGAACAATGAGCCATTTCCAGGGGCGGGTACGGACTGCCGAGAATCCCAGCCCCCAGCTGACTGGCTGTACTTTACTGGCGATCAAAATACAGCGGGAGCCCACGCATTTTTTTTTTTTTATTATTATTTTTTTAAATAATTAAAAAAATAATAATAATGGGCTTCCCTGTATTTTGATTGCCAGTCAGGCAAAGCCAGGCAGATGGGGTGAAGGTGGCAGCCCGTAGCTGTCCGCTTTCATCTGCGCCGAGTATCAAAAATATAGTTGAGCGCTACATCATTTTTTAAAATCATTTATTTTCATAAAATTATATATTGTGCTCACTTTTTTGTTTTTATGTATTTTTTTTGTATTCAGTACAAACAGGGCCCTTTCTCAGTGAGCTGGGCATTTCATTCTGTGCATCCCCTGACTGTGTGACCTGTTGGGACCCGGTCACTCTCAACCCTTAAGACCATGTCACACTAAGCAACATCGCTAGCAACATTGCTGGTAAGGAACAACTTTTGTGACGTTGCTAGCGATGTTGCTTAGTGTGACATCCAGCAACAACCTGGGCCCTGCTGTGAGGTCGTTGGTTGTTGCTGAATGTCCTGGACCATTTTTTAGTTGTTGCTCTCCTGCTGTGAAGCGCACATCGCTGTGTGTGACAGCGACAGAGCAACAACTAAATGTGCAGGAGCAGGAGCTGGCTTCTGCGGATGCTGGTAACCACAGTAAACATCGGGTAACCAAGAAGCCCTTTCCTTGGTTACCCGATATTTACCTTCGTTACCAGCCTCCGCCGCTCTCAGCTGTCAGTGCCGGCTCCTGCTCTCTGCACATGTGGCTGCAGTACACATCGGGTAATTAACCCCATGTCTACTGTAGCTAGGAGAGCAGGGAGCCAGCGCTAAGCAGTGTGCGCGGCTCCCTGCTCTGTGCACATGTAGCTGCAGTACACATCGGGTAATTAACCCGATGTGTACTGTAACTAGGAGTGAAGGGAGCCTCCACCAAGCGGAGTGCGCTGGTAACCAAGGTAAATATCGGGTTGGTTACCCGATATTTACCTTAGTTACCAAGCGCAGCATGCTTCCACGACGCTCCAGCGATCCCTGCCAGGTCAGGTTGCGGGTGGGATCGCTGGAGCGTCGCTTAGTGTGACATCTCACCAGCGACCTCCTAGCAACTTACCAGCGATCCCTATCAGGTTGTATCGTTGTGGAGATCGCTGGTAAGTTGTTTAGTGTGACTGGGCCTTTAGCCACATTGAGGCCTATTTTAGACCTATGGTAAGGTTTTAATATTAGAGAGTGTAGGTACTATCCCAACTGGGTACACCTTGACGTTTGGTGGGATAGCTTTATGCTTTTTTTTGACCAAAACAGTGTTTACTAAGTACCCTATGTTTATATGCACTATGCTTTTATTTAGTTACAGCAGGGTATGTTTTCACAATTTTTTCCTTGGTGTCTCTTTATTAGAAATAAATACACAGACACACTTAGGGAGTCCATCTTTATTACTCCCTCTCACCCCTCCACGATCCTGGTCTTCTGTCACTCATCTAGCTCTGCTATATCAGAATGCACGAGGGGGAGGAAGAGCGCTGCTGCTCCCGCACTGTCTAATCACTCAATGAGTGATCAGAGGCTTTGGGTTGGTAAGCGGGGATTTCACTGCTGCCACCGTTGACTTAGTAGCCTAACGAACGGGTTACTATACTATAGTAACTGTGATCTCCGATCACCTGATTCTGGCGACGCTATTCATCACCGGCTCTGGTAGCCAATCCCTGCATGTTGGCTGATTGTGTAAAGAGCGCCAGCATGCAGGGAGGGGGAGCCGAGCATGTGCCTGAGCATCTCGCTGGTACACAGCGGTCGCTGAGTTTACAGAGTACTGAGCTGCTTGGGAAAGCACCGTGTACCGGCGAGCATGCTGACACTACAGGACCTTTGCACGATGTCATAATCATGTGACCCAGTCTGTAGCCAATGGGATAATACAACATTCCCATGTGACTGATCATATGGCTATGACGTCACGGAAGGTCTTTTGGTTACCGGGAGGACACCGCATGATCGTACTCGGAAGCAGAAGCAGCGGGAGACAGAGTGCAGGATACGTCGCGGGATCTGTAAGTATAATGACAATGTTTATTATTAACTGTATTCTTTATTTTACAGCCCCCCGCCCCATCCCATAACTGTAAAGTCCAAGATCGGTGATTGGATGCACGATCATGTTATCTCGATCCCGATCTCGAACTTCACAAAATGATTCAATGAGTCTCCCCGATCCCGACCATCGGGGGGATCACTCATCACTACTCTTAAGCCTGCTTTACATGTATCAATTTCTCGTGCGATCGCATTTGCGATCGCACCCGCCCCCTTCGTTTGTGCGATATGGGCAATTTGTTGCCCGTGTCACACAAAGTCGTAAACCTCCGTCACACGTACTTACCTTCCAAATGACCTCGCTGTGCGTGGCGAACATCCTCTTCCTGAAGGGGGACGGACGTTCGACGTCACACAGCGGCCGGCCAATAGCAGCGGAGGGGCGGAGATGAGCGGGAAGTAAACATCCTGCCCACCTCCTTCCTTGCGCATTAGCGGCGGGACGCAGGTAAGCTGCAGTTCAGCGTTCCCGGGGTGTCACACGGAGCGATGTGTGCTGCCCCGAGAACGATGAACAACCGGCACGCAGTAGAACGTGCAATTTTTTTTTTTTTTTTAGAAAATGAGCGACGTGTCAACGAGCAACGATAAGGTGAGTAATTTTGCTCGTTAACAGACGCTCGTAGCTGTCACACGCTACGATATGTCAAACGGCGCCGGATGTGCGTCACTTACGACGTGACCCTGAAGATATATCGTTTGATATATCGTAGCGTGTAAAGCCCGCTTTAGATCGAAATTGGACAACAGATTCAGGATACATTTATTTCTAATTTAATTTCTGATGTTATGGTTTAAAAAAAATGTACTTTCAAGATAATATTATAAAAAATAATAACATTGTGTTTATTTTTAGCAGATGACTGTATTGGGAGTTCAGATGGAAATCTATCATCTTCAGAATTTAAAACAGAAGATCAAAGTATCACACATGATACATATGAAGAGCATGCTGTTGCCCCAAATATACCTCCAGTCCTTCCTCTGAAAGCTTCATCATCAGATCTTTTCAAGCAAGTCCAAAATTCCGATTTATCACAGAATTGTAAGCAAAATAAAAGTTACAGAAGGGATGTGGAACATGAAACGGCTCCTACAAGGGTGAAACCATTTTCATGTTCAAAATGTGGGAAATGTTTTACCAGGAAATCACATCTTAATATCCATCAAAAAACTCACACAGGGAAGAAGCCATTTTCATGCTCAGAATGTGGAAAATGTTTTACTCAGAAATCAAATCTTGTTATGCATAAGAAAAATCACACAGGGGCGAAGATATTTTTATGCTTGGAATGTGGTAAATGCTTTACTAGTAAATCAAGTCTTGTTGACCATGGAAAACTTCACACTGGGGAGAAGCCATTTTCATGTTCAGAATGTGGGAAATGTTTTAATTGGAAATCAGAACTTGTTGTGCATCAAAGAATTCACACAGGGGAGAAGCCATTTTCATGTTCAGAATGTGGGAAATGTTTTAATTGGAAATCAGAACTTGTTGTGCATCAAAGAATTCACACCGGGGAGAAGCCATTTTCATGTTCAGAATGTGGGAAATGTTTTATTCAAAAATCAGATCTTGTTGTACATCAAAGATGTCACACTGGGGAGAAGCCATTTTCATGTTCAGAGTGTGGGAAATGTTTTATTCGGAAATCAGATCTTGTTAGGCATCAAAGATGTCACACTGGGGAGAAGCCATTTTCATGTTTAGAATGTGGGAAATGTTTTATTCAAAAATCAGATCTTGTTGTGCATCAAAGATCTCACACCGGGGAGAAGCCATTTTCATGTTCAGAATGTGGGAAATGTTTTATTCAAAAATCAGATCTTGTTGTGCATCAAAGATCTCACACCAGGGAGAAGCCATTTTCATGTTTAGAATGTGAGAAATGTTTTAGCCGGAAATCAAAACTTGTTCAGCATCAAAGATCTCACACCAGGGAGAAGCCATTTTCATGTTTAGAATGTGAGAAATGTTTTAGCCGGAAATCAAAACTTGTTCAGCATCAAAGATCTCACACTGGGGAGAAGCCATTTTCATGTTCAGAATGTGGGAAATGTTTTACTAGGAAATCAGAACTTGTTGTGCATCAAAGATCTCACACTGGGGAGAAGCCATTTTCATGTTCAGAATGTGGGAAATGTTTTACTAGGAAATCAGGTCTTGTTTACCATAAAAAAAATCACACAAAATAAATAATTTTTATGTTCTGAATGTGGGAAATGTAATTTTCATAAATCACATCTTGTTAAACATGTGAAGAAACCACACAGGGAAGGAACCTTTTTCATGTTGTGAATAATTGAAATGTATAACTGGTAAATCAAGTCTTGCCCACATCAGAAAACCAACAGAGCGGAGCAGCCAATATTGGTTTCAGAATTTGCCAAATGTTTTCATCATTAATCAGGTCCTGTTGTCAGATGAGTCACACGGGAGAAGCCATCATGATGTATCATAATTCAAAGGGTTTTATCCTAAAATCGGCTGCAATTCCTTAAGTAAGAATTTGTGAGGAAAAGAACCATTTTCTTTCTTTTTAGAAATTATTGTATTTTTCCTTTCGTCACGACAGCACCCACGAGAGAGGGATCCGCCCCCTTCAGGACAGGAAACCTACAGATAAAAAAGGGGCGGTCCCCCACCCTCATCAGTTGGTTTCCTGTCCTGCATGGAGAGGAACCTACAGTACCTGGGTCCGGTTGAGTCCGTGCGGTCTCCGAGGGAACGGCGGAGCTCAGGGTCCAGAAGCACGGTCGGTGGAGCTCCCCTCGTGGACTCCGTCCTCCGGTGCACCTCGTCCTCTTTCCTTTGGTCCGGCTTTGCCTCCAGGGAAATGGCGCCTGCACATGCGGGTGCCTACTTCTTCCGGGTTGCTCTGCTCGTGCGCGGCAGGGGGGGCCCTGCCGCGTCAGCGCGCGCTCTCTGCTGCCGTGTCCCGGAAGTGCACAGGAGCGCTTCCGGGGGAGTGGACCGGGAAGGTTCCTGGTGAAGCCCGTGGACCCCTCCTTCCTGAGCCGGACGCGGCATGGTCGGTAAGTTGCTGTCTGTCGCCGGCAGTGCACGGAGGCCGGCGCCTCTCCCTGTGTCGCGGGCTGCGCCTTCCGGCTGCAAGGCGTGTGCGATGTGTCCGGGGCCGCGTCCGCGCTCTGTCTCCTCGGCGGTGGCCCGGCAGTGCACGGAGGATCATCAAAGAGTCTCTGCCTGCCCTTCCCCCTGCCGCCCGTCCGGGGTCGGTGCGTTGCTTAAGGCCCGGTGAGCGGGCCTTTGGAGCTGGATTCTGCCGCATGGACGGCGGCTGGGCCTCCTGGCCCCTGTGGCCCCTGTGGTCTCCTAGCCTCGGTGGCCTCGGGGCCTTTCTGGCCTCTGTGGCCCGGCCTCTATGGCCCGGCCTCTGTGGCCTCCGGGCCTCTGTGGCCTCCGGGCCCCTGTGGCCTCTGTGGACTCCGGGCCCCTGTGGCCCCTGTGACCTCTGTGGACTCCTGGCCCCTGTGGCCTCTGTGGATTCCTTGCCCCTGTGGCCTCTGTGGACTCCTGGCCCCTGTGGCCTCTGTGGACTCCTGGCCCCTGTGGCCTCTGTGGACCCCGGGCCCCTGTGGCCTCTTTGGACTCCTGGCCTCTGTGGACTCCTGGCCCCTGTGGCCTCTGTGGACTCCTGGCCCCTGTGGCCCTTGTGGACTCCTGGCCCCTGTGGCCCTTGTGGACTCCTGGCCCCTGTGGCCTTTGTGGACTCCTGGCCCCTGTGGCCTCTGTGGACTCCTGGCCTCTGTGGTCTCCTGGCCCCTGTGGCCTCTGTGGTCTCCTGGCCCCTGTGGCCTCTGTGGTCTCCTGGCCCCTGTGGCCTCTGTGGTCTCCTGGCCCCTGTGGCCTCTGTGGTCTCCTGGCCCCTGTGGCCTCTGTGGTCTCCTGGCCCCTGTGGCCTCCGGGCCCCTGTGGCCTCTGTGTATCCTGGCCCATGTGGCCTGTGTGTCCTCCTGGCCTCTGTGGCCGGTGTGTGTCCTTCTGGCTGAGCCTTCTGGCCACTGTGTCCTCTGGGCCTCTTGGCTTCTGTGGACTCTGGACCTCCTGGCCTCTGTAGCCTCGTGGCCTCGTGGCCTCCTGGCCTCTGTGGCCTCTGGGCCTCCTGGCCTCTGGGCCTCCTGGCCTCTGAGCTTCCTGGCCTTTGCGCCTCCTGGTTTTGGGTCTCTGGGCCTCCTGACCTCCTGATCCCTGTGCCTCCTGGCCCCCGGGCCTCCTGGCCTCGGGCCTCTGTGTCTCTTGGCCTCGTGCTTCCTCGCCTCGTGCTTCCGGGCCTCGTGCTCCTGGCCTTGGTCCTCTGTGCCTCCTGGCCTTGGTCCTCTGTGCCTCCTGGCGTTGGTCCTCGGTGCCTCCTGGCCTTGGGCCTCTGTGCCTTCTGGCCTCGGGCCTCTGTGCCTTCTGGCCTCGGGCCTTTGTGCTTCTTGGCCTCAGGCCTTTGTGCCTCTTGGCCTCGGACCTTTGTGCCTCCTGGCCTGGGGCCTCTGTCCCTCCTGGCCTTGAGCCTCTGCGCCTCCTGGCCTCGGTGCCTCCTGCCTTCGGGCCTCTGTGTGTCCTGCCTCTGTGTCTTGTGCTTCCTGGCCGCGTGCCTCGGTTGCCTCCTGGCCTCGTGCCTCTTGCCTCTGTGCTTCCTGGCCTCTGTGCTTCCTGGCCTCTGTGCTTCTTGGTCTCTGTACTTCCTGGCCTCTGTTCCTTCCTGGCCTCAGGGCTTCCTGGTCTCTGGGCCTCCTGGCCGCTGTGGTCTCTGTGGCTTCCTGGCCTCTGTGGCTTCCTGGCCTCTGTGGCTTCTGGCCTCTGTGGCTTCCTGGCCTCCTGGCCTCTGTGGCTTCCTGGCCTCTGTGGCTTCCTGGCCTCTGTGCCTTTCTGGCCTCTTGGCCTTTGTGCCTCTTGGCCTTTGTGCCTCTTGGCCTTTGTGCCTCTTGGCCTTTGTGCCTCTTGGCCTTTGTGCCTCTTGGCCCTTGTGCCTCTGTGCCTCTTGGCCCTTGTGCCTCTGTGCCTCTTGGCCTCTGTGCCTCTTGGCCTCTTGGCCTCTGTGCCTCTTGGCCTCTTGACCTCTGTGCCTCTTGGCCTCTGTGCCTCTTGGCCCTTGTGCCGCTTGGCCCTTGTGCCTCTGTCCCTCTTGACCTCTTGGCCTCTGTGCCTCTTGGCCTCTGTGCCTCTGGGCCTCTTGGCCTCTGGGCCTCTTGGTCTCTGTACCTCTTGGTCTCTTGGTCTCTGTACCTCTTGGTCTCTGTGCCTCTTAGCCTCTGTGCCTCTTGGTCTCTGTACCTCTTGGTCTCTGTACCTCTTGGTCTCTGTACCTCTTGGCCTCTGTGCCTCTTGGCCTCTGGGCCTCTGCCTCTGGGCCTCTGTGCCTCTGGGCCTCTGTGCCTCTTGGCCTCTGTGCCTCTTGCCATCTGTGCCTCGGGGCCTCCTGGTGGGCCTGTGTTTCTGGTCCTGCGTCTCTAGGCCTTGCGCTTTTGTGCTTGCTCCTTGCGGCACTCCTGCCTTGCGCCTCTGACGCCTTGCGCCTCCCTGGCCTTCCTCCTGGCCTGGCGCTTCGGGCTTCCTGCTTCGCCTCTGAGTCTCTGGTCTTGCGTCCTGGCACAGGGGGGGGGTGTTGTACCGCCCTTTTCTTCGGACTGGGTTCCTGTCCTCCCGGGGCGGCTCCCTCTCTCGGGGCAACGGGAGGGCCTGGCTCCGGTGTTCCTTCCTGCTCCCTTCGGGCCCGGGCCTCCCTGGTTCTCCCTCCTGCGTTGCGTGCCTGTCCTGGGCCCCTGGGGTCTTCTGTCCCGGCCGGCCCTCCTGTCCCTGTGTCTTCCTTCCTCGCCGCGTCACGGGACCCGCTTGCCGGCGTGCCTTTGGACGGCCTTTCCTGCCATCCCATCCTTGCTGCTTGGCTGACGGCCCCTCCCCACTTGCCCTTTGGTCGGCTGTGGATGCTTTTCCTTGCCTCCCTTCCTGCTTCCTCCCCTGCTGTGGTCACGATGCCCTCTCTTCTCCTCCTCGTCCGGTGCGGTGCTGTCCCTGTTCCTCTGTCTCTTGGTCGCCCTTGTTTCTGCGGGGCGTGTTCGCGCCCGTCCGGCCCTGTCCGTTGGTCCTCCCTTCCTTGGGGTGTTCCGGTTCCGGTTGTTCTTCTGCCGAGCAGGGTGTCTTGCCCGGGGTGGCGTCTGGGGTTTTTTCCCGCGCTGGGTGCTTTCTCCATTCCTTCGTTTCGTTGCCTGATCGTGGGGGGGGAGCTCTGTCCTAGCCTATGTCGCTCGGTCGGCCCCTTGGCGGCGGGGTTGGTCTTTGTTCTTTGTCTTTCAGGATTCCGGCTGTGGTCCTCGCGTGGCGTGGCGTCCCTTGTCCCGATGGCTGTGGGATGCTGTTTCCATCTCATCTGTGGTGAAGCAAGTTCCTCTGGCCTCCTCGGTGACGGATCCTTCTCCTGGGCGGTGGCCTCCCCCTTGGGTGGCTGTGGCCGGTGTCTCCATCGACGGTTTTTGTACGGCTGCGCCCTGGTGCTCTCCGTCCGCCTTTTCCGGGACCTGCCGGTTGGCCTTTGTTCTTCCACTGTCTTCCGTTGGAGGCTTGGCCCTTCACGCGGTTATCCCACCCTCTGAGTGTATTCTCTCTAAGTCTCTCGTGGGTGCTGTCGTGACGAAAGGAAAAGACTAAATTACTTACCGGTAATGGGATTTTCCTGAGTCCACGACAGCACCCTTTACACCCCTGCCCTTTCTTGTTTGTTTTTCACCATTCGGTGTCCTGGGATTCGTCTGTTTTGTGTATTCATTGGCGGTTCCTCTCCCGTTTCTCTGCAACCAACTGATGAGGGACGGGGACCGCCCCTTTTTTATCTGTAGGTTTCCTGTCCTGAAGGGGGCGGATCCCTCTCTCGTGGGTGCTGTCGTGGACTCAGGAAAATCCCATTACCGGTAAGTAATTTAGTCTTTTTGAACCATAAGACACACCTTGGTTTTAAAGGAGGAATATAGTGAAAAAATTAACGCAAAAAATGTGGTCATCAAGCACTGTTATGGGTAGGATCTGCTGCTGACACTGTTACAGGGATAAAATCCCCCAATTCTGTACTAATGTCCCCCATACTGGGCCCCTTCCAGGTATATGTGTCTCCCATACTCGTATATAGGTCTTTCATCTTGGTATATATGTTGCCCATCTTTATCCCATCCTGGAATATATGATCCCCATCTTGGTATATATGGCTCTTGTCCTAGTATATATGTCCCTGTAGGGGCGTGGCCTGAACCTCATGTAGGGAGGAAGCAGCACGGGAGAGCTCCTGCCTGGATCCGATAAAAAATCCTGATTACCGGCCCTGTTGACGGCCATAACTGACCTGGACAGCTGCAATATCCCCCTGGGCATCTGGGAAACAGAGGATCCTCGCACCATGCCGATTCGTGTCAGCAAGAAAGATAAGGAAGCATTGGAGCGTGTCCCTGCAGCAGCCAGGATGGCGCCGGCCAAAACCACGTTGTCCTGTAGTGGAGCAGTGAGAGCCACGAGCAGGCTGGAGCGTTATGCTAGGGTGCCTCCTGCTAATGATCTGTCCTCCGGTGCAAAGTCTGAGGAAAGCGCTGATCACACCTTGGAGCTGGAAGATCGTGCACCCAGGGAGGGGGCCGTGAGTAACTTGAACTCTGTGTGCTTAGCAGCCCAACAAAAGCAGACGCCAGGGCCTGTAATAGAGGGTGGGGGAGGGGGAGATGTGGAACAACCAGAGACTGTCCCCGCTGAACCCACACTAAGAGAAATCCTGGCAGCAGTTAACACTTGCAATACCACACTGTCCACTCTAAGTAATCAAATGGGAACTGTCACCTTGAATATAGCCTGTATCAAACATGAGCTGCAGGGGGTGACTGCCAGAGTGGGAGAGCTGGAGGAACGTGTGAGTGCAGCAGAGGATAAATTGCCACCAATGACACGGGAGCTGGGAAAAGCTGCACAAAATATCACAACACTGCTGAACAAGGTGGACGACTTAGAGAACCGTTGCCGTAGCAGTAATCTACGCCTGGTGGGGTTCCAATGACTCACTGGGTTTTTTTGAAAAATGGCTAATGGACACCTTTGGCAAAGATGTTCTATCCCCATTCTTTACTATTGAGAGAGCGCACAGGGTCCCTACTCGTGCCCCCCAGCCAGGAGCACCCCCACGTCCTATTTTGCTCAAACTTCTGCATTTTAAAGACAGGGATGCTATTCTGTGCAGATCCAGAGATATTAAGGAACTTGCTATTAATGGGAGGAAGATCTCTATTTTCCCTGATTTTTCCATGGAGGTACAACGTAAAATGGCGCAATTTATTGAGATTAAGAAACGCCTGGGCGGCTTACAAGTGCCATATTCCATGATGTATCCTGCTAGGGACTATCAGCAAAAGTAGTGGGGATAATTGATTGCCACCAATGGTACCTCTGGATCAAGGTTAATTATCAGCAAACTTGAAAAGAGGAATTTAATACATAACCTTTAATAAAGTATTAGTTAAAACGTTGCTCAGTGATGCAACTATTCAATTTGTGCAAACAAACAAACAAAAAACCCAATTCAAGTCCGTCTGGACCAAATCACAATGAACTAATGCAGGAGCTAGCACACCGATTAGGAGTTATTACTGTCAATAATGTATAAGTATACTTCGGACAAGCTCCATAGGTTCAAATATTCAAAAGGTATCCGAGGTTTACAGATGCTCCTAATTAATTGATATGATCTGATTGCTAGGCCAAAGAAATCTATACCCGTTAATGTGCTAGTTTAACCAATATGCTCCAGTGGGAACAAAAAATGATAGTACTCTCCCAGACTTATATTAATGCTGCATGATGGTACATTGTTAGTATCATACAAGAGTACCCTCTCATAGTTATATAAAAATGCATTACATTAGAATTGTTATTTCATTCAATCTGACCCTATTTAAGCTGGCCCTTTCTAGCTTCAACAGCCTCCCAGTTGAAGCTATGACAGGGCCAGCTTAAATAGAGTCAGATTGGTACTGCCCTTGTAAGGGTTGGAGTCTATGGGTTTTTTGAGGGTATATAGAGTCCACCTAGGGAGAGATCGTATGCCCGGTTGTGAACAGCTTTCCGACCCTATGGGAATATTGACCCCCTCCAACGACTGACCCGGATCCATAAATGGTTGAGACCAACCCTTTTTTCAAGTTATCATTTGTGTAAATGCACACTGATATGATTTTGTTGATCTGTATGCATAATTATTGGGCATAAAGAACGTTAGTTCGGCCATTTTGAGATTACTTTGGATAAACCCACAGTACACCACTGTTTGGATTCGTGCCTTATTGGTAATAGCTCAGTCTCCTAGAATAATATTTGTAAAACACCTAGGTTGTCTTTTACAATGAAATAACAATTCTAATGTAATGCATTTTTATATAACTATGAGAGGGTACTCTTGTATGATACTAGCAATGTACCATCATGCAGCATTAATATAAGTCTGGGAGAGTACTATTATTATTTTTTGTTCCCACTGGAGCATATTGGTTGAACTAGCACATTAACGGGTATAGGTTTCTTTGGCCTAGGAATCGGATCATATCAATTAATTAGGAGTATCTGTAAACCTCGGATACCTTTTGAATATTTGAACCTATGGAGCGTGGTCAAAGTATACTTATACATTATTGACAGTAATCACTCCTAATCGGTGTGCTAGCTCCTGCATTAGTTCATTGTGATTTGGTCCAGATGGACTTGAATTGGGTTTTCTGTTTGTCTGCACAAATTTTATAGTTGCATCACTGAGCAACATTTTAACTAATACTTTATTAAAGGTTATGTATTAAATTCCTCTTTTCAACTTTGCTGATAATTAATGATGTATCCTGCTAGACTGCGAATTGCGGTGAATGGAGAAACTCACTTTTTTGATACAGCAGGGGCGGCGCTGTCTTAGCTGGATATTAATGAGAGGTCCATAAGGAGGAAGAATACTTGAAGATCACCCTTTCTACCGCCAGGTGCTGCTGTTTCTTATTGTCTGAGACGCTATGCTGGTATAATTACTACTGATCATTTCATTTTGGATCCAGGGCGGGAGATGACCGGTTCATTGTGGACACTCGTTACGGGAACAAGCTGTGGACCCATCTCCCTGCAAGGACTCTGGGCGAGTTTTTTAGCCCTGATTCTCTCTCTCTGAGAGAAATGTGCAAGTTACACTTGTTTTTGAGGGCGGGGGTGCTGTACATTGGTGTGCAGGGCTCTAGTTCCCTCCTTGTTTTTTTTCATTTATTGTTGTATTTTGCAATTAATATGGGGGGTGTGGCGTACTTCAGTCATGTTGCTCAAGCCAATGCTAACAGGAATTGGTGGAGATTGCCTCTCTCCCCCAGGAATGGAGTATGATACCGGTTTATTAATTTTTAACCTGCTCTTATGGCTACATCACTTAATATTGTAGCGTGGAATGTTAGGGGGCTCAGGGATGCGAATAAGAGGTGTGTTATATTTACTCATTTGCAAAAGTTTTTCCCAGCTATTCTATGTTTATCTGAGACCCACATGGTGAGAGATAATGTTCATTGGCTGAGAAAGGGATGGATCACACATGAATATCATTCCACATACTCGACCCATGCACGGGGTGTCAGTGTGTTGGTGCACAAATCGATCCCGTTCTCATGTACCAAATCAGTGGTTGACCCTGGGGGCAGATTTGTTTATTTACTTTGCACGCTGTATGGTATACAATTTATTTTGGTTGCGGTATACATCCCTCCACCGTACTCAGTCGAAGCAGTAAGAAGAATCTTGTCTGTTTTAGACTCCTTCCCCCCTGCGCCGACTCTTCTGTTAGGGGATTTTAACACATATTTACATCCTTATCTAGATAAGCTACATTCGGGGGAACATATCAGAGGATGCTGCCCCAACTTCATTTGCTAGAATGCTGACAGAGTTGGGTTTGGTAGATCTTTGGCGTGTCCAAAACCCCACATCCAAACAGTTTTCCTGCTACTCTAGGTCCCACCACACTATGTCACGGATTGACCTGGCTATTAGGAACATACTTATGACCTCATATGTACAAACGGTGGCCTATTTATTATTATTATTATTATTTATTTATAGAGCACCATTAATTCCATGGTGCTGTACATGAGAAGGGGGTTACATACAAAATACGTATACAAGTTACAGTAGACAGACTAGTACAGAGGGAAGAGGGCCCTACCCTTGCGGGCTTACATTCTATAGGATTATGGGGAGGAGACAATAGGTGGGGTGTAGGTCAGGCGGCAGCTCCGCACGGTGGTCGGGCGGCAGCTCCGCACGGTGGTCGGGCGGCAGCTCCGCACGGTGGTCGGGCGGCAGCTCCGCACGGTGGTCGGGCGGCAGCTCCGCACGGTGGTCGGGCGGCAGCTCCGCACGGTGGTCGGGCGGCAGCGAGTTCATTGTAGATTGTAGGCATTTCTGAACAGGTGCGTTTTCAGGTTCCGTTTGAAGTTTGCAAGGGTAGGGGATAGTCTGACGTGTTGAGGCAGCGAGTTCCAGGAGACTGGGGATGCTCGGGAGAAGTCTTGGAGTCGGTTGTGTGAGGAGCGAATGAGAGAGGAGGAGAGGAGGAGATCTTGGGAGGACCGGAGGTGACGTGTTGGAGTGTAGTGGGAGAGTAGTTCGGAGATGTACGGAGGGGAAAGATTATGCACAGCTTTGTAGGTCAGTGTTAGAAGTTTGAATTGGATACGGTGGAAGATTGGAAGCCAGTGGAGGGACATGCAGAGAGGAGAAGCGGGGTGGTATTGAGGAGAGAGGTGGATAAGTCGGGCAGCAGAGTTAAGGATGGACTGGAGAGGGGCAAGCGTGTTGGCAGGGAGGCCACAGAGGAGGATGTTACAGTAGTCGAGGCGGGAGATTATGAGGGCATGCACTAGCATTTTAGTAGATTGCAAATTGAGGAAAGGGCGGATTCTGGAAATATTTTTGAGTTGAAGACGGCAGGAGGTGGTGAGGGATTGGATGTGTGGTATGAAGGATAAGGCAGAGTCAAAGGTCACTCCGAGGCAGCAAACTTTGGGTACTGGCGAGAGCGTGGTGTTATTTATTGTAATAGATAGATCAGGTGGAGAGTGTAGGTGAGACGGAGGAAAGATGATTAGTTCAGTTTTGGCCACATTGAGCTTTAGGAAGCGAGAGGAGAAGAAGGAGGATATAGCAGATAGACATTTCGGGATTTTGGACAGCAGAGATGTGGCATCTGGGCCAGAGAGGTAGATCTGGGTGTCGTCGGCATATAGGTGGTATTGGAAGCCATGGGACTTTATGAGTTGTCCCAGGCCAAATGTGTAGATAGAGAAAAGTAGGGGTCCTAGGACAGAGCCTTGAGGGACGCCAACAGAGAGATGGTGGGATGAAGAGGTTGTGTGGGAGTGGGAGACACTAAAAGTGCGATTTGAGAGGTATGAAGAGATCCAAGAGAGGGCAAGATCTCTGACACCAAGGGAAGAGAGGGTCTGTAATAGGAGGGAGTGGTCAACGGTATCGAAGGCTGAGGACAGGTCTAGGAGTAGGAGTATAGAGAACTGCTTGTTCGCTTTGGCAGTAAGCAAGTCATTTGTGATTTTAGTCAGGGCAGTTTCGGTGGAGTGATGTGGACGGAAGCCGGACTGTAGGTTGTCAAAGAGAGCGTTAGAGGAGAGGTGGGAGGAAAGTTCAGCATGGACATGCTGTTCCAGGAGTTTTGAGGCAAATGGGAGTAGTGATATGGGGCGGTAGCTGGTAGTAGAGGTTGGATCGAGGGAAGGTTTCTTTAGGATAGGTGTGACTGTTGCATGTTTAAAGGCAGAGGGGAAGGTTCCAGTCGTTAAAGATAGGTTGAAGAGATGGGTTAAGGCTGGAATAAGGATGGT
The DNA here is from genome assembly GCF_048569485.1 of Anomaloglossus baeobatrachus. NCBI lineage: Eukaryota > Metazoa > Chordata > Amphibia > Anura > Aromobatidae > Anomaloglossus > Anomaloglossus baeobatrachus. The sequence continues at coordinate 256,153 of NW_027441813.1, read as the reverse complement.
GGTGAGGTTGGGAAGGAGGTGGGATGGCATGGGGTCAAGTGCGCAGGTGGTGAGGTGCGCTTTTGAGAGCAGACGTGCAAGCTCTCCTTCGGTGATGGTGGGGAGGAAGTTTATGGGGGAGGGGCAGTGGTCAGCTACATGAAGGGGTTGTGGTGGCTGAGAAGAGAAGACTTGCCTTATTAGGTCGATTTTTTCTTGGAAATAGGTGGCAAAGTCTTCTGCAGAAATGAGGGAGGTTGGAGGGGGCAGTGGTGGGCGAAGGAGGGAGTTGAAAGTGTTGAATAACTGTTTGGGGTTGTGTGTTAGAGAGGATATGAGGTTTCTGAAGTAATCGTGTTTAGCGGAGGTGAGGACTGAACGAAATGTGTGAATTGCATTTTTGAATGTGGTGAAGTCTTCCTGGGAGTGCGTTTTCTTCCACCGCCGCTCTGCAGCCCTAGACCTTTGCCTAAGTTTTTTAGTGAGGCTGTTGTGCCAGGGCTGTCTATTGATTCGTCTCACTCTGCCATGCACAAGGGGAGCGACTGAATCAATAGCTGATGTGAGGGTGGTGTTGTAGAAAGTGGTGGCGCTGTCTGTGTCGTGGAGGGACGATATGGAGGACAGTGGGAGGATAGAGTCGGCGAGGGTGTGCATGTAGAGGTGTGCAAGGTTTCTGCGGGGATGTGCTAGGTGCTGGACAGGGGGGGTAGGTGAGGAGGACAGGGCTGAAAAGGTCAGAAGATGGTGGTCAGATAGGGGGAGGGGGGAAGTTGTGAAGTCAGAAAGGGGACAGAGGCGGGTGAAGATGAGGTCTAGTGTGTGTCCATCTTTGTGGGTGGCAGAGGTGGACCACTGAGTTAAGCCAAAAGACGAAGCAAGGGAGAGGAGTTTGGAAGCAGCTTGTTGGCAAGTGTCAGTGGGGATGTTGAAGTCACCCATGATGATGGTGGGAATGTCAGCAGAGAGAAAGTGTAGAAGCCAGGCAGAGAAGTGGTCGAGGAAGGCAGTGGTTGCGCCCGGGGGTCTGTATATGACAGCCACTTGGAGGTTGGAGGGAGAATAGATTCGGACAGAGTGCACTTCAAAGGAAGGCAGGTCGAGGGAGGGTAGAGGTGGGATTGTGGTGAAGTTGTAGTTGTTAGAAAGAAGGAGGCCCACTCCTCCACCTTGTCTATTGCCAGGGCGAGGAGTGTGGGAGAAGTGCAGGCCACCGTAGCATAGTGCAGCTGGGGAGGCAGAGTTGGATGGTGTCAGCCATGTTTCGGTGATGCCTAGAAAGGATAGATTGCTGGAGGTAAAGAGATCATGAATGATGTGCAGTTTATTACACACTGAACGGGCATTCCAGAGCGCTCCTGAGAGAGGGGGCGGCAGAGTGGGTGAGAGGGGAATAGTTTTTATGTTGGATAGATTGCGGTAGTTACTATTATGTGGAGAGTGGTGGGTGGGTGATTAAAGAGGGGTGTATCATCCACGGGGGGCCAGGATTGGGGGCTATGTCACCAGCAGTGAGAAGGAGTAGAGAAAGGGAGAGCAGGTGGGAGAAGGAGAGTGGACGGCATGGTCTGCGCGATATTAGGAGCGATCTGAGGTTCAGGAGTAGGTCAGCAGATGAGGACAGATGAGAAGGCAGGAGGGAGGGGGAGATGAATATTTGCTTAGAGGGTGCTGGGGTGTGGGGATAGTGAAGGAGAGTGAGGAGGAGAGGGGCAAAGACTGTGAGGGCATAGGTGAACATGGTGGGGGTAGTGTGGTAAGTATATGATTTAACAAGTAAGTTGTGTCAGTGGAAAACTTGGTTAGAAAGAGCTGAAGTTTACCTTCTGGTCATGTCTGGTTCATTTCTGGTATATTTCTGACACTTATGAGGCACTTATCCAGAGGCACGCACACACACCACGGTCATAGACCTAGTGCAGTACTTATATACATGTCTCAGTGACCCAGATGAACATCAGCTGACCAGCAGGGGTGAGGCACATGAAAGAATTACAAACAGGTAGGAAGCACTCAAAGAAGAGAAAAAAAAAAAAAAATACAGACAGGATTTAACTAATTATACAACAGTAAAACAGCAGGTTAGCATACCAAAAGCAAAGGGACTTTAAATGTGTATGCAGGTGAGGAGATTAAAGTCAAATCAAGGCCTATCTACCTAGAAGCGTAACTGATCACTCACCACTCCATGTTACTCTTTCATGGGGAAACCCCCTCACCTTGTCTAGGCCTATCTAGAAACTTAACCCCTTCTGGATTCAGCTCATAGGGGGATCTTTACATGATACTATTTTAGAATATTTTCAACTTAATGAGTGCTCTGCACCATCACATATAGTCTGTGACTCTATAAAAGCCGTGGTGAGGGGCATCTATATTAGAGAAATATGCATACGTAAAAACCAAAACAGAAGCTACACCCAAAGTCTGATTCAGGAAGTATCTGTTGCGGAGACTGCGGTGGTGCTCAACCCGACAGAGCAAACGAAAAACACTCTAGAGAAGGCACAAACGTCACTGAAAGAAAATCTCATGTTGGCGGCAGCAAATAAACGTTACTTCCTCAAACAGAAATATTTCATAGAGGGAGAGGGAGTAGGGCACTTACTAGCTATGGTCATTAGGGAACAGGAGGGATCTTCATATATAAATAGGCTGAAGACGGAGTCGGGTGACCTTGTAACAGAGAGTGAGGATATAGTGAGGGAGATAAAGAGGTATTATATGTGACTATACACATCAGACTGTGACCTCACAGAGACTGAGATACAGCAATATTTGGATGCTCTCTCTCTTTCTCTCCCCCCACACTAGCCGACGAAGAAAGGGATTTTTGGATCGAGATATCCCGTTGGAAGAATTGGAGGAAGCACTTGGCCAGACACAAAACGAAAAAGCTCCGGGAATGGATGGCCTGCCTGGTGAGTTTTATAAAACCTATGCACCCTTACTGCTACCTAAAGTACTTAAGGTATTTGAAGAGGCTGAAAGGCAGAGGGTCCTCCCGCCCTCTATGAGGGAAGCTTTAATAGTCTTAATATTAAAACCCGGAAAAGATCCAGAAATCCTGGATTCGTACCGCCCAATCTCTCTACTACCAACAGATGTTAAATTACTGGCCAAGGTGCTCACCAATAGGATGTCCCGAGTCATCTCATCTATTATACAGAATGATCAAACAGGATTTATTCCATGTAGAGCCACATCTATGAATCTCAGGAAATTATACTTAGGGATTCAACATAGTTCTGAGAAGCCAGGGAAAAGGGCAATTTTGTCCTTGGACGCCGCTAAGGCAATCAATAGCTTGGAGTGGGGGTATCTGTGGGCGGTACTTCGGAAAATGGGTTTTGGACACAGATTTATAAATTGGGTGAAGTTGCTATATGAGTCACTGGTGGTGAAGGTTAGGGCTAATGGTAGGGTCTCTGAGTCCTGCTCTCGCCCTTGCTATTTGCTACTGCAGTGGAGCCATTGGCAGTTGCAATACGGAAGTCCAGGGAGATAACGGGATTTAGGTGTGGAACCGTGGAGCAGAAGATATCATTATATGTGGACGACCTACTTTTATATTTAGACAGGGTACATTCCTCGATTTTGCCGATAATGGATATTATTCAAGAATTTGGGCGGAAGTCTAGCCTTCGGATTAATTGGTCCAAATCGGCTTTAATGCTGTTAGACCCTCTCCCGGTGGATTTCTCGGATTTGCAAATACCGGTTCCTGTAGCCCGAGAGTTTAAGTATCTGGGAGTAACTGTTAGCCCAATTCCGAAGGATTTCCAGGCCCTAAATCTGGAACCCCTGTTGCAGCGGTTCAGAGCAAAGGTACATACCTGGTGCCGCTTGCCGCTATCAAATATCGGTAGATCTAACTTAATCAAAATCGTAATAATTCCACAATTACTATATTTTATACATAATTCTCCAGTGGGGATACGTAGGGAATTTTTTGCAAAAATGAATACATTATTCCGGGAACTTCTCTGGAAGAAAAAACAGGCTAGGATTTGATTGGAAGCGCTACAGCGGGGAAAGGAGGAGGGAGGATTGGTGGTACCAAACCTATATATAATATATATATATATACAGTTAGGTCCAGAAATATTTGGACAGTGACACAAGTTTTGTTATTTTAGCTGTTTACAAAAACATGTTCAGAAATACAATTATATATATAATATGGGCTGAAAGTGCACACTCCCAGCTGCAATATGAGAGTTTTCACATCCAAATCGGAGAAAGGGTTTAGGAATCATAGCTCTGTAATGCATAGCCTCCTCTTTTTCAAGGGACCAAAAGTAATTGGACAAGGGACTCTAAGGGCTGCAATTAACTCTGAAGGCGTCTCCCTCGTTAACCTGTAATCAATGAAGTAGTTAAAAGGTCTGGGGTTGATTACAGGTGTGTGGTTTTGCATTTGGAAGCTGTTGCTGTGACCAGACAACATGCGGTCTAAGGAACTATCAATTGAGGTGAAGCAGAACATCCTGAGGCTGAAAAAAAAGAAAAAATCCATCAGAGAGATAGCAGACATGCTTGGAGTAGCAAAATCAACAGTCGGGTACATTCTGAGAAAAAAGGAATTGACTGGTGAGCTTGGGAACTCAAAAAGGCCTGGGCGTCCACGGATGACAACAGTGGTGGATGATCGCCGCATACTTTCTTTGGTGAAGAAGAACCCGTTCACAACATCAACTGAAGTCCAGAACACTCTCAGTGAAGTAGGTGTATCTGTCTCTAAGTCAACAGTAAAGAGAAGACTCCATGAAAGTAAATACAAAGGGTTCACATCTAGATGCAAACCATTCATCAATTCCAAAAATAGACAGGAGAGAGTTAAATTTGCTGAAAAACACCTCATGAAGCCAGCTCAGTTCTGGAAAAGTATTCTATGGACAGATGAGACAAAGATCAACCTGTACCAGAATGATGGGAAGAAAAAAGTTTGGAGAAGAAAGGGAACGGCACAGGATCCAAGGCACACCACATCCTCTGTAAAACATGGTGGAGGCAACGTGATGGCATGGGCATGCATGGCTTTCAATGGCACTGGGTCACTTGTGTTTATTGATGACATAACAGCAGACAAGAGTAGCCGGATGAATTCTGAAGTGTACCGGGATATACTTTCAGCCCAGATTCAGCCAAATGCCGCAAAGTTGATCGGACGGCGCTTCATAGTACAGATGGACAATGACCCCAAGCATACAGCCAAAGCTACCCAGGAGTTCATGAGTGCAAAAAAGTGGAACATTCTGCAATGGCCAAGTCAATCACCAGATCTTAACCCAATTGAGCATGCATTTCACTTGCTTGTTTGTGGGTCTTTCCGTCTTAAGTCTGGATTTGAGCAAGACCTGAAGGCTGCGGCTGTAAAGGCCTGGCAAAGCATTAAGAAGGAGGAAACCCAGCGTTTGGTGATGTCCATGGGTTCCAGACTTAAGGCAGTGATTGCCTCCAAAGGATTTGCAACAAAATATTGGAAATAAAAATATTTTGTTTGGGTTTGGTTTATTTGTCCAATTACTTTTGACCTCCTAAAATGTGGAGTGTTTGTAAAGAAATGTGTACAATTCCTACAATTTCTATCAGATATTTTTGTTCAAACCTTCAAATTAAACGTTACAATCTGCACTTGAATTCTGTTGTAGAGGTTTCATTTCAAATCCAATGTGGTGGCATGCAGAGCCCAACTCGCGAAAATTGTGTCACTGTCCAAATATTTCTGGACCTAACTGTATTATAGCCTGCCAGATGCAACATCTTAGGGGTTGAGGCAAAGAAGGAGCGTATGATAATAGTGGTGATATAGTGAGAGAGGGATCGGTATGGACATTTCAGAGTTGCCGGTTGGATGTGGGACAAAGACGGATAAATGGGGCACGATATCCTATGCTGGCTATGATATTTAACAGAAAGCAAAGGAGCGAGGTGTTCAAATGCCGCGCCAATAGATCACTTCAGCAGATGTTCAGATCAATGTCATTTTATTGTTATTCAGGTCGACGTGTTTCTGGAGCAGAAACGCGTCGACCTGAATAACAATAAAATGACATTGATCTGAACATCTGCTGAAGTGATCTATTGGCGCGGCATTTGAACACCTCGCTCCTTTGCTTTCTGTTATCTACCGGTATTGGTGGCTGCAGCCTTGGATCTACGATACATGCGTTCATAGTAGTTGTGGCTTTTCACAACTGCAATTGGTGAGTAGATTTACTCCCCCCTCCCTGCCCCTCATATATTGGGGTAAGACCCTATTGCGCTTGTTTTTCCACAGCCTTTTTCCTTGTGGCTATGATATTTAGGGTATGAGACAGAGGTAAGGCTCTTTTTAAGATAAATGGGCCTACGGCGTTCTGGCCACTGTGGCGGAATCCGGATTTGCCAGAAATTAAAAAATTAGTGGGGTTCAGAGGATGGGAAGATAAAGGGATCCATTTAGTGTCACAAGTACTACGAAATAATACTCTTAAGAGTTTTGAGCAATTGAGAACGGAGTTTCACCTCCCGCATGTCTTCTTTTATTAATACTTACAGCTGAGACACGCACTGGAAAGACAGGGAGGACAAATCTGGTGACAGTGACACATAATCAAACATTACATATGCTACTTACATCTGAGTCCTCTAAAGGTCTTATTTCAGAATTATACAAAAGATTATTTTTTTTTTTAACTTCATTTTATTAACAATTTCAAACATGGTACAACTGACATTTGCCATATAAAGATAGCTCAGTATATAGAAAGTAATATTTAAATATAACAATGAACAGTCATATAAAGTCCATAATATCTTTAGCACTTAACATAGAACAATGTTATTATCCAAACTTCTTATCATTTGCATATATATCTAATTTTATATTGAGCATAAGAACAGCTCTATCTATCAGCATGACCATATTTTGAAAACAAGATAGAAAAAGGAAGAGAAAAAGGAGAAAAGAAAGAACAACAACAGCCACATTGCATTATTATATCTCAATATACCATTGGACAGTGTTTCATATCCCAACATCTAGCGGGAACCACCATTATTCGCATAATCTCCCTCAAACCTCCGCAAGTGTGTCTGGAGAAGAATTCCACAAACCCCAGATTTTGTTAAAAATTTCCCGGGCACCCCCTATTATAATATACCACCCGCTCATAGACTATGGTTGCATTGACTAGTTTAACCCAGGACCGCACAGTTGGATTTGAATCTCCCATCCATCTCAGAGCTATTAATTTCCTAGCCAGAAACAATGCCTCTCTGAGGAATATTGTCATGTAATGATCCCAGGACTCTTCGTCCACCACCCCAAACAGGCATATCAAAGGGTCACACATAACAGGAATCGACACAATCGATATCAGCAGAGATGTCACTCCCCGCCAGTACAAAGATATATTGGGACAGCTCCAAATCATATGTATGAAATTTGCCCCTGAGAGATGACACCTCGGGCACTCCGATGTACGAGAACAGCCCATACTAAATAATCGAGTTGGAGTAAGGTATGCCTGGTGGACAATGTAGCATTGAATCAACTTATTATTAACTGATGGGGATACCGCAGTCGGAGATTCCAATATCTCTTCCCATTCCTCTCCCTGTAGAGAGGGAATTAGAGATTTCCATCTATCCTGGGCTGGCAAGGGGTCCGACTCCACCCCCACCGACAACAGGTAAGTATATATAGCTGAGATGAGGCCTCGAGGACCTTGTGATTTTAGAATACCTATCATAGGAAGTGATGATATCAATTTCCTCACTCCAATTTTCTGTATGTGGGATTGAATCGCTGTGCGAATCTGCAGGTATCTAAAAAACTGTGATCTTGGAACATTATATTCAATCTGGACTTGTTCAAAGGACTTGAAGGTTGTGATTCCCGGGACAAAAAGATCACCTAATGCACTGACGCTGTGAGTGGCCCAGAATTGCGCCGAGGGGTGATCTCTCAGAGTATGGAAGTGGCTATTCCCCCATAATGGGAGTTCCGCCACCACCCCTTCGAAGTGTACCACCCTCTTGGCTTGTCGCCAGACTAATCTTGCCAACCTGAGGAGGGGTAATTGCCGTGGTGTTCTCAGTCCATCTGATTCCAGAAAACCCACTAAACAATCAGTCCCAGCCACGTGTGCCAAGTGACTCTCAGAGTTTGGCAGCTGACATCCAGGCATCCAAGTCTCTAGTGCCCTAAGCTGTCCCGCAAGGTAGTAGAGGAAGAACTCCGGTAAAGCCATCCCTCCCAGTCTTTTGGATCTCTGTAAAATTGATAACCGAAGTTTGGGTCTGGATTTCCCCCATATGAAAGAGGTAGTAAGCGAGTTCAACATTGAGAAGAAGGATTTGGGTACTGATACTGCACTATGTTGTAGTGTATAACTAAGCTTTGGAAGTAATATCATTTTGATTAAATTTATTCTGCCAACCACTGACAGGGGTAGCTTGCTCCACAAGTTATATTTAAGTTTAACGTGCTCCAGAAGTGGTGTTATACTCATCTGCAGGTCTAGTGTATGGTCTTTCTGTATGTGTATTCCCAGGTATTTAAAGCTAGTTACCACTTGCAAAGGTGACCTACCCTCCATTGAAATTCCAGACCCGTTCATTAATGGCATCAAAGCAGACTTATCCCAGTTGATGCGTAGTCCCGAAAAGTCCCCAAATTTGTCTATAGTGTCTATAACCACCGGTAGAGTCTCTTGCACTCGATCTACCGTCCCCCAGGCTCACCCACCCAGTTCCTTGACCACTTTTCAGCCTGGCTGCCACACTTCATGTCCTCAGAGTTACCAACCCTGATCCTAGGAGACTTTAACATCCCCATGAACAGCCCCTCCTCCCCATCTGCATCCCAGCTTCTATCTCTCACCACCTCCCTTGGCCTCTCACAGCTCTCATCCTCTGAGACACATGAAGATGGTAACACCCTTGACCTGGTCTTTATCCGCCTCTGCTCAGTCTCTGACTTTGACAACTCACCTCTTCCCCTCTCTGACCACAACATCCTCTCCTTCAAGCTCACAAACCCTCGCCCGCCCCAGCACACTCCCACCAATCACACATTCAGAAACCTACAGGCCATCGATTCTCAGACACTTTCAGACTCTTTACACGCATCACTGTCCCCTATATCCTCACTTTTCTGTCCTGATATGGCTGTAAAGCACTACAATGACACACTCAGGACTACACTAGACCAAGTAGCGCCCCTCACCTTCAGAAAGACCAAACACCGAGTAAAACAGCCCTGGCTCACATCACAAACTCGATTTCTCCAGCGATGCTCCAGGAGCGCCGAACGCCTATGGAGGAAAACCCGCACACCAGAAAACTTCATCCACTACAAGTTCATGTTAAGGACCTATAACTATTCCCTTCACCTCGCCAAACAGACCTACTTCACCAACCTTATTTCCTCACTTGCCAACAATCCAAAAAAACTCTTTGACACCTTTCACTCCCTCCTCAGTCCCAAAGCACAGACCCCTGTCACAGCCCTTCATGCTGATGACCTGGCCTCGTATTTCACAGAGAAAATTAAAAACATCCGCCAAGAGATCAGCTCCCAGCCACCAAGCCCTGTGAATCCCATCCCTCCCCATATCCCATCCAGCTCACTTTCCACATTTGACCCAGTCACAGAGGAGGAAGTCTCCAGGCTCCTATCCTCCTCTCGTCCTACCACTTGCCCTACTGATCCCTTCCCCTCACCTTTACTCCAGTTACACTCTCCGGTTGTCGCCACTCACCTAACTAAAATCTTCAATCTCTCTCTCTCTTCGGGTATCTTCCCCTCCTCCCTCAAACACTCTATCATTACTCCATTATTAAAAAAACCTTCCCTTGATCCGTCCTGCACAAGCAACTACAGACCAGTCTCTAATCTCCCCTTCATCTCCAAACTCTTGGAGCGCCTGGTCTACTCTCGTCTCACCCACTACCTCTCCTCTCACTCTCTTCTAGATCCTTTACAGTCTGGCTTCCGCCCTTTACACTCAACAGAAACTGCCCTTGTCAAAGTGACCAATGACCTATTGACAGCAAAACGTAACGGTGACCACTCTCTGCTTATTCTTCTTGACCTTTCTGCAGCCTTCGACACTGTTGACCACCATCTCCTTCTCTCTATGCTCCATTCTATCGGCCTAAAGGACACTGTTCTTTCCTGGTTCTCATCCTATCTTTCTGGCCGCTCATTCAGTGTATCATTTGCTGGCTCCACATCTTCTCCTCTTCCTCTCACTGTTGGGGTCCCTCAAGGTTCAGTCCTTGGCCCTCTTCTTTTCTCCCTCTACACTGCCCCAATTGGAATGACCATCAGCAGATTTGGCTTCCAGTACCATCTTTATGCTGATGACACACAGCTATACACCTCATCCCCTGAGCTCACCCCCGCTGTACTACAGAACACAAGTGACTGCCTGACTGCAGTTTGCAATGTCATGTCTGCTCTCTATCTGAAACTTAACCTTTCCAAAACTGAACTTCTTCTTTTCCCTCCATCTTCCAACTTTCCTCAACCTGACATCTCCCTCTCTGTGTGTGGCACAACGATAAGTCCTAGGCCGCAAGCCCGCTGCCTGGGGGTTATACTTGACACTGGTCTCTCCTTCACCTCCCACATACAATCTCTTGCCCGCACCTGCCGCTTACACCTCAAGAACATCTCTAGAATCCGCCCCTTTCTCACTATGGAAACAACAAAAACCCTCACCGTGGCCCTGATCCACTCTCGCTTGGACTACTGTAACTCTCTATTAATTGGTCTCCCCCTAACTAGACTCTCTCCTCTACAGTCAATCCTTAATGCAGCAGCCAGGGTTACCTATCTGGCTAACCGCTACTCGGATGCCTCTGCTCTGTGCCAATCATTGCACTGGCTGCCCATATATCACAGGATCCAATTCAAACTGCTTGTTCTCACCCACAAAGCTCTCCACAGTGCAGCACCCCCCTACATCTCCAACCTCCTCTCTGTCTATCAGTCCACCCGATCTCTACGCTCTGCAAGCGACTTTCGACTAACATCCACACTAATTCGAACCTCCCACTCCCGGATCCAAGACTTCTTCCGAGCTGCACCAACCCTCTGGAACGCTGTACCCCAAGAAGTTAGGACAAATCACAACTTACTCAGCTTCAGACGCACCCTAAAGACGCATCTTTTTAGGGCGGCCTATCACACTCCCTAATCAGATTCGATTCACATAGTCCCTCTACAACCTCTCACAACATAGCTCCACATCAAACTCCATGGCACCCAAAGGCATCTCAAGGCTCGGGCCCACTGGTCCAGGAAACCATTATCCAGCCCCATTTCCGTGAGATGGTTGGATTGTCATTGTAAATAAGCACCTGAACCTTGCCTCTCCCCCCATCTCATTGTAGATTGTAAGCTCTCACGAGCAGGGTTGTATTTTTTTCCCTCTAAACATTGTATTTCTATAACTGTTACTTGTTTGTATATGATCCTCCTGAATTGTAAAGCGCTACGGAATATGTTGGCGCTATAGAAATAAAGATTATTATTATTATTATTATCTAAGAAGACAACCATGTCATCCGCATACAATCCTATTTGATCTGTGCGGTCGGCTATAGTGATTCCAGTGATCTGTGGATGAGAGCGGATTCTAATTGTCAAAGCTTCAATAACTAGTGCAAACAATGCTGGAGACAGAGGGCATCCCTGTCTTGTGCCCCGGTTCAATGAGAAGGGTGTAGACATAGCACCATTGACTAGTATCCTGGCTGTCGGGGACCTATACAACATATGAATCAAGTTACTGAATTTAGGCCCAAAGGCGAATCTCTGGAGGCAGGCAAATAAAAATGGCCATTCTACCGAGTCAAATGCCTTGGCCGCGTCCAGCGAGGCCAAGGCCCACTCATTCTCCTGGACCAGTGTGCTATATTGCACTATGGACTGGACCCGTCTTATATTTATAGAGGTGTTTTTCCCAGGCATAAATCCGGTTTGATCTGGGTGAACTATACTCAATATGACTGAATTAAGCCTGGACGCCAGTATTTTGGTAAAGATTAGTGATGAGCGAGTACTAAAATGCTCGGGAGCTCGAGGCTCGGGCCGAGCATCTCAAAATACTCGTGTACTCGGCCCGAGCACCGAGCCCAATGTTATCCTATGGGAGACCCGAGTATTTTTCTGAAATGACCCCCGGCAGCATGTAGAAACCATAAAACTGTAAATTAAAAAAAAAAACGTGCGTGTGTGTGTAAGCGTGCATATATATATACGCGCGGAGTGGAGTGCGGGAGGGGCCGTAGCCGAGCGGGGAAGTGTCGGGCTAAAGGCACGGTCACGCTGTGCGGGCTGGCCAATCACTGCAATTCCACAACAGGGCTGTGGCATTGCAGTGGTCTGCCAGCCAATCCCTGCATAAGGGATGGCTGTAAAAAGAGCGCCAACATGAAGACCACGAGTACAGCACGAGTATCGCGAGATTACTTGGTCCCCGCCGAGTAGCCCGAGTACATTGATACTCGTGCGAGTACCGAGTAGTAACAAGCATACTCGCTCATCACTAGTAAAGATCTTGTAATCCACATTAACTAAGGATATAGGACGGTATGAACCGCAGTCTAGTGGGTCTTTACCCTCCTTCCTCAGCACGACTATATGTGCTTCGTATAAGGAGGCAGGTAGAGAGTCGCCGGCTGAAAAATGTGAGAAAACCTCTAAAAGAATCGGGGCCAATACGTCACAATATTTACTATAGAATTCTATGGGAAGGCCATCTGGACCCGGAGATTTCCCCCTAGCCATATCCGAGATGGCAGTAATCACTTCATCCAGTGTGATGTCCGCCTCCAGAGACTCCCGTTGTGATCCACTCAAAGTGGGAAACTCCAAATCTGACAAATATATCATGCAACTTTGAACTTCATGAGGATTTCTAGATGTGTATAGGGTTTTATAGTATTCACAAAAGCACTCTAAAATATCCTCAGGGGATGTAGCTATTGAGCCATCCATCCTCCGTATACCCAATATTGTATTTGAAGTGTTGTGTTGCCTAACCATATATGCCAATAATTTACTGGATTGATTTCCAAGCTCAAAATATGATTGTCTGGTAAAGAACAATTTGCGTTTGGACTTGGTCTCAGAGTGCTGTATATATAACCTATATGATTGCATCCAGGCCGCCCTATTTCCATCGGTTGGGGCCGATATGTATATTGCCTCTGAGTCCCTAAGTCTCCCCTCTACTATATCATCCTCAGTTTTAGTCACTCTTTTAAGATATGTTATGGTTGAAGACAAACACCCTCTAAGGTAGGCTTTAAGAGTGTCCCACACCAAGTTAATATTCCAGGGTTTAGGGTGGGCTTCCAGGAAATCCTCTATTTGGGTCAGAGTTCTATCACTTTGATCTATTAGTTTCAGCCAAAAGGGGTTTAACCTCCAAAAGGGTTTACCAACACCTTGGTTAGTCTTCATAGTAAGAATCACTGGGCTGTGATCTGATATGCCCCTGACCCCATGTACCACGTCATCCACCCAGGTTGCGATATTGCTCGACCCAAAAATATAATCCAGTCAGGACAGCGTGCGTCTAGTAGAAGAATGACATGTATATTCTCGGGTGTTAGGATGCCGGAGTCGCCAAAGGTCAATCCACCCTCCTCCCTCCGCGCATTGCTGCAAATCAGTCAAGTGTGTGGCCGAATGTTGTCCCCCTCCATCCATCCGAAACCTGTCCTGCTCCTCATTCATCACAAGATTAAAATCCCCCATACATAACACATACGCATCTGGATAATTGAGGGCAAAGCTCAGTGCTTGTTTAAGAATGGAGATGCGAGCTGGCGGGGGTTGTAAATACATAATAGCACATAATCTCTAGAGTTTATAGACGCATATATAAACACAAATCGCCCCTCCGGGTCACGCCTCACCACCTTCACTTCCCAACGGATATGTCTATGGACCAATAGAGAGACACCCCTGGAGTAGCTGGTGTGGAACGCATGTGCCGACCATTGTACCCACGGTTTGTTTACTAGTCTGGCTGTGTCCCGTGTGAGGTGAGTCTCTACCAGTACCACCAGTTGGGCCTTGACTTGCTTAATTTGGGAGAATACCTTAATACGTTTTTTGGGCGATTTAAGGCCTCTGACATTCCAGGTCATAAATATTAGCTCTGACCCCATATCACATAGATCTTTTTATAGAACCAGGATCCCAGGTATAAGACGCTTTCTGCCCTGCAATTAAGTGTGGTTAACCCTCCAACAGTAATAAGCCTGTCCCTGCAAAGAAATAAAGTTAATGCAATTGCAGCTGTAAACATAAAGAACCAATATCGAACTTCAGGACCTTTCCGATAAATCCTGTAAAACATTTCAAACATCAATGGGGATACCACCACTGAATACAGTGTCCTGGTATAGGTGGTATAAGGGTGCACAAGATAGGGCTCCCATTTCACAAGAACCAATTCCTGGCCAATTCCTCCATCACTCGAGGCACGGGGAAGTCCCATCTGTCTCCAAAGGGGGCTTCAAGCAACCATGGAAGAAGAGGGTCGCCAGGGGGTACAGAAAATGTCACCTAGGAAAGTAATCTCATTGCTTCTGCCCCTTAGGTTTCGGGTGTACCTGTAGCCAGTCCTCAGCCTCAGCAGGTGTAGCAAAAAACAGAGGCGACCCTTCATGCACTATGCGGAGCCGGGCAGGATACAGCATAGAGTAGATGATGTTCCGCTCCCTTAATTTCTTCTTCACCTCCATGAAGTGGGCCCTCTGTTTCTGGAGGTCCACCGAAAAGTCCGGAAAGATCGAGAGCGCAGCATTATTGAACTCCCGTTTTCGTGGGGAGGGGGTGAGGGGGGTCTGATTGGCTGGTGTGTGTTTGTGTGTGGGAACCTCCCCAAGGGAGAGTGAAATCAGCATCAAAAACATGGATGCAGACCTCTGTGACACCCTGGTTTTGCCAGGGTGGCACAGTGCTCTTTGTGCTGACAACTACTGCTCAGGGTGATGTATATGCCCCATACTCTTATGGGATGTATATGACGCAGCCTCTCCTGGGATGTATATGCCTCCGTGTCTCCTGTGATGTAGATGCCCCAGCTTCTCCTGTGATGTGTATGCCCCCAGCCTCTCCAGACCAAGACAAACCTGGAAAAGCAGTTGTGAGCAACAAAATGATCAATATCACCGAACATCACAGTCGCTACAGCCACCACTAGGGTGAGTTAATTAATTCATTGACCAAATATAGCCAGGTCGTTTTCAAGTTGAAAATTTTTAGTGGTCCCCGAAGGTTGGTAGAAAATTACAAATGTCCCCCGGCAGTAAAAAGGTTCCCAACCCCTGTTTGAAAGGTTTTTCAAAAAATTGACACAACACCGAATATAAACTTGAAAGATTTATGTGTAATAAAAAAAAAAAAACCTGTTTACAACAAATAATAAGAAATTTAGTGGCCCTGTGGTTGGCTTGCCACAAACTGGTTTAACAAATCACCTTGTCGGCGTATGGCTTGCGACAGACGCCTATGTGATTCCAGCATCTGCGTATTTGACTCGATCAGGTCCTGTAGTGTGGGGATTTCTGTGGAGGGAATGGTAAAAGTTAACCAGGCTTGTTCAAACATCGAACTGACAGGTATATGTTTTTTGTTGACCACTTACGGTTTTGTGGTCATCCTCCGAGGCGCTGACGGCCCAACCAGATCCTGTGGCTAGGGAACACAAATCAAT
Organism: Anomaloglossus baeobatrachus; assembly: GCF_048569485.1. NCBI lineage: Eukaryota > Metazoa > Chordata > Amphibia > Anura > Aromobatidae > Anomaloglossus > Anomaloglossus baeobatrachus. The sequence continues at coordinate 240,440 of NW_027441813.1, read as the reverse complement.
TATTAGTACACGACAGCCCACCATCATTTTAACATCCATGTATCCTTTCCAACTTGTAGGGACACCATGTTATGTGCATAAATTACAGGAAGGGTAGCCTGCACCAAACTCACCAACTGATGCGGGGGAAAAGGCATCGGGAGACAGTGAATGATGAGGAGACAGGGTATAAGGTGGTGATGGGGTTGATTGAAGTGATGGGGTTGCAGCAGGTGATGGGTTTGGAGAAGGAGAGGGTGGCCCAGCAGGAGATGGTGCAGCAGGTGGAGGTGGGGTAGACGCAGCTGATGCTGGACCAGGAGATGGTGGAGCCGGTTGCGGTGGTGGTGCAGCTGGGGGTGGTCCTAGGTATAGGAGAAAACTTCTATTGAGTGGATAACTCCAGGCCTCCATGGCTTAAGCCCGCTTTACACCATACAATTCTGCATACAATATCGTATGCGATGTGACACGCCCCCATCGTATGTGCGACAAGTTACATTAGTTTCCCTTTCATTTTTTAAACAGACATAACTATTCAGATTTTAAGACATCGTAGTGTGTGAAGCCTAGATGATACGATTAACGAGCGCATAAAGCATCGTAATCGTATCATCGGTGCAGCGTCGGCGTAATCCATAATTACGCTGACGCGACGGTCCGATGTTGTTCATCGTTCCTGCGGCAGCACACATCGCTGTGTGTGAAGACGCAAGAGCGAGGAAAATTTCCTATCGGCGTCACCGCGGCTCCCGTAGGATATGCGGAAGGAAAAAGGTGGGCGGGATGTTTACATCCCGCTCATCTACGCCCCTCCGCTCCTATTGGCAGCCTGCCGTGTGACGTCGCAGTGAGTCCGTACGACCCGCCCCCTTAATAAGGAGGCGGGTCACCAACCAGAGCGACGTCCCAGGACAGGTGAGTCCATGTGAAGCTGCCGTAGCTATAATGTTCGCTACGACAGCTATCACAAGGATATCGCAGCTGCGAGGGGGGCGTGGACTATCGCGCTCGGCATCGCGGCATCAGCTTGCGATTTCGCAGCATGCAAAGCACCCCTAAGGCCATTATATACTGCCATTATATACTGCATTCTAACATGCTGTATATAAGAGCCCTGGCCGCTGTGACAACATAAAAAATACTTTATATAACTTACCTAGCCGTCGCGCTGCTGTGGAATAGGAGGACGGAGATGGCTGAAAGAGGCGCCGGCGGAACTGAACAACGTACACGTCTCCGTGACCCTATTCCACTGTAGCGCGACCGTAAGGTAAGTTATATAAATTGTTTTTTATTTGCTTTGTCTGGTGTTGTTTAGGGGTTAACAAAACCAAACCAGGCCAAAGCCGCAAAACAACACTCACCACGACGCCTCATGATGTCTGCCCGGATGCTGGCGAACAGATCACTTGACCTGTATCGCAGGTCCGCCACCTTCTTTCTGATTTGGGTTGTGGACCGCTCCAGCCCAAATCGACGGGACAGGCCTCTCCTGATCTTCTCCAGCACTGCCTGCTTATGCAGTATGGGATGCTCACGGGGGGCCTCACAAAGGTAATCCAGTTTTACCACCATTTTCACTAGATAGTGAACCTCCACAGACCCCCAGGGAGAAGAGCGCCTCCTTGCCGTCATGTTCCCGCCTCTGGGCATAGTAAAACATCCACGCCGCCCACCAGACTTCAAAGACGACGGGAGCAACGTCATCACGTCACGTTATGAACAGCGTCACAGTAGCGATCCCGCTTGCGGTCTCATTGTCAGCTAGCCCGCTCTAACCGTGTCAGCACAGCTGCGCCTCCGTCTGCCGGGAACGCAGTAGCGTCGCCGGCCAGAAGTGAATGCTGGTGTGGGCACTGTTAATACTACTAATATAAAAATCCAATACACAAACATAAATCAATGATTTAAGTGCTATCTATGCAATTTGCTGTCTGACTCGGTTACAGCCGATATCGCAGACGGGAACGCTACTGTGATTCTGTGCTAGCTTTATTCAGACCGCTAGTTTCACGAACGGGAACGCTACTGTGACGCGGTTCGAGCGGCTCGTTGAAAACGAGACCGCTAGCGGGATCGCTACTGCGACGTTGTTCAGAACGTGACGTGATGACGTTACTCACGTCGCCTTTGAAGTCTGTTGGGCGGCGTACATGCTCAGAGGCGGGAACATGGCGGCCAGGAGACGCAGTTCTCCATGGGGGCCTGTTGAGGTGCATTATCTGATTCGGATGATGATAAAAAAAGATTATTTTTGTGAGGCAGAGCATGAACATCCCATGCTTCACAAGCAGGCTGTGCTGAGGCTAATTAGCAGAGGCCTGGCCCGTAGATTTGGGGTGGAGCGATCCACAACCCAAATCCGGAAGAAACTGGCAGACCTGCGCTATAAGTCCAGTGAACTCCTCGCCAGCATCCGAGCAGACATCGAGAGGCGTCATGGTGAGTGCTGTTTAGCGGCTTTGGTCTTGTTCGGTTTTGTTTACCCATGAACAACCCATGACTTTATGGTTCATGGATCATGGATCGAAACATCGGTGTTACCATTTAGTAAACATGTTAAATATAATATCCCCAAAATTATATTGTAGGATCACCTTTTATGGCCTAGAGCAGACCTGGGCAAGGGGTGGCCCGCGGGCCACATCCGGCCCGCCTACTCTCTGTGACCGGCCCGCCTGGCTCCGGGCATCCTTGCTGGCCGGTCACTGATGAGGGTAATCTGACCTGTTGTCTGGAGCTCCAGGCTCCGGCCGGCCCGTGGTCAGATTGCCCTCATCACACGCTGCGTGCCGGCAAGGAACAGAGGACAGATACTGCAGCACCGCACAGTGAAGCAGCGGAACGCAGGAATCTGTCCTCTGTTTCCTGCCGGCACTTTCTCTGTGACACACACGCACGCGCCCTGATGTCGTCAGTACGTCGTCGGGTTCATCAGAGTTCATTGGGAACTGTGACAAGTCCCCGAGATGCTCCGGCTTCCAGGTTCTCAACATACACACACACCTGTATACTCACCCAGCGATGCGGTCCCCAGCACTGTCCCTTCTTCCAGCTGCTCACTCCAGTGAATATTCAGTGAGTATACTTACAAGCGATAAGGAGCGGGAGGCAGCAGAGTCAGAGACAGCAGCGCTGGAGAGAGGTAAATATAGAAAATCTTTTTATTAAAAAGACCCGTGTTTTCTCTGGTATTTGTCACACTGATGTCACACAGATCACATCAGTGTGCGATCCGTGTGACACCTGTGTGCTGCCAGAGAAAAAAAGGATATGTGTGCGTGCAGGTCCACGAGGGGTCACACAGTCCGTAACTTACTGTTTGTATCTGAAGGGATAGTATATATGCTATATACAGTATTGGGTAAAACTGAGTTAATTATATTAGTCCGGCCCTCTAAAACCATCCCAATTTCTCATGCGGCCCCATGAGAAAATTAATTGCCCACCCCTGGCCTAGAAAAATAAAAGGAATTGAGGACCCAAAGGAGGGTATATATTATATTATATATATATTTTTCTCCTATACCTAGGACCACCTCCAGCTGCGCAGGCACCTCCACCTGCTCCACCATCTCCTGGTGCAGCATCTGATGCGGATCCCCTACCTCCACCGGCTCCACCATCTCCTGGTCCAGCATCAGCTGCGTCTACCCCACCTCCACCTGCTGCACCATCTCCTGCTGGGCCACCCTCTCCTTCTCCAAACCCATCACCTGCTGCAACCCCATCACTTCAATCAACCCCATCACCACCTTATACCCTGTCTCCTCATCATTCACTGTCTCCCGATGCCTTTTCCCCCGCATCAGTTGGTGAGTTTGGTGCAGGCTACCCTTCCTGTAATTTATGCACTGTCGTGTACTAATAATTGATTTGTGTTCCCTAGCCACAGGATCTGGTTGGGCCATCAGCGCCTCGGAGGATGAAGGTGATGAACCACAAAACCGTAACTGGTCAACAAAAAACATATACCTGTCAGTTCGATGTTTGAACAAGCCTGGTTAACTTTTACCATTCCCTCCACAGAAATCCCCACACTACAGGACCTGATCGAGTCAAACACGCAGATGCTGGAATCACATAGGCGTCTGTCGCAAGCCATACGCCGACAAGGCGATTTGTTAAACCAGTTTGTGGCAAGCCAACCACAGGGCCACTAAATTTCTTATTATTTGTTGTAAACAGGTTTTTGTTTTTTTTTATTACACATAAATCTTTCAAGTTTATATTCGGTGTTGTGTCAATTTTTTGAAAAACCTTTCAAACAGGGGTTGGGAACCTTTTTACTGCCGGGGGACATTTGTAATTTTCTACCAACCTTCGGGACCACTAAAAATTTTCAACTTGAAAACGACCTGGCTATATTTGGTCAATGAATTAATTAACTCACCCAAGTGGTGGCTGTAGCGACTGTGATGTTCGGTGATATTGATCATTTTGTTGCTCACAACTGCTTTTCCAGGTTTGTCTTGGTCTGGAGAGGCTGGGGGCATACACATCACAGGAGAAGCTGGGGCATCTACATCACAGGAGACACGGAGGCATATACATCCCAGGAGAGGCTGCGTCATATACATCCCATAAGAGTATGGGGCATACACATCACCCTGAGCAGTAGTTGGCAGCACAAAGAGCACTATGCCGCCCTGGCAAAACCAGGGCGTCACAGAGGTCTGCATCCATGTTTTTGGTGCAGATCTCACTCTCCCTTGGGGCTCAGTCCTATATACAGTATATACGGGCTTTTTGAAGGTATGTGAAATAACGTGTGAATTTATATACACTATTGTCTGAAGTCCTTATTCACCCCCAAAAAAACATCTTTCATCACTCTCAACCATTATTTCATTCATGCCCACAGGCCACAATTTTGAAACAAAATAAAATGTTTTATTTTTAACAAAACACATATGGTATCAATACAATCAATAAAGTGAAGAAAAAACCAAACATCAACACAACATATCAAAAGAAGTATGGAAAACTGATAATTTACAATACAGCTACAACTCTTGGTAGTAGCCGTCTGAGTTTCCATATTGTTGGCTGGGCGTTGAGCGTAACTGGGAAGAGCTTGGAAAGAGTGGAAACTGTGGGGGGCCAGGGTGCGATGGTGGCGGAGGCTGCATTATATGCATGGGTGTGCTGTACTGTGGGTACTGGGAACACATATTTGGCTGAATGCTCTCAGTTACAACGGAAGTGTCTTTTAGTTTTCCTGCTGCTGCTTTCGCCAGTGCATCCAGGACGATCCTTTCCAGGTGGTTCCTTTGCGTGTCTTCTAGCTTGGACATTCTCTCGTCCATAAGTTTTGCAAAGCAGCCAACAGTGGGGCTGTTCTACACGCTTAAGATTTTGTTGGCCAAACCAATTAGATCTGGAGATGGTGGCCGGCCAGCCTTTCGTTTACGCGATGCTATAAGGCGTTGAGGTAATGGACATGGTGGAGCTTTGTCAGGAGTGTCCTCGCTTGAAATTTGCGTGCTGGCTATGTCACTGTTTTCACTTGTGGACAATTCTTCTTCAGCATCTTGCATATGCTCCTGCGTGAACAGAAAATTCATGTTAACGCCAAACCAAAATATTACTTCACATCTTTCAACACCAACCCACCACAGAAATGTGTTTGCATTGGATATCGTGAGCAGCATTCACAAGGGTACACGTGCACTGGAAATCAATGGTAGGCTGGGATTAGTTCTACGGGATTTGAAATAGTAGTATAACGGGATATGGAATACTACTTGGACGGGCTATGAAATGGCATTTTACGCTATGATAACTGAGTGGGCAGAAACTAGTGAAGGGGTATACTTTTAGTAAGTGAAAGGGATAACTTTAGGAATATGCAAAATTTATCATTGAAACCCATAGTTCAAAATCTTCTAGTAAAGTTAACCATATACCTACAAACTTTTTTTTGAATTTGTTTGAAATGCTGTTTCAAGGTCTAAAATAAGGTACTTACATCACCCGCAAGGGGCAAACTCCCCGTGTCAGGGTTTTCATCCATGAGGTCTTCCATTCTCCGTGGTAGCTCTTGGTCTCTAGTGAAGGAAAGAAGCTCATAATACCACAACGTTGGTGTATATACGTCCTCCGTTCCGGTACCGGACTTAATTGACTGCTCCACCCTTTTTAGCTCTCTCCTATAAACTGTACGTAGAGCTTGAATTTTTCTTTTTACCACATTTTCATCTACGGGGTCATCTGGCTGGTGTAGCTTAAAAAAGGCTACAAGCTTTTGATAGGCCTCCTTTTTTTTATATCTATTGGTATAATCTGCCGATTTTATCTTCCATAAACAAGGCAGTGAGCGATATAACTCAATAAGTTCTCTGGTAAATTCCTGAGAAGAGGGCATCTGAAAAAAATAAAAATAAACATTGAGAACGGAACATACTTATTACATTTTCCAAAAGTGCAGAAAATGCCCATGGCCGCCAACGCTAAAGGGAATGTACAGTAAAGTCAAGGCCTCCATTTCCTTTTCATAGTACCAAAAAAACAAGTCAAACCGCACTAGTGTTTGTAGGACGTGGCAGAAAATAGCCGCCCATGCTAAAATGGCCGCCCATGCTAAAATGGCCGCCCATGCTAAATGTACAGTAAATTAAGCATAATCGCAAAGTTAAGTAGGAACAACGGAATCGCTACAGAGACCTCAAATGATTTGTCAGCCTGATCGCAGATTACTATAAAGTAGTAATAACGGAATCGCTACAGAGACCTCAAATGATTTGGCAGCCTGATCGCAGATTCCGATAAAGTAGTAATAACGGAATCGCTACAGAGACCTCAAATGATTTGGCCGCCTGATCGCAGATTCCGATAAAGTAGTAATAACGGAATCGCTACAGAGACCTCAAATGATTTGGCCGCCTGATCGCAGATTCCTATAAAGTAGTAACAACGGAATCGCTACAGAGACCTTAAATGAGAAAGGGGAAAAAAAGGAATCGCTAAAAAAAATCATACATATTTGAGACCCTGTAACGATGCTTACCTTGTAGATGGAGTTGAGTATTGTATAGAAGCTGTATTGATGCTATATAGATGCTATATAGATCAGTGTAGAGTCACCGCATACAGAACTCTACAAAGATCCGCTAAGCAATGCAGAAGCTCAGGACCAAGCTCAGGAGAACGCCCTAGCGTTAACCAATCGGAGCTGAGGGGGGCGTGTAAAAAGGACTCTACCACGCCTACACATAGGTGGGAGTCGTCAAGTACCTGCTGTGTGACACGTCCCCAAAGACCAGCGAGGTTGTTCGGCAGGTCTGTATCGCTGCTGAGTTGTTGGCCAGGTTTGCCTGTTTGACAGCTCACCAGCGACTCAACAGAGACTTAGGGAGGTCGCTGTTACGTCACAAAACCGGTGACGTTACAGCGATGTCCTTTGCGATGTTGCAGTGTGTAAACCCAGCTTCAAGGTCTGACTGCCATGTCCAAATTATCTGGAATGTCGTGTGTGCACGCGAGGTAGATAATAATTGAATAGACCAATTATGACTCTCTCTCACGACTGGCGCAATCAACTCTACTTCTTTATTCCCAGACAAAGCTTTCATAGTAAGGGTGTAGACAAAAGTATAATCCAATCAAGTATCGCAGGTCATGCTCAGGACGTATAGGAATTTGCATTGTCTCTGCTGGATTGGTCAGTCCAAACTTCATCTGTCTTCCATATGGTAGTCATTAGTTGGGCACTGGACAGGATGCAGCAGACATCTTCAAGTTACATGTGCTGGTATATTGTATTAAGGAAAATCACTGAATATGCAGTATATATATATATATCTATATGTGTTAGTAAAAAACAAAAGCATGCATAAATATGTGTTAGGTTACATCAATCTAAACTACATACCTAAGTCTATGAAATGGCTGAATTAAGTATTTTTGGTTACTCAATTCTTATCCTCAACAGTCCCCCCTAAAGCCTTATTTCTGCCATTTCTGAATTCTAAGGGTACTGTAATCCCTTAGGAAGAGAGGTAGAGATGTGTCTGTGCGAAAGACCTGCCTAACCAAACGTTGAGGCATGAGCGGAGAGGGGAAAGGGTTTTCTTCACCGGTTTGAGACCAAGGATTCCTAGGCGAGTCCTCACCCTTTGTAGTGGGGCTTTCCCATGTCCCAAGGTTCTCTAAGTCCTCTCTTCTTCTGTTTATTCTAGCAAAGTCATTTTGTAACTGGGGGAAAGGGTCGTGTTAGTCTTTATGGGCATATCGTCTGTCATACTTAGGTCTTCTGTTTCGAGTAAAGGAAAGGTCCCTCCTAATATGACTTCAGCTGTTTTGGAAAATATTTTCTTTAAACACGGAATTACACAAACCAGAATGACTAGTAATATAACTAATACTTTACTTATGGCGGTCTCTTTCTGGATCAACCAGCGTTTATAAGAACTCGTTCACCCAAAATAGTCTCCCCAAGGGTCGGTTACTCCTGAATTCTTCTTTAATTCTTCAGACAGTGTAGTGAGTTTCTTTATAGCTAGAGTGACCTTCCCATCCACCTCAGTGTTATCTGGTATATATGTGCAACAAACATCCCCTATCATTTTACAGACTCCACCTTTCTCTGCGAGGATCACATCTAAGGTCTATTTTGATAAGCCATGATGGAGGTCAGATCTAGTTGTTCTGCTAGTCCCTGTAAGGCGTCTCATGTATAGTTAACAAAACGTTGTTGATTATAGTAGATATAATTAATCCAGTCTACATTTTTATTTACAGTAATTATGGGATTAATGGATTCGAATCCCGCCCTGACTTGATCTCTAGCTTTATATTCGTCAGGGACCCCCCCTGGGCACTCCGATAGCGTCATTGTAAACATGTGGGTCAAAAGAGCCTTTAGGTGTATTTCTACCGGTACGGTCGTCGTCTGTACTCCGTCGATTCCTTAAAGGGGTGGTTCACCCATTTTTTTTATTTTCTGTAGGAGTTCTACTTACCTTTCTAGGCGTTTTCTCCTTTGGCTTCTGTTTCCATTTCTGGCACTGAGCGGCGCTATCCTGCACGCTCAGTGCCGGTCACATGACCCCCTGGAGCTGTGGCCGCCAGCATCCTCTGACGTCCCGGCATTTCCGGGCTCTCAAACTGGACGGGTACGTCAGAGGAGGCTGGCACCACTCAGATTGAGTGACAGGGCTGTGGGCGGTAACTACCGCACATCACAGCCCAGCATCGAGGGGAGGAGACGGAGGACGTCAGTGTGGAGCCGGCGTCCTGCAGATGGTGAGGCACGGGGCGCCAGTGTGCAGTACAGGGGGGGGTTCTTCAGCTGAATCCCCCCCTGCATGTAAGTATGTGATCACACTGTCCACCCGCCCGCTCTGCTGCGATGTCAGGAGAGCGGCCGGTGTCGGGCAGTGTGATCATCTGCTCCTCCCAGCAGCAAGACACTGACAGGCATGTCACCGCTGTGCTCTGCCATCTGTCCTGCTGCATGGGACCAACTGTCTGCACTCTGTCAGCTGCACCACAAGTCACAGAGTGGAGACAGTTGGTGACAGAGCACCTCTGCCCCCCCGTTCTTTCCCCACTCTCTTCTCTCCCCCCACTCTTCTCCCCCTCCCCTCTTCCCCCTCTTCTCTGCCCCCCTCTTATCCCTCTCTCCTCTCCCCTCTCTTTTCCCTCGCTCTCTTTTGCTCCCTCCTCGCTCTCTTTTCCTCCCCCTGCGCTCTCTTTTCCTCCCCCCGTGCTCTCTTTTCCTCCCCCCTCTCTCTTCTCCCCCCTCTCTCTCTTTTCCCCCCCTCTCTCTCTTTCCCCCCCTCTCTCTCTTCTCCCCCTCTCTCTCTTCTCCCTCCCTCTCTCTCTTCTCCCCCCTCTCTCTTCTCCCCCCCCTCTCTCTCTTCTCCCCCTCTCTCTCTTCTCCCCCTCTCTCTCTTCTCCCCCCTCTCTCTTCTACCCCCCTCCCTCTCTTCTCCCCTCTCTCTCTTCTCCCCCCCTCTCTCTCACCCCTTCTCTCTCCCCCCCTCTCTCTCTTCTCCCCCCCTCTCTCTTCTCCCCCCCGCTCGCTCTCTTCTCCCCCCCGCTCGCTCTCTTCTCCCCCCTGCTCGCTCTCTTCTCCCCCCGCTCGCTCTCTTCTCCCCCCCGCTCGCTCTCTTCTCCCCCCCCGCTCGCTCTCTTCTCTCCCCCCCGCTCGCTCTTTTTCCTCGCTCTCTCCTGGCATGGTCAGTACAGAAATCTCTCCATCGTGGAGGGGTGAGAGGGAGTAATAAACATGGAGTCCCTACTGTGTCTGTGTATTTATTTCTAATAAAGTATTTTTCTCTGTATGATGTCTTTTTTTTTTTTTTTTTTAAACCCTTTGTTGGAGATTCTTAATGGCCAGGTTAAACTTGGCCTGAAATTAAGAATCTCGGGCTTTATACCAGCTGGTAAAACATAGCTGGTATTAACCCCTTATTACCCAGCGTGCCACCTGCCACCAGGGCCACTGGAAGAGTTGGATACAGCGCCTGAAGATGGCGCTTCTATGAAAGCGCCATTTTCTGGGGCAGCTGTGGACTGCAATTCGCAGTGGGGGGCCCAGAAAGTTTGGGAACCCTGCACTGTGGATTCCAATCCCCAGCTGCCTAGTTGTACCTGGCTGGACTCAAAAATTTGGCGAAGCCCACATCATTTTTTTTTTTTAATTATTTCATGAAATTCATGAAAAAAAAGGGCTTCTCTATATTTTTGGTTCCCAGCCGGGTACAACTAGGCAGCTGGGGGTTGGGGGCAGCCCGTAGCTGCCTGCTGTACCTGGCTAGCATACAAAAATATGGCGAAGCCCACGTCATTTTCTTAAAAACGTTTTCAGGGAAAAACCTTTATAAAAAAAATGCTTCCCTGCATTTCTATTGCCAGTGAAAGTAACACCAAGCAGCGGGGGCTAGCAGCCAGTAGCTGTTTTGGTTTCCCTTAGCAATAGAAAATGCAGCGGGAGCCCACAAACAATGTGATTTTTTTTGTTTTTTTATTTTTAATGAATTTTTTAAAAAAAAAAATCGGCATGGGCTTCGCCCATCGAGCACCAGAGCATTTTACTTCTCATTCATCCCAAGTAATCAGATGACTCCAGTGTCGGCCGATTACTTGTTCTGTGTCCCCCTGCATCCATCGCAGCGTGTACGGGCTGTGAGGTCAGCGGAGTGGAGACAGTGACATGCTCTGCTCTGACACATAGTGTGCTGCATGTCACTATCTTTCTCCACTCTGGTACTTGTTGTGCAGGTGACCGGATGCTACATGTCACTAACTGTCTCCACTATGGGACTTGTTGTGCAGGTGAGAGTGTATACAGTTGGTACTATGCAGCAGAAATCACAGAGTGGGGCAGTTAGTGACATGTATCATCCGGTCACCTGCACAACAAGTCCCAGAGTGGAGACAGTGACATGCTCTGCTCTGACACATAGTGTGCTGCATGTCACTATCTTTCACCACTCTGGGACTTGTTGTGCAGGTGACCGGATGCTGCATTTCACTAAATGCCCCACTCTGAGACTTGTTCAGGTGAGAGTGTATACAGTTGGAACAATGCAGCAGAAGTCACAGAGTGGAGCAAGTTAGTGACATGTATCATCCGGTCACCTGCACAACAAGTCCCAGAGTGGATACAGTGACATGCAGCACACTATGTGTCAGAGCAGAGCATGTCACCAACTTGCTCTGCTCTGTCCCCTGCGGTGCTGCATGTCACGCTTTTGCCGCGATTTGGTGCGTTTTTTGCTGCGTTTTTGCTCACTGCGTTTTTAATCAGTGCACAATGCCATTAAAGATTGTTGATGAAAAAAAAAAAAGGTCTGATGTCATTTCCTTATTCAAAATGTTCATTGTATGCAGGAGAGGAGACAGCAGCTGCAGAACTACAAGGCTCAGCATCCTCCATTCAGTAGTGTATGCAGGAGAGCAGACAGCAGCTGCAGAACTACAAGGCTCAGCATCCTCCATTCACTAGTGTATGCAGGAGAGCAGACAGCATCTGCAGAACTACAAGGCTCAGCATCCTCCATTCACTAGTGTATGCAGGAGAGCAGACAGCAGCTGCAGAACTACAAGGCTCAGCATCCTCCATCCAGGACTGTATGCAGTTTTTTACCCAAAAAGAAAAAAAAATATGAAATGGGCTTCGCCATATTTTTGTATGCTAGCCGGGTACAGCAGGCAGGTACGGGCTGCCCCCAACCCCCAGCTGCCTATTTGTACCCGACTGGGAACCAAAAATATAGAGAAGCCCTTTTTTTTTAATTATTTCATGAATTTCATGAAATAATTTTTAAAAAAAATGACGTAAGCTTCGCCTAATTTTGGTGTCCAGCCGGGTACAACTAGGCAGCTGGGGATTGGAATCCACAGTGAAGGGTGCCCAAGCTTTCTGGGCACCCCCACTGCAAATTGCAGTCCGCAGCCACCCCAGAAAATGGCGCTTTCATAGAAGCGCCATCTTCTGGCGCTGTATCCAACTCTTCCAGCTGCCCTGATGCCGGGTGGCTAGCTGGGTAATAATGGAGTTAGGGATAGCTGTATATTATCAGCTAGCCCTAAGCCCGAAATTCATGGTGTCACGCCAATATTAGACATGGCCACCATGAATTTCTAGTAATGATAAAAAAAAAAAACACAACAACCAGAAAAATATTTTTATTAGAAATAAAACACAAACACAATTAGTGACTCCATCTTTATTGAAATAAACCCCCCTCCGCAGTAATCCTGGGTCAAGGGTCCCGTGCCGTCCAATCCGGATCCAATATCATCTGATCGGTTTGCTGGAAGGCAAAGCGATCAGATGATGTGTCAGGTTAAACTACGTGAATCACATCACACATCAGCTTATTGTATAAAAGCCGATTAGTAGAAAAAAAATAAAATAAATACTCACGTCTGTGCTGATTACCGGCAGCTCCTGCAGCGGAGTCTGATCCTGGCCCATCACTGCAGGAGCTTCCGGTAATCAGCTGATGAAGTCCCCTGACGGCAGGATCAGCTGATAGCCGGCCGGGCGCGAAAAAGCCGGCGAGACTACGATCAGCTGATGCGTCAGGTGACTGCATCAGGTGATCCACCGCCAGGTCCTGCAAGCAAGGTCCTGCCCCAGGGAGACTGCACACAGCCAGAGCGGCGGTACCGAGACAGGGGCTGGAAGCAGGCATGGCACCGGGACCCCGCAGACAGGTGAGTATGACATACACACACACACATACACACTCTCACACACACTGTATATATACAGACACACACACTGTATATATATATATACACACACACACTGTATATACGCGCACACATACACTGTATATATACACACACACACACTGTATATACGCGCACACATACACTGTATATATACACACACACACACACACACACACACACTGTATATATGCGCACACACACTTTCTTCCCCTGGCTGTGTAGAGCTGCTGCTGTCTCTGTGTGATTGCTCTCAGTGCACATCCACTGGGAAGAGGCAGGGAGGAGGGTTTGGGTGGGAGCAGAGTGGGTGTATTAGACACAATAGGTGTGTTAGATAAGCTAGACACCGCCCTAGAGCCACAAAGAATTCTGGGACTTGTAGGAACTGAACACAGGAAGTCAGAGGAGAGATTTAACCCCATCAGAGCTGGAGCCAGCAATGAGCATATGCTGCTAGTGCACAATAAAAGGAAATTTTGCTGAAAAAACATAATACAGTTAGGTCCAGAAATATTTGGACAGTGACACAATTTTCGCGAGTTGGGCTCTGCATGCCACCACATTGGATTTGAAATGAAATCTCTACAACAGAATTCAAGTGCAGATTGTAACGTTTAATTTGAAGGTTTGAACAAAAATATCTGATAGAAATTGTAGGAATTGTACACATTTCTTTACAAACACTCCACATTTTAGGAGGTCAAAAGTAATTGGACAAATAAACCAAACCCAAACAAAATATTTGTATTTTCAATATTTTGTTGCGAATCCTTTGGAGGCAATCACTTCCTTAAGTCTGGAACCCATGGACATCACCAAACGCTGGGTTTCCTCCTTCTTAATGCTTTGCCAGGCCTTTACAGCCGCAGCCTTCAGGTCTTGCTTGTTTGTGGGTCTTTCCGTCTTAAGTCTGGATTTGAGCAAGTGAAATGCATGCTCAATTGGGTTAAGATCTGGTGATTGACTTGGCCATTGCAGAAGGTTCCACTTTTTTGCACTCATGAACTCCTGGGTAGCTTTGGCTGTATGCTTGGGGTCATTGTCCATCTGTACTATGAAGCGCCGTCCGATCAACTTTGCGGCATTTGGCTGAATCTGGGCTGAAAGTATATCCTGGTACACTTCAGAATTCATCCGGCTACTCTTGTCTGCTGTTATGTCATCAATAAACACAAGTGATCCAGTGCCATTGAAAGCCATGCATGCCCATGCCATCACGTTGCCTCCACCATGTTTTACAGAGGATGTGGTGTGCCTTGGATCATGTGCCGTTCCCTTTCTTCTCCAAACTTTTTTCTTCCCATCATTCTGGTACAGGTTGATCTTTGTCTCATCTGTCCATAGAATACTTTTCCAGAACTGAGCTGGCTTCATGAGGTGTTTTTCAGCAAATTTAACTCTGGCCTGTCTATTTTTGGAATTGATGAATGGTTTGCATCTAGATGTGAACCCTTTGTATTTACTTTCATGGAGTCTTCTCTTTACTGTTGACTTAGAGACAGATACACCTACTTCACTGAGAGTGTTCTGGACTTCAGTTGATGTTGTGAACGGGTTCTTCTTCACCAAAGAAAGTATGCGGCGATCATCCACCACTGTTGTCATCCGTGGACGCCCAGGCCTTTTTGAGTTCCCAAGCTCACCAGTCAATTCCTTTTTTCTCAGAATGTACCCGACTGTTGATTTTGCTACTCCAAGCATGTCTGCTATCTCTCTGATGGATTTTTTCTTTTTTTTCAGCCTCAGGATGTTCTGCTTCACCTCAATTGAGAGTTCCTTAGACCGCATGTTGTCTGGTCACAGCAACAGCTTCCAAATGCAAAACCACACACCTGTAATCAACCCCAGACCTTTTAACTACTTCATTGATTACAGGTTAACGAGGGAGACGCCTTCAGAGTTAATTGCAGCCCTTAGAGTCCCTTGTCCAATTACTTTTGGTCCCTTGAAAAAGAGGAGGCTATGCATTACAGAGCTATGATTCCTAAACCCTTTCTCCGATTTGGATGTGAAAACTCTCATATTGCAGCTGGGAGTGTGCACTTTCAGCCCATATTATATATATAATTGTATTTCTGAACATGTTTTTGTAAACAGCTAAAATAACAAAACTTGTGTCACTGTCCAAATATTTCTGGACCTAACTGTATATGTTAAAACAAAAAGCCAGCACCAAATGTGCACTACAGCACTAAACATTCCAAACTGTACTTATTATAAAAATTTTTTTGAGATTTTTGGCAAAAAATTGCAATTTCTTGAGCTGCTTCGCCACGTCACGGCAAATCTCATTTGAAGCAGTCCTACACTAAAATATTTTTATAAAATGTGCCATACGGCCTCACATATGAATAGTAGAACTGCTCTTAGCAGCACTCACCTGGTCTATTTCAATCCCGTACCCATGACCGAGTCATGGCTGTGGGCGGGACAGGTCCAAGCAAATGCTGCATGAAGTAAATAGCCTGTGGACAAAGCCTGATGACTTAATGTGAACAGTCACCAACCGCCAAAATCCAGACAGATGGAATACATCCCAAATTGGGGTGCATAGCAAGGTGGAGGTCAACCACCGACCAATTCAATGAAGAAAAAACAAAAAGCCAGCACCAAATGTGCACTACAGCACTAAACATTCCAAACTGTACTTATTATAAAAAATTTTTTGAGATTTTTGGCAAAAAATTGCAATTTCTTGAGCTGCTTCGCCACGTCACGGCAAATCTCATTTGAAGCAGTCCTACACTAAAATATTTTTATAAAATGTGCCATACGGCCTCACATATGAATAGTAGAACTGCTCTTAGCAGCACTCACCTGGTCTATTTCAATCCCGTACCCATGACCGAGTCATGGCTGTGGGCGGGACAGGTCCAAGCAAATGCTGCATGAAGTAAATAGCCTGTGGACAAAGCCTGATGACTTAAT
Organism: Anomaloglossus baeobatrachus; assembly: GCF_048569485.1. NCBI lineage: Eukaryota > Metazoa > Chordata > Amphibia > Anura > Aromobatidae > Anomaloglossus > Anomaloglossus baeobatrachus. The sequence goes on along the minus strand of NW_027441813.1, from coordinate 224,336 downwards.
GTGAACAGTCACCAACCGCCAAAATCCAGACAGATGGAATACATCCCAAATTGGGGTGCATAGCAAGGTGGAGGTCAACCACCGACCAATTCAATGAAGAAAAAACAAAAAGCCAGCACCAAATGTGCACTACAGCACTAAACATTCCAAACTGTACTTATTATAAAAAAATTTTTGAGATTTTTGGCAAAAAATTGCAATTTCTTGAGCTGCTTCGCCACGTCACGGCAAATCTCATTTGAAGCAGTCCTACACTAAAATATTTTTATAAAATGTGCCATACGGCCTCACATATGAATAGTAGAACTGCTCTTAGCAGCACTCACCTGGTCTATTTCAATCCCGTACCCATGACCGAGTCATGGCTGTGGGCGGGACAGGTCCAAGCAAATGCTGCATGAAGTAAATAGCCTGTGGACAAAGCCTGATGACTTAATGTGAACAGTCACCAACCGCCAAAATCCAGACAGATGGAATACATCCCAAATTGGGGTGCATAGCAAGGTGGAGGTCAACCACCGACCAATTCAATGAAGAAAAAACAAAAAGCCAGCACCAAATGTGCACTACAGCACTAAACATTCCAAACTGTACTTATTATAAAAAAATTTTTGAGATTTTTGGCAAAAAATTGCAATTTCTTGAGCTGCTTCGCCACGTCATGGCAAATCTCATTTGAAGCAGTCCTACACTAAAATATTTTTATAAAATGTGCCATACGGCCTCACATATGAATAGTAGAACTGCTCTTAGCAGCACTCACCTGGTCTATTTCAATCCCGTACCCATGACCGAGTCATGGCTGTGGGCGGGACAGGTCCAAGCAAATGCTGCATGAAGTAAATAGCCTGTGGACAAAGCCTGATGACTTAATGTGAACAGTCACCAACCGCCAAAATCCAGACAGATGGAATACATCCCAAATTGGGGTGCATAGCAAGGTGGAGGTCAACCACCGACCAATTCAATGAAGAAAAAACAAAAAGCCAGCACCAAATGTGCACTACAGCACTAAACATTCCAAACTGTACTTATTATAAAAAAATTTTTGAGATTTTTGGCAAAAAATTGCAATTTCTTGAGCTGCTTCGCCACGTCACGGCAAATCTCATTTGAAGCAGTCCTACACTAAAATATTTTTATAAAATGTGCCATACGGCCTCACATATGAATAGTAGAACTGCTCTTAGCAGCACTCACCTGGTCTATTTCAATCCCGTACCCATGACCGAGTCATGGCTGTGGGCGGGACAGGTCCAAGCAAATGCTGCATGAAGTAAATAGCCTGTGGACAAAGCCTGATGACTTAATGTTAACAGTCACCAACCGCCAAAATCCAGACAGATGGAATACATCCCAAATTGGGGTGCATAGCAAGGTGGAGGTCAACCACCGACCAATTCAATGAAGAAAAAACAAAAAGCCAGCACCAAATGTGCACTACAGCACTAAACATTCCAAACGACTTCCGGCTCCTGCGCTGATCATGTAGGACACAGGTCGCCTGAGCTCTGTCATTCCCTGCAGCTCTGACATATATACCGGACAACCCACCAGCCTCCCCCGCTCCATTCCACCGGTGAGTGAAGTTGCTACATGCAGGGAAGTTCATGGGGATAATTACTTGAAACAGCGCGGTGAATTTCGCTCTCCCCCTCCCTCTCAAGATCTGGCAGCATGATAAAGATGGCGCCGGAGCCTGCCCTGCACTAAAATCAGATCTGTACACAGAGAGCAGGACGCAGCTTACCTTGCACTCACTCCCCCAGCACTAAGCAGTTAACCGGCAGCAGAATAATAAATCTCCTGGAGTCCTGATAAGATATCAGCAGCAAACAACACGCTACTGACAAGTTCTGCAAAGAGCTAAGAGTTAAAAAGCTGGGAATCCCTGGGCCCTTCCCCCATCTTGTCCAGACCTGTGCATAAGCAGGAGCTGAATCTCTAGGCATACAGACTCAGTGCAAAGCTCTGGAGAAAGTGAAAGAAGCTGAAGGAGGGAAGTTTAAACATACATCCCTGCAAAGTTTCAGGACAGTGAGAATTCATATAACTCTGGCAGGGGGGAGAAAGGGGTGAAAGTGAGAATAAACAAAAGGGGGAGCAGAATCAAGATTTGTCTGACAACCCACACTAAATCAGTGTCAAAACTTACGTCCCTTCATTCACTATTTGATGGAAAGATACCTGCTGCGCAGCAGCTCCAAAACACAAAATCCTCATACATCCAGCGTACAGTGTGAAAAAAAGATTGTGACTGCCCATACAGAATTAAGTGTCCCTCGGTCACCTGAAAATACTCATCAGATGGAGATGGAGGATTCCCCGGGGACCCCGGATGTATTCAAAACAGTGGAGGGTATGGATTATAAGCGTCTGGCTGATGAAGTCGCCAATCGTTTGCTACCTGACATCTCCGCTACAATTAAAGCATCAATAGCAAAAGCTCTCAGTGCCATACAGAACCAACTTGATGAGACGGTGGAACAGGTTGCGGCTATGGAAACCAAAATGTCGACGTTAGAGGAGGACTTCAGCTCTGACCACACTACAGTCATGCGTCTGGCCAGGGAGAATCTGACCCTGAGGGACCGTGTGGACGATCTAGAGAACCGCTCCAGAAGAAGCAATTTGCGCATTGTCGGCCTGCCTGAAACATACCCGGTTGGTGAGCTACGTACATTGTGTGAATCCACTATTCCTACAACCCTGGGAGTAGCAGGAAGGAGAAAAGTGGAAAGGGTGCACCGCATTGGTCCGCCAAGGAGAGGTGATGAGAGTGAAAATAACAGACGCCCAAGACAAGTCATAATGAAATACTTGGACTTCTCCGATAAACAGGAAATATTACAGGCATACAAGAAATTGAAACATCCCTTGGAGGTGAAAGGCTCGCGCATCTTGCTCTTCGAGGATTTTTCTGCGGAGGTCACACGGCAGCGGAGGGCATTCTCATACATATGCTCTGCCTTATTTAAGAGAAATATACGCTTCCAGTTAAAGTACCCGGCAACGTTGATTATCAGACATCAGGATGGATCCTACAATTCTTTCTCAAGTCCAAAGGAGGCAGAGGCCTTTATTGAGCGGATCAGCAGTCCTCGTGACCTCAGGAATTCTCCAGGACAAGGGCGCAACGACTCACCGAACCAGAGAGTGACCAAAGGGAGCTCTGTGAAGCTCGCTACAGCTTCCCCGAAGGACTGGAGACAACAAAACAAGGAACTTAAGGGAACCTGAGACAAATAGACAAATGTCGGATGTGTAAAGTTCAAGGTGGGACACCTGTTTTTGATTTAGGCTGGAGAAGCCGCAGTGGAAAAAGTTCAAGAAATCTGAGGCGGAGGAAAGGAAAGAGAACTTTTCTTTTTTTTTTTTTTTTTTTTTTTTTCCCTTCTCTCTCTTTCTTTGTAGGTGGGACACTCCTTTATATTGGTTAAACGCTATAAGTATAAGGTTGACTGAGCTTGGAAAATGATCAGAAAAAAGTGAAGTCTGAGTATTATGGTATAGTTGGGGGGGGGAGGGGAGGGAGATGTTTGAAATGTTTGGGGATTTTGGATTCAAGTGAAGTAGCAAAGATTTTACACAGAGTTATTATTATTACTACTACTCTCACTATTGCAAGTGAGCACTATGTTCAATTGTCTAATTGGTTGAATTTTTTTTTTTTGGCAAGAGAGGGCAGCAAAAACATGGTAAACGAAAGGCAGGATTTCCATTTATTACATGTGCTTTATGAGAATAGTCACCTGGAATGTTAAGGGGTTACGTTCCCCCCAAAAAAGAATTAAGATATTACGCCACCTTAATCGCCTCAAACCGGACATTGCGCTCCTTCAGGAAACTCATCTGGAAGGTTCAGACATGCAGAGGATGGGGAAATTATGGGTTGGAGGAGTCTATGGGTCATCTTCAGTTAAAAGGAAAGCAGGGGTTATTACATTAGTAAGTAGGAGATTACAACATCAAGTCCTGGAAACATATGCAGACACGGAAGGTAGGGTTCAGATGATCTCAGTGGAGATACCTGGAGGAATTTATAAAATCTTTAACCCCTTCACGACCATGGACGGATCTTTCCGTCATGGATCGTGTCCCGGTAATCCCCGCCCCCTGCCGCGGGCAGGCGGCGTGGATCGGCACACATATCAGCTGTTTTCAACAGCTGACATGTGTGCCTACATGTTCCGAGTGGAATCGCATTCCACCCGGAACATTAACCCCTTAGATCTCGCTGCCAAAGTCTGGCAGCGAGATCTATATGCGCGCGGCCATCTTTTTTTCTTACCTCCGCCCCCTCCGGACGTCACGTGAGTGATCACGTGACGTTCGGTGGTTGCCATCGTAGCACAGGGTCATGTGATGACGCCTGGTGCTAAGAAGTTTCACTTTCATTCTTCCTCGGCACGGAGCAGAGGAAGAAAGAAAGTGACTATTTCTGCTGTTTACAGCGGTATAGCTGTAATCAGCAGATAGCGATCAGCAATCGGATTGCTGATCGCTATAGCCCCCTAGGGGGACTAGTAAAATAAAATAAAAAAAGTAAAAAAAAAGTTTTAAAAAATTAAAAAAAAATAAAAAAACCTAAAAGTTCAAATCACCCCCCTTTCCCCCCATTGAAAATTAAAGGGTTAAAAAATAAATAAATATACACATATTTGGTATCGCCGCGTTCAGAAATGCCTGATCTATCAAAATATAAAATCAATTAATCGGATTGGTACACGGCGTAGTGGCAATAAAATTCCAAACGCCAAAATTACGTTTTTTGGTCGCCGCAAGTTTTACGCAAAATGCAATAACAGGCGATCAAAACGTAGCATCTGCGCAAAAATGCTACCATTAGAAACATCAGCTCGAGACGCAAAAAATAAGCCGTCACTGAGCCACAGATCCCAAAAAATAAAAACGCTACGTGTTTCGGAAAATGGCGCAAAACGTGCGCCACTTTTATTGGACAAACTTGTGAATTTTTTTTAACCCCTTAGATACAAGTAAACCTATACATGTTTGGTGTCTACAAACTCGCACCGACCTCAGGTATCATACCCACACATCAGTTTTACCATATAGTGAACACCGTGAATAAAACATCCCAAAAACTATTGTGCCATCACACTTTTTTTGCAATTTTTCCACACTTGGAATTTTTTTGCTGCTTTCCAGTACACCATATGGTAAAACTTATGGTTTCATTTAAAAGTATAACTTGTCCCGCAAAAAACAAGCCCTCATATGGCAAGATTGACGGAAAAATAAAAAAGTTACGGCTCTCGGAAGAAGGGGAGCAAAAAACAAAAACGCAAAAACGGAAAGTGCCCCGGGGCTGAAGGGGTTAATATTTATGCCCCGAACGAAAACAACAAATCATTCTTTCAACGACTTGAGGCCAAAATTTTAGAACATGCCCATTTTAATCTAATAATTGGGGGGGATTTCAACTCGGTGGTATCTGTGCTAGAGGACAGGAAAAATGCTAAAGGCCCCCCAAATGTACCGCGCGGCCATGATAAAGTTATGCGTCCTCTGTTAAATGCCACGGCCTTATGGGATGCGTGGAGACTACTGCACCCTCAGGATAGGGAATTTACGCACTATTCACATGCTAATAGCTCCTGGTCTCGCATTGCCTACTTTCTTATTTCAGGGAACCTGGTACGTGCGCTCCACTCAGCTACTATCCAGGATTTGGTGATTTCTGACCATGCCCCGGTGGTGCTAGACCTAGCAAACATTTATCCCAGAGGAACGGACTATCTGTGGAGATATCCTTCCTTCCTTAAAGATAACGAAGATTTTTCCTTGAAATTAAAGGAATGGTGGACGGAATTTATGGTACATAATGATCAACATAAAGACACACCTATGTTATTATGGGACACGGCGAAGGCAGTATTACGGGGCAGAACGATAGCACATGTTTCCTATTTGAAGAAAAAGGCTCATCTTAAATTTACTGAAACCTCCCATAAATTGAGGGAAGCATATACTTCTTTTCAAAAGCATCCTGATAGGGACCATAGAGATAGATGGGTAATAGCCCAAAGAGCTTTTAATGAGTGGGCGGAAAAACGGGAACAAATGGCTAGGTCAATGCAAGAAGCTACATTACATCGCTTTGGAAATAAAGCAGGGAAAATACTGGCCAACTTAGCGAAAAATAGGATTATAACTCAGGGACCCATGGAAATAAAAAATCAAAAGGGGGAGATACACAAAAACCCTAAGACAATAATTGAGACTTTAGGCACGTATTATAGAAACCTTTATTCGTCGGAAAAGCGAGACAAATTTCCTGATAATAATCTTTTATCTAAAGTGACACTACCTCGACTCACAGAAGAGCATCGCACTTTTCTGAATGCCAAAATTACGGGGGAAGAAGTATTGGGGACAATCAACTCCATGCATAATTATAAAGCCCCTGGCCCTGACGGATTTACGGGAGAATTCTATAAAACAGTAAAGGAAGAGATCTTACCTACATTACTAGAGCTGTATAATAGCATACTAGACGGTAATGCGTCTTTCCAAAATAATAACCGGGCATATATAAAATTGATCCCTAAACAGGGGAAGGACCCGAAGGAGCCGGGTTCGTATAGGCCCATATCACTTATCAACCTAGATATGAAGATAATGTCAAAGATTATGGCAAATCGTCTAGCTATAATTCTTCCCCAACTGATTTCCCCAGCACAGGCCGGTTTCATTCAGAAAAGATCAGGGACACTAAATATTAGAAAAGTTCTTCTTGTCCTGGATAGGGTTAACCTTCGGCCTCTGAAAGGAGAATCTCCCGCTTTGCTTACAATAGATGCCGAGAAAGCCTTTGACAATATTGAGTGGTCATGGTTTTATAGAGTTCTAGATGAAATGCGTTTTTCGGGGTCATTTTATACCTACATTAGAGAAATTTACACAAATCCGAAGGCTCAAGTTTACATTCCAGGATATCTGTCAGCCCCTTTTCCGTTACTGAAAGGAACCAGACAGGGTTGCCCCCTTTCCCCATTACTTTTTAATCTGGCTCTGGAACCATTGGTACGATTGTTATCTACACATAGCACCTTCCAGGGTATTTCTGTAAATAATAGACAAATTCAGTCAGCTTTTTTTGCGGATGACATTTTGCTTTTCCTTTCGAATCCAGCTCAGCAGGTCCCCGAGATTTTACAAATTTTGCGAGAGTTTGGAGCGTACTCAGGCTTCAAGATTAATGCGTCAAAGTGCGAGCTCCTATACCTGGGAGGGACAAATGTTCAAACACGGGAGCAGAACCCTTTTGAAGGAATTACAGTGGCTAAGTCATATATCACATACCTGGGAGTTAAAATAGGTAAGGTTCCGGCAACCCTTTATAGTCTAAACTATCCACCCCTTCTGAGCCAAATAGAGCAAGATCTTAAAAGATGGCACGACCTTCCATTGAACATAATTGGTAGAGTCCACCTAATTAAGATGATGTCGATATCAAAATTAATGTATCATCTTCAAACACTTCCCCTGCTTCTCAAGCATAAAGATATTGTCCAGCTAAATAGAGCTTTTTCACACTTCATTTGGAGGGGGAAACGCCCTCGTATAGGGCTTAAGAAGCTGATGGCATCTAAGGTTCATGGAGGTCTGAGTTTGCCGAACATTCGGGGTTACAATATAGCCTGTTTGACTAGATATATATTGGATTGGATTAAAGGCTCTAGGCATTATTCAGCGTTGGAGCTTGAGAGAGACTATGCACAGCCTTGGGATCTGGTGGCATTGCTTCATACTAGGCAGGCTAATCTCCCTGTGAAAATCAAGCACTCTTCCTTATTTAAAGACACGATTGCAGCGTGGAAGGCGTTGAGGAAAAACTACAAACTTCCCCATAAAATATCCAAATACTTGCCTATATGGGGGAATCCAGAGTTTGTGCAGGGGACAAGCAATAAGCTGTTTGAAGAGTGGAAGGTGCGGGGTATAAGGACTGTTGCTCATCTCCTGCACACCTCAGAGCCTAGATGGTTGAGTAGAGACGAAATTATAGCGCAGTATGGCCTGGGGCCTAACCAAGTAATCCAATATGACCAAGTGAGATATAGTATTATGACTCAGTTGCATGATGTGACCCAGGAGGTAGTATTTAACTCTTTTGATTGTCTGGTAAAGAACTCAATAACTTCATCATCTATCTCTTTTCTTTATGGAGCCATGCGTGATCTATTAATAGGACAGCACCCGGAAGGTTTATTTAAATCTTGGGAAAAACAATTTGAGGACCCGTCTATGGGGGTAAAAATTAGGGGAGGGTGGAATGCTCTTCGTAAATCAATTTTAAATGAGAATTGGCGAGAAACCCAATTTAGAATTATGCACAAGGCAATTTATGGTTTTAATCTCCCTCCATCAGCAACAAAGCCAGACAGGCTTACGTATTGCCCTAAGTGTAGAGGCCCCGTCACACTAAGCAACATCGCTAGCAACATCGCTGGTAACGAACAACTTTTGTGACGTTGCTAGCGATGTTGCTGTGTGTGACATCCAGCAACAACCTGGCCCCTGCTGTGAGGTCGTTGGTTGTTGCTGAATGTCCTGGGCCATTTTTTAGTTGTTGCTGTCCTGCTGTGAAGCACAGATCGCTGTGTGTGACAGCGAGACAGCAACAACTAATGTGCAGTGAGCAGGGAGCCAGCTTCTGCTGAGGCTGGTAACTAATGTAAACATCGGGTAACCAAGAAGCCCTGTCCTTGGTTACCCGATATTTACCTTTGATACCAGCCTCCTCCGCTCTCACTGTCAGTGCCGGCTCCTGCTCTGTGCACATGCAGCTGCAGCACACATCAGGCAATTAACCCGATGTGTGCTGTAACTAGGAGAGCAAGGAGCCAGCACTAAGCAGTGTGCGCTGCTCCCTGCTCTGTGCACATTTAGCTGCAGCACACATCAGGCAATTAACCTGATGTGTGCTGTAAGTAGGAGAGCAAGGAGCCAGCGCTCAGTGTGCGCTGCTCCCTGCTCTGTGCACATTTAGCTGCAGCACACATCGGGTTAATTAACCTGATGTGTGCTGTAACTAGGAGACTGGGGGCTGGTCACTGGTTGCTGGTGAGCTCACCAGCAACTCGTGTAGCCACGCTCCAGCGATCCCTGCCAGGTCAGGTTGCTGGTGGGATCGCTGGAGCGTCGCAGTGTGACAGCTCACCAGCAACCTCCTAGCAACTTACCAGCGATCCCTATCGTTGTTGGGATCGCTGGTAAGTTGCTTAGTGTGACTGGACCTTAAGAGTAGTGGAACTGATCTCCTTCACGGGTTGTGGTCCTGCCCCCATTTGAGTCCATTATGGTCACAGATCAAAAGTTGTATACAAAAGGTGTGGGGTCTTGAAGTTCGGCTCTCACCTGGGTTCGCTATTTTTCACCATTGGGAGGAGGGGAACGATACCAAAGGGAAGATGACTAACCCACCCAGACTTATACATGTGATACTTCTGGCAGCCAAGAGAGCGATACTAAAAAATTGGTTGGAGTCTAGGGTCCCCGCGATTGAAGAGATCTTGGGTCAGCTCATGCATCTTCTTGAAATAGAAGGATTGGATGCAGAAAGGAGGGCGGATAGAATACGACAGCACTTTAACAAATGGAAGAAATTCATACTGGCCTATTGTACTCGGGAGGAGATAGTCAGGATTATGTCACCTTTCAAAGACACAGTCTGGTATCATACTGAAAAATTGAAGGATACATTGGATGGCTTGGAGGTGGGGGAGGAAATGCCGAAAGGTGACTAAAAGGAGAGGGGGAAATAACCGATTTGAGTGGGACTTCTTTATTATATGTCATTACCATGTTCACAAGGGTTCAATGGGGGGAATGATAAGAATGATGGGTTAAGGGGTCGCTGCTTTCCTTTGCTTTATCTTGCCATGTTATGGTTATTGATTTTAAAAATTGGTATGGAATTTGGGATGATCAAACATGACAATGTAATGTTGAATTTACAATGCTGAATTCGCTTATGCCAATGTTATGTTATTGAAAAATTTGAATAAAAATATAGTTAAAAAAAAAAAACATTCCAAACTGTACTTATTATAAAAATTTTTTTGAGATTTTTGGCAAAAAATTGCAATTTCTTGAGCTGCTTCGCCACGTCACGGCAAATCTCATTTGAAGCAGTCCTACACTAAAATATTTTTATAAAATGTGCCATACGGCCTCACATATGAATAGTAGAACTGCTCTTAGCAGCACTCACCTGGTCTATTTCAATCCCGTACCCATGACCGAGTCATGGCTGTGGGCGGGACAGGTCCAAGCAAATGCTGCATGAAGTAAATAGCCTGTGGACAAAGCCTGATGACTTAATGTGAACAGTCACCAACCGCCAAAATCCAGACAGATGGAATACATCCCAAATTGGGGTGCATAGCAAGGTGGAGGTCAACCACCGACCAATTCAATGAAGAAAAAACAAAAAGCCAGCACCAAATGTGCACTACAGCACTAAACATTCCAAACTGTACTTATTATAAAAAAAAATTTGAGATTTTTGGCAAAAAATTGCAATTTCTTGAGCTGCTTCGCCACGTCACGGCAAATCTCATTTGAAGCAGTCCTACACTAAAATATTTTTATAAAATGTGCCATACGGCCTCACATATGAATAGTAGAACAGCTCTTAGCAGCACTCACCTGGTCTATTTCAATCCCGTACCCATGACCGAGTCATGGCTGTGGGCGGGACAGGTCCAAGCAAATGCTGCATGAAGTAAATAGCCTGTGGACAAAGCCTGAAGACTTAATGTGAACAGTCACCAACCGCCAAAATCCAGACAGATGGAATACATCCCAAATTGGGGTGCATAGCAAGGTGGAGGTCAACCACCGACCAATTCAATGAAGAAAAAACAAAAAGCCAGCACCAAATGTGCACTACAGCACTAAACATTCCAAACTGTACTTATTATAAAAATTTTTTTGAGATTTTTGGCAAAAAATTGCAATTTCTTGAGCTGCTTCGCCACGTCACGGCAAATCTCATTTGAAGCAGTCCTACACTAAAATATTTTTATAAAATGTGCCATACGGCCTCACATATGAATAGTAGAACTGCTCTTAGCAGCACTCACCTGGTCTATTTCAATCCCGTACCCATGACCGAGTCATGGCTGTGGGCGGGACAGGTCCAAGCAAATGCTGCATGAAGTAAATAGCCTGTGGACAAAGCCTGATGACTTAATGTGAACAGTCACCAACCGCCAAAATCCAGACAGATGGAATACATCCCAAATTGGGGTGCATAGCAAGGTGGAGGTCAACCACCGACCAATTAAATGAAGAAAAAACAAAAAGCCAGCACCAAATGTGCACTACAGCACTAAACATTCCAAACTGTACTTATTATAAAAAAAATTTTGAGATTTTTGGCAAAAAATTGCAATTTCTTGAGCTGCTTCGCCACGTCACGGCAAATCTCATTTGAAGCAGTCCTACACTAAAATATTTTTATAAAATGTGCCATACGGCCTCACATATGAATAGTAGAACTGCTCTTAGCAGCACTCACCTGGTCTATTTCAATCCCGTACCCATGACCGAGTCATGGCTGTGGGCGGGACAGGTCCAAGCAAATGCTGCATGAAGTAAATAGCCTGTGGACAAAGCCTGATGACTTAATGTGAACAGTCACCAACCGCCAAAATCCAGACAGATGGAATACATCCCAAATTGGGGTGCATAGCAAGGTGGAGGTCAACCACCGACCAATTCAATGAAGAAAAAACAAAAAGCCAGCACCAAATGTGCACTACAGCACTAAACATTCCAAACTGTACTTATTATAAAAAAATTTTTGAGATTTTTGGCAAAAAATTGCAATTTCTTGAGCTGCTTCGCCACGTCACGGCAAATCTCATTTGAAGCAGTCCTACACTAAAATATTTTTATAAAATGTGCCATACGGCCTCACATATGAATAGTAGAACTGCTCTTAGCAGCACTCACCTGGTCTATTTCAATCCCGTACCCATGACCGAGTCATGGCTGTGGGCGGGACAGGTCCAAGCAAATGCTGCATGAAGTAAATAGCCTGTGGACAAAGCCTGATGACTTAATGTGAACAGTCACCAACCGCCAAAATCCAGACAGATGGAATACATCCCAAATTGGGGTGCATAGCAAGGTGGAGGTCAACCACCGACCAATTCAATGAAGAAAAAACAAAAAGCCAGCACCAAATGTGCACTACAGCACTAAACATTCCAAACTGTACTTATTATAAAAAAATTTTTGAGATTTTTGGCAAAAAATTGCAATTTCTTGCGCTGCTTCGCCACGTCACGGCAAATCTCATTTGAAGCAGTTTTATGCACCCCAATTTGGGATGTATTCCATCTGTCTGGATTTTGGCGGTTGGTGACTGTTCACATTAAGTCATCAGGCTTTGTCCACAGGCTATTTACTTCATGCAGCATTTGCTTGGACCTGTCCCGCCCACAGCCATGACTCAGTCATGGGTACGGGATTGAAATAGACCAGGTGAGTGCTGCTAAGAGCAGTTCTACTATTCATATGTGAGGCCGTATGGCACATTTTATAAAAATATTTTAGTGTAGGACTGCTTCAAATGAGATTTGCCGTGACGTGGCGAAGCAGCTCAAGAAATTGCAATTTTTTGCCAAAAATCTCAAAAATTTTTTATAATAAGTACAGTTTGGAATGTTTAGTGCTGTAGTGCACATTTGGTGCTGGCTTTTTGTTTTTTCTTCATTGAATTGGTCGGTGGTTGACCTCCACCTTGCTATGCACCCCAATTTGGGATGTATTCCATCTGTCTGGATTTTGGCGGTTGGTGACTGTTCACATTAAGTCATCAGGCTTTGTCCACAGGCTATTTACTTCATGCAGCATTTGCTTGGACCTGTCCCGCCCACAGCCATGACTCAGTCATGGGTACGGGATTGAAATAGACCAGGTGAGTGCTGCTAAGAGCAGTTCTACTATTCATATGTGAGGCCGTATGGCACATTTTATAAAAATATTTTAGTGTAGGACTGCTTCAAATGAGATTTGCCGTGACGTGGCGAAGCAGCTCAAGAAATTGCAATTTTTTACCAAAAATCTCAAATTTTTTTTATAATAAGTACAGTTTGGAATGTTTAGTGCTGTAGTGCACATTTGGTGCTGGCTTTTTGTTTTTTCTTCATTGAATTGGTCGGTGGTTGACCTCCACCTTGCTATGCACCCCAATTTGGGATGTATTCCATCTGTCTGGATTTTGGCGGTTGGTGACTGTTCACATTAAGTCATCAGGCTTTGTCCACAGGCTATTTACTTCATGCAGCATTTGCTTGGACCTGTCCCGCCCACAGCCATGACTCAGTCATGGGTACGGGATTGTAATAGACCAGGTGAGTGCTGCTAAGAGCAGTTCTACTATTCATATGTGAGGCCGTATGGCACATTTTATAAAAATATTTTAGTGTAGGACTGCTTCAAATGAGATTTGCCGTGACGTGGCGAAGCAGCTCAAGAAATTGCAATTTTTTGCCAAAAATCTCAAAAATTTTTTATAATAAGTACAGTTTGGAATGTTTAGTGCTGTAGTGCACATTTGGTGCTGGCTTTTTGTTTTTTCTTCATTGAATTGGTCGGTGGTTGACCTCCACCTTGCTATGCACCCCAATTTGGGATGTATTCCATCTGTCTGGATTTTGGCGGTTGGTGACTGTTCACATTAAGTCATCAGGCTTTGTCCACAGGCTATTTACTTCATGCAGCATTTGCTTGGACCTGTCCCGCCCACAGCCATGACTCAGTCATGGGTACGGGATTGAAATAGACCAGGTGAGTGCTGCTAAGAGCAGTTCTACTATTCATATGTGAGGCCGTATGGCACATTTTAATAAAAATATTTTAGTGTAGGACTGCTTCAAATGAGATTTGCCGTGACGTGGCGAAGCAGCTCAAGAAATTGCAATTTTTTGCCAAAAATCTCAAAATTTTTTTATAATAAGTACAGTTTGGAATGTTTAGTGCTGTTGTGCACATTTGGTGCTGGCTTTTTGTTTTTTCTTCATTGAATTGGTCGGTGGTTGACCTCCACCTTGCTATGCACCCCAATTTGGGATGTATTCCATCTGTCTGGATTTTGGCGGTTGGTGACTGTTCACATTAAGTCATCAGGCTTTGTCCACAGGCTATTTACTTCATGCAGCATTTGCTTGGACCTGTCCCGCCCACAGCCATGACTCAGTCATGGGTACGGGATTGAAATAGACCAGGTGAGTGCTGCTAAGAGCAGTTCTACTATTCATATGTGAGGCCGTATGGCACATTTTATAAAAATATTTTAGTGTAGGACTGCTTCAAATGAGATTTGCCGTGACGTGGCGAAGCAGCTCAAGAAATTGCAATTTTTTGCCAAAAATCTCAAAATTTTTTTATAATAAGTACAGTTTGGAATGTTTAGTGCTGTAGTGCACATTTGGTGCTGGCTTTTTGTTTTTTCTTCATTGAATTGGTCGGTGGTTGACCTCCACCTTGCTATGCACCCCAATTTGGGATGTATTCCATCTGTCTGGATTTTGGCGGTTGGTGACTGTTCACAATAAGTCATCAGGCTTTGTCCACAGGCTATTTACTTCATGCAGCATTTGCTTGGACCTGTCCCGCCCACAGCCATGACTCAGTCATGGGTACGGGATTGAAATAGACCAGGTGAGTGCTGCTAAGAGCAGTTCTACTATTCATATGTGAGGCCGTATGGCACATTTTATAAAAATATTTTAGTGTAGGACTGCTTCAAATGAGATTTGCCGTGACGTGGCGAAGCAGCTCAAGAAATTGCAATTTTTTGCCAAAAATCTCAAAATTTTTTTATAATAAGTACAGTTTGGAATGTTTAGTGCTGTAGTGCACATTTGGTGCTGGCTTTTTGTTTTTTCTTCATTGAATTGGTCGGTGGTTGACCTCCACCTTGCTATGCACCCCAATTTGGGATGTATTCCATCTGTCTGGATTTTGGCGGTTGGTGACTGTTCACATTAAGTCATCAGGCTTTGTCCACAGGCTATTTACTTCATGCAGCATTTGCTTGGACCTGTCCCGCCCACAGCCATGACTCAGTCATGGGTACGGGATTGAAATAGACCAGGTGAGTGCTGCTAAGAGCAGTTCTACTATTCATATGTGAGGCCGTATGGCACATTTTATAAAAATATTTTAGTGTAGGACTGCTTCAAATGAGATTTGCCGTGACGTGGCGAAGCAGCTCAAGAAATTGCAATTTTTTGCCAAAAATCTCAAAATTTTTTTATAATAAGTACAGTTTGGAATGTTTAGTGCTGTAGTGCACATTTGGTGCTGGCTTTTTGTTTTTTCTTCATTGAATTGGTCGGTGGTTGACCTCCACCTTGCTATGCACCCCAATTTGGGATGTATTCCATCTGTCTGGATTTTGGCGGTTGGTGACTGTTCACATTAAGTCATCAGGCTTTGTCCACAGGCTATTTACTTCATGCAGCATTTGCTTGGACCTGTCCCGCCCACAGCCATGACTCAGTCATGGGTACGGGATTGAAATAGACCAGGTGAGTGCTGCTAAGAGCAGTTCTACTATTCATATGTGAGGCCGTATGGCACATTTTATAAAAATATTTTAGTGTAGGACTGCTTCAAATGAGATTTGCCGTGACGTGGCGAAGCAGCTCAAGAAATTGCAATTTTTTGCCAAAAATCTCAAAATTTTTTTATAATAAGTACAGTTTGGAATGTTTAGTGCTGTAGTGCACATTTGGTGCTGGCTTTTTGTTTTTTCTTCATTGAATTGGTCGGTGGTTGACCTCCACCTTGCTATGCACCCCAATTTGGGATGTATTCCATCTGTCTGGATTTTGGCGGTTGGTGACTGTTCACATTAAGTCATCAGGCTTTGTCCACAGGCTATTTACTTCATGCAGCATTTGCTTGGACCTGTCCCGCCCACAGCCATGACTCGGTCATGGGTACGGGATTGAAATAGACCAGGTGAGTGCTGCTAAGAGCAGTTCTACTATTCATATGTGAGGCCGTATGGCACATTTTATAAAAATATTTTAGTGTAGGACTGCTTCAAATGAGATTTGCCGTGACGTGGCGAAGCAGCTCAAGAAATTGCAATTTTTTGCCAAAAATCTCAAAATTTTTTTATAATAAGTACAGTTTGGAATGTTTAGTGCTGTAGTGCACATTTGGTGCTGGCTTTTTGTTTTTTCTTCATTGAATTGGTCGGTGGTTGACCTCCACCTTGCTATGCACCCCAATTTGGGATGTATTCCATCTGTCTGGATTTTGGCGGTTGGTGACTGTTCACATTAAGTCATCAGGCTTTGTCCACAGGCTATTTACTTCATGCAGCATTTGCTTGGACCTGTCCCGCCCACAGCCATGACTCAGTCATGGGTACGGGATTGAAATAGACCAGGTGAGTGCTGCTAAGAGCAGTTCTACTATTCATATGTGAGGCCGTATGGCACATTTTATAAAAATATTTTAGTGTAGGACTGCTTCAAATGAGATTTGCCGTGACGTGGCGAAGCAGCTCAAGAAATTGCAATTTTTTGCCAAAAATCTCAAAAATTTTTTATAATAAGTACAGTTTGGAATGTTTAGTGCTGTAGTGCACATTTGGTGCTGGCTTTTTGTTTTTTCTTCATTGAATTGGTCGGTGGTTGACCTCCACCTTGCTATGCACCCCAATTTGGGATGTATTCCATCTGTCTGGATTTTGGCGGTTGGTGACTGTTCACATTAAGTCATCAGGCTTTGTCCACAGGCTATTTACTTCATGCAGCATTTGCTTGGACCTGTCCCGCCCACAGCCATGACTCAGTCATGGGTACGGGATTGAAATAGACCAGGTGAGTGCTGCTAAGAGCAGTTCTACTATTCATATGTGAGGCCGTATGGCACATTTTATAAAAATATTTTAGTGTAGGACTGCTTCAAATGAGATTTGCCGTGACGTGGCGAAGCAGCTCAAGAAATTGCAATTTTTTGCCAAAAATCTCAAAATTTTTTTATAATAAGTACAGTTTGGAATGTTTAGTGCTGTAGTGCACATTTGGTGCTGGCTTTTTGTTTTTTCTAACTGTATATGTTGCCCATCTTTATCCCATCCCGGTATATATGATCCCCATTTTGGTATATATGGCTTTTGTCCTAGTATATGTCCCCATTCTTGTATATATGGCCCTCATCTCGGGCCCATTCTTGTATATATTTCCCCATCACGCTGCACACATAAGAAAATAAATGATTATACTCACCATCCCTCCGCTCTCCCTGTGCACGGTGTTCTCTTCTGATGCTTCCAAGTGACTTTAGCATGTAAGCAGTGCAGCGCATGACATTACTACCATGCGCCCCCAGATACACGCAGACGTAAGCTGCCAGAATATTCACTGCTCCCCACAGCCGGGATTTTGGGCTTGGGGAGCAGTGAATATTCATTCTCTAATAGATAAATGTGATTGCCAAGCCACAGCAGTAAGCTGGCGGCTGGGTCATCATGTGTACCCGATATTAAGGAGAATGAATATTCACTGCTCACCACGCAAATAATACAGCCCACCTCTTGGTTGGCGCTGGCTTCACTGCCAAGAGGTGGGATTATGCCATGGGGAGCAGTGAATATTCATTTTCTTTTTTAGCTGGACCTAACTGTAGATGTGTTGAGGGGCACATATTAGCAAGATTTATCAGAAAAAAAAAATCAGTTTTGGTAACTGGACAACTTCTTTAAGTTGACTTTGATGTGTGCTAAAAAGTCACTTTCTTTGCAAGTGTGGTCAGCTGGGCCTATGTGTATAGGCATAAGTGCCTTGGCTAAAGTACATTCTCCCGTCCAATTCCCTTCTACTCGTGATCGAATTTTCATATCCCCACAAATCCAAAACACATCTGCCACGGACTGTACCTGGTTAATTAAGTGATCACAGGTGAGATTGCTATAGGACCCACATTATCTCCCTTGACCACTCACATTATAACAGGTATAGTTGCCAGGATATATAGTGATGCCTTTCCCAGGGGAGGAGGCCTTGACTATTATAGGGTATCTCTTTTTCCATTCTTCACATGCATTTCCTTCAGTCATACTTGTAAACAGACTAACAAGACATAATTCGGCTTCGCAATCTAAATTTAGTGGGACAGTTCCTAAATGAGGTCTGGCTCCTGCACAAACATAACAGTCTGACCTGTTGACTTGGTATACTGTATATTTCATCCATTCTAACTACAGGTTGGTGTCTGTATAACCCTGTTTGACCGCATATACGTCTTCCATGGTGAAATTAATTATAGCTACCATACTGTGAAAGATCTGAATATGTGTAAGTATTCGAAATACTGGTAGTATTTTTGTTATCTGTGATAACCTGAATTTTCCCAACTGTGTACAACCATTGTGTCCACCCTTTATATGTGTACCCAGAAGGTATATACCTTCATCCTGAGGTTGGGGGTGTTCTATGTTAAGGACTAAAGGCTTACACTGGTTAATCATAGATATGTTCTAGTGACTGGTGCACGGGAGAGTGTCATCCTGGTAAGTAAATATCTACCCTTCTCATCGCGTTTATTTAAGGCTACACTAAAGGCCGCTTTACACGCTGCAACATCGCTCAAGCGATCTCGTTGGGGTCACGGAATTTGTGACGCACATCCGGTCGCTTTAGCGATGCCGTTGCGTGTGACATCTATGAGCGATTTTGCATCGTCGCAAAAACGTGCAAAATCGCTCATCGGTGACATGGAGTCCATTCTCGATTATCGTTGCTGCTGCAGTAATGATGTAGTTCGTCGTTCCTGTGGCAGCACACATCGCTATGTGTGACACCGCAGGAACGAGGAACCTCTCCTTACCTGCATCCCGCCCGCAATGCGGAAGGAAGGAGGTGGGCGGTATATTCGTCCCGCTCATCTCCGCCTCTCCGCTTCTATTGGCCGGCCGCTTAGTGACGTCACTGTGACGCCGCACGGACCGCCCCCTTAGAAAGGAGGCGATTCGCCGGTCACAGCGACGTTGCTAGGCAGGTAAGTAGTGTGACGTGTGCGGGCGATGTTGTGCGCCACGGGCAGTGATTTACCCGTGTCGCACAACCGATGGGGGCGGGTACGCACGCTATTGATATCGGTAACGATATCGCAGCGTGTAAAGCGGCCTTTAGTTTGTATCCCCAATTTTCACCAGTATTCCACCGAACAGCCTTCCATGAGCTACATGTATCTCCATATCCACCTCCTGTAACACATATGTACTGTTGTCCCTGTCTCAAGTGTGCCTGACATCCCATTTGGGGGACTCGTCCTATTTCACATTTCACAATATCACAGTAATCAAACTTGAAAGTGACAACTTGTGTCGTACTATTGTACCAAAACGTAACCACCTCATTTGTTTTGGTAATGATGGCCTGAGACCATACAGGTTTTTTGAAAAGGATAAGTACAAGCAGGACACTCAGTACAGCTGTGGTAGATCGACCCTTCTGCAATGCGATGCTTGGATCCATGTTGCCCTGCCTTTGAGTTTCACAGAGGTGGGAGTCACCAATACGGAACGGGAACGGGCCTTCGTATCTGGGCTCCAGACAATTCTTCCTGACGTGTTTGTTAACCACCATCCACTCTCCTAGTTTCAATGTGTGGGTGGCTAGATCTGTCTCAGGATCTGGAAGAGAAGAAAAAACTGCTGCATGTGTTTTAGCTAACTCTCGACTTAGTTCAATAAGAAACTGCACCACCGACTCATGGTGGTCAGACAAATTTTGAGGGAAATAACATCCGAATCTGGGGACGGAAGCGAAAAGTATTTCAAAGGGGGTCACGCCATGTTTTTCAACAGGGGTGTTTCTGACATGGTACAGGACTATATGGAGAAGTTCTGTCCAGGGTAGTGCACTGTCTTGTGAGGCCTTGAGCAGTTTAGTCTTCAGAGTTGAGTTCATCCTTTCCACTTTTCCACTGCTCTGGGAATGATAAGGAGTATGCAGTCCTAGACTTGCTCAGAGCATATTCCACAGTTCTTGGTAAATGTTAGCTGTGAAGGCTGGTCCTGGATCGCTTTCAATGACTTATGGTATTCCGAACCTGCACACGGTTTCTGTGCTGAGTCTTTGAGCTGTGACTCTAGCAGTCATGTTGACTACTGGGCAGGCCTCGGGCCAGCTGGAAAAGATATCGACAACTACCAAAACATACTCGTACTTCCCCACTTTAGGTAGTTGGATGTGGTCCACTCGTATCCTTTGGAATGGATAAAGAGGCTTCGCCAGATGTTTTTGTGGGGTCTTCTCTGTTCGTGCAGGATTATATGTTATGCAAGTTTGGCAGCTTCTAGTGTACGTGGATATTGCTGAGGAAATTCCTGGTGCATAGAAGAAGTTCTGGATGAGTGCCAACATTTGGTTCTTGCCTCTGAGTGTACAACCACGAGCCCATGCTACTACTGCAGGGAACATTCTTCTTGGTAGACAGACTCGATTCTCTAACTTCCAAAGTTTCCCATCTACCTTGGCTCCCATCTTCTTCCATTCTCTTATTTCATCAGGTGGAGCATGGATCTGCTCTGATGTTAGTTTATTGTACAGTGTCCTCTCCACTTTATCATCTAGTTCTACTGGTTGTGTGGTTTTCTCCATTCTGGTTGTTACCATGAGTAGAATACCCGCCAATTCTTCCGGTTTCTCTCGTGCTGCCGTCTTCGCTAGTTCATCAGCATAATGATTGCCAAGTGCTTCTGGGCTGTCTAGTCGTCCGTGTGCTCTAACCTTCATGACAGCTATTTCTCTGGGCAATTGAGCTGCCTGAAACAGTCTCTGGATAAGTGCCGCATTCTTCACTGGAGTTCTAGCTGCGGTGATGAATCCTCTGTGCAACCATAGCAGTCTAAAGTCATGTACGGCCCCAAAAGCGTACCTGCTGTCAGTATAGATGTTAACTCTTTACCCTTTTGCCGCTTCACACGCTTTGATGAGGGCTATTAATTTTGCTTCTTGTGCTGAGATGTGGGGTGGTATGGCTCCTGATGCGATTGACTGATCGAGAGTGGTCACAGCAAATCCTGTGTAGAACTTGCCGCCATCCGCGTACCGAGAACCATCTGTCCAAGAAGTAAGATCTGCATCTGGCAAAGGTGTTTCAGATACTTGATGAGGTGTAGTAGTTTCTTTTTCCACCTCCTCTAAGCAATCATGGCTGCAAACAGGGACATCAAGCATGTCGCAGGAGCTGCAGCGTTCGTGGGCTTCATGTTGACATATGGGGTAGTCCGCCCTAGAAAGCGGAAGAAGAGTGGCGGGATTCAAGGTGGTACACCGCTGTAGAGTAACGTTGTCAGGAAGTAGTAGGGAGCACTGAAGACGAAGATGACTTTGGGCAGACAAGTGTCTTGGTTGAGTCTGATTAAGAATTGCTTTCAGGTCAAGAGATGCCTGAACTACCGTGGGGTGGCCAAGGGTAATGTCGGCCGTTTTGTCAAGAAGAAAATGAACCACACGAAGACAGGTAGGTGAGGCCCTTGCCACAGGGTCCAGTCTGCAGGAGTAGTAACCAACTGGGTGTTTTCTGGAGCCATGGTTTTGTGTTAACACCCCGGAGGCATGGCCATCGATCTCGAGATGAAAAAGAGTAAATGGCAAGGCGTAGTTCGGGAGACCCAATGCTGGGGCTGATGAGATGGCATCTTTAAGTTTTTCAAAAGCCCAGTATCGTTTGTCATAATCCTCAGGAGAGTCGTTGTATGTGATATGGTTTGTCTTGACAGCATCGTACAATGGTTACATGATCCTGGAAGCGTCCGGTACAATACAATAGATGATAAGCCCTAAGAAGGATTGCAATTGTTTAATTCTCCTGGGGAAAGGTATGGCTTTGATGACTGCTTTTCTGTCCTCCGTCAGATGTTTGGAGCCTGGTGACCAAGGAATACGACTATGGATTGGCACCACTGAACCTTTGCTTCAGAGACTTTACAGTTCTGAACTGCAAGGAACTTTAGTAAAGATACAGAGAAGTCATAACAGTCTTTTTCACTTGCTGCACAAAGGAGGAGATCGTCCACGTACTGTAGAAGAGACACTTCCAGGTGCTCTTGTTGCCATGGTGAGAGAATGATAGACATTGCTTGAGTGAACTGATTAGGGCTGTTCTGTGCTCTTTGTGGCATGACTGTCCATGTATACTGGCTCCCTTGGAAGTTGAAGGCGAACAGATATTGACAGTCTGGATGTAGAGGCGCACTGAAGAAAACATTGGCGAGATCAATAACAGTGAAAATGGTCGCTGAGGGTGGGATCTGACTCAGAAGAGTATGTGGATTGCGTACCACTGGGGTCTCCAACAGAGTGACAGCGTTGACGGCCCTCAAGTCTTGCACTAACCGGAACTTAGGAGCTTCTCATTTAGACGTCTTCTTTTTAACTGGAAACAACGGCGTATTACATGGCGAAACACAGCGAATGAGGGCCCCGTTGGTGAGGAGGGCAGATATCTGCAGTTTGAGTGATTCTTCTTGGATGGATTTCAGAGGATACTGCGGCACTCGGGGTAGCAGGGCCCCGGTTTTAAGATGCACCACGACAGGGGGTACTTGCAGGCGACCAGTATCATCGGATCCCGTTGACCATATAGACTGTGGTATAAGGGCTATAGCACTGTCAGGTATTCCATACATGGGATTGTCCCAATATAGGAGCATTATGGGCAATGCTGAGACAATACACACGTCTTCAATTCCCTCTGACGTATTGGGATTGTGAAAAGTTACTGTCATGCCATCAGAGTCGAAATTGATGTTAGCTTGGAAATGGTGTAAGAGGTCAGCACCCAGAAGATTAATGGGACAGGAGTCTAGTCAAAACTTCAGGGAAAGGGCCGATTGGGACCGGCACTGTGAGTTGGTTTCTAGTTGGTGTGCCATCTACACCAACACAAGTAAAAGTATCTGAAGTAAGAGGGACTGATAAAGGTAGGTCTTGTTGTCTAATAACCGTTTTGGCCGCACCTGTGTCCACCATGAATTTGATTGGGTTCTCATCTACCAGTAGGGTGACTGTAGAGCAAGGGGAAAAGGCACTTGTAGTATAAGCCATGGTAAGTTCAAGCGTGCCTAACCATCATTGTTGTTGAGCCTGATCTCGGTCACCTTGTTCAAGTGCTAAGTATTGTCTTCTTGGTTGCCGGCTATCAACATTCCGTGGGTAACACTTATTGGATGGTGTTCGACAATCACGTTTGATATGTTCTTCCCTTCTGCATCGGAAGCAAGGGCCTCTGACCCATCTCTGGTCAGGTTAGTTTTGAAATTGTGGTGAAGGTTTGGCTGTAGTCTGATAGATAGCGGGAGGGTACACTTGCATAGGAAATGGTGATACATTAGACATAACGTATTGAGGGTCCTCAGAGTCCTTTTCCGTCAGGACAACCATCGCCTACTTGGAGGGCTTCATATTCTTCTGGAAGCACTTTGCTATAATAATAGCATCTGTCATGGTGGCATTTTCAATTTCAGGGCGAGTCTTCATTATATTATTCCTAAGCTCCTCCCTCAGACCAGCGACAAAGGCTTGTGACAGAAGCTGAGCTTGAGGCTTAATTTGTTGTGAGAATCCGAGGTCTGCAAACATCTGTGTGAGCCTGGAAGCGTACTTTTCAACTGACTCTGCTTGTTCTTGAATCACATCCTTAAGGCTAGTAGCTTGATCAGATAAACGGTCTTGTGCCCAGGATTTCAACTGTTCGCAAAAAGTGACACCGGATTGCCAAGTTTCTTCAGAAGACAGGCGAGAATCATTCAGTGCCCCTTCCATAACTGGTCTCCTGCTTTATCTTGGGCCAGTGACATTAAATCTTGCCATGTAGCTGCATACATCTTCTAGATTTGTATGATACAGCGGTAGAATGGCATAGGTTGGGCCTCTGGGTCTGGCAGTGTGGAGACTAAGGTGGATGCCTGTCCAGGAGTAAAGTTTATATACATCAAGGGTTCTGGGTCGTCCTTATCAAGTATGGCTTTCTGTGTCCGGATTGGTACTTGATCATCACTTGCATCTTCAACCATAATAGGTAGTCTCCTGGAGGTGGTAGTGGGTTTGGATGGGTGAACATATCCTTGAAGGGCGTCCTGGATGACCTTAACAGTCGCTTCCAAACTTCCAACTAGACGAATTTCTTGCAAATTCAACATTTGACTATGGATTAGGGGCATTATAGTTTTAACAATCTCATTTGCACAAGCGCTGATAGGAAATCTGAAAACTCCAGCTGAAATGGGGGGCAAGGCTATTGACCGTAAAGTCATCTGGGTCTGAGAGGTCCTGGAAGCGTGTAGGATGGCTGCTTCGACTGCCTCTCGGAGGATCCGGCAACTGGTGTCATGTTGATTGGAATCATAAATTGGGCCAACTGCATGAATGACTAGATTGCAGGGCAGGTTGCCAGGGCCTGTTATAGCAATGCGTCCCGGTTGGACAGGGCCTTGTGAACGTACTAGGGCTTCTGAGTCACGTTGAATAGATTCGCCCCCAGCTTTGACTATACGGGCTGCTAGGCCACCTCTTTGACGCAGGTGGCCATCGGCAGGATTAACCACGGCTCCTACAGGCATGGTGGTGATGTCTCCTTTTCTAACTGAGAGGAGGAGGGTGGTGCTTTTGGCACCGGCATAATGGCGCTCAAAGAGAGGGTCCCACTCCTCGGATTCCGTAGAAAATGAATCCTGTGATCCTCCATCTGTAGTGGGGTTATCATAAGCCTGTGCATAAGTTACACCCTCTTGTCCGGGTGGGTCGAGCTCAATAAGCTCATGTGACAGTACAGAACGGGTAATATGTGGTGGGGGCCTATGAGGTTTCAGAACTGAAGGTGCCACTGAGGGTACTGGAAGATTGGGACAAAGTAAACCGGGTTCAGGCACCGGGCTATCATAGGTGCCGGCTGGGGTGATGACTGGACAAAGAAGTTGTGGTTTATGAGGTGTAATGCCATCAGTGGGTGTAGCAAGATGGCCACCACAGGAAGTTCCAGGCACCTGACTTCCGGGAGTACTTCCATGTTGGGACACTATGGGTGTAATGGGAGGGGCTGGAGCTATGGACTGAACCAGGGGTGTTACCTTTAGTGCCTGTAAACCAGTATGCATTCCAGTATACGAAGGAGGGGTTTGATTAGTACCAGATGTAATGATTCTAAAGGAGGACAATGAGCCACTACTGGAGAAAGACATTTAGTGATTTCAGAAACAGCAACAGGCAGAGGGGGGTAATGAGAGGGGCTGTAAGAAGGGACAAGCACCGAATGGGGTCTTTGTGCTCCACAATCATAACAAACATCACAATAATCAGGATTTTGGTAATCACAAACAGGACAAATTCACCCTCCTGGACCGACCACGGTACCATTGTAGGACGGCGGAAATAAGGTGGGTAAATCTGTCACTTGAACCTTTTGATTTTTCACTTAAAACATAACTATACAGCTTAACATTTCCTTGGTCCACTTCTGTCTCCTCCCAACCTTCTTTCTGCAAGACTGCAGCTGTCCGAAACCAAGCTTTTGCCGTATCTAACAGATTATTGTCTTCAAGTATACCCTTATTGGAGGTCAATATGGACTTCCATACACTGGGCTGCAGCCTGCCACCTGGTGGTAGTCCAACTACTTACACAATTTCTTACAATCCTTTGTATACTTTTTTCCCTCACGTCTGTTGACTAGGGCGATAGCATTTTCAGTCCCTTCCGGAAAAAACGATTTCTTTTTGAACAGAGTATGCATAGTGCTCTAATTGGATTGGCCAAATCCAATTTAAATCCTTTCCCACCTCGTTTTGAATCTTCTAATACGAACAGTGGTGCGTGTCTGAATACACAGGGGAGTATGCTGATTCTAACACTATTAATCCACCTGAACCCTTTCCCTTCTCGCACGTGTGATTTACACGAGCAGTGAATGTGTCATATACAACATAGGGGAATCGCTGGTTCCCACACTTCTGTTCAAAAACAAACTCACAATTGTAAAATACTGAAAACGTATAAGCCAACTACTTTCTCTCTAAGTAAAGACTGCAGCAGTGGCTGATTGACCCCCCCCTTCTTGCTCGTTCTTAGTGTAAAGATTGCAGCGGTGTCCCTGTGTTCTGACCCCCCCTCTCTCTGCCTAACTCAATTAGCCATGGGTAACTGACCCCCCTTCTTGCTGCTGGTGATTCCAACAGCTGCAACTAATTAACTCTTTGAAAACTAAGTCAGAGTGAAGAATTTACAGCCCTCTCACTGTGGAGCTCAAAGCCCTCCTCCCTACTCCTAATTAATCACAAAAAGTCCGCTGCATACAAATCTGTGGGCAGCTGCTACTCAAAAAGCCCCCGTTTTCTGCCTCACTTACAGCAACTCAATAATACAGACAGCCAGTCAGATCCCATACATATGATATCCACCTGATGAAGATATTGTGTATATCGAAACGCGTTGTGGCTGATAGAAAACAATAAATTCTAAACAAATTAATCTAATACTGTGGCCTCCTTAGCGCTCTATTAGACCGTGCTTCTATACTTTACTGCAGATCCCATACAATGACCTAGACTCAGGTTCTCAGGAAGTCTTAGTTCTTCCCTTCTTAAGGTCACCCGTGAGCGACAATCACAATGTTAGGTCTCCGGTGCACTACCATTCTCCGGACTAGTGACCACTCCCTTTCACCAAGTGTCTCTCGAACCACAGATACAACAACACATACAATGTATATGAAGCGTACCTGTAGATCGATGAGGGTGATCAATCCTCGATATCGAGCGATACTTGGATACTTGTGGAGTAGCCCCAGACGTCAGGAAAGTGGAAGATCTCACTCTTTCGGTACCCCACGTTTGGCGCACCAGCTGTTGAGATGGTGATGATGAGACTCAAGCGGTCTCCCGGGATCCGACTGCTGTTCCACATTGTAATGTCATGTGTGCACACGAGAAAGAACAATAAAAGACACTATATCAGTTATGAACCTTCTCCATGACAGACGCCAACCAACCAATCTTTATTTTTAGACAAAGCCTTTATAGGACCAGGAAGTAAAGGGTGTAGACAAAAGTATAGTCCAATCAAATAACGCAGGTCAGGGCTTCAAGACGTATAGGAATTTGCATAGCCTCTACTGGATTGGTCAGTCCAAACTTTATGAATTCTCCTTTGTTCATCATCTTGGGTGTAGACAGGATGTGGCAGCCATCTTCAAATTACATGTGCTCATATATATATTGTATTAAGGAAAAAACACCGAATATGCAATTTCTATATATATATATATATATATATATATATATATATATATATATATATATATATATTAGTAAGAAACAAAAGCATGCATGAATATGTGTGTCAGTTTACATCTACTAAACTATGTACCTGAGCCTATGAAAGGCTGAATTAAGTATTTTTGGTTACTCAATTCTTATCCTCAATAAGACCACTGGTTTTACATCATGATCCCCGACCAATTCTTCCAAATTACAATCCTCATCCATTTAGTTTAGCATTACATTGGCCTCCTGTTCAGAGAAGGAGAATCCTTCCAATTCATTACACATTGTAAATTTATTACTAGAGTAATTCTGACCTGAAACATTTCTATCCTCAGCAAATAAATGCTACTGACAAAATTTAAGCCCCTGGCCAGGACTTCTATCTGCTCAACCGTTAAGACTGTGATTGTCAAAACCAAAACATTATGTTATGCCAGAGCATACAGACACTCAGCATGCAATGTAACACAAGGGTTACAACAGGAATGGTAAAAAAGGAAGACCCTGATGATGGGGAGAGGGGACACCTCCAGCAACTCACCTGAGTCTGTACTCTATTCTCCCTAACGTCTCTATACGGGTCCTTCCCCCTGTTGTCATCATGTGCCTGATGTGCCTAGGTCTTCACTAAGCCTGGCTAGTGAGAAGGTCGGCGAGAGCAGTATTCTCACCACTGCAATACTACAACACAAGGTAAATGAGACAGGGGGAAAATAGACACAAAAAGGAAAAATACTTCAAACTCTTCCAATGCAGCTAAACATCACAGCTGCAATAGTCACAACTCCTCAACTTCTTCCAGAGACAGGCTCCTTTCAAAGAGGTCAGCATGGAATGAGAATCTATAACTGGCATCAGATGGTAAAATACATGACTTTTTAAATTGAAGGGGAGTGGTCACAAAAGAGATGCACCTGAGATTAAGGCTACAAAGGATAGCCAGATTGGAAAGAGTTTTTAACCCCTACAGTATTAAAAGAAAGTAGATTGACTCAAATAATGTTGTAGACCTATGAACAATAAAGTGCTGTGATCTTCTGATCCTAGAGTCACCAGAGGTCTCCCCAGAGCGTGACACACTCATGACACATGATCCATAAATTCATTCATAGTCAAGTTCATTTTTTCTTGTTCCGTATTGGAGATCTTTTCATATCCTTCTTATTGGTTCTCGTTTTTCTCTTTTTCTGAATCCTGAAATTCTTTGAATGATGTATTAGAATGAACATTTTCTATTTAAATTATCAGGATTACAGTCTGAAGATTCCAGATCTGTAGATTTTTGCAGCGTCCGTGCAATAGTTATTGTGTGAGGTTTTCTTTAAGATTTAGGCTATGTGCACACGTTGCGTTTTTTCTTGCGTTTCTGCAGCGTTTTGAGCTGCAGCGTTTTAATGCAAAAATACAGGCGTTTTGATTTCCAAGTCTATGGGAAATAGGCATATTTTGTGCGCACTACGCGTCCAAAAACGCAGCATTTTTTGTGACAAAAATTTGTCAAAATCTCTGCGTTTGAAGAAGCAACATGTCAATTGTTTTCTGCGTTTTGGCAGCGTTTTGGTAACATTGAAGTCAATGACAGTTGTGAAAACGAATCCAAAATCAAAATTCAAGTGTTTTACATGCTTTTTTTATGCAAAACGCATGCTTTTTTGTCAAAAAGCATGCATTTTTGGCATTATAGTGAGGGCAAGAGGTTTCCTTTTGCCCTCACATGCAGCCCGACTTAAAAAAAAAAAAAGGGTCAAACAATAAGATACATTTATTTTTAATATAAATATTAAATCTCAATAATCTTTTTATGAAAATTATCATTATAGTGTATGATTTAAAGCATGATTTTTTTTTCCTCATTTTTTTCCTAGTGTTTGAATGTTCAAATGTTATTTAGTAGTGTCTTTGTCTTGAAAATGCACCCCATTTTAAGCACTGAAAAAGCATGTAAAACGCGGTCAATACGCGGCAAAAACGCAAGACAAACACATGCATTTTTCCTGCGCACATGGCCTCACTTTTGTGAAAGAAGGTGTTTGCCCGACATTGCGCTATGAGACAAATATCTATCATGGTGCAAAGAAAGGCAGCAATCGCTCTCCCCTAGAAGTGGGACTCCTGGGACAAACCGGGGACAAATTTGGAGTGGGAAAATGTGTGGTCAGTGTTGGACAGAAATAAAATCCATTTTAGTATAGGTTATTACTTATGTTGTGCTCTGATCTGGAAGAACAGGAATTGTGAGCACTTTGGGAATTTCACAGAATGGATTGATAAAGGTGTAACTAGATTGTACCCATTATTAGAGGAATGTGATATGTACATTGTGTAATGTTCAGCAGAGATTTGGGTAACAGAAGAATGACTTTCACTATCTGCAATTATTATTTTACTTGATAAAGGATAAAAATGAATGGTATTCACTGATAAAGGGGAGAATAGATCAATAGAAAACTAATAAATAGATGTAAGGGGAAGAAAAATTCAGAGTTGTCACAATTTCATTGATCATTGTTGGATATTTGGCTGAGAACATCCACTTGTTACACGCCTGTCCCGTGTCTGGGATCTGCTCCTTCCCCCGCTCTGCTAAACTTTCCTGTGCTCCATGTTGGGCTTTGCAAGTAGCCGGACACGCTCCATGTGTAGAGCTTAGGCTGCATTCACACCTCCGTTTTTTGCAATCAGGCACAATCCGGTTTGTTAAATATAATAGAATACAGGAATTCATGATATACATAATAAATATTGCTAAATGACTAAGATCACCATATAATACATTATTGGAAAAAATTGACTCAGTCTAAAGTTTATAAGATATTAATGAGGGCAACAATGCACACAATAATTGAGAAAATACAAAAGTATTTATTATTATGCGTGACACATAAAGGACATACACAGACAATGATGGTTTAAAATCAACACAGCAGAAAATTGGGTGATGTGACAAAAAGTGGGGCTTATGTATTGCACATTGCATGTAAGGTAAATAAGAGCTCTATAGAAACAACTGCTACAATACAACTGTCAGCAATAGTAATCAGATGAGGAGATCTATGCAGGGCCGGATTATAGGCGGGGCAGGCGGGGCTTCAGCCCCGGGGCCCCCACCATAAGAGCTTCCAAGGGGGCCCCCACCACCAGGGCCATACTTGCCACCCGTCAGAATTTTTTTTTTTTTTTTTTTACACCCTCTCCCCCTCCGTAAAGACAGTCTAATACATCAGCTGTGTTTTCGGGGGGGGGGGGGTGTGCACACCTACATTTATTTGTATCTGCGTCTCTAAGACGCAAAAACAAACTGCGGGCGCAGGACGCTGATTGACCCCGGAAGTAGTTTGTACTTCCGGGGTCAGAGGTATGCCTGCTCCCTGCTCTGCTGCGGGGTCCAATGCCGCGGCCGTCACAGCAGGACGCCGCCCAGGCCGCGGATGAGAAGACCGGCGCCGCGGCCGCGGATGAGAAGACCGGCGCCGCGGCCGCGGATGAGAAGACCGGCACCGCGGCCGCGGATGAGAAGACCGGCGCCGCGGATGAGAAGACCGGCGCCGCGGATGAGAAGACCGGCGCCGCGGCCGCGGATGAGAAGACCGGCGCCGCGGCCGCGGATGAGAAGACCGGCGCCGCGACCGCGGATGAGAAGACCGGCACCGCGGCCGCGGATGAGAA
The DNA here is from genome assembly GCF_048569485.1 of Anomaloglossus baeobatrachus. Classification (NCBI taxonomy): domain Eukaryota; kingdom Metazoa; phylum Chordata; class Amphibia; order Anura; family Aromobatidae; genus Anomaloglossus; species Anomaloglossus baeobatrachus. The sequence goes on along the minus strand of NW_027441813.1, from coordinate 193,339 downwards.
GACCAGCGCCGCGGATGAGAAGACCGGCGCCGCGGATGAGAAGACCGGCGCCGCGGCCAGGAGAGGAGACTCACCGGAGCAGGAGGATGGCCGCGGCACCGGAACAGCAGCAGGAGGACGGCGGCCTATACCGGAGCAGCAGGAGGATGGCATCAGAGCAGGTAAGGGCAGAGCTGAAGAAAAATGTGTGGTGTGTGAAGCAGAGCTGTGTGTGTGTGTGAAGCAGAGCTGAAGAAAGATGTGTGGTGTGAAGCAGAGCTGTGTGTGAAGCAGAGCTGTGTGTGAAGCAGAGCTGTGTGTGTGTGAAGCAGTGCTGAAGAAAGATGTGTGGTGTGAAGCAGAGCTGTGTGTGTGTGAAGCAGAGCTGTGTGTGAAGCAGAGCTGTGTGTGAAGCAGAGCTGTGTGTGTGTGAAGCAGAGCTGTGTGTGTGTGTGAAGCAGAGCTGTGTGTGTGTGTGAAGCAGAGCTGTGTGTGTGAAGCAGAGCTGTGTGTGTGTGAAGCAGAGCTGTGTGTGTGAAGCAGAGCTGTGTGTGTGAAGCAGAGCTGTGTGTGTGAAGCAGAGCTGTGTGTGAAGCAGAGCTGTGTGTGTGTGTGAAGCAGAGCTGTGTGTGTGAAGCAGAGCTGTGTGTGTGTGTGTGAAGCAGAGCTGTGTGTGTGTAGCAGAGCTGTGTGTGTGTGTGAAGCAGAGCTGAAGAAAGATGTGTAGTGTGAAGCAGAGCTGTGTGTGTGTGTGTGAGAAGCAGAGCTGTGTGTGTGTGTGTGAAGCAGAGCTGAAGAAAGATGTGTGGTGTGAAGCAGAGCTGTGTGTGTGTGAAGTAGAGCTGTGTGTGTGTGTGAAGCAGAGCTGTGTGTGTGTGAAGCAGAGCTGTGTGTGTGTGAAGCAGAGCTGTGTGTGAAGCAGAGCTGTGTGTGAAGCAGAGCTGTGTGTGTGAAGCAGAGCTGAAGAAAGATGTGTGGTGTGAAGCAGAGCTGTGTGTGTGTGTGAAGCAGAGCTGTGTGTGAAGCAGAGCTGTGTGTGAAGCAGAGCTGTGTGTGTGTGAAGCAGAGCTGTGTGTGTGTGTGAAGCAGAGCTGTGTGTGTGTGAAGCAGAGCTGTGTGTGTGAAGCAGAGCTGTGTGTGTGAAGCAGAGCTGTGTGTGTGAAGCAGAGCTGTGTGTGTGAAGCAGAGCTGTGTGTGTGTGAAGCAGAGCTGTGTGTGTGTGTGAAGCAGAGCTGTGTGTGTGTGAAGCAGAGCTGTGTGTGTGTGTGAAGCAGAGCTGTGTGTGTGTAGCAGAGCTGTGTGTGTGTGAAGCAGAGCTGAAGAAAGATGTGTAGTGTGAAGCAGAGCTGTGTGTGTGTGTGTGAGAAGCAGAGCTGTGTGTGTGTGTGTGAAGCAGAGCTGAAGAAAGATGTGTGGTGTGAAGCAGAGCTGTGTGTGTGTGAAGCAGAGCTGTGTGTGTGTGTGAAGCAGAGCTGTGTGTGTGTGAAGCAGAGCTGTGTGTGTGTGAAGCAGAGCTGTGTGTGTGAAGCAGAGCTGTGTGTGTGTGTGAAGCAGAGCTGTGTGTGTGTGTAGCAGAGTGTGTGTGTGTGTGTAGCAGAGTGTGTGTGTGTGTGTGTGTGTGTGAAGCAAAGCTGTGTGTGTGAAGCAGCTGTGTGTGGGAGAAGCAGAGCTGTGTGTGTGTGTGTGTGTGTGTGAAGCAGAGCTGTGTGTGAAGCAGAGCTGTGTGTGAAGCAGAGCTGTGTGTGTGAAGCAGCTGTGTGTGTGTGTGTGTGTGTGTGTGTGAAGCAGCTGTGTGTGTGTGTGTAGCAGAGCTGTGTGTGTAGCAGAGCTGTGTGTGTAGCAGAGCTGTGTGTGTAGCAGAGCTGTGTGTGTGTGAAGCAGAGCTGTGTGTGTGTGTGTGTGTGTGTGTGAAGCAGAGCTGTGTGTGTATATGTGAATCAGAGCAGTCAGTGCGGCACCCCAGAGCGCTAAGCCACCCATCCCAGTAATGTGTACGCCACCAGAGCTGTTTGCCACTCCAGTAACATCTATGTCCCCTCCTGTAATGTATATATTGTAGGCCCTAGCCCCTCCTGTGATGTATATACAGCAGTGCTGTGTCAGTGTGCATGGTGTGCAGTCATGTTAGTGATGGCCATCATGCAACACAGCCACATGTCCTGGAGGAGCTGGACGGAAACAAGCGGGGGAGGTGAGTGATGCTGCTTGTGACTTCTCCATATTAACACCTGTAATGCGTCTGTGTCTGCATGTGTGTCAGTGTATATGACTGTGCATATATTTGTCTGTTTAAATGTATTTTTGTGAATTTGTCTTCAAATATGTATATGTACGTATGCCTGTATGTGTATGTGCGTGTCTGTGTGTGGATGGGGCCCACTAAGACTCAACCGGGGACCACAAAAACCTGGAGCCGGCCCTGGCTGCCTTAACATTGGGATGAATAAAAAAATATGTGAGCAACTCTACTTTCTGTGTATAAGTGATGGCTGTGAGTGATCCTGGACTGTGTCTGTATTGTACTGTGTATAAGTGACAGCTGTGAGTGATCCTGGACTGTATCTGTATTGTACTGTGTGTATAACTGACAGCTGTGAGTGATCCTGGACTGTATCTGTATTGTAGCACTGTACATCTGAATGTGGCAGAACAGGAGAAGATAAATGTTCATTAAATTTATATCTAAATGCTACAGTTCGCGCTCTACTGTTATGGCTAAAAATGTTAACGTTTATGGGGCCCCCACCAGATTTTCTGCCCAGGGGCCCCCACCAACCTTAATCCGGCCCTGGATCTATGTATTAGTCTACAAAAGGTAAAAAAACCTATAACCACAGTAATCAATGAATATATATATCTAATAATAAGACAATAAATCAGCACTGGACATTAATAAGTAATGATTAAGTCATATAGTAGAAGCTACCAAGCAAATAATCATAATGCCAGTTCGCATCAACAGATTAGATATGGATACAGTTGCAGCCAGACAAGGTAAAAAAAGCCTGATTAAATACACAATAAATGCTAGCCAGGGCTGCTGCAGAAAATAGAAAGACACCTCCGACGAAGCCGTTGCGAAACGCGCGTCAGGTGTGGGCGGTGTGCTCTGGTGGGGCTACTATATTGGTGGGTATCTTCCCAACTGAGCTCTCTCTTTATTGGGTACATAACCCTTACAAGCGGTGATCGTTGTTTTTGGCTTATTCCCTTGGTTACTTTATTGCAGCCTGCTTTTGTATCTTCATCATTTTAAGCCTGTCAATGATACTTACCGTTATTGCTGCTATGGCTAGCAGGACTATTTAGTCCTTAACTCTTTCTATTTTCTGCAGCAGCCCTTTAGACTGAGTACATTTTTTCCAACAATCCAGTTTGTGCCTGATGCAACGGATCCGACAGCAAATGTGCAAAAAACGGACCAACCAGATGCGTTTTTCCCGGATCCGTTGTGCCGGATCCAGAAAAAACGGATCTGGTTGGTTCGGTTTTTGCATCCGTTTGGTCCGTTTTTTGCATCCGTTTGGTCCATTTTTTGACGGATCCGTTTTTTGAAAGAGAAGAAAAAAAAACCCACAAAAAAAACAAAACGTTGATTGGCCAATGAAAAACTATATATACAGTGCTTTCACAGCACAAGACAGCTTAAAGACAAAGAGGGAGACATGGATGCTATAATAGCAAATATCTTGAGGATTTCCGTGGACTTCAATTTTGAGGCTAATCGGTTAGCAATAATTGTGCGGGAGAAAGAGCAACAGCGCATAATGCGTCAGCGACTGTGGCGCTTTTGGATGCACCCATTGACAGCCCACAGAATGTCCCGTGGGGTTTATTGCACTCTATATTTAGAGTTCAGGGTGTCTTCTGAAAGGTTTGCCAGCTATGTACGGATGACCCCGGATTCCTTCGACATTCTGGTTGGCTACGTGGAAGAACGAATCCGGAAGTCTGACACTTACTGCCGGTTCTCCATTTCACCAGCGGAGCGTTTGCTGGTGACTCTTAGGTAAGGCATTTTTACTGTATCATCTTCTGTTAGGAGACTTTAACCCCTTCAGCCCCTGGGCATTTTGCGTTTTTCCGTTTTGTTTTTTACCTCTTTGTTCAGAGAGCCGTAACTTTTTTATTTTTCCATCAATCTTGACATATTAGGGCTTGTTTTTTGCGGGACAAGTTGTACTTTTAAATGATAACATAATTTTTAACATCTAGTGTACTGGAAAGTGGCAAAAAATTTTCAAGTGTGGAAAAATGTCAAACAGTGTTATCGCACAATAGTTTTTTGGATATTTTATTCACTGTGTACACTATATCGTAAAAATTATGTGTCATTGTGATGCCTGAGGTCATTGAGAGTTTTTAGACACCACACATGATTAGTTTTACTTGTATTTAAGGGGTTAACGAAAAGTCCAAAAAAAAGGCCACACGTTTTGCGCCATTTTCAGAAACCCATAGCGCTCTAATTTTTCTGGATCTATGAGTCAGTGACGGCTTATTTTTTTGCGTCTCTAGCTGACGGTTTTAACTGGAACATTTTGTTGCAGATGCTCCATTTTGATCGCCGGTTATTGCATTTTGCGCACTTTGCAACGATCAAAAAACGGATTTTTTGCTTTTATTGATTTTTGGCCGTTACACAGTTTACTAATCAGATAATTGATTTTATATGTTGATAGATCGGGCATTTCTGAACGAGGCTATACCAAATAGCTGTATGTTTTTATATTTTTTTAACCTTTTAATTTTTCTGCCATATTATTATTATTATTATTATTATTTATTTATAGAGCACCATTAATTCCATGGTGCTGTACATGAGAAGGGGGTTACATACAAAATACGTATACAAGTTACAGTAGACAGACTAGTACAGAGGGAAGAGGGCCCTACCCTTGCGGGCCATATGTCAAGATCACAGCTACAGAGCTCAGAACTGCAGATATTGTGCTTAACTTTCAATGCTGGCTGTATTCCGGCATTGAGAGGACGTGACTCATGTTAGCTGCAGGCGTCATCATATGACCCTGTGCTACCATGGCAACGTGATCATGTCACGTGACTTCCAAGGGGGGCGGGGTAATTCACTGTAATGGCAGAGCGCATATACATCTCCCTGCCAGATTTGGGCAGCGAGATGTAAAGGGTTAATAGTCGCCGGTGGAAGCGATTCCACTCACGATTACCAGGCACACATGCCAGCTGTTGAAATCAGCTGATATGTGCGCGGATGGCCACGACCTGCCCACGGCAGGGGGTGGGGATTAACCTCACACGATCCATGATGTAGCCAGTACGTCATGGTTCGTTAAGGGGTTAAACTGTTGTTATTTTTTTTATTAATTATTGTCTTACTTTTGACAGATTCCTTGCAACAGGAGAATCACTATCTTCTCTCCACTTCCAATTCCAACTTGGGGTCTCCACAATCTCCGGAATTGTCCGCCATACCTGCAGAGCATTGTGGGACTGTTTGCAGGAAGAATTTATTCCACAACCCACAAGGGACACTTTGCTGCAAATTGCAGATAGCTTCCAACAAATCTGTCAGTTTCCAAATTGCTTGGGTGCGGTGGACTGGAAGTACATCAGGATTGTGAAACCAGTGGCATCTGGATCGGAGTTTTACAATTATAAAAAGTACTTTTCCATTCTACTTATTGCCATCACAGATGCACATTACAAATTTGTAGCAGTGGACATTGGTGCCTATGGCCGCTCCAACGATTCCCAAGTGTTCAAGATGTCAGTGATGGGGCGGCAGTTGTATGGGAACACCCTTGACTTTCCAGCAGAAAGACCACTTCCGGACACCACTGGGCCACCCATGCCATTTGTGTTCGTAGCTGATGAAGCTTTTCAACTTTCAGAACACCTTCTAAAGCCCTACTCGAGCAGTGGATTGACACAAACCAAAAAAGTATTCAACTATCGATTATCCAGAGCGCGTCGAATGGTTGAGTGCTCTTTTGGTATTCTAACAGCTAAATGGCGGGTTTTATTGACCGCCATTAACCTGAAGACTGAAACTGTTGATGAGGTAATTAAAGCATGTGTTTGTCCTCCACAATTTTGTCATATCTAAAGAAAGTATAAATGTTGATGAGAATGCTGAGCAAAGTACTTTGCATGATTACACTAATGTTAGTGTAAGAAGAAGTGTTCCTGTTTGTCGATTAAGGGACAAGTTTGCCGATTACTTCATGTCACCTGAAGGAAGACTGGAATGGCAGGATGACATTATTTAATCTTTGTAGGTATATACCAAACTTCTTAGGGTACCATCTCACAAAACGACGTACCAGCGATTCCGACCACGATATGACCTGGTCAAGATCACTGGTGCGTTGCTACATGGTTGCAGGTGAGCTGTCAATCAGGCAGATCTCACCAGCCACCAGCAACTCGTGGAAGCGATGCTGCGCTTGGTAACCAAGAAAAATATCAGGTAACTAAGCAAAATGCTGTGCTTTGTTACCCAATGTTTACCTTGGTTACCAGCGTACACCACTTAGCGCTGGCTCCCTGCACTCATAGCCAGGGTACACATCGGGTTACTAAGCAAAGCATAGTTACCCGATGTGTACTCTGGCTACGTGTGCAGGGCACAGGCAATGGCAGCCTGAGAGCGGCGTACGCTTATAACCAAGGTAAATATCGGGTTTCTTAGTTACCCGATGTGTACCTTGGTTACGTGTGCATGAAGCAGGCAGCCCGGCTTCTGGCAGCTGCGGACGCTCGTAACCAAGGTAAATAGCGGGTAACCAAGCAAACCACTTTGCTTAGTTACCCGATGTGGACCTTGGTTACCAGCGTCCGCAGCTTCCAGACGCTGGGTCCCTGATCCCTGCACGTTAAGATCGTTGCTCTTTCGCTGTCAAACACAGCGATGTGTGCTTCACAGCAGAAGAGCAACGAGCAACAAAAAGAACCATAGCTGTGTGCAACAAGCAGCGATTTCACAGCAGGGGCCAGATCGCTGCTCAGTGTCACACACAGCGAGATCTCTGATGAGGTCACTGGTGCGTCACACAAACCATGACTCAGCAGCGATCTCGCTATGTGAGAAGTACCGCTTAGATTCGTAATATTTCTGATTACTGTTTTAAAGTTTACTTCCTTTTATTATACCTTGTACCTTTTTTTTAAAAAATTTGTTTTATTGTTAAACCACATTTTACCTTCATAACATAACATTTTTGCTTATGATTAAAAAAAAAAAAAACACACAATAAATCATTAAACCAATAAAGTATTATTTATTATATAACTTAATTTTTTTAATGGAAAAATTATAAATTTAAAAATTCTTGAGTGGAGATAGTACTGGAGGGGCTGGGGCTGTCAGATGGGAACACTTGGACAGTGGGAGTATGGAGGGTGGATTTTGGTGAGGGTGAAGGAAAACAAGAAAGAAAAGGTAAAGTAGTGGTGGTGGAGAAACAAAGAGGAAAAACAGGAGATGGGATGGGATTTGGTAAGGATTTGAGGGGTGGAGGGATTGGGGGACAGAAGAGGTGGTGGTTGAAGAAGAGTGTGGTAGTTGGGGCAGGATGGGTATGGAAGGAGACGGGTGGTACTGGGCAGGGGTACAGGTGGGGCAGGGAGTGGACGCACAGATGTTGGGAACTGGTATGGGGCTGGATGCTGGAACGGGACAGGATGCTGGTATTGTATAGGAGAGGGAGGAGGGACAGTGGCTGGAGGGGAGGCAGGTGCGGCAGGAATTAGGGTGGTTGGAGGTGGTTGGGAGGTAACCTGTGCCAGAGCATACTGGGTGGCTTGCATTACATGCATCTGCTGCTCAGGAAAAGGGTTTTCCATGCGCTCGAGGACTGCTTGGAAAAAACAATGAGTGGTCGACTTTCTAACATCTAAATGCAGCCTGTCCAGACGCGTGCACCATTAGTGCGTATTATTTTGAATAGTGTTTTGAACCAGTCTGAATGCAGCACTGGTTTGCTCGGAGAGCAATTTGATTGCGTTCTGGAAGGCTGCATTTAGAAGCAAGAACTCGGGCGCATAGCTCCTATCCAGAGCCCTCTGACGCTGACGCCTAGAACCCAAAGGTGTTCTACTGAGGGCAGCAGTGTCAGAGGGGTGGGGTAGGGGAAATCTACCTCGTCAGCAGCAGCTTCATGTAATGAAGCCTCACCAGATGCTCCAGCGCTGGTGGATGGGACAGAGGGACCAGAAGATAGGGAAGGTGCAGAAGGGTGGGGTCTGTCCAAGTGTTCTCCGGTGGATGACTGTGTTGGGATCGCTTCAGGACGGTTTGATGCTGGCTCCCAGGTGCTGCAGACAATGCTGTGGAAGAAAGGAAACAAAAAAAAATAAATTAATTATATTGCTATTGCCTGTCTCTTGCTGAAACTCAAAAAAAGGTTACACATGTAAACAGTTTAACTTTGTAGATGTTGTGTGAAATATTTACCTTCTGTACGCCATTGTTGTCCGGACGAATGCCAATACTCTGAAATACTTATATCTTAATACGCGTCCTCCGGATCCACTCGGGGCCAGCATCTCTTTGTTCAACTCCTTCTTGAAGCGATCCCTGATGGACCGCCACCGGTTCTGAACTTTTTCCCCTGAAAAGTGAAAACACAATGGTTAGTATACAAAACATTACATCCTGCAACATAACCTACTGAACTGTGAATACTTACTTGCTCGATTCTGGGCTCTAGGATTGAGGTCCTCCCAACCTGTCACCACTTCACGGCAAACCTCCTCCCATAGTCTACGGGTTACAACCGAATCAGCGTGGCGGCGGTCACCCATATTCCACAGGGGCTCCCGCTCTCGAACTTCATCGATGAGGAGGTCGATGTTGTTGATACATCCTGCCTCCTCACCGTCCGAGTCAGGATCCCGCTGTGAAGCCTGTTGAAAACAGATAAACAAAAAAAAATTACACAAAAATGACAATGAAATAGATAAAAACAAAATAACAACTTACACTGTGACCGCCGCGACGATTATGCCGACGACCATGGGAGGAGGGGTTGGGAGCAACTCTACCACGAGCCCCAGAATCGGAAGCCTGAATAAAACAAAAAAAATAATAAAATAAGCTTGGATGTGTTGGGTGTAGTGTGGATCTGTTGGGTGTACTGTGGATGTGTTGGGTGTACTGTGGATCTGTTGGGTGTACTGTGGATGTGTTGGGTGTACTGTGATCTTTCTGTGATGCATGTAAAATAAACTTACACTCTGTGCGCCCACTCCTTGTATCTCTCCACCCCTCGCGTCCCCTTCTGGAAGCGCCTCACGTTGTTCATATTCCTGTTAAAAAAAAAGGTAAATCGATATGTAATTTATTTTGATTGTTAACCTTTTCAGGCCCAGAGCATTTTCCCTTTTTTTATTTTTCCTCCTACGAGGGCTTGTTTTTTTTGCGGGACAAGTTGTACTTTTAAATGAAACAAACCATAAAATTTACCATATAGTGTACTGGAAAACAACCAAAAAATTCCAAGTATGGAAAAGCTGCAAAAAAAGTGTTAATGCACAATATTTTGTTGGATATTTAATTCACCATGTTCACTATATCGTAAAACTAATATGTTGTTGTGATGCCTGAGGTCGGTGCGAGTTTGTAGGCACCAAACATGTATAGTTTTACTTGTATGTATGGTGTATAAAAAAAATGCCACGCGCACATACAACTCGCTGCCAGACTTTGGCTGCGAGATATAAGGGGTTAAAAGTTGCGGGTGGAATAATGCGATTCCACTCAACTAGCAGGCACACATGTCAGCTGATAAAAACAGCTGATATGTGCGCGGATCTTCGCGACCTGCCCACGGCAGGGGGCGGAGATTAACCTTACACAATCCATGACGAATATATCTGTCGTGGGTCGTAAATGGGTTAAAAAAAAAAAAATAAATAAATAAAAAAAAAACAAACCTCATTTTGCTGAGAAGGAGCAGGAGGGTTCCCAGAAGAAGACATGCTGGCTGGCTGGCTCTCTGCGGCGGCTGGCACTCAGTTGGTGGCTGGCCCGGCAGTTGGTGGTTGGTCCGGCAGTTGGTGGCTGGCACTCAGTTGGTGGCTGGCCTGGCAGTTGGTGGCTGGCCGCTCAGTTGGTGGCTGGCCCGGCAGTTGGTGGCTGGCCTGTCAGTTGGTTGCCTGGCAGTTGGTGGCCTGGCATTGGTAGGCGGTCTGTGCGGCCTGGCTCTCGGTGGCAGGCGGGCAGGCAGCCTGGAACTCTGCGGCGGGCAGGCTGTTTCTCTCCGGCGGGCGGGCAAGCTGGTTCTCTCTGGCGGGCGGCCTGGTTCTCTCCAGCGGGCGGGCTGGCTCTATGCGGCGTGCGGGCTGACTCTCTGCAGTGGGCTCTCTGTGGCAGAAAGTCTTGCCGTGTTGGCAAGAAGTAGTCAGGGACAATAGGCATGCTCAGTTAAAAAAAAAAACGATCCGGCGACCGTATCCATTTTTTTCTGCATTGGGCCGGATCCTCCGGCGTCCTTAGGCTTCCATTATAAATCACGCTGTATGGCGCCGGATCCGGTGCGATGCGTTTTTTCGCCGCAGACAAAGAACGCTGCAAGCAACTTTCCATCCGGCCGCCGCAGCGGCTAAACATGCCGCATCTGGCAAAAAACGGATGCAACGCAAAGCCATACGGCACAATCCAATGATGAAAAAACGCATCCGGCGGCAAAAAAAACGGATGAGTTTTTTCTGCAAAGCGCCGGATTGTGCCTGATTGCAAAAAACTGATATGTGAAAGCAGCCTTATATTGTGTAAAAACTGATGTGACGGATCCGGTAGAAAAACGGATTTTTTTTTATTTGTTTTTATTTTCAATGCCAAATGAGGAGAGAGAGAGAGAGACTCCATCATCACCGGCTTGATGTTGAGTTGGCTACAGATTCTATGCTAGGGATGGGCTGCATCTTAATGGGGAGGGTGCAGCTCTGCTGGGGCAGAAAATGGCTAAAAGGTTGGAGGAGTGTTTAAACTAGGAATGGGGGGCGAGGGTATTCACTTTATAGAAGGGGAATGTAGTGCAGATAGTGACCAGGGCACAAGTAATGAAATTGGGGGTGGTACGGGGGGAAGGGTTAGGACAGTTAATACAGTAAGCAGGAATACAGGTACATAGTCATACGTAACGTGCATGTACACTAATGCCCGAAGCCTCACAAATAAGGTGGAGGAATTAGAATTAATATTGTTGGAAGAAAATTATGATATAGTGGGGATATCAGAGACATGGCTGGATGAGAGCTATGACTGGGCTGTTAATTTACAGGGTTATAGCCTATTCAGGAATGACCGTACAAATAAGCGAGGGGGAGGTGTGTGTCTATATGTAAAATCATCCTTAAAACCCATCCTGCGTGACAACATATGTGAGGGTACTGAGAATGTAGAGTTCCTATGGGTGGAGATAAGGGGGGGAGAATGAATAATAAAATACTGATAGGGGTGTGTTATAAGACGCCGAATATTATGGAAGAGGTAGAGAATCTCCTCATAAAGCAAATTGATAAAGCAGCGAGTCTCGGAGATGTAATTATTATGGGGGACTTTTTAACTATCCTGATATAAGTTGGGGAACAGAAACTTGCAGTTCCAGCAAAGGAAATAGATTTTTGATAACAATGAAAGATAATTACCTTTCACAAATGGTACAGGACCCCACAAGAGGGGGAGCACTACTAGACCTTGTACTAACCAATAGGCCAGACCGCATATCAAATATACAAGTTGGGGGTTACTTGGGGAATAGTGATCACAAAATAATAAGTTTTCATGTATTCTTTAGTAAGATGTCTAGCAGAGGGGCTACAAGGACACTAAACTTCAGGAAAGCAAATTTTAAACGGTTGAGAGATGATCTTAGTGCAATAAACTGGGATGATGTACTAAGTAATAAAAGTACACAAAGCAAATGGGAGACTTTTATGAGCATCCTGAATAGGGCTTGTGCAGAAAATATACCCTATGGGAACAAACATGCTAGAAATAGGAGGAAACCCCTATGGCTAAATAGAGCTGTAAGGGAAGCAATAAAAGAAAAACAGAAAGCCTTAAAAGAATTAAAGAGGGTAGGTAGTGATGAGGCATTATATAATTATAGAAAATTAAATAAAATATGTAAAAAGCAAATTAAGTTAGCTAAGTTTGAGACAGAGAGACTCATTGTGAGAGAAAGTAAAAATAATCCTAAAATATTCTTTAACTACATAAACAGTAAAAAACTGAAAAGCGATAGTGTTGGCCCCCTTAAAAATAGTCTTGGTGAAATGGTGGAAGGGGATGAGGGTAAAGCCAACCTGCTGAATGACTTTTTTTCTACGGTTTTTATACAAGAAAATGCCATGGCAGATGACATGACCAGTGATACCATAAATTCACCCTTGATTATTACCTGCTTAACCCAGCAGGAAGTACGCCGCCGCCTCGAAATCACTAAGGTTGACAAATCTCCGGGCCCGGATGGCATACACCCCAGAGTACTACAGGAATTGAGTTCTGTGATAGATAGACCATTATTTTTAATCTTCTCAGATTCCTTAATAACAGGGTCGGTACCGCAGGACTGGTGCAAAGCAAATGTGGTGCCAATATTCAAAAAGGGGACAAAAACTGAGCCGGGAAATTATAGGCCGGTAAGTTTAACCTCTACGGTTGGTAAAATCCTTGAGGGTTTCTTGAGAGATGCTATACTGGAGTATCTCAAGAAAAATAACCTTATGACAAAGTATCAACATGGGTTTATGAGGGATCGATCCTGTCAAACTAATTTGATCAGCTTCTATGAAGAGGTAAGTTCAAGTCTGGACCAGGGAAATGCAGTGGATGTTGTGTATATGGACTTTTCAAAAGCTTTTGATACGGTGCCACACAAAAGGTTGGTACATAAAATGAGAATAATGGGGATAGGGGAAAATATGTGTAACTGGGTTAAAAACTGGCTCATTGATAGGAAACAAAGGGTGGTTATTAATGGTACGTACTCGGACTGGGTCTCAGTTCATAGTGGGGTACCACAGGGGTCAGTATTGGGCCCGCTTCTTTTCAACATATTTATAAATGACCTTGTTGGGGGCATGCAGAGTAGAATTTCAATATTTGCAGATGATACTAAACTCTGCAGGGTAATCAATACAGAGGAGGATAATTTTATATTACAGGGAGATTTATGTAAATTGGAGGATTGGGCTGAGAAGTGGCAATTGAAGTTTAATGTAGATAAATGTAAGGTCATGCACTTGGGTAGAGGAAATAACATTTATGATTATGTACTTAATTGTAGAACACTGGGTAAAACAGACACAGAAAAAGACTTGGGTGTATGGGTGGATGGTAAACTTCACTTTAGTGGACAGTGTCAGGCAGCTGCTGCCAGGGCTAATAAAATAATGGGATGTATTAAAAGAGGTATAAGTGTTCATGAAAAAAATATAGTTCTACCTCTGTACAAGTCACTAGTGCGACCGCACTTAGAATACTGTGTACAATTCTGGTCACCGATATATAAGAAGGACATAGCTGAACTGGAGAGGGTGCAAAGAAGAGCGACCAAGATTATTAGAGGAATGGGGGGGCTGCAATACGAAGACAGGTTATTAAACTTGGGGTTATTTAGTTTGGAAAAACGAAGGCTTAGGGGGGATCTAATCACAATGTATAAATATATGAGGGGACAGTACAGAGACCTTTCCAAAGATCTTTTTACACCTAGGCCTGTGACTGGAACACGGGGGCATCCGCTACGTCTTGAGGAAAGAAGGTTTAATCATAATCACAGACGAGGATTCTTTACTGTACGAGCAGTGAGACTATGGAACTCTCTGCCGCATGATGTTGTAATGAGTGATTCACTACTAACATTTAAATAGAGCCTGGACGCCTTTCTTGAAAAATTTAATATTAGTAGTTATGTATATTAGATTTTATGACAGGGTATTGATCCAGGGAACTAGTCTGATTGCCGTATGTGGAGTCAGGAAGGAATTTTTTTCCCCATTGGAGCTTGTTTGCCACATTGGGGTTTATTTTGCCTTCCTCTGGATCAACACGTTAGGCTACGGGTTGAACTAGATGGACTTTGGGCGGCTTTGCACATTGCGACATCGCACGTGCGATGTCGATGGGGTCAAATCGAAAGTGACGCACATCCGGCGTCGCAGTCGATATCGCAGCGTGCAAATCCTTTTTGATACGAGGAACGAGCGCAAAAGCGTCGTTATCGTATCATCAGTGCAGACTCCGACATTTCCATAATGCCGGTGGAGCGACAGGTACGCTGTTGTTTCTCGCTCCTGCGGCAGCGCACATCGCTGTGTATCTAGCCGCAGGAGCGAGGAACATCACCTTACCTGCGTCCCGGCTGCAATGAGGAAGGACGGAGGTGGGCGGGATGTTTACGTCCCGCTCATCTCCGTCCCTCCGCTTCTATTGGCCGCCTGCCGTGTGACGTCGCTGTGCTTAGGAAGGAGGCGGGTCGCCGGCCAGACCGATGTCGTAGGACAGGTAAGTGCATGTGAAACTGCCATGTTCGCTACGGCAGCTATCACAAGATATCGCATCTGCGATGGGGCGGGGACTATCGCTGCAGCATCGGTAACACATTGTTACCGATGTCGCAACGTGCAAAGCCCGCCTTAGAGTCTCCCTTCAACCTTAAAACTATGATACTATGATGACATTTATTCCTTTACCATTTATTATTGGGAATTTGACTTAATTTATTACAGATTATTGTTTCCTTTATATAAATGGCCCTTCACTTTTTTTTTATATTCAGCGCTTGTTATGTCACTTCAATAATATAATTATTATCCCACATTTATTATGTTGTGCGCTATCACCTCACAGCCCAGCAGTCCTGCATACACTGAGGAGCTGACCATGTGACCGCTGACTCCTCCCCTCCATGTGACATCATCACAGGTCCTGTAAGCACAGAGCAGCCATATATCTAGTGTGCGGCTCTGCAGGTGGAGGTAGGTGCAGGGTATTATATATCTAGTGTGCGGCTCTGCAGGAGGAGGTAGGTGCAGGGTATTATATATCTAGTGTGCGGCTCTGCAGGTGGAGGTAGGTGCAGGGTATTATATATCTAGTGTGCGGCTCTGCAGGAGGAGGTAGGTGCAGGGTATTATATATCTAGTGTGCGGCTCTGCAGGTGGAGGTAGGTGCAGGGTATTATATATCTAGTGTGCGGCTCTGCAGGTGGAGGTAGGTGCAGGGTATTATATATCTAGTGTGCGGCTCTGCAGGAGGAGGTAGGTGCAGGGTATTATATATCTAGTGTGCGGCTCTGCAGGAGGAGGTAGGTGCAGGGTATTATATATCTAGTGTGCGGCTCTGCAGGTGGAGGTAGGTGCAGGGTATTATATATCTAGTGTGCGGCTCTGCAGGTGGAGGTAGGTGCAGGGTATTATATATCTAGTGTGCGGCTCTGCAGGTGGAGGTGTGTGGAGATTCCCCATTACTGGGCTCAGGCTCCATACACATTAGATGCTGGGGAGAACAATCGCTCTATAGAAGAGAATTCTCCTGATTGCCCCGTGAAGGATGGATATGGACAGGGACAAGATGGCGGAGAGGATATTACACCTCACCCTAGAGATCCTCTTTCGGCTTACTGGAGAGGTGAGAGATTCTGATGACGTCACATTACATCATTCTTATCTATGGGAATAACAGATGGACAGAACTGGAGAGGTGAGGACTCTGGAAATGTCTGCAGTGAGATTTATTACTGTGTCTCTCCATAACCAGGATTACACAGTAGTGAAGAAGACCTCTAGTGAGCGCTGTCAGGCCCCTGTGTCTGAGGGATGGGGAAGACCCCTGAGCCCAATCACGGGGCCTCCACCTCACCCCCCGATACATGAGGACATCAATGACCAGAAGATCCTAGAACTCACCTACAAGATGATTGAGCTGCTGACTGGAGAGGTGACACTGCTGGGAATGCTGGGACATTATACAGCAGGGGTGGGGAACCTTTTTACTGCCGGGGGCCATCTGGAAATTTCTACAAACCATCGGGGGCCGCACAAAATTATCAATGTGAAAATTACCCCGCTACATTTGGTCAAGCAATTAATTAACTCACCCCTATTGTGGTGGCCAGAGATGCTTCTGTTTGGCGCAGCGGTTAATTTTAGGTGATATTGATCATGTTGCTTCTCACAGCTGCTTTTCCAGGATTGTCTCTGTCTGGAGCAGTCAACTCTTTGTGATTAATAAGATTGGTAAATCATATACATCACAACTGACACTGGGACTGCTGAATATATATATACATCACAGGAGGGGCTGGGGGCATATAAATCACATAGGAGACGCTGGAACTACTGTATATACATCACATAGGAGATGCTGGGACAGCTGTATATATATTAAAGGCGATGCCCCAGGCCCTCCTGTGATGTATATGCCTCAGTATCTCCAATGTGATGTATATGCCACCAGCCCCTCCTGTGATGTATATGCCCCTAGTGTCTCCTGTGATGTGTATGCTCCAGCCCCACCTGTAATATATACATTACAGAAGACAATGGGGCATATACATCACAGGAGGGGCTGGGAGCATATACATCACAGGTGGGGCTGGGAGAATGTATACGTCACAAAAAAGGCTGAGGACATATACATCACTGGGAGGCATAGATATGGCTTTGGAGCGCAGACAGCACGGGGGGGGGGGGCACGGACAGCATTGGGGGGGGGCATGGACAGCACTGGGGGGGCATGGACAGCACTGGGGGGCATGGACAGCACTGGGGGGCACGGACAGCACTGGGGGGCATGGACAGCAATAGGGGGGCACAGGGGAAACTGACAACACATGCAGAGCCCAGACATTGCAACGGGGCCGCAGACAGCATGGGGGAGCATGGACATCACTGGGGGCACAGCACTGGGGAATGGGGGGGGAAGTCACACAGCTCTGGGGTAGTGGGGGGCACACAGCTCTGGGGGAGTGGGGGGCACACAGCTCTGGGGGGGTGGGGGGCACACAGCTCTGGGGGAGTGAGGGGCACACAGCTCTGGGGGAGTGGGGCACACAGACCTAGTAGAGGGGGGCACACAGACCTAGTGGAGGGGGGGCACACAGACCTTGTGGAGGGGGGGACACACAGACCTAGTGGAGAGGGGGGACACACAGACCTAGTGGAGAGGGGGGACACACAGACCTAGGGGAGGGGGGGCACACAGCCCTGGGGGCCACACAAACCTGGGGGCCACACAACCCTGGGGAAGAAGCACACAACCCTGGTGGAGCGGACACAAGGGAGCAGGCACACGGCAGCTGGGAAATGAGCACATAGCAGCACAGTGGGAACGGGCACACAGCACAGTGGGAGCGCACACGGGGGAGCGGGTGCAGAGGAGCTGGCACAAAGGAGTGAGCACGGGGGAGCTGTAACGGAGAAGCGGGCAAGGGTGAGCGCGCACGGAGAAGCGGGCACGGGGGAGCGAGCACGTGTTAGCTGGCACACAGCACGGGGGAGCGCGCACAGAAGAGCTGGCACGCAGCAGGGGGGGGAGCGTGCACTTACTAGTTGACTTGAAGCCTCCTGAGCACACACTCACTGACCAGCGTTCAGTAGTGAATGCTGAATGCGCGTCCTCGTAGCGCGCATGGGGATTTAAAGGGCCGGCAACCGGCAAGACGCGGCTGCTGGCAGAGTCCCGGGGGCCATACAAAAGGTCTTCGCGGGCCGTATGTTCCCCACCCCTGTTATACAGTAACGTTATGAAGGGATCGGGGGTGACGGTATCATTGTATGTGTCAGGTTCCTATAAGGTGTCAGGACATCACCGTCTATTTCTCCATGGAGGAGTGGGAGTATTTAGAAGGACACAAAGATCTGTACAACGACGTCATGATGGAGGTTCCCCAGCCCCTCACATCACCAGGTAATAGACAGGACTAAATACACACGGCCTATAATTATCTGTATGTAAGGAATGAATTCAGTCCCTGTATGTGTCTCCTCCAGGTCTATCCAGTAAGAGGACAACACCAGAGAGATGTCCCCGTCCTCTTCTCCCACAGGACTGTAAACAAGAAGATCCCGATGTTCCTCAGGATCATCAGGTAGATGGAGAGAAGGTGCCATGAAATCTCCTATGATGTGTAGTCGGCTGTGAAGGTCTTGTGCTCAGTCTTGTTTTATCCTCCAGTATTATATGTGTTATACTTGTGTAATGAGAGTGGTGGAGATGGCAGGATTAGAGCTGATCATAGATGGGACTTCTCCATCTGTCTGTGACTTTTACAGTATTTGTTTCAGGGTGAAGATCTGCCCCATATTAATACTACAGAGACATATGTGAGGGGTGATGAGCGGAGTAAAGAGGAGATTCCTACAGATAACCGCCCAGGTGAGTAGTGACCACTAAATGCAGAGAAGTCACAGATTCTTCTCAGTCACCGGCTGTGGCTGCTTTATCAGGGTTGTAGTCCGGTCATATCACATGGTCACCATTCTGCTGCTAGACCACCACATGCTCCTCCACCCAAAACTGTCCCCATTATTTTGGGCATTGGATGCCCTTCTGTTGGAGTGAGATCTGTATCAGCCAAATCTTACAGGTAGGATCCATCCTATCCCCTGTAATTAGAAGATGATGACCCTTAAGCGGGCTTTACACGCTATAATATATTTTACGATGTGTCGGCGGGGTCACGTCGTAAGTGACGCACATCCGGCATTGTTAGTTACATTGTAGCGTGTGAAACCTCCGTGCGATTGCAATTGAACGTAAAAACGTTAATCGCGCGCACGTCGTTCAAAACCTAAAAATTGAACATCGGGTTGTTCAATGTACCCGGGGTAGCACACATCGCAGCGTCTGACACCCCGGGAACGATGAACAGATCTTACCTGCGGCTCCCGGCTGGCAATGCGGAAGGAAGGAGGTGGGCGGGATGTTTACGTCCCGCTCATCTCCACCCCTCCGTTTCTATTGGCCGGCTGCCGCGTGACGTCGCTGTGACGCCGAACGTCCCTCCCACTCCAGGAAGTGGACGTTCGCCGCCCACAGCAAGGTCGTATGGACGAGTAAGTACGTGTGACGGGGGTTAATCGTTTGTGCGACACAGTCAACAAATTGAACGTGCCGCACATACGATGGGGGCGAGTCACATCGCATATGATATCGTAGTCTTAATTGTAAGGAGTAAAGCAGGCTTGTAAGGAGTCCGTCCAATGCGCACAACCCCCTACCATCCTGAAACAAATGGATTGTGTGAGCGCTTCAGCGGAACGCTCAAAACAGCTCATTAGCCGTTATTTGGAGTCTGAGGGGGGGACCGGGAGAAAAACCTGCAGCAGCTCCTTTTTGCTTACCAGGAGGTGCCGCAGGACTCCACTGGGTTCTCCCCCTTCGAATTGCTGCTCGGCCGAAAAGTACGAGGGCCCCTAGAGCTGGTACGAGAGAGTTGGGAGGGCACCTTCCCCACAGTAGAGGTTCCCATACTGGACTATGTTCAAAAGTTTAGGGAAAGCATGTGTCGCGGGCGGGGAGGAGGGTGTCAGCACTGCGCTCACCCCCACTGCTCGGGTCCGGCTGCTGCTGCTCAGTGGTGGCTCGAGCGGTGGGCCGGATCCCGGGGGTTCTCGAGCGGCACTCCTCGCCCGTGAGTGAAAAGGGGGGTTGTTTGGGTGTTTTGGGGATTTATTGTCCGTGACGCCACCCACGGTTGTGGTGACTCGTTAACACCACCGCTGCTCTGTATGGGAGGCCCGGGAGTGGTGGTGCGGAGCAGCCAGTTGTTGATGTGCCCCTCCGTGGGTAGGGGTAGTGGTGCTCCCGGGGCCCAGGGATGGACTTGAGATGGTGGGCAGGCGGGTATGGGGCCCGTGGAGGTGCAGGGGCGCAGGGGCAGCGCTGTGCCTTGCGGCACTGTGGTACTCACTCAGCCAGTAAACACGACACAGTTCTCGGTAAACAAACGGCTGGTTGGACGGGTCCCTCGGACGGTTCACGGTGCTGCGGTTCCCTGCAGTCAGCGGTGACGGTCTCTTCCCTGCACCTATGAAATGTCTGTTTGGTAGCGATGGGTTCCCACCGGTTACCCGCTCCCCGGCTACAATCTGGACCGGAGGAGCCACTCTCTTGCCCGCAGGCGCCGGCCCTGGGAAACTGGTGCCTTGGCGGTGGCGGTGTTTCCCCGTTGAGGTTGGACCTTTGCCTTCAATCAGGACTTGCTTGTTGGGAGACAGACGTCCCCTTCACTAACGGATTTGGCAATTTACGGCGGCTCCAAGCCTTGCCGGGATCCGAAAGGCCCCTGCCCTGGTGCTGACTGCCCTTTGTATACTGCTCCAGACCACCGGGCATACAGCATCCGTGGTCCTTCCAGCAACCTCCAGACAGTCCCACTGCAGACCTTCACCGCCGTCTGCTGACCTTGCTGACTCCGTCCGGGCACACGGCCACGGACCAACTTCAGGCCTTCTGTCACTTTCACTTGTCCTGTCACTACTCTTACTTCCTTACTCCTTCACTTCCCTCCACTCATCTGCCTGGTTCTTCCTGCCTCCAGGGCTGTGAACTCCTTGGTGGGCGGACACCAACCGCCTGGCTCCACCCCCTGGTGTGGACACCAGCCCCTGGAGGAAGGCAACAAGGATTTTAGGTTAGCTGGTGTACCTGCAGGGAATGTGGGGTGCGTGTGGTGTTGTGACCTGTGACCCCTGGCTTGCCCAGGGCGTCACATTCCCCCTTAGCAAAACGCAGACCGTCCTCGGGCTGCCCGTCCAACACCGGTTTTATTTTCCTTTTTGTTTTCTGTAAATGATATGAAAAAGAGTAAACACATATAAATTATTTCATCATCCCACATCGGGAGGCACATTCTTAAACGTTACTAAACGGTTTTACGGGTATGGTTTCCGCTCTCTCCCACCCAAGCAACCTGGCCTTGATGCTGCCCCTAAAGCCCAGGCAGCACCCCTTGACCCAAGTCCAGCACCAGTTACCCGAGCGGGATCTGTCCTTCCCCTCCAGAGGGTAGCCACCGGTTCCTGTGGTGGCTGGGCCCCAGCCTGCTCTGCTGGGGGCCCTCCCTCCAACCTGCCTCTCCGGAGGCGGCATTGCGGAAACGGTACGGTAAAACAACATATTTACAAGCCACTAACGTCTGTGGTTGCCCTGCAAGTTCACGGGCTTGTCCATGGATAGTTCCCATGCAAGCTTTTTAAACGGTCCCCACGGGGACAACGGTGCCGGCTCCGGCCGGTTCAATCACAAAGATAATCTGGTGACTTTCACGGTATCATCATTTTTCATCATTTCAAACTTTTCAAACTTTTAAACCAAACAAACTCACATAACTGCCTTACTGATCCCCTGTCTAAAGGACGGTCTCCCTGTACCTAAGTGGGGGTCTACCTAGGTTGGAACGGGTGGACCTTCGGGGGCCGGTGTCAGTGGGGCTAGGCAGTGGGGCAGAGGGAACAATTGGTTCCTCCTCCCGGCTATCGTGTGGGGCAGGCGGAGGCATAGGGGAGCTGGGCATAGGTTCATCCCTGGGCACTGGCACTGGTTCTGGCTCACGGTTGACCGCTTCCACCACTTCTTCATCCACAGGTTGTGGGAACAGTATCACTGGAAGAATCACCGCGCCGTTCTGCGTAGGCCAGTCTGCGGGGAAGTCACCCATCACAGTGTGGATCACCTCTTTTGCCTTCTCTGCTGGTGGAGGAACTGGCACTTCGGTCATTGTTCTCAAGGCTGGTGGGCACCTTTTTAGATGGTCCCGAGAAACCGTGGCCAAAGTACCCCCTTGGTCACGACTGATCTGGTAAGCCTTTCCATCTTCCCATCCTGTGGGGTGGATGACGTAGGGGGTTTGTTCCCATTGATCATCCAACTTGTGGGTTTTTCTCTTCCGCTTCAACACCACATCTCCAGGCTGGAAAGGCCCGGCAGCCGCTTTCTGATTGAAGTGCCGCTCCTGCTGTTCTCGACTCCGACCCAGGTTCTTCTCCACATACTCCTGAATCTGTCGGTACTGCACCCTCCGCCGGGCGTCCCATTCAGCCGTTGCGGGGAGCGTCTCTGGGGCTTCCAGCCCTATTTCCAGGTCCACTGGCAGCCGGCCAGGCCGAGCCCTCATCAGATACGCTGGGGTGCACTTCGTTGAGCTGGACGGGATGTTATTGTACATATCGACCAAGTCAGGCAGCTTCTCCGGCCACAGATTCCGCTCCTTTAATGGCAACGTCTTGAGGAGACCAAGGACCAGATGGTTCATCTTCTCACACATACCGTTGGTTTGGGCATGGTAAGGTGTGGTCCAGATCTTCTTGCAACCATACAGCTGACAGAACTCATGGAATACCTCCGCCTCAAAGGCTGGACCTTGGTCGGTGAGCACCTTCTCAGGGTATCCATGGGGCCGACAGAAGTAAGCCTGGAACGCTCTCGCGGCGGTACGGCCGGTTAAGTCCTTGACCGGGACAACCACCATGAACCGGGAGTAATGATCTACTATGGTCAGAGCGTAGGTGTACCCACTTCGGCTGGGGGTGAGCTTTACATGGTCCAAGGCGACCAGCTCCAGCGGTTGGTGTGTAACGATGGGGCGAAGGGGGGCCTTCTGGCTGGCTTCATCCTTCCTCCTCAACGTGCAAGGACCGCACTCCCGACACCAGGCCTCCACCGATTCCCGCATCCCACTCCAATAGAACCGCTCTCTCAACAGCATCTCCAGCTTCTTCCATCCGAAGTGACCGGCACCATCATGATACGCCTGCAGAACGGTGGGTACATCAGCTTGGGGAATAACCAACTGGCGGATCTTCTCATGGGTCTTCGGGTTGATCAGCTCCCGGTACAGCCGCCCCTGATGTAGGTAAAACCGGGTCCGTTCCTTCCACAAGCGTTGGGCTTCCGCTGGGGCGGCAGGGTCCATCCCAGCAGCGCCTTGCTCCACCAGGGTCTTGACTAGGCGGACAGCAGGCGCCTGATTTTGAGCTTCCTGCCACTTCTGATTGGGCAGCGGATCCAGGTTCACCCGTTGCTGATGGACATGGACCTTCTCAACTGATGGCCGGTGGAATGCAGGCAACTCGATCTACTCGAGGTCATCATCCTCGCATCCACTTTCTGACAGGTGGGGCATTCGAGAGAGGGCATCAGCATTAATGTTGACACGACCGGCTCTATATTTGATGGTGAAGTCGTAGTTGGCTAGTCTGGCTACCCACCGCTGTTCTAACGCACCCAGCTTGGCCGTGTCCAGGTGAGTCAACGGATTGTTATCCGTGAAAGCGGTGAACTTTGCGGCGGCTAGGTAGTGGCGGAACCGCTCGGTGATAGCCCACACCAGTGCCAGGAGCTCGAGCTTGAAAGAGCTGTAGTTCTCAGGGTTCCTTTCAGTCAGCCGGAGTTTTCGACTAGCATAGGCAATCACCTTCTCCTTTCCTTCCTGGACCTGGGACAGGACTGCCCCCAAACCCACGTTGCTGGCATCTGTGTAGAGGATGAATGGGCAGCCGTAGTCCGGGTACGCTAGGACCTCTTCTCCGGTCAAGGCCGCCTTCAGCTGACGGAAGGATTCCTCATGCCCGTTCTCCCATACCAGTGGGGCTCCGATGGGTCTACCACCTTTGGTCTGTCCCACGAGGAGGTCTTGCATGGGGGCAGCCATCTTCGTGTATCCCTTGATGAAGCGCCGGTAGTACCCCACCAGAGCCAGAAACTGCCTGACTTCCCTTACGGTGGTTGGCCTTGGCCAGTCCTGTATGGCAGTGATCTTCTCAGGGTCGGGGGCAACACCTTCTGCACTCACCACATGCCCCAGGTACTGTACTCTGGGTTTCAGCAGGTGGCACTTAGAGGGCTTTAACTTCATCCCGTATTTGGCAAGGGACGCGAACACCTCGGCCAGGTGCTCCAGATGGGCTTCATACGTCTGGGAGTAAACAATCACATCATCCAAGTACAACAGGACGGTTTCGAAGTTTAGGTGTCCCAGACAGCACTCCATCAGCCGTTGGAAGGTTCCTGGGGCATTGCACAGCCCAAATGGCATACTATTAAATTCGCAGAGTCCCATCGGGGTGGTGAAGGCGGTTTTCTCCCGGTCTTCCGGGGCCACGGCTACTTGCCAGTACCCACTGGTGAGGTCAAGGGTGGAGAAGTAGTTTGCAGTTCGCAGTGCGGCCAACGATTCTTCAATACGGGGTAGCGGGTAGGCATCTTTATGGGTTATCTGATTAATCTTCCGGTAGTCCACACACATCCGCATGGTACCATCCTTCTTCTTGACCAGTACCAACGGCGCGGCCCAGGGACTACAGCTGTCCCGAATAACCCCTGCCTCCTTCATATTCCGCAACATATCTTTGGCACACTGGTAATGTGCTGGGGGAATAAGCCTGTACCTCTCTTTGATAGGGGGGTGTTCACCAGTGGGGATGTGATGTTGGACCCCTTTGATCTGCCCAAAGTCTAGTGGGTGTTTACTGAAAACCTGTTCATACTCCTGCACCACCCTGTATACTCCCGCTTTGTGATGTGTAGGGGTGTCATCAGTGCCCACATGTAGCTGTTGGTGCCACTCTTTTACCTCCCCCTGCGGCGGGGAAGTGCCGGTAGTAGGTGGGGAGACCGAGGGACTGGTTTCGTGGATGGTGTGGGGGTCTAGGGTGAGTAGTTTGGCAATGGTAGCATACCGGGGAAGCCTGACTTCTTCCTCCCCACAATTCAGCACCCTCACGGGCACCCTCCCCTTTTTCACATCTACCACCCCTCGGGCGGCCATTACGGTGGGCCAGTGCTCGGAGGGTATGGGCTCCATCATGGCAGGGTAGTCACGCCCCTGAGGCCCTACTGCTGCCCTACACCAAATCATCATCTCACTTCTAGGGGGCACAAGCAACGGAGCCACATCCATCACTCTCACTCCACCAATCTCTCCTCCTGTTGAATTTACATGCTGGCGGTACATCAAGGCTCGGATCTCACGCTGCACAGCTCTCTGTCTGCTCCCCGCCGCCGTGGCGGCCAGCTGCTGCAGTAGGGCCAACACATCACCCATACAGTGCTCCATCACATTGGTTCCTAGCACTATCTTCGGGTTATGATCACTGGGCTCATTCATGATCACAATCATACCCTGGTGTTGCAGTTCAGCTTGCCCCACTGTCATGGCCACCTGTTTATACCCCACTTGGGTCAGTGGGAGTCCATTGGCAGCAATCAGCGTTATACTAGTATCTGGGGGTGCCAGCTCGTCCGTCCCCCAATACCGCTGGTACAATGTATATGGTATGGTGGTTACCTGGGATCCAGTGTCCAAGAGAGCCATCACCGGTATGCCGTCTACAACCACAGGAATGATGGGTCGAGCCCCGATATACCGATCCCGCCAGTCCGAGGGGCCACGAGGTTCTACTCCTGAGGATTGGCCCGGGGCCCCAGGGGTTGCTCGTTTAACGGGCACTCTCGAAAGTAATGCCCAGGCTTACGGCACTTGTAGCAGGTTGGAGGCCTGCTCCGCGGTTGGTTAGCACTTCTCCGTTGCATCCAGGGGACATCTTCAGGGCTGTCGGCAAGCTGTATCGGTGCTGAAGGCTGAGATTTGGTCAACGGTTGCAGTGCGGCAAGGATCTTGGCGAGGTCTCCGTCCATGCGACGGACCTGGGCTGCCAGCTCCTCCATAGTGCTGCTTGGGGCGGTGGATGTGGAAGAGGTTGGTAGGGCAGGGGCCACCACCACAGGAGCCGTCTCGATGGGCCACGGGGCTGGCTCCAGGGCTTCGGAGGCCGGGGGCTGTAGTGCTTTAATGGCCCGCTCCTTTAACACGGCAAAGTCCACATCAGGGTGTTCCAGGGCCCACAGCCGGAGTTGTTTACGATCCTCAGGGGACCTCATCCCCTGCGCAAATTGCTCTGTTAACATCTTGTTGCTATCCGCCTCATTAATAGGATTCACCCGCTTTAGCGTGCGGAGGGCGGTTTGCAACCGTAAAGCATAGTCTCGAATGCTATCGGTAGTCCGTTGTCGGCACTGGTAGAACTGCATCCTCAGCTCAGCTTCAGTCCGGGTCTCAAAGGCAGTCTGTAGCTTCTCAAAGATGGTGGCTACAGAGAGCCGGTCTCCCTCGGCCCAGGTCTCCGCCTCCTGCTCAGCCGCACCGGTTAGCTGGCCCAGCACTATCGCTGCACGTTGCTTATCGGTCAGTGAGTACAGCTCCAGCAACGGGCCAAGCTTCTTCCGGAAGGCCTGTAAGGCATCCGGTTTCCCGTCATACTGCGGCAGCCAGGTAGCTCTGGGCGCATAGGGCAAGGAGAACGGCATGACCTGAGCGAGTGCGGGGACCGCGGCACCTCCCGCCACTGCAGCCGGGACCTGGGCAGGCCCATTCCCATCCGCGAGTGTCACTGCGGCTGCGACCGCCGCTCCTCCAGCGGCTCCGTCGGGCGCAGACATCTTGCTTCCGTCCCCCTTAGCTTCTTTCCGGCCACTCCCCTATCGGGGCGGAGTTCTGGCCTTCGCGCCGCTGCTGCTCGAGAAGACGCTCGAGCGGGAACTTTTCGCGCCAAAGATGGCGACTTCTGGAAATATTCAGCCGGATACCTCCGGCGGTCACAAGGCGCACCTCTACCCAACGGCAGAGCGGTAGGATCCTGTTCGTGACGCCAAGTTGTCGCGGGCGGGGAGGAGGGTGTCAGCACTGCGCTCACCCCCACTGCTCGGGTCCGGCTGCTGCTGCTCAGTGGTGGCTCGAGTGGTGGGCCGGATCCCGGGGGTTCTCGAGCGGCACTCCTCGCACGTGAGTGAAAAGGGGGGTTATTTGGGTGTTTTGGGGATTTATTGTCTGTGACGCCACCCACGGTTGTGGTGACTCGTTAACACCACCGCTGCTCTGTATGGGAGGCCCGGGAGTGGTGGTGCGGAGCAGCCAGTTGTTGATGTGCCCCTCCGTGGGTAGGGGTAGTGGTGCTCCCGGGGCCCAGGGATGGACTTGAGATGGTGGGCAGGCGGGTATGGGGCCCGTGGAGGTGCAGGGGCGCAGGGGCAGCGCTGTGCCTTGCGGCACTGTGGTACTCACTCAGCCAGTAAACACGACACAGTTCTCGGTAAACAAACGGCTGGTTGGACGGGTCCCTCGGACGGTTCACGGTGCTGCGGTTCCCTGCAGTCAGCGGTGACGGTCTCTTCCCTGCACCTATGAAATGTCTGTTTGGTAGCGATGGGTTCCCACCGGTTACCCGCTCCCCGGCTACAATCTGGACCGGAGGAGCCACTCTCTTGCCCGCAGGCGCCGGCCCTGGGAAACTGGTGCCTTGGCGGTGGCGGTGTTTCCCCGTTGAGGTTGGACCTTTGCCTTCAATCAGGACTTGCTTGTTGGGAGACAGACGTCCCCTTCACTAACGGATTTGGCAATTTACGGCGGCTCCAAGCCTTGCCGGGATCCGAAAGGCCCCTGCCCTGGTGCTGACTGCCCTTTGTATACTGCTCCAGACCACCGGGCACACAGCATCTGTGGTCCTTCCAGCAACCTCCAGACAGTCCCACTGCTGACCTTCACCGCCGTCTGCTGACCTTGCTGACTCCGTCCGGGCACACAGCCACGGACCAACTTCAGGCCTTCTGTCACTTTCACTTGTCCTGTCACTACTCTTACTTCCTTACTCCTTCACTTCCCTCCACTCATCTGCCTGGTTCTTCCTGCCTCCAGGGCTGTGAACTCCTTGGTGGGCGGACACCAACCACCTGGCTCCACCCCCTGGTGTGGACACCAGCCCCTGGAGGAAGGCAACAAGGATTTTAGGTTAGCTGGTGTACCTGCAGGGAATGTGGGGTGCGTGTGGTGTTGTGACCTGTGACCCCTGGCTTGCCCAGGGCGTCACACATGCAGCCCCTCATGGCGTTAGCCCATGGGAATTTAGAAGTGGCTCAGGAAAGGCAAAAACGATCTTATGACCGCACTGCCCGACTCCGAGAATTTGCCTGTGGACAGAAGATCCTAGTACTAGTACCGGTACGGATAAACAATCTGCAAGCCATGTGGGTGGGTCCATTTACATTTACCAAGAAATGTGGCACTACGGACTACACCGTGGCCCTGCATTGAGCAGGTGTTCGTGAGCGTACCTACCACATCAAAAGGCTAAAAGCTTATGAGGAACGAGAGGTCACCAATTTAGCAGTTTGTTGTCCAGAGTTGGACCAGATCCCAGATCTATTCGTGGACTCCAAAAGGGAAATGGGGGTAAAAGATGTATCACTGAGGGAGCAGCTTTGTCCATCACAAAAGCGACAGATATCAGACATACTCAGAACGTATGAATCCCTGTTCACAAGTCAGCCTGGTAGAACCCCCCTGGTCCAGAATCATGTCAACACAGGGGCAGCCACCCCACTAAGGCAACCCGCCTACCGGGTGACACCTCCTGTGTTGGCAATGATGAAGGCCGAGGTGGATGACATGTTAAATATGGGCGTCATAGTTCCCTCCCATAGCCCATGGGCTGCCAGTGTTGTGTTGGTGCCAAAAAAGGACAAGAGTACTTGTGTCTGTGTGGACTATAGACGGCTCAATGAGGTCACGATTACAGATGCTTACCCCATGCCCCGGGTGGATGAACTACTAGATAGGTTAGGGGGGGTCTCTGTTTATATCTACCCTCGATTTGAGCAAGGGATACTGGCAGATCCCACTCACAAAAGAGAAATCGGCCTTCATAACCGAACCAAACCAAATCATAACCAAAAGATATGCCCGTAACCTTATCTGGACCCCAGAATGTGAAACTGCGTTACTCCAGTTGAAAGACTGGCTGGCCCAGAGCCCAGTCCTGACTGCTCCTGACTTCCGTCGCAGGTTCATTGTCCAAACAGACGCACCGGACACAGGACTAGGAGCTGTACTTAGCCAAGTGGGAGACAACGGTGAGGAACATCCGATAGATTACCTCTCCCGGAAACTGTTGGACCAAGAGAGGGCTTACGTCACCATAGAAAAAGAATGCCTGGCTATAGTCTGGGCCCTGAAAAAATTATAGCTCTACCTCTATGGCAATGAGTTCACAGTCCTCACTGACCACAATCCATTGAGTTGGCTAAATCGCACTGTCGGGGACAACGGACGCTTGCTCAGGTGGAATCTGGCGTTACAATCCTATAATTTTTCCATCTCCCATAAACAGGGCAACAACCATGGAAACGCGAATGGGCTTTCCCGACAGGTGGAGAAGGATGATCAGAAGCCTATCCTGTCTGGCTAATATTAAGAAGGGGGAGGAATGTGACGACACAGACTTTTTCAATGTGTCTTGTGGGTTAAATTTCTTACATTAGCTAGACGTATTGTTCTTCTGTGTGTTAACTCATGTTTGCTAAACTATTGTGTCTGCCAGACCCTTCTGAGCAATCATTGTAATATAGTTGTGTATTGCTAATCTAATGTAAATTACCTCAGTAGCCATTGTCTAGTCTGTGCATTTCAGACTACATGTAAATATCCTCAGTCTTTCTATCCCCAACCTTTAAATGAACATTATCCATGCAGCTTGAAATTCATCCAATAAAAGAAGCAATGTTGTACAACCAATCCGATAAGGGCACAGTATATCCGAAGGGAAGGCTATGGCTATAAAAAGGGACTTCTTTAAGTCACCAGTTGTTGATAAATGTGCATGATCCAGTCTAAGCTCTTAGGAGCTGGCTAGGGGATCATAACCAGGATGCCTTGTGGACTCTGTCTAGGGACTTTGGCTCCGACTACAGGATCACTTGGCTACATGGCTTCAACCTAGGGACTTCGATTCCGATTGGAGACCATATCCACAGTCTAGGGATTTCGACTTCGGCTGCCAGGATTATATCATCATACCAGAGACTACTTAAGGAAGAAACCCAGGTTGGGACAATTTGGTCACCTGGCTACGGACTTTGCGGACCTCAGCCAGCATCCTAAATCTAGCGTTATTCCAGTCTCGGTGGGTGCCTGCCAAAAGCGGGGTGCTGCTGGATTGGAGTAAGTAGCCCTGGAAGCTCTGAAGCACTGACATTCTAAGCTCTGGTGAGCCAGCGGAAGGATGAGACTCTGTTGCCTGTTACATTTGTGTGTTTTGCTGGTTATGTGTTATGTGCCGTTAATTGTTTGGGGATTCAATAAAGTCTTAATATTGTGATTCCCTCACCCTGTGTTGTCTGAGTAGTGTTCCGCCCACGGTTACAGAGATCAGCGTTCAGTTGGGATGAGCCCTGGGCCACGCTGTCTTTCTAAAGGCGGCCGGGCCAGCGGACGAGAGCACCCACTGACCCCGTGTTTCCACACCCATCACTGAGGGATATGCGTTGTGATTTTGGTGACAGCTCTGTTTCCCAATTAACATGTAGGATCAAAGGAGGTAAATTATGAAGTGCCGGCCATTCTGGCAGATGGATCTGAGGCAAGTCAAAGGTAGATAAGTTGGTCGGGAGGTCCCCCAAGATCTTGAATTCTGCGGAGCCCCCATTTTTTTTGCAAAAAGTTGAAATGAGAACCCCACCCCCCCCCCCCGCCAGTTGTAGGAGATCCCCTTGGTCTTGAAGTAATCGAGTGCTCATTAGGCTTTATGAAATTGCAGTGTGCTCCTGGCCAGATGTGGGAGGAAAACAATGTCACAGTCTTCCAATTATATGTTCTTTTTAGATCTTGCAGCTTGTGAAATAGTTTACTTCTCCTTGTAAAAATGAATGCAGGACACAACATCACATGGTCTTCAGGGCAAGGTGGATTTGGGACCAAGAGCCCTGTGAATTATATCCATTTCCATAAGCTAGTCCTCTTTCCTCCCAAGTAAATCATAGGATAAAGTATTAATGGTCTTCTCCCACATAAGGGAAGAGATTTCTTCAGACAGGCCACAAATACGGAGCAGGTTTCATCTGTGACGGTTCTCTGTCATCTTTGAATGTTAGATTGGATCTGAGTGGTATGTTCAGACATAAGATATTAGTCCTCTATTGATAGCTATAAAGACGTTGTGTCAGACTCTAGGTTATCCTCTCTGATGCCCACTTGCGTGATGTCCTGTTTAACAGAATACAGAGCCCCAGTCAGAGTCTCTTATAGTCTGTTAAACATGGCCTCCAGGTCCTGCTTTGTTGGGATAGAGCACAGATGTTCTCTCCAATCCCACTCGTCTCCTTCAAAGAGGATTGTGATTAACTACACAAGAACATGACACCGCTGCCATGATAAATCGCTAAGCTGTGCGTGGTTGATGGATCTAAAATACAGTTACATCTACAGGATCGTCATGAATTCTATTATGTTTCCGATCCTAAGGAATTCAGATTACTGCACAATCGCTCCTGAAATGGGGAGCACTAATACTTTTCTGGCCAGAACTCATAGTAGCTCCAATAGTCCATCTTAAATGCGTACAACTCCGCTTTACTGGACTATGTTAAAAAGTTCTCTCTAAATGTCTAATATTTATTCAAGAAATTCATCTGACAGAAGATATTGGCCCCTACAATAGTTTGGATTGCCGAGAGCCCATGAGCCACATACTGTAATTACTCCAGATGTGTCACCTCTAGTTGCTAACTCACTGACGGTGAAGGCTGTCGGGGTGGAGGGCGGTCATTTTAGTAGATGTGTGATTGTCTATAGTCACAGTTTTCTCTATAGTATTTAGTACCAAAGCCGCTCTTATTTCATGGCTTTCCACTGCTGCCAGTTTTCTGCTCCTATCCAGGCCCCATTTCTCCAATCTGACATCTGTCACTTTACATGATAACACCTTTGTAATGCTGAATCTTATCCCAGTGTTTCTGAGATTTTTTTCGTGACACATTGTGCTTTATCTTAGTTGTAATTTTAAGATTGATTTGTGTCCTGTTCACTAAAAAAAAAAAAGTCTGAAATTGTAATCCAATGTAAGAGAATACAGTGAAGAGGTTTTGAGGCTCTGTTGCATTGATCAATTCAATAGCTAAATTTATCTTTCTTCATATGTTCATAGTAGTTATGCAGATTCCATTGTTACATTTTCATTTTCACATATAGCTATTGTATTTTTCAGGACAGTATGTATTCACACAGCAGTTTCTGCTATTACATGTATTCCCCCTTACATAATCACTGGTCTGCATACCTTCTCTCCATATGGTGAAGTTTTTTTAGGTTTTTGCACCCAGTTCAGACTTAGAATGGTGTTCCAAACATTATTTCTTAATTTGAAATGTGTTTCAAACATTGCATTTGGATGTTCTTAAAACAAATAGTGATACCACAACATATAGTCAATAAATAGCATTTACCGTATTCTGCTTTAGTGTAAATTACTATTTTTGACTCCAGAGGCAGTCTCTGGAAATTAGCACAGAGTAGATGTTTTAGAGGCAAAATTGCAAATATGTAATTATACTTCCTAAATAGCACCCAGCTTAGGCTATGTGCGCACGTACCGGATTTTGCCGCGGATTTTTCGCGGATTTGCTGCATGTTTCACTGCAGAAAATGTTCATAACATCTCTGCAGTGAATCACCAGCAAATCCTATGGAGAAAAAAAATCCTGTGCGCACTGGGCGGAATTTGACAGCTGCATGTTTTGCTGCGGGAATCCCGCAGCAAAAACAAGTGCATGTCACTTCTTTTACGCACATCGCTGCGGGATTTCACTCCATTGACTCGAATGTTAATCGTGAAATCCCGCAGGGATCAACGCAGGTAGCAAATTCTGTGCGGTTCACTGCGTTTTCCTGCGTTATTCCCTGCGGTATTTCGCGGTTTACCTCCGGTAATGTGCATCGCTTGTCTGCGGTTTTGCAGGGAAGTGATGTCATTACAGGAAGAGGAAGCCGTGCAGAGAGTAAACACACACAGATCACACACACACACAGACATCACAGACATAGAACACAGACACAGACACATAGAACACACATAGAAAGAAAACGGAAATATAGAAAACAAAGAACGTGGGCTCCGCTGCATATTTACCGTCCAGATGAGTTAAGCACACAGCGGCGGCCCGGTATTCTCAGGTTGGGGAGGGAGAGGGGCAGGGTTAATGTCCCCCACCTCACTCCCCCTCCCGCAGCCGAGAATATCAGCCGCAGCTGCCCCGGGACTGTCGCATGCAATATGCGGCAGCACCGGCGTGTCCTCGGCTCTTCCTGCCGCCGTGTAGCAGTGGCGGTCAGGGTAATACAACAAGGGGTTAATGGTGGTGGATCACCGCCATTAACTCCAGGCTTGATCATGGCAGCGTCTATGTGACAGCTGACATGATCAACCCGTAAGTAAAGTGAAGAAAACACAGACACCGAAAAATCCTTTATTTTAAATAAAACAAACAAGCCTCGTTCACCCTTTTATTAACCCCTCCCGCACCAAAGCTCCGGCGTAATCCACACAGCTCTGGCATAATCCACAGGGTCCTGCACTGCTGACATCCAGCCGCGATGTGTCACAGACACAGCGCTGAATGAATGCAGCAGACAGCAGAGGTAATTACCGGTCATTTCCCACGGCCGGTAATGTGAACTCACTGCCGACCGTGGGAAATGCAGCGATCTGTCCTCTATCTATCCCTCTATCTGTCTGTCTATCTATCTATCCCTCTATCTATTCTTCTGTCTATCTATCTACTATCTCAGAATTAAATGACTTTTTTTTTTTTTTTTCAATGTGCTTTATTGCATTGAATGCAATAAAGCACATCCCAACCCGCACGCTGCAAAACCGCGGCAATACCGCGAACAATACCGCGGTGAAACCGAGGCAAACCGCATGCGGTTTTCGGGTGCGGTTTGCCGCGGTTTTTTACCGCGAGTGCCGTAATCTTTGAGAGCATGCGGAATTTTCTCAAGAAAATTCCATTTCCCAGTGCGCACATGGCCTTAGGCTTCAGGAAACACATAAACCGTAAATGTTTATATGGGTTCTTCCCTGTGGCAATGCCAAACGTGGATAGTAACAGTGTTTGGGCCACTGCAACGCTGAGAAGCATCAAGAACATTTGGCTTTTGCAGTTTCCTGGATTGGATTATGCAGCCATATTGCTTTTCAAGAGTCGTTCAGCTATAACTAATGTGGAAACCCTTCATTTTTCCTCTGACCGAGTAAGTTTTTGGTATAATTTTAGCCAGACAACATTATTTGGTGGATTATTATTCCAATATACGGGAGGCAAAATGAAAAAAAGAGGGTGGAACATCATGGTCTACTGGTTCCTGTTTTGAGGTCTAGTATTAAATTATAAACATTTTTTGTTTCAGTAAATAATTATTCTAATTATAGATTGCTACATAACTTGCAGTTTCTTTAGCTATTTTATAAATCGTATCCTTTCATTTTTATATATTAAAAAATATTTTTTATTCTTGGCAGATGTCTGTACCAGGAGATCAGAGATACAACTGACCTCTTCAGTTTTTAAATCAGATGACCTTGATATCACACAAGATATAACTGAAGTGAATGCCATGGCTCCAGATATAGGATCATCTCTCCAAAGCAAAGATGTATCATCTCATTCTTTTATACAGGTCCTACCTTCTGATTTATCTCAGACTATTAAGAAAAATATAAGTCACAAAACAAGCATTCAAAATAGAAATGCTCCTACAGTAAAAACGTCATTTTCAACTTTAGAATCTAAAAAAATTCACACAGGGGAGAAAAGATTTTCTTCAGAGTCTTTTCGTTACCAGAAAACTCAAACAGGGGAGAAGCCTTTTTCCTGTTCAGAATGTGGGAAATGTTTTGCACATAAATCACGTTTTGTTATACATCAAAGAACCCACACAGGAGAGAAGCCTTTTTCCTGTTCAGAATGTGGGAAATGTTTTGCACATAAATCACGTTTTGTTATACATCAAAGAACCCACACAGGAGAGAAGCCATTTTCATGTTCAGAATGTGGGAAATATTTTGCACAGAAATCAAATCTTGTTGAACATCAAAGAACTCACACAGGGGAGAAGCCATTTTCATGTTCAGAATGTGGGAAATGTTTTGCACATAAATCACGTTTTGTTATACATCAAAGAATCCACACAGGAGAGAAGCCATTTTCATGTTCAGAATGTGGGAAATGTTTTGCACAGAAATCAGATCTTGTTGTACATCAAAGAACTCATACAGGGGATAAGCCATTTTCATGTTCAGAATGTGGGAAATGTTTTGCACATAATTCACGTTTTGTTACACATCAAAGAACTCACACAGGAGAAAAGCCATTTTCATGTTCAGAATGTGGGAAATGTTTTGCACATAAATCACTTCTTGTTATACATGAGAGAACTCACACAGGAGAGAAGCCATTTTCATGTTCAGAATGTGGGAAATGTTTTCCACAGAAATCAGATCTTGTTTCACATCAAAGAACTCACACAGGGGAGAAGCCATTTTCATGTTCAGAATGTGGGAAATGTTTTGCACATAAATCACTTCTTGTTATACATCAGAGAACTCACACAGGAGAGAAGCCCTTTTTTTGTTCAGAATGTGGTAAATGTTTTCCACAGAAATTCGATCTTGTTGCACACCAGAGAACTCACACAGGGGAGAAGCCTTTTTCATGTTTAGAATGTGGGAAATGTTATGCACGGAAATCACGTTTTGTTATACATCAAAGAATTCACACAGGAGAGAAGCCATTTTCATGTTCAGAATGTTGGAAATGTTTTGCACATAAATCAAGTTTTGTTATACATCAAAGAACTCACACAGGGGATAAGCCATTTTCATGTTCAGAATGTGGGAAATGTTTTGCACAGAAATCACTTCTTGTTATACATCAGAGAACTCACACTGGAGAGAAGCCATTTTTATGTTCAGAATGTGGCAAATGTTTTCCACAGAAATCAGATCTTGTTTTACATCAGAGAACTCACACAGGTTAGAA
The DNA here is from genome assembly GCF_048569485.1 of Anomaloglossus baeobatrachus. Taxonomy (NCBI): domain Eukaryota; kingdom Metazoa; phylum Chordata; class Amphibia; order Anura; family Aromobatidae; genus Anomaloglossus; species Anomaloglossus baeobatrachus. Next base: position 157,500 of record NW_027441813.1, on the reverse strand, counting down.
GCCGTATTCCTATTCTGAGTGTGGGAAATATTTTATCCAAAAATCTCTGGACACCAGAGAGCTCACACAGGGGAGAAGTCTGTTTCACGATAGAATGTGGGAAATATTTTACATACAAATGCAATCTTTTTGAATATCACAAAAATCACACGGGTGGAATCCATTATCATACCTAGATGTTTTAGAAATGTTCTACTTGAAAATTATAATTTGTTGACCATTAAGAAAAAATCACACAGGGAGATGCAATATACAGGTGCATCTCAATAACGTAGACTATCATCAAAAAGTTAATTTATTTCAGTAATTCAATACAAAAAGTGAAACATTTATATAGAGTCTTTATAAACATTATGATATATTTCAATTGTTTCTTTCTGTTAATGTTATTGATTATGGCTTACAGCCAATTAAAAAAGTCATTATCTCAGAAAATTTGAATAATTACCACAAAACACCTGCAAAGGCTTCCTAAGCATTCAAAATGGTCCCTTAATCTGGTTCAGTAGACTACAAAATCATGAGGATGACTGCTCACTTGACAGATGTCCAGAAGGCAGTCATTGACATACTCCACAAGGAGGGTAAGCCACAAAAGGTCATTGCTACTGAAGCTGGCTGTTCAGAGTGCTGTATCCAAGCATATTAATGGACAGTTGAATGGAAGGAAAAATTGTAGTAGAAAAGGTGCACCGGAATAACCGCAGCCTTGATAGGATTGTTAAGAAAAAGCCATTCAAAAATTTGGGGGAGAGTCACAAGGTGTGGACTGCTGCTGGAGTCAGTGCTTCAAGAGCCACCACACATAGCTGTACCCAGGACATGGGCTACAACTGTGGATTCCTTCCGGGTCCCGCTGGCGGCGCGTGCGCAGTGGTGGGAACTTTAGATAAATATGAGCCCCTCGGGTGTAATCAGACAACGTGTGGTGGCCCTTGAAAAAGGATCACGAAACGCGCGTCGGGCCTCTGACCAGCAACTGCTTGATTCCGCCTGGATATCGGGAAGGCTGCTAGATACCACTCTGTGCGTTCCCAAGGTAAATACTATTGGTGCGATTTTTTTTCTTTACTTTCAGTATTTTGTCCGCGTTCCTCCAGACTGCCCTTTAACATGGGAAAAAAAAATTTTCTTGCAGTTTTCTGGTCCCCACCTTCTGAGATTTATTACCTCCTTGTCAGTCGTCTCTTTTGCTACTTTGTTTCAACTATATAGAGCTTTGTCTCTTTGTAATCTTAAATAATTTTTCAATAAATTAAGTGGATTTCTAAAACTCCATTGTGTGGTTTCCACATCTTTTGCATATTATGTAGGAGTAGATCCTTTAATATTTCCAATTATGGGGGAATATATGTGCACTTGCACCTAATGATGGTTGGTAATATGTCTTCCCCCATTTGTTTTCTGAATATTTTTTTCATCTGTATTGTTTCTGTGTTATTCACAGTTCTATATTCAGGAACTATGGATTTTAGAGCGCGAGACAACACCTGGCACTCACACATAAATGAGGCCTTCAAGGAGGATCTCAATGGTGGTCTTAATAATAAGTATAACGATCACCAGGCGGACATGTTGAAGCTAAAACAGCTATTGCAAAAACGTACGAAACTATGGTGGAACAAGGGTTATCTTGAACAGTATATTTCCAAGGGTCTAATCCCTCGTGGTCTTAGGATCCAGGTGTTCCCCTCGTTCCCTATTCAGGAAGAATGGTTTGTAAATGCCTGGGAGGGGTGTGCCAATGCTTGCTCTAAACAATTCATGGAGTTATTGATCAAATTGAACGAGACAAATGTAAATGACCTGGAAATTGAAATTGAAAACATTCAAGAAAACCTCAAAAAAGAACTCACTGAGGAAACATTGGCTAAATTTTTTTTTTTTTTTTTTTAAATTCTTTATTTTAAAGCCAAACTCGTATCAAACATTACATCCCCTGCTCCCCACTGGGACGCAGGTATTATTACAGAAATGACGGTAATATATATACAAACAGTCAGCACACATATGCAATTCCCATCCCCACTACTACTCAAGTCTGGCCCAGTTTACACCTTTTATAAGCCGACCCAACTTAATGTAAGTAGGGAGAAGAGCGAAGAAAAAGAAATCAAAGCCTGAAAAAGATTGAAGGCCTGTAGAGAAAGAGAGATATAAAGGAAGGAGTGGGAGAAGAAAGCAGGGGGGAGGGTCAGGGAGTAGTTTAGGGAGGAAGGAAGAGGGGGGCGAGGGAGAGAGAGAGGGGGAGAAAGAAAGAGAAAAAAAAAAAAAAAAAAGGTGAATCACGACTCCTGAGGTTCCGAGAACAAGTCCGCGTACTCCGCCGAGTAGGTGAACTCCAACCATGGAAACCATGTCCTATAAAAGTCTTCCTGGCGGTCGTTAATAGAGGATGTCAAATCCTCCATATGCATCAGATCGTTAATCCGCGAAACCCACTGTGTCACCGTGGGGGGGGTAGTAGACTTCCAACCAAGCGGGATGCAAGACCTGGCAGACATGACCAGAAATCTAAGCAATGATCTCCTATATTTAGAGACCGGGAGTTCGGATAGCTGTAGAATAAATAGCTCCGGACCCATTGTCTCAGTAGTACCGGTCACTCGTCTGATTACCTCCCCCACTTCTGACCAAAACCGCTGCAGAGAAGGGCAAGACCAAAAAATGTGCACAAAATCACCCTCCCCCAGACCGCATCTCCAACAAACCGGGTCAACTGAGGGAAACATTCTATGGAGTCTGGTCGGGACCCTGTACCACCTAGCCAACAGTTTGTAATTAGCTTCCAACAGTCTGGAACTGATCGAAGTTCTATGTGCCAGCTGGAGGATGTTGTTTCTTTGTGAGTCGGATAAACTAATCCCCAGGTCCCTCTCCCACTGCAACAGGTAGGCCGGGGGGGGGCAAATCCCCCGGATCTGATAGCATGTTGTATACCAGGGATAGTGAGTGCCGTAAGACTCCCTCTCCCAGGCACAACTTTTCGAATCCCGTAGGAGGTCCGGCATATCGACTGAAGCGAGGGAGGCAGTGCACGAAGTGCCTCAACTGCATGGCCCTCCAATCCCCCAGGGGACCCGAAGGCAAGAGGCCCCGGATATCCGCTAGTGAAGGCCATTCCCCCTCTCTACCCAGATGGCAAGCTCTGAATTTGCCCCTCTGAACCCAATTTCTAAAGACCGGGTCCGAGAGACCAGGACGGAATTCCGGGTCACCTAGTATGGGTGACATGGGGGAAGGCACTGGCAAGAGGAGACGTCTGACCTCCCCTCTCGAACAGCATTCAAGAGTGGCGCCAATGGTAGGATGGGATCTCAGAGCAGGCAGGGAGAGGTTCAAAAGCCAGGGGGTGGCCGGGAGATGTATTTCCGAGAAACTCTGTTCTAGGGCCACCCACGGCTTTGTGCTGGAATGGCGGCACCAGTCCAATACCCTAACCATGTGCGTGGCCAAATAGTACTTTTTAAGGTCTGGGATACCCAGGCCTCCCCTACTCTTAGGTCTGCACAAGAGAGACCGGGAAAGTCTCGCAGGTTTGTTGGCCCAGATAAATTTGATATGTAGAGAAGCCAGTTCCTTGAAGAAAGAGCTAGGGATCCTAATCGGCAAGGATTGAAAGAGGTATAAGAGACGTGGCAGGATATTCATCTTCAATATTGCACATCTCCCGAACCATGTGAAGCCCTTCCCCCAGTTAGCGCAATCTTTTCTAATTGATTGCAGGAGCGGGAGATAATTCAACTTGTAAATTTGACTAGAGTCCGCAGTCAACTGAACGCCCAAATACTTCAAGGACTGGCTAGCCCACCTAAACTCGAACGCGGATTGTAGCGATGTGAATTGCTCAAGGGGGAGAGATATATTTAGGGCCTCCGATTTTGACATATTAATTCTAAAGTTGGATAGAGAGGAGTATGTTTCTAACTCTCTCAGAAGATTAGGGAGGGAAACCCGAAGGTCGGTAATAAAGAAAAGCAAGTCATCCGCATAAGCCGCGATTTTATAAGTAGAACCTGAGACATTAGGGCCCGATATGTTAATGTTGCCTCTGATCCGACTGAGCAGGGGTTCCAGAGTCAATATGAAAATCAAGGGCGAGAGAGGACAGCCCTGTCTTGTTCCATTGCGAATGGGGAATCTCTCTGAAAGGAGACCGTTCACTCTGACTGCTGCCGAAGGGATGCTGTACAAGGAACAAATCCAAGCAAGCATCATGCTCCCCAACCCCACTGCCTGCAGGACCTCCTCCATAAAAATCCAGTTAATTCTGTCGAACGCTTTTTCTGCGTCGGTCGACAGAAGCATCAAAGGCAGCCCATCGGATTTAGCCTTGTGTATTATGTTCAGAGCCTTAGTCGTGTTGTCCCTTGCTTCCCTACCCGTCATGAACCCAGCCTGGTCTGGGTGAACAATCTCCCCAAGCAATGGAGAAAGTCTATCCGAAAGAATCCTAGTGAAGAGCTTCAGATCTGTGTTGAGGAGGGAAATGGGTCGGTAACTAGAGCACGAAGTAGGGTCTTTGCCCTCTTTAGGGATAACTACTATATTAGCAGCTAGGGTATCCCTTGGCAAGGGGGCAGCTTCAGAATGTGGGCCATGGTTGAATGCTGAGAGAAATGGGGAAATCAAAATGGAATCCACCTTTTTGTAATAGAGCAGAGGGAAACCATCCGGGCCAGGGGCCTTACCTGTGGGAGATCTTTTAAGTGTGGACCGGTATTCCTCCTCCGAGATGGGCCTTTCCAGATCAGCCGCAGCCTCCGGTTTGAGATGTCTCAAGCCGGAGTCCGCGGTGTACATCCGTAAACGGCTACGCAATTCCGTCCTGGCCCTCTCAGACCGCCCCTCATCAATTGCATAGAGGGTGGAATAGAAATCTTTAAAAGTGGAGGCAATGTCTTTCGGCAAAGTAGCCCACCTGTCTCCCGCGGTGTGCACCTTAGAGACATATCCTCTCGCTCTCTGAGTCCTCAGAGCTCTAGCCAGGGTCCTGCCACTCTTATTGCCAAATTCATAGAAATGCCGTCTACACCTAGCCACATTGGCTAAATTTAATAGAGAGGTAGAAAGCGATTTCTCCAAATGGGAGAGTGAGATTAGGGCCACTAAAACCAAAAAATTAATCAGAGATAAAAATTATTTTCAGAGCAAGCAGGTATATAGGTGGAGGAAGGGTCGTTTTAATAGCTACAGACCTAGATCTATATCCCTATCCTCTCGTACTTCTGGTGAAAGCGTGGATATGGAGGAAAGAGATAACCACCCACATTCCAGTAGAAAAACCACAGAGGGCTATAGAAACAACCGGGGACCAACTCAAGGGAAGAGGTCCGTACACCTCGTACACACACGGCTCCGCTCCGTACACCTCGTACACACACGGCTCCGCTCCGTACACCTCGTACACACACGGCTCCGCTCCGTACACCTCGTACACACACGGCTCCGCTCCGTACACCTCGTACACACACGGCTCCGCTCCGTACACCTCGTACACACACGGCTCCGCTCCGTACACCTCGTACACACACGGCTCCGCTCCGTACACCTCGTACACACACGGCTCCGCTCCGTACACCTCGTACACACACGGCTCCGCTCCGTACACCTCGTACACACACGGCTCCGCTCCGTACACCTCGTACACACACGGCTCCGCTCCGTACACCTTGTACACACACGGCTCCACTCCGTACACCTCGTACACACACGGCTCCGCTCCGTACACCTCGTACACACACGGCTCTGCTACATCCACACGGTAAACCCCTCCTGACCCCACACATAAACTTCCCCTCATCCAGCACCATGACACCAGCACAGCAGAGCCCTGCATACACTGAGGAGCTGACCATGTGACCCTGACTCCTCCCCTCCATGTGACATCATCACAGGTCCTGTAAGCACAGAGCAGCCATATATCTAGTGTGCGGCTCTGCAGGTGGAGGTAGGTGCAGGGTATTATATATCTAGTGTGCGGCTCTGCAGGTGGAGGTAGGTGCAGGGTATTATATATCTAGTGTGCGGCTCTGCAGGTGGAGGTAGGTGCAGGGTATTATATATCTAGTGTGCGGCTCTGCAGGTGGAGGTAGGTGCAGGGTATTATATATCTAGTGTGCGGCTCTGCAGGTGGAGGTAGGTGCAGGGTATTATATATCTAGTGTGCGGCTCTGCAGGTGGAGGTAGGTGCAGGGTATTATATATCTGTGTGCGGCTCTGCAGGTGGAGGTAGGTGCAGGGTATTATATATCTAGTGTGCGGCTCTGCAGGTGGAGGTAGGTGCAGGGTATTATATATCTGTGTGCGGCTCTGCAGGTGGAGGTAGGTGCAGGGTATTATATATCTGTGTGCGGCTCTGCAGGTGGAGGTAGGTGCAGGGTATTATATATCTAGTGTGCGGCTCTGCAGGTGGAGGTAGGTGCAGGGTATTATATATCTAGTGTGCGGCTCTGCAGGTGGAGGTAGGTGCAGGGTATTATATATCTAGTGTGCGGCTCTGCAGGTGGAGGTAGGTGCAGGGTATTATATATCTAGTGTGCGGCTCTGCAGGTGGAGGTAGGTGCAGGGTATTATATATCTAGTGTGCGGCTCTGCAGGTGGAGGTAGGTGCAGGTTATTATATATCTAGTGTGCGGCTCTGCAGGTGGAGGTAGGTGCAGGTTATTATATATCTAGTGTGCGGCTCTGCAGGTGGAGGTAGGTGCAGGGTATTATATATCTGTGTGCGGCTCTGCAGGTGGAGGTAGGTGCAGGGTATTATATATCTGTGTGCGGCTCTGCAGGTGGAGGTAGGTGCAGGGTATTATATATCTAGTGTGCGGCTCTGCAGGTGGAGGTAGGTGCAGGGTATTATATATCTAGTGTGCGGCTCTGCAGGTGGAGGTAGGTGCAGGGTATTATATATCTAGTGTGCGGCTCTGCAGGTGGAGGTAGGTGCAGGGTATTATATATCTAGTATGCGGCTCTGCAGGTGGAGGTAGGTGCAGGGTATTATATATCTAGTGTGCGGCTCTGCAGGTGGAGGTAGGTGCAGGGTATTATATATCTAGTGTGCGGCTCTGCAGGTGGAGGTAGGTGCAGGGTATTATATATCTAGTGTGCGGCTCTGCAGGTGGAGGTAGGTGCAGGGTATTATATATCTAGTGTGCGGCTCTGCAGGTGGAGGTAGGTGCAGGGTATTATATATCTAGTGTGCGGCTCTGCAGGTGGAGGTAGGTGCAGGGTATTATATATCTAGTGTGCGGCTCTGCAGGTGGAGGTAGGTGCAGGGTATTATATATCTGTGTGCGGCTCTGCAGGTGGAGGTAGGTGCAGGGTATTATATATCTAGTGTGCGGCTCTGCAGGTGGAGGTAGGTGCAGGGTATTATATATCTAGTGTGCGGCTCTGCAGGTGGAGGTAGGTGCAGGGTATTATATATCTAGTGTGCGGCTCTGCAGGTGGAGGTAGGTGCAGGGTATTATATATCTAGTGTGCGGCTCTGCAGGTGGAGGTAGGTGCAGGGTATTATATATCTAGTGTGCGGCTCTGCAGGTGGAGGTAGGTGCAGGGTATTATATATCTAGTGTGCGGCTCTGCAGGTGGAGGTAGGTGCAGGGTATTATATATCTAGTGTGCGGCTCTGCAGGTGGAGGTAGGTGCAGGGTATTATATATCTAGTGTGCGGCTCTGCAGGTGGAGGTAGGTGCAGGGTATTATATATCTAGTGTGCGGCTCTGCAGGTGGAGGTAGGTGCAGGGTATTATATATCTGTGTGCGGCTCTGCAGGTGGAGGTAGGTGCAGGGTATTATATATCTAGTGTGCGGCTCTGCAGGTGGAGGTAGGTGCAGGTTATTATATATCTAGTGTGCGGCTCTGCAGGTGCAGGTAGGTGCAGGGTATTATATATCTAGTGTGCGGCTCTGCAGGTGCAGGTAGGTGCAGGGTATTATATATCTGGTGTGCGGCTCTGCAGGTGGAGGTAGGTGCAGGTTATTATATATCTAGTGTGCGGCTCTGCAGGTGGAGGTAGGTGCAGGGTATTATATATCTAGTGTGCGGCTCTGCAGGTGGAGGTAGGTGCAGGGTATTATATATCTAGTGTGCGGCTCTGCAGGTGGAGGTAGGTGCAGGGTATTATATATCTAGTGTGCGGCTCTGCAGGTGGAGGTAGGTGCAGGGTATTATATATCTAGTGTGCGGCTCTGCAGGTGGAGGTAGGTGCAGGGTATTATATATCTAGTGTGCGGCTCTGCAGGTGGAGGTAGGTGCAGGGTATTATATATCTAGTGTGCGGCTCTGCAGGTGGAGGTAGGTGCAGGGTATTATATATCTAGTGTGCGGCTCTGCAGGAGGAGGTAGGTGCAGGGTATTATATATCTAGTGTGCGGCTCTGCAGGTGGAGGTAGGTGCAGGGTATTATATATCTAGTGTGCGGCTCTGCAGGTGGAGGTAGGTGCAGGGTATTATATATCTAGTGTGCGGCTCTGCAGGAGGAGGTAGGTGCAGGGTATTATATATCTAGTGTGCGGCTCTGCAGGTGGAGGTAGGTGCAGGGTATTATATATCTAGTGTGCGGCTCTGCAGGTGGAGGTAGGTGCAGGGTATTATATATCTAGTGTGCGGCTCTGCAGGAGGAGGTAGGTGCAGGGTATTATATATCTAGTGTGCGGCTCTGCAGGTGGAGGTAGGTGCAGGGTATTATATATCTAGTGTGCGGCTCTGCAGGTGGAGGTAGGTGCAGGGTATTATATATCTAGTGTGCGGCTCTGCAGGAGGAGGTAGGTGCAGGGTATTATATATCTAGTGTGCGGCTCTGCAGGTGGAGGTAGGTGCAGGGTATTATATATCTAGTGTGCGGCTCTGCAGGTGGAGGTAGGTGCAGGGTATTATATATCTAGTGTGCGGCTCTGCAGGTGGAGGTAGGTGCAGGGTATTATATATCTAGTGTGCGGCTCTGCAGGTGGAGGTAGGTGCAGGGTATTATATATCTAGTGTGCGGCTCTGCAGGTGGAGGTAGGTGCAGGGTATTATATATCTAGTGTGCGGCTCTGCAGGTGGAGGTAGGTGCAGGGTATTATATATCTAGTGTGCGGCTCTGCAGGTGGAGGTAGGTGCAGGGTATTATATATCTAGTGTGCGGCTCTGCAGGTGGAGGTAGGTGCAGGGTATTATATATCTAGTGTGCGGCTCTGCAGGTGGAGGTAGGTGCAGGGTCTCTGTTATTTTGGGGTCATCATCATTATCATTAACCCCTTCATTTCACAACTATTTTTAACTTTAACCATTTCAGGACCAGTTTCCTGCTCTTCCTGACCGGCTCATTTACATTCAGTTTAACCCCTTAAGGATGGAGCCAGTTTTGTACTTCATGACTCGGCCATTTTTTACAATTCTGACGAGTGTCACTTTGACAGGATTCGAGAGGTAACGCCAAAAAGTGGACCCCACGGTTTATTACCCATTTTCTCATGAGCGCGGTGATACCCACATGTGGACAGAAACCTCTGTTTGGACAAATGAAGGGCTCGGAATGAAAGGAGCAATATTAGAATTGTGGAAAGCAAATTTGGCTGAAATAGATTGTGGGTCCCATGTAGCGTTTGTAGGGCCCCCAAGGTACCCAAACAGCAGAAACCCCCCACAAGTGACCCCATTCTGGATACTTGACCCCTCGAGGAATTTCTCTAGATGTTTGGTGAGCACTTTGATCTCCGCAGGCTTCATAGAATTTTATAACATTGAGCCGTGAAAATAAAAAAAAATAAAAATATTTACCACAAAATTATTACTTCAACCAGATAGCTTTTTTCACAAGGGTATCCAGATAGCTTTTACAGTGGAACCTTGGTTAACGAGAACAATCCGTTCTGGGATGTGCTTGTTAACCAAGTTACTCATTCAGCAAAGCAAGATTTCCTATAGGAAATAATGCAAGCTCAGACAATTCGTCCCACAACTTGTTAAATGTCCCATCCTGGTCCCCTATTGTGCCATTCCACACACACACACATATATATTGTTCTCACCTTACCTTCCATTCCATCGACGGCCTCCTGGATTTTGCAATTCACCGGTACAAGATGTGTATTGGGTAACCATCGCAACGAGGGAGGAACTTCGCTGCCAGAGCGCTGATGTCAAAGGCAGCAACCACTTGACTCTGATTGGCCAGCGCGCTGCCTTTGAGTAGTGGCTGACAGCGGAAGTTCCACCGTCGTCTCGATGGTTACCCGATACACATCCTGTAGTGGCGAACTACAAGAACCATGAGGCCGGCAATGGAACGGAAGGTAATGTGAGTATAACATGTGTGTGTATGTGCGTGTTTGTGCGGACTGCAAGAGCGGGTTAGAGTGCGGTGGATGTACAGACCCGGAAGTGTGTGCAGTGAGTATTTTGCTCGTACGGCAAAACTTGCTTGCAAACTGAGTTACAAATTTACAGCAAGCTTTGCTCATTAAGCAAAATACTTGGTAACTGGGTTAGACATTAAACGAGGTTCCACTGTATTCACAAGGGTAATAGGAAAATTGCACCATAAAATTTATTGTGCAATGTCTCCTGAGTAGACAGATACCTCATATGTGATGGAAATCAACTGTTTGGGAACATGGCAGGGCTCGGAAGGGAAGAGGTGCCATTTGACTGTAAAATTTGCTGAATCATTAGCAAACTCCATGTCGCATTTGGAGAGCCCCTGAGATACCTCAACATTAGAGCTTCCCATATGTGACCCCATTCTGAAAACTAAACCCCTCAAGGATTTTATCCAGGGGTATATTGAGCATTTTAAACCCACAGGTACTTCACAGAATTTGATAACCTTAGCTCATCATATTGAAAATTTTCATTTTTTTTAACAAAAATGTTGCTTTAGCACCAAATTTCTCACGTTTTCAAGAGGAAACACCAAAAAGTAGACCTCACAGTTTGTTATACAAATTGTTAAGAGCTCAGCGATACCCCACATGTGGCCAAAAAAACTCTATTTGGACAAACAGGAGGGCTCGGAACAGAAGGAGCACTATGTGAATTTTGGAAAAGTTTAAATAAATTGCGGGAACCATGTTGCATTTGCAGGGCTCCTAAGGTACCTATACAGCAGAAACCCCTACAAGTGACCCCATTTTGGACACTAGACCACTCAAGAATTTTATTCAGGGGTATAGTGAGCAGATAGTTCACAAAAATGTTGCTGTAGTGCCAAATTTCTCACTTTTAGGCTGTGTCCCCACGATTCGTTGACACTGCATCTAAGACGCAGTGTCAGTCCTTCTCCGCAGATGCCAGTGTTGTCCACACGAGAATGCAGCTGCCCGTGCTCACGATCCGGGTTCAGGCCGCTGCGGACTTTATTCTCCCTGCAAAGAACACACTCATCTCAACATCATAAACTGACATCCTGCGTCTCAGGAAGCCGCACCGCTGGTCAGTTTATGCTGCAGAGAAAAGAAGCACAGTGGGCAGGAGATTTCTAAACATCCCACCACTGCGCTTGTACTGCACATCATCTCAGTCAAAACACTCTGCGTCCAAACCGCTGAAAGTCCTGATCGTGGGCACATAGCCTAATAAGCTAGGATGGATGGATGGATGGATGGATGGCTGTCTAGATAAATAGATGTCAAACACATATATAATGTCCCACCCCCCTTCATATTCTAAGCTGGCACCCTTTAGTAGCTTTCATGTGGCACTAAATTGTGTTTAACCTTGTATTTAGCCCCCCCAAAAAAAACCAAAAAAACAGCTTCACCTTAGCTTGTAATCCAAAATGGAGGTGTGTCCATGCTGTTTATTTTTAATTTTTTATAAATAATTAAAAAAAAAAGTGGGGTCCCCCCCCAAATTGGATTACCAGCCAGGGTATAGTGGACAGCTGTGGTCTGGTATTCTCAGGGTGGAAAGAACTATGGTTATTTGGCCCTTCCCAGCCTAAAAATAGCAGGCCGCAGCCGCCCAGAAGTGGCGCATACATTAGATGCGCTAATCCTGATACGTCACACGGCTCTTCCCGTTGCCCTGGTGTGGTGGCAAATGGGGTAATAAATGGTGTTGTTGAGGTTAGGGTATGATGTCATGGCGTCTTTCAGATACCTGACATCACTAACCTAGTCAGTAGTAAAAAACAAAAGATTCTCTCACATTCCCTCCTTCACCAATTTATTGAAAAGAAAAAAAAATCCGATCTGCCATAATCAATTTTGGAGGTCCTATGACGACTCTGGACCTTCCAGAATATGGGGGGCACACTCAGAGAACATATCCCCCATTTTCTGGAAGTGCAAACCCTCCATGTGAAGAGTGTGGTTGCAGTGATGCTGCACTCACACTCCTTGGGTCCACAGCATGGCAGTGTGAGCTGCAGTAAGCTCAGTGTCACTACTAGCAGGGAGACGGCTGAGAGCCGCTCTGCGCATGTGGCCAGGATCTTCTGAGAAGGAAGAGGAGGGATCGTGGGGGATCGTCACTGCAGGAGGTAACGGGAGCCCGGGGAATGACAGGGGGGGATGACCTGGCAGGACATGGGGAGAACTTTGAAGTTGCATCTAACATGTCAGATGTGACAGAACTCAGAGGAGGAGGATGAGCGCAGCGTGCGCGCCGGACATTTAAGATGATCGGGTGGGGGCGTGGGACTGGGGGGGCACTTTGGCCACATCGGAGGACCGAGGGAGGAGATTTATCTGCCATCTGACACGATTGAGTATGCCAGGTGGGAGGTAAATCATTTTTTTCGGCCTGAATCGTGATCTCCAGGGTCTTAGCTAACCCCCGGTAGCTGAAACCATGGAGGTTTTTCGATGCTGGGGGACGGTATACATTTTATTTCTTGCCATCGTTTTGAAACAGCGGATCAGAATAAGTACCTTTTTCTGCCACCGTTTTAATCCGTTAGGCTGTCATAAAGGGGTTAAAGATCTGTGAAAATCTTTTTCCTTGTTCAGATATTCAAGTAAATGTTGCATCTTTTCTCGTGATTTCCTCGGCTTCATTTTCATGTTACTGTCGTCGTCTTTATTGTTTTTGCTTTCATGGCGAGGCTGAAGTCTGTTTCTTATTCGGCAATTTATTTATTTTTTTCACGGTTTTTAGCAACAAAAATAAAAAATGAGAACAATATAATCCCCTGCAGTGCGGAGCCCGGATGTGAATACACTGAAAAGCACCAACAAAAATGATAAAACTGACACAAAACTGGCATCAAAGTGGCACCGAAGGGCGTTGTGGAAAGGGTTAAATGGCCTTTTGATCACTGATCTATATATGTAAAGCCATAATAATGTGAGAATAGACTGAAATCAGAGAACAATAGCGGCTTTCCCTTTGTGATTACTAATTATTGCCAGAAACCCATTTACATCAGCCGGAAGAGAACTTTACAGAACACCAGTGACTTATTCACATCTGAGTGAATTGGCTATTTGCTCACTTTGGTGCCAGTTCTGATGCCCAGAACCCATTTGGGCCGGGCTGGAGTGACCTGAATTTGATGCGAGACATCACAATATAGTGGTGGTGTGAGATCAGTGGCCCAAGGTCATTTAACCCTTTCCAAAACGCCCTTTGCTGCCCACTTTGATGCCCATTTTTTGTGCCAGTTTCATCATTTTTGTTGCTGCTTTTAAGTGTATTCACATCCGGGCTCCTCGCTGTATTGTATTATATTATTGTGAATATTTTTTACGTTTGTTGTTAAATTTGTAAAAAAAAAAATAGAAAAAAATTCAAATAAGAAACAACTTCAACCCCAAATAAGAAACTGGACCAATAAGAAACCAACTTCAGCATCGAGTTTTTATTGCTGATGTTGAGCGATACTGGTGGGAAAATAAGGGAAATGTCTGTTATTACCACATATATCCCCTGCCCCCCGCAGTGACTGACAGACGCTCAGCATTGGAACCTGCTGTCAGTTAGGCTGCTTTCACACATCCGTTTTTTGCCATCAGGCACAATCCGGTTTGTGCCTGATGCAACAGATCCGTCGCAGATTGTGTAAAAACTGATGCGACGAAACCAGTAAAAAACTGATCCGTTTTTGTTTTTTTTTCTTTTTCATGTCAAAGGAAGAGGGAGAGACTTCATCATCACCGCACACCCCGGCACTACCGCTCCCTTCATCACCGCACACCCCGGCACTACCACCCCCATCATCACCGCACACCCCGTCACTACCACCCCCATCATCACCGCACACCCCAGCACTACCGCCCCCATCATCACCGCACACACATCGGCACTACTGCCCCCATCATCATTGCACACACGCAGGCACTACCGCCCCATTCATCATCGCACACACGCAGGCAATACCGCACCCATCATCACCACACACACAGGCACTACCGCCCCCATCATCACCGCACACACACAGGCACTACCGCTCCCATCATCACCGCACACACACAGGCACTACCGCACCCATCATCACCGCACTCACCGACAATACCTGAGTGACGCCACCGCTGACAGCACGACTCACTTCAGTTGATACGTGGAGCTGACAGAGAGCGATCACGGTCTGTGGCCGCTCTCTGTCAGCTTCCGATGTAGCAGAGCTGAAAGCGTCGTGGGACCTCTGTGGATTACGTCGGACCTGAAGGGGTTTTTGAGAATTTTAATAAAGTGGTGAAAGAGGGTGTTTTTTTGTCTTTTATTTCAAATAAAGGATTTTTTTCGGGGGTATGTGTTTATTTACTTTCACTTACAGGTTAATCATTGGGGGTGTCTCATAGATGCCTGCCATGATTAACCTAAGGAGAATAGTGTTCCCCCGTGGAATTTTAGGGGCATTGCAGCTATAAGTCCCCCCCGTGGTCCCCACATAGCTTTCTCATGAGCCAGATCAGACACCCCCATACTTTGCACTGACGAGGGGCAAGCACCCCGAAACACCGTGTCTGCAAATTGGGATTCTGATCTGGCTTATATATCCTGAGTCATATTGCAATGGATTGTTGAAAATCCACTTGTGACTTTTAGGATCGCTGCTTCCAATAGGTGGCGCTGTGCTAGAGTTTGTCTCCTTTACTGGAGAGACAATATGATTAACCTAGGACTTACTGGCAGCTATGGGCTGCCATTAACTCCTTATTACCCCGATTGTCACCGCACCAGGGTAATTCGGGATGAGCCGGGTAGAGTCCCCGGACTGTCGCATCTAATAGATGCAGCAATTCTGGGCGGCTGGTGGCTGATATTTTTAGGCTGGGGGGGCTCCCCATAACGTGGGACTCCCCATCCTGAGAATACCAGCCTTCACCCGTGTGGCTTTATCTTGGCTGTTATCAAAATTGGGGGAGGGGCACACGCCGATTTTTTTAAAATTATTTATTGTACTGCACTACATAGACCCGCCCACCGGCGGCTGTGATTGGTTGCAGTGAGACAGCTGTCACTCAGCGTGGGGTCGCATCTGAATGCAACCAATCATAGGCGCCAGTGGACGGGGGAAGCAGTGAATACGAGATGGAATAATTAGCGGCCGGCATTTTCAAAAGCAGGAGAAGTCCCAGAGCAATGTGGCAGCTGTGCAGCGCCGCACCCGTTATCGGTGAGTATGAAAGAGGGGTTGAGCGGGAGAGACCGACATCTACAGAGAGGGAGAGAGACCGGCAGACAGAGGGAGGCCAGAAATGAATTCACATCTTATCTGAGCATGCTCAGATTAAAAAACGGATCCATCACTGGAATGCGTTTTTTTCCGGATGACGCCGGATCCCATAGGCTTGCATTATACAACATCCCGGATGGTGCCGGATCCGTCGTGGTCCGGTTTTTTGCCGGAGACAAAAAACGCTGCATGCTGCATCCTTTCCGGCAGCCAGACCAAGAGATATCGCCAGATTCGGCGGTCGCCGCATGCAACACAAGGCCATCCGACACAATCCGGCGTTAATACAAGTTAATGGGGAAAAAAACGGATCCGTCGCCGGATCCGTTTTATCCGTTTTTCGACGGATTGTGCCTGACGGCAAAAAACGGATGTGTGAAAGCAGCCTTAGTGCTGAGAGCGCGTATACAACCACTGATCACTGTATACTGAGCAATGACTAAAACCTCATCGGGGCCATCCCTATGACTGAAAGCCGGACACTGTCATATTATATGTTTATTATCACATGTAAATATTTCTTAGCTATTTTGTAACACTTATTATTTTGTATATATGGCGGATTTTTACCTGGTCGGGGCTGTCAGGTTGGTCTAAATCAGACCATTTAGATATATTGGATGGTAGCCAAATTGGATGGTAAGACTGCAGTCCGAATGCAATTGACGCAGAGTCAATAATGAGCCTGGGTAAAAATGCAAATACCATAAGTTTATTGAACAAATCACTCATATTTATGCACAGGTAGGTGTGTAGACGTGTATGTGTGGACGTGTTAGCCAAAGTCCATCATGATCTAATAAGTATGATCTAATATTACGCGTGACATCTGCAGTTTCTGATCAATATGCTGAATGTAGCAATAATTGTGCTTAGCAGCTTGTTTATTAGTAATAAAATCATAGTTGTGGCCGGTACAAGCTGTTACTTGTGTAATAGTCACGGGAGAGTCTGCAGGTCATCGTGACAAATTAAACTGTATTATCTATAGTGGTTTCTGGAAAAGGGGTCTTACTGCCCTATCAGGGCTAATAACGGAGGTTTGGATTCACAGTGGTATTTTCCTATATCTCACATATTCCGAGGGTGGGGGTCGGGGGGGGTCAGTTCCGTATTTAAGTATGTTTAATTTACTTCTTAGCAGTGACCACATGGCCCCTGTGTATGGGGGAGGAAGCAGAGTCAGCTCTTTCCACCTTGAAAATAAGACCTACCCGAAAAATAAGCCGTAGTAGGATTTTTTTTTAATGCTTTATTGACTATACTGTAATTAAAATATAAGCCCTACTCTAAAAATAAGCCTTAGTTGCGTTTCCATAGGGAAGTGTCGAACCATCTAAAAAAGTTAAAGAATACAGCAGGACTCTTCATCAAAGAAAGCAGACACCCCCAAAAGAAAGCAGACCGACCCCCCCCCAAAGTAAAAAAATCGCATTTACCAGATCCCAAACAATTACAGTGACCGAGAAGGCAGAGGCAGTAATAAACCGTCTCTGCCTTATGTAGAGATGGACGGATTTCCTCTCCGTTGCTACATGTTTGCGTATAGATGCACTGTTATGTAATGACATTGTAGAACATCACTGCAGAGTAGGAGTCAGATGGCCCGGATGTTTAACCCCTTCACCTCCGGCCAATTTTTCGTGGGGGTTTATTGTTTTTTTTTCGCTCCCCTTGTGAGAGCTGTAACTTTTTTATTTTTCAGTCAATTTTGCCATGTGGGGCTTGTTTTTTGTGGAACAAGTTGTACTTTTCAATGAAACCATGAGTTTTTCCATACAGTGTACTGGAAAACAGCAAAAAAATTCCAAATGCAGAAAAATTGCAAAAAAACCTGTGATTGCATGATTGTTTTTCAGATATTTTATTCTGTGTTTACTGTATAGAAAAACTGATGTGTCGGTGTGATACCTGAGGTCGGTACAAGTTCGTAGACCTCAAACATGAATAGGTTTACTTTTATCTAAGGAGCTAAAAAAAATCAAAAGTTTGTCCAAAAAAGTGGTGGACATTTTGCGCCATTTTCCGCAACCCGTAGCGTTCCCATCATCTATGGCTCAGTGACGGCTTATTTTTTATGTCTCGAGCTGGTTTTTAATGGTACCGTTTTTGTGCAGATACCACAGTTTGATCACCTGTTATCGCATTTTGCTCAAAATTTACGGCGACCAAAAAACGTAATTTTGGTGTTTGCCATTTTTTTTTTGCCGCTATGTTTATCAATCAGATGAATTGGTTTGATATTTTGATAGATCAGGCCTTTCTGAACGCGGCGATACCAAATTTGTGTATATTTTAAATTTTTTTAACTCTTTCATTGTCAATGGGGTGAAAGGAGTGTGATTTGAACTTTTAGGGGTTTTTTTTATTTTTGAAAACTTTTTGTTTACTTATTTTTATTTTACCAGTTCCCCTAGGGGGCTATAAGGATCAGCAGTCTGATCGCTTATTCATGTCTCCCGATCCGAACAGCACCGGTCAGATCAGGAAAAATACTGATCTCCTGTAACCTGCAGTACTTGGCTGCTTCTTACAGGACCTAAGTCATGTGAGCTACAGGAGTCATCATATAACCCTGTACTACCATGACAACCATCAGATCCACATGATCAGGTCACATGACTTCCGATGGAGGCCTATGAGTAAAGTTTTATGGCGATTGCGATTATACTGGGGCTGTCACAATTTGACAGCGCCATTTAAGAGATTAACAGCCACGGGCAGATCGCGGATCTGCTGGTACCTGCTAGGCACACATCTCAGCTGAAAATCAGCTGAGATGTGCGCCTATCTCTGCCGGCTGCCGGCAGCAGCGGGAGGGAATTAACACTATGACCGCTAGGACATAATTTTACTGCCTGCGGTCGTTAAGGGGTTAAAGTCTACGAGCTCCAAAACCAGTTTAGAATATCTAAACTTTATTTACATATTTTTTCTAGTTTAGGAGTGAAATATAATGTGGGCACATTTTGTAATTGGGATAATTTCCACTAATTTGCTGCCTTCATACAAGAAATGGGTGGTAAATTGTGCGTCAGCGAGTGCACAGATCCGTACACCATGTGTGGCCCCTCTTCTTCTGTTAGAAATAAGAAAACATTGAATCCTAATTCCATTGCCCTGTGTTCTTAACCGAAAAACTGGGAAATGTTTTATTTTTGCTCTTTCGTACCTCCCTACTTTTATTCCGGGAACAATTTACTCTTTTATTTTTCCGTTCACATTGTCGTATGAAGGATTGTGGGTTTTTTTTTATAAAGATAATGTGCTACTTTTATCGGTCGGTTTTACTACTTACATACAGTGCCTACAAGTAGTATTCAACCCCCTGCAGATTTAGCTGGTTTACACATTCAGAATTAACTTGGCATTGTGACATTTGGACTGTAGATCAACCTGAAAGTGTGAAATGCACTGCAGCAAAAAAGAATGTTATTTCTTTTTTTATTTTTTTTTTAAATTGTGAAAAGTTTATTCAGAGGGTCATTTATTATTCAACCCCTCAAACCACCAGAATTCTGTTTGGTTCCCCTAAAGTATTAAGAAGAATTTCAGGCACAAAGAACAATGAGCTTCACATGTTTGGATTAATTATCTCTTTTTTCAGCCTTTTCTGACTAATTAAGACCTTCCCCAAACTTGTGAAAAGCACTCATACTTGGTCAACATGGGAAAGACAAAGGAACATTCCAAGGCCATCAGAGACAAGATCGTGGAGGGTCACAAGGCTGGCAAGGGGTACAAAACCCTTTCCAAGGAGTTGGGCTTACCTGTTTCCACTGTTGGGAGTATCATCCAGAAGTGGAAGGCTTATGGAACTACTGTTAGCCTTCCACGGCCTGGACAGCCTTTGAAAGTTTCCACTCGTGCCGAGGCCAGGCTTGTCCGAAGAGTCAAGGCTAACCCAAGGACAACAAGGAAGGAGCTCCGGGAAGATCTCATGGCAGTGGGGACATTGGTTTCAGTCAATACCATAAGTAACGTACTCCACCGCAATGGTCTCCGTTCCAGACGAGCCCGTATCCATGGGAAGATGGATAGCACGGCCTACCTGGAGATTTTGGCCAAGAACCTCCGCTCCTCCATCAAGGATCTTAAGATGGGTCGTCATTTCATCTTCCAACAAGACAACGACCCAAAGCACACAGCCAAGAAAACCAAAGCCTGGTTCAAGAGGGAAAAAATCAAGGTGTTGCAGTCGCCTAGTCAGTCTCCTGACCTTAACCCAATTGAAAACTTGTGGAAGGAGCTCAAGATTAAAGTCCACATGAGACACCCAAAGAACCTTGATAACTTGGAGAAGATCTGCATGGAGGAGTGGGCCAAGATAACTCCAGAGACCTGTGCCAGCCTGATCAGGTCTTATAAAAGACGATTATTAGCTGTAATTGCAAACAAGGGTTATTCCACAAAATATGAAACCTAGGGGTTGAATAATAATTGACCCACACTTTTATGTTGAAAATTTATTAAAATTTAACTGAGCAACATAACTTGTTGGTTTGTAAGATTTATGCATCTGTTAATAAATCCTGCTCTTGTTTGAAGTTTGCAGGCTCTAACTTATTTGCATCTTATCAAACCAGCTAAATCTGCAGGGGGTTGAATACTACTTGTAGGCACTGTAGCACATTTCATGTTGAATTTTTCTTCCCTACTCAAATGATCGGCTCATCTTCTCCCCATTCAGGTCCTTATAATATCGAAAATTTTCCTGATTGCCCCGTGAAGGATGGATATGGACAGGGACAAGATGGCGGAGAGGATATTACACCTCACCCTAGAGATCCTCTTCCGGCTTACTGGAGAGGTGAGAGATTCTGATGACGTCACATTACATCATTCTTATCTATGGGAATAACAGATGGACAGAACTGGAGAGGTGAGGACTCTGGAAATGTCTGTAGTGAGATTTATTACTGTGTCCCTCCATAACCAGGATTACACAGTAGTGAAGAAGACCTCTAGTGAGCGCTGTCAGGCCCCTGTGTCTGAGGGATGGGGAAGACCCCTGAGCCCAATCACGGGGCCTCACCCCCCGATACATGAGGACATCAATGACCAGAAGATCCTAGAACTCACCTACAAGATGATTGAGCTGCTGACTGGAGAGGTGACACTGCTGGGAATGCTGGGACATTATACAGTAACGCTATGAAGGGATCGGGGGTGACGGTATCATTGTATGTGTCAGGTTCCTATAAGGTGTCAGGACGTCACCGTCTATTTCTCCATGGAGGAGTGGGAGTATTTAGAAGGACACAAAGATCTGTACAAGGACGTCATGATGGAGGTTCCCCAGCTCCTCCCATCACCAGGTAATAGACAGGACTAAATACACACGGCCTATAATTATCTGTATGTAAGGAATGAATTCAGTCCCTGTATGTGTCTCCTCCAGTTCTATCCAGTAAGAGGACAACACCAGAGAGATGTCCCCGTCCTCTTCTCCCACAGGACTGTAAACAAGAAGCTCCTGATGTTCCTCAGGATCATCAGGTAGATGGAGAGAAGGTGCCATGAAATCTCCCTATGATGTGTAGACGGCTGTGAAGGTCTTGTGCTCAGTCTTGTTTTATCCTCCAGTATTATATGTGTTATACTTGTGTAATGAGAGCGGTGGAGATGGCAGGATTAGAGCTGATCATAGATGGGACTTCTCCATCTGTCTGTGACTTTTACAATATTTGTTTCAGGGTGAAGATCTGCCCCATATTAATACTACAGAGACATATGTGAGGGGTGATGAGCGGAGTAAAGAGGAGATTCCTACAGATAACCGCCCAGGTGAGTAGTGACCACTAAATGCAGAGAAGTCACAGATTCTTCTCAGTCCCCGGCTGCTATGATGTGGGACTAAAAAGAATGAAAATAACTTATCCTAAAAATAATGTGTAAGAGATTTCCCGTACATCCTAGATATGGGAAATGTGCAATTTATAGTGGAATGCTCACATGTTCCATATTATTTATACTGGTGAATCGTTGATTTCTTGTATATTAGTGGATTACAGCACTTAGGTGCAGGTATATTCTAAAATAAGACACAAAACCTCCTAGATGCAGAGTGGTGTCGTACAGCCCCTTTAAAATATAAGGGTTTATTAGAATCAGTGTAGAAAAATGTTGCTGTATACAGGCCAGATACAGAGGCGGCTATCCAGCCCCCCCCTGACAGTTTTCCTGCACGTATTTGTCTTGCTAAATTCTCCTAACAAGAGGGCTGAAAGCCCGTACTTACGAAGTGCTCACTGATATCCTAATCAGGCACGAATACTAAGATTCTTTATAGCAAGATACTATTTATTTTAATAGCACATGGTAATCAATGGTACATAGGAATTAGAACTACTTTATAGTCATAGAATCTTACACAATAACAGAAATATGCATCAACATTACCGTTATGTTGTAGCAATCCTTTCTCATCGGAGGGACTCGATTAGTGTGAGAAGGAACAACCCGGCCTTTTGCATCACAGGAGCGGTACGTACACTTCAGCTTCCTGGAAGGGTTCCCTAATCTCATTAATAGAGTCCGGTCCTTTTATAAGAAACTTTGTACGTTGTGTTTTCTGAGTGGTTAATTGGTGACCAGCACGTGACAGCTGAGTCATGTTCATGTAACTTGACCACAAGCTGATGTGGGCACCAGCAGCTTCCTGCATATTTCCTGTACATTCTGCCAGTTGACCACTGGCCGACCCCAGTTTTCCTGGAGATATTGCAATGAGCTGTAAATTTTACATGCTAGCTTCCTTACACCTGTTATCCACTAACCACAAGTTTCCTGACTGTGGAACTGTAAACGTTAGTTCCTGATAATTGTGCTTTTGCTCAAGATCTGTTTGACACGTACGCTTGGTCATAGTGAAATAGGGTCAGCCAGAGGACATCTCTCTCTGATACTGAATTATGGATGGGTCAAATAATATCTGGGATCACTATCTTTTGCCTATGATTCCTATCTAAACAACACTCATTCTTTCAGTTATATCACATTGGTATCACAGTGTTCTACTATTTGGTCATATAAAATGGTTGCCTAGATCTCTTGTACAGAGTATAGCAGCATTTTTCTGCACCTGATTGTCAGGCAAAGATCGAAGAAGAGCACTAAAGTAGTTGCCCTGAAATGGCAATGGATTTAACAGGAGAGTAATGCTTATATTATAATAATCTTTATTTCTATAACACCAACATACAAAGCAAGAAGGCCTGCGGAGACACCATCACATGTTTCTCAACGCTGGCAGGAAACTAGCCAGGTCTTTCACCGGGAAGGAACAACCACGGGAAGGGCAGTCTCCAGTCAAGGAGACCACCTATGCCAAACATGGTATCCACCCACAGACAGCCGTTTCGGGGTATTTGCCCCTCATCAGTGTGGAGTAGGAATCTGGCTAGTGGGAGCATTGCCTAGTAAAAGACTATGTGAGCAAGGATGGTTGACCTTAGGGAGATCAACATCCACCACTGCGGAGACACCATCACGTGTTTCTCAACGCAGTGATTCTAGAGCAATGCCCCCTGGGAATTATTCAAAGCAAGAAGGCCTGCGGAGACACCATCACATGTTTCTCAACGCTGGCAGGAAACTAGCCAGGTCTTTCACCGGGAAGGAACAACCAAGGGAAGGGCAGTCTCCAGTCAAGGAGACCACCTATGCCAAACATGGTATCCATCCACAGACAGCCGTTTTGGGGTATTTGCCCCTCATCAGTGTGGAGTAGCAATCTGGCTAGTGGGAGCATTGCCTAGTAAAAGGCTATGTGAACAAGGATAGTTGACCTTAGGGAGATCAACATCCACCACTGGGGAGACACCATCACGTGTTTCTCAACGCAGTGATTCTAGAGCAATGCCCCGGGAAGGAACAACCACGGGAAGGGCAATGCTCCCACTATCCAGATTCCTACTCCACACTGATGAGGGGCAAATACCCCGAAACGGCTGTCTGTGGATGGATACCATGTGTGGCATAGGTGGTCTCCTTGACTGGAGACTGCCCTTCCTGTGGTTATTCCTTCCCGGTGAAAGACCTGGCTAGTTTCCTGCCAGCGTTGAGAAACATGTGATGGTGTCTCCGCAGGCCTTCTTGCTTTGAATATTTCCCAGGGGGCATTGCTCTAGAATCACTGCGTTGAGAAACACGTGATGGTGTCTCCGCAGTGGTGGATGTTGATCTCCCTAAGGTCAACCATCCTTGCTCATATAACACCAACATATTCATGTGCCGCCCCTGTGCCAGCAGCCGGCGCTGCTCGGGTCCGGGCCTTCAGGGGTGGTGGCTCGAGGGTCTCCGGACCCGGGGGTCTCGCGGACACGCCGAATAAATGGGGGGACATAAATGTACGTGCTACGCCGTATTAAGTTTGTGACGCCATCCACGGTGTGTGGTGAATTGGGACAACACCGCTGCTGTGATGGGGCACCCGGGGGAGGTTTAGCGGCAGCAAGTTGTTAACCCCTCCGTGGGCAGGGATGGTGACCCCGGGGCCCAGTGGCTGTAGTGCAGGGTGTAGCGACAGCAGGGGAATGCGTGTTTACTCACAATGAATAATTCACACAAGTCTCTGGTAAACCAAGGTGATGGTGGCCGGTGTCACGGCCGGTTGCATTCGGGTCCCCCACCCGGCTGGTGGTCTCTATCTTTTTCCTCTCCACTGTTTGTGTAAGAATGACTTCCTAGTGTGAAACGTAGGAGTCTGCTCCTGGCTGGATGTGGCCTAAGGAGCCGTGCCCACAGACGCTGGCCGGTGGGATCTATGAGCCCTGGCGGTGACTTTTTATCCCTATCGGTGGGCTGTTGTCTTCTATGAGGGACTTTGGGTGGGACAGAACCTCTAGTCCTTGCCTCAATCGGTTAATTAACCAGGTCCACTTGTTTCTGGTCCTGGCTTCAGGGTCCGAGTACCCCCCTTGTGCTCCGGTTTCCGGGTCGGTTCCCCGTGTCGGTACCGGCGGGCTACAACCCTGTCCCGGTCCACCTTGGTTCCACCGAGCCGTCTTCCCGACTGCCGCTGACCGAGACCACCGTCTGCCACCTAGCCAGAGGCACCAGGGCTCCTACCCTGGTACCGTTCAACTTGAACGTCTCTGCTGGAGCTACACCTAGCTCCAGCCTATCTCCTCTCAACTTGAACTGCAAGCTTAATCTACTCGTTTTCCCACCCTGGGCTGTCTAAACCCCTAGGTGGGTGTGTCCCAACCGCCTGGTCACGGCCACTGGTGTGTCTATCTTTCCCCATGTGGGGGTGACTAGGGTTTCAGGTCGGCTGTGTGTTGCCTAATGAGGGAAGGTATTATGCGGGGGCCTATTTGTGACTAGCTGGTTTTGCCAGGGCGTCACATTCATATTTACAAATCAAAGGTTAATATACAAACAATCATAAGTAGTTAAGCCCCTCCCTCTAAATGGTAATCCCAGGGCCCTCCTGTGATCCAGTGTGTTCACTACTCCAATTTGCTGCCTCTATATTGGCCACAAACGTTACAGCAATGACTGGCACAGAGCAAAAGAGTCTGAGCAGTGATTAGCTAGTAGTAATGATTACCCTGGCTGCAGCATTAACGATTCATTGGAGAAGGGAAAGTCTAGTTAGGGGGAAGCCAATTAATAGAGAATTACAGTAATCAAGGCGGGAGTGGGTCAGGGCCACAGTGAGGGTTTTTTAGTTGTTTCCATAGTGAGAAAGCGGCGGATTCTAGAGATGTTTTTCAGGTGCAAGCTGTCACGGGTTGATATGGGAACACAGGGAAGCCTATACTGGCCCTAGAGTGAGCATAGGGGCTCAGCCTTATCTTCTGGAGGTACCCTTGTTGGTAGGGAGGTCCAGGCTTCCAACCTAGGACATATCTCCTGTCCTTGTCTCTGATGTTAAGACCCCCTCCACAACCCACCACCCGGGGGAAAGGGACAAGAACCAAAGTAAACACCCCACTAACAAATATGATAAACAGGGGTAACAACTACTCGTACACATGGGAACCACACACAACGGAGCCACCAAAAGTGCATGAGGGAAATAAACAGAAAAGGGGGGGAATGAAACACACTACTGGGGAACATCCATACCATTTAACCAGCACACCTAGAACTGCTGCAGCAAGCACCAATGCTGCAGCCCACAACACAAGTCTCAGAGAGAGGAAGGAAAATACCAACTCCTTCCACCTCCTGGCCAAGGTTCCAAATTATGAAAATAACCTGCACCCTCTGGTGGGAGTTGAGGGTATTTATAATTCTTTATTTAACCGAAAAACATGGGAATACATCAATCCAGAACAGTAGCATAACAATTTACGACCATTGTACATTGTCACCCATCAGGCTAACTGTAACAACTGATATCTACCACACTTTGACTCCTCCATGTTTACCCGGGAATTTTCAAGTATAGAGATTCTGTAGAGAATTAAGGAGAGAAAGAGAAAGAAGCAAGAGAGCAGAAGAAAGTAGACCATAGACGAATAGGAGGGAGCACACAAAAAGGGGGTGAGGAAGGGGGGGGGTAAAGAGAAGAACATAAGGGAACAAACAGCCACTAGGCAGAGATCCATCATCTCAGAACACCACTGTCTAACGGCAGAAGAAGACCCTGTCCGTCAGGGGGGATCCAGGTACCGTATTCCTTGGAGAATTTAAACTCGATCCAGGGAAACCAAGTCCTGTGAAAAGCCTCCTGTCTGTCGTGGAGAGACGCCGTCAGGTCCTCCATATGCAGCACTTCATTCACCCTGTTCGCCCACATTGATAGTGTCGGCGGAGTGGGGGATCTCCATCTCAGGGGGATGCACATCCTGGCGGCCATCACCAGGAAGCTTAATAGAAACCCCTTATAAGCACGGACAGAGGAGTCGGGCAGTTGAAGCAAGAAGAGCTCCGGCCCAGGGTCTGCGCGTGTCCAACCACATGCCCGATCACCCCCCGCACCCCCTCCCAAAAACGCTGCAACTCCGGGCATGCCCAGAATATGTGCAGGAAGTCACCTTCCCCAGTCCCACATCTCCAACAACTGGAGTCTACACCTGGGAACATCCTGTGGAGTTTCGTCGGGACCCTATACCATCGAGAGATACATTTATAGTTGGCCTCTTGGAGTTTGGAGCTAACTGATGTTTTGTGGGCGAGTAACAGCACTTTATTTCTTTGCGAGGTCGAGAGGGTGAGGCCCAGGTCTGACTCCCAATGCAAGAGAAACCCCGGCGGGGACAGGTCTGTAGAGTTGCATAGCATGGAGTGTGAAATGGCCAGGGAGTGTCGGAGAGACCCCCTTTCTATACACAGCTTCTCAAAGTCGGTGAGAGGTCTGTCAAACTGACTATGGACCGGTAGAGTAACGAGAAAGTGTCTCAGTTGTATGGAACGCCACGGGCCCAGGGGTCCAGGGACCCGGAAGCTCCGAAGTTCCTCTATCGTTGGCCAATGCCCCCTGACTCCGATGTGTTGAGCGCGGAATCTATTCCGCGAGATCCAGAGGCGAAACATCGGGTCAGAGAGACCCGGCGAAAAATTCGGGGCGCCAGTGATCGGAGAAAGGGGAGAGGGCAAGGGCAGTAGGGCTCTCCGGACCACCTCCTGGGAACAACAAGATAGCGTAGCACCAATCGTAGGATGGGATTTGAGTTCTGTGCCCACAGGGGGAAGCGCCCAGGGAAGCCCCGCCAATGGCATGTCAGTAAAGCTCTGCTGCACCTGAACCCAAGCCTTGGCTTTAGAATGGCGACACCAGTCCACCAGCCTGGCCATGTGTGTGGAAATGTAATACAGTGCCTACAAGTAGTATTCAACCCCCTGCAGATTTAGCAGGTTTGATAGGATGCAAATAAGTTAGAGCCTGCAAACTTCAAACAAGAGCAGGATTTATTAACAGATGCATAAATCTTACAAACCAACAAGTTATGTTGCTCAGTTAAATTTTAATAAATTTTCAACATAAGTGTGGGTCAATTATTATTCAACCCCTAGGTTTAATATTTTGTGGAATAACCCTTGTTTGCAATTACAGCTAATAATCGTCTTTTATAAGACCTGATCAGGCCGGCACAGGTCTCTGGAGTTATCTTGGCCCACTCCTCCATGCAGATCTTCTCCAAGTTATCTAGGTTCTTTGGGTGTCTCATGTGGACTTTAATCTTGAGCTCCTTCCACAAGTTTTCAATTGGGTTAAGGTCAGGAGACTGACTAGGCCACTGCAACACCTTGATTTTTTGCCTCTTGAACCAGGCCTTGGTTTTCTTGGCTGTGTGCTTTGGGTCGTTGTCTTGTTGGAAGATGAAATGACGACCCATCTTAAGATCCTTAATGGAGGAGCGGAGGTTCTTGGCCAAAATCTCCAGGTAGGCCATGCTATCCATCTTCCCATGGATGCAGACCAGATGGCCAGGCCCCTTGGCTGAGAAACAGCCCCACAGCATGATGCTGCCACCACCATGCTTGACTGTAGGGATGGTATTCTTGCAGTCGTATGCAGTGCCATCCAGTCTCCAAACGTCACGTGTGTGGTTGGCACCAAAGATCTCGATCTTGGTCTCATTAGACCAGAGAACCTTGAACCAGTCTGACTCAGAGTCCTCCAAGTGATCATGAGCAAACTGTACACGAGCCTTGACATGACGCTTTGAAAGTAAAGGTACCTTACGGGCTCGTCTGGAACGGAGACCATTGCGGTGGAGTACGTTACTTATGGTATTGACTGAAACCAATGTCCCCACTGCCATGAGATCTTCCCGGAGCTCCTTCCTTGTTGTCCTTGGGTTAGCCTTGACTCTTCGGACAAGCCTGGCCTCGGCACGGGTGGAAACTTTCAAAGCCTGTCCAGGCCGTGGAAGGCTAACAGTAGTTCCATAAGCCTTCCACTTCCGGATGATGCTCCCAACAGTGGAGACAGGTAGGCCCAACTCCTTGGAAAGGGTTTTGTACCCCTTGTCAGCCTTGTGACCCTCCACGATCTTGTCTCTGATGGCCTTGGAATGCTCCTTTGTCTTTCCCATGTTGACCAAGTATGAGTGCTGTTCACAAGTTTGGGGAGGGTCTTAATTAGTCAGAAAAGGCTAAAAAAAGAGATAATTAATCCAAACATGTGAAGCTCATTGTTCTTTGTGCCTGAAATACTTCTTAATACTTTAGGGGAACCAAACAGAATTCTTGTGGTTTGAGGGGTTGAATAATAAATGACCCTCTGAATAAACTTTTCACAATTTAAAAAAAAAAAATAAAATAAGAAATAACATTCTTTTTTGCTGCAGTGCATTTCACACTTCCAGGCTGATCTACAGTCCAAATGTCACAATACCAAATTAATTCTGAATGTGTAAACCTGCTAAATCTGCAGGGGGTTGAATACTACTTGTAGGCACTGTACGTCTTGAGGTCCGGGAGACCCAGCCCCCCCGAGCCCTAGGTCTACACAACAACAACCGTGCCAGTCTCGCCGGCTTGTTTGCCCATAGGAACTTCGTTTGTAGAGAGGAAACTTCTCTAAAGAATGGCCTGGGGATCCCTATGGGTAGGGTCTGAAGGAGGTACAAGAGTCTCGGAAAAATGTTCATCTTAAAAATCGCGGCCCGTCCGAACCACGTGAAAGTGCCTTTTGACCAGGTTTTACAGTCTTCTTTAATTTTTTGGAGCAGAGGGGTCAAGTTCAACTGGAAAAGGGAGCTCACGTCGGCCGACAATTTAAGTCCCAAGTATCGCAAGTACTGAGGAGCCCACTAAATATCAGAGGCTCCCCGCAGCTGCGAAACTACCTCCGCGGGGAGGTTAACGCCCAGAGCCTCCGATTTAGACAAGTTGACCTTGAAGTTGGAGAGGAGGGAGTAACGATTATATTCCTGCATTAGCACTAGGAGTGATTCGGCTGGGTCAGCGATAAAAAATAATAGATCATCCGCAAAGGCTGCTATCTTATGAGTCGCTCCCCCGATCTCCGGTCCCTTAATGCTAGTGTTCATCCGAATGTGTCGCAGTAGGGGCTCTAATGTGAGTATGAATATCATTGGGGAAAGCGGACAACCCTGCCGGGTGCCATTGGTAATCGGAACACTTTCTGAAAGCACTCCATTAACCCGAACACGAGCCGACGGTGCACTATATAGAGAGCCTATCCAACTTAGCATGTTTCCCCCCAGCCCTAGGAAAGCAAGGACACCGTCCAGGAACGTCCAGCTGACCCGGTCGAACGCCTTCTCGGCGTCTGTCGACAACAACATGAGAGATCCACCATCAGACCAGGCCCTATGAATCAGGTTTATGGCCCTCGTGGTGTTATCCCTAGCCTCCCTGCCCAGCATGAACCCGGCCTGGTCAGAGTGGACTATACCCCCTAGCAGTGGGGACAGTCGCTCGGCCAGAATCTTAGCAAACAACTTTAGGTCCACATTGAGCAGGGAGATCGGGCGATAGTTGGCACAAGTGGAGGGATCCCTCCCCTCTTTAGGAATAACCACAATGGTAGCAGCAAGGGCATCTCTTGGTAAAGGTGGGGATGGACACGATGGGATGTTGTTGAAGGCTGCTAGAAAATGGGGGGTCAATATAGGACCCAGCTTCTTGTAATAGGCCACTGGGAGCCCATCTGGCCCCGGTGCCTTACCCGAAGGGGAATTCTTAAGGGCCGCAGCTAGCTCCGCCTCAGAAATCGGTGCCTCCAGTGCCTTTATATCTTCCAGTTTAAGCCTCGGGAGTCTTGAGGATCTTAAATAATCCTGGATTCTTTCCCTGGCTGTCTCCCTATCGTCCTCTGTCAAGTTGTTGTCAATCGAATACAGGACTGAGTAAAAGTCCCTAAATGCAGCAGCAATGTCAGCCGGAAGTGAGGCTCTCTCCCCAGATTGTTTCTGTATATGTGGTATAAACCCCTTCAACCTTTGAATCCGCAACGCCCTTGCTAGAGTCCTGCTATTTTTGTTTCCAAATTCATAAAAATGCCTTCGGCATCTTGCTAATGAGGCTTTAGCTTTGTTGGAAAGTAGCGATTTCAACTTTTCTCTTTTCTGAAAGAGAAGGGTTTTGGTCTCATCATCCAGTCGGTCTTTGTGAATCCTCTCCAACGCATGTATGTCTGCCAATAGCGACTCGATTTCCGCGTTTCTCTCCCGTTTCAACCGAGCGCCATGTTTAACAAACAGACCTCTCACTACACATTTATGTGCTTCCCATGTTACCGCGGGTGTGGTGTCTCCCCGGGCGCAGAGGTTGAAGTACTCCTCCACCGCCTCCCGTATTTCCTGCATGGTCCCACGATCCCCCAGCAAAGAAGTATTCAATGTCCATTGGCCTTGTTTAACCAATGGGCGCACTAGGGAGACATCTAGAATTATTAAAGCGTGGTCAGAAAACAAGATCTCATCTATTTCAGTACCCACCAGGCAGTGGAGATCCCTGTGTTTGATAAAGAAGTGGTCCAACCTTGAGTTCATATTATGGACAGCGGAGTAGAAGGAATAGTCCCTATCTGTCGGGTGTTGCACCCTCCACGCGTCGACTAGCTGGTATTCGTGTAACCCCCGTTTGACCCGACTATGAGCGGCTCTAGACATAGTGGCGGCACCCTTTGAAGTATCTATCTCTGGGTCCATAACAAAATTAAAATCCCCTCCCACTATCAACGTGCCCTCTGAGAACTTGTCCAGGATGCTCAGGTATTTTAGCAGGGCCGAGCATTGCCCCGTGTTGGGAAGGTAAAGGGCCGCAAAGGTGAACACCTGGGACTGGACACGACCTTTTATCATGATCAATCTCCCCTCCTTGTCCGTGTGGGTCCCCATCAACTCCCATGGCAGAGAGCTCGCAACCAGAATGCTTGTCCCCCTGGATCGTGGATCAGGTGATGGCGAGTGGTAGACCGTCGAGTATCTTCCGTCAGATAGCTTATATGGTTTGTCTAGGCAATAGTGGGTTTCTTGTAGAAAGATTACCTGAAGTCGCCTTTTCCACAACAGGTTCAGGAGGATTGAGCGCTTCTCTGGGCTGTGAAGGCCCTTGACGTTCAGGGACCCCACTCTAAGATCAGGTTTGGACATCTGCTTCGCGGCTTCAACAGGGACCTATGGGGAAACGACAAGGACAAGACGCACAAACACACCACGGGGAAAGGTATTAAGGGGGGGATAAAGGGGGAGATGTAGAAGTAGAGGGAGGGTGAAAAAGGAGAAAAAGGAAAAGAAAGAAAAATTAGGCGAAAAAAGGAGAAAAAGGAAGAAAACGGAAACCAAGAAAAGACGCTCTCAAAGAGCTTGCAGGCCTATGGGCCCGCCCTAGGCCTACTAGGGCAGTCTCAACGAAGACGGTAGTGAACACACGTATGAAGCCCACCCGCCTCCCCCACCCCGCTATATACTGGCTATCACCCCTGTAAACCCACAGAAGGCAATGCTTATTATGAATTCCAACAGCCTCTCCTCCGCCGCCACCTTCAGACCATATGTATGGCCCACCTCCACCCCCACACACACTGGAGCAGAAACCCCAGAAAATGCAAGGGTACGCAATACACCAAAACAGTAATCCAAGAATGGAGCCTTGTAAACTTCTCAGCCACTGCCACCGCTTGGCACGAAACCTGGAACCTTTCCCCTCTTCTGCATCTGGGGGCTCGTGGACTCCCAGGATAACCAGTCTGGAATGGGGAGATCGGGCAAATCCAGGAATTTGTATAGGGCCGGCAGGTCCGCAGGATGCTTCAATAGGAAGACAGACGACCCTTTCTGGACAATAAGGTGGAACGGATGGCCCCAGCGATACGAGGCGTTCACCTCCTTGATTTTAACCAGGAGTGGTTGAAGCTGACGCCTCATGTAAAGTGTGCGGCTAGAGACATCAGAGAAAAGCTTAATAACTGCACCGTCCATCTTTACAGCCCCGAACTCCCAGGCCTTCCTCAGGATCTGCTCCTTGTCCGTGAAGAAGTGTAAACGGCAGAGAACGTCTCTTGGTGCGGACGAGCTGGCTCCCTGGGTGGCCCTGGCAACTCTGTGTACTCTGTCGCATAGAAACGTGGCATCCAGAGGTCTATTAGTGACAGTATTAAATATTTCTTGCACCTTGGTACGGAGCAACTCAGTGGGCCAGTCATCCGGGATACCTTTTACTCTTATGTTGTTGCGGCGTCCTCTGTTCTCTTGATCGTCCAGCAACAGTGTCATATACTTTAAGCGGTTATTGTAGGCCACACATTCTTTCTCCAGCCGTGTGACTCTGCTTTCCATAGAATCTTGAGCCTGTTCAGTGGCTGTGACCCTGTCGTCCAAGGCCCCAATCTCCTCTCTCACTGCAGTGATGGCCTGTTGATGAGATTGCTCTATTCTGCAGACCAGTGCATCTAGGTCACTTTTACTTGGAAGGGCTAAGATTAACTCCCTCAGTGCCTGTATATCTGGTGTATTATGAGCAGGGCTCGCACATGTGGGGGAGGGAGCCGAGCTGCCCAGGGGAGGCCCCCCACAGGGAGGAAGATAGCTGGAATGTCTCTGCCTGGGGATTTCTCTGGTGAGTGCAGGGAGCAGCTCTCATGCACTGGGCTTGTGCTGGCCGGGTGCTGCAGGCCTGTCAGGGCCCCCACGATCTGGGCCTCCCCCCCCACTCCTCCGTTTCTCCTCACCTTCCTCCTCGCGGTGCCCTGCGGGTCCCATGGCATCCCCGCTGTGGAGCTTTTCAGCTGTGCGGTGTCCTTTCATCGGCTAGGACGCCCTCTCTGCAGTCGCTCTCATCCCTGCTCCGTTGCGGGGGCTCGTGCTGGCCGCCGCTGACTTCTGCGGCGTCCCTGCCTGTGGGGATTCCCCCCCAGCGGGCCGCAGCATGGGAGCCGGCGCCATCTTAACGCTGCTGCCCGCACTCCTCATCTCCAGCGGCGCCCCGCTGAAGAAACGCTCCATTCTTTCTCCTGGACGCACAGCTCCAGCCACTGTGGTGAGTGCTCCCTGGGGCTTCCTTTTAGGCGGCATTAGATTGCGGAGAGGCTGTATATTAACTGAATACGGGCAGTGGGTGTAGGAGCTCAGGTAGTTTGCATCCTCACACCACCATGTTCAAGCCACGCCCCCAAGTTGAGGGTATTTAGAGGGCCTGGGCTTGGTCCCAACTGGAAACACCTGGCCAGGAGTCAGTAGCTGCTGGAAGGTAAACTGACATTAACCCTCTCCTCCCCAAAGGAAAGGGAATCCATTTAATAAACTTAGTCCCACAAGAAAAAGTGAGACTCAGAACCTGTCACAAAAATCTGCAACACAGGAAAGTTCATGACACAAGCGACAAGAGTCACCGAGAGATTGTGTATAGGAGGTGAAGGGAACATAGGTGTCAAACATAACACCCAGACAACGAGCATACGGCCTAGGCGTTATCATGGTGCTGCACACAGAGAGGGAGATGTCAGGTTTAGGGAGGTTAGTAGACGAAGGGAGTAGAAGTTCAGTTTTGGAGAGGTTACGTTTCAGAGAGCAGACATGATGTTGGAGACAGCGGACAGACAGTCACTGGTGTTCTGTAATACAGCGGGGGTGAGGTTAGGGAATGAGGTGTATAGCTGTGTATATTCATTTATCACATTCTTCCACTTTTTTAACAACATGATAAAACCACTTTACAAATATACTTTTCCAGTTTTACACTTTCAGCAAAGTCAGAGCTTCTTCATACATAATCGTATTGCTCCTCCATTCTGCAGTAAAATGCATGTGGCTGTCAGGCATTGTGCCGGACTGACCCCTCTAATAATACTGACTGACAAGCTCATTTATGATTCTCCACTGAGAGTCTTACTACAATATAGTTGTGACCAACGCTCTGAGACATGAACCTAGGAAGATGCTGACTTCAACACTGAATTGGGAAACTACTTGAGCCGATCCTGGTGGCCTGATATCATTCTCTAGTGGTCCTTGCTAAGTGGTCTTCAGTTAGAATGTGAACTGTTTTGTCACCATTACCTTGGTGAATAATGAAATTTTGCAACATGACTTGCAATGCTAATGGACTTTGGATATAGTTAAAAAAAATAAACTATACATTATTGAAAAAGTATTAACAGTGTTTTTCTTGACAGGTGACTGTATTAGGAGATCAGAGGGGCTTCTGACTTCTTCAGACATTCAATCATATGATCTTGGTGTGCCACAAGACATATATGAAGAACATTGCGTTATCCCAGCTGTATCCTCAACGCTTCAGAGCAAAGATTTACCATCTGATCCTATTAAACAGGTCCTATCTTCTGATTCATCACAGGCTATTAAGGAAAATAAAAGTCACAGAAGAGATGTTAGAATTACAATAGGAACAAAGACATTTTCATGTTCAGAGTGTGGGAAGTGTTTTAATTGTCAATCAAACCTTGTTGTACAGAAGAGAACTCACACGGGACATAAGCCATTTTCATGTCCAGAATGTGGGAAATGTTTTACAACTAAATCAACTCTTGTTACACATCAGAGAATTCACACAGGGGAAAAGCCATATTCATGTTCAGAGTGTGGGAAAGATTTTACTCGGCTATCAGGTCTTCGTTTCCACCAGAGAATTCACACAGATGTTAAGCCATATTCATGTTCAGAATGTAGGAAATGTTTTGGAGAAAAATCAACTCTTGTTACACATCAGAGAACTCACACAGGAGATAAGCCATTTTCATGTCCAGAATGTGGGAAATGTTTTGCAAAAAAATCAAATCTCATTACACATCAGATAACTCACACGGGACATAAGCCATTTTCATGTCCAGAATGCGGGAAATGTTTTACAACTAAATCAACTCTTGTTACACATCAGAGAATTCACACAGGGGAAAAGCCATATTCATGTTCAGAGTGTGGGAAAGATTTTACTCGGCTATCAGGTCTTCATTTCCACCAGAGAATTCACACAGATGTGAAGCCATATTCATGTTCAGAATGTGGGAAATGTTTTGGAGAAAAATCAACTCTTGTTAAACATCAGAGAACTCACACAGGAGATATGCCATTTTCATGTCCAGAATGTGGGAAATGTTTTTTAACTAAATCACATCTTGTTAGACATCAGAGAACTCACACAGGGGAAAAGCCATTTTCATGTTTAAAATGTGAGAAATGTTTTACAACTAAATCACATCTTGTTACACATCAGAGAAATCACACAGGGGAGAAGCCATATTCATGTTCCGAGTGTGGGAAAGATTTTATTCGGCTATCAGGTCTTCGTCTCCACCAGAGAATTCACACAGATGTGAAGCCATATTCATGTTCACAATGTGGGAAATGTTTTGGAAAAAAATCAAATCTCATTACACATCAGATAACTCACACAGGACATAAGCCATTTTCATGTCCAGAATGCAGGAAATGTTTTACAACTAAATCAACTCTTGTTACACATCAGAGAATTCACACAGGGGAGAAGCCTTTTTTATGTCCAGAATGTGGGAAATGTTTTACAATTAAATCAAATCTTGTTATACATCAGAGAACTCACACAGGGGAGAAGCCATTTTCATGTTTAGAATGTGGGAAATGTTTTGCAGATAAATCATATCTTATTAAACATCAGAGATTTCACACAAGGGAAAAGCCTTTTTCATGTCCAGAATGTGGGAAATGTTTTACAACGAAATCAAATCTTGATACACATCAAAGAATTCACACAGGGGAAAAGCCATTTTCATGTTCAAATTGAGGTAAACGTTTTGTGTGTAAATCACATTTGATTAAACATAAAAAAAAATCACATAGGGAAGAAGCCATATCTTTGTTGAGAATGTGAGAAATTATTTTCTTTCAAAACATCTCATGTTAAATATTAAAGAGCTCACATAGGCGAGAAGCTATTTTCATACCCAGTAAGTGGGAAATGTTTTATTTTATTAAATGTTTATTCTTTTTATCAAAAATAAAGAATTTAAGTAACTTTTTTTCCCCCACAAAAAATGTAAGAGCCAAAAAACTTACAAAATACCGTAGCATTTTTTGTGTTGTACAGTAATTTTTATTATGATTTTCAAAAGTTTAATAGGGAAGAATAAAGTAAAAATCAAAACCAAGCATGATTAAGACTCACGTCGAAACGCGTAGCTTTGTGGGGTCTGCATAACTTCTATGCTATATCTTGCTGACCGCTTGTAAATCCCCTTTTTATGGATTAATTAATAAAGATGAAGTTTTATATGACAAGTTGGACTGCGCTGGAAATTTTCTTTTCCACACAAAAGGTTGGTACATAAAATGAGAATAATGGGGATAGGGGAAAATATGTGTAACTGGGTTAAAAACTGGCTCAGTGATAGGAAACAAAGGGTGGTTATTAATGGTACGTACTCGGACTGGGTCTCAGTTCATAGTGGGGTACCACAGGGGTCAGTATTGGGCCCGCTTCTTTTCAACATATTTATAAATGACCTTGTTGGGGGCATGCGGAGTAGAATTTCAATATTTGCAGATGATACTAAACTCTGCAGGGTAATCAATACAGAGGAGGATAATTTTATATTACAGGGAGATTTATGTAAATTGGAGGATTGGGCTGAGAAGTGGCAATTGAAGTTTAATGTAGATAAATGTAAGGTCATGCACTTGGGTAGAGGAAATAACATTTATGATTATGTACTTAATTGTAGAACACTGGGTAAAACAGACACAGAAAAAGACTTGGGTGTATGGGTGGATGGTAAACTGAACTTTAGTGGACAGTGTCAGGCAACTGCTGCCAGGGCTAATAAAATAATGGGATGTATTAAAAGAGGTATAAGTGTTCATGAAAAAAATATAGTTCTACCTCTGTACAAGTCACTAGTGCGACCGCACTTATATACTGTGTACAATTCTGGTCACCGATATATAAGAAGGACATAGCTGAACTGGAGAGGGTGCAGAGAAGAGCGACCAAGATTATTAGAGGAATGGGTGGGCTGCAATACCAAGACAGGTTATTAAACTTGGGGTTATTTAGTTTGGAAAAACGAAGGCTTAGGGGGGATCTAATCACAATGTATAAAAATATGAGGGGACAGTACAGAGACCTTTCCAAAGATCTTTTTACACCTAGGCCTGCGACTGGAACACGGGGGCATCCGCTACGTCTTGAGGAAAGAAGGTGTAATCATAATCACAGAGGAGGATTCTTTACTGTACGAGCAGTGAGACTATGGAACTCTCTGCCGCATGATGTTGTAATGAGTGATTCACTACTAACATTTAAGCAGAGCCTGGATGCCTTTCTTGAAAAATTTAATATTACCAGTTATGTATATTAGATTTTATGACAGGGTATTGATCCAGGGAACTAGTCTGATTGCCGGATGTGGAGTCAGGAAGGAAATTTTTTCCCCATTGGAACTTGTTTGCCACATTGGGGTTTTTTTGCCTTCCTCTGGATCAACATGTTAGGCTACGGGTTGAACTAGATGGACTTAGAGTCTCCCTTCAACCTTAAAAACTATGATACTATGATACTATGTTTTATTTTCAATATGGCTAATGGGAGATGATTTGAACTCTTTAGATTTTTTTTATTTTTTTTTCATATTTTTAAAAACATTTTTTTCCTTTTAATAGTCTCCCTAGGGGACTTATCACTGCACACTGCGAACACTTGTTCATTTCTGCTGATTAGAGCAACATCGCTGTGATCAGCAGAAATGCAGCGTTCCTGTGAGTGCCGAAGGTCTGTGGGCTCTCACAGGATGGGAGTTATGGTAGCGTCAGGGGCCATCAGCTGTCCATGTGCTACCATGTCAATACCAAGGCGTCCTGTGATCACGTCACGAGGCGCCGATGGCGGCAGGGAACAGCGCGATCCCCATCGTGGTCATTTAAATTGTGCTGTCAGTGCAATCTAAAGGGTTAACAGGTACTGGTGGATCAGATCAGTAGAGATATGTGAGGAGTACCACGAGCCTGCGGTAACCAGGGGGAGACGTCCAAGGGCGTACCAGTACTTCCTTGGTCATAAAGGGGTTAAGAAAAAAGGGAGGATATGCAGGCGCTATATATACTTGCATTGTCGCTTATTATTTATTTTTTAGTCCGCGATAAATCCAATGCTTAGTACATGATAGTCCAAGGTTAATGTTGTTTTTAATCTGTATGTTCCTAAATGAAAATAAAATTCCATAAAATGTTGCTTAGTCCTTAAAAACCTTCTGGATTTTTCTTCTTTCAT
Source organism: Anomaloglossus baeobatrachus (assembly GCF_048569485.1). Taxonomy (NCBI): domain Eukaryota; kingdom Metazoa; phylum Chordata; class Amphibia; order Anura; family Aromobatidae; genus Anomaloglossus; species Anomaloglossus baeobatrachus. The sequence continues at coordinate 118,768 of NW_027441813.1, read as the reverse complement.
CTTTTAAGGCAGGCACAAGAGGCATCTTTGTGAGTCGGGTGCCGCGCTCCTGCTTCAATGCTATGACGTCACCTTGTCTCTGTCAACGGGGTTGTTTGTTATTGGATAGGGCTTCCCCTGATGGTTCTTGGAATTATCTTTTCTTTCATGGTACAGGTGCATCTCAATAAATTAGAATATCATGAAAAAGTTAATTTATTTCAGTAATTTTATACAAAAAGGTAAATGCATATATTATATAGAGTCATTACACACAGAGGGATCTATTTCAAGTGTATATTTCTGTTAATGTTGATGTTTATGGCTTACAGCCAATGAAAACCCAATAATCATCTCAGAAAATTATAATAATTACCACAAAATACACTTAAATGTTTCCACAAACAGATGTATCCAGGACATTGGCTACTACTATCGCATTCCTTGTGTCAAGCCGCTCATGACCAATAGACAATTCAAGACGCATCTTACCTGGGCCAAGGAGAAAAAGAACTGGACTGTTGCTCAGTGGTCCAAGTTGTTGTTTTCAGATTAAAGTAAATATTGCATTTCATTGGGCAATGAAAGTCCCAAAGTCTGGAGGAAGAGTGGAGAGGCCACAATCCAAGCTGCTGGAGGTCTAGTGTGAAGTTTCCACAATCAGTGATGGTTTGGGGAGCCATGTCATCTGCTGGTGTAGGTCCACTGTGTTTTATCAAGACCAAAGTCAGCACAGCCATCTACCAGGAAATTTTAGGGCAGTTCATGCTTCCCTCTGCCGACAAGCTTTTTGGAGATGGAAATCTCATTTTCCAGCAAGATTTGGCACTTGTACCAACACTTGGTTTAACCCCTTCCCCCAGGGCCATTTTCCATTTTGTTGGGGGGGGGGGGTTTGCCTCCCCGTCTTCTGAGAGCCGTAACTTTTTTATTTTTCCATCAATCTTGCCATATAAGGGTTTATTGTTTTGTGAGATGAGTTGTACTTTTGAATAAAATGATTAGTTTAATCTATAGTATAACAATGAACCAGCAGTGGGAGCTGGAACCCCAGGAGAATGCTAGGTAGGGATTCCCCTCTAGATGGTACTAGACTTAACAAACCAGCAGGGGGAGCCAAAGTACCAGGACAGTGCTGACAGCAATCCTCCAAAGTCTTCCCAGTGGAGGGTTGTACGGGTCCAAGTCAGAACCAGGAGGTCAACGAGGTACCAGGGGTCAAACGGAAACAGTCTAGGGAGAGCTGCGTCAGGAAGCCAAGAGAAAACGTCAAAGACCGGGGAGCGCAGAAACAGAGTTAATAGACAAGCTGAAGTCGGGAGCCAGGAGAGCAGGTAGTAGCAAGGAGGGCGGAACAACAGGGGAGGGAGGAAGGAGTCCAAGAGGAACGGAGGCGGTCAGGATGGAAAGCATACGGGACAGGAGATAGGGAGAACGTACACCGTCAGAACAAGAGGCATGGGGAGCAGACACAGTGTACGTGAGGCAGGGAGAAGGAATGTAGTCAGGACGGGATGCAAGATCAGAACAAGCGGTACAATGCAGAGCAGAATTATAACTGGCACCGCATAAACGGAAGTGCCCTGAAGATAAAGGCACTGTGATTCCAGGAACGAGGCACGGAGGAGGGGCCCCTCCCCCTGGCCGCACTTCAGGAAACACTGACAGCCGGGGTCATGACAGGTCATGAGGCCACCGGACTCCCAGGTTTCCCAGGAAACCCCCAATGAAAGACCCTGATCAGTCGGTCGGCTCGCACAGAGCGCACCTACACCAAAGACCTATCTTCGGGCACGTAACCCCTCCAATGAATCAAATACTGGAGGGAAATACGAACCCTCTGAGAGTCGACAATGCATTGAACTTCATACTCCGTCTCACCATCCACCAGAACAGGAGGAGGTGTAGACGGTAAGTCCAAAACCGAACGGACAAAAGGTTTGAGCAACAACTTGTGAAAAATATTGGGGATGCGTACAGACTGAGGAAGATGCAACCGAAAATCAACTGGGTTAACCACCTCAATAATCTCATAAGGACCGATAAACTAAAAGTCCCATCTGCCAAACTGGGTCCTAAGCTCGATGTTCCTGGTGGACAACCATACCTTATTCCCTACCTGAAAGACTGGCTCCACGGAACGTCACCTATGCACATATCCCTTATGGTGACCCTGAGCCCAATTTTCCGCTGGACTTCCCTCCAAACTTCCCCAGATGCTGAATAACAGAATCAACCCCCGGACATCTAGAATCTACAGTGCCTTGCGAAAGTATTCAGCCCCCTTGAATTTTTCAACCTTTTCCCACATTTCAGGCTTCAAACATAAAGATAAAACGTTTAATGTTATGGTGAAGAATCAACAACAAGTGGGACACAATTGTGAAGGTGAACGAAATTTATTACTTATTTTAAACTTTTATAGGCGTGCAATATTATTCATCCCCTTTACTTTCAGTGCAGCAAACTCACTCCAGAAGTTCATTGAGGATCTCTGAATGATCCAATGTTGTCCTAAATGACTGATGATGATAAATATAAGCCACCTGTGTGTAATTAAGTCTCCGTCTAAATGCACCTGCTCTGTGATAGTCTCAGTGTTCTGTTTAAAGTGCAGATAGCCTCATGAAGACCAAGGAACACAACAGGCAGATCCGTGACACTGTTGTGGAGAAGTTTAAAGCCGGATTTAGTTACAAAAAGATTTCCACAACTTTAAACATCCCAAGAAGCACTGTGCAAGCAATCATATTGAAATGGAAGGAGTATCATACCACTGTAAATCTACCAAGACCCGGCCATTCATCCACACTTTCATCTCAACTCAAAGAAGGAGAAGACTGATCAGAGAGGCAGCCAAGAGGCTCATGATCACTCTGGATGAATTGCAGAGATCTACAGCTGAGGTGGGAGAATCTGTCCATAGGACAACAATCAGTCATACACTGCACAAATCTGGCCTTTATGAAAGAGTGGCAAGAAGAAAGCCATTTCTCAAAGATATCCATAAAAAGTGTTGTTTAAAGTTTGCCACAAGCCACCTGGGAGACACACCAAACATGTGGAAGAAGGTGCTCTGGTCAGATGAAACCAAAATTGAACTATTTGGGCACAATGCCAAACGATATGTTTGGCGTAAAAGCAACACAGCTCATCACGCTGAAAACACCATCCCCACTGTCAAAAATGGTGGTGGAGGCATTATGGTTTGGAGATGCTTTTCTTCAGCAGGGACAGGGAAGATGGTTAAAATTGATAGGAAGATGGATTGAGCAAAATACAGGACCATTCTTGAAGAAAACCTGTTGGAGTCTGGAAAAAACCTGAGACGGAGATTTGTCTTTCAACAAGACAATGATCCCTAATATAAAGCAAAATCTACAATGGAACGGTTCACAAATAAACGTATCCAGGTGTTAGAACGGCCAAGTCACAGTCCAGACCTGAATCCAATCGAGAATCTGTGGAAAGAGCTGAAAACTGCTGTTCACAAACGCTCTCATCCAACCTCACTCAGCTCCAGCTGTTTACACAGGAAGAATGGGCGAGAATTTCAGTCTCTCCATGTGCAAAACTGATAGCGACATACCCCAAGAGACTGCAGCTGTAATGGCAGCAAAAGGTGGTGCTACAAAGTATTAACTTAAAGGGGATGAATAATATTGCACGCCCCAATTTTCAATTATTTATTTTTTATAAAAGTTTAAAATAAGCCATAAATTTCATTCAACTTCACAATTGTGTCCCACTTTTTGTTGATTCTTCACCAGAACATTAACATTTTTATCTTTATGTTTGAAGCCTGAAATGTGGGAAAAGGTTGAAAAATTCAAGGGGGCCGAATACTTACGCAAGGCACTGTATATGTTAACATAACAGATGCACTAAATACATTAATTAGACAGGAGGTGCACAAAACGTAATTGCAGTGTAACATATCACATTAATGCGGATTACTAATGGTGGACACAGATTTATTCATGTTTTATTATTTAATGTCAATTACAGATAAAAGTAATGAACTAGTGGAATTATCATCATTGTTTTTATATCAGTTTTAATAATAATATTATTAATAATAATAATCTTTATTTCTATAGCGCCAACATATTCCGCAGCACTTTACAATTCTGGAGAATCATATACAAACAAGTAAGAGTTATAGAAAATACAATATTTAAATGGAAAAAAGACAACCCTGCTCGTGAGAGCTTACACTCTACAATGAGATGGGGGGGGGGGGGCAAGGTACAAGTGCTTATTTACAATGACAATCCAGCCATATCAAGAAAATGGGGGATAGATAATGGGTTCCTGGACCAGTTGGCCAGGGCCTTGAGATGCATTTGGGTGCCATGGAGTTTGACGTGGGGTTATTTTCTGAGACGTTGTGGAGGGATTAGGTGAAATTAGTTTGGCTAGGGAGTTTGATAGGCCGCCCTAAAAAGATGCGTTTTTAGGGTGCGTCTGAAGCTGAGTAAGTTGTGATTCGTCCTAACTTCTTGGGGTAGAGCGTTCCAGAGGTTTGGTGCAGCTCGGAAGAAGTCTTGGATTTGGGAGTGGGAGGTTAGAATTAGTGTAAATGTTAGTCGAAAGTCTTTTGCAGAGCGTAGAGAACGGGTGTGGTGATAGACAGAGAGGAGGGTGGCGATGTAGGGGGGAGCCGCACTGTGGAGACCTTTGTGGTGATAGACAGAGAGGAGGGTGGCGATGTAGGGGGGAGCCGCACTGTGGAGAGCTTTGTGGTGATAGACAGAGAGGAGGGTGGCGATGTAGGGGGGTGCCGCACTGTGGAGAGCTTTGTGGTGATAGACAGAGAGGAGGGTGGCGATGTAGGGGGGTGACGCACTGTGGAGAGCTTTGTGGTGATAGACAGACAGGAGGGTGGAGATGTAGGGGGGTGCCGCACTGTGGAGAGCTTTGTGGTGATAGACAGAGAGGAGGGTGGCGATGTAGGGGGGTGACGCACTGTGGAGAGCTTTGTGGTGATAGACAGAGAGGAGGGTGGCGATGTAGGGGGGTGACGCACTGTGGAGAGCTTTGTGGTGATAGACAGAGAGGAGGGTGGCGATGTAGGGGGGTGACGCACTGTGGAGAGCTTTGTGGGTGAGAACAGTTTTGACATGGTTATTTCTCCATATGTATTTACTCAGGTGGCGTATGTATAGGCATTAGAGAAAGTATTTTTTCATTGTACTATTGCTATCCATAAACACGTTCTGGAAATTAAAAGGTTAAATTGAAATTTGTTACACTGAAATTACGTTTTGTGCACCTCCTGTCTAATTAATGTATAGATAGAGATAGGAACTTTTTATTTTTTATATAGGTGATTAGCAAAATATTTACCCGCTAGGAGTCTGATTGTTCTAACAGGAGAGACTCCAAAATGGTTACTGGTTCTTTCTCTCGAGTTGTATTGACGATTTCATTACTCTCAGACTTCTAGTGGCTCCTCTTCAAAAGCAATTTTCTGCGGAAAGGATGGACATCTGTTATGGCTGTGAACGTGTCTAAGGTTTTGGAAGGAGAGAATGTCCGACCTTTAGAGAAAAAGCTGATCTGAGGTGCAGGTAATATATGCATGGAAAGGTTTACTACCTGGAGATGGGCTTCCAGTCTAATGTTCTGAAGACAGGTCGCTCCAACATGGTGTTTATGTTTCCCAACTGATCTTGTTGTAATCACATCAGTTCGTCTGTCCTTATTCTGATGTCAATTTTAGATGATCCACTTTCAAGAGAAAAAGTGACGCTATGGATGAACTTCTAGATGGGGGGGTGTTGCCATCAGAAGACCTTATGAGTTTCATAGTTATTGAGATCTCTTTGAAATGTTTTTTTCTTTTTATGTAACTTATTTCCTTTTCCCAGTTTTCAAAAATGTACCCTCATGACACTTCCACTATTTGGCTGCCGGCCATGTGACTTACTCTTATGACGCTTCCACTGATAATCGGTTGCCGGCCACTAGCAGGTCTACGTATACCAAACCAATTCCCTTTTTTGACACAATCCTTTAACAAAGAAAGGGTGAAACGCTCGTTAGGGTGTTGTGATGCACAACTATCACTCTGCCTTACATGTGTTACTAAAGGGATTATTACTATGACCCCATATAGTGCAGTGATCTTTCCATGTTCTTTGGTGCAATGTATGGTTATATCTTCTTCTACGGACTCTTTACATTAGTTTATTGTACGCTCCTCTCTATTCCTTCGGGATACTCTATACATACTCTAATACTTAGTGGATACTTATACACATATATGTCTTCATAACCTTAGTATTACTGCTGTATATATTCCACGCTGCTTCTACCTTTCCTTCATTTATTGTGGGTGTATATATGTGCACATTATGATGAGTCTATATAGCTTTGTCCCATGGTAGACATTATTACTCTGATGTTTGCTGTCCCCGTCTCTTCTTCATACAGACCTCGTCTTACACGCTAACCTTTGTATGTTATATTTGTATTCCATATATTTATACCTCCTGAGATATTTCTTCTGCCTCCTTTTCCTTTGGAGACTTGAACCTGCAACGGTCGTTACAAAAGTGTAAAGAAAAAATCATTGTGTGAAAGAAATTGTGTTTAACCCCTTCACCGCTTTTTGCTCCCCTTCTTCCGAGAGCCGGAACTTTTTCATTTTTCTGTCAATCTTGCCATATAAGGGGTTATTTTTTGCGGGACAAGTTCTATTTTTAAATGAAACTGTAAGTTTTACCATATAATGTACTGGAAAGCAGCAAAAATCTCCAAGTGCAAAAAACTTGAGATTGCGAATAAACTATCCCAAAAACAATCATGCAGTGTTCACTATATGGTAAAACTGATGTGTCGGTGTGATGCCTCAGGTCGGTACGAGTTTGTAGACACCAAACATGTATAAGTTTATTTTTATCTAAGGGGTTAAAAAAACTTCAGACATTTGTCACAAAAAAGGAGCACTTCTTGCGCCATTTTCCATGATCCATAGCGTTTTTTTCGGGATCTATGGCTCAGTGACGGCTTATTTTTTGCATCTTGAGCTTATGTTTTTAACAATATCATTTTTGCGCCGAAGCGCAGTTTTTATCGCCTTTTATCACATTTTGTGTAAAATTTGCGCAAATGTGATTTTGTCATTTAGAATTATTTTGCCACTACACCGTTTACCGATCAGATTAATTGATTTTATATTTTGATAGATCGGGCATTTCTGAACGCGGCGAAACCAAATATGTGTATGTTTTTATTTTTTTAACCCTTTAATTTTCAATGGGGCGAATAGGGGGTGATTAGAACTTTTATTTTTTTTAATTTTTTTTAATTTTTTAAAACTTTTTTTTATTTTACTAGTCCCCCTAGAAGACTGTAATGATCAGCTGTCTGATCGCTGATTGTTTCTTGTAGATCAGAGCAGCATTGCTCTGATCTTCACAAAAGCTGCTCTCCCCTCTGCCGGCTGTAAAAGGAACTGACCCATGATAGCTACAGGAGTCATCATATGACCCTGTGCTACCATGGCAACCATCGGATCCACGTGATCACATTACGTGACTTCTAATGGCGCCGTGTATGTGAATGTTTACCATGGCAAGCATATACAGCGTGCTGTAAGGGGTTAACAGGCATAACAGGGTAGCGAATCCACTCGTGCCTCATACCCGCACATGTCAGCTGTTCAAATCAGCTGACATGTGCAGCGATCGCTGCCAGTGGCAGATGGCAGAGATGAACCTGACTTCATCTATCTCTACCCAGTACATCATATGTCGTGAAAAGGTTGAATGTGATCTAAAACCCTGAGGAGATAAAGGTCGCACTTTTTATACATCTGTGGGGAACAATCCGACCCTTCCTGAATCCCTACATCTAGATGGATGAGAAATGGATTTCATCAGGTATTACGAGACTCAGCCGCCTATTGTCCAATAATGATTTCTGCTCGTTTCAGCAATTAGAAGAATTTATCCTCTTCATAGATGTTGTTATCGATATATTCAGGTCTGATCCAGTAAAAAGCGTTTATTACACAAAATACAATTAAAGAACTTGGACAGCGATCAGACATGATGCTGAGCACAAAATCTAATTCACGGAGAACGTCTGGTGAGATTTCTGTAAATTATTATAATTGTAAAATCATAATGAGCAGGTTTGTTCGGAGACACCAAGGTTTTATATAAGGGAATATAGAAGAACTTACACTGGACATGCAACGCCCCATGGAGCAAGTGTTTTTAACCTACTCGTTGCCGGGTCGGGGGTGCAGATCCTCTGCGTCGTCACGGGGTGGCCTGGTCCGGTTCCATTTCCCCGAGGCGTACAGAAAGGGAGGGTGGTAGGAAGGATGGAGGTGGTAGTTGGTGGATGAGGGTGGGGGTGACGGGTGAGGAAAGTCTCTAGATGATCGTGATGCCACCTGTGGTACGCGGCCACGGAAGGGCCGCCGCTGCGAGTGCTGCTCTCTGGGGCTGTTGTTCAATGTCGCAGCCAGGATGGTGTAGCTGCCTGCAGGTGGAGCGGGATTACCCCGGGAAAATGATGGAGGACAGGGACGGTGGTGGTAGTCCCCGTTGGCGCCACAGCGCTTAGCGCCGGCAAAATGAGAGGCAGAGGCAGGGGCTTCGGTTCCAGATATTTTACTCACAGTTTGTCTTAGTGCTGCCCCAGAGTACTGGTCCCTGCCACAATGGGCTCCAGCCGATTCTGGATCGATAGGTAGAAGGTCGATACCAGTGTCACAGCCAGTGAGCCCTTCCTCCTTTGATGCTCTAAGTATTGGATCCCCATGGCGTGAAGCACTTGGGGATCCCGGTGTCAGTTGAAGGGGTTGTCCGACATAACAAAAATGTTTGAGTTTAAGCTAATCTGTGCTGTCATATTAATCACCCCTACATTGTTATTTTTTGTTTTCTAACTTTTGTTCCTCTTGAATTCACCCTTTATTCTCTGCAGCTTCTTGTTTACATTCAGCTCCAGCAAACATGACCACTTCCTGTGCTGAACCTCCCAGTCACAGCTGGCACCGCCCGGCCTCAGTGTCCAGCCCCACCCCAGTGTCCAGCCCCACCCCAGTGTCCAGCCGCACCCTCTGCCCGCCCCCTGCACACACACATTCCCTGTCAGTATATTCTGCCCCAGCACTGACCTCTCATCACTACACGGCAGATCACTACACGGCAGGACACTGCAGGGCAGCACATTACAGGACACTACAGGACAGGACACTGCAGGGCAGCACATTACAGGACACTACAGGACAGGACACTACAGAGCAGCACATTACAGGACAGGACACTACAGGACAGGACACTGCAGGGCAGCACATTACAGGACACTACAGGACAGGACACTACAGAGCAGCACATTACAGGACAGGACACTACAGGGCAGCACATTACAGGACACTACAGGGCAGCACACTACAGGACACTACAGGACAGATCACTACAGGGCAGCACATTACAGGACACTACAGGACAGGCCACTACAGGGTAGCACATTACAGGACACTACAGGGCAGCACACTACAGGACACTACAGGACAGATCACTACAGGGCAGCACATTACAGGACACTACAGGACAGGACACTACAGGGTAGCACATTACAGGGCACTACAGGGCAGCACACTACAGGACACTACAGGACAGATCACTACAGGGCAGCACATTACAGGACACTACAGGACAGGACACTACAGGGCAGCACATTACAGGACACTACAGGACAGGACACTACAGAGCAGCACATTACAGGACAGGACACTACAGGGCAGCACATTACAGGACACTACAGGACAGGACACTACAGGGCAGCACATTACAGGACACTACAGGGCAGCACACTACAGGACACTACAGGACAGATCACTACAGGGCAGCACATTACAGGACACTACAGGACAGGCCACTACAGGGTAGCACATTACAGGACACTACAGGGCAGCACACTACAGGACACTACAGGACAGATCACTACAGGGCAGCACATTACAGGACACTACAGGACAGGACCCTACAGGGTAGCACATTACAGGGCACTACAGGGCAGCACACTACAGGACACTACAGGACAGATCACTACAGGGCAGCACATTACAGGACACTACAGGACAGGACACTACAGGGCAGCACATTACAGGACACTACAGGGCAGCACATTACAGGACAGGACACTACAGGGCAGCACATTACAGGACACTACAGGACAGATCACTACAGGGCAGCACATTACAGGACACTACAGGACAGGACACTACAGGGCAGCACATTACAGGACACTACAGGGCAGGACACTACAGGACACTACAGGGCACTACAGGGCAGGACACTACAGGGCAGCACATTACAGGGCAGCACATTACAGGACACTACAGGACAGGACACTACAGGACACTACAGGACAGATCACTACAGGGCAGCACATTACAGGACACTACAGGACAGGCCACTACAGGGTAGCACATTACAGGACACTACAGGGCAGCACACTACAGGACACTACAGGACAGATCACTACAGGGCAGCACATTACAGGACACTACAGGACAGGACACTACAGGGTAGCACATTACAGGGCACTACAGGGCAGCACACTACAGGACACTACAGGACAGATCACTACAGGGCAGCACATTACAGGACACTACAGGGCAGCACATTACAGGACAGGACACTACAGGGCAGCACATTACAGGACACTACAGGACAGATCACTACAGGGCAGCACATTACAGGACACTACAGGACAGGACACTACAGGGCAGCACATTACAGGACACTACAGGGCAGCACATTACAGGACACTACAGGGCAGGACACTACAGGACAGGACACTACAGGACAGGACACTACAGGGCAGGACACTACAGGGCAGGACACTACAGGACAGGACACTACAGGACACTACAGGGCAGCACATTACAGGACACTACAGGACAGGACACTACAGGGCAGCACATTACAGGACACTACAGGGCAGCACATTACAGGACACTACAGGACAGGACACTACAGGGCAGCACATTACAGGACACTACAGGGCAGCACATTACAGGACACTACAGGACAGGACACTACAGGGCAGCACATACAGGACACTACAGGACAGGACACTACAGGGAAGCACATTACAGGACACTACAGGACAGGACACTACAGGGCAGTACAATACAGGACACTACAGGGCAGGACACTACAGGGCAGCACATTACAGGGCAGCACATTACAGGACACTACAGGAAAGGACACTACAGGGCAGCACATTACAGGACACTACAGGACAGGACACTACAGGGCAGCACATTACAGGACAGGACACTACAGGGCAGCACATTACAGGACACTACAGGACAGGACACTACAGGGCAGCACATTACAGGACACTACAGGACAGATCACTACAGGGCAGCACATTACAGGACACTACAGGGCAGCACATTACAGGACACTACAGGACAGGACACTACAGGGCAGCACATTACAGGACACTACAGGGCAGCACATTACAGGACAGGACACTACAGGGCAGCACATTACAGGACACTACGGGGCAGGACACTACAGGGCAGGACACTACAGGGCAGGACACTACAGGACAGGACACTACAGGGCAGCACATTACAGGACACTACAGGACACTACAGGGCAGCACATTACAGGACACTACAGGGCAGCACATTGCAGGACACTACAGGACAGGACACTACACGGCAGCACATTACAGGACAGGACACTACAGGGCAGCACATTACAGGACACTACAGGACAGGACACTACAGGGCAGCACATTACAGGACACTACAGGACAGGACACTACAGGGCAGCACATTACAGGACACTACAGGGCAGGACACTACAGGACACTACAGGGCACTACAGGGCAGGACACTACAGGGCAGCACATTACAGGACACTACAGGACAGGACACTACAGGACAGGACACTACAGGGCAGCACATTACAGGACACTACAGGGCAGCACATTACAGGACACTACAGGACACTACAGGGCAGCACATTACAGGACAGCACATTACAGGACACTACAGGACAGAACACTACAGGGCAGCACATTACAGGACACTACAGGACAGGACACTACAGGGCAGCACATTACAGGACACTACAGGACAGGACACTACAGGGCAGCACATTACAGGACACTACAGGGCAGCATATTACAGGGCACTACAGGACAGGACACTACAGGGCAGCACATTATAGGACACTGCAGGACAGGACACTACAGGGCAGCACATTACAGGACACTGCAGGACAGGACACTACAGGGCAGCACATTACAGGACACTACAGGGCAGCACACTACAGGGCAGCACATTACAGGACACTACAGGGCAGCACATTACAGGGCACTACAGGACAGGACACTACAGGGCAGCACATTACAGGGCACTACAGGACAGGACACTACAGGACACCACATTACAGGACACTACAGGGCAGCACATTACAGGACACTACAGGGCAGGACACTACAGGGCAGCACACTACAGGGCACTACAGGACAGGACACTACAGGGCAGCACATTACAGGGCACTACAGGACAGGACAGTACAGGGCAGCACATTACAGGACACTACAGGGCAGCACATTACAGGACACTACAGGACAGGACACTACAGGACAGCACATTACAGGACACTACAGGGCAGCACATTACAGGGCAGCACATTACAGGACACTACAGGACAGGACACTACAGGGCAGCACATTACAGGACACTACAGGACAGGACACTACAGGGCAGCACATTACAGGACACTACAGGGCAGCACATTGCAGGACACTACAGGACAGGACACTACACGGCAGCACATTACAGGACACTACAGGACAGGACACTACAGGGCAGCACATTACAGGACACTACAGGACAGGACACTACAGGGCAGCACATTACAGGACACTACAGGACAGGACACTACAGGGCAGCACATTACAGGACACTACAGGGCAGCACATTACAGGACACTACAGGGCAGGACACTACAGGGCAGCACATTACAGGACACTACAGGACAGGACACTACAGGGCAGCACATTACAGGACACTACAGGGCAGGACACTACAGGGCAGGACACTACAGGGCAGCACACTACACGGCAGCGCACTGCACGGCAGCGCACTGCAGGGCAGCGCACTACAGGGCAGGGCACTACAGGGCAGCGCACTACACTACAGCATTGCAAATAACAGCCCCACATCGGGCTCTGCACCCCACACCACATCGGGCTCTGCACCCCACACCACATCAGGCTCTGCACCGCATACACACACATCGGTCTGTGCACCGCATACACAAACATACATACACACACATCGGGCTGTGCAACACACACACACACACCCATAGGGAGTACATACTCACCCGTCATCGGTCCCCGACGCTCCTGCACGTTCGCGCGCTGTCTGTGCTCTAGACATATCAGCACAGTGGTGACGTCACCGCTGTGCTGAAGAGAGCTCAGACAGCGTGCAAGATGAGAAGCTGCGCTGCTTCTCATCAGCACTTTCAAATGTACCGGCATCGGTGATCTGTGATGCCGGTATATTTGAATGTGTGATCCTGAGCAGGGGGGGCCGGTGCTGGAGCTGACACCATGGCAGCCGCCGCCAGGCCCCGCCGCCAGGTCACGGACCCCCACAGCAGTGCAGGGGGAGGTGCGGGGGAATGTGTGGGAGGGTGCAGGGAAGGGGGCGGGGCTCATCGCACTGTACAGCCCAGCAGGGAGGCGACATGCTGTTTCCACATTTGCGTGTCAACATGGCCCTGCCCATGTAGACATGAAATGACCGGAAGCAGCAAAATCGCGGCAGGAGCGGTCACATGACCACTCTGAGCCAGGGGAGAGGGGCTGACAGCAGGGCAGGTAAGTGGTCTCTATCTACTTACCTGCCCCAATGTAGCCCAATAGGGAAATAATAAAAAAAATTTCCCCCGGATTCTATGTGCTATTTGGCTCCAGGAAAATGTGACAGGTCTGGTGGCTTTCAAGCCAGTTCCTATGACCCTTGCAAAATTGGTAGATAACTTAAAGTATATCTGCCCTGGGGTCTGTACCCCGAAGAGTCGGTCCTGTGGAAGCAGCCGCCTGCTTCACCCCAGTGACCGTGTGTAGACTCCTTGGCTCATGGAGCTGCTGTCCAGCACGTCCACTCAGCTGTGTCTGCAGCTACACTCCCCATTGCGTGTGTTGTCGGTTCAGGAAGCTGTTGCCCCCAGCCGCTGCCACCATTGCGTGTGTTGTCGGTTCAGGAAGCTGTTGCCCCCAGCCGCTGCCACCGGCTGGTTCGCTACTCTCACTAGGTCAACCTGTTTCCCTCCCGTGTGCTCCTAACTTCCCCTGATGGCTGCCTATCCCTGACCTTGGGTCCCGGTTCAGTGGATCCGGGGAGCCCCTGGTGCGGAGGCATCCTATAAAGCCAAACTGATATAGTGACCCCCTACTTTAACCCAACCCTTGCCCAGTCCCCACTGGGGAGAGCAACCTTACCATGTAAGTGTGTGTTTTTGTGGTGTAACTGGCATCGACCTTCGTTAGACCCAGGATAGGTACTACACCCTAAGTAAGGTGCAGTACCCTGTGGCGCCTGAAGCCGCAGGGGCGCCACAAACACACATGGGAAAACTGCTGTAGGACGATTATTGTTTCTTACACATAAATTGATAACATTTAGATGGATTCAGACGACCCTACGACAAAACGTGATTAACAAAGTCATTACTACAGGACGGTATGAGAAGGGGATTTATTCTAAAAGAAACTCTGGAGCCAAAAATGAGAAAATCTGGGCCCCGGGGCTGGAGACTTCGGGCTTCCAGCGTGTCAGTACGAGACGGGGTCTTTGTCCCTGGAGCTTCTCTACTCGGTATAATGAGACTCACTGATCTTATTCATATAAAAAGCGTCTGAGTAAAATAGAAACTGCCTAAATATGAGGAGCTTGTCTGATCTATAAGTCATTGTATAAAGAGCTATGGAGACAGCGCTATTCTTCTGTATAACATATGTGATGTCGCTGTAGCCCTAGTATTTCTGTACATGTTGTCTCTGTATATTCTTACACAAGCATTATGGATTGGGAAACCGTGGAAATGGAAGAGGGGCATTTTACTGTAATTTTTGTTAAAAAAAATCATTAATATGATACTTCATCCCACCATTTTTGTTGTGCACTCAAAATAAAATTTGGAGTTTAAAAAAAGAATTAAAAATCATAGAAAATGTAATCAAGGACCTCGTGTGGAGAAATAAACAGCCGAGGAAAGGAAAGAAAAGGACAAAGAGGTCATACTGTCTACATTAAAAAAAAAAACCAGAAGATAAGCTTAAATTGTTATGTCAGGCCTTACAGAGTTATAATGGATATACAGGACTTTTGGGGAAAACATAGCAAACAGTTAAAGCTTTGTTTGTGAGAAATTGCAGTAATAAGAGTATTGTATCCAAGATATTTAAGGCCATAATGAGGGAACAGGTTGGGCGACCTCTGCTCCTATTCCTCCTTATTACTCCTATGATTCCTGTGATAAGGTCAAGGCCTCCAGTACTAGACGCAGCAAAGCAACCCCATAGCATTATGGATCCTCCACCATGCTTAGAGGTTGTTAGGGTGTTATTTTCCTTAAAAGCTTCATTGCACCATCTACAAACAAACTGTTGCTTTGCAATGCCTAAAAGGTCTATTTTTGTATCATATGTCCACAGAACATTTTCCCGGAAGGAGTGCAGTTTCTCAATATACTTTTGGCAAAGATCAGTCTTTCCTTTTTATGTTTTTTCTTCAGCAATGGTTCCTTCCTTGGCTTTGCCCAAAAAGCTCTGCTTGGTTTAGTATGTGGCGTATGGTACTTGTTGAAACCATTATCCCAGAATGTTCCAAGTTGGCCTTCAGGTCTTTGAATGTTTGACAAGGTGGTTTTTCCTCTATTTGCACCAACCTTCAAATACATCTCTTGTAAATTTTCCTCTCTTCCCCATGCCCAGGGAGGCTCTTGATGGTTTCATGCTTGGCAATCTTCTTAATAACATTGCACACTGTTGAAACTGGGATACCAAGGTCTTTGGAGATGGCCTTACACCCTTTGGAAGTCTTGTGTTTGCAATTAATAGCAGTTTTGATGTCCTCAGACAGCTCCTTTGTCTTCACCATTGTGAGAAAAGAACAGGGCCTAATATGTGGCTTTTTAAAATACTAAAGTCATTATTCATTGGCTAATTCATGTCACACGGGCACTGACAATTTATCACAAGTGATTCTCATTTGAAATTTACCACATGTGAGTCAAAATGTGTATCCATACTAATTTAATGTAAAGGGTGCCGATACCAGTGTCACAACAGCTTTATGTTTTTTAACTTTTCCTTCCCATTGTTTTATGTTTTAAATTGTTGTTTATCATTTTCTCTTTTGTATTTAACATGAGTGCTCTATACAAAAAAGCTGTTTCACTTGATTTATTTTTTTCAGGAGATATTCCACATTATGTACTTCAACTTCTTGGGTGTCAATAATGATGAGCAAGCCTGAATATGATTTCTCCCCATGTGAATTTTTTTTAGTGGTAAACAAATTATAAATTTCAATTAAACCATTTCTCACCTTCTAGGTATGATAATGGCTTCAACCATTGTGAGTTTTGTGATGTTTAAAATGATGCACTTGTGTAAAGTATTTCCTTCATTCTAATCACAAGGGTTTCGCCCCTGTATGATGTCTTTGGTGTTTAGCAAAATTTTATTGATCTGCAAAACATTTCTCACATTCTGAACATGAAAATGGCTTCACCTGTGTGTGATTTCTATGATGTATAACAAAATTTGATTTATTTGCAAAATATTTCCCGCATTCTGAACATGAAAAGGGTTTCTCCCCTGTGTGAATTCTTTTGTGTTTAGCAAGAGTTGATTGACCTGCAAAACGTTTCCCGCATTCTGAACATGAAAAGGGTTTCTCCCCTGTGTGAATTCTTTTGTGTTTAGCAAGAGTTGTTTGACCAGCAAAACGTTTCCCACATTCTGAACATGAAAAAGGTTTCTCTCCTGTGTGAGTTCTCTGATGCATAACAAGATTGGATTTATGTACAAAACATGTCCCACATTCTGCACATGAAAAAGGCTTCTCCCCTGTGTGAATTCTTTTATGTTTAGCAAGAGTTGATTGAACTGCAAAACGTTTCCCACATTCTGAACATGAAAAAGGTTTCTCTCCTGTGTGAGTTCTCTGATGCATAATAAGATTGGATTTACGTGCAAAACATGTCCCACATTCTGCACATGAAAATGGCTTCTCCCCTGTGTGAGTTCTCTGGTGTCTAACAAGATGTGATTTAAGTGCAAAACATTTCCCACATTCTGAACATGAAAAAGGCTTTTCCCCTGTGTGAGTTCTCTGATGTGTAACAAGATGTGATTTTTGGTTAAAACATTTCCCACATTCTGAACATAAATATGGCTTCTTTTCTGTGTGAGTTCTCTGGAACATAACAGACTCTGAAGAAAATCTTTTCTCCCCTCTGTGAATTTTTTTATGGATTTTTCCATATTCTGAAGTTGAAAACAGCTTCTTTGCTGTAAGAGCACTTTGATTTGTAATGCCTCTTTTGTGACTTTTATTTTTCTTAATAGACTGTGATAAATCAGAAGATTGGACTTGTTTAAAAGAATCAAATGATAGATCTTTGCTGTGAAGGGATGATGGTGTATCTGGAATAGAGGCATTCACTTCAGTTATATCTTGTGTGATATCAAGGTCATCTGATTTAAAAATTGAAGATGTCAGTTGTGCCTCTAATCTCCTCGTACAGACATCTGCCAAGAACAAAAATTATTTTTAATAATATATTCAAAGTTAAGGATATAAATTTATAAAATAGCTTGTAATGCCGTTACTGGCATCCCCGCAGTTTTACCTTCCCGGCCGTCCAATGGTGGCTTCCATGTCCACAGTCCCTGCCACAGTCTTTCAGGACCTACAATATGCCAGGCAGGTCTCCTGGGAGTGTGCTTAAATCATTTGTGCTCCTCTTACTAAAGGGTCAGTGTACCCTAACCCAGCCTCCCAACTTCTGTCTAAGAGGCACTAGGAATTTAAGGCATCCTCCCTCTATGAGAGGTGCTTGGGCAACGTGGTCTATCCTTAGATACGGGTTGCTAGTTGTCAGTTTCTGTTCTATTTGCTGAGTCTTAGGCTATATGCGCATGCTGATGTTTTTGCATATCTCAAAAAATCTTAATTACTTACCAGTAATGGGATTTTCAGAAGCCCATGACAGCACCACCTGAGAGATAGGTTCCGCCCACATCAGGACAGGAAACCCACTGATAAAAAGGCGGTACCTCTCCTCCACATCAGTAGGTTTACAGAGCCAGAGAGGACCAACAAAACACAAACAAAAATGTTAATCACACCACCATCAAAGGAATACACCATTAACTCTAACACTCCCCGAAGGGTGCCCATAACCAGTGAATAGGGGGGGAACTAAGGGTGCTGTCATGGGCTTCTGAAAATCCCATTACCGGTAAGTAATTAAGATTTTTCCCTTTCGCCCATGACAGCACCACCTGAGAGATTCTAGAGACCAATCACCTTAGGGAGGGACCACCGCCTGTAATACCCGTCTACCAAGAAGGGTCGGCCGTGGAGAACAAGTCAAGTCTATAGTGACAGAAAAAGGTAGAGGAAGAGGACCAAGTGGCGGCCCTGCATATATGATCAATAGACATTAGTTTCCATCAGGACAGGAAACCAAACTGATGTGGAGGAGAGGTACCGCCTTTTATCAGTGGGTTTCCTGTCCTGATGTGGGCGGAACCTATCTCTCAGGTGGTGCTGTCATGGGCGAAAGGGAAAACGCTGCGTTTCTGGACACAAAAAACCCAAAAAACGCACCCGCGGCAAAAACGCATCGGTAAAAACGCTGCGTTTTTTATTGCGTTTTTGGCTGTGTTTTGCTGCGTTTTTGATCATTGCGTTTTGCTGCGTTTTTCCAATGCATTGCATGGGTGGAAAACGCAGAAAAGAATTGACATATTCAGGTGTTTTTTCACCTTAAAAACACGGCTTAAAAAAAGCAGGTTGCGGACAGCAAAAAGAAAAAGTCATAGACTTTGCTGGGGAAGCAAAGTCATGCAGTTTTAAGTTCAAAAACACACCACAAAAACACGGTAAAAAACACAACGTGCGCACATAGCCTTATGCTGTGTGTTCGAACAGGTGTCTGTATCCTGGCATCCGCTGTGCCCAGGAAATATGCTGCATGTATCTATATCAGCTGTGCCTGCCGTATCTGCTGTACCTGTCGTTTCAGCTATCAAATCTGCTTAGGCCAGATGTCAAATCTGCACCCAACCACATCAGTGACTGTCAGTATCCAATCCCCGCTGCTGCAGTACCAGGACTACCCGGAGTAGCACCTGGCATCTACCTTCCAACAAAAGCCTAATCTCACCATCAAAGGCTCTAGTGAAGCTGAGGTAGCCGCTTAGATACACCCCTCCTGGTTGAGACGATACTGCGGTCCAGTGGGCCCACTTCCATTTGCACCGGCAAGCATAACAGATTGCCCAGGCCATGGCTCCCACTGGCTCCAGAACTCCTCAGCTCGCAGGTATGCAGCAAGAGAACGTCCATCAATGGGAACAAAAAGACCGGATCCTGATCAGTGGCTATGTCAGTGGACACCCGTTTGCAAGCCTTCTGACCAGCACAAACCTATCCTCATCATCAGAGGCTCTACTGAAGATGAGGTAGTTGCTTAGTTATGCACTTTCTGGTTGATTCAGTGCTGTGGCCTAGTGGGTCACTCTCGCTCGCACACGTGTGTATAACATAGCTAAAGAAATTACAAGTTATATAAATTGTAATTACTGTATTTTTAGGACTATAAGACGCACCAGACCATAAGACGCACCCTGGTTTTAGAGGAGGAAAATAAGAAAATAAAATTTTACGCAAAAAATGTGGTCATGACACACTGTTATGGGGCGATAATCTGCTGCTGACACTGTTATGGGGGTAATGTCCCCAAATTCTCTACTAGGGTACCCCATCCTGGTAATGATCCTCCTGCCTTGTATATATATATATATGTCCCTCATACTGGTATAGCCCCATCTTGCTATATACTGCCATCCTGGTATGTGCCCCCATCCTGGTATGTGCTCCCATCCTGCTATATACGCCATCATCCTGCTGATATACCCCCCATCATCCTGCTATATACGCCATCATCCTGCTCATATACCCCCAATCATCCTGCTCATATATCCGCCATCATCCTGCTCATATATCCCCCATCATCCTGCTCATATACCCCCCATCATCCTCCTGATATACCCCCATCATCCTGCTATATGTCCTGCATCCTGTGGCACACAGAAAAAAAATAAACGTTCATACTCCCCTTTCCTCGCTCCACGCAGCATCGCTCCTCCTCCTGTCTGTGCCGGCAGTGCTGTGGGAGCCGGCCACGATCCCTGCAGCATCGAGATGTCCTCCTGTCTGTGCCGGCGCGGCTGTGGGGACACGTGCGCACAGCGATGACGTCATCGCGGTGAGCACCGCTAGTCTCCACACAGCGCGGCCGGCAGACAGGAGGACATCGCGATGCTGCAGGGATTGTGGCCGGCTCCCACAGTGCTGTCAGCAGACAGGAGGACATCGTGGTGCTGCAGGGGAACAGTGAGCACCTCGTGCTGATGATGACGCGCGGAGGGCAGTGAATACAGCCGCACATGATCACTCCAGGCTGTAGTTGCCAGGGGTGATCACGGCCGGCTCTTTACTATGCGCGCACCTCTCGCCCTTCACCCCGCCCACCTGTCAGCACCGGCTTAAGCGCTGAGAGATGGGCAGGAGGATGGGCGTGCATATGTAAGGAGCGGGCCCACGTGGTCACGGCAGACGCTGCTGCTGCCTGCTCGTGCCCCCGATGACCCGCTCCATCACAGCACCCTCATTCCCAGCAGCCATGCCCTACATTCAGACCATAAGACGCACCCCCCACTATCCCCCAACATTTGGGGGGAAAAAAAGTGCGTCTTATAGTCCAAAAAATATGGTATTTATACAAGAAAACCATTTACAATCTCACATTAGTCCTCAGAGCAGGAACCAGTAGGCCATGATGTTCAACCCTCTATATTCATTTTGCTTCTCGTATATTGGAATAATAAGCCATCAAATAATATTTTGTAGGATAAAATTATACCAAACTGCTTCTCTATCAGTGGAAAAATGGAGGATTTCCACAATGGTTGTAGCTGAAAGACTCTTGATAACAAAGAGACATGGCTTCTTAATCCAATCCAGCAAATCCCAAAGCCAAATATCCTAGATGCTTCTCAGCCTTGTAGTGTACCCAGACACTGTCACTATCCACATGTTTGGCATTGCCACAGGGAAGAACCCACATAAATATTCACAGTTTGTCTCGTGGAGCACAAGCTGGGCACTATGTGTTGGCCACTAAAATGGTAGATTTGCAATTTTCACTCTGCAACATCCACTCCATGCTAATTTCCAGAGTCATTTAGTCTAAAGCAGAATATGGTAAATGCTATTTACTGACTGTATGTTGTGGCTTCAGTGTTTGTTTTAAGAGCATCAAATGTTTGATCACTTCTAATTCTTTTACATTTTTGGAGAATTTCAGTTGTTTTTAAATAAATGCAAAACAAATGAATCTTACATTACAGCTAAGATAAAGTAGAATATGCCACAGAAAAAAAAATCTCAGAAACACTGGGATCAGATTCAGCATTACAAAGGTGTTACCATGTAAAGTGACAGATGTCAGATTGGAGAAATGGGGCCTGGATAGGAGCAGAAAACTGGCTGCAGTGGAAAGCCATGAAATAAGAGCGGCTTTGTACTAACTACTATAGAGGGAGGGGAGCCAGCACGATCTCAAAATGGCATGCATCATATAAAAAGTGCTAATTCACGGATTTATTCCAACTGTACTATAATAAAAAAATGAGATTTTTAGCAAATAATTGATCAATTTTTTGAGCCACACCTGCCACGTCACGGCAAATCTCAATAGGGGGATCCTACACTATATTATGTATTTCATGTGCCATGCGGCCTCCTAGATAAAATTAAAAGCAGAACCTAATGGAGCACACATACCTGTAACCTGTATATAGCCGCTTCCATGTTGCAAAAGAGGTAATAATGGATAAAGGGCAGCCCAGGTCCCAGCATGTGGAGCAAGCTCTACACATACCAGGACTATATCAGAACTGACCTTCCCAGTGCCAGACAGCAACCATTGATAAAGGCGGAAATTAAATACATAATATAGAGTAGAACCCCCCCTATTGAGATTTGCTGTGACGTTGGCAGGGGTAGCTCAAAAAATTGATCAGTTATTTGCTAAAAATCTCATTTTATTATAGTACAGTTGGAAAAAATCCGTGAATTAGCAATTTTTACATGATGCATGGATTTCAGATCATGCTGGCTCCCCTTTCTCTGTTACAACCACTATAGAGATAACTGTGACTATAGAAAATAACATATTTACTAAAATGACCGCCCTCCACCCCGACAGCCTTCACCGTCAGTGATTTAGTAACTAGAGGTGACACATCTGGAGTAATTACAGTATGTGGCTCGGGGGCTCTCGGCAATCCAGACTATTGTAGGGACCAATATTTTCTGAATGATGCGATTCCTGAAGACATATTAGACATGCTCCAGTACAATAGTGACAGAACTAAAATAGATAAATAAAATATCAAATTTTTATTGAAAAGTACATAAAAAAAAACAGTCATGCAAAGAATATAAAATCAGGACAGGGATACACCCTAATAGCAGCAATACAGGGGACAGTACAAGTAAAACCATATATAATACTATGAAAAAACAATATAGTGCATGGAATAGTAAAATACAGGGCCTATGGAGAACTGAAACTGTATTAAGTGTGCCAGTGCAAAAAGAATCCCCAAAATACACTGTGAATATCAACATATGTAAGGTCTAAGGGACAATCGTAAAATAAGCGCAATGATATAATAGCAAGTGGGTATTAAATGAATACCTTAGTAGATGGTCAAAATATTCTGCAAGCTGCTGACCCCGACGTATGTTTCGTCTGCAAGTAACTTGCTCGGGGGGTGCTATTTCTTTTTTTATGTAATTTTCAATAAAAATGTGATATTTTATTCATATATTTTGGTTGTATCACTATTTTCGTTTTGGTGGTTCTGCCTACACCTCTTGGGGAATTTTTGATTTGCACCTTCACTTACTGTGACTAAAAACAGAGTTTTTGATTTTTGATGCTTGAGTACAAGTTTTTTTTATAGTGAACATTTGTGGAATTCTAAACAAACAAAATATCTTTCAGGCTCTTGAAGGTAAAAATATCAGATCTTTGTGTTAATTACTTTCCTTTTTTTCATTCTAATTATATTGTGGAAATCACGTGGGTGGGCTGCCCGGCTGTACCCTCTATGGGATAATTCAACCCTATCAGCACATTCAGCAGAAGGGACAGAAGAAAGATCCATCAATAAGATGCCAAAATACTAGGAAGATGGATTCATTGTTCTAAATGTGAGAAACAATAGGAATCTTGTATTTATGATACTTATTAATGGCGAATAAAAATATAATAAATGATATTACAAAGCAAGTTTTCCAGTCTACTGAGGTCTCTTCATCAACTACAAGATTATTATTTTGTTTCTCCCACTGAGAGCAATCAATCTTTATTCACCTGGAGAACACGGCACCAAACTAAGAATCTAGGAGGTCACCAGCATCATTACCCTCCGCTTTCTCTTAGGGGTCCACCATACTGATTAGATTCTTCTTCCCATGATTTTCTAAGTTGTCTGCACATTCTACGTACACTGTCATTTGGCTTTGCAGATAGGAAATCTGGGCAGCTTGGGTGGAGGAGCATGTGGTGGTCTAGCAGCAAAATGGTGACCATTTGATATGGCCGGACTACAACCCTGATAAAGCAGCCACAGCCGGTGACTGAGAAGAATCTGTGACTTCTCTGCATTTAGTGGTCACTACTCACCTGGCCGGTTATCTGTAGGAATCTCCTCTTTACTCCGCTCATCACCCCTCACATATGTCTCTGTAGTATTAATATGGGGCAGATCTTCCCCCTGAAACAAATATTGTAAAAGTCACAGACAGATGGAGAAGTCCCATCTATGATCAGCTCTAATCCCGCCATCTCCACCGCTCTCATTACACAAGTATAACACATATAACACTGGAGGATAAAACAAGACTGAGCACAAGACCTTCACAGCCGTCTACACATCATAGGGAGATTTCATGGCCCCTTCTCTTCATCTACCTGATGATCCTGAGGAACATCGGGGTCTTCTTGTTTACAGTCCTGTGGGAGAAGAGGACGGGGACATCTCTCTGGTGTTGTCCTCTTACTGGATAGACCTGGAGGAGACACATACAGGGACTGAATTCATTCCTTACATACAGATAATTATAGGCCGTGTGTATTTAGTCCTGTCTATTACCTGGTGATGTGAGGGGCTGGGGAACCTCCATTATGACGTCCTTGTACAGATCTTTGTGTCCTTCTAAATACTCCCACTCCTCCATGGAGAAATAGACGGTGACGTCCTGACACCTTATAGGAACCTGACACATACAATGATACCGTCACCCCCGATCCCTTCATAGCGTTACTGTATAATGTCCCAGCATTCCCAGCAGTGTCACCTCTCCAGTCAGCAGCTCAATCATCTTGTAGGTGAGTTCTAGGATCTTCTGGTCATTGATGTCCTTATGTATCGGGGGGTGAGGTGGAGGCCCCGTGATTGGACTCAGGGGTCTTCCCCATCCCCCAGACACAGGGGCCTGACAGCGCTCACTAGAGGTCTTCTTCACTACTGTGTAATCCTGGTTATGGAGAGACACAGTAATAAATCTCACTCCAGACATTTCCAGAGTCCTCACCTCTCCAGTTCTGTCCATCTGTTATTCCCATAGATAAGAATGATGTAATGTGACGTCATCAGAATCTCTCACCTCTCCAGTAAGCCGGAAGAGGATCTCTAGGGTGAGGTGTAATATCCTCTCCGCCATCTTGTCCCTGTCCATAGCCATCCTTCACGGGGCAATCAGGAGAATTCTCTTCTATAGAAGATCTCCACTGAGAGGATCCAATATTGTAGGGACCTGAATGGGGAGAAGATGACGATGTAACATCATAAAGAATCCGCTGTAATAATACAATTAATAGAGATAATAAGGGGAAACAAATCAGGAGAACATTCTGGGGGAACATTATACTGTGTGAGGATTGAAAGGGGCCGAGGACTGAGGGTAGAAAGGGGCCGAGGACCGAGGGCAAAAAGGGATCGAGGACCGAGGGCAGAAAGGGGCCGAGGACCGAGAGCAGAAAGGAGCCGAGGACCGAGGGCAGAAAGGGGCCGAGCACCGAGGGCAGAAAGGGGCCGAGGACCGAGGGCAGAAAGGGGCCGAGGACCGAGGGCAGAAAGGGGCCGAGGACCGAGGGCAGAAAGGGGGCGAGGACTGAGGGCAGAAAGGGGCCAAGGACTGAGAGCAGAAAGGGGCCGAGGACTGAGGGCAGAAAGGGGCCGAGGACTGAGGGCAGACGAGTTTCCTCACTTCCGGCTTCTCATAGTTGGGGTGTCTGTATCTATCAGAGGAAAATTAACAAAAACCTCACAATTCATAGAAATCAGCGAGAGAAAAACTCCAAGAAAGTCTCAGAGCTGAAGGGGTTAATGCCGCCTGCCCCAGTAATGGGGAATCTCCACACACCTCCACCTGCAGAGCCGCACACTAGATATATAATACCCTGCACCTACCTCCACCTGCAGAGCCGCACACTAGATATATAATACCCTGCACCTACCTCCACCTGCAGAGCCGCACACTAGATATATAATACCCTGCACCTACCTCCACCTGCAGAGCCGCACACTAGATATATAATACCCTGCACCTACCTCCACCTGCAGAGCCGCACACTAGATATATAATACCCTGCACCTACCTCCACCTGCAGAGCCGCACACTAGATATATAATACCCTGCACCTACCTCCACCTGCAGAGCCGCACACTAGATATATAATACCCTGCACCTACCTCCACCTGCAGAGCCGCACACTAGATATATAATACCCTGCACCTACCTCCACCTGCAGAGCCGCACACTAGATATATAATACCCTGCACACACCTCCACCTGCAGAGCCGCACACTAGATATATAATACCCTGCACCTACCTCCTCCTGCAGAGCCGCACACTAGATATATAATACCCTGCACCTACCTCCACCTGCAGAGCCGCACACTAGATATATAATACCCTGCACCTACCTCCACCTGCAGAGCCGCACACTAGATATATAATACCCTGCACCTACCTCCACCTGCAGAGCCGCACACTAGATATATAATACCCTGCACCTACCTCCACCTGCAGAGCCGCACACTAGATATATAATACCCTGCACCTACCTCCACCTGCAGAGCCGCACACTAGATATATAATACCCTGCACCTACCTCCACCTGCAGAGCCGCACACTAGATATATAATACCCTGCACCTACCTCCACCTGCAGAGCCGCACACTAGATATATAATACCCTGCACCCACCTCCTCCTGCAGAGCCGCACACTAGATATATAATACCCTGCACCCACCTCCACCTGCAGAGCCGCACACTAGATATATAATACCCTGCACCCACCTCCACCTGCAGAGCCGCACACTAGATATATAATACCCTGCACCCACCTCCACCTGCAGAGCCGCACACTAGATATATAATACCCTGCACCTACCTCCACCTGCAGAGCCGCACACTAGATATATAATACCCTGCACCTACCTCCACCTGCAGAGCCGCACACTGGATATATAATACCCTGCACCTACCTCCACCTGCAGAGCCGCACACTAGATATATAATACCCTGCACCCACCTCCACCTGCAGAGCCGCACACTAGATATATAATACCCTGCACCTACCTCCTCCTGCAGAGCCGCACACTAGATATATAATAACCTGCACCTACCTCCACCTGCAGAGCCGCACACTAGATATATAATAACCTGCACCTACCTCCACCTGCAGAGCCGCACACTAGATATATAATACCCTGCACCTACCTCCACCTGCAGAGCCGCACACTAGATATATAATACCCTGCACCTACCTCCACCTGCAGAGCCGCACACTAGATATATAATACCCTGCACCTACCTCCACCTGCAGAGCCGCACACTAGATATATAATACCCTGCACCTACCTCCACCTGCAGAGCCGCACACTAGATATATAATACCCTGCACCTACCTCCACCTGCAGAGCCGCACACTAGATATATAATACCCTGCACCTACCTCCACCTGCAGAGCCGCACACTAGATATATAATACCCTGCACCTACCTCCACCTGCAGAGCCGCACACTAGATATATAATACCCTGCACCTACCTCCACCTGCAGAGCCGCACACTAGATATATAATAACCTGCACCTACCTCCTCCTGCAGAGCCGCACACTAGATATATAATAACCTGCACCTACCTCCACCTGCAGAGCCGCACACTAGATATATAATACCCTGCACCTACCTCCACCTGCAGAGCCGCACACTAGATATATAATACCCTGCACCTACCTCCACCTGCAGAGCCGCACACTAGATATATAATACCCTGCACCTACCTCCACCTGCAGAGCCGCACACTAGATATATAATACCCTGCACCTACCTCCACCTGCAGAGCCGCACACTAGATATATAATACCCTGCACCTACCTCCACCTGCAGAGCCGCACACTAGATATATAATACCCTGCACCTACCTCCACCTGCAGAGCCGCACACTAGATATATGGCTGCTCTGTGCTTACAGGACCTGTGATGATGTCACATGGAGGGGAGGAGTCAGGGTCACATGGTCAGCTCCTCAGTGTAGTCCTATATTGGCGTGCACACACTGGATGGGATGAAGTGCGGTGTTAACAGATGGTTACAGTAAATTATTTTTGCGTATGTATGTGACCCCTGTTGTTTATTTATGTGACCCCTGCACACTCTTGTTTCAGTTTTTGCTATATTGAATAAGAAAAACGTTTGGACCTTCACAGTAATATTCAATAGACCATTTCAAAGGGGAAATGCTAAAACCTGGAATTTTAGGAAAGCTGATTTCAACAACTTAAAGGGAACCTGTCAGCAGAAATGTTGCACTAAACATAAACATTTCCCCCTCTGCAGCTCGCGGGCTGCATTCTAGCAATGTTCCGGAGCAGGACACCACCGATCAGGATTAGACGCAGGATTGTCCTGCTCCGCGCTCCTCCCATCTATTTCCTGCCTCAGGGCAAGATGGGAAAGAGGTAACGTGTGGTCAGCAGGCCCGCGCTTGCGCAGAGCGAAGGAGGCAGAGGGGGAAAGCACGGTCACGCGATTATGGGCGGTTACTTGGTAATGCAAATCAAAGCGCCGCCCATAATCTAAAGCCTGCGCACACGTCACCAGCGGTGACACTGGGCACAGTGCTCATCCACCAGACATAGGCACTGGGCATGCGCGGGGACCTCTGGAGCACTGGGCGGCGTCCACAGCTATGGAAATGAGCAATGGGGGATGGCCTAAAGCGGCAAGAGGCAGAATAACGGACACCAGGCAGCCCGCCCCCGTGTACCATTTACAGTATCTGCATACAAGAAGGTACCATTTTATAAAGTCTTTATTTTGGTCTAAAAGGGGGCACAAGAACAACAGGAACATTGCTAGAATGCAGCCCAGGAGCTGCAGAGGGGGAATTTTTTATATTTAGTGCTACATTTCTGCTGACAGGTTCCCTTTAAGGGAAGAACTTAAATGTGTAGATTGGGACAGAGTCATGGTAACTGGGGATACCGAACATAAATGGGGTAAGTTTAAGGATATACTACTAGAGTCCTGTAAAAAACGTATACCCTCTGGTAATAAAATGTCCAGGAATAAAAATAAACCACTATGGATAAATAAGACTGTACAAAGTATAATAAAACAAAGGGCATTTAAAATCTTAAAGGCTGAAAATACAGAAATAGCATTTCAGAAGTATAAAGATATCAATAGAAAATGCAAAAAAAAGAAATCAAGCAAGCAAAATTAGCTGCTGAAACAAAAATCGCCAATGACATTAAAATAAATCCCCAAATCTTTTATAAATACATTAATGCAAAAAAAAAACCAAAAGATAGTATCGGCCCTTTAAAATATAATAACAAGTTAGTTATAGAGGACAAACAAAAGACTGAGATATTAAATAAGCATTTCTCATCTGTGGTCACCAAGTAACAGACTGTACCAGGGATCATTCAACAAGTGAAAAATCAAAGTTCACCACCTGATATAATTAATTTAACACAAGAAGAAGTACGCCTAAGTCTGAGTAAATTAAACATTGACAAATCCCCAGGGCCAGATGGCATTCATCCACGAATATTAAGGGATTTGAGCTCCGTAATCCACAGACCACTGTATGGCTATGTGTGCACGTTGCGTAAATACATGCAGTTACGCTGCGCTTTGTAGCGCAGCGTAACTGCATGCGTCCTGCGTCCCCTGCACAATCTATGGAGATTGTGCAGGGGCCGTGCGCACGTGGCGTCTTAGAGCGCAGCGCTTCGGCTGCTGCCCGAAGCGCTGCGTTCTAGAAGTGACATGTCACTTCTTCCGTGCGCTTTGCCGGCAGCTCCTGCTCTGTCTATGGCAGGAGCTGCAGGCAGAGCGCACGTTCTCGCCGGCACCATGCGCTTCAGAACGGAGCTTTTCAGCTGCGCTCTGAAGCGCACCTTTTCGGTGCGGTGCAGAGCACACACGTGCGCACATAGCCTTACTCATCTTTTTAGACTCGCTTGTAACAGGGTTGGTGCCTCAGGATTGGAGGATTGCTGATGTGGTACCGATATTTAAGAAAGATAAGAGGGTGGATCCAGGCAATTACCGTCCAGTAAGCCTGACATCAGTAGTATGCAAAGTTTTTGAGGGCATTTTAAGGGATGACATGCAAAACTATATTGCAGGAAATAATATAATAACTGACAGACAGCATGGATTCATGAAAGATAAATCGTGTCTAACTAACCTCTTGGGGCTCTATGAGGAGGTAAGTGCAAACCTGGATATTGGTAATGCAGCTGATGGGATTTATTTGGACTTTGCAAGGCATTTGATACTGTACCACATAATAGCCTTATACTGAAACTCCAGAAGCAGGGACTAGGGGAAACTATATGCAACTGGGTAAGGAATTGGCTAAAAGCTAGGAAACAAAGAGTAGTCATAAATGGAACATTCTCTAAATGGGCTATAGTCAGCAGTGGGGTGCCGCAGGGATCTGTGCTAGGACCGATCCTTTTTAATCTCTTTATTAATGATTTTGTGGATGGGATTGATAGTAAGGTGTCAGTCTTTGCTGATGACACCAAACTATGTAGGATATTAAAAACTGGCCTTGATAGTACAATATTACAAAAAGATCTGGATAAGATGTCAGAATGGGCAGATACTTGGCAAATGAGATTTAATGTTGATAAATGTAAAGTAATGCACCTAGGACGAAGTAATCTTATAGCTGCGTATACATTAAATGGAAGTAAACTAGGGACTACAGAACAGGAAAGGACTTGGGTATTCTTATTACAAATAAGCTGAGCAGCAGCACTCAATGTCAAGCAGCAGCTGCTAAAGCAAACAAGATTTGAGGCTTCTGCCACACTCACGTGAAATTCACGCACGTGCCGAGAGACACGTATTTTCCCTGCGTGTTGCGTGCAGGTAAGTACGTGTCTCTGGTACGTGCGGGACACGTGTGTTCTACGTGTGCTATCCGCGATAGCACACGTAGAACCGGTAATTATTATACTCACCTGGTCCTTCCTGATGTCCGCGCTGCTGTCCGTGGTGCTGATCCTCGGTCTCCAGCCCTCCCGTCTCCCCGCTGCTGCTGCTGCCAGGCAGTGAAGTGAATATTCAATGAGAATAATGAGCGGCGGTCGGCAGCAAGAGGCAGCAGCGGCAGAGACAGGAGGGCTGGAGAAGGTGAGTTAATGTTTTTTTATTTTTCACTGACATGTGTGGTTTCTCTGGTGCGTGTCACACGGGACCGCATCCACACTACACCCGTGTGGTGCGGGTGCGGGCCGTGTGACACCCGTGCTGCGGGAGAAAACACTGACATGTCAGCGCTTTCAAAAAAGCACACACGTACAAACGCACACGGACACACGTTCCGTGTGGTTTTACGTGTGTGTGCCTGCTACAATAGGGTAGCATTGGTTAAAGTGTCTCCGTGCCGCCGGTACGTGTAAAAAATGACAAACACGTGCCGGCAGCACGGATGTGTGGCGCTAGCCTTAGGGTGTATAAAAAGAGATCAGATCCCATGATCCCAACGTATTATTATCCCTCTATAAATCACTTGTAAGGCCACATCTGGAATATGGGATCTAGTTTTGGGCTCCACATTTTAAAAAGGACATTCAGAAGTTAGAGTCAGTTCAAAGGCTGCTAACTAGACTACTACAAGGAATGGAAGGCCTCACATATGATGACAGGCGGAAAAAGTTAGATATGTTAAGCCTAGAAAAAAGACGTCTCAGAAGAGATCTCATTTATATGTATAAATACATGTGTGGTCAATATAAAGGACTGGCACATGACTTATTTCTTCCAAAGACAGTACTAAGGACCAGGGGGCACTCACTGCGAGTGGAAGAAAAGTGATTCCGGCAGCTAAATAGGAAAGGGTTCTTTACAGTTAGAGCAGTCAGACTGTGGAATGCCGACCACAAGAGGTAGTAATGGCAGATACTATAACAGCTTTTAAAAAAGGGCTGGATGATTTCCTCAGTACACACAACATTGTTGGTTATAAATGACTTAGTGACCAAATGTAGAACTGGGGGAGAAAGGTTGAACTAGATGGACCTAGGTCTTTTTTCAACCTAAGTAGCTATGTAATTATTTAACTTGATCGGTCTTGAACACAAGTTGCTGAAAATGTGCGTATGATGTATGTGGAGCAGAGCCGCATGTGTACGATGTGTACGGGACAGTGCCATGTGTGTATGATATCTACGTAACGGAGCTGTGTATGTAACGGAGCCGTGTGTACATGATGTGTATGTAGCGGAGCCGTGGGTGCACAACGTGTATGTAGCGGATACCCTCTTTTACCACTTTATTAATCCCCAAAACACTCGTGCAGGTCCAACATAATCCACACGAGGTCCCACGATGATTCAAGCTCTGCTATATGTAAAGTTACAGCACGTGATCATGGCACATGGCCGACTTCTATGAGGTTCAGGCAGAGACTTAGCAGCGATCAGTGATGACATCACTTAGGTTAGCCGCGGCCACAGCTGGAGGTTCCCATGGTCCACCACTTGTGACCGCAGGTAACTTGACCTTAGGTGACTTCAGTGACCTCACCTGAGTTCATTCACAGCTCATCACGCGACTCACTCAGTCTGTGCCTGACCATCACAGTGTATGTAGGAAATACTGTGGATAGAAGCGCAGAATAGGGTCTTACCAGGTAAGGTAAGAGATAAGCCAAGGTAATTTAAACTCAGAACTGCTGCTTTTGAATCCAGTAATTCCCATGATTTCACGACAAATTTCATTACCACATACAGTAATGACAGTGTTTTTATTAGAAACGTTTTGGAAAAACAGTGAACATGTTATTAAATTATCGTATTTTAAAGGATGTTATGCCTACTCATCCAGGTATCACTTTTAGAAAGGCCCTTACCCTGAGAAATATTGTAGCCCCCAGCAGGTTGAGAAGTTCCACGGGTGGATTACTCGTCACTGGGCCGGTGTTGGTTTGGGTTGTCACAGTGGCCGGGCCCGGTTCCGTGACCCCGGCAGTGTCAATAATAGTTGGGATGGTGTGTGGAGTTTGTATTCGTGACACCACCTGTGCTGTGCAGCCAAGTATTAGCCGCCGCTGCGGGAGGTCTTCTCTGGGGCGGATGATCACGCAGCTCGGATGGTACAGCTCTCCACAGGCAGAGCTCAGGCCCCAGGGAGGATGTTGGGAGCAGTAGTCGCCTATGACGCAGATAATGGGAGTGTCGGCAGTGATGGGACGACACAGAGGTTGAAGTCAAAGTTCTTTACTCACTGAGATTACACCACCTTTGGAGCGCCGTGCTCTGTCTCTCAGTCTATGGGCTCCACCCGATCCAGGATAGTTCAGAGATCAAAGCCGGTGTGTGTTCTTTTTAGTGGTCTTCCCTCCACCCCAGCCTCTGGGCCGTGGAACTGGTCATGGGTAGTTGCTAAAACTCCTTGCAAATCCTGGGATTCCCCTTCTTCCTAAGAACCTAGGTCAAGCATCCAGCTCCAGACCATGGGCCCCTTTCTAGTCTGTCATTTTTTCCTGACCTCTCTTCCTGATGCCTTCTCGACCCCCTTCTTGGGTGCCGACATGGCGCTAACTGAATTCTGTGTGAGATAGCTGAAGGTGCCCCACCTCCTGGGTTGCTGAAATAGTGGGCAGGAGGTCCCATACCTCGTGATGGCCACCCCCTGCACCTCCCCTGTCCCAGTCCCAGTGAAAGAGCTCCCGTGTTATGTGTTGGATGTGTTATGGTGGTTTACCGGTGATGACCTCCTCCGTATCCAAGATGAACACTGTACCCTAGATGAGGTGCAGTACCCTGTGGCGCCTGAAGCTGCAGGGGCGCCACAGGTACAGTGAGCTCTGTGTTGCAAGCAGGCTCATATTGATGCTTTGCAAAAAACTGTTTATTCTGTAAGTCAATCAAACATCCAACATAAGAGGAAATCCTTCTGCTCTTCCTCTGTTCGGAAGATTTTCTGATCAAGGGCAGTCTCAGATGCCAGTCTTTTTTATTGTATACCTGATAGAATTTGAGTGTAATAAAGTATGTGGGAAGTACCTCTAAGACACTCCACAACAGACTTCATTCCCATAGGCAGGGCCGGCTCCAGGTTTTTGTGGGCCCTGGGCGGAAGAGTCCCGGTGGGCCCCATCCACACGCAGACACACACATACGTACACATACATATACATATTTAAAGACAAACTCACAAAAATACGTATAGAACTGACATATCTATACAGTCATATACACTGACATACATAGATACACATCATACATGCATACAGACACACACAACACAACTCTGCTAGATACATACATACAGACACACACAGCTCTGCTGGATACATACACACATAGCTCTGCTACATACATACACACATAGCTCTGCTACATACATACACACATAGCTCTGCTACATACACTCATAGCTCTGCTACATACACACACAGCTCTGCTGGATACATACACACATAGCTCTGCTACATACATACACACATAGCTCTGCTACATACACACACAGCTCTGCTGGATACATACACACATAGCTCTGCTACATACATACACAGCTCTGCTGGATACATACACACATAGCTCTGCTACATACATACACACATAGCTCTGCTACATACATACACACATAGCTCTGCTACATACATACACACATATAACCAAGAAGAAAGAGTCTTTCAATTTGCCAAGTAGTAAATATACCCACGCAAGCCATATTATGAAAATATATATGAATATTTATTATAGAGGCTGTAGGGGAAAAAACAATACATAGGCATAAATATATGAACAAAGGACCAAGGGAATTAGTGCTGGAGGGGAAAACCCCACGTGTCCCAAGCATTCATTCAGGAGAACAAGTCTCTACTGAGTAACGGCAGACATACCATAATAGAGTCACACCAGGCAGGCACAGCTCAAAGAGAGTAGAAATGGCCAAGATGGCACAACCAGTTATTAGCAAAAGCCGAGCAAACCTACCAGGAAGATATGACGCCGAGGGCCCGGGTAACACGTGGGGACCAGACGTCCCAACACGTGTTTCGCTCCGTGTGCTTCGTCGGGGGACGATAAAAAATAGTGCAAGGTGTGAATCTTATATAGGAGGTCCGGCCCCAATGAACAGACGCCCCCTCATTAAGTTAATCATACAGACCGGGGTATTGCGAGACGCGCCGCCCTGGGTCCTCAGCAGCGGAAGCCGGAGGGAAGAAAACTTCCTGTGACGTCACAGCACTTCCGGAACTCCGCTGCTAAGGACGCCAGCAACGGCCGCGTCAGGAAGTAAAGACCTCCCTCTGACACGTCATCGGGTAAGTCCACCTACCCAAGGGATGACAAACCGTCCATTAGTATATCGGGCAAAGATGCCCACAGTGTGGGACATAGACGGATGGTCAATGATAAGAACGTGTGGCAACAGAGGAAGTCGCAATATACCATGGTTGGATGGATATAGGTGGAATATAGGAAAAGCAAAAGATGCGTTATAGAGACAGGGAGAGAGGAGAAGCCGGCACTTTCACATATTCATAGCCACATTCCCAGCAAAGAGACATAGTTTGTGTGATACTACACATACATGCATATACCATAAAAATATATATACGAGGATAAAACGTCACACATATAATACATCTGTAGATGAATAGAGATATATGCATTACATCATTCAAATGGAACATGCAAGTATTTAATTTCTATCCAGCATCAAGGACACCTCCATGTCTCAAGATAACTTGAAAAACGACATCTTCCACCGTAGATATCCAAAGGCTGTGGGGCTTAGGACATGATAGGGGTAGGACCAAAAACTGAGGAAAACAAACAGCACTGTTAAAATTGAGAAACAGAACCACGCCAAGGAACAATCATCCTATTAATACTAATACGAAGTCTAAAACTCATAAAAATGATTACCCAGGGGTGGCAACTACCATCAGAGGACAAAAAATTCTCCAGTCCACACCTCCGGACTACTACATTGAACCGGAGGAAATGATGGCAATTACTAACCAGAACCGGCCAATGAACTACAAAAAAGGAGCAAAAGTGAGACGCTCATTAAGTCCATGTGGGGACATGGTACCGAGGGTAAAAATCCATCGGCACTCTACCTGTGCAAGACGTTTTTTCAAATCTCCACCACGGATACCAAGATGCACCCGGTCAATCCCACGAACCTTCAGGGAGATTGGATCACAATTGTGAACCTCCCTGAAGTGACGGGGGATCGTCTTAAGGGTCTCCGGGTTAGTAACCTCTTTGGCGGCCAAAATATCACGTACATGTTCTCTCGTACGGATACGAAGTTCCCGAGAGGTTAATCCGACGTAAATTTTGTCACATCCACATGTGGCGTAATATATTACGCCAGATGTGTTGCAAGAAATATAGACTCGGATCGAATACTCTCTCAGGCCATCAGCAGAACAAAAAGTGGTGGCCCTAACAATGTTCTTACATCCCCTACAGCTACCACATGGGTAGCAGCCAACTCGTTGTGGGCCACATCCGAAAAGAGGTGGAGTCTTCGCCACATAGTGGCTATGCACCAACAAATCTTTAAGACTCCTACCTCTTCTCGCTGTCATCATGGGGTGATCGGGCAAGTACCCCTCAAGAGAGGGTTCTGTTTGCAAAATTGCCCAATGCTTATTAAGCACCCCCCTTATCTGCTCCCACTGCCGGCAGTAGGTGGAGATAAACCTGGCCACATAACCAGATGGCTGCACTGTAGAGGCTCTTCCTGACAGTATATGGTCGCGATTAGAGGACTTAGCCCTCTGGTACCCACGTTTGATGGATCTGTTGCTATATCCCCTGCTTTTAAATCTCTCCCTCATATCACTGGATTCAGTCTCGAAGGTATTACCCGAGGAACATAATCTACGCAGCCGCAAAAATTGGCCAGTAGGGATGGCATCCACCGTTGACCTAGGGTGACCTGAAGTGGCATGGAGGAGGGAATTAACCGCGGTGGACTTACGGAAGATGGTAGTAGACACTGCTCCGCCCAGCTCTATGGATATCTTGATGTCTAGGAAATCAATGGATCTCTGCCCGATCTGGTGAGTCAAAAAGATGTTCCGGTCGTTGGAGTTGAGCCGACGCACAAAGTCCTCCAGTTCAGGGCCGGTTCCGCCCCAGACGACAAGAATGTCGTCTATATAGCGGAGCCAGCACTGCGCATGGGAGCTTGCCGGCACGCCGCCCCCGAAAACCTCCCTCTCCCAATAGCCGAGAAAGAGGTTTGCGTAGGACGGCGCACAAGCCGCCCCCATCGCAGTGCCGCGCCGCTGGAGGAAGAACCGGTCCCGAAAAACGAAGAAGTTGTGCGTCAACACAAACTCCAACAACTCCATAATCAGATCGGACAGAGATTGATCCAAATTGCTGGAATCCAAAAAGAACTGGGCGGCCACAAGTCCATCGCGGTGATCAATGCTGGAATAGAGGGCCTCGACGTCCATGGTCACCAGTGATACCCCCTCCTCCAAGGTCAGACCCTCTAGCCTCCCAAGAACGTCCGAAGTGTCTCTGACATGGGAGGGCAATGTCTCCACAAGTGGGTGCAAGTAATGTTCAATGAATTTGCAAGTGACATCACAAAGCCCCCCCATGCCAGAGACAATAGGACGTCCGGGAGGCACTTTCGGGTTTTTATGGATCTTAGGGAGGAGGTAAAATGTTGGGACCACTGGAGTTTTGACTAAGAGGCCCTCATAGATTTTCTTAGGGATAATTCCCTCCTCAAAAGCCCGCAACAGAATCGCCTCCAGGTCATTGGTGTAGCCACGTACAGGATTATAGGGGAGAGATTCATAAGCATCCCGGTCTCTTAGTTGACGCCATGCCTCCCTTTCGTATAACTCCACCGGCCATATTACCACATTACCGCCTTTATCGGCGGGTTTGATAACCACATCCTCCAGAGACTGGAGTTCTCTGAGTGCGGATTGTTGCTGTTTTGTCAAGTTGTTATTGCCGCCCTTAAAAGAGATGCGTCGTATGTCCCTCGTAACCAGATCCCCAAAGATTTGAATCGGGGGACATAGTGACAAAGGCGGGAATGTGGTGGATCTAGGTATGGTGTGTTGTGGAAAATTACCTGGTGGGTGGTGGGTGGACTCCGCCTCCAGCTCCTCCAGGGTGGAAATAGCCTCCTCTTCAAGAGTGGACCATGAGGATTCAACTGAGGTTTTTCTATGATGCAATTTATGTAGCACCAATTTCCGTAGAAATAGGTGAAGGTCTTTAATCACTACAAAAAGATTAAAATTAGCCTCTGGCACAAATGAAAGTCCTAATTTCAGGACTTCAATCTGAGAGGGAGTGAGGACATGTTTAGAAAGATTTATTACCTCTAGATGCTGATCCATCCCTTTCTTCTGAGCTGGAGGAAGAGTCCCACGTCCACCACCCAAAACAGGACCTTGTCTATTACGGACATTGGCAGCCCTCGTGTTGGGTCTCATGCTCCGTGCTTTATCCGAAGTAGACTCGTCATCCAATGAGGAGAGTGATGACGCTGATACTGACGTCATGGATACGTGGTGTTTCTTTTTTGGCTGTGACACCCCTCTCCACCGAAATACTTGACCGTTCTTATAATCCATAACATCCCGTTGATACTTTTTTGTTTTGGTGTTTAGGATTTCTTTCTCCCATTTGGAGAACTCCTTATCCAAGGATTCATGGTATTTGGACAACTCCTCAGGGGACAGCTCCGAGGAAAGGAGGGCCTGGGTCTCCCCAATCTCCGTCTCTAACTCACAGATCGATTTCTCATTCAGTTCTATGAGTAGCCGCATAAAGACCTTGGAACAGCCTGCCGCGGCTTCCTCCCATTGAGTTTTTATACTATCATCAGAGACGGTAAAGGAGGGAAAGACCCTGACCCTCAATCCCCTCGGAACCAGCCCCCTGTCCAGATACCTCTTCATAAAGGCCACATTCCACCACAAACGTGTTTTTCTATTGAGCATAGACTTCAAATTATTCATATGTTCCAAGGCAGTTCTGGAACTCAAAGATGGTAAATCATCCCCGCCAACTTCAAACACCCGGTCCAATTGTGTCTCCCAGGTTATGTGGCCAGGTTTATCTCCACCTACTGCCGGCAGTGGGAGCAGATAAGGGGGGTGCTTAATAAGCATTGGGCAATTTTGCAAACAGAACCCTCTCTTGAGGGGTACTTGCCCGATCACCCCATGATGACAGCGAGAAGAGGTAGGAGTCTTAAAGATTTGTTGGTGCATAGCCACTATGTGGCGAAGACTCCACCTCTTTTCGGATGTGGCCCACAACGAGTTGGCTGCTACCCATGTGGTAGCTGTAGGGGATGTAAGAACATTGTTAGGGCCACCACTTTTTGTTCTGCTGATGGCCTGAGAGAGTATTCGATCCGAGTCTATATTTCTTGCAACACATCTGGCGTAATATATTACGCCACATGTGGATGTGACAAAATTTACGTCGGATTAACCTCTCGGGAACTTCGTATCCGTACGAGAGAACATGTACGTGATATTTTGGCCGCCAAAGAGGTTACTAACCCGGAGACCCTTAAGACGATCCCCCGTCACTTCAGGGAGGTTCACAATTGTGATCCAATCTCCCTGAAGGTTCGTGGGATTGACCGGGTGCATCTTGGTATCCGTGGTGGAGATTTGAAAAAACGTCTTGCACAGGTAGAGTGCCGATGGATTTTTACCCTCGGTACCATGTCCCCACATGGACTTAATGAGCGTCTCACTTTTGCTCCTTTTTTGTAGTTCATTGGCCGGTTCTGGTTAGTAATTGCCATCATTTCCTCCGGTTCAATGTAGTAGTCCGGAGGTGTGGACTGGAGAATTTTTTGTCCTCTGATGGTAGTTGCCACCCCTGGGTAATCATTTTTATGAGTTTTAGACTCCGTATTAGTATTAATAGGATGATTGTTCCTTGGCGTGGTTCTGTTTCTCAATTTTAACAGTGCTGTTTGTTTTCCTCAGTTTTTGGTCCTACCCCTATCATGTCCTAAGCCCCACAGCCTTTGGATATCTACGGTGGAAGATGTCGTTTTTCAAGTTATCTTGAGACATGGAGGTGTCCTTGATGCTGGATAGAAATTAAATACTTGCATGTTCCATTTGAATGATGTAATGCATATATCTCTATTCATCTACAGATGTATTATATGTGTGACGTTTTATCCTCGTATATATATTTTTATGGTATATGCATGTATGTGTAGTATCACACAAACTATGTCTCTTTGCTGGGAATGTGGCTATGAATATGTGAAAGTGCCGGCTTCTCCTCTCTCCCTGTCTCTATAACGCATCTTTTGCTTTTCCTATATTCCACCTATATCCATCCAACCATGGTATATTGCGACTTCCTCTGTTGCCACACGTTCTTATCATTGACCATCCGTCTATGTCCCACACTGTGGGCATCTTTGCCCGATATACTAATGGACGGTTTGTCATCCCTTGGGTAGGTGGACTTACCCGATGACGTGTCAGAGGGAGGTCTTTACTTCCTGACGCGGCCGTTGCTGGCGTCCTTAGCAGCGGAGTTCCGGAAGTGCTGTGACGTCACAGGAAGTTTTCTTCCCTCCGGCTTCCGCTGCTGAGGACCCAGGGCGGCGCGTCTCGCAATACCCCGGTCTGTATGATTAACTTAATGAGGGGGCGTCTGTTCATTGGGGCCGGACCTCCTATATAAGATTCACACCTTGCACTATTTTTTATCGTCCCCCGACGAAGCACACGGAGCGAAACACGTGTTGGGACGTCTGGTCCCCACGTGTTACCCGGGCCCTCGGCGTCATATCTTCCTGGTAGGTTTGCTCGGCTTTTGCTAATAACTGGTTGTGCCATCTTGGCCATTTCTACTCTCTTTGAGCTGTGCCTGCCTGGTGTGACTCTATTATGGTATGTCTGCCGTTACTCAGTAGAGACTTGTTCTCCTGAATGAATGCTTGGGACACGTGGGGTTTTCCCCTCCAGCACTAATTCCCTTGGTCCTTTGTTCATATATTTATGCCTATGTATTGTTTTTTCCCCTACAGCCTCTATAATAAATATTCATATATATTTTCATAATATGGCTTGCGTGGGTATATTTACTACTTGGCAAATTGAAAGACTCTTTCTTCTTGGTTATATTCAATTGTAGAGTTGTTGCCTTTAT
This sequence comes from Anomaloglossus baeobatrachus, assembly GCF_048569485.1. NCBI lineage: Eukaryota > Metazoa > Chordata > Amphibia > Anura > Aromobatidae > Anomaloglossus > Anomaloglossus baeobatrachus. The sequence continues at coordinate 77,663 of NW_027441813.1, read as the reverse complement.
TCATCAAGTGGCCCTCTTTTGATTTATTATACATACACACATAGCTCTGCTACATACATACACACATAGCTCTGCTACATACATACACACATAGCTCTGCTACATACATACACACATAGCTCTGCTACATACATACACACATAGCTCTGCTACATACATACATGAATCTGCTACATACATACACACATAGCTCTGCTACATACATACACACATAGCTCTGCTACATACATACACACATAGCTCTGCTACATACATACACACATAGCTCTGCTGCATACATACACACATAGCTCTGCTACACACATACATACACATAGCTCTGCTACATACATACATGAATCTGCTACATACATACACACATAGCTCTGCTACATACATACACACATAGCTCTGCTACATACATACAAAGCTCTGCTGGATACATACACACATAGCTCTGCTACATACATACACACATAGCTCTGCTACATACATACACACATAGCTCTGCTACATACATACACACATAGCTCTGCTACATACATACATACATAGCTCTGCTACATACATACACACATAGCTCTGCTACATACATACACACATAGCTCTGCTACATACATACATGAATCTGCTACATACATACACACATAGCTCTGCTACATACATACACACATAGCTCTGCTGCATACATACACACATAGCTCTGCTACACACATACATACACATAGCTCTGCTACATACATACATGAATCTGCTACATACATACACACATAGCTCTGCTACATACATAGCTCTGCTACATACATAGCTCTGCTACATACATACATGAATCTGCTACATACATACACACATAGCTCTGCTACATACATACACACATAGCTCTGCTACATACATACACACATAGCTCTGCTACATACATACACACATAGCTCTGCTACATACATACACACATAGCTCTGCTACATACATACACACATAGCTCTGCTACATACATACACACATAGCTCTGCTACATACATACATGAATCTGCTACATACATACACACATAGCTCTGCTACATACATACATGAATCTGCTACATACATACACACATAGCTCTGCTACATACATACACACATAGCTCTGCTGCATACATACACACATAGCTCTGCTACACACATACATACACATAGCTCTGCTACATACATACATGAATCTGCTACATACATACACACATAGCTCTGCTACATACATACACACATAGCTCTGCTACATACATACACAGCTCTGCTGGATACATACACACATAGCTCTGCTACATACATACACACATAGCTCTGCTACATACATACACACATAGCTCTGCTACATACATACACACATAGCTCTGCTACATACATACACACATAGCTCTGCTACATACATACACACATAGCTCTGCTACATACATAGCTCTGCTACATACATAGCTCTGCTACATACATACATATAGCTCTGCTACATACATACATGAATCTGCTACATACATACACACATAGCTCTGCTACATACATACACACATAGCTCTGCTACATACATACACACATAGCTCTGCTACATACATACACACATAGCTCTGCTACATACATACACACATAGCTCTGCTACATACATACATGAATCTGCTACATACATACACACATAGCTCTGCTACATACATACACACATAGCTCTGCTGCATACATACACACATAGCTCTGCTGCATACATACACACATAGCTCTGCTACACACATACATACACATAGCTCTGCTACATACATACATGAATCTGCTACATACATACACACATAGCTCTGCTACATACATACACACATAGCTCTGCTACATACATACACACATAGCTCTGCTACATACATAGCTCTGCTACATACATACATGAATCTGCTACATACATACACACATAGCTCTGCTACATACATACACAGCTCTGCTACATACATACACACATAGCTCTGCTACATACATACACAGCTCTGCTACATACATACACACATAGCTCTGCTACATACATACACAGCTCTGCTACATACATACACATAGCTCTGCTACATACATACATGAATCTGCTACATACATACATAGCTCTGCTACATACATACATGAATCTGCTACATACATACACATATAGCTCTGCTACATACATAGACATAGCTCTGCTACATACATACACACATAGCTCTGCTACATACATACACACATAGCTCTGCTACATACATACAGACACACACAGCTCCAGGGGCCAGCACATACAGCACCGGGGGGCAGGGCATACACCTAAGGGGGGAGAAGCCCATACAGCTCCCCAGGGCCCATAAATCGGGGGCGGGGAGGGCACATACCTCTCAGGTCACGGTGGAGAGGGGGCCCACAAAGCGCCGGGGAGGGGGCCCACACAGCGCCGGAGAGGGGGCCCACTCAGCGCCGGAGAGGGGGCCCACACAGCGCCGGAGAGGGGGCCCACACAGCGCCGGAGAGAAGAGCTGTGCTGGGGGTCGCTGGCTGGCACTGCAACTCCTTCATCTGTGGGACTGAGCAGGCCGGTCGGTAGCTCCGCCCACAGATGAAGTTCAAACCAGGAAGTCTGCGCGCCTTAAAGGGACGGCGCTGCAGATTCCTGCCGAGGACTGCGGAACTCGGCCCGGGGGCAGCAGAACTAAGGCGAGGGGGCCCCGGCCAAGGGGCACCAGAACTGACGAGGCCGAGTGGGCCCCCCCGGCTCTCCAGGGCCCCGGCATTTGCCCAGGTATGCCGCGTGCTGACGCCGGCCCTACCCATAGGCAGAATATTAAAACTGTTTTTTATTACATGGACTCTCTAGGCATTGTACGGTAGTTCATAATAAAAATATGGCTTTAAGGGTGACCCCATTGAACAGATCTCTCCTAATACCCCTAATAGAGTGGAGGTATTAAGTACAAAAGAAACATTCTGGATATATAAATTAAACACTTTGTAGCCTATAGGTTTAAATGAGCTGACAGATCTGTGTTATTAATATTATTTTTTTAATATATTTTTATTCATTTTAATAGATTTCTTGTTTTTATATTATTTTTTTATGTTATGATAATTTTATATTATTTTAATTCAGGTCCCGACTTTTAAATATGTTTCATTTTAATAATGTTTATATTTATTAATATTATTATTATTTATTATTATAGCGCCATTTATTCCATGGCGCTTTACAAGTGAGAGAGGGTATACGTACAACAATCATTAACAGTACAAGACAGACTGGTATAGGAGGAGAGAGGACCCTGCCCGCGAGGGCTCACAGTCTACAGGGAATGGGTGATGGTACAATAGGTGAGGACAGAGCTTGTTGCGCAGTGGTCTACTGGACTGAGGGCTATTGTAGGTTGTAGGCTTGTTGGAAGAGGTGGGTCTTGAGGTTCCTCTTGAAGCTTTCCACGGTAGTGGAGAGTCTGATGTGCTGAGGTAGAGCGTTCCAGAGTATGGGGGATGCACGGGAGAAATCTTGTACGCGATTGTGGGAAGAGGAGATAAGAGAGGAGCAGAGAAGGAGATCTTGTGAGGATCTGAGGTTGCGTGCAGGTAGGTACCGGGAGACAAGGTCACAGATGTAGGGAGGAGACAGGTTGTGCATGGCTTTGTATGTCATGGTTAATGTTTTGAACTGGAGTCGTTGGGCGATGGGAAGCCAGTGAAGGGATTGGCAGAGTGGCGAGGCTGGGGAGTAGCGAGGGGAGAGGTGGATTAAGCGGGCCGCAGAGTTTAGGATAGATTGGAGGGGTGCAAGAGTGTTGGAAGGGAGGCCAGAGAGCAGGAGGTTGCAGTAGTCGAGGCGGGAGATGATGAGGACATGCACTAATGTTTTTGCAGATTCTTGGTTAAGGAAAGCACGGATCCGGGAGATATTTTTGAGTTGTAATCGGCATGAGTTGAAGAGGGCTTGGATGTGTGGCTTGAAAAATAGAGCAGAGTCGAGGGTTACTCCAAGGCAACGAGCTTGTGAGACTGGAGTGAGTGAGCAACCATCAAGTTTGATGGAAAGGCTTGTTGGAGGAGATGAGTAAGGAGGGGGAAAGACAATGAACTCTGTTTTGTCCATGTTAAGTACGTTAAGTATGTTAAGTTATATATCTATAAATTGTATATGATTGGTGTTAATGATTCATGTTTCTAATTGAGGGATGGGGTGCGTGATTCGGGAACCCTTTATGGGGTCCTGTGTGTGGTTATTCCGGCACTGTCCTTCGCACTGTAGTCATGCGGGAGGGCTTCTTGTTTGAAGCTTGTGAACTTTCCGTAATCTGCGCAGACGTAGTGAGGTAATTCCCACGGTCTGAAGTCTTTTTACCCCCACGCATGCGCGGTGTGGTTCTCTCCCACGGACCTGAGCTCCTGTTACCCCTCACGCATGTGCACTCCTGCTTTGCTCTGGCACTCGCTTTCTGAACCTTCACAGCTAGAATCACTATACTAAGGAATACAAATATATGGTGCACATCAACACTCCCCACCAATAACTAATATTCTTTAATTCTATTAAAATTATTTTAACATTCCTTTTGTTTTTAAAACTGAAGAAATGTTCATTAATTACTTTCCTCCATGGATTTTTCTTCATTACTTCCTGAGCGGCTTCATCTGTATTTGCACATTAAAACCCGCAGGCGGACCGCCACCTCCATGGCTTCTAACTGGGTCTGTTTAGGGCCCTTATACAAAAAGATTTTTTTTAAATTTTCACCCATATTGCCTTTTTGCTTATATTAACTCCTTCTACAGTAGTACGTTACCCTCATATGTACGATTGCCGCACGCGATCTCTGCACACACACACTGTATATTATGTCTGCACTACTATATGAAACCTCTCAACACTTCTTACCCATAAGGACTTTCCTGCTCGTGGTCTCTGAACATTCGCACTGTATATCAATTTTTGCTCAACCCGTCACTATACACACGCAATTTTTTATTTTTCTTCAGTTTTCTCCTTTTCCCCTTTGATAAATAATACACGATCGTGAGAATGAAGGTTTTTAATTTTATTTTTTTTATCTCTGTAATATCATCATCAATTTAGTTTTTCAGCACAACCCACCCCCCCATTTATTAACACAAAAAGTACCAAAACCTTTCTTCTCTTCCCATTGTTTATCCTGATCCCCTATATAGGGCTGTGGATAGCGCCTCCAGCCAGTGCATTACTACAATCCCCAGTAAATCCCACAGTTCTAGACTCTCAGCATTCTGTTATATTTCCAAGAAATATTTTTGCATTATTCTTTTTGTCTTTTTGCTTTTTATTTTGTAATTTCTATATTGTTGCGATATTTGTTACTTCCAGGACTTTTAAAGTCGTCTTTTAATACATTGTGCTTTAAATCTTGTTGCCGTTATTTGATAAGTCGATTGTCCCTCCAGTATTTGAAATACAGCGGGCGGTCCTCTGACGTATCTGTATGTATATATATATATAGGTTCTTACCTCTGTAGTAGACTGTTGATTTTTCCTTGTTGTCCTGATGAAGGAGACAGGGTTCTCTGAAACGCGTCGACCTGAATAAAGCATAAAGAGATGAAATAACATCTGATTTTCTGGTGATAGCGCGGCATACACCCGATCTCTCCCCTGTCATGTCTGAATTCGCTTTCCAGGGCTGCGGCTGCCACCATCTTTTATGTGCATTTAGGAGTTGTGACTGGCACAACCCTTATAGGGGAATGAAATTACCTTGGCTTATTTGTTACCTTACCTGGTAAGACCCTATTCTGCACTTCTATCCACAGTATTTCCTACCTACACTGTGATGGTCAGAAAAAAAACAAAGAGAAAAATTGTATGAAAAATACCCTGAATAATAATGAATAAAATGCAAGTGCTTAATAACAGGGTACTTAGTATATACATTTTTGCAAAAAGGTAAGAAGCCGTCCCACCTCGTCACGGTGTACCCATCTGGGACGGTCCCTAACCAACTAAAGTTAAAACTAATATATATACCTGACTTGTGTCTATCAAAACTCCAATGTGGATGGTAACACGTGGTCAGCTGGGTCTCAGATTAAATACACAACAAAGTGGGAAGCAATTGGTTGTTCAGCCTCAGTATAAGGAGGGCTGCACCCCCAACTTGCAGTAAAGCAAGATAGCAGACAAAAAACACCAAAAAACTGAACTGTAACAAAATGGTTTTAACTTTAGTGACTTTGACTGTGATGTTCAGGCAGAGACTGAGTGAGTCGCGTGATGAGCGGTGAATGAACTCCGGTGAGGTCACTGAAGTCACCTGAGGTCAAGTTATCTACGGTCACAGGTGGAGCACCGTGGGAACCTCCAGCTGTGGCCGCGGCTAACCTGTGTGATGTCACCACTGATCGCTGGTCAGTCTCTGCCTGAACCTCACAGCAGGCGGTCATGTGCCATGATCACGTGCTGTGACTACATGTAGCAGAGCTTGAATCGTCTTGGGACCGCGTGTGGATTATGTTGAACCTGCACGGGTGTTTTTGGGGATTAATAAAGTGGTAAACGAGGGTATCCGCTACATAAATGTTGTGCACACACGGCTCTGCTACATACACGTTATGCACTCACGGCTCCACTACATACACGTTATGCACTCACGGCTCCACTACATACACGTAATGCACACACGGCTGTTACATACACAGCTCCGCTACGTAGACATAGTACACACATAGCACTGTCCCGTACACATCGTACACAAGCGGCTCTGCTCCATATACATCATACACACATTTTCAGCAACTTGTGTTCAAGACCGATAAGGTCCAAATGTCTTTATTTTAAAGTCGCTCAATAAATCTTCTCCTCACCTGAACTTATCAATATTCTGTAATGACCAGAGGTCCTATTAAGATCCAGTGAGTCACAGACCGAGACTGAGGCAGAAATGAACAACAGTATTTTACTGAAATGGGGATCAAATTACGGTGAAATGTAGAATATAATAAGCTCAAAATCCCCTTAAAAACATTACCATTAACAATTTCGCACACTAAGCGTTAGCCGAAGATCAATGCACCGATCTCAGAGATCCCAGTATATGTAAATCACATTTGGGACCCGGAACAAATTTACCTACACGTTAAACTTATCAAACTGGAAAGACGATGTAAATCAGATGAGGGTGGTCTGATGAAACCTCTGAGATGGCGCACTGAGTATAACTTATCACAGATAATAATACAATACACTAAATTAACGATGACTATACACTTATCACAGGGATACCCGGGTATCTCACAACCTATGGTACCATTAAACTCCAATGTAACTTTACACCGGTGTGTTTCCGCGTGGGCTGCAGCAAGTCCAGAAAAATAAAAATAAAAATAAAACTTTGGCGCCAAAAATAAGTACTTATTGCAAAAAAAAAAAGAAAACAAAGTTTGGCAGCTATCAGCCAATGCCAGAGTCACCTGTCAAGCACTTTAATTCTGTAGCCTCAGGACGCAGTCTGGGGATCACTCCTCTCCAGGGCTTGTCAGAATCCTTCCAATGGGGATGACACCGGACGCCGTCTCTCTTGTCGCAGTCACTCACGGCCTTACTGGACATCAATCACTTGCTCTGTCAGGGAGGGAAACATCTCCTCAGCTTCTCCTCAGATGCTCTTTCAGTTGGACCCAGGTCCGCACAACTGGATCGCTTATCACTCAGTGATGTGGTATTGTCTCCGCAATTTCTGTTTCCCTTCACTCTCCTCAGATGCCGTCACTGGCTCTGTTCACCAACAAGTCTCTTGGTCACCAACCGGGGCTTACAACCAACTTTTTTAAGGCCCATATTGCTTCACCTACTACGTTTTCAAAAACCCATTGCCATGGACACCAAACTCCCTCCTCGCATTTCCTGGATTTCCACAACTACTTCCTGTTTATCGCTCAGACAGACAGGCAGACTCTGCAGGGTCCTAATGCTCGCCCTGTATTGTCATAGTTCACTCTCTTACAATTCAATAAAGCAAAGATTCAAATAAGAGTGTTCAGGGGTCACATACATACGCAACAGCGGATTACTATAACTGTCCATTGACACCGCGCCTCATCCAGTGTGTGCACATCAATATAGGACTACACTGAGGAGCTGATCATGTGACCCCTGACTCCTCCCCTCCATGTGACATCATCACAGGTCCTGTAAGCACAGAGCAGCCATATATCTAGTGTGCGGCTCTGCAGGTGGAGGTAGGTGCAGGGTATTATATATCTAGTGTGCGGCTCTGCAGGTGGAGGTAGGTGCAGGTTATTATATATCTAGTGTGGGGCTCTGCAGGTGGAGGTAGGTGCAGGGTATTATATATCTAGTGTGCGGCTCTGCAGGTGGAGGTAGGTGCAGGGTATTATATATCTAGTGTGCGGCTCTGCAGGTGGAGGTAGGTGCAGGGTATTATATATCTAGTGTGCGGCTCTGCAGGTGGAGGTAGGTGCAGGGTATTATATATGTAGTGTGCGGCTCTGCAGGTGGAGGTAGGTGCAGGGTATTATATATCTAGTGTGCGGCTCTGCAGGGGGAGGTAGGTGCAGGGTATTATATATCTAGTGTGCGGCTCTGCAGGTGGAGGTAGGTGCAGGGTATTATATATCTAGTGTGCGGCTCTGCAGGTGGAGGTAGGTGCAGGGTATTATATATCTAGTGTGCGGCTCTGCAGGTGGAGGTAGGTGCAGGGTATTATATATCTAGTGTGCGGCTCTGCAGGTGGAGATAGGTGCAGGGTATTATATATCTAGTGTGCGGCTCTGCAGGTGGAGGTAGGTGCAGGGTATTATATATCTAGTGTGCGGCTCTGCAGGTGGAGGTAGGTGCAGGGTATTATATATCTAGTGTGCGGCTCTGCAGGTGGAGGTAGGTGCAGGGTATTATATATCTAGTGTGCGGCTCTGCAGGTGGAGGTAGGTGCAGGGTATTATATATCTAGTGTACGGCTCTGCAGGTGGAGGTAGGTGCAGGGTATTATATATCTAGTGTGCGGCTCTGCAGGTGGAGATAGGTGCAGGGTATTATATATCTAGTGTGCGGCTCTGCAGGTGGAGGTAGGTGCAGGGTATTATATATCTAGTGTGCGGCTCTGCAGGTGGAGGTAGGTGCAGGGTATTATATATCTAGTGTGCGGCTCTGCAGGTGGAGGTAGGTGCAGGGTATTATATATCTAGTGTGCGGCTCTGCAGGTGGAGGTAGGTGCAGGGTATTATATATCTAGTGTGCGGCTCTGCAGGTGGAGGTAGGTGCAGGGTATTATATATCTAGTGTGCGGCTCTGCAGGTGGAGGTAGGTGCAGGGTATTATATATCTAGTGTGCGGCTCTGCAGGTGGAGGTAGGTGCAGGGTATTATATATCTAGTGTGCGGCTCTGCAGGTGGAGGTAGGTGCAGGTTATTATATATCTAGTGTGCGGCTCTGCAGGTGGAGGTAGGTGCAGGGTATTATATATCTAGTGTGCGGCTCTGCAGGTGGAGGTAGGTGCAGGGTATTATATATCTAGTGTGCGGCTCTGCAGGTGGAGGTAGGTGCAGGGTATTATATATCTAGTGTGCGGCTCTGCAGGTGGAGGTAGGTGCAGGTTATTATATATCTAGTGTGCGGCTCTGCAGGTGGAGGTAGGTGCAGGGTATTATATATCTAGTGTGCGGCTCTGCAGGAGGAGGTAGGTGCAGGTTATTATATATCTAGTGTGCGGCTCTGCAGGTGGAGGTAGGTGCAGGGTATTATATATCTAGTGTGCGGCTCTGCAGGTGGAGGTAGGTGCAGGGTATTATATATCTAGTGTGCGGCTCTGCAGGTGGAGGTAGGTGCAGGGTATTATATATCTAGTGTGCGGCTCTGCAGGAGGAGGTAGGTGCAGGGTATTATATATCTAGTGTGCGGCTCTGCAGGTGGAGGTAGGTGCAGGGTATTATATATCTAGTGTGCGGCTCTGCAGGTGGAGGTAGGTGCAGGGTATTATATATCTAGTGTGCGGCTCTGCAGGTGGAGGTAGGTGCAGGGTATTATATATCTAGTGTGCGGCTCTGCAGGTGGAGGTAGGTGCAGGGTATTATATATCTAGTGTGCGGCTCTGCAGGTGGAGGTAGGTGCAGGGTATTATATATCTAGTGTGCGGCTCTGCAGGTGGAGGTAGGTGCAGGGTATTATATATCTAGTGTGCGGCTCTGCAGGTGGAGGTAGGTGCAGGGTATTATATATCTAGTGTGCGGCTCTGCAGGAGGAGGTAGGTGCAGGGTATTATATATCTAGTGTGCGGCTCTGCAGGAGGAGGTAGGTGCAGGGTATTATATATCTAGTGTGCGGCTCTGCAGGTGGAGGTAGGTGCAGGTTATTATATATCTAGTGTGCGGCTCTGCAGGTGGAGGTAGGTGCAGGGTATTATATATCTAGTGTGCGGCTCTGCAGGTGGAGGTAGGTGCAGGGTATTATATAGCTAGTGTGCGGCTCTGCAGGTGGAGGTAGGTGCAGGGTATTATATATCTAGTGTGCGGCTCTGCAGGTGGAGGTAGGTGCAGGGTATTATATATCTAGTGTGCGGCTCTGCAGGTGGAGGTAGGTGCAGGGTATTATATATCTAGTGTGCGGCTCTGCAGGTGGAGGTAGGTGCAGGTTATTATATATCTAGTGTGCGGCTCTGCAGGTGGAGGTAGGTGCAGGGTATTATATATCTAGTGTGCGGCTCTGCAGGTGGAGGTAGGTGCAGGGTATTATATATCTAGTGTGCGGCTCTGCAGGAGGAGGTAGGTGCAGGGTATTATATATCTAGTGTGCGGCTCTGCAGGAGGAGGTAGGTGCAGGGTATTATATATCTAGTGTGCGGCTCTGCAGGTGGAGGTAGGTGCAGGTTATTATATATCTAGTGTGCGGCTCTGCAGGTGGAGGTAGGTGCAGGGTATTATATATCTAGTGTGCGGCTCTGCAGGTGGAGGTAGGTGCAGGGTATTATATATCTAGTGTGCGGCTCTGCAGGTGGAGGTAGGTGCAGGGTATTATATATCTAGTGTGCGGCTCTGCAGGTGGAGGTAGGTGCAGGGTATTATATATCTAGTGTGCGGCTCTGCAGGTGGAGGTAGGTGCAGGGTATTATATATCTAGTGTGCGGCTCTGCAGGTGGAGGTAGGTGCAGGGTATTATATATCTAGTGTGCGGCTCTGCAGGTGGAGGTAGGTGCAGGGTATTATATATCTAGTGTGCGGCTCTGCAGGTGGAGGTAGGTGCAGGGTATTATATATCTAGTGTGCGGCTCTGCAGGTGGAGGTGTGTGGAGATTCCCCATTACTGGGGCAGGCGGCATTAACCCCTTCAGCTCTGAGACTTTCTTGTAGTTTTTCTCTCGCTGATTTCTATGAATCGTGAGGTTTTTGTTCCTTTTCCTCTGATAGATACAAACGCCCCAACTATGAGAGGCCGGAAGTGAGGAAACCCGTCTGCCCTCAGTCCTCGGCCCCTTTCTGCCCTCAGTCCTCGGCCCCTTTCTGCCCTCGTCTTCGGCCCCTTTCTGCCCTCAGTCCTCGACCCATTTCTGCCCTCAGTCCTCGACCCTTTCTGCCCTCAGTCCTCAGCCCCTTTCTGCCCTAGGTCCTCGGCCCCTTTCTGCCCTCAGTTCTCGTCCCTTTCTGTCCTCGGTCCTTGGCCCTTTTCTGTCCTCGGTCCTCGGCCCTTTTCTGTCCTCGGTCCTCGGCCCCTTTCTGCCCTCGGTCCTCGGCCCCTTTCTGCCCTCGGTCCTCGGCCCCTTTCTGCCCTCGGTCCTCGGCCCCTTTCTGCCCTCGGCCCCTTTCTGCCCTCGGCCCCTTTCTGCCCTCGGTCCCCGGCCCCTTTCTGCCCTCGGTCCCCGGCCCCTTTCTGCCCTCGGTCCCCGGCCCCTTTCTGCCCTCGGTCCCCGGCCCCTTTCTGCCCTCGGTCCCCGGCCCCTTTCTGTCCTCGATCCCTTTCTGCCCTCGGTCCTTGGCCCCTTTCTGCCCTCAGTCCCCGGTTCCTTTCTGACAACGGTCCTCGGCCCCATTCTGCCCTCAGTCCTCGGACCCTTTCTCCCCACACAGTATAATGTTCCCCCAGAATGTTATATGTTTTATATGTTTATTATTATTATTACTCATTATATGTTTCCCCTTATTATCTCCAGTAATTGTATTATTACAGCGGATTCTTTATGATGTTACATCGTCATCTTCTCCCCATTCAGGTCCTTATAATATCGGATCCTCTCAGTGGAGATCTTCTATAGAAGAGAATTCTCCTGATTGCCCCGTGAAGGATGGATATGGACAGGGACAAGATGGCGGAGAGGATATTACACCTCACCCTAGAGATCCTCTTCCGGCTTACTGGAGAGGTGAGAGATTCTGATGACGTCACATTACATCATTCTTATCTATGGGAATAACAGATGGACAGAACTGGAGAGGTGAGGACTCTGGAAATGTCTGTAGTGAGATTTATTACTGTGTCTCTCCATAACCAGGATTACACAGTAGTGAAGAAGACCTCTAGTGAGCGCTGTCAGGCCCCTGTGTCTGAGGGATGGGGAAGACCCCTGAGCCCAATCACGGGGCCTCCACCTCACCCCCCGATACATGAGGACATCAATGACCAGAAGATCCTAGAACTCACCTACAAGATGATTGAGCTGCTGACTGGAGAGGTGACACTGCTGGGAATGCTGGGACATTATACAGTAATGCTATGAAGGGATCGGGGGGTGACGGTATCATTGTATGTGTCAGGTTCCTATAAGGAGTCAGGACGTCACCGTCTATTTCTCCATGGAGGAGTGGGAGTATTTAGAAGGACACAAAGATCTGTACAAGGACGTCATGAAGGAGAATCCCCAGCCCCTCACATCACCAGGTAATAGACAGGACTAAATACACACGGCCTATAATTATCTGTATGTAAGGAATGAATTCAGTCCCTGTATGTGTCTCCTCCAGTTCTATCCAGTAAGAGGACAACACCAGAGAGATGTCCCCGTCCTCTTCTCCCACAGGACTGTAAACAAGAAGATCCCGATGTTCCTCAGGATCATCAGGTAGATGGAGAGAAGGTGCCATGAAATCTCCCTATGATGTGTAGACGGCTGTGAAGGTCTTGTGCTCAGTCTTGTTTTATCCTCCAGTATTATATGTGTTAGGCTATGTGCGCACGTTGCGTTCTATTACGCAGCGTAAAATAGTCACTGCATGTGCATCTCAGAACGCAGCCGAAAAGCTGCGTTCTGAGACGCATTCAGCAGAACGCAACGTGCGCACATTCCTGCAGAATTGATGCGTTCTGGATGCTTGCTCTGTCATGGGAAAAGCATCCAGAGCGCACATTTTTGACAGTGCGGTCCCACTCGGCTCTGCTGCATCCCCATAGACTTGCAGCAGAGCCGACTGGGACTGGAATGTCAAAAAGAGCACATGGATGGCTGCGGGAGACAGCCGCGCGATCAGAATGAACCCGGGTGAACTTCACCCGACTTCATTGTGATCGCGCAGCTCTGTCTGTGGGCCGCGGCTTGATTTGCGGTCACACGTGAAGGACTCACCTGTGACCGCAAATCTGAGTGACTGCAGTGAGCCACGCGATCACCGGTGCCGTCACTCAGGTTACCTGAGACCTGTGGCCGCGGGTAACCTGAGTGACGTCCCCGCACACATCCCGACATTACCGCCTACATCCCCGCACACATCCCGACATTACCAACAACATCACCGCACACATCCCGACATTACCGCCCACATCACCGCACACATCTCAACATTACCACCTACATCCCCGCACAGATCCCGACATTACCTCCGACATCCCCGCACACATCCTGACATTACCTCCGACATCCCCGCACACATCATGACATTACCGCCTACATCCCTGCACACATCCCGACATTACCTCCGACATCCCCGCACACATCCCGACACTACAGCCCTCATCATCACCGCACACACACCGGCATTACCTGAGTGACGTCCCCGCTGAAAGCGCGACTCACTTCAGTTTCTACATGGAGCGGACAGGAGCGGCGGTGTTGTACTGCCGCTCCTGTCCGCTTCATGTAGCAGAGCTGGATGTGTCGCGGGACCTCGTGGATTACGCCGGACCTGGAGGGGTATTTGGGGATTTTAATAAAGTGGTGAAAGAGGGTGTTTTTTGTCTTTTATTTCAAATAAAGGATTTTTCGGGTGTATGTGTTTATTTACTTTCAAAAGGTTAATCATTGGGGGTGTCTCATAGACGCCTGCAACGATTAACTAGGACTTAGTGGCAGCTATGGGCTGCTGCCATTAACTCCTTATTACCCAGATTGCCACCGCACCAGGGCAGTTCTGGATGAGCCGGGTACAGTCCCGGGACTGTCGCATCTAATCCATGCGGCAATTCCGGGCGGCTGCTGGCTGATATTTTTAGGCTGGGGGGCGCCCCATAACGTGGGGCTCCCCATCCTGAGAATACCAGCCTTCAACCGTGTGGCTTTACCCTGGCTGGTATTAAAATGGGGGGGGGACCGCACGCCGTTTTTTTTTAATTATTTATTTATTTATGTTAGTGCACTACATAGACTCGCCCACCGGCGGCTGTGATTAGTTGCAGTGAGACAGCTGTCACTCAGCATGGGGGCGTGTCTGACTGCAACCAATCATAGGCGCCGGTGGGCAGGGAAAGCAGGGAATACGAGATTGAATAATGGACGGCCGGCATATTCAAAAGCAGGAGAAGCCGCCGGAGCAGTGGGACAGCCGTGCAGCTGATCGGTGAGTATGAGAGAGGGGGGAGAGGGATAGACCGACAGAGAGAGAGAGACCGACCGATAGGGAGACACAGAGACCGACAGACAGAGAGAGAGAGACCGACATTACAACCAATACGCACAAAAGAAGTGACATGTCACTTCTTAGAACGCGCGCTTTGGGCAGCAGCCGAAGCGCTGCTCTCTAATACGCCACGTGCGCACGGCTCCTGCATAATCTTCATAGATTATGCTGGGGACGCAGGACGCATGCAGTTACGCTGCGGTGTAGATCGCAGCGTAACTGCATGTAAATACACAACGTGCACACATAGCCTTATACTTGTGTAATGAGAGTGGTGGAGATGGCAGGATTAGGAGAGATAAGAGCTTTGATGATTCCTTTTAGTCCTCGTTCACACTACTGTATTTTCAGTGCTGGCCATAAAATAACACAACGTCTCGCCCTCAGACCATTGTTATTGGATGTGGCGGTGCAGATGGGGATTTTCTTTCTCACTGACAGAATCTGCATGTGAGAATAATCCCAGCATCCTCTAGTGCCGTCCGTAAATTGGAGGAGACTCGTCCATTCAGGTCTGTGTCTGCACAAACCATCAGATTCCCACCAGCTCCACCATACAGCAGACATTGTGTTACGGGTACATTGCAGTTCTGTAATGGAGGAAGCTGTAAATGGTCTTGTAAATTATTAATAGCGGCTGTAAATACCGGATTGTATATGGATGACAAATGAGAAAAGACTTGTCCTAGTTTTCTGGATGAAGCTGTGATGATTCTTTATCCGGCCGTGTGATCCCGGCATTATAGGCCGTTACATCCCGGGAAGAGAGGATTTATCTACAAAGTGTAAAATCTCTCCCTTCCCTGAATATTTTTGCCTCCGGTCACATCCCGTCTGCCGGTATAACGGGCTCCGCACCACAAAACTTACATCCAACTCATCAATTGTGGTGTTTTCTAAGTCACTTTTTTTATCTTCTTGTATTAATTAATGTTTTTTTGTTCCAAATTCTTCATATTGGTCCAAGTAGATAATGAGTTTTGCGCACAATAGAAACGCTTTGTATTTTTTCCTTTGACCTGTGTTTGTGACTTTTTAGTGCAAAAAGCCTCATGTTTTCCTAAATGGCGACAAGTTTGCACCAAAATATTTGGTCTACATAAAATACCTCGGGTGTGGACTGGAGAACATTTCTGACAAAATTTCCTAGTTTTTAGGTTGAAGTTAGACATACCGTTCCTTGAAAAACTATTCACACCCGGTGAACTTTTCCACATTTTTTCACATTACAGCCACAAACAAATGGATTTTATTGGGGTTTTATGTGATAACAGCACAAAGTAGTAAGTTTATTCTTGTAAAGTATAAAGGAAATTATACAGGGATTTCTAAACATTTTAAGAAATATAACTCTGAAAATTGTGATGTGCATTAGTATTCATCCCCCTGAGTGAATACTTTGCAGGACCTCCTTTCACTGCAATTACTGCTGCCAGTCTCTTGGGGGATGTCTCTACCAGCTTTGCACATCTACAGGTGACATTTTTGCCCTTTCTACTCTATAAAACAGCTCTATCTCAGGTAAATTGGAAGAAGGCGTCTGTGAAGAAATTTTCAATTCTTATGTTTTGCTTTTAAAAATGTCCACTCTTCCATAAAGGCCAAATTTGTGGAGTTTATGACTTATAGTTGTCCTGTGGACAGATTCTCCCCATGAGCTCTGGATCGCTCCTGCTTTTCCACGGGCCTCTTGGCTGCTTCTCTATAATAGTGCTCTTCTTGCTTGGGATGTCAGTTTAGGTGGACGGCCATGTGTTTGTAGTTTTGCAGTTGTGCTATATGTGACAAACAAGTATCTGGAGATTTGTGTGAGGGGTGAACTGTTCTGAATTAGGCCAGACATATTGTGCTTTTGATTGGCAAATCAAGAGAAGTTAGCCCTTGTTTCATGTCAGACTGACCAGAGCCATATTGTGTGTTAAATGTTGATTGCCTCAGCCTGTTTGACTATGTCAATTAGAGGAATATTATGCAGTCGAATTTAATTGAACCAATGAGAGAACAGCCATCTCTGACCAATCCTGTAAGATACAGTACTCTGAAATGAGAACTGAGGGGTATAAAAAGGACTTTGCTCCTCTTTCCACATTCATTTTGCAGGACTTCAGCCTAAAATCCACATTTTTAGCTGGAAGATCACAGATCTGCTTCACTGCTCAATGCTGAGCCCACAATTGTGCCTGGAGAACCCAGGTGAGGACAATTCAGTCGCCTGGCTACATATCTTGCTGTGCTCAGTCATCTTTCTAACCTTGCCGCTATCTCCTCTCAGTGGGTGCTCATCAAAAGCGAGGCGCTGCTGACTGGGATAGTTAGCCCAGGAAGCCCCGAAGTCGCAAAGATTTTAATCTCCCGCGAGCCAACGGATGGGAGAGACTCTGTCGCTTGTACCATCTTGTGATCTTTCTGGAAATGTACAATATGATTTTTCCTGTTGGTGAACCAGTAACGTCCTACTAAGGTGTGGTTCCCTTACTCTGTGTTGTCTGAGTAGTGTCCTGACCACAAGGAAGAAGTGCGGGCATTCAGTGGGATGAGCCCTGGTCAGAGTGGTCTTTCTGAAAACAGCCAGGCCAGCGGACGACCGTACCCATTGACCCTCGTGTCTCCACACTATACTCCTGCTATTTTTGGATGATGGATTGAAAAGTGCTTAGTGAGATGTTCAGAGCTTTGGCTATTTTTTTTTTATAACTGAGCCCTGCTTTACTTATCTCCACAACTTTATCCCTGACCTGTCTGGTGGGTTCCTTTGGTTTTAAAGATGCTATTTGATCCCTAATGTTCTGAAACAAAACTTGTGAAACCTTCACAAAACAGCTGTAGTTATACTGAGAATAAATGGTACAGGTGACTCAAATTACTAATTATGTGACTTCTGGAGGCAATTGGTCACTCAGGGGCATCATACTACAAGGGACTGAATACAAATGCACGTCACAATATTCAGATTTATATTTTTAAATATTTAGAAGAACATCTATCATTTACTTTACACTTCACAAATACTTGTTACTTAATGCTTGTATATCACATAAAATCACAAAATGCATATACATTTGTGGGTATGACGCTAAAATAAGTGGAAACGTTCCGGGGGTGTGAATACCTTTACAAAGGGCATAATTCCTTCATGACTCTAAAAATATCAGACTAGTTCCCTGGATCAATGTCCCATCACAAAATCTAGTCCTGACAACCTGCAATAATATACTTTTTACGGAAGGCATCCAAGCCCGCCTTGAATTTTTTGTAGTCTATCAACAATTATCACATCATGTGTCAGAGAGTTCCATATTCTCACTGCTCTTACAGTAGAGAATCCCCATCTGTGATTATGACTGAACCTCCTTGTCATCATTGCAGGCCTCAGTTGTAAAAAGCTCATTAGAAATATCTCAGTAATGCCCCTGATATACTTGTACATTGTAATAAAATCGCCCCATAGACTATGTGTTTCCAGAATGAATAACCCCAGGCTTGCTAACCTGTCTTCCTAATGCAGTCCTTCCATTCCTTTAAGGACATGTGCGCATGTTGCGTAAATACATGCTTTTACGCTGCGTTCTGCACCGCAGCGTAAAACCATGCGTCCTGCGTCCACAGCACAATCTATGTAGATTGTGCAAATTCCATCCGCACATTGCTTTTTAGAACGCAGTGATTTGCATGCTGTCAGAACGCTGCGTTCTAAAAAGTAACATGTCAATTGTTTTGTGCGTTCTGGATGCTTTCTCCACTCTGTCTATGGGAGAGGCAGCATCCAGAACACACGAATTCTGCAGGAAATCTGCAGACACCAAACTTTCAGAACGCAGCTTTTCAGCTGCGTTCTGAATCGCACAAGCAGTGACTTTACGCTGCGGTGCAGAACGCACTTACGTGCGCACATGGCCTAATGGTCGCTCTTCTCTGCACCTGCTCTAGTTCAGTTGTGTCCTCTTCATTCACTGGAGCCCAGAATTGTACAGAATATTGTAAGTGTGGCCGCACTAGTGACTTGTTCATTGCATCCTATTATGTTATCTGCCTTGGCATCAGCTTCCTGGCACTGGTTGGTTTTCTCGTCTACCCACACACCCACGTCTTTTCAGTGTCATTATTATGCAGAAAGTTTGGAAATATTTAAAAAAAAATTGCAGTTTAAAAATCAGACAAAAAAATCTGGAAAGCTAAAAACCTGGAAACATACAAAAAAAAAACAAAAACAAGCAAACAGATGAATATTATAAAAGTGTCACGAGCCATACATGTAAAGTAAAAGCTGCTTCTTAATATTATTGGATCAAGAATCTTCATTTCAGTTTCTGCAGCCCAAAACCAGGAACTGTCTTTGTAACGCCCTGGACTATTCGGGTCGTCACAGGGTACTGCACAAACTGCCCTCCCGTGCAGTATTCAACCCCCATGGTTCTGGGAACCTAACCTGCAGTACTGCCTCCACCAGCATTCACAAATCCTACATACATCTTGCACCACACCTGTCAGGCACACCAGTGGACTGCTTAAGCAGGAATAGGGCAGCCCACCTAGGGGTCAAGCAGGGAGGTGTCAGTTCAGTCGAGTAGTAACCCTCGAGCTGTGAGGAGCTCTGAGGAAGCTGGGAGTTGGAGCTCCCAGGGAAGAAGCAGACTGGGTCGCAGACGGTGGTCTGGACCTAGAGGAGTAGGACCCCCGGTCGCAGGGGATTAAGGCTAGGTGCCTAGAACCCGTCGAGAAGGACGGCCAGCAGCCTGGTCTTATCACCGGTCCGGGACCGAAGGCACGGCGAGGTACACGGACCCTAGGTCGAGGAGAAGCGTCAGGCAACCCGGCAATTAACCTGAGGAGAACGGGGCCTTTATGGACTGTTCCCACCCAGCTCAGAGATCGGGGTTACTAGCGCAACGAGGGACATAGGGCTTTCCTAGTAAGTGGCCCACTAAAATCCAAAGCGTGAGCCCCTGAGAGCAGGCTCCCTCACATTAGCCACAGTGGGGAGTGGGGCCCGGCAAGCGCCAAGCTACCGGGCCACAACGGACACTCTAAATTTGTGCCAGGAGCCAGGTCACGGACCACCAGGCAGTGCTGCAGGGGACGGGATCCGGACATGCTCCCCTCGAGAGGCAACGGCAGTCAGAGACTTGGTTTACCCTGTTGTCAGCATCAGCTTCATTGCTGAATGAGTACCCGACTGACCCCCGCACTGCACCCCCATAACCACTATCCAGAGTCCCAGGGCCTACCCCCCCTACCCGTGGAGGGCAACGTCACCTTGCTGCCCCATTCCATCACCCGGGTACTCCCAACGGCAGCGGCGGTACTCCCAATTACCGTACACCATGGGTGGCATCATAAACTATACTAATGCCCTGTAAATATCCCCCTTTCACATTTGAGTGTGGCCCGGCCCCCGGGTCAGGAGACCCGCGAGCCACGAGTAATCACCAACCCCTAGATCCGAGCAGTTCGATCCGCTGCAGGGGCGGCACACCTCCTTCATGCCATATATGTTAGCGTTATTTCTGCAGCCAGTGATCAGATATAAAGTCTCCTGTAATTATAATACTGTACAGGATTCTTTATGATGTCACATCAGGGACGGATTATAGGCGGGGCTCCAGCCCTGGGGCCCCCACCACAAGAGCTTCTGAGGGGGCCGCCACCACTATCAGTGCGGCCACCATTTTATTAACGCCGCAGTGTTGAGGACCGCACTGTACCTTTAAAGATTTTCAATCCCGGCCGTCACTGTGCTGCAGACACGCCCACTGCACGCTGTGTGGGCTGCGTCTGCAAGGATGACGTCACCGCGCGCCTGCTGCTGCTTCTTCGTGCCGTAGAGGAGCTTGTGTGAGGACCGGAGCAGAGGACTCAGTGAATGACGGTGAGTGTGACGTCATCCATCATGGTGCCGGGCAGGAGGTTGCAGTGAGGAGGGAGCAGGACGGGATTCCATAGTGTCAGCAGCAGCTCTGCCCGGGATCAGTGTGAGTTATTGCAGGAGTGTGAACTGCTGCAGATCAGGTCGGGCTGTCAGTGCCGGGTCATCAGCCTCATCCCTCCCCTGCAATAACTCACACTGATCTCCAGCACAAACATCACATCTGAGCCTGCAGCACACATTACACTATATGGCCCATATTACATATAGGATATGTGAGGTGCTGTAGGCCCAGGTGTGATCAGTGCTGCACATTGTATATCTGTGTACATGGTATACCACATCCAGTGTATAGAGCAGTGTGATATACGGTGTACATCATATACCACATCCAGTGTACAGAGCAGTGTGATACAGTTAGGTCCAGAAATATTTGGATAGTGACACAATTTTCGCGAGTTGGGCTCTGCATGCCACCACATTGGATTTGAAATGAAACCTCTACAACAGAATTCAAGTGCAGATTGTAACGTTTAATTTGAAGGTTTGAACAAAAATATCTGATAGAAATTGTAGGAATTGTACACATTTCTTTACAAACACTCCGCAATTTAGGAGGTCAAAAGTAATTGGACAAATAAACCAAACCCAAGCAAAATATTTTTATTTTCAATATTTTGTTGCGAATCCTTTGGAGGCAATCACTGCCTTAAGTCTGGAACCCATGGAAATCACCAAACGCTGGGTTTTCTCCTTCTTAATGCTTTGTCAGGCCTTTACAGCCGCAGCCTTCAGGTCTTGCTTGTTTGTGGGTCTTTCCGTCTTAAGTCTGGATTTGAGCAAGTGAAATGCATGCTCAATTGGGTTAAGATCAGGTGATTGACTTGGCCATTGCACAATGTTCCACTTTTTTGCACTCATGAACTCCTGGGTAGCTTTGGCTATATGCTTGGGGTCATTGTCCATCTGTACTATGAAGCGCCGTCCGATCAACTTTGCGGCATTTGGCTGAATCTGGGCTGAAAGTATATCCCGGTACACTTCAGAATTCATCCGGCTACTCTTGTCTGCTGTTATGTCATCAATAAACACAAGTGACCCAGTGCCATTGAAAGCCATGCATGCCCATGCCATCACGTTGCCTCCACCATGTTTTACAGAGGATGTGGTGTGCCTTGGATCATGTGCCGTTCCCTTTCTTCTCCAAACTTTTTTCTTCCCATCATTCTGGTACAGGTTGATCTTTGTCTCATCTGTCCATAGAATACTTTTCCAGAACTGAGCTGGTTTCATGAGGTGTTTTTCAGCAAATTTAACTCTGGCCTGTCTATTTTTGGAATTGATGAATGGTTTGCATCTAGATGTGAACCCTTTGTATTTACTTTCATGGAGTCTTCTCTTTACTGTTGACTTAGAGACAGATACACCTACTTCACTGAGAGTGTTCTGGACTTCAGTTGATGTTGTGAACGGGTTCTTCTTCACCAAAGAAAGTATGTGGCGATCATCCACCACTGTTGTCATCCGTGGACGCCCAGGCCTTTTTGAGTTCCCAAGCTCACCAGTCAATTCCTTTTTTCTCAGAATGTACCCGACTGTTGATTTTGCTACTCCAAGCATGTCTGCTATCTCTATGATGGATTTTTTCTTTTTTTTCAGCCTCAGGATGTTCTGCTTCACCTCAATTGAGAGTTCCTTAGACCGCATGTTGTCTGGTCACAGCAACAGCTTCCAAATGGAAAACCACACACCTGTAATCAACCCCAGACCTTTTAACTACTTCATTGATTACAGGTTAACGAGGGAGATGCCTTCAGAGTTAATTGCAGCCCTTAGAGTCCCTTGTCCAATTACTTTTGGTCCCTTGAAAAAGAGGAGGCTATGCATTACAGAACTATGATTCCTAAACCCTTTCTCCGATTTGGATGTGAAAACTCTCATATTGCAGCTGGGAGTGTGCACTTTCAGCCCATATTATATATATAATTGTATTTCTGAACATGTTTTTGTAAACAGCTAAAATAACAAAACTTGTGTCACCGTCCAAATATTTCTGGACCTAACTGTATACTGTGTACATGGTATACCACATCCAGTGTATAGAGCAGTGTGATATACTGTGTACATGGTATACCACATCCAGTGTACAGAGCATTGTGATATACTGTGTACTTGGTATACCACATACAGTGTACAGAGCAGTGTGATGATGTGAAGCCCCACAGGTGTAGTGTCGGTGCATTACCTTCAGGGACTCCACGTAGCTGGATCTGGTCACAGGTAGGAGATCTTCTTCTTGTCGTGACGCCACTCTCAGTATTGCGGCCAGTAGGGACCGCCACTGCAGGTTGAGGGTCGCCTGGGGCTGATGGTGTGTGCAGTTAGTTGGAATAGCCTCCTGAGAGTGAGGCAAGCCCCAGGGCCCTGTGTAGGTGCGTAGTACCACAAGGCGCAGAATAACTCCACACAGGCAGAATGTCTTTCAGGGTTTTTACTCACTTCAGGTGGCAGGGTGAGTAACCCGGGCGTAGCTGGGATGAACCAGGCGGGAACCAGGTGTCCTTCAGGCTGACTTGTGAGGGTGACTACTAACTCGCCTTCCTTAGCCCTTGGTGGTTTGGGGTGACCCCGACTTTTAGTCCCTATGGGGGTCACCCAGGGAAGATGCTGCAGCCTCTCTCCCCTTCGTTCGCCGTGTGCTTGTTGCCTGGGCCAGATCACTCCAGCTTCTTGCCTCCTGTGAGCTATGGGCCCTAACTGTGGCTACGTGGCTGCGGCTTTTGTGGTGTTGTGGCGTGGGCTTTGAGAGCCCCACACCGGCAGGTTTAGCAAAAGAAAGCTGGATCTATCTCCGCTTCGGGATCTGCCGCCCGTTTGGGCCTGGTACTCTCTAGCAGTCTCCTTACTTCCCACTCCGTGCCCTCTCTTTAGCTGAAGATGGATTTCGGGTAGCACTCCTAGTTGACCGTTCTCCCCCGTCAGTAGCCACTGCGCGGGCGCTGTTAGACAGCAACAGCCCCACAGGTCTGCTCCTCACTGAGCCCTATGGAGTTCTGCTCTAACTGACTCACTGCCCCTCCTCTCCTGTTCTTGCCTACGCCACCTAGCAACCAGACTCTCTTACCACACCCCTTGAGAGGAGATGGAGGCTTTTGGCCCCCTCCACTATTCCAGTGAAGGTCAAGGCTTTTCCCCCTCCTGGGATCCCCCAGGGGTCCTCTCATGGGTACATGTGTGAGACCTGATCACTATGCGCCTGTGTACCACACCCCGGTCAGCCTTCTGGATTACCTGTGTTGTACTGTCCCCAGCATGGGTGCAGTACTCAGTGGTGCCTGACCAGGTCAGGGGCGCCACATTCCCCCTTAGTTATCACCAGCACGTCCTCGGGCTGCAAGACAACATTTTAAAATGCATAAAACATTAAAACATGTAAAACATTTTAAGAGCACCAGGTACCATACATCACCACCCTCCACCCACAAGTCCGTTAACCCACCCAAAACCCTTTCACGTTGGCCGCGACTTCAGCCACTTCTGGCAGGATGTAGAGGCGGCTTTCATGGGCTGGTGGTCTTCAGGGTATACCTGGCCTGGTGGATCCGCGCCTTCAGCCTCTTCTGGCAGGATGTAGAGGCGGCCTCCACAGTTGGTGCTGACCAGGTACCCTCTTTGTGGTGGAGAGCCAGGCCCCATAAACAGGCATGCTCTCTGGTCGCAGGTGAGCCAAGGCCCTATATACGGACGGGCTCCTCCTGGTTGCAGACGAGCCAAGCCCCTAAACAGGCTGACTCTGGTGGCGGTGGTGCCCTTTTGGTGTAACTATTTACACTGCGAGAGTTTGTGGCTATAGCCAGTTCATAGCCTTAAGGTTTATGGTTTTTCTCACAATAGTTTTTGTGGGCACATGCTTAAACGTGAACGTTGCAAAACAAAACTTTTCAAAACTTCAACTGGTAACTTCTTTCTTTACTTTACTCCTCTTTACCAGGGCTTGGGCCTGTTGGGCTGCGGCACCTGTTGCTTTCTTGGTCTTTGTCGTCGTCTGAGGTAGTTTCATCTGTAGGTTCCTTGTCTTTTCTTTCTTGATCTTCATCTGTTTCCTTATCTCTGGCTTTTCTTTCTTCTTTGGGACATGGTGCTACATCTAAAGCATACAATCCTCTTTCGCCTTCATGCATAGTGAATTGCACTGTATTTCCCATCTTTAAGTTTCTGCCAGGGTGTCCTCTAGGCAGATGAGCGTTCACATCTCTTCTGTTGACAAATATCCCTTCTTTGATACCAGGGGCTACAATGAATCCATATCCACTTCTCAAATTGAAATCTTCCACTACTCCTCTGCAAAGGGGTCCTCTGACCTGGGCTTTGGCTCTTCTGAGGGACCGTTTTTCTTGTAGGTCTCTGGCTGTGACTTCTCTCTGCTCTGGGGATGGCGGTGCAGGGGACAGCGTTGTTCTGTTGCGACGCCTTGTCTTGCGGCCTGAACTCTGCGTGGTACAGCTTGCAAGCTCCCAGGTGAGACTTTTAGGCAGATCTTCGTCAGCGGACGGTGTCAGGTCTTCCTCATCCCAACGTGAATAGGGTAACATCTCCGGCTCTGAGTATTGCTCCACTGCCGGTGGCTCCGGAGTCAGCTCCTCAGCTTCCTGGCCTCCTCTCCCCCTTAGTTCTTCGCTGCACTCTGGTTGTGGTAGCGCTGGAGATGAGTGGTCCTCAGCTGGTCTGGGCGGTGGACTCTCTGGCGCGGCTGCAGGGGTTGCCTGAATCTCCTTGGGGGTATGCGGAGGGAGCAGATACCGATCCACCATCTCTTGTGGGAACTGGGCCTCAAGGTCAGCCTTCAGCTTCCAGTATTCGGGGTCCTCTCCTATCAGGGTCTTCCTAGCAGGGACCTCTTTGGACTGGGGAGCGGTGTCTGCTCTGGCCTTGCAGGCCGGGGTAAATGATGAGGTAATCTCTTCTTGGCGGGCCGCGCCTGGCATGGCGGCGGCCTGGTCTTGGCGGGCCGCGCCCGGCATAGCGGCGGCCTGGTCTTGGCGGGCCGCGCCCGGCATGGCGGCGGCCTGGTCTTGGCGGGCCGCGCCCGGCATGGCGGCGGCCTGGATCAGTGTCGCTGTTGCAGGGGGCTCTGTGCAAGCTGGGCTGGACGTCGCTGCAGCAGTCTGGGCTTGGCGGGCCGCGCCTGGCGTGGCTGCGGCCTGGTTCAGCACCTCACTTGCGGCGCGGACGAGCGTTGCTGCGGCGGTGGGGTCTCGGCGGGCCGGGCCTAGCAGGGCGGCGGCCTGGGTCAGCGTTACGCCTGCGACGCGGATGAGGGTCGCGGTGGCAGCCGGTTCTTTGCGGGCCGGACTGGGCGTTGCTGCAGGGACCGGGTCTTGGTGGGCCGAGCAGGGCATCGCTGCGGCCGCTGGGGCTTGGAAGGCCGCACCTGGCGTGGCTGCGGCCTGCTTCAGCGTCGCCGCACCGGACGCCTCTTCGGGGACCGCGGGCGTGGCAGCAGGGGTCGGGGCACTTGCGCTGGCCGGGGCATCACTCGACTCACCCACCGGTGGCAGCATCGGGGTCTGCGTCATCGCCGTCCTGTCTGGCACTCGGCGCGCGGCTCTCCTTTCATAGGCCCGAACCGCCGCGGTCATCTCCAGCATTTCCATTCGTTCTTCCCGGATCTGCTCCACAACCCGGGTCTCCAGTCGGTCGCAGAACTGGGCCAGCTCCCGATACCACCAGGCAGCGGAGCCCGGTTCTGGATTTCTGCGGTCAGACGCCATTTCTTCTGCACGACTCTCCAGCTGTGGACTCGCCGTTGCCTCTGATAGCAAGCTGTTCAGTTTCTGCTCTGCCTCTTTCAGCAGCTCCTCTCCCAGCAGCAGGCTTCTGGCTCCCTTTCTGTCCCGACGTCTCTGGACGCCTCCGCTCTCTTCACAAGCGAGGTCAGAACTCTGCAGGGGATCTCTGGGTAGCCACACCTCTTCGTGGGCGGTAACTTCTCCCAGCGCGGGCTGCTGTTGTTTTTCAGCGCGCTTTTCATGGTGGCAATATGGCGGCGCTTCCAATTTTCCAAGCGGACCGCCTAGGCACATGGTCACCTGTCTGAACAGGTCTAGTCCTTATCCTGTTCGTGACGCCAGATGTGAAGCCCCACAGGTGTAGTGTCGGTGCATTACCTTCAGGGACTCCACGTAGCTGGATCTGGTCACAGGTAGGAGATCTTCTTCTTGTCGTGACGCCACTCTCAGTATTGCGGCCAGTAGGGACCGCCACTGCAGGTTGAGGGTCGCCTGGGGCTGATGGTGTGTGCAGTTAGTTGGAATAGCCTCCTGAGAGTGAGGCAAGCCCCAGGGCCCTGTGTAGGTGCGTAGTACCACAAGGCGCAGAATAACTCCACACAGGCAGAATGTCTTTCAGGGTTTTTACTCACTTCAGGTGGCAGGGTGAGTAACCCGGGCGTAGCTGGGATGAACCAGGCGGGAACCAGGTGTCCTTCAGGCTGACTTGTGAGGGTGACTACTAACTCGCCTTCCTTAGCCCTTGGTGGTTTGGGGTGACCCCGACTTTTAGTCCCTATGGGGGTCACCCAGGGAAGATGCTGCAGCCTCTCTCCCCTTCGTTCGCCGTGTGCTTGTTGCCTGGGCCAGATCACTCCAGCTTCTTGCCTCCTGTGAGCTATGGGCCCTAACTGTGGCTACGTGGCTGCGGCTTTTGTGGTGTTGTGGCGTGGGCTTTGAGAGCCCCACACCGGCAGGTTTAGCAAAAGAAAGCTGGATCTATCTCCGCTTCGGGATCTGCCGCCCGTTTGGGCCTGGTACTCTCTAGCAGTCTCCTTACTTCCCACTCCGTGCCCTCTCTTTAGCTGAAGATGGATTTCGGGTAGCACTCCTAGTTGACCGTTCTCCCCCGTCAGTAGCCACTGCGCGGGCGCTGTTAGACAGCAACAGCCCCACAGGTCTGCTCCTCACTGAGCCCTATGGAGTTCTGCTCTAACTGACTCACTGCCCCTCCTCTCCTGTTCTTGCCTACGCCACCTAGCAACCAGACTCTCTTACCACACCCCTTGAGAGGAGATGGAGGCTTTTGGCCCCCTCCACTATTCCAGTGAAGGTCAAGGCTTTTCCCCCTCCTGGGATCCCCCAGGGGTCCTCTCATGGGTACATGTGTGAGACCTGATCACTATGCGCCTGTGTACCACACCCCGGTCAGCCTTCTGGATTACCTGTGTTGTACTGTCCCCAGCATGGGTGCAGTACTCAGTGGTGCCTGACCAGGTCAGGGGCGCCACAATATACTGTGTACATGGTATACCACATACAATGTACAGAGCAGTGTGATATACTGTGTACACACATCAGATGGTGTATAATAATATGTATATTGTATAACATCTGGTGTCTGTATCACAGTAAACCCGGTACTATGTGAGGATGCCTAACACTATCTGGGTCTGTACTGTGCTATATACTGGCTGTATACTATGTGAGGATGCCTAATACTATCTGGGTCTGCACTGTGCTATATACTGGCTGTATACTATATGAGGGTGACTAATGCTATCTAGCGCTGCACTGTGCTATATAGGGGCTGTATACTACATGAGGATGCCTAATACTATCTGTCTCTGCACTGTGCTATATAGGGGCTGTGTACTATGTGAAGGTGCTTAATATTATCTGGTCTGCTCTGTGCTGTATAGGGGCTGTGTACTGTGTGAGGATGCCTAATGCTATCTGGCTCTGCACTGTGCTATATAGGGACTGTGTACTACATGAGGGTGCCTAATGCTATATGGGTCTGCATTGTGCTATATGGGGGCTGTATACGACATGAAGGTTCCTACTGCTATATAGGTCTGCATTGTACTATATGGGCACTGCTTAATGTAATATGGGGGCTGCATAGTGCCATATGGGGGCTGCATAGTGCCATATGGGGGCTGCATAATGCAATATGGGGGCTACATAGTGCTACATGGGGGCTGCATAATACTATATGGAGGACTATGGGAGCTTCATAACACTATATGGAGGAATATGGGGGCTGCATACTACTATTCCCCCAGAATTGTATGTCCCCCTCCACCCCAGAACTGTATACCCCCAGAGCTGCATGTCACCCCCCACCTCAGAGCTGTTTGTCCCCCCCACCTCAGAGCCACTGCCCCCCTCTAGAGCTGTATGCCCCCCATTGATATATACCCCTTTCCTCAGTAATATGTATGCCCTCCAGTAATGTGTATGTCCCCAGCCTCTCTTGTAATGTATATAAAGTGTTAGTGTGCTCTATGTGCGGCCATGTCTGTTAGTGACTGCCACCAATCAGCGTGGCACAGACACATGCCCAGGCGGAGCTGGATGGAGACAAGCGGGGAGGTGAATGAGACTGTTGCCGGCTTCCCAATATGAGAAATATATATAAAAATTTAAAAATTTGTCTGTGTGTGCATGTATGATGTGTATCTATGTATGTCAGTGTATATGACTGTGTCTAGATTTATGTCTGTTTATATGTGTTTTTGTGAATTTCTCTTTAAATATATATGTGTACGTATGCCTGTATGTGTATGTATCTGTGCATGTCTATGTGTGGATGGGGCCCACTGAGACTCTTTCGCCCAGGGCCTACAAAAACCTGGAGCCGGCCCTGCGTGTACCAGTCATGTATTCTCCTGTACACTGTACAGGGGCGTACCTTTGGGGGGCATGCGGCATATTTGCCCCTGCACAGCAATCAGGGGGGCACCATTGGAAAGTGTGAGGCAGCAGTATGGTGGGAGAAAATTGTAAGTGGACAGTATTGGGAAAGAAAAGTGTGAGGGCCATAGTATAGAGACTGGGTAGTGGGGAACATAAGCAGTATAGAGAAGGGGCAGCATGGTGGCCAGTGTGAGGTCACAGTATGGAGGGCACAGTATGCTGAGGAGGGGGAATGTGGGATGGAGGTATCATGTAGTGACTGGATAGTGAAGGAGGTAGGCAGTATAGAGAAGGGGCAGCATGGTGGCCAGTGTGAGGGTACAGTATGCTGAGGAGGGAGAATGTGAGATGGAGGTACAGTACAGTGACTGGATAGTGAAGGATATAGGCAGTATAGAGAAGTGAGAGCACAGTATGGAGGGCACAGTATGCTGAAGAGGGGGAATGAGAGACTGAGGTGCAGTGTACAGAAGGGGCAGTATGGTGGCCAGTGTGAGGGTACAGTATGCTGAGGAGTGGGAATGTGAGACGGAGGTACAGTATAGTGACTGGATGGTGAAGGAGGTAGGCAGTATAGAGAAGGAGCAATATGGTGGCCAGTGTGAGGGCACAGTATGGAGGACACAGTATGCTGAGAAGGGGGAAAGTGAGACGGAGGTACAGTATAGTGACTGGATAATGAAGCAGGTAGGCAGTATAGAGAAGGGGCAGCATAGTGGCCAGTGTGAGGACACAGTATGCTGAGGAGGGGGAATGTGAGACTGAGGTGCAGTGTAGAGAAGGGGCCGTATGGTGGCCAGTGTGAGGGCACAGTATGGAGGACACAGTATGCTGAGGAGGGGAATGCAAGACTGAGGTGCAGTATAGTGACTGGATCGTGAAGGAGACAGGCAGTATAGAGAAGGGGCAGCATGGTGGCTAGTGTGAGGGCACAGTATGCTGAGGAGTGGGAATGTGAGACAGAGGTATAGTATAGTGACTATATAGTGAAGGAGGTAGGCAGTATAGAGAAGGGGCAGCATGGTGGCCAGTGTGAGGGCACAGTATGGAGGGCACAGTATGCTGAGGAGGGGGGAATGTGAGACAGAGGTATAGTATAGTAACTATATAGTGAAGGAGGTAGGCAGTATAGAGAAGGGGCAGCATGGTGGCCAGTGTGAGGGCACAGTATGGAGGGCACAGTATGCTGAGAAGGGGGAATGTGAGACTGAGGTGCTGTATTTATATCTTAATGCTACAGTTCGTGCTCTACTGTTATGGCTAAAAATGTTAACATTATTGGGCCCCCACCAAACTTTCTGCCCAGGGGCCCACACCAACCTTAATCTGGCCCTGTGTTACATCGTCATCTTCTCCCCATTTAGTTCCCTACAATATCAGATCCTCTCAGTGGAGATCTTCTATATAAGAGAATTCTCCTGATTGACCCATCAAGGATGGATGTGGACAGGGACAAGATGGCGCAGAGGATATTACACCTCACCCTAGAGATCCTCTTCCGGCTTACTAGAGAGGTGAGAGATTCTGATGACGTCACATTACATCATTCTTATCTATGGGAATAACAGATGGACAGAACTTGAGAGGTGAGGACTCTGGAAATGTCTGTAGTGAGATTTATTACTGTGTCTCTCCATAACCAGGATTACACAGTAGTGAAGAAGACCTCTAGTGAGCGCTGTCAGGCCCCTGTGTCTGAGGGATGGGGAAGACCCCTGAGCCCAATCACGTGGCCTCCACCTCACCCCCTGATACATGAGGACATCAATAACCAGAAGATCCTAGAACTCACCTACAAGATGATTGAGCTGCTGACTGGAGAGGTGACACTGCTGGGAATGCTGGGACATTATACAGTAACGCTATGAAGGGATCGGGGGTGACGGTATCATTGTATGTGTCAGGTTCCTATAAGGTGTCAGGACGTCGCCGTCTATTTCTCCATGGAGGAGTGGGAGTATTTAGAAGGACACAAAGATCTGTACAAGGACGGCATGATGGAGGATTCCCAGCCCCTCACATCACCAGGTTATTGACAGGACTAAATACACATGGCCTATAATTATCTGTATGTAAGGAATGAATTCAGTCCCTGTATGTGTCTCCTCCAGGTCTATCCAGTAAGAGGACAACACCAGAGAGAGGTTCCCGTCCTCTTCTCCCACAGGACTGTAAACAAGAAGATCCCGATGTTCCTCAGGATGTGTTTCCTCCAGCTCTATCCAGTAAGAGATATCTACTTATGTACTCTCTGCACTAATTTTGTGTTTACATTTTTAGGCTTTCTGCTCTGTTTTTTTTCAGCTGTATTTTCTTTGCTTCTGCTTCTTCTGCTGTTTGTTTCTAGTCCCTTCTCTATGTTGTTATGAAGGCAACTCAAAGACCTGCAGAGGGTTCATGAACACCCTGTTTCCCTAAAAATAAGCCCTAGTTATAGTCAGGGCCAGCGTTGGGAGGAGTCAAACTGTGCAATTTCTCAGGAACCCCAGTTTCTTAGGATCCCCATCAGTTGTATTCTAAGGTTGATTGTTTAAGGACCTTTTATGAAGTCATGTGACATGATGTATCCAAAGGTCTTTTAAATCTAGGAGTCTAAAAGAACTGACCAGGACACAGGCTGGCATGAGTCTAAAGCTGAAGAGCAGACAGGCTGGTGTGTGTGTGTGAGTGTGTGTGTGTGTGTGTGTGTGTGTGTGTGTGTGTGTCTGAATAATAGAAACAAAGAGTTACAGCCGCACACTTAAATACCAAATTTTTAAACTAACAAAAAATATCTAATAAAATTATTGCTTTAGAGAATGTGAACTACTGGGAAACTACCCTGGAAGGATTGGAGACACCTACAAAAGGAGATTTGACACCTAGACCTTGTTTCTTCAAAGCAATTATGCCAGAATTCTGACAGAAATCACTTTTCAATCAATTTTTTATGCAACACAGAGTTGTGAAAAAAGATTGTGCGACTAAATCATCACAGTGCACTGTGGTGACCTCACTCGCATGTCCTTCAGCTCCCAGCAGTACAAGCAGACATGGCCTCCTCTTACTGGTAATTCATAGCAAAATGTATGGCCTCCGGCGCCACTGCGAACAAGCTGACTATCAAGCACGTGACTGTGATCAGAGGAGGCCTGATGGGTGCAGGGGTAACGCAGGTAGCTGCAGCAAACAGACACACTGTTGTTTTTGTGGACCAGACTGATGACATCTTGAAAAAGTTTGCCAAAAGTATTGAAGACAGCTTGAAAATGGTCACTAAGAAGATGTTTGCGGACAAGCCTGAGGCTGATTCACAATTCATCAGCAAAACCCTCTGATATTTCAGCACAAGCACAGACCCAGCAGCCGTGGTGCACAGCAATGATCTGGTGGTAGAAGTCATAATAGAAAACATGGAAGTGAAAAATGCACTAATGAAGACACTGGACAAATTTGCACCAGAACACACCATATTTGCCAGCAACACTTCCTCATAGCTGACATAGCCAACTCCACAACTAGGCAGGATTAGTTCGGAGGGCTGCATTTCTTTAATCCAATGATGAAGCTGGTGGAGGTCATTAAGACACCAATGACTGGGGGGCGGAGCCTGGACCGGGATGTGAGCGCACGCGAGGAGACACTCTCCCGCTGACTCACCGTGACACCGCCGGAACCACCGCATGGCCGACGGGTATAGTGGCACCGGAGGACAAGGGAAGGACCCGACTCCCAGCAGAAGAAGTTCCAGCTCCTGAATCAGCGAGATGACCAAGCGGCGGCAGAAGGAAGTGGGAGCCGGGAAAGTGCCTGGCTTACAAGATGGCACCGAGGTCAGAGAGGAGCCAGAGAAGGCAAACGTAGCCTGCCAGCGCCGCATGGAAGCGGCTGCAAAGCTGGCACAGTATGCAAGGCAATCGGAGGAACCTCTGGGGGAGCCTGGTAAGATGGTGGAAGAAAACGGGAGGAGGAGGAAGACCCGGAGGAGGCTGAAGGAGCAAGGGGAGAATCAGGGGAAGATAAACAGGATGAGGATTCAGGAGAGCAGCAGGCAGCAGATGAAATACAGAAGAACCCCACTATTAAGGATGTATTTCAGGTGGTCTCCTTCTGCAAACAGGCCCTCACAACTTTAACCCAGCAGGTGCTGGGAATAAAGGGAGATATAGCTACTCTCAAAAAAGATCAGAAGAAAGCTGATATGAGAACCAGTGCTGTGGAAGAAAGAGTGGGGACAGCTGAGGATCACATAGTTGCACTACAAAAAGCAGAGAGAAAATTCCAGAAGCAGATATCTGAGATGGCCACAAAAACAGACGACTTGGAGAACCGTTCCAGGAGGAACAATATAAGACTGGTGGGCATCCCAGAAAGAGCTGAGGGAAGAAATCCTACTGACTTC
Organism: Anomaloglossus baeobatrachus; assembly: GCF_048569485.1. Lineage (NCBI taxonomy): Eukaryota > Metazoa > Chordata > Amphibia > Anura > Aromobatidae > Anomaloglossus > Anomaloglossus baeobatrachus. Next base: position 43,948 of record NW_027441813.1, on the reverse strand, counting down.
ATAGAAATGTGACTTAAAGAGAAGATTATAGCTATACGCTATTGAAAGGGCATACAGGGTTCCAATGCAACCGCAGCTACCTGGCAAGGGACCTCGTATGATGCTGGCGAAGCTTCTTAACTACAGAGACCGGAATATTATTCTACGCAAGACACGGGATATGGAGACCCTGACAATAGATGGACACCCAGTAGCTATATACCCTGACTACTCTGTACTGAAACAAAGAATGCAATTCACAAGGGTAAAGAGACGACTCCGAGAGCTGGAGGTTAAATACTCCATGATTTTCCCAGCAAAACTCCGAGTAGTAGCACTGGAGAAGGTTCACTTCTTTCTTGATCCGGAAGAAGTCATGAAGTGGATAGACATCAATGCAAGGAAGCCCGCAAGCAACAGGAGAAGGATAGAAGCTACCTACGAGCGATATTGCAATCTCGTGATTTTCCTGGGATTCAAGACTGGTTATTCATAAGCAATTGCATACACTAGAAGAGGAGGAAACTTCATAGGCCCATCTTTGTTGTAGAGACAGTACCTCCTTTTTTTTGGTTTTTTTTTTCTACCGGGTTATCATTGTTGATCTCCTGCTCCTGTTCCTGAGTGTTAGATGAGACAGCGGAATTCACTAACAATAAGCTGGACAATGACAGGAGGTCGATAATAATTCTTTTTTCTTATGGCCGTTCAGCGGCGATTGATAAATATTTAAGTTTTCAAATTTTCAGGTTAACTGTTTACATTATATGAAATTTGCAAATGAAAACGAATATGGTTAAGGCGGGAGGTGAGTTAGGGGGTTCTGCTCACTAGGATGAGACAGGTTTGGTATGGGAGAAAAAGAGGAGAGAGGTTGACCGGTCTAGGACAGATAGACCTCATTCCCCATAAGGGAGTTAAAGATGTAAATCGGAGGTGGAGGAGTTTAGTTGGGGAGGGCTAGGGAAGGGCTAGGGAAGGGAAAGACTCAGCGTACAGAGGGACAAAATGCCTGTACAAAGATAACCTGTGATTCAATATGGGAGAGGAGATTAAAGTATTATGTTGGAATGTAAGGGGACTGTCAGATAGAGGTAGAAGAGATGCAATGATAAAATATATGCTAGACCAGAGACCATCAGTAATGTGTTTATTGGAGATGCATTTGACAAGTGAAACGACGAATGTACTGAACAAACGATGGGTGCAAAAGGCATATCATTTTACTTTCTCTACCTATGCTAGCGGGGTCTCTATGTTGGTTCATAGATCCGCCCAATATGAAGAAGTGGAGACATGGATAGACACAGAGGGACAATATGTAATGGTGATCTGTAAGTTGTATGGACAATTACTATGCATTACTGCTATATATGTTCCGCTGCCTTACACTAGTGCCAAAATTAGAGAGGTGAGAGAGCGCTTGGCTAAATGGGGGAATTTGCCATTCTTGTTGGTCAGTGACTTTAATAATGTCATAGATGCATATTGGGACAGGAGCAAAAAATCACGGGAGACGCGAAGTGATGGAGCGACAGGGTTTGGTACCTTTATCCAAGAATTGGGGTCGGTAGACGTTTGGAGGATAAGAAATTTGGGGGTGACCTGGTTTTCCTGTCACTCCGCGACCCTTGGTACGCTTTCACGTATAGACCTGGCCTTGGGAAATGATCTGATGGATTCTGGGATTGCGCATGTTGAATATTTGACTAGAGTAATATCGGATCATAGTCCAATCCTGATATCTATTAAAAAACGAGGAGTGGGGGAGAGGCTAACAAGAGAATGGAAGTTACACCCGGTTTGGTTAAATTGTATTGACATGGACGGTATATCTAGTGAGATGCTGGAATATTTTACCCTTAAGGCCCTGTCACACACACAGATAAATCTGTGGTTGCAGTGAAATTGTGGACAATCAGTGCCAGGTTTGTGGCTGTGTACAAATGGAACAATATGGCCATGATTTCACTGCAACCACAGATCTGCCAAAGGTTTATCTGTGTGTGTGTGTGTGTGTGTGTGACAGGGCCTTAAATAGAGGTAGTGCGGATCCTTTGGTAGTTTGGAACGCCATGAAGGCATACCTTAGAGGCCTTTTATTTAGAGACGTTTGCCAGTGTAAGTCTCGTAGTAGACAAGGGGAAATTGATTGCTTAGAGGCTTTGAAGGGAGCAGAAGCAGAGATGGTAGCACAGCCCACACCAGAGTATAGGCAAAAGCTAAAAGCAGCTCAGGAAGAAGTTAATAAAGTGCTATTGAAGAAAGCAGCAGGAAACAGGCTTTTCAGAGAGAACGTCTATGCGGAGGGAGAAAAGGTGGGACACCTGTTGTCGGTGGTGACGGCAGCCCAGAGAAAACCATCCTTTGTACACTGCATTCGCACCACAGCGGGAGATTTGGTCACAGAGGGGAAAGATATTTTGGACACGTTCGCAGCCTTTTATGAGGAATTGTACTCCACTAGAGGGGGGTCGATACAGCAGAACCTAGAGATTTTCTTAGATACAATGACATTACCCAAAATAGCATAGACAGAGAGACACAGTCTGGAGGCCCAAATTACACTTGAGGAGATGGAGAGAGCTTTGCATGGCATGGCAAATGAAAAAGCCCCAGGGGTGGATGGATTGCCGGTGGAGGTGTACAAATCTCTGGAAGAAATACTCTTACCCAATTTGTTGAATGTTTTGGAGGAGGCAAGAGAGCGGGGGACACTGCCAGCGTCTATGAGGGAGGCGATAATAACAGTAATACTTAAAGAGGATAAGGATCCAAAACTCCCCGAGTCATACCGGCCCATTTCACTTTTAACGACTGATGTTAAAATTTTGGCCAAAGTACTCTCTAATCGATTAACCGAAGTGATATCTGCTCGAATTCACCCAGATCAGTCGGGTGTCATGCCTAGTAGATCTACGGCGAAAAATATACGAGGATTATACCTTAACATGCAGCTACCGGTGGACAATCCAGGACAGAGGGTGATAGCTTGTTAGATGCCCATAAGGCATTTGACAGTGTGGAATGGGGGTATCTATGGGAAGTGCTAAGACATATGGAATTTGGCCCTAACTTTACATCTTGGATACAGCTGTTATATGCTAGACCAGTGGCTAAAGTGAGAATTAATGGAATGTTGTCACACACAGTGGACTTACAAAGGGGTACTCGTCAGGGTTGCCCGCTCTCGCCTCTCCTTTTTGCTCTAGCGGGGGAACCACTGGCGGCTGCTATACGGCAGAACAGAGACATAAAGGGATTTGTATATGGCCCTCTAGAAGAAAAGATAGCCCTCTATGCAGACAACATTCTGTTATTATTCGCAGACCCAGGGGCATCATTGAGCCATGCCATGCAGGTGATCGAACGGTTCGGAAGGATCTTTGGACTGTCTATAAATTGGACCAAATCAAACCTTTTCCAGGTGGATGCGGGAATAGACGGGTCTACCTAGGGTGATGAGGTTAACAGATTGTGGGTTGTGGACCAGTTTAGATATCTGGGCATACAGGTATCCTTACCAATTGGGAATTACATCACTATTAATCTAGTCCCTTTGCTGAACCAACTGCGTAGTAAGATAACTGCTTGGAATAAGCTTTATTTATCAGTAATAGGACGGATTAACCTTATTAAAATGGTAATATGCCCATGATATTCTACGTGATACACAATACTCCTATCTGTATCCCTCAGAGTCACTTTAAGGAGATTAATTCTATGTTCCGTGCTCTAATATAAAAGAACAAACAAGCCAGACTCAAACTTGAAAGGTTGCAGAGACCAAAGGACAAGGGAGGGTTAGCGTTACCCAATCCAGGAATATATTATCTGGCAGCTCAGAGTAAACATTTCAGGGGATGGGCGAATTTAGTGGCGGTGGATCCAGCATCTAGATTGTTGGGGCATGTTTTACATCGACGACCATTGGTGTTAGGATTGGAGGACGGATCATTTGGGAGACAAGGGAAAACAAACCCTACACTTAATTTGATGAACAGAATTTGGAGAAAGATCAAGCAGATGAGGGGGGTTACGGCAATAACTGAATTCACTCCGGTGTGGGAAAATGATAACTGCTCTGAGATATATAAGATAGGCAAAATTAAGGAATGAAAAAATTGAAAAAAATCCAGCACTCAAAGCATTCAACTGGAATTGTTTTATATTTTATTCATTGTTCTGTGTAATTATTAAAGACGTTTCGGTCATCCGACCTTCATCAGTTTACACTACAATAAAAAGATACATGAAAAATTTTTAAGTATACAGAAATAATGGCATTATACAATCATGGTAACAAAAAAGGGCAGAAATATTCACCACATTATAATGCATGAACCATAAACTATGATATACAAAAAATGTCTATATTCTATAAAATTAAGGAATGGGCACGTAAAGGTATATGGTATATGTGGCAAATTCTAGACCAGAGACATTAGAAGCTGTTTACACAAATACAAGATGAATTTGTGATATCTCCATCCGGGTGTTACCACTATAAACGAATGGCACATGCAGTAGCGGCTCAGAGGGTTAAACAATCATTGCTGGTTCAGGCCGACTTAGTATTGAAATATGTGTGTAGTAGTGTGCCCACAAGAGGAATCATATCAACTATATATAGGGATCTATTGCATACATATTTGCTTAACCACCCAGTAAGAACTAGAACTAAATGGGAGGTAGAGATAGACGGGATCACTGATGAGGTGTGGGAAAGTGTCCTGGAGTATATACCGAAATTATCAATAAGTGAACCAGCAAGATTGTCCCATCTGTATGTGGTGAATAGGGCGTATAGATCCCCACTAATTATGTGTAAAATGGGACTGAGGAGTAACTCTGACTGCCCTAGATGCAATGGAGACGATGCCGGCATCTTCCATATGATGTGGACGTGCCCCAGGTTGACGTCTTTCTGGATAACTGTTCTTAACAAAATAGAAGGAGCTTATAGATGCAAACTTCCCAAACAACCTTTGGTATGTCTCCTAGGTTATGTGGAGGAAATCAGAGTAGACAACATTTTTAAAATAGTGATAGCCAGATTGCTGTATGCGGCCAGGAAAGTAATTGCCAAACATTGGATGCAGGGGGACCCACCGACTAAAGGGGAATTTATCGCATATCTTAATCATATTGCTTGGATGGAGAGAAGTATATATGGGAAAAGGAAACAACTTGCACTTTTTGATAGACTGTGGAATCCGTGGTTGCAGTATGGATAAATATTAGGGCTGGGAGATGTTGGTCTCTGAGCAGGGATACCTGGTTCTACACATTCCAATATATGTCACTGAAAGGCACAAATGTGAAATCTTTTATATAGATGTGGGTAATATGTACGCTGAGGGGGGAGGGGTTGTTGGGAATGGAAAGTTTGTAGTTATGTTTATTATTGCTGAAAATTTGACATTGGCTTTGTATATTTAATGAAAAATAAAAAATATTTGATTAAAGACAACAATGACTAGCCAAACAACTTCTCACTCTCTCATAAACTTCAGTAAAGCAATGGGAAAGACGCCTGTGTCATGTAAACACAACCCAGGCTTCATTGTTAGCCGTCTTCTGGTACCATACCTAATGGAATTTGTGCATCTTCATGAAAGAGGTCATGCATCCAAGGAAGACATGGATTTTGCAATGAAATTGGGGGCCCGTTACCCAATGGGTCCTTTTGAGCTTTTGGATTATGTTGGTCTGGACAATAGTAAATACATAAATACATCACTGATGGTTGGTACCAGATGGAACCTGAAAACCCCTTTTTTACCTCCAGTGAATTGCTCAATAAGCTTGGAAAGAAGACCAGAGAAGGATTTTATAAGGACAGATGGTTGGCCTGGCTGCACTGTAGAGTTATATTGTTATAGTCTCATGTTTTCTTTGATTACGATGACCGTTGTTGGTTTTACATTGCACGGTTTTCTCAGCACTTATTAACACTCTAGTGCCTTACAGTCATGATTCTCTATTTCATCAACATCCTTTTGTACCGCTGATTCCAAACATTGATACGTCATAGCCATTCTACAGTCAATAATAAATGAATGTACAAAAAATAAATTGTGCAACTTTTGGAGGTTTCACGCCAATTTTAACCAGCTTTGCCAAATTGGGCAGAGCTAGGCCAGAAGAAGGGTGTGATGCCACCGCTTCTCTAATTCATAACAAACTGCGGCGTTCCCTATGCCAGAAATCTTACGCCAGTCCCTGACATCAATTTTCATTGTACATCGCCGGTCTTGATGAATTGGAGACCTAATGTTTATCTGCACAGACCCTGCTACCTGCTTTGGTTACAAAGCCTAAGGATAGGCCATCAATGTTACACTCCCGGACAAACCCATTAAATATTTGGCATCTGTCTTCTTCGAAAAAAAACCTTTTTGAAATTGTCTATGTTGTGGATCAATGTCACAACCAGACGGTTGCAGCCATCGCCAACTGTCATGGCGGTATCAGGATCTGTGGAAATTACAGATTCTGGCACTCTGCTAACTTCTCTGATGTCTGTGAGCAATGCAGTGAGACGCAGGTGTTGAACCACATACTTAGTAAAACTAGCAAGAGTTATTCTTTGCTGGGCTCCTTGTTAATGTCTTTGATTACATGCTGTAGGGGAGCCAGTATCTTTCGCTCCCCTTCTGTATATGCTGGCTGGACTATTCCATTAACGCCAGCTATAATTTACCTATACAAGTGTGGTGAGGTGTTGTGATACAAACTAGTGGTTGTTGTGCATTATTGCTGTGAGCAGTTGTGGTGTTAACCCTTGTTATTTCTGCCTTCCTGCTCTTGCTTTTCTCCTTAGTATCTCACTGTTTATTTCTGTGAGTTTGCGGTGTGTCTGAAATTTGGTTTTACCGTCTGTCTTAATCTGTATTTCCATCCTACTCCTACCCCTTCTTCCACGTTCAGGGGTAATCCAGAGGTTAGGGATAGCTAAGGTCTCCTAGCATGAGGGAAAGTATAGGAGCCCCCTGTCCCTCATTATCCTACAGTCACATTGCAACAATCAATCAGATTATTTACTGTAGCACATTCCAGAGAACGAAGATGTAACTCTTAGATCTGGAAATTGAAAAACAAATTCAGAATAATTTGTTTCCTAATTTAATTTCTGATGTTATGGTTAAAACTAAATCTACTTTCGAAATTATATGATTAAAAAACAATAAGATTGTGTTTATTTATAGCCGATGACTGTATCAGGAGTTCAGATGGACATCTAATATCTTCAAAATTTAAAACAGATGATCAAACTATCACACATAATACATATGAAGAGCATGCTGCTGTCCCAGATATACCTCCAGTCCTTCATTGGAAAGCTTTATCATCTGATCTTTTCAAACAAGTCCAAAATTACGAATTATCACAGAATTGTAATCAAAATAAAAGTTACAGAAAGGATGTGGAACATGAGACAGCTCCTACAAGGGAGAAACCATTTTCATGTTCAGCGTGTGGGAAATGTTTTATTTGTAAATCACACCTTGTTAGACATCAAAAAATTCACACAGGGGAGAAGCTATTTTCATGTTCAAAATGTGGGAAATGTTTTAGTTGGAAATCAGATCTTGTTTGGCATCAGAGATCTCACACAGGGGAGAAGCCATTTTCATGTTCAGACTGTGGGAAATGTTTTATTCAGAAATCACACCTTGTTAGACATCAGAAAAAACACACAGGGGAGAAGCCATTTTCATGTTCAGAGTGTGGGAAATGTTTTATTCAGAAATCACACCTTGTTAGACATCAGAAAAAACACACAGGGGAGAAGCCATTTTCATGTTCAGAATGTGGGAAATGTTTTAGTTGGAAATCAGATCTTATTTTCCATCAAAGATCTCACACAGGGGAGAAGCCATTTTCATGTTCAGAGTGTGGGAAATGTTTTATTCAGAAATCAGACCTTGTTAGACATCAGAAAAAACACACAGGGGAGAAGCCATTTTCATGTTCAGAGTGTGGGAAATGTTTTATTCAGAAATCACACCTTGTTGGACATCAGAAAAAACACACAGGGGAGAAGCCATTTTCATGTTCAGAGTGTGGGAAATGTTTTATTCGGAAATTTCAGCTTGTTGAACATCAGAAAAAACACACAGGGGAGAAGCCATTTTCATGTTCAGAGTGTGGGAAATGTTTTATTCGGAAATCAAACCTTGTTAGACATCAGAAAAATCACACAGGGGAGAAGCCATTTTCATGTTCAGAGTGTGGGAAATGTTTTATTTGGAAATCAGATCTTGTTTGGCATCAGAGATCTCACACAGGGGAGAAGCCATTTTCATGTTCAGACTGTGGGAAATGTTTTATTCAGAAATCAGACCTTGTAAGACATCAGAAAAAACACACAGGGGAGAAGCCATTTTCATGTTCAGAGTGTGGGAAATGTTTTATTCGGAAATCACACCTTGTTGGACATCAGAAAAATCACACAGGGGAGAAGCCATTTTCATGTTCAGAATGTGGGAAATGTTTTAGTTGGAAATCAGATCTTGTTTTCCATCAAAGATCTCACACAGGGGAGAAGCCATTTTCATGTTCAGAGTGTGGGAAATGTTTTATTCAGAAATCAGACCTTGTTAGACATCAGAAAAAACACACAGGGGAGAAGCCATTTTCATGTTCAGAGTGTGGGAAATGTTTTATTCAGAAATCACAACTTGTTGGACATCAGAAAAAACACACAGGGGAGAAGCCATTTTCATGTTCAGAGTGTGGGAAATGTTTTATTCGGAAATTTCAGCTTGTTGAACATCAGAAAAAACACACAGGGGAGAAGCCATTTTCATGTTCAGAGTGTGGGAAATGTTTTATTCGGAAATCAAACCTTGTTAGACATCAGAAAAATCACACAGGGGAGAAGCCATTTTCATGTTCAGACTGTGGGAAATGTTTTATTCAGAAATCAGACCTTGTAAGACATCAGAAAAAACACACAGGGGAGAAGCCATTTTCATGTTCAGAGTGTGGGAAATGTTTTATTCGGAAATCACACCTTGTTGGACATCAGAAAAATCACACAGGGGAGAAGCCATTTTCATGTTCAGACTGTGGGAAATGTTTTATTCAGAAATCAGACCTTGTAAGACATCAGAAAAAACACACAGGGGAGAAGCCATTTTCATGTTCAGAGTGTGGGAAATGTTTTATTCGGAAATCAGATTTTGTTTGGCATCAAAGATCTCACACAGGGGAGAAGCCATTTTCATGTTCAGAGTGTGGGAAATGTTTTATTCAAAAATCACACCTTGTTAGACATCAGAAAAATCACACAGGGGAGAAGCCATTTTCATGTTCAGAGTGTGGGAAATGTTTTATTCAGAAATCACACCTTGTTAGACATCAGAAAAATCACACAGGGGAGAAGCCATTTTCATGTTCAGAGTGTGGGAAATGTTTTATTCAGAAATCACAACTTGTTGGACATCAGAAAAAACACACAGGGGAGAAGCCATTTTCATGTTCAGAGTGTGGGAAATGTTTTATTCGGAAATTTCAGCTTGTTGAACATCAGAAAAAACACACAGGGGAGAAGCCATTTTCATGTTCAGAGTGTGGGAAATGTTTTATTCGGAAATCAAACCTTGTTAGACATCAGAAAAATCACACAGGGGAGAAGCCATTTTCATGTTCAGAGTGTGGGAAATGTTTTATTCAGAAATCACACCTTGTTGTTCATCAAAGATGTCACAGAGTGGAGAAGCCATTTTCATGCCCAGAATGTGGTAAATGTTTTACCAGGAAATCAGGTCTTGTTTACCATGAAAAAAAAATCACACAAAATACACCATTTTTATGTTGTGAATGTGGAAAATGTTATTGTCAGAAATCACATCTTGTTAAACGTGAAGAAGCTGCAATAATTGAAATGTGTAACTGGTAAATCAAGTCTTGCCGACAATCAGAAAACCACCAGAGCGGAGCAGCCTCTCTTGTTTTCAGAATTTGCCAAATGTTTTTTGTATCATTAATCAGGTCCTGTTGTCAGATGAGTCACATGGGAGAAGCCATCATGATGTACTATAATTCAAAGGGTTTATCCAAAAATCAGCTACAATTGCTCAAGTAAGAATTGGTGAGGGAAAGAAAAATTCTCTCTCTTTTTAAACTCATCGTATTTTTCGGACCATAAGACATACCTAGGTTTTGAAGGAGAAAAATAGGGAAAACGATTGAAGCAAAAATGTTGTCATGACGCACTGTTATGGGGGATCTGCTGCTGACACTGTTACAGGGGTAATATCCCCCAGTTTCTAGTGCAATGTGTTTGATGACTTTCCCCTTAAATAGTGCTTATAACAAATCTGTGGCTGCTTTTATTATTTACTAAAACAGTGAAGAGCCACAGATTAGTGATTTTTTTAAATATAATGCAGTGCCAAAAGTGTCCCTAATGTCCCCCAAAAGGAACTTCCAGGTTGTGAGATCCCACAACCCTCAGCGATCACTCTCACAGTGAAAGAGTGAGCTCTACGACCCCAGCTCTGCAGCATCCTTCTTAACCAGTTCAGTAAAACCTTAAAAAAATATGTGACCGTGCTGGATTATTTGAGAGAGCAGTGTCTCGTGCTTAGAGCTTGGTAGTACGTGGCCGTAAAGAGGCGTGGCTACGGGACCCGGTAGTTTAAGAATGTTGAAAAATACCAGTGGTTTAACGATGCCATAGAACTGTTAGGTATTGGTATTTTCGTTTATTGTTTTTCACAGTTTGTTATTTTCCATATGGAAAAGGTTAGTGAATAAGTGCATAGTCAATCAGGGTTTAAATTAATGCAGAAGTTACCTAATTTGCAACCAGATTCTTTACAGTGTGTACACCCGGTACATGGACTTTGTTATATATATATATATATATATAACAAACATAGTAAAAATGGACCATTTTCACAGGACTGGCGTGATCAACACGAACTTGTGTATTGTACATAGTTGCACCTCCTGTGCCAACCAGAGTCATCTAACACAAGACCTGGGACCTTAACCTGGTCATGGACCCGTGGATAGGTATCCAGAGGTCAGGTTGTTTGGGTGGCGGGTTATTGGGATCCGGGACATTGGGACTGGACTGTCGCAGGAAGGGGCTGCAACAGAGCAGGTTGAGTCCCCGCTACTACTGAAACTGGTAGCGTTCCACCGTTGGGAGATGAACTCTTAATAAAGTTTAGTAACATTTAAGTAACCAGCCTCCCTAATGTGGGATGTATTTGTAAGTAAATGTTTTACCCTTTTTTCTTCCAATTGAAAAAAAATAAATAAACCTCTGATGTCCTGTAGGTCGGGGATGAGCTACGCTTAACCAAGGGGGAATGTGATGCCCAGGCCTATCAGGACGTCACCGGGTACTGTGCAATCTGCCCTTCTGTGCAGTATCCACCTCCTTGGTTACCGATCCCTAACCTTTGGTGTTGCCAAGAACAAGCTAATCAAAATCTTAGGAACACTCTGCACCACACCCACCAGACACACCAGTGGACGGCCTGAGTGGAATAGGGTCGCCCACTTGGGGGGTTGGTTAAGGGGGGATCAGCAGTGTCAGGAGCAGTTCAGTTGTGGAGTGACTCTCGAGAGGAGAGGTTAGGAGCACGGCTCCTTGAGACTAATAGGTGACAGACGTTGGTCTGGACCTGGTAGGAGCTGGAACCCTGCTCGCAGGGGATCGTGACAAGGGGCACGGACTGTCAAGGAGGACAGCCGGCGGCCTTGTGCCATCTCCGGGCAGGGGCCAGGGCACGGTGAGGTACGTGACCCTAGGTCAGGGAGTAGCTTCAGGCGTCCTGACAATTTACCCGACGAGGACGGAGCCTTTAAGATCCGTTCTCCACCCACTCCAAAATCGGGGTACTAGCACAACGAGGGGGCTAGAACTTTCCACTACACGATCAAGAAAATCCCAAGCGTGAACCTTGAGAGCAAGCTCACCCAGTTAGCCATACTGGTGAGCGGGACCCAATTAGTTCTACACTAAAGGGACCAACTAGAAGACAAAGGTGCCAAGCAAAGGTCACAGACTAACAGGCAACACCAACAAGCACGGGATCCAGGCGTGCTCTCTCCCAGCGGCAGCGGTGTCCAGAACTTTGGTTTACTACAGTTGTCGGTGTCAGCGTTATTAGACTGAGTGAGTACGCAAGTGACCCTTATCCCCCAACGGCACCCTCCTGTCGCCTTCACCGAGTCCCGGGGCATTCCCCCCTACCCACGGAGGGGTTAAACACCTGGCTGCCCACTCCATCGCCACCGGATACTCCCATCAGCAGTGGTGGTATTCCCCCTTACCACACACCGTGGGTGGCATCACAAACTTTCCACATCATCCCCTGTAAATACACCCCCTTTTACTCGAGTGGCCGCACGACACCCAGGTCCGGAGAACCCTCGAGCCACCGTGGATCCAGATCCGAGCAGCCCGGCTGCTGACACAGGGGTGGTACATATGTAAATATATATTCTTCATGCCTGTCTTTCTCTGTTGTTTATATGTGATGATTTTGCCTCAGAACCTCTGGAGTTGAGGCAGAGCTGTAGGCATTTCACACAAAAATAGTAAGGGGATGTCACAGAGGTGTCACAGCCGGTGGACAATCCAGTGGCAAAAGTGTTGGAAAATCCCAGAGGTTTGCAGAACGTGTTGTTAACTGACAGTTCTCTGTTAATGCAGCAGCGGACTATATGACTCTGGGAAACTGTCAGTGTGCACACTATGAGAACTTAGAAGGCTGCAGTCACAGAGTAACACATGGAGTGACTGCAGACTCATTACAAACTTGGACAACCCCTTTAATGCTCCTAACAACATAAATAAAACATAGTGACCTTTAACTTGTCACATGGCACAAGACTTTATTAAAGAGATAGTCCACTACTTTAACATTGAAGGCCTTTCCTTAGGATAGGTCACCAATGACTGATTGGTCGGGGTCTGGCACCTGGCTCCCCAGCCATTTGCCTGTTCTAGGTGCCGTGTCGGTGATGGCCGGAAGTGCTCAGTTATGGATCTGCTCCGTCTTCTGATAGTGGCAGCAGTCTACTATTAAAATCAATGAGGTGGATGTGGAGTACCCGGCCGCGGACACTTATCAGAGGACGGAGCAGATTCAGAAATAAGAATTTCCGGCCACCTGCACCAAGAACAGCTGATCAGTGGGGGTCCCATTTCACTCACATAAAGCCTGCTTTACACGTTGCAATTTCGCATACGATATCGTATGCGATTTGCAACGCCCCCATCGTATATGCGGCACGTTCAATTTGTTGAACGTGCCGCACAAACGATTAACCCCCGTCACACATACTTACCTTCCATACGACCTCGATGTGGGCGGCGAACGTCCACTTCCTGGAGTGGGAGGGACGTTCGGCGTCACAGCGACGTCACACGGCAGCCGGCCAATAGAAGCGGAAGGGAGGAGATGAGCGGGATGTAAACATACCGCCCACCTCCTTCCTTCCGCATTGCCAGCCGGGAGCTGCAGGACGCAGGTAAGCTGCAGTTCATCATTCCCGGGGTGTCACACGCTGCGATGTGTACTACCCCGGGTACGATGAACAACTTGACGTTCAATTCGTCAGGAATGAATGACGTGCATGTGATGAACGGTTTTTCGTTCAATCGCAATTGCACATCGCTGTCACACGCTACAACATACTTTACGATGCCGGATGTGCGTCACCTACGACGTGACCCCACTGACACATCGTAAGATATCTTGTAGCGTGTAAAGCGGGCTTTAGAAGCAATGCGCAAGTGGGACCGAGGCCTAATGATGAGACATAGTCAGTATCACAAATAAACATTTACATTCAGGTACGTTATAGATGATTGTCTCTGAGTTGTTTCTTTCTATTCTTTATCTTATCCTGACGCCATGATTACTTTTCACATTCACATCTCGTTTCTGCAGATTTCCATCTTCTCCGATCTTCTGCAGCACATCCCGACACGATGCCCCTAAATATAGCAGAATGATAATACTTTTACTTAAAAATATCTGCCCTATGCTGTGCCCCAGAATAAATAATGGCCCCTCACTGTGTTCTCTGCACAAAAAATGACCCACACACTCTCCCTCTTATGGTACATGCCCTCCACACTGCCCACTTCTTTCCATACTGAGCACACTCTTCACACTGTCCTTTACACCATGTCCCCTTATACTGCCCAGTCTTTATACGGTGCCCTGTGTATTCTGTGTCCTCCAAACTTCTTTCCAGTTTGCTCCACATCCTCTCTCTCCCCATGCATCACCCCTCATCCTCTCTCTCCCCATACATCACCCGTCACCCTCTCTCTCTCTCCCCATACATCACCCCTCACACTCTCTCTCCTCATATATCACCCCTCATTTTCTCTCTCCCCATGCATCACCCCTCATCTTTCTCCCCATGCATCACCCCTCATCTTCTCTCTCCCCATGCATCACCCATCATTCTCTTTCTCCCCATGCATCACCCCTCATCCTCCCTCTCCCCATGCATCACCTCTCTCTTTATACTGTGTCCCAAGATTCTTCCCCCTCCCCATCCTCTCTTCCCACCATATTCTGTCCACAGATAGTTCCCTCCCCCACCCTCTTTCTTGTCTTCACAGCGCCACGGGAACACTTATCAGCGTTCTCTTTCACCTCCGCGCTGCGGCCCTGACTTCCGGGTCAGCAATGTGATAAGCTGACCTGATCACATAACAGCCGTCGCTCTGACCCGTAAGTCAGCACTAGCGATCACCGCTTCAATTGTCCTCGCATCTGACAGATACAAGGACAATTGAGTACTGGGAGCCGCGCGCTGCACTTTCTACGAGTGTGGTTGTCAGTGTGACAGCTGCGCTTAGAGAATGGCCGTCTCCCACTACGGGGCCGCAAACGCAGCCCCCGGGCAGACTTTCACACAGCCGCATCAGGCAGCCCGACAGTACCCCACTGACTGTTGCGCCCCCGGGGCAGATACCACACCAGCCCCCCCCTAGATACGCCTCTGCTTATGTTCAGTCCTAGTCATTTCTTGGACTACTTCATACCACATTATGGCCTGGTCAAACTTATTATGGTCCTCTAGCCATCCTTTACATTTAGTCAGGAAATCCTGCCATGTTTGTGTGACACCCCAGGAGCGCTGATCCTGTTTGGGGACGCCACAGTGCTGGATAACAGGTAGGTTAACTTCAATGGGAAATTCATGACGCCACTCTCGGTATTGCGGTCAGGACGACCGCCACTGCAGTTTAAGGGACACCTGGGGCTGATGGTAGGTGCAGTCAGATGTGGTGGCCTCCCGAGAGTGAGGCTGGCCCCAGGGCCCGGTGTAGGTGTATAGTGCAGCAAGTCGCAGAGTAATCCACACACACAGCAGTAATTCTTTCAGGGTTTTACTCACTTTGTTGTTAGAAGAGTGAGGTATCTGGGGCGATGCTGTGATGAACCAGGAGGGGAACCGGGTATCCCTTTGGCTGACGTCGGGGTGGCTGCTAGCTCGCCTTCCTAGCCCTCTTTGGTTGAGGTGGCCCCGACCTGAAGTCGTGTGGGGCTCACCCAGGGAAGCTGCTTCTGCCAGTTCTCCCCTTTTTGGCCCTTTGTCTGTAGCCTGGACCAAGTGTTTCTGGCTGCTGCCTTCTTCCACTTATGGGCCCTCTCGTTGCTACGTGGCTCCGGACTCTGTGTTGGTTTGGTGAAGGGCATGGAGTGCCCCCCACCTGCAGGTTTAGCAGGCCAACTGAATGGGCCCCTGCTCTGGGGACCTGTAACCCCGTGCGGGCAGGGTCTACTGGCAGTCCCCGTACTCGACCACCTCTCTGCACTCCGGCCTCAGGTAGTTTTCGGGCGGCACTACCAGGTAGCCCTTTCTCCCCCGCCAGCAGCCACGAACGGTGCAGTGTCTGTAAGGGCCCTGCTCACTGCTCTGCCCTCCAGACGCGACTCCTCCACTTCCTTCTCCTTTGGCTGCCTCTGCACAACTCCCTTGTTCCCAGTGACGCCACCCCCCACTAGCTGGGAGGCGAGGGCCCCGCCCCCTCCCTGAGTCTGCTCAGGGGTCCCCTCTAGCTGTGTGTGTGTTCCTAGTTACTAGTGTTCCGTGTGTCCACACGCTTATCAGCCATCAGGATTACCTGTATTGTACTGACCCGACTTGGGTGCAGTACTCAGTGGTGCCTGACCAGGTCAGGGGCGCCACATTTGTTCATCCAGTGTTCCATTCATACCTGCATTCACCTTTTCCCAATTTGGTCTACAGCCTTTGATAGCTTCTGCGCCTTTTATGTGTTGTACAACATCAATTGCAGGAGTCCATATCTCCACATCCTCATCCTCACTGGATGAGGATCTACTCTGTGTAGTTCTTATCCTTGCAACAACTCGGAATGACAACAACCACACGACAATGATAACAATTACAGAGAACTATGTCTTTGCATCCATGTTGCTTTCAAGGGTAGGACCTTACCTTGCACCACACCACTCGACACTGCGCAAGGTAAATAGTGGCTACTACGTGATACCCCACGTCTGGGGCCCACGAGTTGCCACTTGAGTGATTGCACTGCCGGTACCACGCTTTTGTGGCACACCAGCAGCCACTCAAGAGTGACTGCACTGCCGGTACCTCACGTCTGTGGCACACCAGCAGCCACTCTACTTTACTGCAGTAACTTAATATCTAGAATTGGGATCCCAGTATCACAGAGTAGGTAATATAATAATATGGGGCCCTTCTCCCCCCTTGGTTTTCCACATGAGCGTCTGTACAGCACGCTACACTGGAAAACCCTTAAATCACTTAACGTTTTTTTCTATGGCACAGAAAGCAGGCAAATATTGTAGGGCAGATAATGACTATAACCAGTGCCCAATCAGGAGGGATGTTAGGTACTGAATTAATCAAAGATGGCAGCAAAAGGGAGCTAATGAGAGGACCAGAACAACCAAAACCCTATGAGCTGCTAATCATACCCTGGGAATGTTATCAGGGTGTCCAAATAGACCTGTATCACAATTTTTAGCCCATAAATTTAAAGTTCAATGTCTTAAAGGGACGGTACACTTTTTGCAAAAATGGCAAAAAAAGGACTCGCACTTACAGCAGAGTAAAGATAGTGATTATAAACAGCGCTCACACAAGAGGTATGTACGATATTCCATGCGTAACACCAAAAGAGCAGCAAAAAGAACTAAAGAGAAAACTATAACAAGCAGCGTATTATCAGGGTGCGTGATATAGTTTCTGCGGATTAATTGCTGTGTTAGTGAGAGGTGATCAGGGTCGTGTAGTACAGGCACAATGAAGTCCACGCAATGTGCTATAAATAATATGTTAGATTCTCTGAGAATGTGAGCAAGAGCAGGACATTGCAAGATGAGAAAGGTTAGTTGCAGGACGTCCAGCGTCTGCTTGCACAGAGATGAGACAGTGTCTTGCTGTAAAAGTCGGCAGCGTTCACTGCTTTCAAAGTCACAAATTTGGCCACTGTCAGACATGAGGCTGGGACAGTCAGTGTCAGTAGCCAGGATGTGAGAGCATTCTTTACAAAGTCACACAACATACCGGTGTTCTCACCAAACCGACAGTCCTCATCACAAATGGCAGGTCATCCACATACACACATACAAGAAATCACAACCTGTCAGCAAAACTGCCAGTCAGTCAAAAAGTCAGTTACGGACATTGCAATCAGTCTTCAAGTACACTCATTGCAATGTTTTTACAATCACACAAAGTTATAAGGTTACCACACATAGAGAAACCACAAAGTCCCTGGCTCGTACCCAGCAGCTCCGTCCCTTCTGAACGGAAGCCTCAAGTGGTGTACGACCGTTCCCTGCCTATAGTGATGCATATCTAGATCTTATACTCACCTCAGTCTCCTCTAGAGTTGAGCGCGGTTCGTGGTTCGAGGTTCTCCAGTTCGGGGCTCGAGTGATTTTGGGGGCTGTTCGAGATCGAACTAGAACTCGAGCTTTTTGCAAAAGCTCGATAGTTCTAGATACGTTCGAGAACGGTTCTAGCAGCAAAAAGCAGGGCTTTTTACAGCTACAGTGTGCAGGAGCCATCGCTGGCAGCCTGCCAGAAGCTGGTAACCAAGATAAACATCGGGTATCCAAGCAAAGCGCTTTGGTTAGTAACCCGATGTTTATCTTAGTTACGTGCAGGAAGCCCACACTTTCCCGCTCAGCTCGCTACACACACACACACACACACACACAAATACACACACACACACACAAATACACACACACACACTCACTCACACACACACACACACACACACGGTCCCGCTCGGCTTACCTGCGGTGACGAAGTCCCGCCATCCCGACCTCAGCGCTGTCACTGTCCTCCATGGCCGCCGCTTGTCACATCACCTCTCGCTTCCGACCCGAGACTGACTAGCGGTGACGTCACGGACCTCTCGCGATACTTGATGTGAAGGCGCCGGTCATTGACCTCAGTGACAGGGGCTGTCAGTGTGCAGGAGATCAGCGCAGGTAATGTACCTCGCTGACAGCAGCACTTGTCATGCCCTGCAGTGACCTGGGCTGACCCATTGATGTTAGCTCAGGTCACTGCACTGCTCTCCCAGCCAATGGGGAACATCCTGCTCTTCATTGACTGGGACAGTGTGGATCGTCATGGCAACCCCTTGGATTACACCAGACCTGGATTTGTTTTTCATTCTAATAAATTGGTTAAAGAGGGAATGTTTTGGGGAGTGTTTTTTCAAATAAAAATGTGGTTGTCGTCTATTTTTTTTTATTACTGACTGGGTTGGTGATGTCGGGTATCTGATAGACGCCTGACCTCACCAACCCCAGGGCTTGATGCCAGGTGACATTACACATCTGGTATTAACCCCATATATTACCCCGTTTGCCACCGCACCAGGGCGCGGGATGAGCTGGGGCGAAGCACCAGGATTGGCGCATCTAATGGATGCGCCACTTCTGGGGCGGCTGCGGCCTGCTATTTTTAGGCTGGAGAGAGTCCAATAACCATGGACCTCCCTAGTCTGAGAATATCAGGCCCCAGCTGTCTGCTTTACCTTGGCTGGTGATCCAATTTTGGGGGACCCCTACGTGTTTTTTTTTTTAAATTATTTATTTAATTTAAAATAACAGCGTGGGGTGCCCTCAGTTTTGGATTACCAGCCAAGGTGAGGTTGCCAGCTGTGGTCTGCAGGCTGCAGCCGTCTGCTTTACCCTAGCTGGCTACAAAACTAGGGGGAACCCTACGTCATTTTTTTTTCATTTGTTTGGCTAAATACAAAGCTAAGCACCCCTTAGTGCCACATGAAAGGTACCAAAGGGTGCTCCACTTTTTCTCCATTTTTTCTCCACTTTTTCTCCACTTTTTCTCCATTTTTTTCTCCACTTTTTCTCCACTTTTTCTCCTCTTTTTCTCCACTTTTTCTCCACTTTTTCTCCATTTTTTCTCCATTTTTTTCTCCACTTTTTCTCCACTTATTCTTCACTTTTTCTCCACTTTTTCTCCACTTTTTCTCCATTTTTTTCTCCCCTTTTTCTCCATTTTTTTCTCCACTTTTTCTCCACTTTTTCTCCATTTTTTCTCCACTTATTCTCCACTTTTTCTCCATTTTTTTCTCCACTTTTTCTCCACTTTTTCTCCACTTTTTCTCCACTTTTTCTCCACTTTTTCTCCACTTTTTCTCCACTTATTCTCCACTTTTTCTCCACTTTTTCTCCACTTTTTCTCCATTTTTTTCTCCACTTTTTCTCCATTTTTTTCTCCACTTTTTCTCCACTTTTTCTCCATTTTTTTCTCCACTTATTCTCCACTTTTTCTCCATTTTTTCTCCACTTTTTCTCCACTTTTTCTCCACTTATTCTCCACTTTTTCTCCACTTTTTCTCCACTTTTTCTCCACTTTTTCTCCACTTATTCTCCACTTTTTCTCCACTTTTTCTCCACTTTTTCTCCACTTTTTCTCCACTTTTTCTCCACTTATTCTCCACTTTTTCTCCATTTTTTTCTCCACTTTTTCTCCATTTTTTTCTCCACTTTTTCTCCACTTTTTCTTCATTTTTTTTCTCCACTTTTTCTCCATTTTTTTCTCCACTTTTTCTCCATTTTTTTCTCCACTTATTCTCCACTTTTTCTCCATTTTTTTCTCCACTTTTTCTCCACTTTTTCTCCACTTTTTCTCCACTTTTTCTCCACTTTTTCTCCATTTTTTTCTCCACTTTTTCTCCATTTTTTTCTCCACTTTTTCTCCACTTTTTCTCCATTTTTTTCTCCACTTTTTCTCCACTTTTTCTCCACTTTTTCTCCATTTTTTTCTCCACTTTTTCTCCATTTTTTTCTCCACTTCTTCTCCACTTTTTCTCCACTTTTTCTCCACTTATTCTCCACTTATTCTCCACTTATTCTCCACTTTTTCTCCATTTTTTTCTCCACTTTTTCTCCATTTTTTTCTCCACTTTTTCTCCACTTTTTCTCCACTTTTTCTCCATTTTTTTCTCCACTTTTTCTCCACTTTTTCTCCACTTTTTCTCCACTTTTTCTCCATTTTTTTCTCCACTTATTCTCCACTTTTTCTCCACTTTTTCTCCACTTTTTCTCCACTTTTTCTCCACTTTTTCTCCACTTATTCTCCACTTTTTCTCCATTTTTCTCCACTTTTTCTCCATTTTTCTCCACTTTTTCTCCACTTTTTCTCCATTTTTTTCTCCACTTATTCTCCACTTTTTCTCCATTTTTTTCTCCACTTTTTCTCCACTTTTTCTCCACTTTTTCTCCACTTTTTCTCCACTTTTTCTCCACTTATTCTCCACTTTTTCTCCACTTATTCTCCACTTTTTCTCCATTTTTCTCCACTTTTTCTCCATTTTTCTCCACTTTTTCTCCACTTTTTCTCCACTTTTTCTCCACTTTTTCTCCATTTTTTTCTCCACTTTTTCTCCACTTTTTCTCCATTTTTTTCTCCACTTATTCTCCACTTTTTCTCCATTTCTTTCTCCACTTTTTCTCCACTTTTTCTCCACTTTTTCTCCACTTTTTCTCCATTTTTTTCTCCACTTATTCTCCATTTTTTCTCCACTTTTTCTCCACTTTTTCTCCACTTTTTCTCCACTTTTTCTCCACTTTTTCTCCATTTTTTTCTCCACTTTTTCTCCACTTTTTCTCCACTTTTTCTCCATTTTTTTCTCCACTTTTTCTCCACTTTTTCTCCGTTCTTTTTCTATGGTCGGTCTACCCATTAGCTCTGCCATGCATACTGTAGCTCTACACCTACTGCACATGTTACTTTATGATTGACATCTCTTTCGTACCAGAGCTGTCTAAGTCTACTCTGACCCCATATTTGTCATTACTATATTGTCCTTGTACTGTATTATGACATTTGTGTCATGTGTTTCATTTCTTGCTGTGTTGCATTTTTTTTGCTGCATCCCAATTGTACCTCTACATTGTTCGAGTTTATGTTATTGTTCTCTCACTCTTATGTGATACTGATTATTGTCATTTTTCATGATTACATGCAGATAAGTCCAATCTGACGAAGGCTCAGGCCGAAACGTCATTTGTAACTTGTTTTGGACAAAAACATATATGCTTATGAAAATTTTTTTTTTCTTAATACGGACCAATAAAGAGTGATTTTGCATTACTATCCGTTGTGACGTACTGACTCAGTCTGGGAGATTTAGAGTGCCGAGGTTACTCACTAATTTTATCTATTATTACCTCTGAGCACCTATATACCAGTGAGCAGAGCTTCCTCTACAGTAGTTCTCCTGATTAGGCATGCCCTTACCTCATGAGCAGGGCATTGCAGCTTTGGTAGCAACCATTACGACATGGACTCTGCTGCTGTGGACCCGGGGAGAGTGAGTGCAGATTCATTGCACCCACACTCCTCACATGAAGGGTCCGCACTCCTAGAAAATGGGGGATACGTTCCCTGAGTGTCTCCCCCCCATATTCTAGACGGTCCAGAGTCTTCGTGGGACCCCTTTATTTTTTTTCTTACAATAAATTGGTGAAAGAGGAAATGTTTTGGGGACTGTTTTTTCAAATAAATTTCTTTTGTCGATTTTTTGTTTTTGTTAGTACTGACAGTTTATGATGTTGGGTATCTAATAGACGCCATGACATCACAAACTGCTGGGCATGATCTCAGGTGACTTTACAGCTAGTATCAACCCGATTTATTACCTCGTTTGCCACTGCACCAGGGCACGGGATGAGCTGGGGTGAAGCGCCAGGATTGGCGCATCTAGTGGATGCGCCACGTCTGGGGTGCCTGCGACCTGCTATTTTTAGGCTGTGAAGGCCCAATAACTATGGACCTTCCCACCCTGAGAATACCAGACCACAGCTGTCCGCTTTACCTTGGCTGGTGATCCAATTTGGGGGGGACCCTACTTTTATTGTGTAATTATTAATATTTATAAAATAATTATAAAAAAGAGCCTGAGGGGACCTCCACATTGGATCCCCAACCACGGTAAAGCTGCCAGCTGTGGTTTTCAGGCTACAGCTGTCTGCTTTACCCTAGCTGGCTATCAAAAATGGGGGGACCCAACGTCATTTTTTTTTTTAACTATTTTTTAAATAGAAAAAATTAATGGGCTTCCCTGTATTTTGATTGCCAACCAAGGTAACGGCAGGCAGATGGGGGTGGCAACCCATAGCTGTCTGCTTTATCTGCGCTGAGAATCAAAAATACTGCGGAGCGCTACGTCATTTTTTTTAAAGATTTATTTTTACAGCACTGTGATGTCCAGCAATCAAAATACAGGGAAGCCCATTTTATTTTTAGTTATTTAAATAAATAATTAAAAAAATATATATGGGCTCCCGCTGCATTTTTTGTATTGCTAGCTAAGGGTAATGCAAGCAGCTACTGGCTGCTAACCCCCACTGCTTGGTGTTACCTTCACTGGCAATGGAAAATCCAGGGAAGCATTTTTTATTTTTTTTGCCAAAAAACTACAAAAAAAAGGACGTGAGCTTCGCCATATTTTTGTATGCTAGCCAGGTACAGCAGGCAGCCACGGGCTGCCTCCAACCCCCAGTTGCCTATTTGTACCCGGCTGGGAACCAAAAATATAGGAAAGCCCGTTTTTTTTAATTATTTCACTTATTTCATGAAATAATTAAAAAACAAATGACGTGGGCTTCGCCCCATTTTTGTGTCCAGCCGGGTACAACTAGGCAGCTGGGGATTGGAATCCGCAGCACAGGTTAGCCCGAGGTTTCTGGGCGCCTCTGCTGCGAATTTCAGTCCGCAGCCGTCCCAGAAAATGGCGCTCTCATAGAAGCGCCATCATCTGGCGCTGTATCCAACTCTTCCAACAGCCCTGGAGCCGGGTGGCTTGTTGGGTAATCATGAGTTAATACTGGCTTTGTTTTACTAGCCAGTATTAAGCCAGAGATTCTTAATGTCAGGCACGTTTGACCCGGCCATTAAGAATCTCCAATAAAGGGTTAAAAAAAACACCACACAGAGAAAAAATACTTTAATAGAAATAAATACACAGACACATTAGAGACTCCATCTTTATTACCCCCTGTCAGCCCTCCACGATCCTGCTCTTCTGTCTTCTTTCTTTCTAGTGTAGTAGTAGTGACGATTGTAGTGAGGATGAGGTTCACCAGCTCATCACTTGGGGCTGGGGAACCTCCATCCTCACTACAATCCTCACTACAATCGGGAAGCAGCGTGCAGCCTTCACTCCGTGAGTGATCAGTGCTGGCTGTCAGCGGTAACAGCGGTAACGCTGACAGATGCGTTACCATAGCAACGGTGCTCACGGAGCCGCGGTTAGCGGTGACATCACCGCTAACTGCGTTGTTATGGCAACGGTGATCTCCGTTATTGACCGGCTGTGTCAGCTGGTCCCTAACGGAACGGGGAGTCGACCGTGTGCTAGAGCATGTCGCCGGTACACGGCGATACACATATGTGCACCGTGTACCGGAGAGATGCACTCGCAGGTCCTACATGACGTGTCATAGTCATGTGACCAGTCTGTAGCCAATGAGATAATAGCCACGTGACTGGTCACATGGCTATTTTGACGTCACGATAGGTCCTGCATCTCTGCTGGCAGTGCCGTCACCGGGAGGATTCAGCGATCATCGGATGGAATAGCGGCAGGAGACAGAGTGCAGAAGGGATCGTGAGGACCGGTAAGTGTTATGGCAATGTTTATTAACTGTTTGTGTACATTTATCATGCATTTTTATGTGTTTGTGATTGCCTCCCATTCTAGCCTATACGTTCGAGTTCGGTTCGTCGAACGTTCGACGAACCGAACTCGAACGGGACCCCCGTTCGGTGAGCCGACCTCGATCCGAACCGGGACCGGTTCGCTCATCTCTAGTCTCCTCCGAGTATGTCTATCAAGCTCAAAGAGCGACAGACCTGGTCTATCAAATCGTGCCAGGGTCCGGGTAGGTCTTTGCACATGAATGTTAGAGTTTCAGACCCTCAGTTTCAACTGCTATACTCATCAATCTCGACGGGTGTCCCTAGGTATAGACAAAAACAAACATGTAACAGTCCCTGGCCGGAGGCGCCTCACATGGGTCAGCTCGCAGAATCTCAGGGGCCCTAACTTCCTCACGGTTGGACCCCTCTATACTGGGCCACCATTCTCAGCCTCCCTCGTAAGAAGCTTATGACCCACCCCAGGGCTATGGGGTACTTGGTCCCAGGCCCAGTATTACAGGGATATGTCACGAGTCTGGCCAAGGCCTGGTTCCGTGACCCTGGGGGTTGATTAAAAAGGGGTTTAAAATGAAGATAAAAGAATGTTTTTTTTTTGCGATGCCACTTCCAGTATGCGGCTAGGTGAGGAAAGTCGCCGCTGCAGTCTCTCATTGCTGGGGCTGGTGGTATTTAGCAGCTTAGATGTAATAGCCCTCTGCAAGTAGGGCTGAGCCCCAGGGGACAATGATGGGAGTGTAGTATGAGGGCAACAGGTGAAACAGGTAAGAGAAGAACTCAGGCCACACAAGAGCTGTGGTTTAACTTGTCTTTTACTCACGGGTTTTGTGAGCTGCAGCCCGACTGGTGCTGGTCGGCACCAAACTGGGCCTCAGGATTCCTTTTGTCCCAGTGCCGGTTTTGTGACCTGGTGAGCTGTACTTCCTTGCACCCGTCTGTAGTTGGTGGGTCCCTGTAGCCTGAAGGGTTCTGGGGCTCCCCTCCTGGTCTCTCAGTCTTGGCCCGTATAGCAGGCAGATTTAACCACTCATGAGTTGGGCCTCCGCCTCAGCTCCCTTGGTTCCCTGTTAGCTGCTGAGCTCCGGACACTAAAGTTGGTGAGGAACCATGATGATTCCCTCACCGGGCAGATTTATTAGATGAGCTTGAAGCGTCTTTCTGAACTAGGGCTCTGCACCCCACCGGTGCCTGGTCCTGTAAGTACTCCCCGTACTCTCCCAGCGACCGTACTCCTTTTTGCCCAATCAGTCACTCCACACTTGCTGTCTCTCTGCATGTTATCCTCAGACCTACTGTCAACTGCCTACTGCACACTCTAGCCCCTCCCCTTTCCCTGGTTTCTGACTAGCGGGTTTGGACGAGCCCCCAGCTACAGGTGGCTATCCATCAGGTCCGTCTCTAGCTTGTTACCCAGTCTGGGGACAAGGGCATGGTTTTGTGTGTTTAGTTGGTGTTGTTTGGTTTTTACTTGCATTGGTCTTCCAGGAATCCGAGGTTAGTACTGCACCTGTTACTGGATGCAATACCCTGTGGCACCTGACAACTCAGGGGCGCCACACATATTACAGACACTCACAGACTCATACGCCTATAGACAATAGCACATATAAAGCAACACTCATTGGGTACTAGGCAGCAGGATGCCTACATGGCACACCCCAAACGACAAGGACAGCACAGGAGGCAGTCAGTAACACAAAGGGTTATTTACCACGGTTTGCCCTACATCCAGTCCTGTTCCCGTGGGGGGGGGGCGATGTTGTGAGGCCACAATTCACCACCAAAAACTGTTATGGCAATCAGCCAAGCCACGTGCAAAATGAATGCTTCGCCGGCGGGAAGAAGTCAGCAATGACAGATGACAGTCATGTGGTTCCCCATCTGAGCCAGTGCCCAGGGGGTCATTTATTGAAAAGCTCTAACATATAAGTCAATGCACCCCAACATTAATTGGTCAATCTCAACACTATTACATAATAATTGGTTACACTCTTGTTTATCATTTATACTCATTGGTTAATTTGGAATATCATGTAAAATAAAGACCACCTGATTCAAATGGAACATGCAGAGCCATGTGTATCAGGGGACACTCTTAGAGATAAGGACTGGCACATTGTAAAATGTACCAGTACCTAATATATCATTTTATATATAAAGGTACATTACACTGACTATGGCCTTCACATCTGTCCAGATGTTATTCTATGTTAGGTGTAGCAAATAATATTAATAATAATAATAATAATCATAATCTGATCTTGTAAACCAGATTCAAGCTGGCGTCACACGGTACGATATATCGGGCGATATGTCGGCAGGGTAACGGAGTTTTTGACGCATATCCAGCATCGTTTGATATATCGTAGCGTGTGACAGCTACGAGCGACTGTGAACAAGCAAAAATACTCACCTTATCGTTGCTCGTTGACACGTCGCTCATTTTCAAAATGTCGGTCTTCCTTCTGTGCTCCGGTTGTTCATCGTTCCCGAGGCAGCACACGTCGCTCCGTGTGACAACCTGGGAGCGACGAACACAGCTTACCTGCGTCCCGCCGGCAATGTGGAAGGAAGGAGGTGGGCGGGATGTTACGTCTCGCTCATCTACGCCCCTCCGCTTCTATTGGCCGGCCGCTGTGTGACGTCGCTGTGACGCCGAACGTCCCTCCCCCTTCAGGAAGAGGATGTTCGCCGCCCACAGCGACGTCGTCCGGGAGGTAAGTGCGTGTGACAGGGGGTTAACGATTTTCTGCGCCACGGGCAACTAATTGCCCGTGACGCACAAACGACAGGGGCGGGTACGATCGCTCGTGCGATCACACGATAGATCGTACCGTGTGACGCCGGCTTCATTCTTTAACAATGCCCACCACATCATAATCCATGGATGACATAAGAGTCTCCAATTCATTCATTTTGTTTGCAAGACTTCTTGCATTTGCCAGTAGACATTTAATACTATTAACACATTCCTTATCCCTAGCCTCCCTACTTTCTTTGCATGTCCCAGACCCCCCCAATCCTTCATTGACCCTTAGGCCTTGTGTGCACTAGGCGTTTTTGCCGCGTTTTTAGCGGCGTTTTTACCGCGTTTTTGTGCTGAAAACGCAGTGACATTGCTTCCCCAGCAATGTCTATGGGTTTTCAGAAGTGCTGCCCGCACACAGCGTTTTTTTGTAGCTGCGTTTTTGTGGTGACTACAAAAATGCAGCATGTCAATTATTTCTGTGTTTTTCACTGCATTTTTCACCCATTGAGTTCAATGAGAGGTTCAACAACGCAATGAAAAACGCATATAGCTGCGTTTCTATGACTAAAAACGCAGCTATAAACGCAAGGGGTGGGCAGTATAGTGACGTGTATAGTCGAGGATTCCTTCTGTTGGTAAACACAGAAGCATGAATCCTCCCGGTACCGTCACCGCTGCTTCCACAACCCGCCCGGTGCCATGTCAGCTCTGTGCGGCGCCATGTCTGGGCAGGAGGTGGAGGCAGCGGCAAAAACAAAAGTGAACAGTAGAAAAAAAAAAAAAATGTCATATATACACACCTGTCTGCAGGGTCCCGAGGCCATGCCCGCCGCTCGGGCTGTGTGCAGTCTCCCCGGGGCACGTACGAAGCTTGCAGGACCTGGCGGTGGATCACCTGATGCAGTCACCTGACGCATCAGCTGATCGTAATTCTCGCGGTGTCGCCGGCTTTTTCGCGCCCGGCCGGCTATCAGCTGATCCTGCCGTCAGGGGACTTCTTCAGCTGATTACCAGCAGCTCTCCTGCAGCGATGGGACAGGATCAGACTCTCATCCGATCCCTCCAGGAGCTGCCGGTAATCAGCACAGACGTGAGTATTTATTTTTTTTATTTTTTTTTTTGCACCGATGCATCAGCTGATTGTATAATCGGCTTTTATACAATCAGCTGATGTGTGATGTGCTTCAGCCCCTAGAACCTGACACATCATCTGATCGCTTTGCCTTCCAGCAAACCGATCAGATGATATTGGATCCGGATTGGACGGCACGGGACCCTGACCCAGGATTACTGCGGAGGGGGGTTCTTTATTTCAATAAAGATGGAGTCACTAATTGTGTTGTGTTTTATTTCTAATAAAAATATTTTTCTGTGTGTTGTGTTTTTTTTATCATTACTAGAAATTCATGGTGGCCATGTCTAATATTGGCGTGACACCATGAATTTCGGGCTTAGGGCCAGCTGATAATATACAGCTAGCCCTAACTCCATTATTACCCAGCGAGCCACCCGGCATCAGGGCAGCTGGAAGAGTTGGATACAGCGCCAGAAGATGGCGCTTCTATGAAAGCGCCATTTTCTGGGGTGGCTGCGGGACTGCAATTCACAGCGGGGGTGCCCAGAAAGCATGGGCACCCTGCACTGTGGATTCCAATCCCCAGCTGCCTAGTTGTACCCGGCTGGACTCAAAAATTGGGCGAAGCCCACGTCATTTTTTTTTAAAATTATTTCATGAAATTCATGAAATATAAAAAAAAGGGCTTCCCTATATTTTTGGTTCCCAGCCGGGTACAAATAGGCAGCTGATGTTGGGGGCAGCCTGTACCTGCCTGCTGTACCCGGCTAGCATACAAAAATATGGCGAAGCCCACGTCATTTTTTTGGGGGGCAAAAAACTCCTGCATTCAGTCCTGGATGGAGGATGCTGAGCCTTGTAGTTCTGCAGCTGCTGTCTGATCTCCTGCATACACTAGTTCTGCAGCTGTCTGCTCTCCTGCATAAACTAGTTCTGCAGCTGTCTGCTCTCCTGCATACACTAGTTCTGCAGCTGTCTGCTCTCCTGCATAAACTAGTTCTGCAGCTGTCTGCTCTCCTGCATACAATGAACATTTTGAAGAAGGAAATGACATCAGACCTTTTTTTTTTCATCAACAATCTTTAATGGCATTGTGCACTGATTAAAAACGCAGTAAGCAAAAAAAACGGACCAGGACCAGGTCCTTCTGCCCACTGGGATTTAGCCTGTTCTCTATGAGAAATCTAAATCCTAGTGGGCTAAAGGACCAGGTTCCAATAAGTGTTTTAATACAATTCTTAGTGGGAAAAAGGACCAGGTCCTTCTGCCCACTGGGATTTAGCCTGTTCTACATAAGAAAGCTAAATCCTAGTGGGCTAAAGGACCAGGTCCTAATAAGTGTTTTAATACAAGACTTAGTGATCTAATGGATCCTTCCACTGGGATTTAGCTTTCTCTATCCAGAGCCAGCTATTTGCCAGTGGGCAGAGGGACCAGGTCCTTCTGCCCACTGGGATTTAGCCTGCTCTCTATTAGAAAGCTAAATCCTAGTGGGCTAAAGGACCAGGTCCTAATAAGTGTTTTAATACAATTCTTAGTGGGAAAAAGGACCAGGTCCTTCACAATTCTTAGTGGGAAAAAGGACCAGGTCCTTCTGTCCACTGGGATTTAGCCTGTTCTCTATGAGAAATCTAAATCCTAGTGGGCTAAAGGACCAGATTCCAATAAGTGTGTTAATACAATTCTTAGTGGGGAAAAAGGACCAGGTCCTTCTGCCCACTGGGATTTAGCCTGTTCTACATAAGAAAGCTAAATCCTAGTGGGCTAAAGGACCAGGTCCTAATAAGTGTTTTAATACAATTCTTAGTGGGAAAAAGGACCAGGTCCTTCTGCCCACTGGGATTTAGCCTGTTCTCTATGAGAAATCTAAATCCTAGTGGGCTAAAGGACCAGGTTCCAATAAGTGTTTTAATACAATTCTTAGTGGGAAAAAGGACAAGGTCCTTCTGCCCACTGGGATTTAGCCTGTTCTACATAAAAAAGCTAAATCCTAGTGGGCTAAAGGACCAGGTCCTAATAAGTGTTTTAATACAATTCTTAGTGGGAAAAAGGACCAGGTCCTTCTGTCCACTGGGATTTAGCCTGTTCTCTATGAGAAATCTAAATCCTAGTGGGCTAAAGGACCAGGTTCCAATAAGTGTGTTAATACAATTCTTAGTGGGGAAAAAGGACCAGGTCCTTCTGCCCACTGGGATTTAGCCTGTTCTACATAAGAAAGCTAAATCCTAGTGGGCTAAAGGACCAGGTCCTAATAAGTGTTTTAATACAATTCTTAGTGGGAAAAAGGACCAGGTCCTTCTGGCCACTGGGATTTAGCCTGTTCTCTATGAGAAATCTAAATCCTAGTGGGCTAAAGGACCAGGTTCCAATGAGTGTTTTAATACAAGACTTCGCGATCTAATGGATTGCGTACTTCTGACCACTGGGATTTAGCCTGTTCTACATAAGAAAGCTAAATCCTAGTGGGCTAAAGGACCAGGTTCCAATAAGTGTTTTAATACATTTCTTAGTGGGAAAAAGGACCAGGTCCTTCTGCCCACTGGGATTTAGCCTGTTCTCTATGAGAAATCTAAATCCTAGTGGGCTAAGGACCAGGTTCCAATAAGTGTTTTAATACAATTCTTAGTGGGAAAAAGGACCAGGTCCTTCTGCCCACTGGGATTTAGCCTGTTCTACATAAGAAAGCTAAATCCTAGTGGGCTAAAGGACCAGGTCCTAATAAGTGTTTTAATACAAGACTTAGTGATCTAATGGATCCTTCCACTGGGATTTAGCTTTCTCTATCCAGAGCCAGCTATTTGCCAGTGGGCAGAGGGACCAGGTCCTTCTGCCCACTGGGATTTAGCCTGCTCTCTATTAGAAAGCTAAATCCTAGTGGGCTAAAGGACCAGGTCCTAATAAGTGTTTTAATACAATTCTTAGTGGGAAAAAGGACCAGGTCCTTCACAATTCTTAGTGGGAAAAAGGACCAGGTGCTTCTGTCCACTGGGATTTAGCCTGTTCTCTATGAGAAATCTAAATCCTAGTGGGCTAAAGGACCAGGTCCTAATAAGTGTTTTAATACAATTCTTAGTGGGAAAAAGGACCAGGTCCTTCTGCCCACTGGGATTTAGCCTGTTCTCTATGAGAAATCTAAATCCTAGTGGGCTAAAGGACCAGGTTCCAATAAGTGTTTTAATACATTTCTTAGTGGGAAAAAGGACCAGGTCCTTCTGCCCACTGGGATTTAGCCTGTTCTACATAAGAAAGCTAAATCCTAGTGGGCTAAAGGACCAGGTCCTAATAAGTGTTTTAATACAATTCTTAGTGGGAAAAAGGACCAGGTCCTTCTGGCCACTGGGATTTAGCCTGTTCTACATAAGAAAGCTAAGTCCTAGTGGGCTAGAGGACCAGGTCCTAATAAGTGTTTTAATACAATTCTTAGTGGGAAAAAGGACCAGGTCCTTCTGGCCACTGGGATTTAGCCTGTTCTCTATGAGAAATCTAAATCCTAGTGGGCTAAAGGACCAGGTTCCAATGAGTGTTTTAATACAAGACTTCGCGATCTAATGGATTGCGTACTTCTGACCACTGGGATTTAGCCTGTTCTACATAAGAAAGCTAAATCCTAGTTGGCTAAAGGACCAGGTTCCAATAAGTGTTTTAATACATTTCTTAGTGGGAAAAAGGACCAGGTCCTTCTGCCCACTGGGATTTAGCCTGTTCTCTATGAGAAATCTAAATCCTAGTGGGCTAAAGGACCAGGTTCCAATAAGTGTTTTAATACAATTCTTAGTGGGAAAAAGGACCAGGTCCTTCTGCCCACTGGGATTTAGCCTGTTCTACATAAGAAAGCTAAATCCTAGTGGGCTAAAGGACCAGGTCCTAATAAGTGTTTTAATACAAGACTTAGTGATCTAATGGATCCTTCCACTGGGATTTAGCTTTCTCTATCCAGAGCCAGCTATTTGCCAGTGGGCAGAGGGACCAGGTCCTTCTGCCCACTGGGATTTAGCCTGCTCTCTATTAGAAAGCTAAATCCTAGTGGGCTAAAGGACCAGGTCCTAATAAGTGTTTTAATACAATTCTTAGTGGGAAAAAGGACCAGGTCCTTCACAATTCTTAGTGGGAAAAAGGACCAGGTCCTTCTGTCCACTGGGATTTAGCCTGTTCTCTATGAGAAATCTAAATCCTAGTGGGCTAAAGGACCAGGTTCCAATAAGTGTTTTAATACAATTCTTAGTGGGAAAAAGGACCAGGTCCTTCTGCCCACTGGGATTTAGCCTGTTCTACATAAGAAAGCTAAATCCTAGTGGGCTAAAGGACCAGGTCCTAATAAGTGTTTTAATACAAGACTTAGTGATCTAATGGATCCTTCCACTGGGATTTAGCTTTCTCTATCCAGAGCCAGCTATTTGCCAGTGGGCAGAGGGACCAGGTCCTTCTGCCCACTGGGATTTAGCCTGCTCTCTATTAGAAAGCTAAATCCTAGTGGGCTAAAGGACCAGGTCCTAATAAGTGTTTTAATACAATTCTTAGTGGGAAAAAGGACCAGGTCCTTCACAATTCTTAGTGGGAAAAAGGACCAGGTCCTTCTGTCCACTGGGATTTAGCCTGTTCTCTATGAGAAATCTAAATCCTAGTGGGCTAAAGGACCAGGTTCCAATAAGTGTGTTAATACAATTCTTAGTGGGGAAAAAGGACCAGGTCCTTCTGCCCACTGGGATTTAGCCTGTTCTACATAAGAAAGCTAAATCCTAGTGGGCTAAAGGACCAGGTCCTAATAAGTGTTTTAATACAATTCTTAGTGGGAAAAAGGACCAGGTCCTTCTGCCCACTGGGATTTAGCCTGTTCTCTATGAGAAATCTAAATCCTAGTGGGCTAAAGGACCAGGTTCCAATAAGTGTTTTAATACATTTCTTAGTGGGAAAAAGGACCAGGTCCTTCTGCCCACTGGGATTTAGCCTGTTCTACATAAGAAAGCTAAATCCTAGTGGGCTAAAGGACCAGGTCCTAATAAGTGTTTTAATACAATTCTTAGTGGGAAAAAGGACCAGGTCCTTCTGCCCACTGGGATTTAGCCTGTTCTCTATGAGAAATCTAAATCTTAGTGGGCTAAAGGACCAGGTTCCAATAAGTGTTTTAATACATTTCTTAGTGGGAAAAAGGACCAGGTCCTTCTGCCCACTGGGATTTAGCCTGTTCTACATAAGAAAGCTAATTCCTAGTGGGCCAAAGGACCAGGTCCTAATAAGTGTTTTAATACAATTCTTAGTGGGAAAAAGGACCAGGTCCTTCTGGCCACTGGGATTTAGCCTGTTCTACATAAGAAAGCTAAGTCCTAGTGGGCTAAAGGACCAGGTCCTAATAAGTGTTTTAATACAATTCTTAGTGGGAAAAAGGACCAGGTCCTTCTGGCCACTGGGATTTAGCCTGTTCTCTATGAGAAATCTAAATCCTAGTGGGCTAAAGGACCAGGTTCCAATGAGTGTTTTAATACAAGACTTCGCTATCTAATGGATTGCGTACTTCTGACCACTGGGATTTAGCCTGTTCTACATAAGAAAGCTAAATCCTAGTAGGCTAAAGGACCAGGTTCCAATAAGTGTTTTAATACATTTCTTAGTGGGAAAAAGGACCAGGTCCTTCTGCCCACTGGGATTTAGCCTGTTCTACATAAGAAAGCTAAATCCTAGTGGGCTAAAGGACCAGGTCCTAATAAGTGTTTTAATACAAGACTTAGTGATCTAATGGATCCTTCCACTGGGATTTAGCTTTCTCTATCCAGAGCCAGCTATTTGCCAGTGGGCAGAGGGACCAGGTCCTTCTGCCCACTGGGATTTAGCCTGCTCTCTATTAGAAAGCTAAATCCTAGTGTGCTAAAGGACCAGGTCCTAATGAGTGTTTTAATATGATTTTTAGTGGAGAAAAAAGGACCAGGTCCTTCTGCCCACTGGGAATTAGCCTGCTCTACATAGGAAAGTTAAATCCTAGTGGGCTAAAGGATCAGGTCCTAATTAGTGTTTTAATACAATTCTTAGTGGGAAAAAGGACTGGGTCCTTCTGCCTGCTAGGATTTAGCCTGCTCTCTATGCGAAAGCTAAATCCTAGTGGGCTAAAGGACCAGGTCCCAATAACTGTTTTAATACAAGACTAAGTGATCTAATGGACCAGGTCCTTCTGCCCACTGGGATTTAGCCTGCTCGCTATGAAAATGCTAAACTCTAGTGGGCTAAAGGACCAGGTCCCTAGGGGCGTCTTTAAAATGGACACACTTGGCTAAAAACCATGTCATCATGCCAATTGGGATTTATTCTACTGTATCTGTAGATTATCTGCAGTAGAATCATAGAATGTTATAGTTGAACGGGACCTCCAGGGTCATCAGGTTTAACTCCTGCTCAAAGCAAGATTCACTATATCATCCCACACAGGTGTCTGTCCAGTCTCCTTTTTACGTCTTCCATTGAAGGGGAACTCACTACCTCTTGTGGTTCCAGTCATTGATCACCCTCACTGTCAAAAGGTTTTTATTCCAAAATCTAATCTGTGACACTTCCCAATCAGTTTCATTCCATTGCTTCTATTCTTTCCTTGTCCTTGTCCTTGTCAACCCTAGTTCGACAGCCTTTGAGATATTTGCAGACGGCTATTAAGATTCCACTCCGTTTTCTTTTTTTCAAGCTAAACATTCCCAAATCCTGTAACCAATCCTCATCGGACAGTTTATAGACCGGTCACCATTCTGGCTGCTCTTCTGTGAACTTGCTCCAATTTGTTGATGTCTTTTTTTAAGACGTGGTGCTCAGAATTGCAGATGAGGTCTGACCAAAGAGGAGTAGAGGGTGATAATTACTTCACGTGATCGATGGCTGGACCATATATGACAAGCTTATCTCCCCCCATTCACCTTTTGTGTCTCCCCTATTTCCTCATAGAATGTAAGCTTACGAGCAGGGCCCCCACTCCTCCTGGTATCTTAATTTTGTTATTTTGTATTCTTATATTGTCTATACATGTCCCCTCTGAATTGTAAAGCGCTGTGGAATATGTTGGCACTATAGAAATAAAACTTATTATTATCTGTGCTTCTGTTAATACATTGCAAAATTGTGCTTGTCTTTTTTGCTGCTGCATCACACTGTTGACTCATGTTCAGTCTGTCATCTATCAGTATGCGATTAGTATATTAGTGGTACTAGATTTGAAAGTGTTCACATTATTTTTTTTCACATTGACTAAGTGATATGGAAGACTACAAAGTAAGCTCTTAGGTTGCATGTACAGCAGCTGACGCAGTGTCAGCCCGCCTGTGGAAATGTGAGTGTGCTCTGCAGGAGAATGCAGCAGTCCGCGCCTACTATCAGGGTTCAGTGTGCTACCTACTTTTGCTTTTTTCTCCCTATGGAGAACATTCTGGCCACAGGAACATAAATTGACATGCTGCAGCTTGGAAAGCCGCGCCACATGTAAGTTTACGGAGCAGAGAAAAGAAGCACCGTGGGCAAGAGATTTCTATAAATCCATCCACTGTGCTTGTACTGTAGAACGCAGCATTCTGTATGCAAACAAACACGTTACTTCCAAAACGTTGCAAACACTGACTGTGCAAATACACTGTGTGCAGAATTATTAGGCAAATGAGTAGTTTGATCACATGATGCTTTTTATACATGTTGTCCTACTACAAGCTGTATAGGCTTGAGAGCCAACTACCAATTAAGTAAATCAGGTGATGTGCATCTCTGTAATGAGGAGGGGTGCGGTGTAATGACATCAACACCCTATATAAGGTGTGCTTAATTATTAGGCAACTTCCTTTCCTTTGGCAAAATGGGTCAGAAGAGAGATTTGACGGTCTCTGAAAAGTCCATAATTGTGAGAGGTCTTTCAGAGGGATGCAGCAATCTTGAAACTGACAAACTTTTGAAGCGTGATCACCGAACAATCAAGCGTTTCATGTCAAATAGCCAACAGGGTCGCAAGCAGCGTGCTGGGCAAAAAAGGCGCAAAATAACTGCCCATGAATTGAGGAAAATCAAGCACAAAGCTGCCAAGATGCCATTTGCCACCAGTTTGGCCATATTTCAGAGCTGCAACGTTACTGGAGTATCAAAAGCACAAGGTGTGCCATACTCAGGGACATGGCCAAGGTAAGGAAGGCTGAAAAACCACCACCTCTGACCAAGAAACATAAGATAAAACGTCAAGACTGGGCCAAGAAATATCTTAAGACTGTTTTTTCAAAGGTTTTATGGACTGATGAAATGAGTGTGACTGTTGATGGGCCAGATGGATGGGCCAGATGCTGGATCAGTAAAGGGCAGAGAGCTCTACTCCGACTCAGACGCCAGCAAGGTGGAGGTGGGGTACTGGTATGGGCTGGTATCATCAAAGATGAACTTGTGGGACCTTTTCGAATTGAGGATGGAGTGAAGCTCAACTCCCAGACCTACTGCCAGTTTCTGGAAGACAACTCCAAGCAGTGGTACAGGAAGAAGTCAGTATCGTTCAAGAAAAACATGATTTTCATGCAGGACATTGCTCCATCACATGCATTCAACTACTCCACAGCGTTGCTGAACAGTAAAGATCTAAAAGATGAAAAAAATAATGACATGGCCCCCTTGTTCACCTGATCTGAACCCCATAGAGAACCTGTGGTCCCTCATAAAATGTTAGATCTACAGGGAGGGAAAACAGTGCACCTCTCGGAACAGTGTCTGGGAGGCTGTGGTGGCTGCTGCATGCAATGTGGATCGTAAACAGATCGAGCAACTGACAGCATCTATGGATGGTCGGCTGCTTAGTGTCATCATAAAGAAAGGTGGCTATATTGGTCACTCATTTTTGGGGTTTTGTTTTTGCATGTCAGAAATGTTTATTTCTAAATTTTGTGCAGTTATATTGGTTTACCTGGTGAAAATAAACAAGTGAGATGGGAATATATTTGGTTTTTATTAAGTTGCCTAATAATTCTGCACAGTAATAGTTACCTGCACAAACAGATCTCCTCCTAAGATAGCCAAATCTAAAAAAAAAACCACTCTAACTGCCAAAAATATTAAGCTTTGATATTTATGAGTCTTTTGGGTTGATTGAGAACATAGTTGTTGATCAATAATAAAATAAATCCTCTAAAATACAACTTGCCTAATAATTCTGCACGCGGTGTAAATGTACACCCCCAAACCAGATTGAGCACCGTCTTCACTGCGGTGATGTTCTATGCTGTTTGGCTGTGACATCACGTCAACATTGCTGCAGCCAATCACAGATCTCCGTGGCTCATCCGATGTAGCTGGAACGAGTTGCTGAGGTCAGTGATTGGCTGGAAGAGACCAATGTCTTGATGAAGACACTTCTGAACGTTACTAAAGTTTCTTGTTGTGTTACACATGGAGTGGAAGGAAAGAAAAAAAATTAATGAGTAGTTAATCAGGACAAGACCTTTAGTTGCAGGGCGCCCTTTGCAGATGTTTTTTTTTCTTTCAACTCACTATTACAAACTTTGCCATGTAAGGTTTATTCCCTTTAAAGTGGTTATTTTATGAAATAAATCTATTCACAATGATGTACATGCTGCCATATTCATCATATAGGTGAAATGTGTCTGACCGCAGCTTGTAATGTATTCCATGTAATAGGGCGGTCGTTCAATGCTTCATAATTTCTGTCAGGGCCATCAATCACTAGTGAGTAGTGTTATGCCAGGTAATAAAATGAAGAGCTAAGGCTGTGGTGCGGTCAGAGGCCGTTCTCATACCTCCTGACCATCTGCCACACATTACACACCGGCCAGGTAATATAATGAAGAGCTAAGGATGTGGTGCGGTCAGAGGCCGTTCTCATACCTCCTGTCCATCTGCCACACATTACACACCGGCCAGGTAATATAATGAAGAGCTGAGGATGTGGTGCGGTAGAGGCCGTTCTCACACCTCCTGTCCATCTGCCACACATTACACACCGGCCAGGTAATATAATGAAGAGCTGAGGATGTGGTGCGGTCAGAGGCCGTTCTCACACCTCCTGTCCATCTGCCACACATTACACACCGGCCAGGTAATACAATGAAGAGCTAAGGCTGTGGTGCAGTCAGAGGCCGTTCTCACACCTCCTGTCCATCTGCCACACATTACACACCAGCCAGGTAATATAATGAAGAGCTAAGGATGTGGTGTGGTCAGAGGCCGTTCTCATACCTCCTGTCCATCTGCCACACATTACACACCGGCCAGGTAATACAATGAAGAGCTAAGGATGTGGTGCAGTCAGAGGCCGTTCACATACCTCCTGTCCATCTGCCACACATTACACACCGGCCAGGTAATACAATGAAGAGCTAAGGATGTGGTGCAGTCAGAGGCCGTTCACATACCTCCTGTCCATCTGCCACACATTACACACCGGCCAGGTAATACAATGAAGAGCTAAGGCTGTGGTGCAGTCAGAGGCCGTTCTCATACCTCCTGTCCATCTGCCACACATTACACACCGGCCAGGTAATACAATGAAGAGCTAAGGATGTGGTGCAGTCAGAGGCCGTTCACATACCTCCTGTCCATCTGCCACACATTACACACCGGCCAGGTAATACAATGAAGAGCTAAGGATGTGGTGTGGTAGAGGCCGTTCTCACACCTCCTGTCCATCTGCCGCACATTACACACCGGCCAGGTAATATAATGAAGAGCTAAGGATGTGGTGTGGTAGAGGCCGTTCTCACACCTCCTGTCCATCTGCCACACATTACACACCGGCCAGGTAATACAATGAAGAGCTAAGGATGTGGTGCGGTAGAGGCCGTTCTCACACCTCCTGTCCGTCTACCACACATTACACACCGGCCAGGTAATATAATGAAGAGCTAAGGATGTGGTGCGGTCAGAGGCCGTTCTCATACCTCCTGTCCATCTGCCACACATTACACACCGGCCAGGTAATACAATGAAGAGCTAAGGA
This sequence comes from Anomaloglossus baeobatrachus, assembly GCF_048569485.1. Classification (NCBI taxonomy): domain Eukaryota; kingdom Metazoa; phylum Chordata; class Amphibia; order Anura; family Aromobatidae; genus Anomaloglossus; species Anomaloglossus baeobatrachus. The sequence continues at coordinate 4,996 of NW_027441813.1, read as the reverse complement.
TGTGGTGCGGTAGAGGCCGTTCTCACACCTCCTGTCCATCTGCCACACATTACACACCGGCCAGGTAATATAATGAAGAGCTAAGGATGTGGTGCGGTCAGAGGCTGTTCTCATACCTCCTGTCCATCTGCCACACATTACACACCGGCCAGGTAATACAATGAAGAGCTAAGGCTGTGGTGCGGTAGAGGTCGTTCTCATACCTCCTGTCCATCTGCCACACATTACACACCGGCCAGGTAATATAATGAAGAGCTAAGGCTGTGGTGCGGTAGAGGCCGTTCTCATACCTCCTGTCCATCTGCCACACATTACACACCGGCCAGGTAATACAATGAAGAGCTAAGGAAGTGGTGCGGTCAGAGGCCGTTCTCATACCTCCTGTCCATCTGCACACATTACACACCGGCCAGGTAATATAATGAAGAGCTAAGGCTGTGGTGCGGTAGAGGCCGTTCTCACACCTCCTGTCCATTTGCCACACATTACACACCGGCCAGGTAATATAATGAAGAGCTGAGGATGTGGTGCGGTCAGAGGCCGTTCTCATACCTCCTGTCCATCTGCCACACATTACACACTGGCCAGGTAATATAATGAAGAGCTAAGGCTGTGGTGCGGTAGAGGCCGTTCTCATACCTCCTGTCCATCTGCCACACATTACACACCGGCCAGGTAATACAATGAAGAGCTAAGGAAGTGGTGCGGTAGAGGCCGTTCTCACACCTCCTGTCCATTTGCCACACATTACACACCGGCCAGGTAATATAATGAAGAGCTGAGGATGTGGTGCGGTCAGAGGCCGTTCTCATACCTCCTGTCCATCTGCCACACATTACACACTGGCCAGGTAATATAATGAAGAGCTGAGGATGTGGTGCGGTCAGAGGCTGTTCTCACACCTCCTGTCCATCTGCCACACATTACACACCGGCCAGGTAATATAATGAAGAGCTAAGGCTGTGGTGCGGTAGAGGCCGTTCTCATACCTCCTGTCCATCTGCCACACATTACACACCGGCCAGGTAATACAATGAAGAGCTAAGGATGTGGTGCGGTCAGAGGCCGTTCTCATACCTCCTGTCCATCTGCCACACATTACACACCGGCCAGGTAATATAATGAAGAGCTAAGGCTGTGGTGCGGTCAGAGGCTGTTCTCATACCTCCTGTCCATCTGCCACACATTACACACCGGCCAGGTATATAATGAAGAGCTAAGGCTGTGGTGCGGTAGAGGCCGTTCTCATACCTCCTGTCCATCTGCCACACATTACACACCGGCCAGGTAATACAATGAAGAGCTGAGGCTGTGGTGCGGTCAGAGGCCGTTCTCATACCTCCTGTCTGTCTGCCACACATTACACACCGGCCAGGTAATATAATGAAGAGCTAAGGATGTGGTGCGGTAGAGGCCGTTCTCATACCTCCTTGTCCATCTGCCACACATTACACACCAGCCAGGTAATACAATGAAGAGCTAAGGATGTGGTGCGGTAGAGGCCGTTCTCATACCTCCTGTCCATCTGCCACACATTACACACCGGCCAGGTAATACAATGAAGAGCTAAGGAAGTGGTGCGGTAGAGGCCGTTCTCACACCTCCTGTCCATTTGCCACACATTACACACCGGCCAGGTCAATATAATGAAGAGCTGAGGATGTGGTGCGGTCAGAGGCCGTTCTCATACCTCCTGTCCATCTGCCACACATTACACACTGGCCAGGTAATACAATGAAGAGCTGAGGCTGTGGTGCGGTCAGAGGCCGTTCTCATACCTCCTGTCCGTCTGCCACACATTACACACCGGCCAGGTAATATAATGAAGAGCTAAGGATGTGGTGCGGTAGAGGTCGTTCTCATACCTCCTGTCCGTCTACCACACATTACACACTGGCCAGGTAATATAATGAAGAGCTAAGGATGTGGTGCGGTCAGAGGCCGTTCTCATACCTCCTGTCCATCTGCCACACATTACACACCGGCCAGGTAATATAATGAAGAGCTAAGGATGTGGTGCGGTAGGACCGTTCTCATACCTCCTGTCCATCTGCCACACATTACACACCGGCCAGGTAATATAATGAAGAGCTAAGGATGTGGTGCGGTAGAGGCCGTTCTCATACCTCCTTGTCCATCTGCCACACATTACACACCGGCCAGGTAATATAATGAAGAGCTAAGGATGTGGTGCGGTAGAGGCCGTTCTCATACCTCCTGTCCATCTGCCACACATTACACACCAGCCAGGTAATATAATGAAGAGCTAAGGATGTGGTGCGGTAGAGGCCGTTCTCACACCTCCTGTCCATCTGCCACACATTACACACCGGCCACTGTGACAGGTCTGGAAAGTTAACGAACAGCAATCCCATCTTTAGGCCCTGTGCGCACGCTGCGTAGTTTGCCACGTTTTTTGGTGGTTTGTTGCCCAAAACTGCATGCATTGTCTTCCCCAGCAAAGTCTATGAGAACTCAGACAGGCTGTGCACACGTCGCTTCTTTGTTCCTTGCAGTTTTTGTGGAAGGAAAAAGCAGCAGCATGTCACTTCTTTCTGTGTTTTGGAGGACTGGCAGATTAATCACCCGCTGGCTCCAGGTCAGCGGGGATTGATCCCCGGTGTCTGGTCAGATGCTGCTCCCCATAAAAAGTCTATGGGGACCAGAATCCGGCACAAAGGGGTAGGAGCAAGCACTTCATACTCACCGATCACCGGCGCGGCTGTCACACTGCTCCTGCGGCCTCTCATTCTTCTTCCTGGGCCGCTCATTAAGCTCATACATATTCACGGCTTCCCTGCCCACTGGTGGCTGTGATTGGTTGCAGTCAGATGCACCCCCACACTGACTCACAGCTGTCTGACTGCAACCAATCACAGCCGCCGGTGGGTCTATATTGTACAGTAAAATAACAGCGTGCAGTCCCTCAATTTTGATACCCAGCCAAGATAAAGCCTCACAACTGGTGGCTGGTATTCTCAGACTGGGAGGCCTATGGTTATTAGGCTGCCCCCCCAGCCTAAAAATATCAGCCTGCAGCCTCCCGGATTGCTGCATCCATTAGATGTGACAATCCCAGCACTTTACCTGGATCATCTTGATTGCCCTGGTGTGATGGTAATCGGGGTAATAAGGAGTTAATAGCAGCCCATAGCTGCCACTAAGTCCTAAATTAGTGATGGTAGCATCTATGAGACCCCATAGAAGAGAGGAAATCCAGAAACAGCTTAATTAAAAGAAACTTTATTAAAGACAGTGGGAAAAAAAGGACACCCTGTCCATCACCGCGTCTCACACAGATGACTGCTCTTAATCATGACAATATCAAGTGAATGCGGCCACTTATAAAACCCACACAACCTCTGAGGGGGAACACACACCGTCACCGAATCATCAGATCACCAAGACACGAGCAAATGACAACTTGCCAGGATAGAAGATTACAAGAAGCATCAATACAAACATTATATAAGTACACCCCATATAATACACAGCACAGAGAATATATAAGTACACCCCATATAATACACAGCACAGAGAATATATAAGTACACCCCATATAATACACAGTACAGAGAATATACAAAGAGAAGCATCAATACAAACATTATATAAGTACACCCCATATAATACACAGTACAGAGAATATATAAGTACAACCCCATATAATACACAGTACAGAGAATATACACAGAGAAGCATCAATACAAACATTATATAAGTACACCCCATATAATAGACAGCACAGAGAATATATAAGTACAACCCATATAATACACAGCACAGAGAATATATAAGTACACCCCATATAATACACAGCACAGAGAATATATAAGTACACCCCATATAATAAACAGCACAGAGAATATATAAGTACACCCCATATAATACACAGTGCAGAGAATGTATACACAGAGATATCCTTTTATGTCACTTGTGGGATTCTCTCCAATAGATGAAACCTTCATATTCAGTGGATGAGGAAGAATTCTCTGTGGAGCCGACATTGCCCCGAACTCTATAAAGAAAAATGACCAATAATTAGTAATAATAATAATAATGCCACAAATTCCATAAACTGTGTATAATGAATGCGCTGATAATCACCTGCTAATAAACCCATCAGTATCAGTCACAGATCATTGTGGAATTCAGCCCTTTGGGATCTCTGGCTCCAGCTTTAATATCCAATGGGCTTCCCTTATATACAGCGACTGCTCCAATCCCCTCCTCCTGGATCTATCCCCCCGCTCAGTGCCTCTAACGGGAAAAGAGGAAAGGGACGCTGCTCTGCGACTCCCCCACAGACAGAGCATTGCATTCCCCCTCCCCTTCCCCCAGGCCGAGCATCGCACCCTCTCTCTCTCCCCCCCCTTCCCCAGGCAGAGCATCGCACCCTCTCTCCCCCCCCCCCTTCCCCCCGGCAGAGCATCGCACCCTCTCTCTTCCCCCCTTCCCCCAGGCAGAGCATCGCACCTCTCTCTCCCCCCCCTTCCCCCAGGCAGAGCATCGCACCCTCTCTCCCCCCCCCTTCCCCCAGGCAGAGCATCGCACCCTCTCTCCCCCCCCTTCCCCAGGCAGAGCATCGCACCCTCTCTCTCCCCCCCCTTCCCCCAGGCAGAGCATCGCACCCTCCTCTCCCCCCCTTCCCCCAGCAGAGCATCGCACCCTCTCTCTCCCCCCCTTCCCCCAGGCAGAGCATCGCACCCTCTCTCTCCCCCCCCCCCTTCCCCAGGCAGAGCATCGCACCCTCTCTCTCCCCCCCCCTTCCCCAGGCAGAGCATCGCACCCTCTCTCTCCCCCCCTTCCCCCAGGCAGAGCATCGCACCTCTCTCTCCCCCCCCCTTCCCCCAGGCAGAGCATCGCACCCTCTCTCTCCCCCCCCCTTCCCCCAGGCAGAGCATGGCACCCTCTCTCTCCCCCCCCCCTTCCCCCAGGCAGAGCATCGCACCCTCTCTCTCCCCCCCCCTTCCCCCAGGCAGAGCATCGCATCCTC